>NC_082699.1:27800371-29171039 GCF_949987515.2 Delphinus delphis | reverse complement strand
ATCTGTCTCAACATTATATAGTAAGTTCCTGGAGTACTAGGGCCTGTGTTTTCATATATAGAATTCCACTTAACAAATATTTGCCCAATGATTAAATGAATAGCTTAAATGGATGAAAAAAGGCTTTTAGCATCCTTCTCCATCCTAATAATCATTTAAGGACCAGCTCAATGGTGTTTATTCCAATACACAAATTCTCCCACCACCAGAGGATATAGCTTCTCTGCATCCAGCACAGGTTCAATAAACACTTACTGAACACATAAAATATTTTTAGAGGGTTTCTAGCTTTGAGGCCTATTGCAACAAATACACCATGGCATGAATCTAAAAGAAAATATACTTATGAAATAAGTCTGCTGAATTAGGTATTAAAAAGAAAGTTTCATCAAGGAACTACTATTTTAAATTATTGTGCAAATAACTTACCAGTTACCTGTAACTGTAACCTTCCACTGTCATTATTACTAGTATCAGACCTTGGTGAAGCAGTGGCCATGTCCCAAAATTCAGCTTAAACCTACAAAAAAGTTAATTTATTCATATATTAGAGATTATAATTTTCAATATGATTAACACTGTTTACTTGAATTAACTAAGAAACCACACTTAAGAGAATATTTTCAACCCATCACATGTTGATATAGCCACAGCTGTCCCCCATTTAAAATTAAGACTTATTATTATTGTAAGAACTACAAGAGAATATGGCTAAGTAACCATATCTAGGTCAACTTGAGCAACAAAATAAATGATGGTACTAAGAATCCAGGGTCATGTGTTGATTTATAAATCAAACAAATACACAAATAATTTTTATATGTTTATTTTTACATATTATATAATATTATACAGTATTAATTTACTACCTGAACCACCTAAGTAAACTGTCCCTTTACTCTTTAATACTTTAGTATGTATTTCCTATGAATAAAAATATTCTCACAATACAATACAATAATAGAATTCAGGAACTTAGCTAGTACATTATTATTATCTAATATACAGTCCATATACTATAATTTCATCACCTGTCCCAACAATGTCCTTTATCATAATCTTTAAATACAGTACCTAGAGCAGGTTTATATATTACATTAAGTTGTCATGTCCCCAGTAAATCCTGCATGTTTCTTTTTATAGATAATTTTTTTCAAGTTCTGTTTCACTGCTCCACCCAATTTTTAGTTTTTAAATAAAATACAAAGCAGCTTTCTTCTGCATGGCAAATATTTTAAGGCTAACCTTCTATACACTTTTAACCTACTAACATAAAGTAGAACATTCAGGGCAAGATTGAGAAATATTAACAAATATGTTTCTTACCCTTTATGAACTTTACATATTATGATTATTAAACAAACTTTTAAAAATTAGTTTTAGCAATAAAAGATAAAATAAAACATGGTCAAGCAAAGAGACTATGAAAATGGCATTGCATATCTGAAAAAGAATCATATAGAATTTGTTTAAACTCTTCATTTTAGAATAGTTTCAGATTTACAGAAAAGTTGTGAAGATAACAGAGTTCTCATATACCCTATACCCAGTTTCCCCTACTATTAATTTCTTATATTAGTATGCTACACTTGTCATAATCAATGAACCAATATCAATATATTATTAATTAAAATCCATAGTTTATTCAGATTAGACAGAACTTAAGAATCAGTAAACTTGAACATAAACCTAAAAAAATCATTTAGAAGTAATGCTGAAATAAACAGCTTGAAAATATGAAAAAGAAGCTAAAAGACGTGAAAGATAAAACGTGACCTGAAATATATTTCTACTCATAATCTCAGAAAATGAAGAAAGAGGAGGTCATACCAGGAGAGAAAATGACTTAATTTTCTGGAGTCATGAAAAACATTTATTCACAATTCTAAGAAATACAATATATATAAAAGAGGCAGGATAAACATAAAGACACTCACATTTGGACACAAAGCAGTCAAACTGCAGAACACCAAAAGAGAGCATGTTAAAAGCAGCCAGAAAGAAAAGTGATTACATATAAAAGAAGAGAGTAAAGTGATAGCAGAATTCTCAACAGCAGCAATGGAAGCACAAAACGTAGAACAAGCATCTATGTGCAAAGAACTGAGACAAAAATTATTCAACCACTAAAACTCTCTCTGGGACACAGAAGGCATTAAGACTTTGCCAGATAAACCAAAAGAGAGTTTACCGGCAGCAGACCTTTACTTCAACAAAATCTAAAGGACATGTTTCATAAAAGAGTAAAATTACACACAAGGATGATCTCAGATGCAAGAAGGAAAAGACGAGTAAAGAAATTAGTAAGCATACAAATAAATCTAAATAAACATTGTCTGAATAAAATAACAATAACAACATCTTATTATGGTATTTAAATAAAACCCGTATAAACCGTTCAAATATGGAATAAGGAACAGAAGCATATAATGGAGGAGCAGGGTAGGAAGAGAGAGGATAGGAGTTGGTGATGTAAATTCTTGCATTGTCCAGCAGAGGGATTATGATCTGGTTTAACTTTAGCCTATATATTAATAGTATGTCAGCAGAATTTCAAGGGTAATCATAAAAGAATAGAAATAAGTGAGTGTAATTTCCAAACTAGTAGAGAAGAGAATACAATTTAAAAAAAAAAAATCAATTCCCAAAAAAAGGCTAGAAAAGGAAAGGAAAAAAAAAAGGCATAAAGCAACCCGGACTATCAGAAAGCACAAAGAGAGTTCAAATATAGAAATAATCACAATAAATGTATACGGACAAATTCAAAAGTAAGACAAGAGACACCTACAAAATAAAGATGCTGATTGGATGAAAGCAAAAATATGGAGAAGGACATATTAGGCAAATATAAACAAAAAGAAAGCTGGGATTAGTTATAATAGCAGAAAAAGAGCATTATTAGGGAGAACAAAGAAAATGATACAAGATCCAATCTAGTAAGTAGAAATAAAACTCCAAATTTGCATGCTTAAAAAAAAAAAAAAGAAAAAAAGCCTCGTTTTGGTTCTTTCCCCTAGCCCAGCAAAGTGACCTGAGCCAAGAAGAATGGGAACCCTATCTCCCTAACAGGCTTACAGGCTGAGGATGGTAGTAACACTGGTGGAAGCAGCATCTATATCCCCAAACCAGTCAGCTGGACTGATAGAACAGATGATCTGGAGGATGTTTCAAGCACTTGGCACAGTTAGGATGACAACATGTATAAGGCACCTGCAACTAACCAATACATCCTGCCCACTGCTCCACAGGCTGCCTGGGAACCAGAGCCATTTCCCCATCTGCCACCCTACACTGCTTTTCTGGGGAACCCAACTTGTGATAGACAGAAGTCTCCATTAAGGAATTCTTTAGAGGATTAAGTATCAGTGCAGCGTATTTACCATGCGAACCCAGTAATCCAGAGAGGTTGAAAGGTTTCAATAATGCTGAGTTTGAGAACCTGGAGTCCCTGCTCTGTGTCCTCAACCTCAATAAAAAAATCTCTAGGTAACAGAATTCCAGGGGACACTGCTAATCAAGCACGGGAAAAAGACAAGGATGATCATTCTTTGGGCTGAAAAAGAAATCAGCTTTCTCACAAAATCGATACAGACTTGAGGAACTGTCCTGCCATAGACAGCTTGGATTTGACTATCCACCTAGGAGAGGTGAAGAGAGCTTTGAAGGCAAACACTGTGATCACTACGGAGGCCAGGACTGCTATCATGACTAAGGCAGCAGAGACCATGGTAGAGGCTATGACTTCAGGATAAACAATGGCAGAAATGCAAGTCGTAGTGGGTACTATAGGGATGACGACTACAGAGGAAGCAGGACCACTGTGAAGATGGATAGACAGGACATTCAGTCGTAGAGCACCAAAGACAACTGCTCTCCAGATGATTACAGGTGTGATGATAGAGGACCCTCCCAGAGACCCAAACTGAATCTAAAGCCTCAGAGTAGTCCTAAGGAAGATGACTCCTCTGCTGGTACTTCCCAGTTTAGTCAAGCAGCTTCCATCTTTGGAGCAGCAAAGCCTGCTGACCCACCTGTGAGACAGCAAGTAGAAGACCAGCTACAGGAGGAAAGGGAGAAATCGCAGCATCAGTTCGATGAACCAAAACTAGAATGACAGCCTCAGGAGAGACACCCAAACTGGCAGAGTGAAGAAAATTTAGAACAGTAATGGTCAAAGACAGGAAGTGCGTCATCTCAGATTGGGACCTTGCCACATCTGCCAGAAGTCAGATGGGGATGCATGAAGGAGAGTGAGATGTCTCTGGAAAATGAAATACTCACTAAGGCAAAAGACTGTCACTCTCCAACTTCTAAGCTTCCCAAACCTGATTAGCTACTAAAGGTAATGCTGGCCCCTCCATCAACAGAGAATGCTTGGGTGAAGTGAAGTGCTAATCTTTCTACTTGATCTCAGAGCTCAAACATAGAGCAGCAATCCCCTACAAGTGATGAAGGAAAAGTCACTCCAGCTCAACATCTCAGGAAAGATGAAACCTGGAAAGATGAAAATAAAACAGATTTGGTGAGTGTCCCAAAAGGTGAAAGTGGGAACTCAAGCATGGACCAAGAGATGAAGGAACAAAGACTAATGGAAGAAGTCTGAAAGGAAACATAACAAAGGATCAAGAACTCCAATCTGCAGCTGAGCCAAAGAACCCTGAAGAATCCAGCTTCTGAGTTCAGTACTGTGAGTATGCTGCTCTCCCAGTTGACAGTGAAAATTAAAATAGAATTCTACATACTGTGCTTTCTCCTGGTCTCTCTTTACCATGGAACATTTCTAAGCAAATCAAATCTCTATCCATACAAGGCAAAATAAAATTCACCATCTCCTGGGGGGAGAAAAGCCTCCAAAGATTGTTAGAACCACAGAAAGAAACTGACAAATTGACCATTGCCTTGGGCGATTTCAACACACACTAATTTTCCATGGATCAAGTGGACCAAAACAGATGAAACTATTTGCAAAGCAGAAATAGAGACATGATGAAGAGAATAAACACGTGGACACTAGCGGGGGAAATGCTGGGTGGGATGAATTGGGAGACTGGGATTGACATATATAAACCGCTGGGTATGAAATAGATTATCTAGTGAGGAACTGCTGTATAGCATGGGGAATTCTACTCAGTGCTCTGTGGTGACCTGAATGGGAAGGAAATCCAAAAGGGAGGGGATATGTGTATACATATGGCTGGTTCACTTTGCTGTGCGGTAGGAGCTAGCGCAACACTGTAAAGCAACTATACTCCAATTTAAAAATTTTTTTGAAAAAATAAATAAATAAAAACAAAATGATTAACAAGCAGGACTTAATTAACAGAACCTTACATCCAATTACTAGAAAATAAACATTCTTCTAAGTATACATGAGACATACAGAAAAATAATACACACACTGGGAGATAATGAAAATGTCACTAAATTTCAAAGAATATGTATCATACTGTTCCCAGGCTCTGATCAAAATGCAATTAAGTTAAAAATCAATAATGAAAGATAAATTTTTAAAATACAAATAGAAAATAATAACACTTCTAAATATTTCATGAGTCATCAGAAACCACATTGGAAATTTTTCTAAAAATACTAAAAACTAAATGATAAAAATACCACATACAAACATTTTTGGAATACAGTAAAAGTTATACTTAGAGGCAAATCTATAGCCTTAATGACTTATACTAGGAAAAGAAGAAAGGTTGAAAATGAATGAGTTGACAGGCCAGTCTGTTAAGTTAGAAAGATAATCACGAGTAAATCCAAAGAATGTAGGAGATAATAAAGAACAGAAACTAATGAAGTAGAAAAAAGGTAACAGAAAGGATCAACAAAATCATAGTTCTTAGAAAACACTAAAACAAATAAATGCCTGGCAAGACTGAAGAAGGGTAAATAAAATGAAACAACATAAAGAGTTCCCCAAAAGACCAAGTATCTAAGGACATACTCAGGTAACAGATGTAGCAATGCAGATCTGTGGGAAAGGAGGGACAATTAAATGGTCCTAATATTATCAATATGGAAAGAATTAAACTGGATCTCTACCTCACATACAAAATCAATTCAAGATGGACTAGTGATATTATATGAAAGGCAAACTTTAAAACTTTAAGAAATTACAGCAGAAAACTGTTGTTTTGTGTCCTCCCAGAAGGAAAGATTTCTTAAACAAGCATACTAACCAAAGAAGAAAAGAATAAGTATTTTAACTATGTGGAAACTGAGAACTTCTGTTTACCATAAAACATCATTAAAAAAAAAAAAAACCTAAAAGACAAGCCACAAACTGGGAGATATTTACAAAACTTAAAACTGATTAAAGATTATTATTTAAACTATTTAAGAACCTCAAAAAAACACAAAAAATAAAAACACAGGAAGCAAATGGGCAAAAAAACCTGAACAGAAATTTTATACACAGGAAACTTGTTTGGCCAATAAGTATTTTAAAAGATATAGAATCTCATTATTCATCAGAGAAATACTAGCTAAGACCACATGAGATGTTATTTTCAAACTCACTAGAATGGTAATAACTAGAAGTTTTGACAGTACCAAATAACAGCAAAAAAAAAAAAAAAAAAATGGAGCAGTGGCTCCAAAAATGGCTCTTACACATTGCTACTAGGTGTTTAAATTGGTAAAGTCCTGCTGGTAGGTGTTAAATTTGGTAAAATTGTTGGAAAACAATTTGGCATTATTATGTAAAGTTGAACATTTGCATGTCCTTCAATAAGCAATTCTAGATACATACTATAAAAATTTTTGTACTTGTGTGCCAAGTATAAGCATTCTTCATAATAACAACAACAACAAAAATGCTCAAATGTCCACTGGTAGAACCATGGTTAAAAGAATTAGGCTAACACACAATGGAAAAGTAGTGAGAATGAATGAACTATAGCTGTAAGCAACAACATGAATGTATCTTAGAAATACAATAGTAAATGAAAAAAGACAAACAGGAGTTCTAGGTATTAACATCTTCCTCTCACTTAGTCCCACCCTCCAAGATTTAACGTTCTACGTTCTACATTGAGCATCAAGAAATGCTTCCAACTCCTAATGACAAAGAAGAAAGAAATGTATTCTTCTGGCGGTTATCATGGCCTCATCTTTTGCTATGCATTTATTTTGAAAATGCCATGATTCCATGATTGAAAAAAATCCAGAAACATGGGGGGATTGTGGATCCTGAGTCTCAAAAGCTTATACTATCAATAAACAATTGAATGAAGCCCACTGAAGAACTGCTGAGGTCCAAAGGGCAACCAAATGACAAGCTGTGACTCCTCCAAGGAGTACACCATCAATCTAACTGAAACACTTCTGCCAAACTCAAGAAATTAGTGTGTGGAAATATACCTGCTACACTCTGAATAAGGAGCTTTCTTATTCAATACCCACACAGTACAAAAATAAGTCTCCATGATTATTTTCTTGTCATAAATTTGAATATGCATTCTGAGATTTTTCTATTATTCTTTTATGATGGTTGAATGTTTTCTTTGAAATGTATAAAGATTTATAGACATTTCTCTATAATAAAATACCATTTGTGCAAGCTTTAAAAAGACTCTAAACAAAACATTAAACTCAAAACAAAGAACTGTATTTGTGGTAATACTATTTTTAAAAAAGAAATTTAAAAAAAAATTCAAAATAGCAGTTACTTCAGGGGCTGGGGAAAGACAGGAATATGGGGTTACAGAGGTACTCACAGGTAGCTCTTTAACTGTGTTAGTATTGACCTAGTTCTAAGTCGAATGGTTGGTTCCCAAATGTTTGTTTCTATTATTAAATTCCATATGTTACATATAATCTGGAATTGGCATGTTCAAATTACAGAATTTTTAAAAATGTAAAGAATGCATGGAAGGCAAGGAAGTAGACACAGGAAAGTGTAGAGCACTAATTCATCAAATGTGGTGGTAAGGGAGTATGTCTGCAGCCTAAGAAAAAGAAAGAAAAGCTAGAGCTTTCATACAGATGATGTGTAATTAGTCTTCCACGAAAAAGGCACTTCTTCCTCTGAACAGTAAATGATGGACCTAAGGATAAGTGAATATAAGAATTCATTTGGAGGTAGATTAAAAGAAAATTGAGGGACTTTATTAGTGAATTAGACAGAAAGGTAATTGCTGAGGTTGAGAATAAGGTACATAAAAAGAATTGTAAAGTTTAAAATGCTGTGCAGACTGGGAAAATGCCAACTAGGCAAAAGACTGTTCGCTCTAACAGCTTAAAACTTTTTCTGTATCCAGATTCTCACCTCCAAGCTACTTCTCCCTTTGTCTTATATAAACCAGCCCTCAGACTCAAGAGTGCATGCCTCCAGTCACCAATAACTGCAAATTTAAACTGCAAATGATAAAGATCCTTCAAAAATGGTGCTATTTTGCCTTAAAAGGGAAGATACACAGCAAACAAAATCATCTACTTCAACATGCAATTAGTTCTCACACTTCATTTAATAACAAAGATGTTACGGCACTTAAAATACATGTAATGTACTGTTACATACATTCTTTTTTTAATATGATAATTTTTTATTGAAGTATAGTTGATGTACAATATTATATGTTACAGGTGTACAGTGTAGTGACTTATAATTTTTAAAGATTATACTCCATTTATAGTTATCATAAAATATTGGCTGTATTCCCAGTTTGTACAAATATATCCTTGTAGCTTATTTTATACATAATAGTTTATACCTCTTAATCAATCCCCTGCCCCTACATTGCCCCTCCCCCTTCCCTCTTAACAACAGTAACCACTAGTTTGTTCTCTATGAGTCTGTTTCTTTTTTGTTATACTCACTAGTTTGTTGTATTTTTTAATTCCACATATAAGTGATATCATACAGCATGTCTTTCTCTGTCTGACTTATTTCACTTAGCATATTACCCTCCAAGTCCATCCGCTGCTACAAATGGCAAAATTTCATTCTTTTTTATAGCTGCATAAAATATTCCACTGTATTTATATGCCATATCTTCTTTTTTTTTTTTTTTGCGGTACATGGGCCTCTCACTGTTGTGGCCTCTCCCGTTGCGGAGCACAGGCTCCGGACGCGCAGGCTCAGCGGCCAAGGCTCACGGGCTCAGCCACTCCACAGCATGTGGGATCTTCCCGGACCAGGGCACGAACCCGTGTCCCGTGCATCAGCAGGCGGACTCTCAACCACTGCGCCACCAGGGAAGCCCTATGCCATATCTTCTTAATCCACTCATCTGCTGATGGACACTTAGGTTGCTTCCATATCTATATATTCTTTTATCTGAGCATTATAATAACACTATATGAGTAGGGAGGTACTATTTCCATCTTATAGATGAGGAAACTGTGGCTCAGAAGTGTTAAAGATCTATAACCATATTTTTTATGACAATGTATTTCTCAGTCTACATAGGTATAATTAACTGTCAGCATGTATGGAGTTTAACTCCTAAATACAGTCTTAGTTAAATAAAGTTGTTAATCACTTACTTTGTACCAGGAACTGTTCTAGATACTGGAGACAGAAAGATGAGTAAGACACGATTCCTTCTTTCAAGGAGCTCATAGTCTAGTGAGGAGACAACCTATAAACAAATAAACAGCTTTCAGTGTGACAGTTACTAAAATAGATGCAAAATGTCAACTAGTACATCTGAGGTTCACAAGAGAAATGGATAATCCAACCTACAGGAATCAGGAAAAGGTTCACAGATAAGGTAACATTTGAATGAACTGTGCCTTAAAGTATAATTCTTCAAGAAAGAATTATGGAAAGTATGGCGCGCTGGAGAACTGTTGGTAAGGTTGGTGCAAAGTGATGAGGCCAACAGGCAAACGGTAATCTAAACTGTATAGGATCCTATGGGATAGTTCATATGGTATCTAAAGTATACCAAGCACAGTAGTTTAAAGCTTATCCTGAAGGTAACTGATAGACACTGATAGGTTTCCACAGCAAGAACCGCATTTTAGAAGAATAACTTTGGTAGCAAGGGTCTAGATTTAAAATAATCAGTTTAGGGCCTCCCTGGTGGCGCAGTGGTAGAGAGCGCACCTGCCGATGCAAGGGACACGGGTTTGTGCCCCGGTCCGGGAAGATCCCACATGCTGCGGAGCAGCTGGGCCTGTGAGCCATGGCCGCGGAGCCTGCGCATCCGGAGCCTGTGCTCCGCAACGGGAGAGACCACAACAGTAAGAGGCCCGCGTACAGAAAAAAAAAAAAAAATTCAGTTTATCTGAACCAGAGCACTGGTAATGTGAAGGAAAAAACTCAGCATATGTATAAGATCTCTGACAGATGATTATGGGATAGCTGAGGCTTAGAAAGAAGAAGGATTCTGAACAACCAAAATTTCCCACTTCACTATCTGGGTGGGTGATGGAGCCATAACCAGGATAGGGAACAGAAGTGAAGCAAATTGTAGGAGACAATATGGCTCAAAGTTTTCAAGAGCCAATTCTGCAGTTAGACTACTTGAATTTCATTTCCAATTCTGCCACTTAACAGCTGTGTGACCAAGTGTGACAAAAGAAAAAACAAAGCCTGAGTTTTAACAAACTTTGAAGTGAATTGGTTATTCATCCAAATGAATTTAGGTCATAACCTATGCCCAGAGGATATGGCCAGTTATATGTAAGCTGATTATGTCCAGCTCAACCCTTTAAAAATGCCACAAAGTTGAATATGGGTTCATTATTATTCAACTGCAAAGAACAGAGTAAGAGTCCTGAATGTAGATAATAAAATACATTTCCAGTCCTCCAAGGTTACAGACCTACCAACTCCTCACTTAGAAGGTACATCTTAATTGTCTGCTTACTTCATGATGTCATTCTTAAGTCAGAAGCAAAATTTTAAAAAAAATATCAAAAGATCTGATCCATTTTGCATACTATGCATAGCATTAAAGACTGGAAAAGACAGAGAAATATCATCATATATCTATCTGCCTGGATCAATTAATAAACATACTGACTGCCTAGTCTGTAAAGTGGGTATGGCAAGGACACAAAAATGGTACAAGACAAAGCCCCCGTTTCCATACGGGTACTCTAGTTTTAAAGATGATATTAATACACAGGTAACATCTCAGTAACAAGACAGGATGGTACATACCAGTTGCTAAAGAAGTTTAGTCCAATGAATGTGGAACTTGAAAGGTTAGAAAGCCTCCATTTAGACAACAGCACAAAATTTAAAATTCAGTGAGTGTGGCAAAGATAAAGATAGATGAACAAAGCCTCTCTCTCCCTAAAATATCCAAGATTCAACAACTCTAAAGCAGAAAATAAGTATTTCATAAAATCATAAACTAGGGACTTCCCTGGTGGTCCAGTGGTTAAGAGTCCACCTTCCAATGCAGGGGACGTGGGTTTGATCCCTGGTCGGGGAACTAAGATCCCACATGCTACGGGGCAACCAAGCCCGCATGCCACAACTACTGAGCCCGCCCACTCTAGAGCCCGTGTGCCACAACTAGCGAGCCCCCACGCTCTGCAGCCCGCGTGCCACAACTAGAGAGAAGCCCACGCACTGCAACAAAGAGCCTGCTCACCATAATGAAGATCCCGCGTGCCTCAACTAAGACCCGACGTAGCCAAAAAAAAAAAAAAAAGTACCAAAAACTTACCCCTTGAAAAAAAATAAACTACAAAATAGGGGATTTAATTTTAAACAATAAAAGAATATTACTTCTATATAGAGATCATTTATAAAAATATACTGTTGATCATTTCAATGAATTTATAGAACAGGACAGTAAACAACTCATCCTGATTTGCACAGGACCATCTAGGTTTTGAGTTCTGCTTCTTGGGAACCTCTCATTTCTGGGCACGCTGAGATCTTTTACTAAGGGTAACCTTAGTAAACGATGTAATGGCTCTAACTACATAGACAGCTTTTTGGATGTATCTCAAGGGTATTTTTCTAGTGGAATCCTGTTATAATAAAGCATAATTCTGTTAGACTTTACAATTTCTGTATGACCTAAATATTCAGAAATGAAAAATCAATTTTATAGGGACTACTCATCATTAGGCCTCAATTTCACAACCCTGGGGACTACATGTAGGGAGAAGGGAAGAGGAAGGAGCAAAAACTTTCTCAATACCCAATGCCTTTAAACTTCAGAATTGTTTACTTTTACCAAACTCTCCAAATAATCACCACTCTGGTACCCTACAGATTTGAAGACACTTCCAACTTCCTGCGTAGCCTCCAAACACTGAGTCCAACTGTTCTTCCTCACCTCATGCAGTCACCCTCACTCCAGTCTCCGCTTCTGTGCCAATACTGTATCTTGCGCACTTCCATTCCACTGACTAGCAGGGATGACCCCATGCTGGACTGGCAGGCGCTACTCTGCTCGGCATCTCCGAGCAGTTATCTCCAGCACTGCGCTCTCTCTTCAGATTCTGTCTGCCTTCAGTCCCCCCAGCTCTCCTCTGTCCTAGTAGCACCTAGTGGTGATACCATCCCTAGTTTATGCCTGCACAGCACTTCACAGTTCCAAATTTTAACATTCTCATCTCAAGGAAGTAGGCCAAGTACAACCATTTCAAATTTTAATACTGTAACATTAACATTATTTTTAATTCCTACTCTATCTCCCATGGAGCTTTTCTTACCAGGATCTCTCAACCACTGTGCCTCTTCCTCTACCTTCAAATAAACTTGGTGTTAAGGTCTCAATACATACTTTTAATTGTTTGGGATAGAAGCTAGGTGATTTCTTAAAAAGTTTACTTGTCCACACTGACCTCTCTGTATAAACTTCACTGATTAATCCTCTTAATACAAAACCTAGGAATTTTACCCTCCTGATAATTTACAAGTGCCACTGGGTGAAAAGGAATAACACTTTAAAACTGTGCCATTCCAGTGACTTGAAGAGCACTTGCATTACCTACCAGACAAAGGACAAATGAAGACAGGCATCCACAGGTACTTTTTATCCTCCAACTACAGTCTGGGTGTTTATTTTCATGTGAAAATGCCTATCTAGGGCTTCCCTGGTGGCACAGTGGTTGAAAGTCCGCCTGCCGATGCAGGGGACATGGGTTCATGCCCCGGTCCGGGAAGATCCCACATGCCGCGGAGCGGCTGGGCCCATGAGCCATGGCCGCTGAGCCTGCGCATCCGGAGCCTGTGCTCTGCAACGGGAGAGGCCACAACAGTGAGAGGCCCGCGTACAGCAAAAAAAAAATGATATGAAAAATGCCTATCTAATCATAGGATCTAATAACCACAACTTTCTCTCTTCCATCTTTCTGCACTTTCAGTAAATTTCAAAGTTCCTTTTAGTGCACAATATATGTCAGTTTATGGGAAGAACACAGGAAGTATTTTTTATGAGGAAAATGTATTTATCTTCAAAATGCCAAATTTCCTGTCAGTATTAATATCCAACTCTTATTATTTATCCCCACCCATTTTCGGATTTTCAACCAGAGGAGGTAAATAAATATATTAATTTTCCAAAAGCCTTCTGGTTCCGTTTTCAATCATCTTCCAATTTTTACCTGTACTTTTCCAGCAACACAAATCTAGGCCTCTTTCCTTGACTTTTCTTTTTCAGCTGTATCTCATATCTCCCCTTTTGCAAGTTCATTCTCTTCTTAGTCTTTACCTATCTCACTTTCTTGTGTCCAATGAGTTTATAATCAATCGTATTATTTTATTTTTAAGTGTTATTCCTCTCAAACAATTACATAGAAAGTCTGCTTTATAGTTAACTTGTCTCAAAATTTGCCTCTCATTAATGTATGTATCTGGGCTTCCCTGGTGGTGCAGTGGTTGAGAATCTGCCTGCCAATGCAGGGGACACGGGTTCGAGCCCTGGTCTGGAAAGATCCCACATGCTGCGGAGCAACTAGGCCCGTGAGCCACAACTACTGAGTCTGCGCATCTGCAGCCTGTGCTCCACAACAAGAGAGGCCGCGATAGTGAGAGGCCCGTGCATCGCAATAAAGAGTGGCTGGCCCCCACTCGCCACAACTAGATAAAGCCCTCGCACAGAAATGAAGACCTAACACAGCCAAAAATAAATAAATTAATTAAATAATTAAAATATATATATATATATGTATCTGCTGCCACCTCAAGCTAATAAGCAAAATAATTTTACACTGAAATGCACCATACACATCACAATTTTAATTTTTTAAGCACTAAATCTTGATCCATCTATAGATTTCCTTTTAACTGCCAATTTTAACCATTTCCAAACTATGTGACCACCTTGCTCTCAAAATTGTTCTGTGTAATCAATCTGCTCTTAAACTATCAGTTACATAATTAAAACAAATTTCTTTTCCTTTCTCAAATCTACAAACATTTGT
The DNA here is from genome assembly GCF_949987515.2 of Delphinus delphis. Classification (NCBI taxonomy): domain Eukaryota; kingdom Metazoa; phylum Chordata; class Mammalia; order Artiodactyla; family Delphinidae; genus Delphinus; species Delphinus delphis. Next base: position 29,156,690 of record NC_082699.1, on the reverse strand, counting down.
ATTGTTACTGCATGCCCCTTGCTGTAACAGTCAAAAGCCTTGCTGAATTTAACCTTATGCCTCCTCAAATTATCATGGCACACACCCTTATACCCGCTGCCCATTAATTCCCTGCAATTTATTTCCTAGTTTATTTCCTGCAATTTATTTATTCACTAAAAATTCACATCCAATAGCTGGTCAAACTACTTACTCAGTTCTCTTCCTCATTCTCGTAAATTCTAACCAAGGTAATTCTTGATTCTGGGTACCTTAAATTCTATCTACTTCTTTGCCTTAAAACAGCTTTCCATCACAGTAAGGCTCCAGTCACAGCACAAAACACAATCAGAGCAACTTAACTTGCTCTGATTTTCCTATCAAGGTGTTTGCCCCCAATTAATAATAGTTACAATTACCTACCCAAGCAAAACTAACAACGCACCGTTTCAAATAAAACGTGTTTCATGTGAACGTCAAGCCAGCAAAATTTACAAGGTCTTCTTCCATACAGAATGCAAATTCCTTCCCAGAAAAGCAATAAATAATTAATAATAGACTTTGGACAGAGGACTGGAGGCTAAGCTAGCAGTAACTACAACATACCAAAGTAAAGGCCAGTCCGGAGATCAAATATCAAAGATACTTCTATTCTGAGCTGACAGAAGTACTGGTTTTTGCTCTTTTCCACGTCAGAGGTTGGCAGATTTAAAAAAATTAATTTACTGCAAAGTGAATATAAAACTCTCAATATCTAGTAATGTTAGAAATTAAAGAAACCCAAGTCAGATCCTGTCAACAAGTAAGCTTTTGCTTATAGAAGATCTGCAGCCTGGCTGACAGGTGGGGTGGGGGTAGAAACAAATAATTGAAAAGAAGAAACCATCATGTGCCAGAGTCCAGTGTGAATCAGGATTTGAACTTCTGCTCCCACATTTACTAAGAGGCAGCATAACAGTGGTTGAGAGAGTAAATTCTGCAGCCAGACTGCCTGGGTTCAAATCCCAGTTCCACTACTGGCAAGCTCCTTTACCCCACAGTGCCTCAGGTTTTTTTTGTTTGTTTGTTGCTTTTTTTCTAATTTTATTTATTTTTTGGCTGCGTTGGGTCTTCATTGCCGCGCATGGGCTTTCTCTAGTTGGGCGAGCAGGGGGTTACTCTTTGTTGCAGATCACGGGCTCTAGGTGCATGGGCTTCCGTAGTTGCAGCACACAGGCTCAGTAGTTGTGGCGCACACGGGCTTAGTTGCTCCGTGGCATGTGGGATTGTCCTGGACCAGGGCTCGAACCCGTGTCCCCTGCATCGGCAGGCGGATTCTTAAGCACTGTGCCACCAGGGAAGTCCCAGTGCCTCAGTTTTTATATCTATAAAATGACAAAGACGGGCTTCCCTGGTGGCACAGTGGTTGAGAGTCTGCCTGCCGATGCAGGGGACACGGGTTCATGCCCGGGTCCAGGAAGATCCCACATGCCGTGGAGTGGCTGGGCCCGTGAGCCATGGCCACTAAGCCTGTGCGTCCAGAGCCTGTGCTCCACAATGGGACAGGCCACAACAGTGAGAGGCCCCCGTATGGCAAAAAAAAAAAGACAAAGACAACAGTACCTACCTCACAGAGTTATTAAGAGAATTAAATGAGTTAATATTGACAAATCGCTAAGAAAACTCCCTGGCACACAAATGCTTAATAAATAAATTGACATGACCTTGGACAAGTAACTTAACCTCTCTCAGCAGCAGATGTCTTAGAAGAAATTAGTATCATATAAGCAGTTTGTGAATTATAAAGTGCTGTATAAATGCTAAATTATTAAGAATATAACATGAAAAAACAATATTAAATATGAGAATGAAAAATAAAGCATTTATAGAAAAACACAGTCTTACTATATTGCAATTTTATCAGCTAATTTTTCTGAATACGGAGGTTACTTAGAAACCTAACACTTCAACCTTCTGAGACACTCATGCCATCTACCTTATTTTAAATAATTTCTGATGGAGATTCTTATAAAAATATACTACATAACCCTGTCCTAGTATAAGTCTCTGAAAATGAAGTATACCCTCCTACTTTCCAAAGTGACCAACTACCTACACAACTTTCACCTCCTAAGATATACTCCCTCCCCACATTTATACCCTCTTCTTTTGGGCACCAAACAGACTTGGGGTTTGTGTATTATTAAAAAACAACAAGAAGACAAAACGAGAAATGGGAAGGGAGGGGAAGGGAGGGGAGGGGAGGGCAGGGGAGGGGAGGGCAGGAGAAGCAGAGATAAAAGCAGGGATAAAAGCAAGGGAGAGTACTTCTCAACAACCGCAACACAACCCTCTTCTCAAGCTTCGTAAATGCTCATCTAAACTACAGGCACATGGTCTCCCTGCTCCCACACCACATCCATCCTCTACCAGTGGTCGGAGTGGGCTTTCCAAAACAGTACGCGCCACAAAAACTGTTTCACACCCAATGTTCTCTCCTTTTAACTACAAGAAATCCAAACTCATACATGGCCCCACGTGACCTGCTGCCCCTACATTTCCTACCTCTCTCCTCCCCTCTTTTCTCTCTCACTGGCATTCCTGCCATCCCTAACCTGAATACCTTGTGCTGCTGAGAGACCTCTGTTTTCACTCTCCATCTGACAGTCCCTTGGCTACCTTCTCAGCCTTAGGGCTCCACTCAAGTATGACCCGTTCAGAAAGAATCTCTAGTCAGCCCAGGCACAGCCAAAGCCTCACTCCATCAACTCTACCACCTCACCCTATTTTATCATTCTCAATGATTTACGTTCAGTTATCTGAACCTCTTACTTCTGTCTCCAACCCACGCCGACCTCCAAGGGCAGCGACTCCATCTTATTTATTCCCAGAACCCAGGCTAAAGCCTGGCCGAGGGAAGGCCCCCCAGAAGTATTACTGACTGACTGAAACAGACCTCAGAAAATAGATACTGGAGGTAAACGTAAGCAGAGTTCAAAAGTGAACTGCAAGAGTGAACTGAAGCCACCTGCTGCGACAGGTGGTCTTTCATCCAGAAAAGGCCTATTGCATACAATTAGCAGGGAAGAGCAGTACTGAAAGGCTGAACGGTAGAGGAGAACCATGCACAGGGTTGAAGAAAACTTCAAGAAAGAATTTCAAGGAAAAGAAGAGTGGCTAGACCCACCAAGCACCCCAGCAAGATCAGTAAAAAGAGAAAACTGTTTACTGGACTGTATGGATGTTACCAGGCCTTTAGCAAGAGCAATTTTAATGGAGTGGTAGGGGCCCAGAGGCCAGAGGCTTCAGAAGTAAATTAACAGCCAGAAACCTCTGTTCAGATGTATGATTGTATAGGAAAAGAGATATAGCCTTAAAGGGAGGCGTACATAGGTTTGTTTTTGAAGACAGAAGAGACCCTGAACATGCTTTCAGGCAGCAAGCAGCTGACGTCACAGAAAAGACAATGATTACTACGACAAGATCTCTGAGAAGTCAGGATTGGTTGAGATTTAATGCAGAGGTACAGACATAGTTCTTACACTGAGACTAGAAAGAGAAAAGAATGAGTGAAAGTGCAGATATCTCTGACATTGTCTGGGAAGAAAGGTAAGGAGGTTTTACCTGCCAATTCCTTTGGTGAAGGAGGCATTGGGAATACAATGGTCAATAAACAGACCAAATTCCCTGTTTCAACAGGGATGTGGTAGGTAAGGAATTCAAGGCAGACAGAGCAGAGACTTGGGCCCAGGACAGTAGTAGCAGCACCAATCCCCACAGATGTGTGATTTTTTTTTTCCAACTCACCTTTATAGTTCACGTTTAGAAGCAAAGATATGTTAGAGCTGTTTAGAACATAGGATCCAGAAGAGAAAAAGGCATACTCTAGCTACTACCAAACTACTTCCGGTTCTTCAGATGCATTACGTACACACACACTCTCTGCCACCTTCGTTCATTAAAATTCAGCTAGAGAAAATAAAATAACTGGTATTCTCCAAAAAAGCTCTTTACCCAAAGCTCACTAATGACACATATTTCTAATCCACTACCAGTTTTCCTCAACCTGGCTGCATGTCAGAATTACCTGGGGACTCCACCAGGGGCCCCAAGTGATTCTCACATACACATCTAGGCACCCATGACTTCCTACATGTTATTCCCACTGCTCATCTACCTAATTTCTAATCATCCCTAAAGATTCAGCTCAAGCAAACACAGCACTATAACCATGTTATTTCTTTATCTCCCCATTACACCAGAAATTTCTTTATTACTACTCATCTTTATAATTCCAGCCCCTAGCCCATTGCTCAGCCCTTACTATATACTTTAAAAATGTGTTAAATGAAGATTCACAATCAATAAAACATTTAACCTGTAGAAATGGTTAGAGTAGTTATGTTAAAAAAAATGTACCTATATAGCACAGAACTAAAACTTTAAAATATTATAAAGAAAATCCTATACAGGTGGGATAAACCATCTATACACTCTCCCATCTTTGCTTTGATAATTCTGAGCACCAAGTCCATGTCCACCTTACCAATGTGATTTTATCTCCACAGCCCACAGTAAAGGCTCAATACAAAAATGTCCAATACAAAAGTAAAGGATAAGTGTTACCTAAAATGTTCATTTGACTTATTAAATACTCAAATGTCCAACAGTATATATACAAGAGAAAAGCTCATTAAACTTGGACACTTTCTGTCCCTAACTAAATATTCAAAATAATTCAGAAGTCTTAAATTAATCCCCAAATTATATATCAATTGGACTCTCAAAGTCTGGGGGAAAGACGGCTACTTAGAACACGGTACAGATTTTCCCAATAGGAATGTTATAAATGGTGGTGAGATACCAAGACCAAGGCACAAAAGCCTACCAAACCCATTAAGAGCCAGACCACTGGTACTGTCCACAGAGGTGTTTCAGACCTTCCACAAATACATATTTGTGTGCATATGCAAAAATGAAAGCAAAATTCCAAAATAAATAGTTGACACTGAGAAAAAGTACCAAAAGCACTTTGCATGGTGCCTAATACATGGTAAATATGAGTATTTGCCGTAAGTTATAGTTGTTTTCTCCCAGAATCCCTGATTTCAAACTTCTGTGTTCATCAAAATAGCTTTATTTTTCTCACTGCATTCTAGACGATAAATTCCAAGCATGCAGGACAAATCCTGGCCATTGGCCATTGTATCCACCATGTCTCCCCCAAAGCCTGGCACACAGGAGTGTTTAATACTATTTAGATGATTATATTTGGATACTTGTTGTCAACGATTTGAATCTTAAAAACAACTAAGTAAACACAGGCTTAAAACCAAATAGCCTCATTTAGTTTTTAGGTGCTCTTTTAAATGAACTACGGTACTTCTCAAATTGATTTTTTTTTCTTTTAAAACTACCATCAAAATGAAGGAAAAAGTGTAAAAATTCAGGTAGAAAATATTCCTCCAAGAGTCACCAGCTTGGAAAACACTGCTCTAGATAACAGTCTCACTAAATGGCTGAATGAGACAGGGCATCTAAACTTCTTTGGGCCTTGGTAATCCTATTGATTAAGAAATGGAGGACAGAACATATTGATATTTTCTAGCTTAGAACTGCTTGACTATAAACACTGCATATTTCATGAAAACGTGAGAGTAACAACCATCCACAATCTTTGCATCAACCTAACTCACAACTGTTTCCAGTTTTGTACCATTATTTTCCTCCAATACAGATTTTTTTTTTACAAAGTTGAAATCCTAGTGTACAAATCATTTTATTTTCTAACTCCCACCTCCCATTTACAGTAAGAACTGCTGAATACAAATTTGATTGAGCCCTTGGCCAACATCAGAGAACAATTTAATTTACGCTTGTAGTTTTTACAACATACCTTTGGCAACAATATTCTAGAAGGCCACAAGATGGTGATGTTGCTCCATAAAATGCACCTTTTAAAAATATAATCGAATAACTTAATACCAACTTTCCAAAAAATGAAATTAATAGTTTTCCTCCACTTCAAGTAAAAGATATAAAAAAATGCTTGTACTCTATTTAATAGAAAACATTAATGAGGAAGAAAATATATTCATCAAATTTAACAGCAACTGTTCTAATTTTCAAGCTAAACAGTTATGGTCCTTAAAAACAAAACAAAAACACAGGACTCTGGCACTATCACTGTGTCTTTTATCACAGGAATCTTTCCTTCCCTCTCTGCTCCATCCCCTTCCTTCCTCAGGTCATAAAAAAAAAAAATTACATTTTCACTTATTCATTGACTTTTTCATAATTATTCTTAATTTAGAGAGATAATTCCTATTTCCCTGTTTTAAAAGAATTGATACTCAAATGTATTTCCATCAACAAAAGTAAACTATAGCAAAATGAAAATGAAATCATTTCTTTTCTAATTCGCTATAATTTCTCAATTTCTTATAATGTACAATATTATGTTTATAATGGCAAATTACCAAAGCTTTTCACTCAGAAAATGTTTGCAGTTGGTCATTTTCCCCATACCTTAGCAAGTATCAGTAGAAGGAAGGTTTCCCATTCCTGTGGTGCTTATATAATGTCAATTAAAAAGAAAAATCAAATAACAGCATCTTAAAACTTGAGCTCCAGACCTACAGAATCAACTTAAGTTAACATGTAAAAAGAGCTGCGTAAATACTCCCTAAGCAGAAGAATAAGATGACAGAGCGTAACTACCTGGGACTGGCAGCACTTACGTATGGTGCCTAAGTGACACAGAAACATGGCCAATCTTAAACCTGGAATCTGAATCAGGTCTCTGACTCCAAAAATAGTAAAAATCACAGTGACCATTTATTAGGCTCCTATTATTTGCCCAAAAAAACTATCTCTAATGTTATCAATCACCCTTCAGAGTCATTATTTCTACTAACAGGTAAGAAAAATGAGGTTTCAGGAATGTAAGTAAATTGCCCAAGGTCACAAAACTGGTGAAAGTCAGGATTTTGAATCCAGATCTCCTGGGCTCAAAGCCAATGCTCTTTTCACTACATTTGCGCTACAAACACAGAATATAAAAAAGAAACGCTGAGCTAAACCCAAACCTTAAAATAAGCAGTTTGCTGTACCAATCTGATGTTCCCATTCTTTTATCACTTAAGCAACTTCAGAGTAGGGTGGTTTTGTGGGGCTTGTAAGCTAGGTCATTGAAAACGTTTTTCCTGAAGGTTGAGAAAGTAATCTAAAACAGCGAATGTGTAAAAGCATAAACACACTAACAATGAAGAAGGTAGGCTGCTCAGGCTGTGTTTAATAAATCATTTCCATGTATTCTGGGAAAAACATCCAGGGCAACATAACATTCTCACTCTGCAAAGATCAAATTTCATGTAATTACATCATGTAACATCTCATATTTCAAAATGACACAAACATTTCCATAAATAACCTGTCATTTGTTTCAAAGTGTGGTATTTAATATAATATGTGCTTACCAGACTTTTTTCCTTCAAATCCAAAAATTTTAAAGGTTTGGTATTCTTCAAATACACAGTATTTGCTACATCTCATGAAGGAGCAGAAAGCACAGAGTCATTAATTAGAGCTGAAGATGAGGCTGAGAGCTGATTACGAGACTCACTGAGGGACACAAAGCTTCTTAATGTCAGGCCAAACCTGGGTCTGCTAACAAGGCCAGCACTCTTTTCTACACTGCACTGGTCACTAGGATAGCATGACCCAAAGTTACATTCGCCTCAAAACATGTTCTGACTGTTTCTAAATATATTAAGGCTTCTAATTTTCCAGCATTTAAGTAGCCATGGAGATTTGCTAACTCTTCAACTCCAAAGTGCCAATCCCTAGTGTGAGAAGAGCATGTTGGGTAATGTAAGAGAGTTGAACAAACCTAGGTCCAAACTTCAATTTTGCTATTCAGGTGTATTTAACCTCTCTGAGTCTGTTTTCTTACTGAGCAATGTAAATACCAACTCCGTTTTGTGAAGGGGAAAAGAAGTGCTAACATCAACTCTAGGAAATCAGAACTATTTCTAGAATGGAATATAGAAAGTGCCCAATAACTGATAACTTCCTAACACCCTCCCATCACCGCCACCACCCCAGTCACACTCTCAATTACTCTGAGAAGCTCCAACATTTTTCTACCATACTTCCACAACAATACAGAGGACAGCAGGTTAAGAAGCACTTCCATCACATGCCCATGCTGCAAAGTGATACAAAGCAAACTTCCACATCCACAGTAAGAATCAGATGAAAATCACATTTAGGATTAAAGACCTAAATGTAAGGCCAGACACTATAAAACTCTTAGAAGAAAACATAGGCAGAACACTCTATGACATAAATCACACCAAGATCCTTTTTGACCCACCTCCTAGAGAAATGGAAATAAAAACATAAATAAACAAATGGGACGTAATGAAACTTAAATCTTTTGCACAGCAAAGGAAACCATAAACAAGATGAAAAGACAACCCTCAGAATGGGAGAAAATATTTGCAAATGAAACAACTGACAAAGGATTAATCTCCAAAATTTACAAGCAGCTCATGCAGCTCAGTATCAAAAAAACAACCCAATCCAAAAATGAGCAGAAGACCTAAATAGACATTTCTCCAGAGACGATATACAGACTGCCAACAAACACATGAAAGGATGCTCAACATCACTAATCATTAGAGAAATGCATATCAAAACTACAATGATGTATCACCTCACACCAGTCAGAATGGCCATCATCAAAAAATCTACAAATAATAAATGCTGGAGAGGGTGTGGAGAAAAGGGAACCCTCTTGCACAGTTGCTGGGAATGTAAATTGATCCGGCCACTATGGAGAACAGTATGGAGGTTCCTTAAAAAACTAAAAATAGAACTACCATATGACCCAGCAATCCCACTCCTGGGCATATACCCTGAGAAAACCATAATTCAAAAAGAGTCATGTACCACAATGTTCACTGCAGCACTATTTACAATAGTCAGAACATGGAAGCAACCTAAGTGTCCATCAACACATGAATGGATAAAGAAGATGTGGCACATGTATACAATGGAATATTACTCAGCCATAAAAAGAAACAAAATTGAGTTATCTGTAGTGAGGTGGATGGACCTAGAGACTGTCATACAGAGTGAAGTAAGTCAGAAAGAGAAAAATAAATACCATATGCTAACACATATATATGGAACCTAAAAAAAAAAAAAAGGTTCTGAAGAACCTAGGGGCAGGACAGGAATAAAGACACAGACGTAGAGAATGGACTTGAGGACGTGGGGAGGGGGAAGCGTAAGCTGGGACGAAGTGAGAGAGTGGCATGGACATATATACACTACCAAACGTAAAACAGATACCTAGTGGGAAGCAGCTGGATGGCACGGGGAGATCAGCTCAGTGCTTTGTGACCACCTAGAGGGGTGCGATAGGGAGGGTGAGAGGGAGGGAGACACAAGAGGGAAGAGATATGGGGATATATGTATATGTATAGCTGATTCACTTTGTTATAAAGCAGAAACTAACACACCACTGTAAAGCAATTATACTCTAATAAAGATGTTAAAAAATTACGTTTTAACACTTGAGAGGAGTATAGTACTGCTAAATTCTTTGTTGTAAATACACAATTTCAAGATATTTTAAAGCTACTCCAGTAACAGAACACAATATTAATTTACTATTTACAAATACTCTTCCTAAGCATTTTAAAGCAGGCTGCTAAGTATGAACTTTCAGATATCCTCACTCTTAGAGGAAAATATTAGAATCCAAAATACACAGAAACCTTCCAAAATGAGATAATCAGTTAAACAGCTAAGACTTTATTCCTAGAATGTAATTCTTCTCAAGTTTAAAACACAGGGACACAATCCACAAATCCAAAACTCCAAAAACTATACAAACTTAAAGCTCCTTCTTAACTCATACGGTGACAAAAACTGAACTGACCTGAACTCATTTGGCAGCAGCATCTGAACAGATGTGTGACTATTTACTGTCCTTATTTATCCATAATTAAACAATTGCCAAGGAAAGTACAGAGTGCTGCCCTAAGACTTCATTGGGGTTTTATGTAACACAAAATGTGGAGTGTATTACGTTTCTAAAATTTTAAAAAAGAATTATTTCTGTAACACATCTGACACCAAAAACAAGGTCTTATAAACCCATCCTAGTGACTATTTACTCAATACTAAGTGTTAGGTTTAAGCCGTGCAATAAATCTATGAATAGGTATTATTATTACCACTTTACATGTGAATATCCACTTTACATATGATAAAACTAGGGCTTAATCTAAGGTTACCTTTACCAAGATCACTTAGCCAATAAGTTAAGTGCCAGAAATCAAGTCTAGGCTTGTCTTACTTGAAGGCCTAAGCTCTTAAACAGCTAATAGTTCACAGGAAAATTAAATCACAAAGAAAGTTTTAAAACAAATTATAATTACCAAACGTTTTAATGTAGAACAATGAAATTCCTGAGTATGATGTATACTTTCCATTCTGGGTATTCATACCTAAACATCAACACCATATTTCACAGCTCGAAGGACAAAAAGAGATGAGTTTATTGTTGCTTTTCTTCCCAAAGAACTGGCCACAGGCAGGGAAAACAAACAAAAACAACAGCCTCCTCAAACAAATGCCAACTAATCCTTTCTACTCAAATTTAGAAAGAATCATGGGTTTAGCATGTTGTTTTTTTTTTACCACAGAATGTACTAACACAATAAAAATAAGGCTGATACAAACATAGGTTAAGTTTTTCCAAGTACAGCCCCAATTTAAAGATCTGCCGTTCCAATGACAGATATGATCACAGGACTGAGGGTTAAAGTGACGTAGATGCAGGCTGTCACTACCACTGTCCTAAGCAAAAGTTAGAGAAAATAAGCTTCAAGGTTTTGTTTTTTTTCTTTTGGATTGATCGATCTAAAATTTAAACCTTCTCTTACGACTTTCTTCTCAAATCAATATCCTTATTCTAAGCAATGGCTTTTCCCCACAAGAGACAGATCATGGTCCCCATCCAACCAAATTAGACACACTTCAATCAAAATCTCAATTTCTGAGTAGCTTATCTTAAGTGAAAAGCATAAGATTATCAGATAAATAATCCAATATCTAATTTGTTTCAGCTAAAGCGTTTTTTAAAAAGAAACATCTTCACTCATAAAAATGTATTTTGTAGAAGTATAGGGTAATTTTTTGAACAAGGAGTCCTGATGGGTGCCTCTTGCAGGGTTACTTCTCTTGCCTACTTCTTACTGTAATCACCAACTATCAGGTTTCTATAGTTTGGATCAAGTCCTTGGCAATTATCTTAAGCCTCTTTAAATATCTGAAAGGTTCAGATGTTAAGCTCCCTTTGTATTTACATTATACATGTGTATTTACTGAACAGTGTAGCTTAAAAAATGGTCTCAGAGAACACCAGAACCCCAAATTACCAATTCAGTTTATACCAGCAGTTCTCAAACTAATGTGTATAAAATCATCTGAGGTATTTACTAAAAATGAAGACTCCTGAACTCCACTATCAAGGACCATACCATAGATCTTGAAGAGTACTCAAGAATCTACACATTTAACCAATATCCCAGATGACCATGATGCAGGGACTGCACTTTGACAAATACTTATCTACCCTGTATTTCATCCAATGACGGTGTTAACAATTTCTTGTTCCCAGACTGTACGGCCAAACCATCACCAGCTGATAACTGCAGCCATGTTGAGTCAGTATCTTTCTCAGAGACATTCTTAACCTTTCGGCAACCTATTTTTTAAGCTAAGAGGTGAGATTTGATATGCAGCTCTGCTCATGCCAAACTAAACTACAACTGTCCTTGAGAAATGAGTGGCTCACAGAGAACTGGACTACTTGTTTGAATTTTCAACTTGTTAATAATAATGAACTAAGAGCAATAAAAATGATTTAAGGGCTGTTCATGTCCAAGGGATCCCATTTTCTGCTTTAAAACATTCTTTCAATGAATCCTTACAAAAATCCAGTACAGAAGATATTCTTTACCTTTTACAGAAGAGAAACTGAGGCAACACTGCTATTAAGCACCACTGACAGAAGTCAGCTGTGCCTGGCTTTAAAGCTACAGCTCTTGACCCACATGCAGGAACGTCTTTAATTCTTAAACTTTAAGAGCAGAACGATGTAGTTTATTTACTTCTAAGATAAAGTATGCCCTAATTTATACACAGCAAGTTCATTTGACTAATTCTCCTCCCCACGCTAACTAAACACAAAGAGCAGTTCATCTTGGCAAGTTGGAGCTAAGGTTTAACAGGAATATCCCACGTCAAGTCAGGACTCAAGTCAGTTTGCTTCTACTCATCCTATGTAGTCCTAATTATGGGTATACTAAACAGCTATCAAAAGATCTTGTTTTCCTTAGTTAAAAAGGTATCACACCTACAATTCTGTTAATGCTAGTACATTTTTAAACCACTCCTGTAATTTAGGGCAGGGAGGAGAGCCATGAAGAAACACCTTAAGGTAACTCTATCTACACCTTTTTTTGTGCCCTAGCCTCTCCTATATATATAAATAATGTTTCTCAGTACACTCAATCACCAAGTCCTGCCCACAACAGCCAACATACTACTATATTCAGAAATCTGCAAAGAGTTTTGCACTAGGAGGCAGGGGCCCATCTTTTCATCTATTCAAAATTCAAAAGTGCTCCAAATCTACACCTAAATTCTTTAAATGTAATATACTGATTCATTATTCCACTCAAAAGCTATAATGTAATAACAACAAAACACACATTTTCTTCATGCCACAGTTAGCCATAACATTATTCAGCATATAACTTGCACTAAAAAAAAGATACTGCTGAGATAAAGTGATAATGAGATAACGATAAGGTGAGAAAACACCAGCTAGCAATCAATTAACCTACCTGTTCCTGGGAAGGATGAGCATTGCCTCATTCCTTACATTTCGCTAAGCAGACAGGATTTCCATTCCAGTCTCCACAAGGAAAGAATATTTTCTCCACTATAATGACTCTTCCCCAAGGAAGGGTGGCTTATCCCAAACTTTCCCAGACACTGCAAACAGAAAATACTATTTGTGAGGCACCAGTTTGCTCAAGGCTAGTTAAAGTTAAGGCCAGAGTGAACCGTTTCAGAGCAGCCTGGGCTCTGGGTCCTGCACTTTCTTGCCCTCAAGTACGGCAAGTCAATCCTGCCCCATTATGGTAACATACTGGGTCAAACCCCAGAGACCCAAAACTTTCTCCTCTTCTCTACCCCAGGAGTGCTGACTATTCCTATTTGTGTAATAAGCCAAACATGCTATCATTTGCACTTTAGATTCAGCTTTCCCTCTGACAGGCCTAGACTCAAAGTACTAAAAGTACCAGGCAGCTCAAGTCTCAGCTTCCAAAACAGTTCTTCCAGAAGCCCCATTTTGGGGTAATACAGCTGTGTGGTGTAATCCCGGGATTCAGATATTTTGTCTAGTCCCTTTCCCTTGAATCTGGGCTAGACCCATGACTTGCTTTAACCAACAGAATGTGGCAGAAATGAGGCTATGCTGGTTCCAAGCCTATGTCTTAAGAAGGCCTGGTTGCCTCTGTTTTTGCACTCCTGGAAGCCCTAAGCCACCATGTAAGGCCAGCAATCCTTCTGGAAAGGCCACATGGAGAGAAGTGACCTTGAGACAAGACTATGTGGTAAAAGAGAAAGAGAAAGAGAAAGAGAGAAAGAAAGAGAGAGAAGACTAGCATGCAGCTGAAAGCCAGCTATTAAAGTGACCACCCGCAAAACCAGCAGAACTGCCCAAATGAGCCCAGCCCAGGAAAGCAAACCTGTGAGCCAAAAACAAAACAAAACAAAAAGCCAAAAATCCTGGTTGTTTTAAGTCACTTAGTTTCAGGTTTTTTTGTCACACAGCGATAAATAACCAAAACAATGCTCACCTCGTTCCTTGTCTTTTTGCCTAATTTGTTCAAAATCCAGGAAAAAAGGAGGGGTGTAATGACAGGCAGCAGGGACACCACAATGGGTTATGAACAAATGATTTAAGGAACATCAAGACAGATGCTGGTCTTTCTTATACCTTAGGAACTATCTGACAAATAGTTTTACAAAACATACTCCAAAAAAAGTCATTTAAACATATGAATTTAAAATGTATACTAAGAGCTTTTTAAGGTAAATTTCTTTTTAAATGATAAAGCTTTTTATGTACTGGTAACAACCACGGAATATCATGATATGTACTTTTGAAAATCAGATCCTGATTGCTCCAAAAATACAAATTTTCATAGACAAAACTTTTATAAACGAACAAACTCCATCTGTAAAAACACCTGAATTAAAAATCAACAAATTTTCAAAAGGGTATTAATCCCTACATTTCACCAATGTACTTTTGCAGACAAGAAATCACCTTTTGCTTTTTCCTTGATAGGAGGATAACTGTGATAAATACTTAAAATTTTCAAATTTACCTACCGATAGCCACTACAATGAGGTTACCATTTTCACACAAAGGAGGAAATAAACAAGCTCAGATCTACACCGTAAAAAAGTTTAACACAGATTCCAAACAGGTAAATTCAAACTTCTCACACAGAGCCTTCAGTTAAATTCCCATTTTAGATGAAGAGTTGGTGGGAAAAGAATACTGACTCAGGAACAAAAAAAATAGGTTTTAGCTCTAGTTCTAATTTTGGCCACTTGCTAGCCATATACCCTGGAAATTTTACATTTTTTAATTTCTTTGAGCTCCAGTGTCTTCATCTAAAAAGGAATTATCTCCTTACACACCTACTGATCAATTTTCATGAGAATCAAATGATGACATATATGCAACCATGCTGAAAAAGTGTAATATACTGTAATATATAAAATATAATATTCTTCTTAACGCCAGCAAAGAGTAAAAAATCATCTATGTATGTGCTTTTTGTTAGACATTTTCTCTCCACTATGTATTAGTAACTGGTTACTTCAAAAACCACTATTAAGGCTAATTTATTGCCTTCCACTGCTTGTTATAAGTACATCATATTTTTACAGAAAGAGTAAAAAAGATCCTAGCCTTTCTAATAATTACAGAATCAAACTTTCTAGGGCTATAACAGATACTATGTAATAACCTGCTCTGGTTCCCTACCAGGAAGACAATCCTATAGATGCAGAAAAGTCAACTGTTTACTAATCAAATTATGCTTTAACCATAATTAGTTTTCAGAGGATTAATCTGGCAGCAGTTTGTAGTGTGAACTGAAGTAGAGGGAACCTGAAGGTAGAACGACTTCTTTCTTCATTGCTATGGTCATAGGTGTGAGGGTCTGAACTCTGGAGGCAGTAATAGGAATTGAGGAAGGAATGGAGGAAGGAAGGACAATAGACAGAATTTGATGATGAAAGAGAAAATGAAGAAAGTAAAAATAACTGAGATTCTGGTCCAGGTTGATTGGGAGAATAGTGGTACATTTTGAGCAACATCAATTGGAATTTTTATCTTCAGCGTATGTGTGGCACTTTACAGCGGTAGTTCTCAGCCTTCCTCTGTAATAATTTAACCAGAGTTAGCTACTTAATCCAATGAAAAAATTCACTGACTAGGTCTCTGCACTTCATTATTCTGTAAAGTTTTACTTTTTACTTGATAAAGCGTTCCTGAATGAAGAAGTAGTTTCAGGGAATACCTGAACAGAGAAGATAAAAGTTCTTAAAGTTTCTTATTTCACTTACTTCCCCTCCAGCCCCACCTCTCCAATCCAAACTGAGATACAAAGGAAATAAATGAGAACATGACTGTTCTGATATTTCTATCCGCTCTCCATACACCCAATTCATCCCTCAGCCTCACCAGTTCTCCTGCACATGGAAAACAAGAAAGGTACAGATAGTCCAATAAAAATCTAAAACCCAAGAATCACAAAATGTTAAGAACTGAAGGGAACCTCCCAGGATCATCTAGTCCCTGCTGATGAGGTCACTTAAAGGCAGTGACTACATCCAATTGATGGTAAATCTGTTGCACATGTCTCCATACAAGAAAACCATCACTGTCAATCAACTCCTGATTCTACTTTACCCACCTGCTAACTGAAATGCTTGGGACAAATCATTTAACCTCTTGGATTAGTCTGTTCTGTAATAGAATAGCAAATAAGATAAGTTAGTCAAAATTCTCTGTAAGCTGTAAACCACAACACAAGTCTAAGGAGATATTGTCTCTAGGTGTACATACAATATGTCTCTACAGCAGAGGTTCTTATTGGTAAATGGAAGCATTTGAAGGTTCAATAGTTTTAAAAGGCCCCCAGTAATTCTAAGCACTGCTTCAACCCATTGGGTTCCATGGATGAGATTTAGGTGGTCCAGAGACTCCCCTAAAATTATATCCACAAAGCACAGGTGCATATGGAAATTTTCCAGGCCAGCAGATTTCTTTAGTTTCACCAAGAGTTACTAATCCCCCAGAGGCTGAGAACTACTGCTGTAAAGTGCCACACATACGCTGAAGATAAAGCTTCCAATTGATGTTGCTCAAAATGTACCACTATTCTCCCAATCAACCTGGACCAGAATCTCAGTTATTTTTACTTTCTTCATTTTCTCTCTCATCATCAAATTCTGTCTATTGTCCTTCCTTCCTCCATTCCTTCCTCAATTCCTATTACTGCCTCCAGAGTTCAGACCCTCACACCTATGACCACAGCAATGAAGAAAGAAGTCGTTCTACCTCCAGGTTCCCTCTACTTCAATTCACACTACAAGCTGCTGCCAGATTAATCCTATGAAAACAAAGGTTTAATCGTTTCATTCCCAACTCAAAAAATCATCTGTATAACCCTCATCGCCTACTAAATCCAAGGTCATAAGCCCAGCACCAAAAGCAATCCATAAACTGGTCCAAATTTTTACTTTAAGCTTTACCACCCATTATACTGGTACAAATACGTTATATTCCATCCAAACATACTTGCCTCTCCCTAAATGTATGAACTCTGTGCTCTCTTAGTCCCTTCTCTCTGCCTGGATTACCTTTCCCAGCCTATCGAAAGTCTATAGTCATACTTCAACCCAAAGATTTCAAAAACCAGAAGCTCTATGAAATAACCCCCCATGAGATGTGAGCCCTACATCCTCTGAATGTGAATTCAGTATGAAACGTAACTATGTCTTAAAAGACAAATGAGGCATTTGTGTATAGTCTTACCTGCCTAACTAGTCTGTGAGGGCAGAAACTGTTATCACCCTCATCTTTATATTCCCCCAAATCCATCGCAGTCATGCAGTAGATGCTTAATAATTGTGTAAGGCAGTAGAAGAAATTTCAGCCTTCGCGGGGTAAGCAGATTACTATCTCTTGAAGCAGAGACCTTACATGCAACATCCTCTATCATACCAGGCTTCCAAAAACATAACCTTTAGTTACTGCTTTTCAAAGCCCTTATGTTATAGGTCATATAAGTGCATTTGAAGGGAAGAACTATTTTAAAGTGTTAATAAGCCACTTCAGAAAGATCTGTTCCCCCACATACTTTACACTTCTCAATTTGAAGAGCTTCCAATACTTGGCCACTAAGTATTCAATTTTAAAAAGTGATATTTATGAAATATTTATGAAACATTTATGAAAAGTGATAATTTCAGCCACCGATAATTATCTATTTTATGAGTAAAAACAAGTCACATAAATAAAAGAATGCTTTTCTTCTTTAAAAGGTCCATTTCGCTTGCATAATACATACAGAGACTTAACTAGACAGGTAAAGTGGGTTTATACATAAGCATGAACTCTTGCAGAAACCTGCATACAACTGTACACCAGGTATTTCAGGCAAAAGAAACCAAAGAGGGGGAAGATAACTCTGGACGTTATTCTTTTACACTATTATTACCAACAACATTTTAAGGCAGGAACTCACATTTTGCACACTAACTACACAAAAAGATAAAAACCAATCAAACAGAAAAAGAAAGCCACATCAAGCCCCTGGAAAATATTTTATCCTGGAAGAGTAAAAATGTCAAAATAACAGATACTTCTCTTCTTTGGTAATGAAGGTTTCATATAATCGCGGGAGCAAAGGGGGCTCAACTCCGTATTGATGGAGCAAAGAAAGGGCTGTGCACAAGAGTAATCATTTAAAGCCTGTAAAAGCAACGGGTAAAGTACAAAATTTTTTAAATGTCTAAAGGATGAAAGGAGAAGGTCCAAGTCACAGATTAGATAAGGACTAGCGAAAACTGCAAGGTCACTGGGATCTACCAGGTCACAAAGGTGGAGGTGGGGGTTGTGTTGGGCGGGGGGTAGGGGGGGCGGCTGCAGAGTCAGTGAAGAACCAGGAGTGATAAAAACACGGCAGAAAAAGACGTTCTAAGGCGGGGAGTCCTTGGTTTGGGACGGTGGGACTGCGGGGAAAGTCAGGGCACTGGGAGTAAGTCCATATATTAGGGTTTTCTTGGAGAGGTGTTAGAGAAAGGAAGGAAGGTTGAAAGAAGGGAAGGAAGCTTGAGAACTGCGGCTGCCGAGTCACGGAAACACTTTTCTCCGCTCCAGTATCATTAGCTCAGGCCTGTGCCAGGGCCAACTCGGGGCAGGACCCGTGACCCCACCCCAGAAAACTCCCAGCCCCCGGGCTGGAGTCGGCAGCCAGGGCGACGCGGACGGCCCCCGACTGCCCTCGGAGGGTCCCGCCCCGCGGCGGACCGTGCCGGGCTCAGGGCACCGCCGCAGAGGCTCCCGGCCCGCGCCCCCGGAGCCCCCGCCCCGCCCGCGACCCCAGCCCCTAGCCCAGCGCCGCGGCGTCCTTACCCGGCGCGAAGCCGTCGGCTCCCGGCGGCCCGGCGGCCCGGCGGCCACGGCAGCGGCGCCTCCTCCACCGGCGGGCGCCCTCACCCTTCCGTGCCCAAGATCGCCATCTCGCAGCAGGCGCGGCGGCGACAGCCACCCAGGCGTCGGCCCCGGCAGCCCAGGCCGCCTGCAGCCACTCGGAACCCGCTTGCCGCGCTCGCCGACACCCGACCCTCCCCCCACCCCCACCCCGGCCACGCGCCACCTCCGGCCGACCCCACGCCTCCCTCCTCGGGAGCGCGCCGCGCCCGGAGCGCGCGCCTCCCTGCCGGCTCGACCCCGCGTTCAGCGACGCGGCCTCCCAGAGCCTCCAACTCCGGACCCGGAATCCGGCTTCCCGCGAGCATGCGCAGCGAGGGAGACCCGAGGATGCCTTTGGAAGACTCCGCTTCTCCGGGTCTTCGGAGCGGTCGAGGGAGGGGGAGAGCCAGCCAATGGGAGGGAGGGGGCGAGGCCTGAACCTGTGGAAGGGGAGGAGACGTCGCCGAGATTTGGGAAGAGGCTTCAGTAAGTCTTGGTGGTTGCCGCTGACTTGACTTTCCGGTTCGCGGCCAGACCCGCTCATGACTTTCAGTAAGGTCCTTGAGGCACTGGCGTTCTTTTCTTGAACGCTTTACGGCAAAAGGAGGCTGTTAAGAAATACTCCTTGACCTAGCTGAGTGTTTGACTTACAACCCATTGCAAGAGTAAATAATTGCATTTAGCAGATGGTCATACCAGAAGAGTTCCAGTCCACTTTTACGGGTAACCAAAACGTTCACTACCCCAACCCCACATGAGTACAATGATAGAACTAATACTGAGCAAGTGCATGTGTCTGTGCAATTAATGAATACAGCAGTTCCATAAAGAAGGGCCTATTATCCCCATTTATACAAATGAGTCAATTAGCCTGGAGAAGAGCTCTTGGTTCTGTGCCTTGCTTTTAGAACCAAGGCCACCCTGCAAATAGAAATCAGTACCGACCACGTTACTCATCATATGACCTGTTCCTCTACTTCAGAGAGATAAAAAAGGTCATCCAGCATGGATTTCTACAATTTTTGCCAGATGCTTCACCCAAACCCCACAAATTACCTACACCCACACCCAAGCTTACTAGTTTTCCTCTATCTCAGGCTGGCTGCCCCTGCTCCCCTCCAACCAAAACTCTCCACTGACTGCTCCCTCCTGTAAGGCCCTCCCTGGCATATCTTTAACCTCATCCTTTCTGTTGAGTACAACTCTTCCGCATAATCATGTTTAAGACTTTTCTGTATGAAACTTTCCCTTGCCTTTAAACCTCTTTCTAGTTCTCTCTCTTCTTCCGTCATAACTAAACCTTTGAAAGAATTGTGTACCAAGAACATTGGCATTCGTGAGTATTTGTAGGATTCAATAAATATCTCTTGACTGAATAAATGCAAATGCACATTCTCTTCCTCTCCACTCCATCAGCTTCTACCCTCTGACTTCCTACCTGGGTCTGATGCATACTGTATCCACAATGATTATTCTAAAACATACATCTGAGCCCATCACTCCACTGCTTAAAATCTTTCATTGGCTCATCAGAGCTTTCAAGACAAAAGTTAACATGGTCTTCAAGGCTTCTTTCATGCTCACATGCTCTGTCTCTCCTGTTATGACAAACTCTTCAGAGTTCCTGATTGTGCTCACTCATCTCTACTTTGAAGGGTACTGTTTCCTCTAACCTTTCCCTCACCTTTTTGCTTGTCCAGCTCCTTTAAAAATAAATTCAAGAACATGCTCCCAAGTGCACTCTCAGACATAACCTATGCATACCCAGCAGAGGTCTGCACTCCATCTGCAGAGTGCACACATGCCTCCTCTCACTTCCCGCTCTACTTCCAGCTCTCCCAAGTCCTCAGTTTCTGCCTCAGGTGAGCTCCATTCAGCAGTTCCTTGTACTCACCTAGGCCCTTACGTTGACAGCAAACATTGGACCAGCCTTTCATTATTAAATATTTCTTTGGTGTTCAAATGAACACTATTACAAATATCTTTTCATCCATCATTGCCCATGTCCTTACTTACTGCCTTAATTTACATCCTTAAAAGTAATAGAAAGTGTGAACAATTTTAGCCCTCTTGAAACATATTGGCAAGTTACCTTCCAGGAAGAACTTAGGCCTAGGTTCACACTGCCTGGGATAAAAACCCAGCTCTGCCACCTGGGGCCAGATTCCTATTTTCATGGATCCTAGATACTTTTACTTTGTGGATCTCTTCTTCCATAAAATAATATTTAAAATTATATTTATAACTGAATTGTTATAAAGACAACATACTGATATTGTACATTAAAACATTTTCTTTGACCTAAGCATTCATTTTTTTCTTTCTGATTTTAAAAGAAATTAAAACATTTTATGGGCCTCTAAAAGTATGGTGAGCCTGAGGCGCTGTGCCTATCATGGCAGCTGGGTAAGTCAACACTTCTGCCACCTATGAGCTATGAGGTTTGGCCAAAGTCCTTAATCTGTGCCTCAACCAGAAAATAGGTATAATGCTACCATATGATGTTGTCATTAAAAGAAAATGAGTTGCTACAAATAAAATACCTAGAACTATGTGGCACACGATCAATAAATTACTGATATTATAATTGTCATTCTCAATTGTCCCACAGCACTATATGAGAATATGTGATTGTCCTTCTTCACTGTGCCAAAATCATCATGGTATATTCTCATCTTGGTATATTCTCATCACAGGGCAAATATGGTATCTCATTGTTTGTCCATTGTCCATTTTCTTGCTAGGATATTCACAAAAAGTTGCTTTATACAATGTAGATATTGATCCAAAATAAAATTATTAGTCTTTTCCATTTTTGTTTTCTTCTATTATTTTTTGCTTTGCAACTTCATTGCCATCCTGAGATCATGTTATTTATCTGCCTTTACTTTTTTCTACATGTTTGATAATTTTGCTTTATCCATTAAATAATTTAATCCTTTCAGATTTATTTTGGTGTGATGATCTACCTTTTCTTTCTCATGGTCTCCCCCAGCTCATTTGTTAAAGAATCTTTCTCCAACTATGATGGTTTTAAAATACACCCACAACTTCATCAATACTCCCCCCTTCAAAAAGTGGAGTCTAATTCCCTTTCAAATGAATGTGGGCTGTACTTAGCAACTTATTTTTCTTTCTTTCATCAGAATTTTACTCTCAAGTAGAAACAGGATTGCAGTGCCATTACTCTGAGTTCATCCTCTTCTCCCACACATGATTATATAAGGAAAGGCATTAGTGCGCTAGTGACTTATTTCTAATGAGTACAATACAGCAAAAGTGACAGTATGTACTTTCCAAGAGCAGGTCTTAAAAATGTATTGTGGCTCCTCTCTACTCTCTCTCAGATCACTTGCTCTGAAGAAGGCAGTTACCGTGTCATGAAGACATATCAAGTAGCCTTATCAGAGGCCCACATAGCAAGGAACTGAATATCTTGCCAACAACCAGCAAGGATATGAGGCCTCCTGCCAATCTCCATGTATATGAAGCAATCCTGGAAGTGGATCCACCAGCCTCAGTCAGGCTTTGGATAATACAGACATCTTGGCTGCAACCTCGTTAGAGACCTTGAACCAGAAACCCCAACTAAATCATTCTCAAATACCTGACCCATAGTAACTGTGAGGTAATAAATGTTCATTGTTTTAAGCCACTAAATTTGGGGGATAATTTGTTATGCAGCAATACATAATAAATACACTAACCCAGTGGTTCTCAACTGGGGACTATCTTGTATCCCAGGGGACATTTGTAAATGTTGTGAGACATTTTTGATTATCTCAGCTAGGGAGCTGGTGGAGATTTCCACTGGCATTTTGTGGGTAGAGGCCAGAGAGTGCTAAACATCCTTCAGTGCACAGGCCAGCACACACACACACACACACACACACACACACACACACACACACACAAGCAAAGAATTATCAGATCCAAAATGGCAATAATACTGAAGATGAGAAAACCTTCACTAACCTGTTTTCCCTGCACCTTAAATTTTCTTTCTTTCACATACACTTGTTTCATATCCTTTGCTCATCTGGTTGCTGCTTTACCGTGTTTTACCCCTGGTCCTAGGCAACCACCAATCTGCTCTCTGTCACTAGAGAATAACTTTACTTTTTCAAAGGATTGGTGTAAATGGAATCAGACAGTGTGCACTTTTTCGTGTCTGGCTTCTTCAGCTCAGCATATTTTAAAGATTCATTCCTGTTGTTCTGTGTAGCAGTAGTTGCTTCTTTTCTTATTGCTGACTATTATTTCTATTGTATAGATTTGCCAAATTTTTTTATATTTGTCTTATTGCTGAACATTTAATTTGTTTCCAGCTTTTGGCTATAAAGACTGAAGATGCTATGAACATTGGGTTAAAGTTCTTTGTGATGACATATGTTTTCATTTTTCTTGGGTAAATAATGCCAAGGAATGGAATTGTTGGGTCACATGGTAAGTATATATTTAATTATAAGAAATTGCCAAACTGCTCTCCAAAGTGGTTGTGCCATTTTACATTCCCACCACCAATGTACGGGAGTTCCAGTTTTCTATTTCCTTTCAAACACTTGGTAATGTCAGTCCTTTCTGATTTTAGCCATTCTAGTAGGTGTGTAGCAGTAAGTCACTGTGTTTTAATTTCTATTTCTCTGATAACTAATGATGTTGAGCATCTTCTCATGTGATTATGGCTCATTTGTATATTTTCTTTTGTGAAGTGTTTGTTCAAATGTTTTGTCCATTTCAAATTGTTTTTGTCTCTTCAGTTTGTGTTCTATATACCAATCCTTTGTCAGATACATTTGTTGTGAATCTTTTCTCTCAGAATGTGGCTTGCTGTGGTCAGCCTCCAAGAAGGACCCCACTGATCTTGGCTTCCAGTGTCTATACTTTTATACAGTCTCCTCCCCTTTAGAGCGGACCCATATCAGATTTTCCAAGAGGAATTGTGAAAGTGATGGCATGTGACTTCTAAGACTAGGTCACAAGAGTCATTGTAGCTTGCACCCTGCCCTCTCGGATTGCTTGCTCTAGAGAATGTCTTTGGGAGGATCCATACAGAGAGGAACTAAGACCTATTGATAAACAGTCAGCAGCAACTTACCAGCCATATGCAGCATCTTAGAAATGAATCCTCCAGCCTCTGTCAAGCCTTCAGATGACTGCAATCTCATGTGACACTCCAAGCCAGAACTGGCCAGCCAAGCAATTCACATATTCCTAATCCATAAACACTGTGAGAAATAATAATTTTTTATTGTAGTTTTCAGTCACTAGGCTTTGGAGAAATTTTTTACACAGGAACAGTTAAACTCGCATTTAATTTTCTCAACAATATCCTTTGAAGAACAGAGTTTTTATTTTGCCAAAGTTCAACTTATCATCTCTTTGTCTTGTGACTCATGCTTTTTATGACATATGTAAGAAAGTTTACCTACTCCTATAGAGAAAAGATTTTTTAATATGTTTTCTTCTTGAAATTTAGTTTTAACTTTTTCATTTGAGACTATAATACATTTCAAATTAATTTTTGCATAAGGTATGAGGAAAGAGTCAATGTTAATTTTTTTCTAAATGGATATAATATTGTTTCAACACCATTTGTTGAAAAGACAGTCCTTTCCCCCCTGAACTAGCTTTAGCAACTCTGGTGAAAACTCAGTGTCTATTTTTGGACTCTTTAATCCATTCCATTTAACTATAAGCCTATCTTTATTACACTGTATTGATTACTATAACTTTAGAAAGTGTTGAAACCAGGAAGTGTAAATCTTCCAAATCTGTTCTTTTTCAAAATGATTTTGACTCTACCAGGTTCTTTGCATTTGCACATGAATTTTAGAATTAGCTATTTAATTTTTATTTTTGAAAAAATACCTCCAGGAATTTGGGATTGCTAATACGTAGATCAATTTAGGAAGAACTGACACATTAACAGTACTGAGTCTTCTCATCCATGAATATGGTATAGATCTCAGTTTACTCAGGTCTCCTCTAAATTCTCTTAGCAATGTTTTGTATTTTTGATAGTACTGGTATTGCATATACTTATCCTGAAGTATTTTATGCTTTTAATGCTATTGTAAATGGATTCTTAATTTCATTTTCTAATGGTTCATTGATAGTATATTTAAATACACTTGATTTTATTTAATATTGGCAGAGTGTGTTGAGAACTTGCTAATGAATTTATTAGTTCTAGTAGTGTTTTATAAATTTCTTGGGAGTTTTCATGTTCACTATCATACCTCTGCAAATAAAGAGAGTTTTACTTTTTCCTTTCCATTCTGTATGCTTTTATTTACCTTTCCCATTTTATTCCACTGACTAGAACACATAGTATAATGTGAACAGAAGTAGTAAGAAAGAGCATCCTTGCCTTGTTCCTGATTTTAAGGGAAAGCATTCAGTGTTGTACCATTAAATATGATGTTATCTCTAGATTTTTTGCATATGTCCTTTGCCAGGTTGAGGAAGTTCCCTTCCTTTCCTTAATTTGCTGAGAGTTTTTATTATGAATGAGTGTTAAATTTTACCAAATGCTTTCAAGGGACATCTATTGAGATGATCTTATGTTTTTGTTTTTTTTTTTCCTTTTTAGATTGTTGAGATGATGGATTAAATTGATTGATTTTCAAATATTAAACCAACCTTACATTCCTGAGATAAACCAAACTTGTTCTTGGTGTATTATACTTTTTATAGGTTGCTGGATTCTACTAGCTAAACTTTAAAAATATTAAGAAATCCAAGTTCATTGGGAATACTGGTCTGTAGTTTTCTTGTAATGTCTTTTTCTAGGTTTGTTATCAGGGTAAGTCTGGCCCAATAAAATGAGTTTGGAAGCTCCTTATCTACTTTCTGAAGAAGTTGTATAAGATTTTTATTATCTATTTCCTAAAGGTTTGAAAGGTTTTTTCAATTTTTAGCTTATTTTTTATTGAAATATGGTTGATTTACATGAACGCTTTCATCAATGAAGCTATCCAGGCCAGGAGTCTCCTTTTTGAGAAAATTTAAATTATGAATTTAATTTTGTTTCTAGATAAAAGACAATTTAATTTTTGATTTCTTCTTCTGCCAGTTTTGGAAATTTGTGTCTGTCAAGGATTTTTTCCATTTCATTTAAGTTGTCAGATTTATTCGCCTAAAGTTATTTATAATATATATTATTCTTTAACATTTGTTTAATATTGGATATCTCATTGTTTATTCCTCATGTTAGTATTTTATGTTTTCTCTCTTTTTCACTTGAAAGCTTAGTGAAAGGTATTTCATTTGATTGATCTCTTCAAAAAAGAAGCTTCAGTATCATTAATTCTACTGCCTGTTCCTCTTTTATTTATTTCAGCTTTTATCATCATTATTGCCACATTTGTACTTACTTGGGACTTATTTGCTCTTCTTTTTCTAGCTCATTAAGGTGAAAGCTTACATTATTCACTTGGGATCTCATTGCTTTTCTACCATAAGCATTTAGAGCACAGATTTCCTTCTGATCACTGCTTTAGATGTACCTCCAAAATTTAGATATATTTTATCTCAATTTTCATTTAGTTCTAAATATTTCCTGATAGTCCTTGTGATTTCTTCTTTGACCCATGAGTTATTAGGAAATCTGTTGTACATTTTCCAAATATTTGGGAATTTCCCAGATATCTTTTTGTTATTGTTTTCTAATTTAACTCCATTATGGTCAGAGTATATACTCTAGCATTTCTATCTTTTCAAATTATTGATACTTGTTTTATCCCCCAGTATTCTTGGTGAATTTTTCATTTGCACATGAATAGTGTGTATTCTCTTGTTGGGGAGAGTGAAGATTATTCTATAAATGGCTATTAGATCAAGTTGGATGACAGTATTGTTCAAGCTTTCTATAGTTTTACTGAGTTTTGTCTACTTGTTCTATCAATTACTGAGAGGAATAAAGAAATCTCTATAAATCTAGATGTACTTTTTTGTCCTTTCAATTCTTTCAGCTCTCAATTCATGTATTTTGTAGATCTATTATTAGGTGTTTACACATTAAGATTGTTATGGAGTCTTTATCATTACATAATTTCCCTCTTAATCTCTGTTCGGGTTACTTGTTCTGAAATTTAATTTTTCTTATACTAATATATCCACTCCAGATTTCTTATGATTAGTGTTTGTGTGGTACCTTTTTCCATCTTTTTCTTTAATGATTCAGTGTCTTCATATTTAAAGTAGTTTTCTTGTAGACAGCATTAATTGAGCCTCGATATTTTAGCCATAGTTTCTGTTGTACAACAAAGTGAATCACCATATGCATACATATATCCCTATATCCCCTCTCTCTTGAGCCTCCCTCCCACTCTCCCTATCCCGCCCCTCTAGGTCATCGCAAAGCACCAAGCTGATCTCCCTGTGCTATGCTGCTGCTTCCCACTAGCTATCTATTTTACATTTTGTAGTGTATATATGTCAATGCTACTCTCACTTTGCCCCAGCTTCCTCCTCCCCACCCCATGTCCTCAAATCCATTCTCTATGTCTACGTCTTTATTCCTGCCCTGCTGCTAGGTTCATCAGTACCATTTTTTTTTTTTTTTTAGATTCCATATATATACATTAGTATACGGCTTTTGTTTTTCTCTTTCTGACTTACTTCACTCTGCATGATCGACCCTAGGTCCATCCACCTCATTATAAATAACTCAATTTCATTTCTTTTTATGGCTGAGTAATATTCTACTGTATATATGTGCCACATCTTCTTTATCCATTCATCTGTTGATGGGCATTTAGGTTGCTTCCATGTCCTGGCTATTGTAAACAGTGCTGCAGTGAACATTGTGGTACATGTCTCATTTTGAATCATGGTTTTCTCAGGGTATATGCCATTTACCTTTTAAATTTTCTTTTCTATTTGTACCATCTTGTTTCTTTTTCCTCTTTTCCTCCTTATTTTCGATTAGACAAGTAGTTTTTAATGTTCAATTTTATCTCCATTATTAAGTTATTAGCTGTAGCTCTTAGTAGTTTTTTAGTGGTTGTCTTAGGGTTTATAGTATGCATCTTTAATTTATGCAGTCTAACTCCAGATAATATTACACCACTTTGTGTTTAATGTAAGAAATTTACAATAGTATACTTCCATTTCTCCCTTTCTCTTCTTAGTGCTATTGTTGTCATAGTTATTTTAAGTTCAGCACATATTATAACCTCTATAATATATTCTTAGCATTTTTGTGTTAAATAATTATCATTTGAAAAATTAAAAAATGAAAAAACTTTTTATATACCATTTCCAGTGATATTCACTGCTTTGTGTGGATCTGAATTACAAATTGATTTCAATTTCCTTCATCCTAAAGGACTTCCTTTAATATTTCTTGTAGTAAAGTTCTACTGGCAATAAATATCTCTGATTTCATTTGCCCAAAAAGTTTTATTTCTCTTTTCATTTTTCAAAGGAATGTTTTTGCTGGAAAAGAATTCTAGTTTGATCACTTTTTTTTTACGTCAGTTCTCTGAAAATGCCATACATTGTCTTCTGGGTTGGATAGTTTCTGATGAAGAGCCTGAAGTAATTTTTATTTCTTTGTAGTAATGCACCTTTTGTCGTTATTATTTCTTTTAGAATGTGTTTCTTTATCAGTGGTTTTGAGCGACCTGATTATTATGTGTTTTTGTGTAATTTACTATGTATTTACTTTGCATAAGATTTGATAAACTTCTTGAATTGTGGGTTTATATTTTGTTTTATTTAGAAAAGTTTTGGCTGTTGTTTCTTCCAATGCTTTTTCCTGCCTCCTCTTTCTAGCTCCTCCTGGGACTCCAATTACATATATTGTAATTAAACATATATAACATAATTTAAATAATTACTACTTAATTTTTTCCTGTAGGCCACTGAGGTTCTGTTTTTGTTGTTGTTGATATTTCAACTTGTTTATTTCTAGAGATTTTTTTTTTTCCTGTCTGCATTTCAGTTTGGATACTTTTGATTGCTATATCTTGAATTTCACTGATTTTTTTCTTTTGTAGTATCTAATCTACTATTAAGACCACCCAGTAAAATTCTTATTTCAGATATTGTATTTTTCAACCCTAGAAAAGTACACTTGGTGTTTTTAAAAATATCTTCTCTTTTCCTCTTCTTTATATTCACATTTTCCTTTAAATACTTGAACATGTTTACAATAGTTCTTTTGTCATTCTTGTCTGCTAATACCATCATTTATATCATTTCCTAGTTTGTTTCTATTGTCACATTATTCTTCTGGGATGAGAAACATGTTCATGCTTCTCTGCATGTCTAGTAAATTTTAATTGCATGCTGGACATCATAAGTGTGAGCTTGCTGAGTTCTGGGTTTTGTTTCTTTATCTTTTTTTTGAAAGAATGCTAAACTGAAATTTTGTTCTGTTAGCTAGATTACTTGATAATTGTCTAGATTTTTTTGGAATACATATTTTATTTAGAATGCAGCACTAACAGCATGATGATAAACTGTCACAGATTTGTATCAAGAAACACACAATCTTTAAAATGTGTCATTTTCATAAGTAATTTAAGTATAGCATTATTATTATTTGGTACTAGAGTCAAAGACAACGTTTAGATTCTTCAGTGTTGGGGTACTTAGTAACATCAAAATGATTGTCTAGTTAGACAGAGGAAAGAAATTCATATGCAGTTTCTTTTCTTTTTGCCAGTTCCCTTGCAGAAAGATCCATCTCCTCTCCTGAGAAATCATTAATAGGGAGAACTTCAACAACCTTCCAGGTCTTGTTCTTGATTATAACAGGGAATGAATTGAGCAGACCACTGGTAATACTATAGAAGTTGCCATAAGAGATAACACTCATGGACACAGATTCTCCCTCTGGGATTCCAAACCAGGTGTCTCTGATGTGGTCACAGATGGCTTTTGCAGCCGCCATTGCACTGGTTAGGTTTCAAGCCTCGATGACAGCAGTACCACACTGCTGCACAGCCGTGATGAATTCTCCCTTGAGCCAGCTGTCATCTTCCAGAGCTGCATAAGTACCATCTTCCTTTCCTTGCAGTTTCACCTTGGCATGGTTGACATCTGGATACTGAGTTGAGGAATGGTTTCCCCAGATGATGACATTCTTTACATCATCAGAAGTCACATTAAATTTAGCACCAAGTTTAACAGAGCAATTCAGCTTGGCTGTGATCCAAAAGAGTCAAGCAACAAAAGTTCTCCTTGGGGACGGACTTGAAGCAATCAGGCCATTGGTATTGACTGAGTTTCCCACCACGATAACCTTAACTGACTTCTTGGCATACTTCTTCAAGGCTGCACCCTGGCATTTGAAGATTTTCACATTTGCTTTGAGTAAATCTTTCCTCTCTGTGCCATCCCTTTTTGGCATGGAGCCCAAAAGAATGGCTACAACCAGGTCTTTGAGGGCAATCTCTTCTTCATCTGTTGTGATGACATCTTTCAGGAAGGATGGGCAGTCTTGAAGTTCCATTAGGACACCATCCAGGACACCCATCATAGGAGTAATATACAACAGCACAAGAATTATAGGCTGGTCTTTACCAAAGACAGATCCATTTCCAATAGTGTACAGCAGTGAATATGCAATTTGATCAGCTGCTCCAGTCATAAGGACTCTGATTTGTTCAGAATTTGTAGTCGAGGGCCTTCTGCTTTCAAGGGCTTTGTGACAAAAACCCTTAAAAACACTGTTGACATGATTGGGAACTGCATGGAAAATTTCAACACCTGCCTCAGCTAGATTCTTTAAGTCTTGTTTTTAAGCTTTTTTTGGTGGGTTGATTTAGAGTAGACTGTACTCTGGGTATTCAATGTGGCTCCTAGAATCTGGCTGGCCAGAACTCAAACATCTCCAAGTTCTTTGTGAGCTTTGAGAATCATCCACGTTACAGCTTCCTGGTCCATTCTTTATGTAGTCTTGAAAGGACTCGCCCTATGATATGTCACTGAGTATTCAGCAACAGTCTCATGGTGACTCCTATGCAGAATTCTGGGTCTCATTCTTCATGTTGCTTTCTCCTCTCCAGTTCTTTGCTCTACAAAGTTCAGTGATCTTCCCAAACTATGTTTTCTGTCACATCAACGCAGGGGGTTAATTTCACCTTAGTATCCATTCAGTCTTCCTCTACTACTGCACCAGCAGCAGAATTCCCAAGCATATGTTATTCTGTCTAAAATAATGCTCTGGGGCCACAGAAGTTCTATCTATGTTAGTTTTTGGTCCTCCATATCCAGTAGAATGATCTCAGAAGGTGGGGTGATCTTGGTACTCAAAACTACTCTGCCATGAAAACTCCAATACCTTCACTTTTGGTGGTCATTTCACCAATATTATTTCCGCATTCTTTAATCTTTTCATGATCTGGAAAGTGGATGTTAGATCAGTCTCACACAAGCATATGTTTCCATGTATGCATGTATACAAACACATGTATATACACACACACATACTCATACTCATCACACATTATCAGTAGCTGTTTTATTATCACAATAAAACATAGTAATAATGACTAAGATTTTTTTGAGACTGTATTATGAACTAGGAACTGTGACAAATACTTTTATTTTCCTCTTATGAAATATGAAGCTTAGAGAATTGGGGTAATTTGTACAAGGTCATACATTAAGTAACAGGTGAAGCCAAGTTTGAGTACAGCAAGCTTGACTCTACAGAAAGAATTGGTAAACAATGGCTTACAGACTGCCACCAGTTTTTGTAAGTTTTATCCCAAAAGAGCCAAGCACATTAATTTCTGTAGTGTCTGTGGCTTCTTTTGAGCTACAGTGGTAGAGTTGAGTAGTTGCAACATAGACTGAATGGCAGCCAAAAATATTTACTATCTGTCCCTCTACAGAATAAGTTTGCTGACCCTTACTCTAAATCATGAATTAATTACCTCTCTAATTTTCAAGGCCATCTCCACTGTTACCTTAAGGTAGCTTTTCAAGTCATTTTGCTGACCATGGAAATTCTCTTCATTCATATCCTCTGCTTTCAAAGTATACTTTTCAGCATACCAAAAATAGCCCATCATTAAGAGCTATACCACTCACTTTCAAAACGTCTGTCTCTATCCTCCAGAATGGAAAGTTTTTGAAAGCAGGTATTTTGTCTACTGTGTTCACTGCTGTATCACCAGTGCCTAAAACAGAGCCTGACACACGATAGGTGTTAAGCTGTATAACTTTTAATGGATGATCCTTTGACCATACAAATTACTATTTGATTAAACTCACATAGACTCCATCCTTCCCTAGCTGAGCCAATAAGGAAAGGTAGCTTCTTTCTTTCATATATGCTTCCTTTCCCATTGATTCATAAGGCTACTTTTCCTTTTTTTTTTTTTTGAAATCATGGGCTAAATTACTACATGTAAGTTAAATCAGTTGTCAGCTGAGGCTGGTCCACCTTTTGATATTTAAAGAAAACCGGTTCTAACCACTCAGCCAACATCCTATGAGAAGTCTAATCTCCTTCCCTCCCTCCTACAACTTCTCTGCATTTTTAAGAGAATATATTCAACGGCCTCGGCTGTGTGAATCAGCTTCAAATTAACTTTTGCTTTCACACATATCTCATCCCACATGGCTGCTGTCTTCTCTGCCCCACACTCTACGTGAATTTCAAGACTTTTTCTTGGACTCCTTCTCAACACCCTACCCCCTCCAAAAAAACTCACACAAAGTTTTCTTTGTATGTAGCATTCTTCACTCACAGTTAGAGGGAGACAAAGGGGATTTGCCTGCAGCAATGCAAACGACTTAAAGTCTTTAGAAATTCCATGCTTTCAAAAAGCCTTGAGGGGCTTCCTTGGTGGCGCAGTGGTTGAGAGTCCACCTGCCGATGCAGGGGACACGGGTTCGTGCCCCGGTCCGGGAAGATCCCACATGCCGCAGAGTGGCTGGGCCTGTGAGCCATGGCCGCTGAGCCTGCGCATCTGGAGCCTGTGCTCCGCAACAGGAGAGACCATAACAGTGAGGGGCCCGCGTACCGCAAAAAAAAAAAAAAAAAAAAAAATCCTTCAGCCAACATACAGCCAGGAATTTCTCACTGGTCACCTCTCTCTACAAGCATGGTGATTCTTCCTCTCTTCACTGTCTCTTCATACAATTTAAAAAAAATTTTTTTGGGCACAGTGGTTTGTCTATCTCTTTGTTACATTATCTTCTTCCAACCTAAGCCCCCAGGGTCTCGCCTTTTACCTTTATGCAATATATTAAGATATCTTTCTCAATGAAATGATTTCTTCCCCAAGAGAAATCTGGCACCAAATGTTAAAAAAAAATTTTTTTTCATCCCATTAAACAAGAATTTATTTCTGGGCCATCTATTCTATCCATTTCATTCATCTTTCTGTTTTTTGCATCCATTAGTATTACATTTTTCATTACTATCACTATAGTATATGGCTTAATGCCCATAAGGAGGGTTGATATACCAAATGTTTAACAACTGCTAAAGCACAAACATGAACCAATCAGAACAAATGAACTGACCAGTCATAACAGGGGGCTGAACACAACCCATAGGGTTCCGTAAGGGTGTGTGTACAGGCTGCCTTTAGGGAAGTATCCTTCATTACTACTCTCCTTTTTCAAAATTTTCTTGGTTATTCTCACATGACTGTTGTTATCAGTTTTATTAGTCATTTTGTCTAATTAAAAAAAAAAACTCATCAATATTGTGATTGCAATTGCACTGTTCTTCCCAAATCAATCTACAGGTTCATTGCAATTCTAACCATAATCCTATTGAGTTGATTCTCTTTGCTTTGTCATCTTATCACCTCTTTCCTACTACTTCCTGAAAAAAGCAACTAATGTGTGTGGTGGAGGTCCAGGATGCTGAATGTAAAAATAGTGACAGAGTATTCAAAGGTCAGTGTACAAATGTGGCTTCCTTTGAGCAGGCCTAGATATCATTACTGTTCTATTCTCTCTATCTTCTTTTCACCAATCCTCTCTTTTCATCAACACAACATAGTGGTGGGCCAGATTGTTGGGAAAAGAACACACTTGGGGATTAGTGGCAAGGGGAAGGTCCCTAATAATAAAGTGTTACTTTGTTACTTTGCTCTGCTCTGTCCTTTCTTCCTGTATGTATATTACTCAAGGACTCTTCAGGAGGGAGACAGGTCTGGATCACAGTTCCACTCAGATCTTCCTGGGTACCTGTAACTCCACTTTAATTTCACTATCACTTCTGTTTTGTCATTAAATATAGTATTCTTGGCATTTGTTTACATCTCTCTGTATTTCCCCAGCAAAATGTTACAGTTTTCTTTATAGAGATCCACCAGATTAAGAACTTTACTAGAAAACTATATAAAATAATATTAAATCTATACTAGTACATCAATTGCCTTTTTCAACATATCTTTCAAGATGATCCATCATTTTTCCCTTTTGACCATTGATAGGATGTATTATTATGATATTGTGATTTATAATAAGAAATATATATTTGGTCTTCATTTGTTTCTGGCACAGAGCTCCTAAAACCCTTGGAATTTCCTAAGTAATAAGATGAGAAAGGGGGAATTCCCTGGAGGTCCAGTGGTTAGAACTCCATGCTTCAACTGCAAGTGGCACGGGTTCGATCTCTGGTCAGGGAACTAAGATCCTGCATCCTGCATGCCATGTGGCGTGACAAAAAAGGGGGGGAAAAAAAGCAATAAGGCAAGAAAGGTTTCTTGATATTCATAAGAAACCCCTTTCAACTACACTTAAGTTTATGTTAATGAGGTGACTTTTGGACAGCACCCAAGGATGGGGCCTGGTTCCCAGGAGAACCAACCATGTGATTAGAGAATTGGAACCCCCTTGACCTCCAAGGAGAGGAGAGGGGCTAGAGTTTGAATCAATTGCCAATGGCCAATGATTTAATCAATCATGACTAGGTAATGAAGCTTCAGTAAAAAAAACAAAAAGGATGGGATCAGAGAACTTCCGGATGAGCATGTGGAGATGAGGGGGGGAGAGTGGCATGCTTGGGGAGAGCATGGAAACTTTGTACCTTTACCCAAGCCTTGACCTCTGTATCCCATCTTGCTGTTCCTGAGTTACATCCTTTTATAATAAACCAGTCATCTAATAAGTAAAGTGTTTCTCTGAATTCTGTGAGCCACTCTAGCAAATTACTTGAACCTATGAAGGGGGTCATGGGAACTTCCAATCTATAGTCACAGCACAGGTTACAATCTGAACTTGGGATTGGCGTCTGAAGTGGGGGATGGGACAGTCTTGTAAGACTGAGCCCTTGACCTATGGGATCTGATGCTATCTCCAGGTAGACTGTGTCAGAATTGAGTTAAATTGTAGGACACCTGTCAGTGTCTGCTGAAAATGGGAGAATTGCTTGGTGTTAAAAAAGCACACCTTGGAATTGTATAAATAGGTTTTCTCATAGTGAATTGTCCTTGCATTCTTGTATTGCCTTTTCTTGTTTGTAGTGGTTTTTATATTAAATGGTCTATGGAAAGCACTTGACAACTAGGTTACCCCCTTCTGAGAGGTCTCAGAGTGCTTGTAATACTTATACTCCCAACTGAGGGATTCTTTTTTTGCCCAATAATACGAACACTTGACAACAGCTGAGCAGAGCAGTGATGGCTCTTAACCCAAGGACACTCATTTTTAAATTAGACTGTAGCTAAAGACATGCCTTGGAATGTGGTCTGCCAACAGTCTCCTGGAAGATGATTGTAGTACCAGACACTCAGAGAGAGATACAGGTAACAGAATGGCATGGAAACAAAGAAGCTTCACAGAAAGAAGCAGTAATCAGAAGCCATGGAGTAAACGTAAAAACAGTTAGATGGAAGTGGCTGTGAAATAAAAACTTCTAGTTTCTAGAAGGAATGAAACGGTCATTGTAGAAGCAAAGATGTTTAGCCATGAATATGGAAGAGAACTGGAGTAAAAAGCAACAGGTACTTGGGGCTGAAGGATCATAGGATGACCGAGACCCCCAGCTGCGTTACTGAAGTTGCAGAGACACTGAGCACCTATGCATCCTGAGTGGCATTCCAGTTTCTCAGGAAACCTGACCACGTGACTGTTGGCAGACTGTTTTTACATATATCCCCTTGTATCAACTGACATTACCTACATGTGGCTTTTTGCTGTCCGAAAAAAACCCAACTAAAGCAATTATTTTCTTAAAATATTGCTAGATTCAATTTTCCAGGTTTTTTGTTTGTTTGTTTTGATTTTGGTTTTTCTGTTTGTTTTAGTATTCATTCCAAAGATTTGCCTATACTTTGTCGTGTGTTTGTATGTATGCATGTGCATGCTTGTACGTGCACACTGTGTAGGTTAAATTTTTCTCTGTTACATCCTATTTCTTTCTCCATTGGACCGTCTGTATTACCGGTCTTAATCAGTTTTACTTTGCTGGATTTGGTAAACTTTCAGTTTACCATTGCTATTATTGCATAGCTTTCCTTTACCCTTATATTTGAGGAGTGTACCTCAGATGGAGAATATATATATATATATATATATATATATATATATATATATATATATATATATATATATATATTTGTTTTTTAAATCTGTAGCTTTGTGAAACTGAGTGCCAAATTCCAAATCAAAATTCAAAACTTTTAAACACTGTAGTATATTTCTTAGAGAACTCTACTTTCTGAAGTATCCAGAATCCATTATGTGGAAATGTTAAGCATTCTCCTGAACCGGTTTTTAAAGTTTAGTGTCATGTAGGTTCAGGAATCCAGGTGTCCTTAGATTGGTTTTATTAATGACTCCACCTAATGGCCTCTATGAATCCACAATGTTTGTCCTGTAACTTTAAAGTTTCCTCCCACTCTGACTCTAGGCTTGAGCATGTGACTAGCTTTGGGCAATAGGATGTTGCCTACCTGACACAAGCAGAGACTTGAAAAGTGCAAATGATTTTTTAATTATCCTCTTGCGTGATTGGGCTTGCTCACTATTCCCCCCTGCCATGCTTTGAAATCATGCCAGGGCTAGCCTGCAGGAAGAATGTGAGAGGCATGTGGAAGAGAGCTGAGTTGTTCCAGACGTCCCAGCTAGGGCCATCCTAGATCAGCCCACTGCCAGCTGGCCCCCCAGATATGTGAGGAAATCCAACTGAGATCAGAAGAACCTCTCAGCTAAACTCATTCAAAATCGTCAACTTGGGGTGAACACAATAAATGCTTGTTATTTTAAGCATTTAACTGAGGTTGGGATGGTTTGTTATGAGGCACTATTATGGCAATAGATAATACCGAGGTGCCAAAATAGCAATCAATCAATGGGGGGAACTCCCTGTGTATTTGAGGTGCCAAAGATGGTAGATATTCTCATATGTTCATATCTCTCTTTGTCTTCTTCTGTCTCTGAAAAAGCCCATTTACTACCCCAGGAAGAGTTATGGTACCAGAGAATATTCCCCTCTATTACTATGGCTGCATTTTAGACACTAGACTTGCCAAAAAAGAAGTCTGACTTTGCTCATTATGCAGTCTTTTGGTATTTGAAGTGTTAAGAAGTTAAGGATTTTATGTGATCAGGATAGTAGAGATAATGACATTCTCTGCCTCAAATTCTCATGTGGATTTAAGTTGTGGGTGAGAAGAAAGAGAATGTAATCAAGTTTGTGAATGCTTTCAGTTATGACCTTTCCTGATGTCTCATAGACTGTAGATGCCTTTTAAAGAAATCTGGAAATACAGGCTGTCAGTTGAAGTCTTTGCTCTTATATTAGGCAGATATAGGTTTATAAATAGAAGACACAGAGGCTTCAGTTCAAGTTAACAAACATTTATTGATCACCTGTTATGTACGAGGCATTAAGAATACAAAATCAGTGAAAGTTAGCCTCTGTCCTAGAGGAACATAGAGTTCAGAAAAGAGACAGACAAAAAAATCACAATTTCAATATGGTAAGCACAGTGACGGGGCATTCACACAAAGCATGTGGTGGTCTAGGGGGTGTCAGATGTTGGATGCGGGGCTGTGTTTGTGTGAGATTTAAAGAGTGGGTAGATTTAGACAAGTAACAGATGGACCTTGGTGGAAATGAATTCCAGCAAAGAGCAAGGGTATGAACAATGACCTGGAGGGTGGAACAACATGGATTATCCTGGAAGCCACAAAACATCATGTGGGATCAGGAGTTATACTTGCCAAAATATAATTAAAGACCTGTTAGGTATTTGCTTATATTGTCAAATATGCAATTATTTTTTGGTAATAAAGTTTTTGTTTTATATTACATGTTAGGAAAATAATTTTGAGCCTTTTAGTACCTTCTGGATTTCTGTAAATGCCATGTGGACAGAGACCAAGTTTATCTTATTTACTCCTGCATCTCAGCAACCAGCACAGTGTCTGGCTCTTCATATGGATTCAATACATATATGTTGAGCAAGTGACTGAATTCTCAAATGTGTCAGTCTCTGCCAAAATCTAGTAGAAATTTATCTTTAAATTATTCTTTTAAATTTACTCATAAAGACATATTTTCTTGAATAATTTATCTTTCTCAAATTGTCTTCAATAAAGATAGCTTAATCTTCAGTTTTATAATTCTCCCCACATTTATTCTTTCAGTTTTTGAGATATAATTTACATACTTACAGCACTGTATAAGATTAGGATGTACAACATAATCCTTATTTTTGGATTTTAAAATATATGTAATTCTTGCTGTTGTTTTCTCCCCATACATCCATCTGTCTTATCATTCAACATATTCCTATTGAATACTTGATTATATGCCAGCATTGTGATACACACTAGAGGAAGAGTAGTAATAGTTCAGACCTGCTCTGGGCCCCAGTGGAGCATGTAGTCCAGTGAGGTAAACAGGCCAATATTGAACAAAGAATTTACAAGCACATTGAGTTTACAAACAAAAGTGAATAGCTTTATGTGAGTGTGTAACAGCTTCTTAAAGCCTCTATTCAATATGGATTATTACATGATGATTATATAACGTGTATTTTATCACACTTTACTTTGTGTTCTCTGCTTTCTGTTTTATTATACTACATTTATAATTAATATGTAGCACGTGGAAAGCACACTATAAACATTACTTGATTGTATAAATGAAACAATAAATGAATATTTCTTCATAGAATTTGCCTTTTATCATTTAATTATTATCTTGATACTGTTGCTCAAAAGCACATGTACTCTTTGTGGGAAGATGTACATATTTTTCTTTTGATGACACATCTGTTAATTGAGTGAAATGTTCATGGGAATGGTATAGGTAATTTATACTGTCTACAATTAATTTGTACTGTTCAGCATTCCATTACAGCCCTGATCTATAGCTTATTGGCTTAGTTTCTGTGTAAAATGAGGTTATTGGCCAAATCTGTTTGGTTATCTCATTTTAGTCAACAAATATTTATTAAAAGTTCATGTAAGTTGGGACTTCTCTGGTGGTCCGGTGGTTAAGAATCCGCCTTCCAATGCAGGGGACGCAGGTTTGATCCCTGGTCTGGGAACTAAGGTCTCACATGCCATGGGGCAACTAAGCCCGCACACTCTAGAGCCTGTGCGCCACAACTAGACAGCCCTCACATCGCAACTACTGAGCCCACGCGCTCTGGAGCCCACGCATCACAACTAGAAAGAAGCCCGCGTGCTGCAGCGAAAGATCCCACATGCCGCAAAGAAGATCTCGCGAGACGCAACTAAGACCCAATGCAGCCAAATAAATAAATATTTTTTTAAAAGTTCATGTAAGTTATGTGGCAGATGTGGGGAATCCAAGGAACAGGTTCCCTTATAGAAATTGCAATACTGGACAAAAATACAATAGCATGTGAGAAGTTAAAAACAATTTAGCACAAGAAAACATATGTATTATATATCTTCTAGACAAAGTATTGTGCTAGGTAATATGAGGGAACAAAAGAGAAGAGTAAGAAGTATTCCATGCCTTCAATTTGCTTATAATTTAGCTGAGGCAATAAGACAAATATACTTAAAATGAAAATAACACCAAACAATAAATGATACATTCTGGTGCTGAAGATCCTACAAGTCTTAGGACTTCAATGGATGGAAATCTCTTAAAGGATTGGCATATTTTGTCTTTCAACCAAACATTACAACAGTTACTCCAAAGTAGGGTGTGTGTACTTCAAGGGAGCACAAGACAATCTAGTAGTAGTAATAGTAGTAGTTTGGGAAGAAAATATTATAACTTCTACTTATTTAAAAATAATTTTAAAAAAGAAAGTAGCCTTTACTAACATTTAATAAAAAGGATTGACAATGGACTATCAGTTTGTAGCCCATAGATGTATGGTATTAGTATTTGACATGGTATCACATGGAAATGAAAGTGGAAATTACATCCTCCAGAACAAAGGGATGCCTCCTTCCAATCCTTCACTGCGAAGCATTGCAAGTTATAGGGGCCGCCTTAAGTTTTAACTAAACTAAATTTCATGAAATGGACAAGTCGCTTAAAAAATTCAGCAGATAAAATTAAGAACGCAAGCACAATTGAACACAAAAGAAAATCTTAGCTGTGACACTTCTTTTTGTGAATAAGTTTTTTGGCAGCCAAATTGTTAAACAAGATCTAATCAGATCTAACAAAAAGCCACCTCCCCTGAGATTCAAAGTTATGATGAAACCATTTGAAATGTGGATATTTTGTTATTATTGTTAACAAAGATTCTTATCTGCATGTATTGTGCCTTGAGATGTACTCGTGATTAGCAAGATATTAAAAGAAACAAGCATCCAAAACATAAGGACAATCTTTTACAAGTTTTTCAGAAATTTGCAAAGACAAGAGTTACTCAATCTGGCATTTAATGAAGTTTCACTGAACATAATAATAAATGTTTAGAAGTTTACTTATTAGTAAAAGACCCCTTGGAAAACTGTTTTCCTTTCAACATGAGTAAGACTGAAAAAAGCAATGAAGCGATAAGCCACAAACTAATATGTAGTCCTTTGTCAGCAGTGTTGGAAGATACATAGAAACTTTTCTGAAGACTGAGAAACAATCATTAGAACAAATTATGTAGCATTAGAATTTATGCAGTATTAGAACTGAGTGGATCTATCAGCATTTCTACCATGTCTCAAAATATATTTGCTAGATTGTATTTCAGAAAGAAAATTCATGATTGATCACAATTTTGTGCCTCTAAAGGAAGAGTATATTGAAGAAGATAAATTCTCAACAGTAAGAGAATCCTTGTTGATCTTCTTTAAAAAAGTGTTTTATGGGAAGTATATGTTATACTGCTTTGATGGAATTAAAAAAATTTAAACAGATTTTAATATAATGTTTCCATATGTGAAATCTTAACTGCATCATTGATAGGCAAGTTTTTCATCAGAGAAATTGAAGTCGGGAGTACATCAACACGGATGTTTTTAATTTCAAAAGAACACAACTCTTCAAAATGACATCAAATATTTACATGACTTTGTAATAAGATAGGGAATAACAATGATAATATTTGCTACCAGAGAATTTCACTGTTTATTTCACTGAAAAATACTTAAAGGAGCCGTTGAATTTAAAGGCAAATTAAGCATATCATTTACAAAAAGATTAGTGCTGAAAATGTGTTGACCTTTTCACTGATGACAGAGTGCAACTCAGCAGATATATAAAAGCAAGCACACTTACACTTTACATATCATTAAAGTAAACGGAACTTTTTTTACAGTGAATGAGTAAGTAAACAATTTTGGGAAAAATTGATATTACGGAGAATATTTGGAAAACAGATGTTTGGAAATATTTCCATTAATATGTGACATTATGGCTGAAAAAGGATACGTGTGTCACCTATAAGATTGTTTATTGTTGCAAACTTTAAAACTTTTCAAATAGAATTTTCTACACTATTTAACATCTTCCAAATGAAGAGTTTGAATCCTTTTGTTAATCTTTTTTTTTTTAACCCAGTGTCTACATCAAGGTGACATCAAGGTGAACTGAACTGCCTGTCTGAATTTCAACAAGTTTGGTGTAATTGGTGTCTGGGAATGAAACACAAATTTCATATTTTAATAACTAAAGATAATGATGCACTTAATCTATTTGTATCAGCGTATTTTTGAAGTATCTTTTTCATCTATGATAGCTGTTAAAATTAAGCATTGAATCAATTGAACTTAGAACCCAAGTCCTCAAAATATTATATCACCAAATGTTATACGAAGATTAAAATAAGATGATTTCACCAAGCAAGAACAAAAATGTTTATATTATTAATAAACACAATAAAATGTCATGTTGGTTTTAAAATATTTATTTCATTGCTATCTAACCTTTCCTTTCAATTATTATTTTTTGACTTAGAGTTATGAGTGTACACAAAAAATCAATACAATGACACATGGATGCAATTTATTTTAAAAATGTTTGTAAATTTTTCACAAATGTACTCTCCCTCATTTAATAGAGGTATGGGTTCAAATATTTTCTACTGATCAAGATATGTTGTCAAAAAAGTTTGGAAGTCATTGAATTGGTAAAAGGGACGGAGGTGGCTTTCTTGAGATAGTTAATCTGATAAAGTAACATGATATAATAGGGAAGGAAAAAAAGAAGCAATATAAAAAAAATTTAATATTATTAAAACACAAAAAACTGGAAATAATTTAGGATAGAGACCAACAGTTCTACACTTTTCAAAACCCTCTTTATATGATATACTATTCGTTTCAGTTCATCATTTGTTGGATGCCTATTATGCTCTGTTTGGCCCTGGCAATGAAAAGATGAATGATGTCTCCTGTCCAGAGCTGCCCACTATCTAATGGGGAAAACAGAGCATGTGTGACCGTGTGAAGTAGTGGAATCAC
Source organism: Delphinus delphis (assembly GCF_949987515.2). Classification (NCBI taxonomy): domain Eukaryota; kingdom Metazoa; phylum Chordata; class Mammalia; order Artiodactyla; family Delphinidae; genus Delphinus; species Delphinus delphis. The sequence continues at coordinate 29,114,029 of NC_082699.1, read as the reverse complement.
GTGAACAGATAGATAATTTCCATAACATATTGTAAGCAGTATACGGAGGGGTTCTATGAATAATGTAAGATGGTATCTAGTGACGTCTGATGGCATAGGGTTAGAGAAGGCTTCCTGGAGAAGGTGGAAGCTGAACTAAGCTTTCTTGAGACCATATTAAAGTATAATTGATTCATAAAAAGGAGTCTGAATAAACTACAAAGTATTCATTATAGTTTCATTTTGTTTAATGAGGCAAAAAAATCTGTAAAGACAATTTCTAAAGATTTCTGTCCTCATAAAACATATAAAAAATTTTGATTGCTAAAGGTATAAACCTTGATTATCTGGAACATTCCTCAGATTACCCTTATGCCAGATCAATATCATACTTTCCTTTACTCTCTCTCATTCAGTCAACACTTCTTGAACACCAGCTCTGTTTCAGGCACTGAGCTGGATGCCAACAGTCAAATAAGACACTGTTTCTGCCTTCGAAGGACTTAAAGTCACGCTGCAGACAGTGTTGTAAAGCGGCACATGTAAGTTAGTGTGAGAATTGCTGCAATGAAGGATGAAACAAGCACACGTTGCTGTTTTGATCAAAGAAGAGACTACCTTTTTCTGAAAGAGGAAAGTGGACCATATCAGAAAAGCCTTCTTAGAAGTGATGGTTAATCTAGGTCTTGAAGAATGAATATGACTTTGCCAAGAAGATGTTGGAAGAAGATGGGAGAAGAACAGCACATGCAAGTGCAAGGAAGCCTGCTGCCATTTTCTAGCCCCTTATAAACTATTTTTTATTCACAGTCTTGTTCACCATTACTTCACAACTTCTTGCTTAGTTAGACAAATTCTATTAAATTAAGCTTTACAAAATGTCTACCTTTAGCATGTCTACAATCTGATTTACCTTTGGAAAGTGCACAAATTTAGAACTACTTTCTATATCAACGCTGGACATTTGTACAAGTTGGAAGCACCAGATTCTTTATAGTCTTTGGCCTAGAAAGTGTGGCCTCATCGGCAGTTGTGGGTGGTGATTGGGTTTTATAGCTTCACTGGTCCTGTCTGCTAATCATTGCCTCCCTCACCCTGCCCTCCATATAAGGAAATCTTTCCCCTGGCACACCTATGGCTACCATGTTATAGCACAGAATCTTAAGGTCCTCAACCCCAAGGGCTCACCACAGCTGACTAGACAGACAACCCAGATTAAAATGACCCAAAACTCAGGCCAATAAGATTCTCTTTCTCAGAAAGAGAATCTGATGTTAAGATGCTATACTATACTTTGATCACTTGGTAGTAAAGAGTCCTGAATAAGGTATCTAAACTCTAGGCCTGCTGGTTGGCAGAGAAAAACTTTACACATAAGTGCCAAAAATGTCAACAGTCTGAGAAGTATACCTATGGACACAGGTAGAGGAAGCAAAGGTAGCATAGGAATACCTATCCAAAACTTATTAGGCCAGGGGTCAGGTTGCTCTACCAAAGAGTTTGAGGCGCCTTAAAATAGCTCTGTAGATTCTCATTACAAAGTCATTCACCTGGGTAGCTGAGAAGGATTTTCCAGTGGATCAGGTGAATAGGGAGTTTATTTGAAGGCTGTGTGGGAATCTCCATAATCCAACTGCAAACAGTACCACTATGCTTCATAAATGCTGAAAAAATTTTCAGACAAGCTACTTTCTCTTCTTTTTTCTTCAGACAGCACTATGTCTCTTTTCTGCATCTCTCTATCTTTACCTCCATTTCATTCTCCTTAATGAAGCCAGGCTTCATTCACAAAGCTCTTAGTTCCTGTTCCTGAGTAACTTCAGATTAACATGAGCCTCTGTTATGCTCTGGAGCCATTTTGGCACAGATTTGATGTTACAGCTCCAGTAAACCCTACTGCTTATGAATTCAACCTCTTCTGTTACTTACTTTGAATTCTTGTGCCCAGGGCTATACCTCTCAGTTGACATTTTTGGTACTGATAGGTAGAGTTATTCTCTGTCAACTAACAGTCTTAGACGTTTGGTCTTATTCAGAACCCTTTGCTACTAAGTTTTCAAAGCATAACTTCTGAATCTCAGTTGTCAAAATATTCTAGATAGTATAGATTTAAAAGGCATTGCTGGAGAATAGGCCAGTTGGCAAAAGTCCTGATGCTGGCACAGGGAAAACAAAGACCAGGTTCTGCCAGGATGTCATTTTTGTGGGGCTTGTCAGCAGCATGTTTCATCCAAGTTAAAACTAGAGTTAGGCCCTAGAGAGGATTAGGCAAGCTTGCTTGTTGCAGAAAACAAGCAGGATAGTGTAGGCATGGTGGTAGAAAAAGAGGCAAGGCTCAAGGTTAAATAGAATCTGATAGCAACAATATTGAGGCAGTCAAGAAAAACAAAGATTGGGCAATTGGGATTGACATGTATACACTGATGTGTATAAAGTTGATGACTAATAAGAACCTGCTATATAAAAAAATAAATTAAATTTAATTTAAAAAAAAGGAAAACCAAAGAGGTCATAAATCAGGGCATGCTTGGAGGGAGTAGTTATTTCAGCCAAGAGCATTTGTTAAAAGAGGCCTATAATTTCAGAGCAGCTCAGAGTATTTGACGACATTCCTGCTTCTAGATCACAAAGAACCTTTTGTAGACAAAGTAAGGACCAGTCAGGGGCCTTCAGAGCTGTTGTTCAAGAGGGATGAATGTGCCGTCTTCTGCACAGACTCGGATTTTGAATAGTCTATGATCCCCATAGGGGCTCTGATGGTTCACACCCCAGTGGTGCCAGCCTGGCACCTTGGAGAGGATTTCATTCTACTGAGTGTCAAGGTCACTCTCTATCACATTTCCCTAGTTTAGTTTCTTCATTGTACTTATCACCATCTGGAAATCTTATTTGCTTACCTTCTGTCTCCCCCCAGTAAAATGTAAATTCCTTTAGAATAGAAACATTAATCTGTTTTCTCCCCCCATTGCTGTGTTTTTAGCACCTTGAACAATGCTTAGCTGTTAGTATGTTCTCAGTAAATATTTACTGAATAAATAAACAAAAGTCCATGAACTCAGTGACAGAATCAAGGGCCAAGGGCCTAGACAACAGTCCAAAGTGATCCTGACAGCTCTTGATTAAAATGTCTGCATTTTAAATATACTTAGAAAACTTGACTGGGTGTCAACAACTGACACTGACCTCCCAGCCCATCCACACCCAAATTCTGTTGTCAATTGATTTAACAAATTTTCTAAGAGGAAAAAATGTGACCGTGCCCTTCTGGTGAGAAGAATATGTATCTACTTCTTCCCATTGAACAAGCCCTCAGCCTCAAATGTTTTCTCCTTTTCAGCCTGCTTCTGAGGTGACTCTCTGGCACCTTCTCCCCACCCCCATTTCGTCTCTTTCTTCCCAATAAACAAACTCCTCAGTTCGCATAGGTAATAAAACCTCTCTCTCAAGGAAGTGTAAGTGAGCATATTTTCAGGAAACAGCTGAAATTTCTCCCTGTACTTTGCTTTTTGAAAAGCAGTCATGTGGCTCAGTAGGTGTACAGCCCGCGTTTACTTTAACAAGGAGCCTCATGTTGAGTCAGCCTCTCTTCCTCCCAATTTCCTTTTCCATTCTTAGAAGATTGTTTGAATGAGTCCAAACTTGGCCCAGCACTTCTCGAAATGTAGTGGGACTCCATTTATTAGCATGAACACTGCCACTCTGGGAATACATATTTCTTTAGAGGGTGTAATCAAGTAAAAATAGCATTCTGTTAACAAAAGTAAGTTTTGTAGTCATTAAGAGGATATCTACTTTGTATGACGACTTTACACACGATCTCTTTCTTTGAAAGCAACAAGTGAGAGTGAATTTTATTAAGTTGCAGCATGAAATAATTAGCTTTAAAATCCAGTCATAAAATTTTCATTAGTGGCTGAGTCAATCGAAGATATTTATTCCTTTGGTGAGATAGACTGCTATCTCATAGGCATCCCAAACTTAACATGTTCGGAACGGAACCACTCACATCCCTATTAGGACCTTTCTTAATGTTCCCTATTTTAATAAGTGGTTCACAATCTAGTGGAAGAAAGAGATAAAAATCTACATTTGTAACACAGTAATAGTGCATTAATGAAGTTAGACACAAGATATTATATATGCTTAGGGAGGGGCAATTAATGCAACTAAATGCAATGGAACATAGAGGGCAATATTCTTTGTTATCAGAGCAGAATTTCCTGCAATCATTTAGAAATAGGTTAAAGCATACATTACTGGGTAATTCTTTTCAAATGTATCTTTCATCTTCTCTGCAGATGCTGTGTCTGTCTTACTCTTATTAGAGTTATCCCTTCAATAACATGGGTCATTCTTTTTGGTGTTTCTGCCTGAGAATTTAGTGCCTTTCTGATTCCTGTGTTTTCCTTACAAAACTGAATAGAACTGCTAGCCAAAAGGGCCAGCTGCTTTCATTATTCACCACGTTCAGGGTTCCCACTTCTTCAGCCACGGCTGAATCAGTAATGACTATCGTGGCGACCATTTTGATTATCACATCAGCTTAATTGCTTTGAGAAACTATCTTCTCTTTGCAAATCCCCTTTGGACTGCATAGTTAATGATAAGACTGTTAAAACTGAGAAACCAGTTTTAGAATTAATGAACTTTATAATTTGTCCTCTGAAAAGACAACTTTAGCTCTATGATATTTAAACAATATATTCAGAATTTCAATATGGAGAATTATTTACAACTCAACTAATTGTAGAACATATAATGATAATATAGTCTAGGTCTAATTTTCCAGCGTATTGTTGTGTATCGTACATAAACCCTATTCAATATGAGGTCTCCGTAGTTCAGTACAAAATATTTTCTCAGTAGAAAGGTGAGATGTTTCCTGGAACAGTTAGGCAAAGACCATTACTAGTCTCTTGACAAGAAGATCAGTTTTTATTTTTATGGATCTATTCATGCATACAGGTGAAATTTTTTTAAAAAAAATAATGAATTGCTAGTGAAATAGTATTCTGTAGTACTCAATAGTCATTTTCAGATTTAGCAGGTAGTCAGTGGAATAGGCAACTGCTTGCGAAGAGGAAGATTTCCTGTCCCCCAAACACCAAGCTATTCCCTACAATTTTCAGTATTTTATCCTCATTCCTTTGAGACTGAAAATGTTTTTGGTCTGCAAAGCCTTGATAGATAGGAAGATTTTGACAGGAAAAGAATAGGATCAAATGGGTTCCTAATTATAGAAATATAAATGTGCAAAAATTTAGAGGCATGGAAGAGGATGTTTGGGAAAAGTGATTTTATTAGGTGATACTTTAAAAGTAATTTTATGGCTGATATTTATTATATGCTTATTATATACTAGGCTTCATGAGAACACCTTTACATAGATTACCATATATAATCTTCATATAAGTCCAATTTTAATAGGGCCCCATTTCAAAGTGAAAAAAATTAATCTTAGAAGAGGGGAGGTATGAGTCAACAAATCCTTTGGGCTTCACCATTAAAATATTTCCAGAATTAGACCACTTTTATCACATTCATCCCCGTTGTCTAAACTATCATTTTCCACTTGACCATTGCAATAGTCTTCAAACTAGTCTCCCTGATTCTATTTTTGCTCTCCTACAATTTATTCTTCACATTGCATTCAGAAAAATAATTTTTAAATTGATGTAAAATCAGGTCATTCCTTTGCTCAATATTCCCCAAAGATTTTCTATCTAAAATAAAATCTAGACCTTTTACCATTGCCTACAAGGCACTACATGGTTCCATGCTTTAGAGGTGCCCACATATTACAAAAACACACAAAAATAGATGCATTGGATGACACACAGGTAACCTTTTGTCACTCAGGAGCCATTTCTCAGCACTGGCACAGCACAGCCCCATCCTAAACATAAACTTTTGTGACTAACACTGTACAGGCCCCAGTAAAATGTCTTTTCACATTTTTTACCTATGTCTTCAAAACACTGTGAATATTTGTGGATTGTGCTATTGCCAACATCTGAGAGTGACATGACTTCAAAAGGCAGTGGAAGAACTTAAGGGAAAAGACAAAATAATTAACTTCTCAAATCCTTTCAGCTAGCATGAATACCAAAAATTCTTGTGTAATGAAGTACTGTTTCCCAGTATGCCCTGCATCTTTTTTCTGTTTCGATTCATGGTTCAGAAAAATTGTTTGGGACCTGAAGAACAATAATTGCAGGTGGAGCTGAGGAACATTTTTTAAACAATTAATATTTACTCCGAAATTTGTATATAAGTAGGTCTAAACACAACATTTGAAGCAATATCAATTCTTTACATTGGCAATTAGGCATAAAATGTATAACTACAAATAGTTTTCTTTCTTTGACAAAAATTTAATAAGATTTAATTAAAATTTTGAAAATGAAATTCAAATGTTTATTTATGTAATTAAAAATTTTGATGTTCTTTAGTCACAATTTGGATTTTGCCCTTTAATTTTAATAGATAATTCTAAGCATTTTAGAAAAAAAGAATACTTTTGAAAACATGAATGAAAATTTTAATCTTTATATTTACTTAATTATATTTTTGGATAAATATATAGTCAAACCATGAGCACATTGAATACAATTTCACGTACATATACACATATGTATATACGTATGTGTGTGTGTGTATGTGTGTGTATATATATATATATATATATATTATTCTTTAGATCATTGAGAATGAGGACAAGTTGAAAGCATGACAGAAGTTAAAAAAAACAAAATAGAGGGCTTCCCTGATGGCTCAGTGGTTGAGAGTCCGCCTGCCGATGCAGGGGACATGGTTCGTTCCCCGGTCCGGGAAGATCCCATATGCCGCGGAGCGGCTGGGTCCGTGAGACATGGCCGCTGAGCCTGCGCGTCCGGAGCCTGTGCTCCGCAACGAGAGAGGCCACAACAGTGAGAGGCCCGCGTACTGCAAAAAACAAAAAACAAAAACAAAAATACAAAATAGAGCCCCCCAAATAGAAAAACCTGAAAAGAAAAATGAAATAGAAAATATCCCAAAAAGACAGACTGCTTAAAATTTTAAAAACTAGAAACAGTGAGAGTCAAGCACAACCCACATAAAATTCATGAAAACACACTACATATTCTTTATTTAATGAAGATTTAATTAGTGATCAAAATAGTAAAAATAAGCAGGAAGATTATTTTCATCAAATTCACAAATTATACATGTCATGAAATCTGTGCAACTGCATATTCTTTGCTAAATAAAGATTTAACTACTAATTTAAACAAAGACCATTTGTACTGTTGCTGTGGGTTCACAAATATTCATAAAAGCAGGTTAAAAAATATCATTAAGATAATTGTAATTTTTCTTCATAGAACTTATCACAAAATGGCATATTATATTTGTTTATTTGTTTATGATAGGTCTCCTGATAGATTTTTAGTTCAATATGAGCAAGAACTTTATTTTCTTCATATTGCCATCTATTCACAATTCTAAAACAACACCTGACTCAAAGTATGGGTTCAAGAAGTTTTTTTGAACTTAGAATTCTAAGACATTAATAGTCTTAACTACCAAACATACTGCGTTCCACAGAGATATCTGTATAAACCTCTGGGAAACAATTGGGGAAAGCGAAAACAAGGTTCAAATCACAATTTTAGCTGGTCTTACAGCAAACATGTTAGCCTACCCTCCTAAGGTTACCATTAAGACTTTAGCTAACCTTTTGTTTAACCTAGCACTATGTGCAAAGTATTGTCTTGGGTAGTGTGGATTCAAGGAGAAATAAGACATGATCCACTTTACTGTAAACTGTATTAGTGTCAGAATACTTGCCACCCCTACCTTACTGGGTCTATCTTGACAGGTGATCTGCTTTGGCCAAGAAAATGTGAGTAGCAGTGACTTACATCAATTCTGAACAGAACAATTGGCTTCACTCTTATTCTTTTCCCTCTGCCACAAATTGATCTGTCCCAGATAAGGGTAGCCCTTTCAGCCTATATCCTGAAATGAAGATGACCTTAGGCAAAGTTGAAGCTGAACTGCAAAGAGTTTGTACCATGAGGAAGAAATAAGCCTTTGCTGTTGTAAATCCAGTGGTGGCATGCTAGAGTTGGCTTGTACTGGATTGTAGGAAATGTTTGTACTCATCTCCTCCCAATTCTGCATTAGGTGATGCCATATTAGTAGCTTAACATTGCCCAAGGTGGGAGAATTTACATTATGAAAGTTAACAAATACTACAGATCAAGACTTTTACTCCTGGAGAGCTTGTTGTTAAATGTTTATCAGTATTCCAGTGTTTAAAGTCACTAATAGTTGAGTTTGTTCATTACCACACAACAACTTAGCCGGACACACTATTCTCAAACAGTTCATAACCTGTGGTAGATACTAATAGGACAAAACAGGAAAGTATTATACAGTTGACCCTTGAGCTACATGGGTTGAACTGTGCAGATCCACTTATAATATGAAGATATTTTTCAACAGTAAATACTACAGTACTCTATGGTCCATGGTTGGATGAATCTACAGATGCAGAGGAATTGCTGATACAGAGGGCCAACTACAAGTTATACACAAATTAACCCCCCGAGTTGTTCAGGGGTCAACTGTAGTAAGTGCTACATTAAGGCAAGATCAGGATTTTATGAGTGTCAGGAACTGAGAAGACTCTGAGATGTTATCCTACTTTCAAGTTAGCCTGCCAGTTTCATGACTGCTGGCAGAGGACACGAGACTCCCAGATCAAAGTACTTTATCACTCACAGCACAAAAAGCATGTTCATGTCTGTTCCCCTTGTTCCCAAAGTCACAAGGGAAGTGGAGTGGCTCAGGTAGATGGTGCACATGCAACAAGTTTGAAACCGCAAGCTTAAGAAACCTGTATCTTATTTAATGCATTGCAAGCAAACCTCCCCAGTTTTTGCCCTGGAGGAAGACATTATTATATATGACAATAAACAAACCTGTATTCTCTAGAGGGAGACACCATCTCTATCCTCCAAAGCTGTTTGCTATACATACATCCTTGAAAAGACTGTCCAGAGCAAAGGCCATCAGTGGTTCTCTGATCACAAGTGCAGGGGTATGAGAGACACCCAGAGATTTTTCTCGCCAAATGGATACAACACCTGAAGAGCACCTCACCTTGACAAGAAGGTTTCCATGGTCTTGCATTTTAGCATCTCTCTAGGATCTCTCTTTAAGAATAACACATGAGAGCATATTTTTCTCCTCTTCTTTTTTTTTTTTTGATTTTCTGTGTCTTAGACCTTTGTTAGATCATTGAACTTAATGACATAAAAATTGAGGGGTTAATAGTCAATGGTGGTTTTGTTGTTCCTCTGAATGACAGTATAAATAGGGGTAAGCAATTGCTCAGGCTCTGCAGTCAGTCCTTGCCAAGGAAAATCCCAGACTTTTTACTCACTAGCCACTTAAACTTGGACAAGTGTAAGTATGATAATACATGTGTAATGAAAGAATCCTTGTGCAGTGTTAACACAGAGACCTTCTTCATTCTTGGTATTTCCTGGGATTTACCTACTTGTCCTGGGCTTCCATTATTAGAGTCAATATGGAGATGGAGGATTCAGCCTAGAATTAAAAAGTATTACTTATCTTTAAATTTCCAAATGGAAAGTTAACATCTGTAATACAGACAATAACCTGAAAGCCTGAAGACCAGGATAGAGAAACTATATTTTCCTAGTGGAGGTCTTTGAGCACCACAGGAAGGCATTGGGTTGGGTCCATCTTTATGTCACATCATTACCGGGGAAAAGATGAGATCAAGAGGGAGGTTGAAATTTTGCACTGAGATTAAATTCTGAATTTACTTCTTTTCCAAAAGTGCCTGGAATTACTTTGATTGGGCAAACGTATGTTTTTCCTCAGTTAGTGGACATGGGTACTTATGGACTAATTTGTATTCAATTCTAGAGAACTGAATGAAGGCATTTTTGGAGCATCTGAGGCTTTTTGACTCTTCACTTCAAATCTGCCACCCATGTGAGGGAGCTGGCACACTGCTACATAGAATGTATCCAATTAACATTATTTATTGTTGCAAATAGTATTATGCACATAAATTTACAAAGCCTTGGGGACTACTGAGAAATGTTTGAAATCTATCTCAGGTGTACCCTGCTTCCAGCTTCTCTTCTTTTGTTTTGCTTCAGATCTCTCACACCCTTATTTAGTAACTAATTCTCTCTAAAGTGTTAATTACTAGATTTACTCTTCCCAGGAATTTTTTTTTTTTTTTTTTTTTTTTTTTGCGGTACGTGGGCCTCTCACTGTTGTGGCCTCTCCCGTTGCGGAGCACAGGCTCCGGACGCGCAAGCTCAGCGGCCATGGCTCACGGGCCCAGCCGCTCTGCAGCATGTGGGATCTTCCCGGACCGGGGCACGAACCGTGTCCCCTGCATCGGCAGGCGGACTCTCAACCACTGCGTCACCAGGGAAGCCCCGGGAAGCCCCCAGGAATTTTTTTAATTGCATAAGATAACCAAACACAAAAGCCCTTCAAGACCCAGAAAGAATGCACATCTAATTACGGTGTGCAACATCTCAGACTAGCTGTGGAGATATTTTGGGGTAGAGGAGAGCACTTGCTTTTCTCAAATTATACATCAGAAGTGTCTGCCTACTTTCTTTTTTCCAAGCTGCACAGTTTAGTTCAGGATCCTCAAAGTGCTAAAATCCAAGTAGAGTGTAAGAGTGGAGATTTATGTTTCTCCTGGCAGACTTTCAGGAGAATTATTCTGACCAAGTTTCCAAATTCCCTCTCCATTCCCCACTACTCCACAGGACTGAAATTATACCACTTGATGTCAATCTTTTCCAACTGTGAATAATAATGGACATGAAGATATTACTCGTGTTTTTTTATCACTGACACTTTTCTGCCTTGAGATTTGTCTGATGAAACCTATTGAAACCACTGTCTCCGCGGGAACCCTCATAAACGATTCATTCTACTTTGATCTGCAGAATGCTTAGCCTTACTGCCACTATTCCAAAAGAGGGACGCTGCTTAATTAATCTACTTCTTAAATGTTAATTTTTGGACTAATATCTCTTAAAAAATAACATAACAACTCTTTGAAAATCAGTTTTGGTTAGCTATTTAATTTTAGCTCATTTTTTCCCCATTAAATCATCTGCTGTTTCCTATATCTTTATGTGAAGATACATAAAAATGTATCTGGATTTTTAGAGATGGCATTGTTTTAAAAACTATTTTTTTTTTTTTTTTTTTGGTACGCGGGCCTCTCGCTGTTGTGGCCTCTCCCGTTGCAGAGCACAGGCTCCGGACGCGCAGGTTCAGCGGCCACGTCTCACGCACCCAGCCGCTCTGCGGCATCTGGGATCTTCCCGGACCGGGGCACGAACCCGTGTGCCCTGCATCGGCAGGCGAACTTTCAACCACTGCGCCACCAGGGAAGCCCTAAAAACTCTTTTTATTTTATTTTATTCTATTCACCAGAAAGCCTTAATTTCTGCTTGGCTTTGATCCCAATGATGAAGCTTCTTCCACAGATACATTTTAAAAATCTATGTCTTTCACCTTTTTCTACAGGGATTTTTATTATAATTAACTTGTGTGCTTTCAGTTTTATTCCATTGAGTTTGAAAAAAATCACTTAATATTTAAAATTACCATTGAATACTTCCTCCAAAGAGTAGGGAAGGGGACTCTCCAAATTCTACATAAAGATAAATCCTTGTAAAACCATCAGTGGGAAAGTTCTATACACTTCTTTCTTTTTTTAAGAATGAGATCATGTGTCTACATATTCCTAAATATATAGTGTCTAGCATATGGTAACAGGTATATTTTTAAAACTGCACAGAATTTATACTCAAAAAGCACTTTTTCTTGTTAAAATGAAAATCAAGTGCCTTTATTCACATGGCCGCTTCTTAAGAATGTGCAGTTTAGTGGGGACTGCAATGCAACCAGCTGGCATGCTTACTTTGTTACCTACAAGTGGAGGCTGCATCTCCCCAGAGACGGTGTCTTTTTTTAATGGCAGAGACGTTCCGTTTTCATATCTTGATAAATTATAACCTGCCTCTCCTACTCATTCATTCTTTTCGTTCTGTTTCCCTTCTTTGTTAAATCTATACTACACTCAATAAAACTTACTGAAAATAAAATCTTTTTCTCTTTTCTAAAACCTATTTGGGGCCTCGATTTCAAGTTAAGAGGAGAACTTAGTTTGTAAATTTCTAGTACTGTCATCTTAAAACTTAATTTATTTTGTTCTGTGTACATTTCCTGGTATTCATAAATGCCTAGAAAAGCATTTCTGTGTTTTTATAAAATTACAAATAGATACATACTTAGAGCTATTTTATTCTTATTAACTGATTGACTTTAAGTCCAAAATTATTTTGTATGATGTAGGTTGCATAGTTACTCTCATTAACTCAAAATCTGTTTCAGATTCAGACATGGAGGCTATTTAAATAACAAAAAAGAAGAGTTACAGAATGAAAGCATCTCAGAAATAGGAAGATGCTTACCTGTCTATAGCATGCCTAGCTTGTATGGTCCCAGTGATGGAGAAATCTCTACTTTCAGAAAATTGTGAAAGCCTGAAGCTTTCACAAATTGGTGATAAATTGGTGGGGTCTAATAACACTTTCATTTAAGTAGTTGAAGGCAACTATTATCATGCCCCTTAGTCCACATTTCTCTAGGTTAATCATTCTAAATTTCTCGTAAAATATCTGTTATTTTTTTATCTGATTTATCAACCTGGTCAATTTTCTTTACTCTATACACTTTCTAAATATGTCCTATCCAAGAATGAATGCAATCCCCCCAGATATAGTCTGACAAAGGAGGTGTAGAGCAGGACTATCTTTACTAATTCTAGATATTAGGTATATTGACTCTCAGACCACACATAGGTTCATAGATTTCATAAATCTCTTACCAAAACTAGAGCCTGATTATTACATTTACCAAAAATAGTAAATAAGTCCTTCCAGGGAACATATTCTTCCAGAGAAAGATAAAAAGAAATTAGATAAACATGACAGAAAGGAGAAATATAAAATTCATTCATGAGAGAAGTAAAATAAATTTGCAACATAAATTATTTACTGTATTTTAAAATAAGACCTTATAGAAAATCTGTTCAGTAAATTTGTTGTCTTCAAATTCCTTCTGTACAGATACTAAACATTCATGTTTATTCTGGGAGGTGTGATTATGTTAAGTGGTGTGAGGTGTGGAGCCAGGGTTTTAAATATGTATCCCCCTGAGGACCTAAGGGAAGAGATTTAATTGCTGTACTTTCCAAAATGGGGGTGATAACAATTCCAGAAATACCCATATTTACTTTGTATATTATTCCACAGATGTGTGTACCACACTTTGAAGATAAATTGTAACAGCAACCCTGACTCTGGGGTAAAGGGCTAGGTAGATCTTCAATGACTGGTTTGTCAACATGTAATCAAAGAAGGAGGTGGTGTCTGTGAGCTTACTGTTGAAAAGAGCCCAGGGAGAAGAGAACTGAGTTTTCCACTTTTTCCAATTAAATTCCAATTAAATTGCTGTTGTAGATCCTCTGGTGTCAGATATGCTTGCCTCCATAGGCAGGAACTCATTGACACAATACAGTTTGTACCAGAAGTGAACAATTTTAGACTCCAACCTAATTAAGGAGTATTGTTAGACACTGTATCTGTTAGCATGATTTGATTGTGTTCAACAGAAATTAAACCTAACTAACTTAAGCAAAGTCAATTTATTGGAAAGATATGGGACTTTAGTCTGATGAACTGGGCTTGAGAACAGGCAAGAATTGAAGCTCAGAGGCCACACAACAATGAGCTCAGGGCAGGAACTGTCTTGTCAGGATGATACTGACCCACTGGGATGTATTCTATTCATTTTCAGAGTTCAGGATCCTCTCCTCAAGCTTCTGTTTGGTTCAGTTTTTTTTATGGAAGGGGTATGACCCTGATTACCATCCTCTAGATCAGTTGTTCTCAAGCTTTTTGGTCTCAAGAACTCTTTACACTCTTGAAGATTATGGAGAACTTCAAAGAGCTTTTGTTAATGTAGGTTATATCCATGTACGTTTACTATATATATTTTTTGCTTTCTAAATTCATTTTCTTATTTTATTTATTTAAGTCACTAGTTATGTCATGAATGAATAGTCCTTGTATAAAAAGAGATGAGAAAGGATGACAAAAGGCATTAATATTATTTGAGTGCCCACCATGTGCCAGGGAGGGTCCGTAAAAATAGTAATTTTGTCTCTCATTTTTGAGTGACACTCAATATATTTATTATATGGACAAAATAATGAAGAAAGTCTGTTATCATTATTTCCTTATACATATATACTATGCACTGTCCATGCATTATCTCTTTTAATTTGTATACAAAACTTGCAAAGTAGCTAGACATTTACTGTACTGTAAGCCAAAAGTGAGATATTTTTAAAAATTCATTTATTAATTTATTTTAAAATATCAACAATAAACTCATCACATGTTAACAGAGATAGCATATGCTCATGAAAAATAATTGTATTTTCCCAAACAAAAAAAATAGTATATAGTGGCATTGCTCTGTATTTTTGCAAATACCTTTAATGTTCAGCTTGATAGATGAATTCTTATATCTACTCTGCATTCAGTCTTTTGCAGTATACTGTTTCAGTTGAGGTACATGAAGAAAATTTGGTCTCACACAGATAGTTAGAAAATAGAGAAGTGTTTAAAAGCCTTTTTCAGTTAATTGTGGGTAACTGGTGTTAAACTGTAAAGTAGAGAGAATAATCTGAAAGCCTGAAGACTAAGCTAGTGAAGCTTTGCCTCAATAGAGGCCTTTGAGGACCAGAGAAAGTCACTGGGACAGGACACCTGCTCCTTATGCCAGGAAGCCATATAAATCATCCCTCCTCCCATTGCCATCTTCCTCACACCATCAAGGGGACAAGGTGAGATTGAAATGAAGTTGAGAGTCTTTCACTGACTGAGATCAAATTCTGAATTTACTTCCTTTAAAATAAGAAGTATCTGGAATTGAACATGGTCACTTGGAGGGTTTTCCTGTCTCAAATTGTGAGCCCATTTTAGCATGCCCAATTCTCTGAACCATTGATCCCTTCTTCCACTAATTTGATATGGTAGATCTGGTATCTTTGCTTAATGTGGGCCATTCTTTTTTTCTAAGCTTCCAGGAACTATCCCAGTAGCCCTCACCCAGGGCCTTGTCCAAGATGTTAAGTCTTACATTATGGAAGAATGTCCCCATATTGACAAACACCCATAGTTTTATATTTCATCTGTCTTGGTCCAACACTCATTTTCTCAGTTCCTGCTGGGACACATTAGCCAGGTCCTATAGCAGCTTCAGCATATACTTTTCCTCCCTTAGCAGGCCCAGCACTTCTCCAATCTGGTTGTGCAGAGATTTGACCCTAATTGTTTGTCTGTAGCCAGGGAGGTGGAAGCAGATCTTGAGAAAGGCAGTATGAACTTGCAAGGCTTCTGCCTCATATGAAGTCTCCACATAGGCTTCAAGCAAGAAAGTGAATCTTGATCTATCTGCCAGGAAGAGAAAGTAGGTCTACTCTGCAGGCCCAAAGCGTTCAGCGGAATTCAGAGGTTCAAGGTTCTAAAGTTCATCTACCTGGTTATCCTCAGCCTGCTACTGAACCAAACTTGGGTCCATTCGTCCATGCACAGTAAAACCAATCTACTGACACTGAGTTGTGGTGAAGGAAAGTACAGCTTTTATTACAGGGTGCCAAGCAAGGAGTCCAGGAGATTGTGATCAAGAAGCCCAAACTACCTGTTGGGTTTCAGGAAAGCATTTTTAAAGGCCAGGAGAAGGAGAGAAGTCACAGGGTCTGTGATCAGCTTGTGCACCATTCTCTGATTGGTTGATTGTGAGATAACAGGGCAGTGTCACAGGGGTTAATATTATCAATCCTTAGGCTCCAGTAGGCCTGGGGACTATGTGCTCACAGTCATCAGGTAGTTAACATCTTCCATTTGGTGGGGGAGGGGGACTTTAGCATCTGTAAAACAACTCAGGAAATATGCATCAGATACTTTTATCTAGGTACTTTAGAGAGGAGCTAAAGCAGAGGATATGGGAGAGGGGTCTGTCCCAGGAAGGCCACATAGGGTCCTTCTCAGTTATGATCACAGATCTCAGTTCTATTCCTTCCCTGTCAGAACCCTGATTTTGTCATCGGAGATTTGCCAGAAGGAGAATTTAGACTTCTGTGTGGTTCTGCCATTTTACAATCAAATCCTATACCTGATCTTCAGTGTTTCAACTACAAGACATGAGGTTCTATTTAAAGGCAGTCAGGGAAGTCCTCTGACTTTCATGTTTTGCTTTAAATTGTTGACTAATAACTCTGAGACTGTTATTTTTTCTTTTCCATAAATCAGTAACACATATCTCGTTCCAATCTTTATATCTGCTATTTCTCTAATACTTCTCAAATGCCCCAACCGTAGCACCAGCTTTTGTAAGCCCTTACACATCTTTACAGTTTTCCAGAAATGAAAGTCTTCACAATCACACAACTACAGCAAGTCAGTGACAATGACTATTTCACATATTACCTGTGATGGGTCCTCATTGCCATTCACCTGGCAAGTGGTGCAACTCCAGAATCTCATCTTAAGAGACAGCTTTGTAAGACCACATTCTAGACCATAAACAGAGCCTGAGACTGGGGATCTTAGTGATTTATTGCAGGAACATGCTTAAGATAAGGGGAAAGAAGGAAGCAGGATACAACAGGGGATTTAAAGCTAAGCAAAATTGTGATCTCAGCTAGAGGCTAGCCTTAGTCTCTCCTAGGGGAGCTCTAGAGCAGAAATTGTATCATAGTTAAGGTTTCCTTTATTAGTTTCTTTCTAGGCAAGGTGGCTCTCATTTGGCAGAGGGCAATACTCTGGAGAATGGGACCATAAGTCGTTACTAGCAAGTAACAAGAATTAAAACTAAAAGAAGTAAAAAGAATTAAAAGTCATTGGTAACAATATTTACAAATGCTTGGAAGGTGTAACGCTGCTGAAACCAATTACTGCGAGGAAAAACCTCTCTCTGGTTTCTATGCATTGCAATTTTTTGGAAGGTCATCATGTTGGAGAACTTCCTCTGCCTCTCCATTTACTGTTTTTCATTTTCTTTTTCCACTCTGCATGACTGTTATGAGTACCACCACAAAAACTGCGCAAACCAAATGAGTTATTTTATAAACATTCATGGCATTTTTTTTTGCACATTGGCCATTTTCTCCAAAACATTGTTATTAACCCAAATGAACACTTACACTCTGGAAGAGCTCCATGAGCTTTTGTTAGTAACGTTAAAAAAAGGAGAAAAATGATTTAATAATCTTTTCTTCTCTCAGTCTCTCCAACCTGCTCCTTTCCTATTTTTTCTTCCCTCTCACCTCCCTTTTCTTTTTGGCTTTCCTTTTCCTCTCTTCTTCCTTTTCTTTCTTCCTTTCTTCCTTCCTTCCCTCCTTCCTTCCTTCCTCCTTCCCTCTCTCCCTCTTCCTTCCTTCCTCCCTTCCTTCCTTCCTCCCTCCTTTCCTTCCTTCCTTCCTTCCTTCCTCCCTTCCTTCCTTCCTTCCTTCCTTCCTTCCTTCCTTCCTTCCTTCTTTCCTTCCTTCCTTCCTTCCTTCCTTCCTTCCTTCCTTCCATCCCTACATCTAAATATCAGTCTCTCTTTTACTTGGTTCATCATATATATGGTTTTATTTTTTAAGATTGTTTTCTGACACCATCTGTCTTTGCCTCAGACAGGTATTTCTCTCATGATTTTAGGAGTTTTTAATCAGCATGCTATGAAACAGATTCAACAGCAAAAGACTTTCCAGATTTTCAACTTTTAACTACTTTCTCTGAATATCTCTCTTGAAGAAAACAAATTCTTTTTTGGAGCATACGCTGGCTATTACAATCGTAAATTTTTGGTATAAATCAAAAGGAAGAGGTAAGAAAAGATAAGATAACTAACTTTTATCATGTAGAAAACATTTTCTGTAAATAATTTCAATACCTTATATTTTAATACTATGGTACTGTAACAGTTTGCTAGGATGTAATAACAAAGTGCCACAGACTGGGTGGCTTAAATAGCAGAAATTTATTTTTCATAATTCTGGAGGCTAGAAGTCTGAAGATATTGGAAGGATTGTTTTATTTTGATGCCTCTCCCCATGGCTTGTAGATTGCTGCCTTCTCCCTGTGTCTTCACATGGTCTTCTGTCTGTGCATGCATTTGTGTCCAAATTTTAATTACCTCTTTAAAGACCTTATCTCCAAGTCACATTCTGAGGCACTGGGGGTTAGGACTTCAACACATAAATTTTTAGGGAGTCACATTCAGCCCATAACAGGTAATTATCAACTACATGAGAAATCTTCAGATTCTGATGAACAAGAAAATCTGCATATTACTACTTGCTATGTTACATTGTTTTAAAAACTGCTAAACAGGGGTCTTAGTCTCTTTGGTCTGGGTTTGTTATAACAAAATACCATAAACTAAGTGGTTTATAAAGAACAGAAATTTATTTTTCACAGTTCTGGAAGCTGGGAAAACCAAGATCAAGGTATGTACAAATTCTGTGTCTGGTGAGAGCCTACTTCCTGGTTCACAGATGGATGGGTTTTTTGCTGTAACTTCACATGATGGAAGAGGTAGAGGGATTGCTGTGGGTCCTCTTTTATAGAGGTACTAATCCCACTCATAAGAGCTCCACCCTCATCACCTGATCATCTCCTAAAGACAGCACTTCCAAACACCATCACATTGGGAATTAGCTCTCAGCATATGAATTTTGGGAGAAACAAATATTCAGTCTATAGCACAGGAGAACTTATGCTCCCAGGAATATTAAGTTGACATGTATTTCCTTATTCTTTCCAGTAAACACAATGAAAAATCCTGGACATAATATATAAAACTAAAAAGAAACTCTGAACAGTAGAAATAAAAAGCTAGACCAGCTAGGAACATCTAGACCCAAGGAATAAGATGAAGGTATATTTTCTGAGCTTTCATACTTTTTGCCACATATATACCAAACTGGATACTAGAGAAGTTGGCAACCCAGAAATGCCAATGTTCTCAAACAGAAAAGCCCCCTTATCAAAGCCTGCTCTCCCTAGCCAAAGGATCAAGAAAGGGGCAGCTGAACAAGGCAAAAAAGTTTTAGATAATAACTGCTCTACTCCAGTCCAACACCAAAAGAAAAAAAAATGTGACCTCATCCTCATCCCACCAGCAAAGGTAGATTTAAATGACACATTAGACCAGATGTACCTAATAGACATACTCAGAACATTCCATCCAACAACAGCAGAATACATGTTCTTCTCAGATTGAGTGGAATATTCTCCAGAATAGATCATATATTAGGCCACAAACAAGTCTTAATAAATTTAAGAAGGTTGAAATCATAGCAAGCATCTTTTCCTACCACAATGGTATAAAACTAGAAACAGTTACAAGAAGAAAACTGGAAAATTTACAAATATGTGGAGATAAAACAATACACTTCTAAACAATCAAGGGGTCAAAGAAGAAACCAGTGGGAAATCAAAAAATATCTTGAGACAAATGAAAATGGAAACACAACCTATAAAACCATATGGAGTACAGCAAAAGCAATACTAAAAGGGAATTTCATAGTGATAAACATCTATGTTATGAAAAAATAAAGATCTCAACTAAACAACCTAATTTTTCACCTTAAAGAACTAGAAAAAGGAAGAGCAAACTAAGCCCCAAATCAGTAGAATTAAAGATGTAACAAAGATCGGGGAGAAACAAATAAAATTGAGACTAGGTAAATAATATAAAAGATCAGTGAAATCAAGAGCTGTTTTTTGAAGAGATAAACAAAACTGAAAAACCTTTAGCTAGACTTACAAAGAAAGAAAAAGAGAGAACTTAAATAAAATCAGAAATGAAAGAGGAGACATTATAGCGATATCAAAGAAATACTAAGGATCATAAGAAAATATAAGCTAGGGGAAATGGCTAAATTCCTGAAATCATCTAACCTACTAGAACAAAATCATGAAGAAATACAAATTATGAACAGGCCAATGGCCAGTAATGAAATTGAATCAGTAATAATAAAAAACTCCCAACAAGCAAAAGTCCAGGACTAGATCTACCAAATATTTAATGAGGAATTCATACCTCCATTTCTCAAACTCTTCCAAAAGACAGAACAGTAGGGAACACTTCCAAACCCATTTTAGAAGGCCAGCCTTATCCTAATACCAAAGCCAGACAAGAACACTACTAGAAAAGAAAATTATAGGTCAATATCCCTGATGAACATAGATGCAAAAATCCTCAAAAAAATTAGCAAACTGAATCCAACAATACATTAAAAAAATAATAATCCTGGGATGCAAGATAGTTCAATGTACACAAATCAATCAATGTGATACACCACATTCACAAAATAAAGGATAACAATCACATGATTATCTTAGTCACAGAAGAAACATTTAATAAAAATTTATCATTCTTTCATGATAAAAAAACTCTCAACAAACTGGGTGTAGAGGTATAGAAGAAACATTTAACAAAAATTTATCATTATTTCATGATAAAAACTCTCAACATACTGGGTATAGAGGGAATATACATCAACATAAATATTAAAGGCCATGTATGACAAGCTCACAGCTAAAATCATACTAAACACTGAAAAGCTCAAAACTTTTCTTCTAAGATCTAGGAACAAGATAAGGATACCCACTCTTGCCTTTTTTATTCAACGTAGTATTGGAAGTACTAGCCAGTACATTAGTTGTAGGAATGTAAACTGGTGCAGCCACTATGGAAAACACTATGGAGGTTCCTCAAAAAATTAAAAATTTCCTGATTCGTCCTCTCCAGGCTGGAGGGAGTCTGCCCTCTGTTAGCTCCTGAGGCATGAACACTATGCGCTGTGGTTAGGATGGATTTACCAAGTGTCTTGGGAATTTGGAACAACTAGTTTTGCCTGGGGGAGTTGAGGAAGCTTGTAGACTGGAGGGACTTTTGTGCTGAGGTTTGGGCTGATGAGTAAGTGCTCATCAGGTGAGGAGGAGGGGAGAGCATGCTAAGTTGAGGCAACAGCTGGTACAGAGGCACAGAGACGTGCAGGAGTTTGGGGAGCAGCAAGCAGTCTGGGGTGCAGGAAGGAAGTGGTGGGAGATTAGGGTCTGAAACAAAAGTTGGCTAGCTTGTGAAGGATCTTTGTTGAAGATAGTGAACTAGTTGATTTAATTGGGATTATTTTAAATGAGTGTTGCTAATTCTCTTTTCTTGCTGATAACTTTATTTCCTCCTTCTGTTGATGTTAAAGCTGATAGTAATTGCACAGATTGACTTTGTTAAACCCAGTTAAGAACATTTTGATAAGGGCTTTATGTTAAATGTTTTGTACTTGCACTGTGGTGAACGAACTGAACTCATGTTCCTAGGGATTCTTGCAAACGTTTCTTCTAACGTTACACTTGCAAATAAAAAAAAAAATTAAAAATGTCTACCATATAATGCAGCAGTTCCACTTCTGGGTGTATATCCAAAGGAAATAAAGCCATTACCTTTTTTTTTTTGGAAAAGTATAAGTACTTTATTTATTTACTTATTTATTATTTTAATGAAAGTATAGTTGCTTTAAAATATTGTGTTAGTTTCAGGTGTACAGCATAGTGATTCAGTAGTTTAGCAGATTATATTCCATTATAGGTTATTACAAGGTAATGAGTATAGTTCCCTATGCTATACAGTAAATCTTCATTGCTTATCTATTTTATATGTACTATTGATAGTCTGTTAGCCTCATACCCCTAATTTGTCCCTCTCCCCTTCCTTCTCCCCTTTGGTAACCACAAGTTTGTTTTCTCTGTCTGTGAGTCTGTTCTGTCTTGAATAAACATTCATTTGTATTACATTTTAGATTCCACATATAAGTGCTGTCATGTAGTTTTTGACTCTGTCTGACTTATTTCACTAAGCATATTATCTAGGTCTAACCACGTTGCTGTAAATGGTAGTATTTCATTCTTTTTTATGGCTGAGTAATATTCCATTATATACAGATACCACATCTTCTTAAGCCAATCATCTGTTGATGGGCACTTGGGTTGCTTCTGTGTATTAGCTATTGTAAATAGTGCTGCTATGAATGTTGAGATTTATGTATCTTTTTGAATTAGTATTTTCATTTTTTCCAGATATATACCCAGGAATGGAATTGCTGATCATATGGTAGTTCTATTTTTAATTTTTTCAGGAAACTCCATACTGTTTTCTATATGGCTGCACCAATTTACATTCCCACCAACAGTGTACAAGGGTTTCTTTTTCTCCACATTCTCTTCAACATTTGTTATTTGTAGACTTTTTGATGACAAGAGTGAGGTGATACTTTGTGATTTTGATTTGCATTCCTCTCATAATTAGTGATGTTGAGCATCTTTTCATGTGCCTATTAGCCATCTGTATGCCTTCTTTGGAAAAATGTCTCTTTAGATATTCTGCCCATTTTTTGATTGGATTTTTAAATTATTGAGTTGTATGAGCTGTTTATATATTTTGGATGTTAACCTCTTGTCAATCACATCATTTGCAAATATTTTTTTTCATTCCATAGGTTGTCTTTTCATTTTGTTGGTGATTTTCTTTGCTGTGCAAAAGCTTTTAAGTTTAATTAGGTCCCATTCATTTATTTTTGCTTTTATTTCTTTTGCTTTGGGTGACTGATCCATGGAAATAATGCTATGATTTATGTCAAGGAGTGTTTTGCCTATGTTCTCTTCTAGAAACTTTGTAGTGTCATGTCTTATATTTAGGTTTTTAATTCATTTTAAGGGTTATTATTATTATTATCTTTTGGTATATGGTGTGAGGGAATGTTCTATTTTCATTTTTTTACATGTGCCAGTACACGTTTCCCAGTACCATTTATTGAAGAGACTGTCCTTTCTCCATTGTATATTCTTGCCTCCTTTGTTGTAGATTAATTGAATGTAAGTTTATTTCTGGGTTTGTTATTCTGTTCCATTGATCTATGTATCTGTTTTTGTGCCAATACTATGCTGTTTTGATTACTGTGGCTTGTTGTATAGTCTGAATTCTGGGTGGGTTATATCTCCAGGTTTGTTATTTTTTCTCAGAATTTCTTTGGCAATTTGGGGTCCTTTGTGGTTCCATATAAATTTTAGGATTATTTATTCTAGTTCTGTGAAAAAGGTCCTGAGTAATTTGATAGGGATTGCATTAAATCTGTAGATTGCTTTGGGTGGTATGGCCATTTTAATAATACGAATTTTTCCAATCCAAGAGCACGGGATATCTTTCCATTGTTTGGAATCATTTTCAAATTCCTTCTTCAGTGTTTCCTAGTTTTCAGAGTATAGATCTTTCATCTCCTTGGTTGTTTATTTCTAAGTTTTTTTGTTTTTTTGGATGCAATTTTTAATGGGATTTTTAAACATTCTCTTTTTGATATGTAATTATTAGTGTATAGAAATGCAACAGATTTCTGTACATTGCCCTTGTATCCTGAAAACTTGCTGATTTCATTTATTAGTTCTAATAGTTTTTGGATGGTGAACTTAGGGTTCTTTACATAGAGTATCATGTCATCCACAAATAGTAACAGTTTTACATCTTCCCTTTCTATTTGGATATTTAAGTGTTTTTTTTTCTTGTCTGACTGCCATGGCTAAGACTTCTAATACTATGGTAAATAGAAATGGTGAGAGTGGGCGTCCTTGTCTTGTTCCACATTTTAGCAGGAAGGCTTTAAGCTTTTCATCATTGAATACTATGTTGATTGTGGGTTTGTCATAATGGCTTTTATTATATTGAGATATCTTCCCTCTATCCCCACTTTGGTGAGAGTTTTTATCATGAACGAAAGTTGAATTTTGTCAAGTGCTTTTTCTTTGTCTATTGAGATGATCATGTGATTTTTGTATTTCCTTTTGTTAATGTGGTGTATCATAATGATTGATTCACATATGTTGAACTTCCCTTGTGACCCTAGAATGAATCCAACTTGATCATGGTGTATGATCCTTTTTATATATTGTTGGATTTTGTTTGTTAATATTTTGTTGAAGCTTTTTGCGTCTATATTCATCAAGGATATTGGCCTATAATTTTCTTTTTTTCTAGTGCCTTTGTCTCATTGTGGTATCAAAGTAAAGTGGTCTCATAGAATGAATTTGGGATGTTACCTCCTCTTCAGTTTTTTGGAATAATTTGAGAAGGATAAGCATAAGTTCTTCTTTATATGTTTTGGCAGAATTCACCAGTGAAGCTATCCAGTCCTGGACTTTTGTTTGCAAGGAGCTGTTCATTACAGATTCTACTTCACTTCTAGTCATCAGTCTGTTCAAAATTATCTGTTTCTTCTTGACTCAGTCTTATCAGGCTGTATGTTTGTAGAAATTTGTCTATTTGTTTTCAGTTGTCCAATTTCTTGCCATATATCTGTTCATAGTATCACAATTTTTTTGTATCTCTGTAGTATTAGTTGTTATTTCTCCTCTTCTATTTTTTATTTTGTTTATTTAGGTCCTCTTTCTTTTATTCTTAGTGAGCCTAAATAAAGCTTTATCAGTTTTGTTTATCTTTTCAAAAACCAGCTCTTGGTTTCATTGATCTTTTCTATTATTTTTATCTCTATTTATTTCCTGTCTGATCTCTGTTATTTCCTCTCTCCTGCTGAATTTGAACTTTGTTTGTTCTTCTTTTTCTAATTCTTTTCAGTGGTAGGTTAGGTTGTTTATTTGAGATATTTCTTGTTTCCTGAGGAAGGCGTCTATTTCTACAAACTTCACTCTTAGAACTTCTTTTGCTCCACCCCACAGATTTTGGAATGTTGTGTTTTCATTTTCATTTGTCTTGAGGTATTTTCTGATTTCCTCTTTGATTTCATCATTGACCTACTGGTTTTTTAGTAGCATGCTGTTTAGTCTCCATGTGTTTGTTCTTTTCCTATTTTTCTTTCTGTAGTTGATTTATAGTTTCATACTCTTGTGGTTTGAACAAAGTTTGATATAATTGCTATCCTCTTAAATTTGTTGAGGCTTGTTTTGTGACCTAGTATGTGGTCTACCCTGGAGAATGTTCCATGCGTGCTTGAAAAAAAAAATGTGTATTCTTTCTTTGGATGTAGTGTCCTCTAGATATCAATTAAGTCCAACTGTTCTATTGTGTCATTTAAGACCTCTGTTGCCTTATTGATTTTCTGTCTGGATGATCTGTCCATTGATGTCAGTGGGGTGTTAAATTCTTCTACTATTATTGTATTCCTGTCAATTTCTCCCTTTATGTCTTTTAGTATTTGCTTTATATATTTAGGTGCTCCTGTATTGGGTGCATATATGTTAATGAGTGTAATATCCTCTCCTTGTAGTGATTTCTTTATCATTATACAATATCCTTCTTTTTCTTTATGACCTTTGTTTTAAAGTCTATTTTTTCTGATATGGGTATTGCTTCCCTGCTTTCTTGTGTTTTTCATTTGCATTAAATATATTTTTCCATCTCCTCACTTTCAGTCCGTGTGTGTCTTTCACTCTGAAGTGAGTCTCTTGTAGGCAGCATATTGAAGGTTCTTTTTATCCAGCTGAAGGTTTTTTTTTATCCAATCAGCTGTCTTGTGTCTTTTGATTGAAGCATTTTTTCCATTGACATTTAAAGTAATTACTGATAGGTATGTACCATTTTATTCCTTGTTTTCCAGTTGTTTTTGTAGTTCTTTGTTCATTTCTTCTTTTTGTTTTTCCTGTTGTGATTTGATGATTTTTTTTTGTAGTATGCTTGACTTCCTTTCTTTTTGGTTTTTGTGTATCTATTGTAGGTTTTTGATTTGTGATTACCATGGGGTTCATATATGTTGACCCACAATTATATCTACTTGATTTAAACTGATAATCATTTAAGTTCAAACATACTCTGAAAGTTCTACATTTTTTACTCCCCTCCCTGACACTTTGTGTTTTTGATCTCGTATTTTACATCTCATACTTATCTCTTTATTGTAGTTATGGTTGCTTTTACATTTTTTTGTTTGTTTTTTTTAATCTACATACTGACTTATTTAAGTGATCTTCAATCTGTATAATATATTTGCCTTTCCTATTGAGATTGTCCCTTTCCTATAGAGTCTTGCTTCTCTTCCCTTTAGAGAAGACCTTTTAACATTTCGTTTAAGGTAGGTTTAGTATTGCTAAAATATTTTAGTTTTTGCTTGCCTGAGAAGTTCTTTATCTCTTCTTCAATTCTAAATAATATTTTGCTGAGTAGAGTATCCTAGTATGCACATTTTTTCATTTCAGGACTTTGAATATATCATGCCACTCCCTTCTGGCCTGCAAAGCTTTCTGCAGAGAAATCAGCTGATAGACTTATGGGGGTTCCCTTGTATATGTCTCTTTGTTTATCTCTTGTTGCCTTTAGAATTCTCTCTTTATTTTTAACTTTTGCCATTTTAATTATAATATGCCTTGGGTTCATCTTGTTTGGGATGCTCTGCTCTTCCTGTACCTGGATATCTCTTTCCTGCTTTAGGCTTAGGAAGTTTTCAGCCATAATTTCTTCAAATACATTTTCGATCCCCTTTTCTCTCTCTTCCAGAAGGGGTTCTCCTTCTTGAACCCCTATTATGTATATGTTGGCACATTTTATATTACCCCATAGTTCTCATATGTTGCTTTTTAAAAAAAAATTGATTTTCTGTCTGCTGTTCTGATTGGGTGATTTCCATTATTCTATCTTCCAGATCACTTATGCATTCTTCTCTGTCATTCAGTAATTTATTGCTTCTAGGGTGTTTTTTATCTCAGAAATTGAATTATCCTCTTCTGATTGGATCATCTTTGTAGTTTCTAGTTCCTTGTTAAAATGATCTGTATTGGGCTACCCCGGTGGCGCAGTGGTTGAGAGTCGGCCTGCCGATGCAGGGGACACAGTTTCGTGCCCTGGTCTCGGAAGATCCCACATGCCACGGAGTGGCTGGACCCATAAGCCATGGCCGCTGAGCCTGTGTGTCGGGAGCCTGTGCTCCACAATGGGAGAGACCACAACAGTGAGAGGCCCACGTACCGAAAAAAAAAAAAAAAAGATCTGTATTTACATTAATACTCTTTCTTAATTCAGTTAGCATTTTTATTGCCAACTTTTTCTCCATTCTATTTCCAAGATTTTGGAGCATCTTTACTATCATTTTTCTGAATTATTTTTCAGGTACACTGCCTATTTCCTCTTCATTTGTTAGGTCTGGTGGGTTTTTATCTTGCTCCTTCATCTGCTGTGTGTTTTTCTGTCTTCTCATTTTGCTTATCTTACTGTGTTTGGGGTCTCTTTTTTGCAGGCTGCAGGTTCGTAGTTTCCGTTGATTTTGGTGTCTGTCCCCAGTGGCTAAAGTGGGTTCAGTGGGTTGTGTAGGCTTCCTGGTGGAGGGGACTAGTGCCTGTGTTCTGGTGGATGAGACTGGATCTTGTCTTTCTGGTGGGCAAGTCCATGTCTGGTGGTGTGTTTTGGGGTGTCTGTGGACTTAATATGATTTTAGGCAGCCTCTCTGCTAATGGGTGGGGTTGTGTTCCTGTCTTGCTAGTTGTTTGGCATAGGGTGTCCAGCACTGTAGCTTGCTGGTCATTGAGTGAAGCTGGGTGCTGGTGTTGAGATGGAGATCTCTGGGAGATTTTTGCCATTTGATATTATGTGGAGCTGGGAGGTCTCTTGTGGACCAGTGTCCTGAAGTTGGCTCTCCCACCTCAGAGGCACAGCACTGACTCCTGGCTGGAGCACCAAGAGCCTTTCATCCACACGGCTCAGAATAAAAGGGAGAAAAAGTAGAAAGAAAGAAAGAAAGAAAGAAAGAAAGAAAGAAAGAAAGAAAGAAAGAGAATAAAAGAAAATAAAGTAAGATAAAATAAAGTTATTAAAATAAAAAATAGTTATTAAGAAAAAAATTTTTTTAAATGAAAAAACAAACAACAACAAAAAAACAGACGGATAGAACCCTAGGACAAATGGTGACAGCACAGCTATACAGACAAAATCTCACAGATAAGCATACACATACACACTCACAAAAAGAGGAAAAGGGGAAAAAATCATAAATCTTGCTCTCAAAGTCCACCTCCTCAATTTGGGATGATTCGTTGTCTATTCATGTTTTCCACAGATGCAGGGTACATCATGTTGATTGTGGAGCTTTAATCCACTGCTTCTGAGGCTGCTGGGAGAGATTTCCCTTTCTCTTCTTAATTCTCACAGCTCCTGGGGCTCGGTTTTGGATTTGGCCCCGCCTCAGCGTGTAGGTCACCAGAGGGCGTCTGTTCTTAGCTCAGACAGGACAGGGTTAAAGGAGCAGCTGATTCGGGGGCTCTGGCTCACTCAAGCCCGGGGGAGGGAGGGATGTGGATGCGGGGCGAGCCTGCGGCGGCAGAGGCCAGCATGACATTGCCCCAGCCTGAGGCGCGCCGTGCGTTCTCCCAGGGAAGTTGTCCCTGGATCCTGGGACCCTGGCAGTGGCGGGCGGCACAGGCTCCCCGGAAGGGAGGTGTGGAGAGTGACCTGTGCTCTCACACAGGCTTCTTGGTGGCGGCAGCAGCAGCCTTAGCGTCTCATGCCCATCTCTGGGGTCCGCGCTGTTAGCCGCGGCTCGCGCCTGTCTCTGGAGCTCCTTTAAGCAGCCCTCTTAATCCCCTCTCCTCGTGCACCAGGAAACAAAGAGGGAAGAAAAAGTCTCTTGCCTCTTCGGCAGGTCCAGACTTTTCCCCGGACTCCCTCCCGGCTAGCCATGGTGCACTAACCCCCTGCAGGCTGTGTTCACGCCGCCAACCCCAGTCCTCTCTCTGCGCTCCGACGGAAGCCTGAGCCTCAGCTCCCAGCCCCGCCTGCCCCGGCGGGTGAGCAGACAAGCCTCTCGGGCTGGTGAGTGCTGGTCGGCACCGATCCTCTGTACGGGAATCTCTCCGCTTTGCCCTCCGCACCCCTGTGGCTGCGCTCTCCTCCGTGGGTCCGAAGCTTCCCCGCTCCGCCACCCGCAGTCTCTGTCCACGAAGGGGCTTCCTAGTGTGTGGAAATTTTGCCTCCTTCACAGCTCCCTCCCACTGGTGCAGGTCCCGTCCATATTCTTTTGTCTCTGTTTATTCTTTTTTCTTTTGCCCTACCCAGGTACGTGGGGGGGGGGTTTCTTGCCTTTTGGGAGGTCTGAGGTCTTCTACCAGCGGTCAGTAGGTGTTCTATAGGTGCTGTTCCACGTGTAGATGTATTTCTGGTGTATCTGTGGGGAGGAAGGTGATCTCCGCGTCTTACTCTTCCACCATCTTCCCCCGCGCTCCTTATTGCCAACTTTTGGAACTCAGTGTCTGGTAGACTAATTATGTTTCATTGTTTATTTTTTTCAGGATTTTTCTTTTGCTTTCAATTTCCTCTGCCTTTCATTTTACTTAACTTTCTCTATCTCTATGAATTTAGATGAAACGGTTATCTATTGTGGTCTTGAAAAGGTATTTTTATGTGGGAGCTCCCTATGTAGACTGAGTGTGCCTCATGCCTTTGGTGGGAAGCCTGGATTTGATGTGGATGCCAGCCACGTCTTCCCTCAGGGTGTGCTGGCCACTATCATCTTGGTAGGTGTGTGGTTGGTGTTGGAGAAGCTAAAGCCTGTGCAGGGTGTGAGGCGGGACTTCCTGCTCCATGGCTTGCTGTCACCCTGTCAAGGGCAGGGTCTGCTCCCCAGATGCTCGAGTGGAAGTCCTGAAGATTGGCTCAAACAGTCTCTGTTCCCTTTAAGTGTGTGTTATTCCTTCTCCCTGCACTGGGGCCTTTTACCCAAAGGAGGGGAGTGTTGAAGAAAGTGAGGCTCATGCACTCACTGTGGTCCAATATGCTGCCTGTGCAGGCTTAAGGTCACATCCCTTCCCCTGCTGTGATCATTCCAGATCTAGTGCAAGGTTGTGGTGTGTTGTTGGCAGGGCCAGAGCATTGGCTCAGCTGAGGGTTACAGTGTGTTGGTTGCAAGGGCTTGAGCAGCTGCACTGCTGCCAGAAGTTTGGGCTGTATCTGTGGTACTGCCAGTGTAAGTGCCAACAGCAGTTGCTGCTGCCTCTCATGGATCACTCCCCAGGTCCCTCGGCCGTCTGTGTATCACTAGATCAGATCCCTTTCTGGGACCAGGTTGCCCTAGACCCTGTGCCGTTACATGCAGTGAGTGGGGCTGCTGTGTTTGCCCAGATTGGATTGGGGAGTGAGGCGAGGAGGCAGCTGCTAGTGTAGAGCTGTCTCTGCCCTGTCTGCTGGCAAACAAGCACCCGTGCACTCCTCATAAGTGGAGTCTAGGCTTCTCCATATCTTCTATCTTTTCCAGCATTTTCACCAGCAGGCAGGGGTCTTGTCTCCTCCACATAGGACCCAGGACAGGGGCGCCCAGTCTGCAGCTCACTCCCCAGTCCAGGAGTGTGCCTGTGGGGTCTTTCTTCTCCTCCTAGACCCCTCCTAGGGGTACAGGTCCCAACCTGATGTTTTTTCTCCCATGCTACCCAGTTATGTGGGAATCTTTCCTGTAGCCTTTTTGTATGGGAGTTCTTCTGCCAGTTTCCAATTGGTTTTCCATGAGAATTGTTCCACATGCATTTTTGCATAGATGCATTTTTGATGTGCTCGTGTGGGGACCTGAGCCCCATGTCCTCTAGCTCAGCCATCTTAATCCGCCTCTCCGAAACCATTATCTTATAGAGATCTGTACTTCTACATTCATGGCAGCATATTGGCAATAGTCAAGTTATGGAAACAGCCACTGATAGTTGAATAGATAAAGAAAATTATATATATTGTACATATATATTTGTATTGTATATATAATATGTATACTAAAGTATCAATCAGCCTTAAAAAAGAAGGATATCCTGATTGTGCTTTCCCATAGTATTGCTACTTTACAGCAATCCAATTCCAATAAAAAAGGGAGAAATACCAGATGTGGTGGTTGATGGGCACATCTTGTTAACAGATGTTAACTAGACTTAGTATGGTGATCCTTTCAGACTGTATATAAATATCAAATCATTATGTTGTACACCTGAAACTAATATAATGTTACTATGTCAATTATAGTTGAATTTAAAAAAAAGAAGGAAATCTTGCCATTTGTGACAACATGGATGAAACTGGAGGGCATTATGCTAAGTGAAATAAGCCCCAAAGAAAAAAACAAAATACTGTATGGTATCACTGATATGTGGACTCTAAAAGAAAAGTTAAACTTATGGAAACAAAGAGAAGGATGATGGTTGCAGGGACTTGGGTGTGGAAAAAATAGGAAGGGGTTGGTAAAAGCGTACAAACTTTTAGTTATAATGGAATAAGGTCTGAGGATTAGTGTATAACATAGTGAGTATGGTTGATAACACTGTATTGTATAACTGAAATTTGCTAAGAGAGAACTTAAGTGTTCTCATTTTTAAAAAGGTGAAACCATTACTATGGATGTTCATTGAAAGAATATTTACTTCCATTTGGAGAAGGCTTCATGAAGAAGGTGGCAAATTGAGCTGAGTCTTGAAAAATGATCTTGAATAGATGATTTTAGCTAGAGTAAACAATAGAAGTAAGGCTATGGAGACAGAAAAGAAAGGGCTGTGTACTGAAATTGACATTTATCCCAAAGTGGCTATAATAAAGTGTACCTATAATGCCATGAAAACAGCAAAAATCACTGAAGGAAGTGTGCAGTGAAGGAGACAGAGGGAAAGGTGACATAAAGCTAGGCAATGCCTAATTGTAAGAGACAGGTTACAGAGGAAAATGTATTCAAGACACTAGAAATTATGTTCAGAGAGGATTAATCTAGTTCCCTGAAGTTAGTCAAAAGAGTCACATGCCATGGAGAAATTAAAAAGATTGAAGTGGGAGGTGGACATTTTTGGACTCTTTTCATCTCTGACAAGGAAGGAGAAGGAAGCCACATTACATGGATTATGTAGTAGAAAGAAAAAGTTATTTTTGTAACATTTGTGATGAAAGAAAGTCATGCTAGAATGGTAATTTGAGAGGAAAGCAGAAAGCAGACAACTTCCATAATAACAGTAAATCTTTCTGGTTACAATCAGCCAATTTCCTCTTGTTCCACTGCTGGATGGGGTAGAATGGAAGTTCACATCATTCTCCCTAAAGACAGTTTTAGAAAAGTTATTAACAGGCAAGTTATCCTGCAGTCCTTTCCCCAGTACTGTTATTTAGGTAGGAATGAATCTGACAGAGAGCTGCAGTTGGGAAAATGTCATTGTTCACTGTGGGTCTGGGTGGGCATTTTAATTTGAAAAACAATGTTTCCTGTACAAGGATAATTTAAAGGCAGTTTGGATCAAGATTTATAAAAAGCACTTTCCATTGTCCCTTGGGTTCAAGCTCTAGGAGTAGATGATAATGGTGTTTCATTATCCTTTATTAACATCAGTTTGAAGCCTTGTTTTCTCTTACAAGTTTAGTTGTGTATGAGTACAACACAAAGTTATCAGGTGGTTACAGATAATCCAAATAGAAGTCCCTCTTTCTACAAAGTCCTTGCACTATTAGTATTATTAATAGTAATAATGATTTACTAAATTCCTACAGTTTTCCAGGGACATAAATTATATTATATCTAATCCTTATAATAACTGCAAGGTAGATATTATCGTTCCCATTTAGCTTTAAGGAAATTGAGGCTTAGAGAGTTAGCTTAAACTGCCCTAGCTCCCATTGCTAGTAAGATAAAAGACCAGAGTTTCCTGTTCTCATTGTCTATATTAACCACACTTTAAACCAAAAATTGGGGCCTATAATGTGAGAACAGGATGTAATATTTGAAATTGGGTTTCAGTTTTATGAAATTTTCAGCACTATGAAAAATCTGTGATATGTGTCTGGAACATATGTGTCTATTTCTTTGAATTGCAGAGCATATCTTTTTCAGAAATCTAATGAACAATATTTATTTTTTCTTTCCTTTGTTATTTAGGGAAACTGAAGAACCCCAGATTATTCCAAAACATACAATTCATGACAGTTCCCTTAGTGACTGTGGTTTCTTCTCTGCTTAATTTTTCAGACCCTCTAGGAAGTCCCCTATTTATGTTTGATAGCAAATAACCAAGAGATAAATGAACTTATCTCTCATTCATCAAGTGCTTAAGTGCCACTGAATTATTGAGGAATGTTGTAGAAGACAGTTGTATTTATATAATTTCTACAATTATAGTTACCTATAGATATGTAATTATCTATCATAAAGAACAACCCAAACTATTTTTTGTGTAGGAAAACTTTTATCCTTAAATATAATTATATGTTTTTTGATGATATTAAGTTCATTTCAAATACCATGGTATTTGCATGGTAAAGATTTGACTGAAGTTTCTGGTTTCTTTTTCGTAATCCATGTTCATAAGGCTTTCCCTAAGCACTATGTGTACAGTGATACCTTCGATAAAACCTTGGAAGGATTTGTGTTTCACAGTTCTTAATTGGAAATAAAGAGTGTTTACTCTTATTTATTTATTTGACTGTTCTTGTGCATTTTTTCTAAAAATTGTGTGAAGTATATATATAACATAAAGCTTATAATTTTAACCATTTCTAAGTACACAGTTCTGTGACATTAAGTATATTCACACTGTTGTGCAACCATCACCACCATCCATCTCCAAAACATTTTCATCTTCCCAAACTGAAACTCCATAACGATTAACACTAGCTTCCCATTCCCCTGCTAACCCCAAACCCTGGCAACCACCTTTCTACTTTGTGTCTCCATAAATTTGATTATTCTAGGTACCTTATATAAGCAGAATCATACAATATTTATTTCACTTAGCATGATGACTGATTTATGTCACTTAGCATGATGTCTTCAAGGTTCATCCATGTAGTAGCATGTGTCAGAATGTTCTTTCTTTTTAAGACTGAATAATATTTCATTGCTTGTATAGACTACATTTTGTTTATTCATCCACTTCATCAATGGACACTTGTATTACTTCCACCTTTTGGGTATTGTGAATAATGCTGCTATAGACGTGGGTAATATTAGCTTGAGTACCTGCTTTTAATTCTTTTAATTTAATTCTTTTAATTTAATTTTAATACCCAGAAGTGGAATTTCCAGATCATACAGCAATTCTAAGCTTAATAATTTTTTGAGGACTCACCGTACCATTTTTCACAGTGGCTACACCATTTTACATTCCCATCAACAATGCACTAGGGTTTCAGTTTCTCCATATTTTTATCAACACTTGTGGCTTTCTGTTTTTTTTTTTAAATAACAATTATGCTCATGGGTGTAAAAGGGTGTTTTCTCTTGAAAGAGTACATACTAAAGATTAATAGAAAACATGCCAGCAAACCAACAATTTCTAATACTCATGTATATTCGTTGTAAAGTCACTTTGTAAATAAGCCCTTAAAATAATAAAAATTAGATAGAGCAGTATTTTAGAGTCCTTGTTAAGTACAGAAAATGGGAAAAGAATAAGAATATGCACCACAAAAATCTCAAAGAGAAGAACATGTATTAAACAGTAACATATTCAAGGAAGATGAGGAAATGTGGAAAAAAGTGAGAACTAGAGACATGGGGAATTAATAATTTCCTAAATAAAACACTAAACCTCATTTTCTTATCTACTATAAACACTGAAAGCAGATTCCTTTTGAGTACATGACTATCGACTCTTTAGCGAATGCTTAAGGGGTTTAGAAAGCTTGTGTAAGACTCTAATAATGGTTTTTAGTTTTACCTCTGTTCTTAAATTATGTGAAGAATAGAAGATGTTGGATTTTAATGATCTAGCCATGCTAGGGACATGACAACTAAACAAAAGCAGGATCGATTTTTCTAGTAACAAAATTTGAAAGCATTGTATATGAATAATGATCAATTAACTTACAAGAACTATGAGTGTATTGTGTATAGGTAATAATTTTAATAAAATTTTAATTTTGTTTGGGTGTGGAAACACTATAAATAACATGTGACCTGACTATGAATAACATGTGACCTGATTTACTTTTATTTAAAATGCTTACTCTCAGACCAATTTTGGGTATAATTTAACTTTTAAAAGTTTAGAAGTACGGTTTTTGATTCTACTTCTAGATGTTTATTAATTAATAATATTTACTGAGTATCTAGTGTGTTCTAGACATTTTTCTAGACTCTGGGGATCTATAAGTGAAAAAAATTAGATTAAAATCTTTGTTTTCATATACCTTACACTTTAACAAAGGGGAAGAAACTATAGATAGTAAATATAACAAATAAATAATGATTTAGTTATTAGATGATGGGAATTATAAGGTATTAAGTGTTATTAGGATATTAGAAGATGTTACATGTTATGAAAAAGAAAAAGATGAAGATAAGGGGAATGGGGAAAAGGACAAAGCATGAGTTGCAGTTTCAAATGGGGTGGTCACAAGAGGCTTTATTGGGAAGGTGACATTTGAAAAAAAGCTTTAAGCAGGTAAAGGAAATGAACATTCCAGACAGAGGGAATAGCTAGTGCAAAGTCCCTAAGGCGGGAATGTGCCTGGCATTTTGAGGAACAACAAGAAGGCAAGTGTGACTGGAACAAAGAGAGCAAGGAGTGAGAAGACAATGCGTAGAAGAAAAAAAAAAATCAGAGGTGCACAAAGATTTATGCACATTGATGTCCAGCAATGGATACTATTGAATAAGTTGGGGTATAAACATGTGATGGACTATCATACAGCTCATGTTTATAAAGAATATTTAATGATGTAATATAATGCTTACAACTTAATGGTAACTGAGATATGTGCTCTAAAATTATAAAATTATTGCACATATCTCAATTATTAAGTAACTGAGATATGTGCTATAATCATAGATATAGCATAGATTTATTTATATACATATAAATACACCAAATTTAAGAGTAATAATCTGTTGTTCATGTTATTATGGGCAATTTTTATTTCTAAATTTTCTAAATCATTTTCTAAATTTTCTAAATTATTCATATATCATTTTCTTATTTTGAAAAAGATATTTCCAATCTAGAGATATTTTCCTTAAATTAAAAAAAAATGATAGAGTGAACATTTTCAATCAACCAATTATTGAGTTGGCCAAAAGCTTCATTCGTTTTTTCTTTGTGCAAGATGGCTGTAGTAGAACTTAGTTGTCTTTAACTTCATTCAAAACAATTTTGTTAGATTGTATGTAACAGCTGTCATATCAGTGTGCATTTTAAAAAAGACATCAAAATTGGTGAATTTTGTGTAGCCATTTTAATATTGAAGATGAAAAAAGCAACATTTTGGGCATCTTATGCTTTATTATTTCAAGAAAGGTAAAAACATAACTGAAACGTAAAAAAAGATTTGTGCAGTGTACGGAGAAGGTGTTGTGACTGATCGAGCATGTCAAAAGTAGTTTGCAGGGCTTCCCTGGTGGCACAGTGGTTGAGTCCACCTGCCGATGCAGGGGACACGGGTTCGTGCCCCGGTCTGGGAAGATCCCACATGCTGCGGAGCGGCTAGGCCCGTGAGCCATGGCCGCTGAGCTTGCGCGTCCAGAGCCTGTGCTCCGCAACGGGAGAGGCCACAATGGTGGGAGGCCCGTGTACCGCAAAAAAAAAAAAAAAAAAAAAGTAGTTTGCAAAGTTTCTTGCTGTAGATTTCTCACTGGACGATGCTCCACGGTCAGGTAGACCAGTTGAAGATGATAGCGATCAAATTGAGACATTAATTGAGAACAATCAACGTTATTCCACGTGGGAGATAGGCGACATACTCAAAATATCCAAATCAAGTGTTGAAAATCATTTGCACCAGCTTGGTTATGTTAATCGCTTTGATGTTTGGGTTCCATGTAAGTTAAGCGAAAAAAACCTTGCATGCGATTCTCTACTTAAATGTAATGGAAAGTTCCGTTTTTAAAACAAGTTGTGATGGGCAACGAAAAGTGAATACTGTACAATAACGTGGAATGGAAGAGATTCTGGGGCAAGTGAAATGAACCACCACCAACCACACCAAAGGCAGTACTTCATCCAAAGAAGGTGACGTTGTGTATATGTTGGGATTGGAAGGAAGTCCTCTCTTATGAGCTCCTTCCAGAAAACCAAACAATTAATTCCAACAAGTACTGCTTCCAGTTAGACCAACTGAAAGCAGCACTCGATGAAAGGCATAGAGAATTAGTCAACAGAAAACACATAATCTTCCATCAGGATAACGCAAGACCTCATGTTTCTTTTATGACCAGGCAAAAACTGTTAAAGCTTGGCTGGGAAGTTGTGATTCATCTGCCATATTCACCAGACATTACACCTTCGGATTTCCATTTATTTAGGTCTTTACAAAATTCTCTTAATGGAAAAAATTTCAAATCCCTGGAAGACTGTAAAAGGTACCTGGAACAGTTCTTGGCTCAAAAAGATAAGTTTTGGGAAGATGGAATTATGAAGTTGCCTGAAAAATGGCAGAACGTAGTGGAACAAAATGGTGAATATGTTGTTCAATAAAGTTCTTGGTAAAAATGAAAAATGTGTCTTTACTTTTACTTAAAAACTGAAGGCACTTTTTGGCCAACCCAATACATCAAAAAACTGAAGTGATGTCTATTACGTTGAGTGAACTGCTCTTCGATAATTTGGGTAATTGTTTAGCAAGTATTCACTTCCCTTCCCCTCACACTGTAGGTGGAGTATACTTGACCAATCTCACGATGTAGGACTTGGCCTTGTGACTTGCTTTGGCCAATGGAATGTTAGTAGTCATGATGTGAGCAGAAGCTCTAAATGTGTTTAGTTCTTAATTTGGATTGGTCCTGGAATCACAGTGACATGCCATGAGGAGAGCATGCCTCAGGCAGAATGAAAACATACAGAATAAACCTGAACCTGACCCATAGTCTGGACCCAGGACAGGAGGACAGCCACCGAGCTGAGGCAGGTATGAATCAGATGAACTATGGTTGACTTGCAGATCCTTCAGCCCAAGAATAAAAGCTTTTTTCATAAGTCATTGATTGGGTTTGTTATAAATCATTATTGCAGCAATAACTAGTATGTGTACAATGTGTTTTTCTTGGTCAACATTGAAAAACTCACTCAAAGCTGTAATAAACAGAAGATTGAAAAAAAAATATAGAAGGTCAGTATTCTTGTGGATTTTATACCAGGCCCAGGTTCTGAACTCTGACCTGTTTGTTCCCATATTACTCCATTGGAGGAATTGAATATTGATCTAATTTCAAGCACATTCTGGTAGCAAGAGTGTGATAGGTTAAGTTAGGATGAAGTTGCATACAATCATTGTGGTTGCAAGAGCAACCTGGGTACCAATGCTCTCAGCATCGCAGTTCAATACTTCCTTAATTCTCCCACAGGTGTTATTCTTGAGATCATTCCTCTGTTAACCTTCTGCATGCAAATCCGCATTTCAAGTTTATTTCCCAGGAAACTGACTTATGGCAGTAAACAGTATTTGTAATTTTATCTTATGTATGTAAAATATAGTGACTAGACATGTTTTCTATGCACACTTGTACACACTTGTAAATGATTAGAAAATGTCTGAAATGATGTAATAAGAAGTTGTGGATAAAGAAGATGTGGTATGTGTATATATGCAATGGAATATTACTCAGCCATAAAAAAGAATGAAATACTGCCATTTGCAGCAATGTGGATGGATCTAGAGATTATCATACTAAGTGAAGTAAGTCAGGCAGAAAAAGACAAATATTATATGATACCACTTATATATGGAATCCAAAAAAATAATACAAATCAACTTATTTACAAAGCAGAAACAGACTCACAGACTTAGAAAACAGACTTATGGTTACCAAAGGGGAAAGGGGAGGAGAAGGGATAAATTAGGATGGAATTAATAGATACACACCACTATATATAAAATACATAGACAATAAGGATTTATTGTATGGCACAGGGATCTATATTCAATATCTTGTAATAACCTATAATGGAAAAGTATCTGAAGTTGTACACCTGAAACTATCATAATATTGTAAATACACTATAGTTAAATTTTTTTAAAAAGTTGTTGCAATGGAAATGGGAATAGAGGATTCTCGATGATAGGATTTGCTTTTCACAATACCTTTTTTCTTTGAAATTTTCCAAGAGTTTACATTCTTTTATAATAAAGAATGTTTAAAAGAGTTTTTGAAATATAAAAACAAATATGGTAAAAAAAAAAAAAAAAAAAAAAAAGCTCCTGCAGGCTCTATTAGGGTAGAGAGTTAAACCAAAAGATCTACTGACTATAACCAGTTAGTTTTGCCAAGGACATGGTGTTTGATTGTGTCAAATCCCTTAATATTCTAATAGTAATTACACTTAAGTATATAACACTTAAAGTTACACAAGAAACAAGTAGTGCAAGAAACAATTTTTCTTTTTCCCAGGTAATATGATTTTTATTTTAATAATAAAGGATCAATATAAAGAAGTTAATGTAAAAAAGTTTTTAAAAAAGTTAAAAAACCACTGCCAGTCCACTACTTAGAAGTAACTTTACCCCAGATATTTTTCTATACATATATACAGATGAAAGCATAGGTATA
The DNA here is from genome assembly GCF_949987515.2 of Delphinus delphis. Classification (NCBI taxonomy): domain Eukaryota; kingdom Metazoa; phylum Chordata; class Mammalia; order Artiodactyla; family Delphinidae; genus Delphinus; species Delphinus delphis. Next base: position 29,074,395 of record NC_082699.1, on the reverse strand, counting down.
TAAATTGGTGAAAGTAATTTTTTAATAAGATTATATTCTAAATGAAAAATATTATATTTAAATTTATTAGTGTTTAAGAGGAATAAAATTGATAGGATATTATGTTCTAAAAGACTTCTCTAAGCTTAAGGAAAGAGATAATAAAATTCATTAAGAAGTTGGAGTCATTCTTAAAAATTACTTATTTCTATTTTAAACAATATAGATTGAAGTCTGTGCTATGGGAAATGAGGACATTACTAACGAAAGCTAACACTTACTGAGTGATTACAATATGCCAAGCACTATTCTAAATGCGTTAAGTGTATTAGATCATATAATCCTTAGAACAACCCCAAGAGGTGGAGGTATCATCTTCATTTTTTAGATGAAAAAAACTAAGGTAAAGAAAATTTACATGACTGCCCAGGGCTATGTACTTAAGAAAGCACTAAAAGTAGGATTCAGGGCTTCCCTGGTGGCGCAGTGGTTGAGAGTCCGCCTGCCGATGCAGGGGACATGGGTTCGTTCCCCGGTCCGGAAAGATCCCACATGCCGCGGAGCGGCTGGGCCCGTGAGCCATGGCCGCTGAGCCTGCGCGTCCGGAACCTGTGCTCTGCAACGGGAGAGGCCACAATGGTGAGAGGCCCGCGTACAGCAAAAAAAACAAAAACAAAAACAAAAAACTAGGATTCAGACCTGGGCCCAGAACTTCGGGTTCCTAACTCCCACTGCCCCTTTTCAGATTGGTGCCTGCATCCCCATTGGTTAGTTGAATTCTTTTTTATACTGTCAAATTGTATGTCACTTTTATTGTTTTACGTTCCCTTTGTTTTATTTTTGAGTTTAAGGTCAAACTGAAATTTTTTTCCTACCTCTTTTCATTTTTTTTCCAGGTTTATTGACAAATAATTGACATATATCACTGTATAAGTTTAAGGTGTGCAACATGGTGTCGAGTGTGATTTACATATATTATGAAATGATTACCACAAAAGGTTTAGTTAACATCTATCATCTCATATACACACAGTAAGAAAGAACAGAAAAAAATTTCTCCTTGTGATGAGAACTCTTGGGTTCTACTCTCTTAATAACTTTCCTACATATCATATAGCAGTGTTAGCATGTTAAAACTAATTCTTATTTACCTTAAAACTGGAAGTTTGTACCTTTTGACCACCTTCCTCTAGCTACCCCTACCCCTAACCTCTGCCTCTGGTACCACAAATCTGACCTCTTTACCTATGAGCTTGGGTTTTTTTGTTTTGTTTTATTTTTTTAAGTTTTAATTTTTTTTGTATTAGATTCTACCTATAAGTGAGATCATACAGTATTTGTCTTTCTCTCTCTGACTTCTTTCACTTAGCATAATGCCTTCAAGTTTCATCCATGTAGCCATAAATGGTAGGATTTCCCTGGTTTTTTTTTTGTTTGGTTTTTTTCTTTATGGCTGAACAATATTCCATTGTATATATACAGTCGACCCTTGAACAACTTGGGGATATGGGGTGCCGACTGTCCCATGCAGTCAAAAATCCATGTATAACTTTACAGTTGGCCCTCCATATCCGTGGTTTTGCATCTGCAGATCCAACCAACCATGAGTTGTGTAGTACTGTAATACGTATTTACTGAAAAAAAATCCATAGATAAGCAGATCTACACAGTTCAAACCTATGTTGTTCAAGGGTCAACTGCATACCACTGATTTTCAAACACAATAGCTTAGTATTTATTCCACATTTAGGTGAATTTCATTCCATCTCAGTCCTTTTACATGGTTTTTCCATTTCTGAGTTTGGTAATTTGGGTTTTTGTGGGCTTTTTTTTTTTTTTTTGCTTTGCTTTTTTTCCCTCCTAATAAGAACCCATGAGTCCTATGTTCCTACAGTGTTTTCTAATTTGGAAGGTCTGTTTGCTATTCTCACATCTTGGTTGAGTATAATCTCCTTGGGCCAGATGAGTGTTTTTTTCTTTTAGAAGTTTTCTGCATGTATTTCTCCACTATGTTTTGGCTTGCATCATGCTGTGCCTCAATTCTTTCTCCTTTTCAGTGGATTTCTTTTTTTTCCCTTATGCCTGAAGAATTTTCTTTTCCTAACTTTTCCTTTATTTATCCCTCTCTTTCTCTCCCCTCTCTTTTTCTTTCTTCTCTTTGTTTTCTTTATTTTTAAAATATCATGATTTTACTAAGCTATGGCTTGATTAGTGTTGATTATGTGTGTTCAGGTTACTGGAATCATTACTTATTTGAGGGTTATTTGTTGGTAGTAATTCTTTGGAGGCTTTTGTTATTACATTTGTTTAGTTCTCTAGTTTCAGGATGCTTCTGTTGAATTGTGGGTATCTGTGCTACTTATCTATTTATATTTGATTATTTCAATGTACACCCACCCTTATATTTTTATCTGGTGATTGACTGTATTGGTGATTTTCTCAAACTTTTCATCTATTTTAGTAATTCAATTTTCATCTCTGTCCATTCTGTTTTTAACTCATTTATCTGTAATTATGCTGTTTTGCCTCTCAATTGAATTCTTCTAAACTCTCTGTTCTTTTCTTCTCATCTTTTTTTAGCTTTTTTACATTGATTAACATAGTAGATTGCCTACCCATTTCTTTTTACCTTATTCTTGGTTAGTGCTGTTCAGAATTTATTTTTGTTCTAATGTATTTAATTATTGGTTCTCTTTCCACTGTGCCTAAGAGGAGTTGACTTTCTTTTCTGTGATACAATTTAGAGATGTTTTCCATAGCACAAAACATGATAGGAGTAGGGGATAACCCAGAGAAAATTATATCTAATATTTGTAACAATACTTAGGCTCTGCTGTCATATCTGAAGTTTTTTGTTAACATTCTGTACAGGGGTTATCTATTAGGGTTAAACTATCTGCTGTAACAAGTAATTCTCTAACCTTGGAAATTTAACACAATAAAAGTTTATTTTAGTTCACTTATGTCCTAGTCCAGTGAGGATATTGTGGAGGAAGGAGACCTTAGTCTTTCAGGGACTAAACTCCTCTATTTTGGGAGGCTGTCATTTTCAACATGTGGCTTCCAGGGTCATTATGGAAAGGGAAGAGAAAACAAAGAATCTCACATGGGTCTGGAAGTATCATTTGTAACTTTTGCCCACATTCCATTGGCTGAAACTTAGTTCCATGGCCCCATGTAGTTGAAAGTAGCTTGGAGATGCAGAGAAAATGTGTGCTCAGCAGAAACATTAGCTGGGTTTGGTGAACACATAATGATGTTTCTGCTGCAGGTTCACTCCCTGCTTTGGTGCTCAGAAAATAATTGTGAAGAGTGAGTACCATCAAGCCGCAGATCAATTCTCCAATTCAGTGTGATTCACTGTGAATCAATCTCATGGCTACTTTCCCCTATTGAACCAGTTTCTCCCATCATTCATTTCTATGACAGAAATAAGATGACTCACTGAGTTTTACTTAAAAGACTAGGTATGGGAGTAATAGAGAGAATTCTTAGGAATTTGTTTACTCAACAATATAGAGGGGCAAAGACATACAATTTCAAGTGCTGCCATGACATCCTTGAGCCCCAAAGGCTGCCACTTCTCCTGGTCTTGCCAGATATGCCTCTCACCCATAAGGAGAGACTTCTCACGTGACTAGTTCCTCTTTCAGCTGGACCAGCTGCACTGAACTTAGTCCTCAACCTACTGGGTTTTACCTCTGTGTTAGCCTTCAAATTATTCAAACAAGCAATCACGTCCTCCAGTGGGGATTGGAGGCACCTCATCCACTTGTTACTGCAAAGCCTGACTTCCAGAGTCATTGGTTCGCTCTGCTCCTGTGTGCAATCACTGTGTGGCCCTACGTGGCCTACCCTAAGGTGTGAGCTATGTGACTAATAAACTACTGTCATTCTCATCTGTCCAGTGTTGGGTGTCATGTGTTCAGCCATCTCATACTATTTAGGGTGAGGAATCCCTCCTTCACCAATAAGGTGAATTGGAAGTGGTCAGAACAGGAGTGTTAGGAGGCTTGTCACACTACATCGACCAATTTTGCTTCAGCATCTTGTGGAAAACAAATATTAGGTGACAATATTAGATGACACTTGTCTCATTGTTTGGTTTAGTTGGGATTTTTTTTTGTTTGGTTGCTTTTTGTTTCCATTACTTAAATGTTGTGGATAGACAGTTTCAGAATAATTTTGCTTTGCTTCAAAGTTCTTTATAGGCAGTGATCTTGTAGAAAAGTGTAGAAGGAAAATGTGTAGAAGTAAGGGTATCCAGGAGCAGCCAGCATCAATATTATTATTGGACATGAACAGTAGATCAGACAGGAGGAAAATCTAAGTAGAATGAGATTTTTGGTATACTGGCATTAGAAAGAGAACAAAAATAACTCATGAGCTTTTAAAAAATGAACTCAATGAATCTATTAAACTATTGAACCATATGATGTCATTGTAATTTCATCATTCTTATTATTTTATGAGAGGACAATATGTTGATGCCATTAAAGACAAACTAGAGCTACTGAAGTCCTTAGAGCACCTTATAGAGCAAATACACCCCAGGGACACTTTGTATCCTAGGGCCTAACTCTGCTTCAGAAGAGCAGTCCTGCAGCTAATCAGGCATACATGCTTGAAAACAATTATCAGATCATTCATGAATTAGCACTCTGCATTTCTTCTTAATCATATGACAAGTAGAATAGACAACTTCTTAAGTGGTGCTTTGAGAACTCCTAACCCAAAATGTCAACCTAGCACCTTACAATTTCCATCTTAACTTTCTGGTTTGGTTTGAGTTTGGAAAACTATTTGGTCTTCATTGTCTCAAAAGATAAGGAGAATTTTGATAGAAAGAATGAGTAGGTAACAACATTCCTATTATGAATAAGTATTGGTCAAAAAGTTCTGGAATTAAACCAGGAAAAGATACTCTCTATATAATTGTAGGCTTGTGTAAAGTATCAGTAATAATAATAACAATAATGACAGCTAACACGTATGAAGCAATTGCAAAATATTAGTCTAATTGCTAAGAATATGACTTGAATGATCATATCTAATACCTACATCAGCAAAAAGTTAGAAACCTTTATTATCTATGATTTGCAGATAAAGAAACTGAGCCTTAGAGAAATTGAGTAAAGAGCCATAGATACACAGCTAATGAGTATGGGGGCTGAGAATCTAACCTTGGATTTCTGACTCTTCTGTCAGAGCTCTTAACCAAAGCACTGAGAGAATTCTGGGATGCAGGACGGAACAGCAGGAATAAAGACTACATGGGTTATCTTCTTTAAAAAAGTTTCTCTCAAATTCTAACTTAATTGCTAAGTTATTTATCCAGCAATTATTTATTGGCCACCAACTATGGTCTTGGGACTGTGCTAGTTATTGTGAATACAAAAATGAATGAAAGATGGTCCCTGCCCTCACGCAGCCCACAGCCCAATGGAAGAGTTAGGAAATAGACAAAGAACTGCAAATACAGCATGGTAAGGACCATGTAGGGACAAGCAAAGAGAGCTAGGCACCCCACAGGTGGCACTGGGGAGGTTTTTACGACTGGCAGTGGTGACAGTATACTATGACTTACCCTTCTTTCGAAGTTCTAAGAGGTACAATATTTTCCTTCGCTTTCTTCCTTGCTGTTCTTTGTCCCATTCTTTCATCAAATAGCACACATAATTAAATAAAAATAACGAGGAGAGCCACACAATGGTTAAGAGCTCATTAACCTTTCCACTCACTAGCTGTGTGACTTTGGCCTAGTTACTTAACCTTTCAGAATCTATGTTTTCTCATTTGTACTTCTTAGGTTTGCTGTGAATATTAACTTAGGGAAGAACAAATCTGACTGCATATTAGATATGTTTCTTTTACTTTAACATTTGTATTCTATTGTTTTTCTTCCTTAGGAATGTTGCCCATTCTCAAGCCTCTGACCTTCAAGGGTATAACACTTTTCCATTCATACAGAGATAAAAAGTTGCAGAACAGAGAATAACATTTGTTTCTTTGGAGGTTTTCAGGAACATCTGTGACCTGACCTAGGTGGACAGCTACAAGAACAAAGGATTCCCATACCAAGATGTCTGCAACAACCAACCACGCCCCTCCCTCAACTTGCCTTTAAAAAGGCTTTGCTGAAACACTTCAGGGAGTTCTAGGTTATTTGGGGGTATGAACCACCCATTCTCCTTGCATGGCCCTGCAATAAACCTTTCTCTGCTCCAAACTCAGACGTTTCGGTTTGTTTGGGCTCACTGTGGGTCAGGCACACGAACTTGCCTTTGGTAACAGAATGAGACAATGCCAACCCTTTCTAATCATCTTTCCCTGCTTTATTTTTCAACACAGCCCTTATGACCTATTGATATGTTGTTTATCACTAATCTGTACACTCCATGAAAGCAGGGATATTATCTGCTTTTTTCATTGGTATAACCCATGTACCAAAAATAGTGTTTGACTCTTAATAATTGAATAAATAAATGACTGAATGACAACAAAGCACTTAGCACAGTGTCTGGCCATAGTAAACATTCAATAAGATGAATTTTTATGATTATGATTATACCCTGACATACATTTGCATTTTAAAAGTGGCAAAGTTAGCCTCAGGTGTAAGGGAGAATTGGCTAACATTTGTCTTGTGTGCCCTATTTAGTTATCTTCTGCTCATTCCGGCTTCTTCATTAATTTCAGTTTTTGACCGTTCTGAAGGGTGTTAGGCAATTGGCTTACCCTTCATACTAGTATTTAAGAATTAAGAGAAAATGCAGAATGACTCAACAGCAGAAACATGAGATTAGTGGCTGAAATATTGGCACCAGCAGTGGAGGTATTTTGGGGGAGGGGAAGGGATAAAGCTCAGAAATGGCTGAGGGAATCGTTGGTCAACACACCATTTTTTATTCTCCAGCCCTTCCCCCCTTAATTCCACCTCTTAAATCATACCAGTAACCTGCTACCTTCTAACTGAAACACAGCTGGTTGAGGTTTTCTGGGTTTATAACATGAACTTTGTCTAGCCTGAGATCTGATTACTTGTTTGCCCTAAAGAAAATCTCCCTAAGCCCATGCTCGCCAGGGCTGCAAGTGGTCATAATCCTGACACACGCGTGGGGTGGGATAACTAAGGAGTGTTTCTTCTATCTAAGCAAAATCCTGACAAAGACGCCCTCTGAAATTGTCTCCTTTCATTCAGTCTCATTTTATACCTTCAGAGGTGCTCAATTTGCTATAGGTTCTTAACACAGATTCTGTTTTCTGTATCATTAGAGAAATACGCAGATACCGTCTTACAGGTTTTCATATCTAACCTGTTAATCTATTTTGGTTTTGATCCCAATGATCATCTCCATTTTATCTATCTATAATATTTTCTCTGTAGCATATGTTTTATTTACTTTTAGCATTCTTTAAACTGTATTTCATTTTGTTTTGATGAAAATCATTGATTTATAATTGCTATCAAATGCTTCCTTACCTGATGCAGCTGATGAATAGCTACCAGAGCAGGAAGTTATGAAAAACATAGCTTTGTGAGGATGCTTCAAATTCCAAATAAAGATTAAATGTCGGCTAAATCAAAAATAGTGAAAATACTATAATACATTTAATTCTGAAGTGAAATACTAGGTCAATGTGCCCAAATTCAAACCTCGTTTATTGTAGGTTCACATTGTTTTCCATAATATGTATCTCTTTAAAATTGATCTGCATGTGACATGATACTATGCATAGAGAATCCTAAAGATGCTACCAGAAAACTACTAGAGCTAATCACTGAATTTGGTAAAATAGCAGGATACAAAATTAATGCACAGAAATCTCTGGCATTCCTATACACTAATGATGAAAAATCTGAAAGTGAAATCACAAAAAACACTCCAATTTACCACTGCAACAAAAAGAATAAAATATCTAGGAATAAACCTAAGGAGTCAAAAGACCTGTATGCAGAAAATTATAAGACACTGATGAGAGAAATTCAAGATGATACAAATAGATGGAGAGATATACCATGTTCTTGGATTGGAAGAATGAACCTTGTGAAAATGACTCTACTACTCAAAGCAATCTACAGATTCAATGCAATCCCTATCAAATGACCACTGGCATTTTTCACAGAACTAGAACAAAAAATTTCACAATTTGTATGGAAACACAAAAGACCCCGAATAGCCAAAGCAACATTGAGAATGAAAAAAGGAGCTGGAGGAATCAGGCTCCCTGACTTCAGACTATATTACAAAGCTACAGTAATCAAGACAGTATGGTACTGGCACAAAAACAGAAATATAGGTCAATGGAACAGGATAGAAAGCCCAGAGATAAACCCACGCACATATGGTCACCTTATCTTTGATAAAGGAGGCAGGAATGTAAAGTGGAGAAAGGACAGCCTCTTCAATAAGTGGTGCTGGGAAAACTGGACAGCTACATGTAAAAGTATGAGATTAGAACACTCCCTAACACCATACACAAAAATAAGCTCAAAATGGATTACAGACCTAAATGTAAGGCCAGAAACTATCAAACTCTTTGAGAAAAACATAGGCGGAACACTCTATGACATAAATCACAGCAAGATCCTTTTTTGACCCACATCCTAGAGAAATGGAAATAAAAACAAAAATAAACAAATGGGACCTAATGAAACTGCAAAGCTTTTGCACAGCAAAGGAAACCATAAACAAGACAAAAGGACAACCCTCAGAATGGGAGAAAATATTTGCAAATGAAGCAACTGTTAAAGGATTAATCTCCAAAATTTACAAGCAGCTCATGCAGCTCAATAACAAGAAAACAAACAACCCAATCCAAAAATGGGCAGAAGACCTAAATAGACATTTCTCCAAAGAAGATATACAGACTGCCAACAAACACATGAAAGAATGTTCAACATCATTAATCATTAGAGAAATGCAAATCAAAACTACAATGAGATATCATCTTACACCAGTCAGAATGGCCATCATCAAAAAATCTAGAAACAATAAATGCTGGAGAGGGTGTGGAGAAAAGGGAACACTCTTGCACTGCTGGTGGGAATGTAAATTGGTACAGCCACTATGGAGAACAGTATGGAGGTTCCTTAAAAAACTAAAAATAGAACTACCATATGACCCAGCAATCCCACTCCTGGGCATATACCCTGAGAAAAACCATAATTCAAAAAGTGTCATGTACCACAATGTTCACTGCAGCTCTCTTTACAATAGCCAGGAGATGGAAACAACCTAGATGTCCATCATCGGATGAATGGATAAAGAAGATGTGGCACATATATACAAAGGAATATTACTCAGCCATAAAAAGAAACGAAATTGTGCTGTTTGTAATGAGGTGGATGGACCTAGAGTCTGTCATACAGAGTGAAGTAAGTCAGAAAGAGAAAGACAAATCCTGTATGCTAACACATATATATGGAATCTAAGAAAAAATAAAATGTCATGAAGAACTTAGGGGTAAGACGGGTATAAAGACACAGACCTACTAGAGAATGGACTTGGGGATATGGGGAGGGGGATGGGTGAGCTGTGACGGGGTGAGAGAGTGACATGGACATATATATACACTACCAAATATAAAATAGATAGCTAGTGGGAAGCAGCCGCATAGCACAGGGAGATCATCTCGGTGCTTTGTGACCGCCTGGAGGGGTGGGATAGGGAGGGTGGCAGGGAGGGAGACGCAAGAGGGATGAGATATGGGAACATATGTATATGTATAACTGATTCACTTTGTTATAAAGCAGAAACTAACACACCATTGTAAAGCAATTATACGCCGATAAAGATGTAAAAAAAAATTTTTTCAGCATGAATGTTTCATTAAATAAAAAAGTTGTTCATATTCAATTCTTTTTTCCTGTACTTTCTCTATTGAATTTGTAAGTTATGCTCAATTAAAAGGAAATATTTGGACTACAATAAAATACTCTCTTCAGTTTTTCTATTTCTACTGATGCTGATTTGAAAATGAGGGTAATGCCATTTGCCCAATCAATATTTTCTTCCTAGTATTTTATTCTTGGGAGTGGGGGACGCTGACATATTGGGATATTTATCTGTTTTTTTTTTTCCTGTGTGTATTCAAAAAAAGTCTCAAATGCCTTAGAGAAACAATATTATTGTGTGTGCGTATTCAGTTCAAAATAAGACCCACATCAACTTTCTGCTCAAATACCATGATTATATGGCAAAATTTGATTCTTGTGACAAAATTTGCTGTTATTATTCCCATTTTTGCAGATCCAGTCTCACAGCTTCCAATTCACAATATCTGGCAGCTATTTAAATTACAAATGAGAATAATCATAGACCAGGATTATCAACTCTTTTATTCTATATATCAAAATTCCCTTAATTGCTTTGGAAGCCACATCAACCAACAGAGTCTTGTGAAACATTGTTTTATAAGTAAAACATGTTAGTCTTTTACATAAAATTGTGACTGTTAAGCCTCACTTTCTCTTCCTGGCACTTGATGACAACCATCCTTAGATTGAACTGAGGAGGATACAAATGGAACATATGAAAATAAAGTAGTAGGAAAATATTTTGATTATTATAAATATGTATTTTTTCTCCTTAACGCTTTGTAAATTTTACAGCCATTATACCAATTAAATGTTCTTTTTCAGTGGTGTGCTGGAGTTGGCTTGTACTTGTTCACAAGAGCTGACTGTGACATCCTCTCAACTCCAAGTTTAGTGACATCAGGTTGTTGGCTTGAAATTAGTCATAGTGGGAGTATCTATACCATGGGAAGTAGCAAATAAGACAAACCAGGGATGTTTTTTAAACCCGGAGAGCTGGTTGTTAAACATTTACCAGCATTCCACAACTAGTATTGTTATCATTGTTAATTTCCTGATTTTGATAATTGTACTAAACTATGTAAGAGAATATCTTTGTTTTTAGTAAACAAACCCTGAAATATATAAGGGCAAAGAGGTTTTATGTCTACAACGTACTCTCAAGAAATTTGATATGGTTATATACATATAATCTCTGCACATAGACAAAACAGAGAGAAAATGATAAAGCAAATATGGTGAAATATTAACACTTGCAGAATTCAGGTGGTGGTTATAAGGAATTCTTTGCATTATTTTGTAACTTTTTTGTAAGTCTGAAGTGATGTCAAAATAAAAAGCTAAAAGCAGTGTCCTTGAGGCTGAGATAAAGTGCTGCAAGAAAAGGAGAATGCAAAAGAACAAGCGAATGCCAAGGGCATATTCTTGAAAGGTTGTACAAGGTAGTGGACAGAAGCACAGACTCTGGAGGGGGGAAAGGGTTGGGTGGAAGGTGGAGGTGTGGGGATCGGGTTTGCCTTGGTTCAAAGGACAAAGATCAACTCTGCTAGCTCTCTTCTGTGGACTTGCCCCACTTACTCTCTATGTGCCTATTTCATCTGTAAAATGGGGTAATAATAACATCTATGCCACGTAGTTGTTGTAGTGATTGAACTAGTTAATGTATAAAGCACTTGCATTAGGACCTGGCCCTTAGTCAGCAACTGCTATTGCTTTTGTCAGTGGATGTGAGTTTTAAAACAGGACATCAAAGCTTCCAAGAGCCAGGTGCTCAGTAGAGAAAAATGCTCTCTGAATTCCAGAATCTTGACTTTAAGTGTCAAGAACCAAAGCTGTGGGCTTAAAGCAACTAGTATACCACAACATTATGGAATATGAGACTATAAGATACAGATAGAACAGTTTTAAGTCATGAGATAAAGAAATTAGAAAACGAAAACTAAAACAGAAACTCAACAACCAAAAATATGCCCCCTTGGTTTGAGAAAAACATATAGGGAGGATTTGGAAAGAAGAGCCAGAGAGCTTAGATAAAATGTGAAGCTTTATTCCCTGACTGCCCATTCTCCCCTTTCCTGGATGAAATCTTTGTGAGTATCAATGATGATGGTAATATTTACTGAGCAGTAACTATATGTTAGAGTGTTCTAAGTGGTTTACATGGATTATCTTTATAATTCTCCCAACACCTCATTGTCGGTGGAATTATTAACTCCATTTTACACATGAGGAATTTGATGGTGAAATATTAAGTAAATTGCCCAGGTCACACACTTTAAAAGTGTTGATACAGAGTTAGAAACCAGACAGTAAACTCCAGAGCCTGCACCACCTTTAGCGAGCTTTGGGATCAGAAAGAGTGACTTGTGCCTTGCATCCCATGTGGAATTCTGGGAGGAGAGAAACCTGACAGAATATTTACATGAGAGTCAGCCTTCAAGATGTCCTACAGTGACCTTCTCCTCCTGGTGTTGGCATGCTTGTGTAGAGCGGCTCTGCAGTGTAACAGTGTGCCCAGTAGAATGGCATATAACTTCCTAGTCTAGGTCACAAAGGACAATGTGGCTTCTTTGTTCTCTTTCTCAGATCACTGGCCCTGGGAGAAGTTAAATGCCATGTCCTGGGGAGTCTTCAGAACCCCTACTGAGAAGCTCACCTGGTGAGGAACTGAGGTTGCTGCCAGTAGTCAGTGAGGACTGAGGCCTTCTGCCAACAGCAACATGAGTGACTTTGGAAGCAGACCTCCTCCAGCCCCAGCCAAACCTTCAGATAACTGCAGCCTTACTGACATTGTTACTGAACAAAAGTTCATGTGCCTGACAGTGAGGTCAAATAAACTGAAACATCAGAGTTTGGAGCAGAGAAAGGTTTATTGCAGGGGCAAGCAAGGAGAACAGGTGGCTCATGTTCAAAAACCCCGAACTCCCAGATGGTTTAGGAGGAGAAGTTTTTATAGGCAAAATTTGGGGTGAGGATTGCAGGGTGTGTGCCTTTCTTCTGATTGGTTGGTGGTGAGATAACAGGGCTATACTCCAGGAATTTTGTGTTCAGCCTGAAGTTGCCATCCTCTACCTGGGTTGGGGGCCTTAGCTCTGCAGAAGAACTTGAAGATATTGTTATGTATATTCCTTGGGGAGGAACCAGGACCCTGACCCAAGACTACACTATTTTTTTAATCTATATCTATATCATCTATATCTATATCTATATATTTTAATTGAAATATAGTAGATTTACAATATTGTGTTAATTTCTGCTGTACAGCCAAGAGATTCAGTTATACATATATATATTCTTTCTTAAAATATTCTTTTCCTTTATGGCTTATCATAGGATATTGAACATAACTCTCTGTGCTATACAGTAGGACCTTGTTATTTATCCATTCTATACTTAAAAACTTACATCTGCTAACACCAATCTCCCACTCCATCCCTCTCCAACCCTTCTCCCTTTTGGCAGCCACCAGTCTGTTCTCTATGTTGGTGATTCTGTTTCTGTTTCATAGATAAGTTCATTTGGTGTCATATTTTAGATTCCACATATAAGTGATATCATAAAGTATTTGTCTTTCTCTTTCTGACTTACTTCACTTAGTAGAATAATCTCTAGTTACATCCATGTTGCTACAAAGGCGTTATTTCATTCTTTTTTATGGCTGAGTAGTATTCCATTGTATATATGTACCACATCTTCTTTATCCATTCATCTGTCTATGGACATTTAGGTTGTTTCCATGTCCAAGGCTACACTATTGTTTCTTGACTGTTCCTCCCTTGGTTCTGCATTCCCTCCCTTCCCTGATTAGCAACTGAATCTGCCCTGTGGAACTCAGGAAAGGTCAAGGAGGCTGAATGAAGCTTATTTCCTACAAACAGGAAATGGGGGACACAGAAAAGATTTGTACCTGGGAGCCACACAGTGTCCTGCTTGGTTTCAACATCCTGACTGCAGCTTCATGAGAGACCCCAAGCAACAATCACCCACCTGGGTTGTTCCTGAATTCCTGACCAACAGAAACTGAGATAATACATTTTAACAATTTTAAACCACTAAGTTTTGGGATATTATGTTATGCACCAATGTGTGACTAATACAATCTAGCACAAACAAAAGATAACTTCCAGAGAAATGGTGGCATGGCATGTTTGTGCAAAGAGAGAATGAGCTGATCTACCCCTCCCCCACCAAATGTTTTTGGTTAAGAATTAAGATCTGAGAGGGGAGCCCAGGACTAGGTTGATGGAATGCTGTACCAGGGTCTGCAGAGTGGATCACCCATGCCAAGGCAACAGACTCCATGTAGCATCAGCTGAGGATGCATATGGGAAGCAGTGGAGACAGAGGCTGATACCCAACGTCAGGTAGCCCAAACTTCACTCTCAGTGCAGTTGTACCTGAGACAGGTCAGCACACACTTCCACTTCTACAAGCCCAAGACAACTCTCTCAGGAACTTATAAAACCCCAGGAACTTTACCACTGGGTAAAAGGGGTAAAAGCAAAGAGAGAGATGGGACAGTCATGACAGAGTAAGTTTTAAACTGAAAGTGACGAAGTTACCTTGAATCGACAAGAATGAATTTTCTACCACAGATACAAATTAGGGCTTGAGAATAAAATTAACTTCCGTTATGGAGAAATAAAAGTTATTTACAGACTTTTGCACAATCAATATTTGTAGTTACAAATCTTCACACCCATTATTTCACAATTCGTAGGGACTTCTTGATACCAGAGTAAGATGAAATAGATCGTTAGTGTCACAGAAGGGCAATGCCAATTTTCTTTGTTCAGAGTTGTAACTGCATTATTTTTGGTGATGAGAAATAAGGCTTTATGGAGAACAGGATCTCTTGCTTTGCACGAATGCTGGCTAATACTCCTGATATACTTACAATGTTCCAGGGAGTTGTTTTCACTGTTTTACAAATATTAAACTCATTCTGTTGTTACATAGAATCTATGTGGTGCTTATTAGCATCAGCCCCACTTAAAAATGGGGAAATTAAGGCACAGGAGGATTAGGCAAACTGCCAAAGTCGTACATAGCCAGTCTGGTTCTGGAGTCTATAATTTAACCAGTGCCTTCTCATGCTCTTCAGAATATATCTTATATTTCTTCAAATCCTTTTTTTCCAGTACATCAGGTTTATCTTAAGAGCTGTGACTAAGTTGGCTGATTTCTAAAATGGGGTTAATTGCACTCATCTGCATGCACAGATGTTTATGGAGATGATTCCATTAGTATCTGGATTTCACTTTAAAAGTGAATAGCTTTAGGTGTCCTGGCTATGGAGTGGAGAGCCCCACAGATCTTTAAGGACTGGCTTGTAAACATGTAATCAGAGGATCTGATGCTGCCTGAGAATCCAGAGCAGGTTTTAAATAGCTCACAGAGTGCTAAGCTGGTCTTTCCACGTCCAAGTTATCAAAAATAGTTTCCTAGTTCGTGTGAGTAACCTTTCCTGGCTGCAGACACTGAGCCATAAAGGCTATTTTGCCTTTGCCTGTCTCCAGAGGCAAGAGCAAACTCCTGACTTTTTCAAATATGAACTATAATTTAAAGATCTAAATAATCTCAAACACAGTGCTAGCACACAACCCTGTGAGGCCCTTGGGTTTCCCTGAATTTAATGGAATCACTCTTTCCAGCAAATACCTCCAAGATAAGGAACAGGGCCTCAATGGCCAATGTCCTGCTTTAATCAGAATATTCAACCAGAAACAGAAGCAGTCACAGAGGCCAGAGGATTCTTCTATAGACAAATTGAGAATCTCTGATATTGTTGATTAACTTGTTTTACCTGACTTGTCTAAAGCTTACTGGAAGAAGCCTTAATACAAGTCTGATGGCTTTGCTAACTTTTTTCATTAGTCCTGGAAGATAGTTCCATCCAACATTTCCAAATCCATTTTATGAACTTTCCCCTTGGAAGCAGTTCTGACTAACATCTATATGTGAAGCCAGCAGGGAATAAGAAAAATGATTGTTATGCTGAGATATTTTCTAGGTTGGTAATCATGCGGACATGTTGTGAAGTATGAAAACTAAACAAAAACAAAAACAAAAAACAAACAAAAAAACCTCAGAAGATAAACATTCAAAGTACTCAGGGAGTGGAATTTTGGCATTATTCTCCACTTTAAAAAAAATCTGTTACTTTGGTCCAGAAAAAAATAGTTTCAGTGTTCTTTTCGGTAAAGAGATTTCTAAATTCCCATCTGGTAGAACTTGTTATAGTCACATGAAATACTGGGTCATAATCTTTTAATACCCTTTTTAAAAAAAAATATTTTTTTACTGAAGTATAATTGATTTACAATGTTGTGTTAGTTTCAGGTGTACAACAAAGTGATTCATATATATATATATATATATATATATATATATATACACACACATATATATATATATATATACACACATATATATATTCTTTTTCAGATTATTTTCCCATATAAATTATAACAAAATATTGAGAATAGTTCCCTGTGCTATACAGTAGGTCCTTGTTGGTTATCCATTTTATATATAGTACTGCATATATGTTATTTTTAATACCCTTTTCCCTCCAGTTTTCCAATGAGTAATTATTATTAGGTAAGCCATGATTCAGGATCCCGGGTCGGGATCACCATGTACCCAGGTCTTCCTTTGCCACCGGGGGAGAAGGATGGAGGACAGAGGAGGTGGGTGGAGCCAATTTAGATCTTCTCAGGACGTATCGTCCCAGACTGACACCCAAGATATGGGGCTGAGGGACTTGTACACATTGTACCATTTGCACCCTGAGATATGGCTCCCTTTAAGTGTCATTGCCTTCTCACAGGGGTGCAGGTCCATGGAGTTCTGCCTGCAGTTCTAGGTCTGGTTCTGGTTGGGGAAGGGGCTGTCAAAGGGGCAGTGTGGTGGTTCTTGATTTTGGCCTTGATGTCTTCAGCCATAGTGTTGACTCCTAGACATGCCCCCAAAGCAGCTGGAAGCTCAATGTCTGATACCATCGTTAATCAACAAAAGACTTGGTTTAATTTTCTAGGTGAGTTAGTTGCAATTTGACGTGGTTTATTTTGCTGATTCATAATTATAAGTCAACATTTATTCAGAGAACAGAATAAATAGCATTTTATTTTCCTTATTTATAAAATGAATAGATATTTCTTGAAACTTTGCATTACTCTTTTTAATGTGGACAACTATTTAGGCCTATTTTTTTTTTTTTTTTTTGCAGTACACGGGCCTCTCACTGTTGTGGCCTCTCCCGTTGTGGAGCACAGGCTCCAGACGCGCAGCCTCAGCGGCCATGGGTCACGGGCCCAGCCGCTCCGCAGCATGTGGGATCTTCCCGGACTGGGGCACGAACCCGCATCCCCTGCATCGGCAGGCGGACTCTCAACCACTGTGCCACCAGGGAAGCCCCCAGCTCAGCTTTTTGATCAGGTCTTAGAGAGCAACACAGGCCACTAAACCTTGTATGTGTTGCGTACATTTGGGCCAACTGCTCGCCCCTGGTAGACACAGATGCTGGGGGAAAGTGAGTTCTCATGGAAAGAGGTATGCAATGCAGAGCAATATTGGCGTTTTCGGTATATACAAAGTAGGATACTAAAGGTTAACCTAGTTCCTAGAATATTTAGTTCTTTTGAAATAAAATCCTTGCAATTTATTATGGAGCACTTGAACTTGACTTATTTCATAAATAAGGATCTTAGGACAAAGGAATAAAAACAACTCTTGAAAACTATTGCTTACACTGTTGGTTGGCTGACCCAACAGTTCTTCCTACCACTTAAACTGGAGAATTTCCCTGAATTTTCTTGATTTTCTGGCAAAAGAAACATGTGAGGCAGCACTGCTGGTCTTGTCTTCCTCTTGCCCTGGTGTTAAGTCTGAGCTCTAGCAACCATCTTGTGACCATTAGGGAACTTGGCAGGGGTAAGTCATGGAACTGATGTATACCTCAGTCTTCCTCTGATGCGAGAAAAAAAGATGACTATATTTTAAAAAGCTACTCCGATTTCCTGTAACTTGATTTGCATGTAGTCCTAACTGATACAATAAAATATGGTTATACCATATTTTATCAGTATAACCATAAAATGACCAATAAAATATGGTCATGCCAAAGACTTAGAGGACTGATGATGATATTGAAGTCAAAGTGGACATCGTCCCAGTTTTTCAATGCAATGAAAAATTTCAAGACCAATTTCAAAACTGAAAAGTGCGTTTACTAGTTTGACATTTCTCCTTTTCATTTATCATTTTTGTCTTCATAACTCTAATTGTTAGTATCACCTCATATGAACTGGGAAAATTATATTGTCTTACAAACAATGGTTTTTACAGATTTGCCATTTCTCTCAAAGCATTATTATAAATCAATATAAAAACTTCTACTTTGGAAGAACTCCTAAGATTTGAATATAAAATGTAATTAATAGCAAAGGATAAATTAGATCTCTTTCCTTTCTCCCTTCCTTTCTTCTTTATCTCTCTTTGTTTCCAACTCATTCCTTCCTCTCTTAATGTTTTTCTTTATTTAATCTTTCCACTCTCCTGTAAAAAAAAAATCTTTCCTATAGTTGGTACTTTTCTTTTATGAGAGTAATGTGATATGCTTCTCATAAAGAATATAGACATTTTTCTAACTATTTATGCACCTTTGTGGTAGACATTTTTTCCTTATGAATTTTGTGGGGATTTTGCCAGCATGTTATACAACATGTTATACAATAAAACCAGTAATGGAAACGTTTTTAAGATTTTCAGTTTCAAATAGTTTTCCCCGAGTATTTTTTTCTGTAAAAATATAATCCATGTTTGAAGTACATGCCATTATGTCACAAGGGATTTTTGATCCAAGCCAAAATATGAGATCACAAATAATAATCACATTTGATTATTTACCAATATTTTTCCACTCACATATATTAAAACACTGTGTATTTTAATGTTATATCTACTTGCTAAATATAGCTCCATCAGTGTCTGAGAAATAAGATAGGATTAAATAATATAATTTGCTATGTTATAAATATTTTATACTGAACAGGATCAGAAAAAAAAAAGCTTAATGTTGAGTAAGACATATTGAAAGGAAACTTAACCATTTCCTTGCACAAAAAGGGCCACTTAGTATATAAATGAGAGAAAAAAAGCAGAACGTATTTTCCAGAAGTTAAAATAATCTATTGAAACACTGTTTCTCTGTCTGTATTAGTCTGAAAATCTGAACAGATAGTATTTAACCAGAATCCAAAGTTCGGGGGCGAGATTGTTGAAAGATCTCTAAGTCTAAAATCACTGTTTGTTGAAGTAAACCTTTGTTCCCAGTCTGTAAATTATTAAAATAAGTAAATAATGAGAATCCAGGCCTCCTCATGTGAGCTGTTTCCTGATGCGCCTCACTCTCTGGCAGTTCATTTCCAGTGATGGTACCAGCACTTTCAGATGTGCAGAGGCTACGCTGGGGATTCCATGACTGTGCGCACGTATCCTCATGCAAATTACAGGCCAACTGTTCCTGCCATACTTTCTAGAAGTTCAAGTTTGGGAATCTCAGTGGAGGGTAGACTTCTTGCTTTAGAAGCTTCTCTAATGTCCATTCCTTTATTTTCTGTGTAATTCACTTTGATTTTCTCAAAGTTCTTATTTTGCCTGAGGCAGAAAACTTAGTCATTTCTAAGTAAAAATAAATTCTGTTATTTTCAGTCATTTAATTTTGAAGTTTAATTATATTCACGATGTTCCCTCTGTTTAGTCTTTTCTTACTAACCTTTTTTCTGGGTTGTATTTTTAAATTTTAGGGGCTTATGCAACTCCCACTCTGGGTGATGTGGGAGGGGCCTGATCTCCTGCAGGTCTTGAATTGTTCAGTCCTACACTGGATTCTTACTTTCTATGTAATTTATCCTATCAGACTCTTGGCAAAGGCGAAGTATGATGTTTTCTCTAATGGCAACCTGGACAGAATGTGGCATTATCTTTGTATCTACTCTGCTTCATAGCACCGGTGATGCCCTGAGCCCATTCTATCCTTTCTGTTTTGAGGATGGCCCACAAAGGACCCTTTGGATGTATGTCTCTTCATCCCAGTTGTAAAACCATCTGCAAAGGTAACCATGCTTTCTCCCAGTTAACGTCCATGCCACAAATGGGACCCAAAGGAACTTTCAGACCCCCTTCTACACTCCACAGGTGCCGCAGGTGTCTCTGGAGGATGTGTATATCTCTTTCTCTGCTAGCCTGCCACCCCATCATCCCTACTTCTCCACTGAACTGATGTTCTGAGACTCAATTTCCAAGGTGGGAAAAGAAGATTCCCCACATTTCCTACAAGCAATTCTGGTGTCTGAGAATTCAGTTCAATTCTTACACTCCATACCCGGGGATAGAATCAAATTTCATAGGTACAGGGCTCAGTCCCAGAAGACCACTCTCCAATTCAGACGCCAGATGCAAACACAGCTTTTCTCTGTATTTGTGACTAATTGGCTGTAAACAAGAGGTTCCCACAACCCTCTCCTTGGGTTCGATTAATTTGCTAGACAGCTAACAGAACTCAGGAAAATCCATTTACTCAGTAGATGACCAATTTATTATATACGAATCAACAACCAGATGAAGAGATGCATAGGGTGAGGTCCCTAACAAAGAAACTTCTGTCCTTTTAGAGCTTGGGGCACAGCGGTATGTGGAAGCTCTCTGAAAAAAGTTGTCTCTTGGGGGTTTTAATGGGAAACTCATTACATAGTCATGATTGACTAAATAATTGGCCAATGGCAACTGATGCAACTCCCAGGAAATCAGGGGGTGGGACTGAAAGTCCCACTTGGCTGGTGCTCCTGGCAACCCACCCCCTTCCTGGGTTGGGATCCAAAAGTCACCTTCATTAACACAAACCCAACTGTGATAGAAAGGGCTTGCTATGAATAACACCCACTTCACCTTTATGGCCCTGAAGACAAGAACTGAGGACAAGAGACCAAAATATTTAAAAAGATGCTCCCATTACTCTTATTGATCAAAAAATTCCAAGAGTTTTGAGAGCCAGGAACTATGCATGAAGACCAAATATATCTGAGAAATATATTTTGGTCATTAGAATGACCAAATATATATACTTCTTATAAATCACAATGTTGCACCCACCCTTTTCCTATTTCCTTGAGGGTGCAGTAGGGTCCCGACTTTCAGAAATCTCAGATGGAAATAAGGGCACAAGTTTCTTCTATTTTTGGTTCCACACCCACACCCCTGTCTCAATCCCCCAGAACTTGACATAGAAGGTACGGCTAAGAGTAGTGTGACCAACTTTCCTGATTTGCCTGAGAGTGAAGAGGTTCCCAGGATGCAAGACTTTCAGTTTGAAAGCATAGAAAGTCATGGAGTTGGTCACTCTATAAGAGGCATGTCCTCTACAGTGTGCTTAACTCTCTTTTCCTCTCCAAAGTCCTTACTTTTTTTTTTTTTTTTTTTTTTGAGGTACGCGGGCCTCTCACTGTTGTGGCCTCTCCCGCGGTGGAGCACAGGCTCCGGACGCACAGGCTCAGCGGCCATGGCTCACGGGCCCAGCCGCTCCGCGGCATGTGGGATCTTCTCGGATCAGGGCACGAACCCGTGCCCCCTGCATCGGCAGGCGGACTCTCAGCCACTGCGTCACCAGGGAAGCCCAGTCCTTACATCTTGCTCAGAGTATTTCTTATCTACTGGGGGCTGAGAGTACTTTTTTTCCTTTAAATATTTTCTGTCTGAAAAAGGCCTTTTCAGCTTAGAAGTGAAGGATTTGATATCTATTTTTTCCCCTTCAACTTGGAAGTATACACTTTTGTTTTCCATGTAGTTATATTTGGGAGGATTAATGGGAAATCAGGAGGAATAAGAGAAAATACAAATTAATATTGATACTTCACATATCATTACCATGGTTCTTTTTTAAAAAACTTTATTGAAGTATAGTTGACCTTCACCCATTTCAAGTGTACAATTTAATGATATTTAGTAATTTTACCAGGTAGTGTTACCATTTCCATAAAATAGTTTTAGAACATCTTTTCTTTCCCAATAAGATCCCTCATGACTATTTACAGTTCATTCTTATTCCTAGCCCTAACCTCAGGCAAACACTAATTTACTCTCTATCTCTGTAAACTTGTCTTTTCTAGACATTTCATGTAAATGGAATCATACAATATGTGGTCTTTTTTGTTTAGCTTCTTTCATAATGTTTTTCAGGCTCAACCATGATGTACCATGTACCAGTAGGGGTTGTTCTTTTCAATGCTGAATAGTGTTTCATTGTACGGATATACTGCATTTTCACCCTATCTATTCACCAGTTTATGGACGCTTAGATTGTCTCCAATTTTTGATTATTATAAATAATGTTGCTATGAATGTTTTTGTGTAAGTCTCTGTGCAGACATATATTTTCATTTCTCTTGGGCTTAGGGGTAGAATTGCTGGGTGATATGGTAGTTTAATGCTTAACATTTTGAGAAACAACTGAACTGTTTTTCAAAATGCCTGCACTACTTTACACTCCCACCAGCAACATAGGAGGGTTCCTGTTTGTCCACATCCTTGTTAATGTTGTTAATGTCAACGTAACATTTTGTTAACGTCAGTCTGATTTATTAGAGCCACTCTGGTGGATGTTAAATGGTGCTTTTAATCTACATTTCCCTAATGGTTGATATTGCTGAGCATCTTTTCATGTACCATTTTTTCATCATCCATTCCTGTATCTTCTTTCATAAAGGACTGTTCACAAGTTTGACCATTTTTGATGGATTATCTTATTATTGAGTTGTCAGCATTCTTCATAGGTTCTGGGTATAAGTCCTTTATTGGGCATGTGTTTTGAAAATATTTGCTTCCTATCTATTGCTTACCTTTTCATTTTCTTAATGGTGCCTCTTGAAGTGCAAAGGTTTTAAACATTGATGAGGTCCAATTTAATAATTTTTTAATTTTATGAATCATTCTTTTGGTCTTTCCCTAACACAAGGTCTTGAAGATTTTCTTTTACATATTCTTCTAAAAGTTTTACTGGTTAACTTATTTATTTATTTATTATTTATTATAAATAAATAAGTTATTTATTTAACTTATTTATTGGTTAGAGTTAAAATCCTACATTCAAGTATATAATCCGTTTTGAGTTAATTTTGTGTTTATTCTGAGATGAAGTCTATCTTTTTGTGTGTGGATCTAATGGTCCCAGCAGCATTTGTTGAACAGACTATCCTTTCCTCCCAGTGATTTGTTTTGGCATCTTTGTAAAACAAATCAGTTGACTGAAATATAAGGCTTTATTTCTGGGCTCTCAATTCTCTTCCATTAATCTGTATACGGTTGACCTTAAACAACACAGCAGGTTAGGGCCACTGGCCCTCCTCACATTTGAAAATCCACATATAACTTAAAGTCTGCCCTCCACATCCAAGGTTCCTTAACTACAGTTCTACATCCGTGGATTCAACCAACTACAGATTGTGTAGTACTGTAGTACATACTATTGAAAAAATCTGCATATAAGTGGACCCTCACAGTTCAAATCTGTGTTATTCAAGGGTCAGTTATATTTACATGTCTATATGCCAATACCAGACTGTCTTGATTACTTTAGCTTTTATAGTTAGTTTTGAAATTAGGAAGTGAAAGTTCTTCAACTTTATTCTTATTTTCAAAATTATTTTGGCTATTAGATGTTTTGCATTTTCATATAAATTTTTGACTTTGTCAATTTCTGTAAAAAGTTTTTTGATAGGGATTGTGTTGAATCTATAGATCAGTTTGGGAGAGAACTGCCATCTTAACAATATTGAGTCTTCTAATCCATAATCATAGAATGACTATTTATTTAGGTCTTCTTTAATTTACTTCAGCAAAGTTTTATGATTTTTAGTGTATGCTTTGCACTTCTCTTGTTAAATATATTCCTAAGTATTTTATTCATTTTGGTGCTATTGTGAGTGAAATTTCATTCTTAATTTTGCTCATGTATCAAAATACAATTGATTTTTGTAAATTGATATTGTATCCAGCAAACTTGTTGTACCATTTTTAAAAAATTAATGGACTTTACTTTTTAGAGCAGTTTTAGATTTACAGAAAAATTTAGCAGAAAGTACAGAGAGTTCCCACATAACCCTTCCCCCCACCACTCCTCTCTACCCCTTCTACACAAATTACTCTATTATTAACATCTTGTTAATATGTTATATAATACTAAAAATTGGCTTGCCATGTGATCCAGCAATTGCTGGATCTACTGTAAGAAATACATTTGATGAGCCAATATTGATAAATTGTTATTAACTGAAGTCCATAGTTTATATTAGGGTTCACTCTATGTTGTATATTCTATGGGTTTTTACAAATGCATCCACCATTACAGTGTCATACAAGTTGTTTCACTGCCCCCAAATTACCTGTGCAACACTTGTTCATTGATCCTTCCCTCCCTCCAAATCCTTGGAAACCACTTGTCTTTTTACTGTCTCGGTAATTTTGCCTTTTCCAGAATGGCATTGCTGTGACATTAATAAACATTATATTAGGTTTTGTTGAGTCCTGTGATGACAGATGGTGAGCCCTGGTTCAACAAATGACCACAAGGGAATTGAAATAGAGAAGTTTATTGCTCACAGGTCCTGGAGGAAGTACACAGCATATGTTGAGGGACCACATGGGGAGGTCAAGGCATGATGTAAGCAGAGAGAGTGACAGGGTGTGGGGCATGTGCCTTTATTAAGGTCCATGGGTGGAGTGCTTTGGGGTTTCCAGGCTAAGTCAGATTGGTCAATTCAAACCAAAAAGAGTAAGGCTTTGATAATCTCCCCAGCTGTCTTATCTAAGGGGTACACAAGGGGAAGGCTCTGGGAGGAGGGGTGACTGTTTATCACAAGGGCTGTTGGGGAAGTCATACTGAGAACTTACATTTACTTGTGACTGCAGGCTGTTATCTGGACAAAGTTCTTGCATGAGGAGCTAATGCCAGTTTAAGACCCCTGCAAGTTTCTTGGCCAAAAAAATGGATGCCAAGGCTGCAATACCATGGAGTAGCTTAGCTAAATTCTCAACAGTTGGAATGATGTATTATGTAGTGTTTTTGAATTGGTTTCTTGCACTTAGCAATATACATTTAAGGTTTCTCCATGTCTTATCATTTCTTTTAATTGCTGCATGGTTTTCCACTGTATACCACGTAACAATACTCCGTTGATATACCACAGATGTTTATTCTTTCACCTCTGAAGGACATCTTGGTTGCCCTCAAGTTTTAGCTAAGTTATGAATAAAACTTCGTGGGCAGGTTTTTGTGTGGAGATAAGATTTCAACTCATTTGGGTAAATACCAAGGAGTGCAATTGCTGGATCATATGGTAAGCCAATGTTCAGTTTTTAAAGAAACTGTCAAATTGTCTTCAATGTGGCTATACCATTTTTGCCTCCCCACCAGCAATAAATGAGAGTTCTTATTGCCCGACATCCTTACTAGCATTTGGTGCTGTCAGTGCTGTTGTCAATGATTTCAGCCATTCTAACAGGTGTGTAGTGGTACTTTAATTTGCAATCCTCTCATGACATATGATGTGGAGCATCTCTTCATGTGCTTATTTGCCATCTGTATATCTTATTTGATAAGGTATCTGATCAGTTCTTCTGCTTACTTTTTAATTGGGTTGTTTGCTTTCTTACTGCTAAGTTTTAAGAGTTCTTTCTATATTTTGGATATTTTGGTTCCTTACCAGATATGTGTTTTGCAAATATTTTCTTCCAGTCTGCGGTTAGTCTTTTCATTCTCTTAACAGTGTCTTTGCAGAGCCAAAGTTTTTAAATTAGGAAAAGTCCAATTTATCACATTTTTCTTTCATGGATTGTGTTTTTGGTATTGTGTCTAAGAAGCCATCACTAAGCCAAAGGTCACCTAGGGTTTTTCTTATGTTGTCTTTAAGAGTTTTGTAGTTTTGTGTTTTACATCTAGGTCTATGATATATTTTGAGTTAATTTTTATAAAATGTGTATGGTCTGTGTCTGGATTCATTTTTTTTTTTTTTTTTTTGCATTTGGATGTTTAGTTGTTTCAGCACCATTTGTTGAAAATATTCTTTTTTCTCCATTGAATTGCCTTTGTTCCTTTGTCAAAGACCAGTTGACTGTATTTGTGTGGGTCTATTTCTAGGATCTCTATTCTGTACCCTTGATCAATTTGTCTGTTCTTTTGCCAATACCACACGGTCTTGATTGTTGTAGCTTCCTTCTGTTTTTGATTTCGAATTTAACTCTATATGTATGACAAATCCATTTAAATTTATTAATATTTATTTCATGACTTAACATATGATCTATCTTGGAAAATGTTCCATGTGTGGTTGAAAATAATGTATATTCTACTGATGATGCGTGTTAGGTTAAGTGGGTTGATATTTTTTAAGTTGTATAAATTCTTTTTGATTTTTGTTCCAGTTCTTCTATCAATTTTTGAGAGCAACTATTTTTTTTCAACTCTTTTTTTTTTTCTTTTGGCCATGCTGTGCGGCTTGTGGGACCTTAGTTCCCCTATCAGAGATCGAAACCTGACCCTCGGCAGTAGAGCTCAGAGTCCTAAGCACTGGACTACCAGGGAATTCCCGAGAGCAACTTTGTTGAATTTTCTGTTTTTACCTCCAATTCTGTCAATTTTAGTTTCATATATTTGGGACTCAGTTATTAGGTGTTCATAATTATTATTTGTTCTTGTAAGTCAATCCTTTACTGTTATAAAATGTTTCTCCTATCTAGTAGAATTTTTTTCAAGTCTATTTGTCTTTTATTAGTATAACCCCTCCAGCTCTTTCTTGGGTACCATTTGCATTATGTATCTTTTTCTATCTTTTAACTTATTTGTGTCTTTGAATCTAAGTGTCTTCTATATACCATATAT
Source organism: Delphinus delphis (assembly GCF_949987515.2). Classification (NCBI taxonomy): domain Eukaryota; kingdom Metazoa; phylum Chordata; class Mammalia; order Artiodactyla; family Delphinidae; genus Delphinus; species Delphinus delphis. The sequence continues at coordinate 29,047,663 of NC_082699.1, read as the reverse complement.
AATTGGATCATTTAAAAAAATTCCATCATGCCTGTCTCTGCATTTTGGATCAGAGCATTTAATTATTCACATTTAATGTAACTGCTGATAAGGTAGAATTTATGTTTGCAATTTTCCTATTTGTTTTCTATATGTCTTTTTTATTCCTCTGTTCCTCCATTACTACCTTCTATTGTGTTAAATAGATATTTTCTAATGTACCATTTAAATTCTCTCTTTTTCTGTTTACTCTTTTTTAAAAGTTATTTTTTTTTAGTGTTTGTCCTGAGGATTACAACTGGCTCCTTAACTTAAAGCAATCTAATTTAGATTAATATTGACTTAATTTCAATAGCATACAGAACATTTGCTCTAATGGAGAAGATTTGCTCCATTCCCTCCTTTTTCCTATGTGATATTATTGTTATATAAATTATATCTTTAAACATTATAAGACCATCAACACACATTTATATTGATTGCTTTATACAGTTGTCTTCTAAATCAGATAGAGGAAAAAAGTTACAAAAATTGCATTTGTATTGTGTTTTACATTTATCTATGTAGTTATCCTCACTGATAATCTATTTCTTCATGTGGATTTGAGTTACCATCTAGTGTCTTTTCATTTGAGACTGAAAGATTCCCATTAGAGCTGGTAGTTGTGAATTCCCTCAGCATTTGTTTATCTTGGAATATATTAATTTCTCTCACTATTTTGAGGAATAGTTTTGCTGAATATAGAATTCTTGAATGACAGTCTTCCCCCCTCCACCCCCAGCACTTTGATTGTATCATTCCACTGCCTCTGGCCTCAATAGTTTCTAATGAGAAGTTAGCATTAATCTTACTGAGAATTTCTTATACATTATGAGCATTTTTCTTTTGATGCTTTCAAGAATCTAAGTTTGATTATAATGTGCTAGGGTATGGACTTATTTAAGTTTATTCTATTTGGGGCTCATTGGTTTTTTCAGTTTGAAAGGACACGAGTCTTGCTGGATTAGGGCCCACCCTAATTACTTCATTTTAAATTGATTACCTCTGTAAAGACCCTATTTCCCAATATCATCACATTCTGAGGTACCAGGTATTGGGAATTAAACATGTCTTTTGGAGTAACACAATTCAATCCATAATATAAACTTTATAGAATTAGTCTAAGAAAGTGATTAAGCACACACACACACACACACACACACACACACACACACACACACACCAGCAGCAATAACAACAATAACAACAAACTTTGGGGAGGAGGGATCTGATTTCCAGAGTTGCCACATTCACATTATCTAAAATGTCCAGTTTCAAAAAATTTTTTTGTGACTCATGAAGAAACAAGAAAGGCACAGAGGAAAAAGAACATATGAATACACAGGAAAAAAAGAGCATGTAACTGGAGTCTTGCATCTGCAAACCAAGAAATTCTGTGGATTGCCAGAAATCACCCGAATTTGGACGAGATGAGGAAGAATTCTCACCTAGAGATGTCAGAGATTGTGTGGCTCTGCTGAGATCTTGATTTTGAACTTCTAGCCTCCAGAACAATAAGACAATAAATTTCTGTTGTCTTAAGACAGCTCTTTTTGGCAGCCCTGATAAATAAATACAGTTTGTATTCCCTAGTGTGCAGCCACTGTATTCTCTAGTAGGTGGGCTTAGTAGTCAGCTAATGACTGATCAGAGATTCCCATAAATGCTTGGGACCAATAAGCCTTCCAGTCTTTGCTAAGGAGCTCTCTGTGTGAGTTGAGGCACTCTTTTTATGCTCAGGCAAATTACTAGACTAACTTATGCTTCATTTCCGGTTTTCACAGGGCCTCAGTGTCAGCCAGAGGTGAGAGCTTGGAGCCCTGTTAGGTCTTTCCTGGGCATTTATACAGCCCTGAATGTGCACATGGCCTTCTAGATATTTAAGAATATATCAGCTATTTCCAAAGGCCCTTCTGGACATCTCCTATTTTAGGCTGGAATTTTTTTTCCCCTGAACCGGCATTGCTGCCTTAGGCTGTTGCTGTGTTCAACAATTGTAGTTGATTGCTTGAGTTAAATACTCTGCTGAGAGGGGTTTTTCTGAGCCCTGCATATGGGGTTTTTCAAGGAGCCAAGAGATAGGTCCAGTAAGAAGAATGCTCTGGAGATGGTGCTCTTGGAGGAGCTCCTGGTTTGCCCCTTTTCAGTGGCTGCAACACTGCTCATTTTTACAGCTACAATATGTCAGGGCTGCTGGTTTTCAAGACTAGTTCGGAGTTAGGGGAAGGAGGACGGGAACAGGCCAAATTTAAAAATCCGCAAACTCAACTATTCTAATGGAAGTTCAGAAGTTTTTCTTGAATAAATTCTCCCTAGATTGAGGCAGGTCTTGGGTTAGTTTCTAAAGTACAGAAAAAGATGATTTTGACAAAATTTTCAGTATTTTGTTGCTTTTATGGAAGAGCAGACATATGGGGATCCTCAATCTGACATTACTTATATTTTAAATCAGGGCTACAAAAAGTAGAATTAGACATTAAGAACATGAAGTAACACAGGATTGGAGGCTTATGAATTGGACAATTTCCTTTACCTCTGTAAGCCTCTTTTTGCATATCTATACAATTGAGGTAATGATATACACTCAACAAGACTGACATCGTTAGGTCTGCCTTCATGACAGATCTTCTCTTATGAGGGCAATTATAGAAAAAGAAAAATAATGATAAACAGGAAAAACACTGTAAACCATTCAGGGTGGCATCTCGCTGTAAAATTTAGTCTTTTGAAATGTCTCTTCTCTGCTGTTCCCAATCTTCTGTTTCTTAAGTCATGTGTGAAAAGGCATGGGCATGGCAGTTTCTCATTTAGCTTTGCAGAGTTTCTGTCTAAGGACTGAGCTCACCTACGTGCTATGTGGAAGATAATTCTCTGAGCACCGGAGGTGCTATGCCAGTGAGCCTAATATTGGATGACTTACACATTCTCCCCTTTGATGGAGTAACCCCACATAGAATCTTCAAGAATACCCCCATTAAAGTAAGGGTCCCGTTTCAAAGAGTGTTTTCCCTGAGTTTGGAGAATCTCTGGTAGTCCTGAGAAAGCCAGAAATGCAGGTTGATATTCCAGCCCAAGTTTCTTGTTTTACACTCTTAGTTTTCAGTGTCACAGACATACCTGAATACTATTAAACTCCAGGGATGCATGAAATGCCATAGCCTTTTGCTCCCTGTATCAATTAGAGCAGCAGAACCACTAGGAAATTGTATCTACATCTATTTCTATATCTATGTGTAGATCTATCTATATCTATTTATCTTTATTTCTTTATCTGAATCTCTATTTCTATAAAAACTAAAAGGATTTGCTTAGAGATTGACTTTATGTAATTGTGGGAGCTGATTAAGTAGTCTCTATTAAGGCTGTTGTCCTCAAGTCTGCTGCTGGGAAGTTGAAGTTCAAGTCATCCAGAAGGGGTGATGCATGTAAAAGTGAAGGAAAACAAGAACAAGCTGGAGCCTACAAAGATGAACTGAAATCTGCCAGTTTTTATTACCACTAACCTTGATGGTGTGGACATCTTGCAGAAGTTGGGGCCCTTCTTGGTGGAACTAAACACATACCAGACCCAGAGGTTGAGCAGCTGAAGGAGGAACTTGGTGAAGGTGGAAGAATTACAGGCTTACCGTCTCATGCCAGAGAGATAAGCCAGCAGATATATGACAATTACAGCAAAGGGGTGGGCCATCATGTATAACACAATGTACATTGTAAAAGAATAATTGCCCAGAATGCTGGTTACAAATGGCAAGGCAGATTTTATTCGAGCTACTGCCGTAGGGGAAAGGGACTTCAATCTAGAAATGAACTTGACACCAGATACAGCAAAGACACCTGGGAATTTATAGCCATGGGCAGAGTGAGGGAGTCAGTGAATAGAGAAGGACTAAGAGGAACTTGATTAGATAGCAAGGGTGTGGGTATTCTTGCTAAACTGTGCTGAGCAGGCCGTGGATGAAGGCTCAAAGGAGCCTAAGTTTTGTCAAGGAGGGGCTCCTTGTCAGTGTGAAATATCAAAGTGACCGCTGCTTCACTTCTGCTTTCTAAATCTCACACAAGAATCTTCCTTATTGCCCGTTCTAAGTGAGAAATTTGGGAAATGTAGTTTAGCATAACCAAATGTGTAGTTCATACACTACAAAGCTACCACACTGCTATTTGGGAGCCATAGTTCTTTCTCTATTCTTATCTTCCTGCTGTGAAATCCAAGGCATGGGTTGTGGATTCACTCACTGTCTCTCCTGAAAGTAGGTAGGTGGGAGATTGATTGACGCAAAAGACTTTGCTTCTTTTCTTCCATGAGTTAAATTATATTTTACCCTCTTTTAAAATATTTTATTGTGATAAGTACCTAACATGGGATCTATCCTCTTAAATTTTCAGTGTACGTTATTGTTGACTGTAGTTACAATGCTGTACATCTCTAGAGCTTACTCAGAGCTCAAATTTTATGACTGTTGATTAACAACTACTCATTCCCCCCTGGACTCAGCCCCTGGTAACCACCATTCCAGTCTTTGACTTTATGAATTTGACTATTTTAGGTATCTCATATAAGTGGAATCATGCAATACTTGTCTTTCTGTGTGTGGCTTATTTCACATACTGTATTTCTATTTTAAGGTGAGCTTTCTGGTCTCCTTCCCTCACTCCTAGGTCCTTCTCTCTGGGATAGGACGGGAGGCATGCTTTCATTTGGGTAGCGAACCCACTCATGTTTATTGAGATCTGTACAGTATTACTGGACTTTCTGGTGGATCAGATGCAATCTGCCAGAAAATAGCCAGTTTACCCACAACCAAAGCAAAAACATAAACAACTTCATTTTCATTTACTCTTAAAGGATAATTTGGAAATAATTTACTTCCGAGGCAGAGGGTGTGCTCCAAGCTTATGAGGCTTTAGAGATGCTCAGGACAACACTTTGCATTATAGAGTCAACATATATAAGAGCTATTAAGGCTCAGACCTTGCTCAGATGATCAGGATCCTCTTTCCTTCTGTCCATGGGGGTCAGGCCTCATCCTCTACTTCCTGTCCACATCTTTCTGCATGTGATCCAGGAAGCCAGAATGATGGCTGTTTAGGGGACAGGCTTATGTTGCAGGGTCTTTCACTCCCTCACCTTGTTAATTGGTTTCCATGAACTTGATTAAATGTTTCTTGAAAGGTTTCTTGGTTTCTTGAAAGCTTGATGGTGAAAATGGGAGGAAGAGGGAGCAGAGTAAATGAGAGGATAGTAACTGAGCTAATTCCTCAGTATTCATGGGAGGAAGTCAATGGACACTTTCTTAAGTAGAGATATTTAAGAATAAAAGTATTTTCATACTGTTTAGAGTTGTGGAAGCAACCACCAAAAGGAACCAAAACCATATATACTTTTAAATGGTTGTTTCCAGAGAAAAGAACTGGGAATATGTTTGGGAAGGAGTGAAGTAGAGCAGGAAACCCCTGCTTTTTGCTGTAATACCCTGTCTTATTGAAATCCTTTTTTCCCATCTGAATGTATTATTTTGATAATAATTTAAAAAACAAGTCAAACTTAAACCCTTCCAAGTAACCTTACATTATTTTACTTGGATGCATCACATATATTTTGTCAATGATTGAACATAGGCTATATTTAACAATGGTGTAAAAAAAGGGCAGCACTCTTTTATTTCAGAGAATCCATGAACATCCTTTCCAGCAACATAGGCAAGAAAATTCAGAAATTATAATCTATATAAATAAAATTTAAAAATTCTTCAATTACAATGGATGCAGAGAGGAAGATACAGCTCAAGAGCGTATTTGGATATTCCTGGGGCACAAGTTTTTTAATTAATATAATTATGTTAATTTAATTGGAGCAGGCATTTTTGTGGCCCCCAAAGGGGTATTGAAGTACTCATGCATGAACGTGGGGCTCTCCCTGTGCATCTGGGCTGGTTGTGCCGTATTGTCCATTATGACCTCTCTGTGCTCCGCAGAGATAGGTATAACTTTCCCATGCTGTGGAGTTCACTACTATTGTCTGAAGAAATGTTTTGGCAACCTGATCTCTTTCTTGAACCTCTGGATAACCTTGTTTCTGGGGCCAGGGCTAGCTGCCAGTCAGTCTCCGCTCCTCACTGGGTACAGCATCCAGCCTTTTCCTCCCAGCTGCTGTGCTCCAAAGCTGCTAAAGAAATGTCTGGCCCCGGCCATATTGTGGATTGTGGGAATCCTGAATTTTCGTGGTGTGAAAGAGGTGACTTGACTTCAGATATCCAGCACCGTGCTGAAAATGGCCATACTCGGCCTTATTTCCCTAAGCGGAGGAGTGTTGCTGGTGAGAGGGAGGAAGCAGAATCTAGAACTCCTTCGGTGCTGAGTTTCCAGAAGCCTCCCAGTTTACAGAAGCTGTCTTCCAAGGATATTTTTCATATTCAGGTGGAGGATACTCTATGTATATAGCAGGTAACCAACAATACCTTGAGAAAAAAAGTCTCAAGCCATGACTTATTGCACGCCATGTGAAATGCACATCTTTTATTATATTTCGTGTTTCATTTAAAATAAATGATTCAATCTATTTTTTCTTCCTTATTATTTTCTAAATCCGATCAAGATATGCCAGCTCTGCACTTATCACCTACTCTTAATTTTTCCCACAGTTATTCCAAAGTATTTATTTTCTTGAATAACTTCTCTTTTTCAGATTTCTATTCTGGGACCACAGATATGGGACCTCCATGTCAAACTAGTTTTTATTCTATTAATGGATGAATTCTCGGGCTGTGGAAATACTCCCCTTCCATGAAACCGTGAATCCAAGAATAATCCAATGCAGACTATGTTTGTGTTATGGGTGGGTGGGTGCGACACACTCAGGCTCTTAAGTATTTTTAAAAAGAATAGAATCATAGATATCCTTGATTGCTCTAAGGCTGGACTTAATACTCTTCCCTTCAACATCAGGACAAAAGTTTTCTCTCCACTTTCAAAGTCAGTCTCTTCCCTTGAACTCTACCTGTATCCTTTCCCTCTCACCTCCTCAGGAAACTTGCACACTTATTTCATGTTTCTCAAAGTCAACCATTTTATCAGTTTTTTTCTTTGACATTTAAACATGAAGCAGACGCTCTACTATTGAACAGATTTTTCCTTTAATCTTAGTACCCCCTGTACTGACTGATGTGTCCATCATTCATTAAATCACTCGATCAGCAGATATGTTTTTAAACACTGACTATTTTTAAAGTCCTGCATTAGGGCCTGAAGATGAGTAAGATGTATTCTTTACCCCAAAGAGGGTTATAGTCTAGTAGAACTGGCAATACCTAGATTTTGGCCTGACTTCCGCCACTTACTAGCTTGGCAAGTATCTTTAACTCTCTGGACTTATTATTTTTTTTCTCCTTCATTTGAAAAATGGGCATTATCACTTAAAATCACTATAATTCTGTGCCTTATGAGCAAATAATGGCATGATAGTATTTAATAAGTGGCTACAAGGGAAAAATATAATTACTATGGAAATTCAGTGGAAGGTAAAATCACCTTTTGCTGTGTCATCAAGTGGAAAAGGTAGCAATTCTCATTGAATCCAAAAAGTTCTAGCAGTAGAAAAATCTGAGTGAAGCTGTGGAGACTAGAAGTGTGCAGGTGTGTATAAGACATGACACACAATCTTGGGTGACTGCAAAAATGCTTTCCACCTGATGGGCTTTATGATAGATACGATTGCTAAGCCAAGCACCTAGAGAGAGGAGAACAAGATGGCGTGGGACTGGAGACAGATGACTGGAGAATGTGGAGAAAGAGGATCTGCTGAAGAAGCCAGAGGAAGTTTAGAGAATTATGAAAGAAAATCACCATGTTTCCAAAAGGAGGTGAAATCAACATGGTGAAATGCTTCAGAAATTGAAGAGTGTGAGAGCTGATCAGAAAAAATTCTAAGAGGTCATTGGCGAATTTTGAGCATGAGAGGAAATTTGGCTTTGAATTTAAAAGTGAAGTATTGAGAAAAGAAAGCTATAAGAGATTAGTCTTTTATGGGTAAATGGGTCACTGCAATTTGAAAGGTTAGCATAATGAGAAAAAATTTCTTTTTCTCTCTCTCTCATTTTCTCTCTCTCTCTTTTAAGGATAGAAGAGATATCTTTGGTGTCTATCTGTGCCAATTTCATTTTGTTCCATTGCCAAAGATGTTTCATTGCTAGATGACTTTGCTGAAGACAGATTAACAAAATTTGCTAACATCAATTATTACAGAATTCTTGAAAACCAGCTAGCAGTAAACAAAAGCTGAAGGAATTTCAGTGTATGCTGGGATTGTTAATTCACTTAATAAATTTTAAGTATAACTAACTTCTAAGTAACACTTTTACCAGTAAAATAGTAATTTGTAGGCAGCTGACTTTGCCTACCATAGGAACAGCCATCTTTTAAGTTCAAAACCAAGGATATTCACTACCTGTCTAGATATTATATTGTATATTATATTGTATTATATTCCTATCCCCTCTGTAACAATCTAATACATAATGAGAAAGAGCAAAAGGCCCAGAGGAAAGTACAAGTAATCCTAAAAAGTAGCCCTTCTGCTTGCCCAAAATCTTTAACTAATAACCATAGTCATTAATAACTTATTAAGTGCTAGGCATTTGATTGGAATTTTATTGTCTCTGTATTTTCCATTTCCCCAATATACAGGTAAGGAAATTGAAACCTTGACAGTCAATAAATTGTCCAGGAGCTCATAAATAGTTAAGTGGTTCAGGCAGCATTTAAATGAGAGTTTTCTAATTCTTTACTCATCAAGTACTTAATCAGCTCATATTTGTGTATGCCATGGGCATTACATTCAACCTTTGGGCAGATGCAGATGGAAGGAATCTGACATTTGTCAAAGGACAAATATTTATTAGTCAGAGGGATTTAGCTTTAAGTAACAGAAACCCACACACATTAGCTTAAACTAGCAAAGGGGAACTTGCTGCAAGAATAATGCTGTATTTCAAGGGAGACCTGAGCAGCCAGTCTTCAGGAGCAACAGGAATTAGGGAAGCTCTAGAACTTAAAAACTAGAGTTATTAGCTGGATTTTTGTGCTGCCATTACGTGCTTTTTTCCTGATTCTCTCAGTTTTGTTGACATATGGTTCAAGTTCTTGCAAGAAATCTTCTCGTGTACTGGCAATGATTGGCTTCCAGTGAGCCAGAGGTCTGTGCTTGGTCCTATTACCTATTACCAGGGCACAGAGTCACATTGTGTACACATAGCTATAATGTTCAATTCTTTATGTCAAGGATAATTCTCAGAGAACGGTGAGACTGGGGAAAATGGTGTCACAAATGGGGCAATATTGGAGAATAAGACTATCCTGGAAAATCATTATATATGATGCTAAATCACGTCTTTTCTGCACTTGATATTGGCATAAAGGGAAGGTGAAGAGACTACAGGGAGAGAGTATTTATGACGGACTCTTTTACTCTTTTCACAAATGCTATGAGAATGTATAATAGGACAATTTTGTTAGCTTAGGAGATTTTTAGCTCCTATTTCCCCAGAAGAAGTTATGATTGCTGAAGGAAGGGTAAGTGTCAACTAGGCAACTAGAAAAGGAAAGAACATTCCACGTGAGAGAATGGGCTGAGGGGCAACGAGGAGCACGACACTTTTGAGAAACTGAAAGAAGACCAGTGTGCCTGTAACACGGATAGCAAAGGGGATCATCAACTTGTCATATACTGTATTCTCACAGCCCTTTCTCCCTTTTCACATGGACGCTTACCACAGTCAGTATTTTAACTTTTCTTTAGGTGATTATTGAATTAATCATAGGTCCTCTTCTTAATCTTGAGCTTCATGTTTGTTTTTGCTCACCACTGTATTCCCACTACTCAAACTCATTACCTAGTACCTAACAAAGGAGACTGAAGACACAGGTAGACTCCGAACCTACAGGGTCTTATGGGCTAAGCTTTCACTTTCATTCTTGTGCATTTCTTCAGAAATTTTACCATCTATGGGGGAAATGAAGACATTAACCCCCTTTTTTTTTCGTTTAGCACCAAGCTGTGAAGGGAGGGGTGTGTGTAGCAGTTCCTACTGTGTGCGTGCATGCGCGTGTGGTGGTGGTGGTGGTGGCTGGGGCGGATAGGAAGAGTCCAGCCCAACACTTGATACATGGAGCAATTTTAAAGGTTAATTTAAGGCATAAGTTTTACCAGTTGTGATTTTGCTCTTTTGCGTGTTATAGGGGAGCTGAAGAAACCCAGGAAGACAATTCTAAAATGCATATTTATTGCATTCCCTCTGGTGACTATTGTTTATTTACTGGTTAACATTTCCTACCTGACTGTTCTGACACCCAAGGAAATTCTCTCTTCAGGTTTGTACGTAAATAACTAAGGCAATAAATAATAATAAGGACAGTTCTGGTCCTTTTAGCATATGTATGTATCATTTTACCGGTTGAGACTGCTGTTTGCTTTTCATTATTTTATAGAGAGTCAACTTGTAATTTTCGAAAATAACAGAGGGGCCAAAGAGCATGATTTGTCTTAGAAATGAGTTTCACATTTAAGCATGGTAATGTGTTTTCTGATAACATGGAAAAGTATATATAATGATGGCGTATGGTGCAGACTGGGTTCAAAATGTTAGTATTCCTTTCATGATCTCTTCTCACCAGAGTGACACTGTGTAATCAGTGCTTATAATATATATAATATGTATATTATATCTACTAAAAATTTCACAACATGAATTTTCCAAATGTTCTTCTAGGTGACATAAAGAATGATAAACTTGAAATGTAGGACATTAGCAGTTAAAAGAATAGATGCTAATGGTCAACTGATATACATAGTTAATATGATTAATATGTAATATAATGTTGTTATTTACCATAAATAACTCTAAAATTTATAGTGGCAAAGGGCCCTGAACATATTGGAAATTTGACTAAAAGATAACTATTTTAGGGTCCTAGTTGTAGAATAAAAAAATGAAAGAATAGGAAAATATTAAGGAAATAAACATATATTTAAAAATGAGTAACAGATTCAAGGAATAAAAGGAAATTTGGAAAGAAATGAGGAACAGGAAATATGAAAGACAAGCAATTTCCTCAAATCAGCCTTAAACGTTGAGTTATCAGCCAGTACTTTTGGGACTAATGTCTTTTGAGTAGCTATTACTGTTTTGGTAAATCTTTGGGGCACTGGAAATAAATCTAAGGGACGTTTCATATAAAAGTCCTAAAACACTTTGCCTCAATTCTTGTGTTACTGCCATGTAGGAAGCTGCCATATGCACGGTATCAGTGTTGATTCATAGTGGTCTAGCTCTGTTAGGGAGCTGTACGCTAGAAATAGTCAAGATTCTGAGTATTTGTGGGAACAAACCAATTGCTAAATTGGACAAAAACAAGTAATGATTTTATTAACTACTCTGATTATGTAGAAAATAAATTTATGAAGCTACGTACAGGTGTGGTCAGGGCTGTTGGTCAGCTGGCTCAGCCGTAATGGCTCACTGAAGCTGGCATCTGTTTTGGCCAGTGCTCTGGCCATACTCGTTGTTAAAAATGATGAATATCTCTTCTGGTGTGTCATAACAGTTGCAGCATTTTTGTGGGCGGTATACTAGTTTTGGCATGTATGGAAGACCCATGAAGTGTTTTGACTATAATTGATACAATTCTTTTAAACATATCATCCTTAGATGTTTAAATTCTGAAATAATATTTTTGAGTTCAAATATCTACCTTTTATTGTATTATGAACTTACATTAAGGAAATAATCAGAGCTATACATGAAAAATGTATGTACAGGGACAATCATCATAGCATTACCTATGAAAGCAAAAAATTAAGGACCACCAAAATATCCAATAAATTTGAAATAAATAAATAATTTATAGAAATGTATATAATAGACCATCCTGAGATTTTTCAAAGATCATATTTTTGAAGAATACTTAAAGTAAAAAGACTGTTTATAATGTAATAATGAGAGCAAAGGCAGGATCTATATTACAATATAAAACAGAAAATATCAATAACTAATTAATAATGAACTGTTGGAATGATATTGAGGGTGATTTTTGTTTATTCTTTACTAAATTTTCCAAATTTTCTTTAATGAACGGCAAAATTTATATAGTAGGAGAAAAAATTATAAGCAAAAGAAATGGATTCCTAAATTAAGGAATTTTAAGGATTAAGGAGTGAATGTTTTCAAACAAATGGGTATATTTAAAAGACATGAAAAGCTACAAAGGGATATAGACCATCTAGGATGTGTGTGTCTTTCTTAAAACAAAAAATAGAGTAAGTTCTACAGCACAGTAGGGGAAGCCTGTCCCTCTACAATGAGGTTTGTGGAAATGTCATAGTGAGGAGTACAGGTTCCTGGCTTTTTCAGCCTGAGGATTTCAAAATTCCTGAAAACCCTGTTAACACACCGTTGACAAGGTTGCTCCCACTTGGTGTTCTTGAGGGTTCTGTGTCATACTTGAAACTAGAGACTATTGGCATAGGAAAAGATAATCCAAAAGAGTAAGCACATTGTCTGGGAGCAGAGGCTAAGAAGGTTTCTTTGACCAGAAGCAGCCTGCAGATAACTAGTCAACCAGGCGTGATTAAGTACTTTGAGAGGAAACTGAAAATGTTAGAATCACTTCCTAGTAAATTGGAACAATCATTTTTGGAGGGTAATTTTGTAATACCTAGCTTATTTTAAAAAGTATATACCTTTTGACTCACAAATCCCACTTCTAAGAATTTACTCTCAGAGGAGAAGTGCACCAACACCTGAGGGCACAAGTGTGTTCATTAAAGCACATTTTTAATTAGTAAAAAATTGAAAATAACCTAAAAATCCACCAATATGGAAATAGTAAATAATTTAAGTTGCAGTTATATAATGGAATACTGAAAAAATTTAAAGATAATTAGATGGATGTATATGTATTAATATGATCAAGATATATTGGAAGGTGAAAAAAGCAAGATTAACCATGCAGGAGCACACACATACACACACACACACAAATACATATATGTACACATATACATACCTCTCACAGATGCTTATATATGCATAGAAAAGTTATGAAAGAATATCAAAAAAGATGTTAACGGTAGTTACTTCTGGGGTGTGTGAATGAAGGATTGGCAAAGAAAGGGACACATTTTTACTTTACGTGTTTTGGAGCTATTTATTTTACTTTTTATCAAAAGCATTTATAATATAATTTTTTAAAGAAAATAAATAACATAAGGGAAGGAATGAAAAAGAAAAAAAAAATCAATTGTAATATAGAGATAAAGATTATGCAGCAGAGCTGGACTAGAACTTCCTCTAATTATAACCAACCAGGTTTGAACAGGATGGGAACTCAAAGGAGAACAATTGCTTCACTACTGAAAAGAAGTATTTCTGAAATGTGTCTGAAAATGGAAAATGTGCAGAGGTATGACTGTTCAGGAGGAATAACCAACAATACCTTATTTAAAATGAATATTAAGTGAGGCAGGAGACATTTTGAAACAAGGCCCAATATTATAGAATAGCATTAAAGAGAACAGTGAAAAGAGCACTTGAAGCTATTTGAAAGGGCTTTAAAAAATAGACTTTAAAGAACAGGAACCACTGATGAAATTTCAATTTCATCATATTGAAAAAATTTTACTGTTTGTTATAAGCCAGTATGTTGACGTGCTGGAGGCTCTCCTGGAAAACAACTTTGCCATAACCCTGGAGGACCCCTACCCCCAGGGACACAAGATCGTGTTGCACTCTTTCCACTGAAAAACTGAGAATTTTTTTTTCTGAGTCTGAATGATCTATCCTAGCTTATATATCCTACATAATATGAATTGGATTCAGATAGATTCATAGATAGTGGATAATTGTTTTCACTGATGCCTTTTATATCTACTGACTTATACTGAATTAGCGTTCATAAGATCTCTTCACCTTTAAGTAAAAAATCTCAATATTCTCTAAAGATTGGTCAATACCAAGGTTTCTCAATCTTAGCACTAGACATTTTGGACCATATCATTTTTTGTTGTTTTGTCCCATGCATTGTAGGATATTTAGCATCTTTGGCCTCTACCCACTAGATGACAGCAGTAACCTCCTACCTCCTTAGTTGTGACAACCAAAAATGTCTCCAGAATTTGTCAAATGACCCCTGAGGAGCAAAACCACCTCCCCTGAGAGCCCCTGGTCTATAGTTTAGGCTAGTGCCCAGAAGTCATAAGTATTTTAATCTGTGTGTAATTTATTTTCCCTATCTATATGGTTTATTTTTATTTCTGTTAAGTATTTCAAATTGCACCATGATATGGGAACTTTGTGAGTCTCATTCCTGTGTCAGCAGCATTGCACTGTGCTTTTTTTTCACTCTGACTGTAATTATCAGTACTCTGTAAACTAGTTTTAGTTTAAGCACTCACTCAATCATCCATTCAACAAAATCAATTTATTTCACAAGTATCATTGAAAATTTACTCTATGTCTGTCACTGAATGAAGTAGTTTTATAGAAAGTAAATGATCTTTGCCCTCAAGAAGTGAAATTCCTTGTCTGTTGGGGAAGACATAAAATAATAACTGGTTTGACAGAGATAAATGGACACATGCGTAAGGAATTAAAGTGTGAAATTAAATGAAATTCAAATTTTTAATGACTTTTTAAATGTCCTCCTTTTTTAAAAAATAATTTTAAAAGTTTTATCATTATCTTTTTAAATACATTTTCTTCTGTGTGTTCTGGTTTTTCTGCAGATGCTGTGGCTCTCACATGGACTGATAGAGTTATCCCCTCATTAACATGGGTTATTCCTTTTGGTATTTCTGCCTCATTATTTAGCAACCTTCTGATTAATGTATTTGAATCATCAAGAGTAATATACATTGCAGGCCAAGAGGGCCAGCTGCCTTTGTTATTTAACGTGCTTAATATTTACTCCTCTCCATTTATGTCTGTGCTACTACTTGTCATTATGGTGTCCATCGTGGTTGTCTTGACAAACCCAATTGATTTGATAAACTATCTTTATATTGTAGTTTCTATTTGGTCTGCTTTATCAATGACAGGAATACTAAAACTGAGATACCAAAAGCCCAATCTACCTCGACCTTATAAGGTAAAAGTGAGTTTTCTAATTTTTTTCTGTGTGAAATCAAAGATACTGGGTGTAAATGTATTGGAAGACTATATTCAGAATGTCTACAAGTAGATCTTTTTATTACTAACAAATTGTGAAGTATGTACAGATAATTTGGTCTTAATTTTAATTTTTATTTTTATTGGGTAGATTTTACTCAATATAAAATCTCTCAGGTTCTGTTGGTTTATTAGAGAGAAGGATAGTCCTCTGGACTGTCAGACAAATCATTATGAGTCTTTTCAGCAGAGATTACTTTGTTTAGTTCTGTAGCTAGCTACCACTGCATACCAGTATCTTCCACAGTCAGGGTCAGATTTTGCAGGTGGGAAATAAGAATAGGCAAGTGCTGCTGTGGGGTCACGAGTTATAGCATCTCCTGTCCTGAAACGTCAGCTTAACTTGATCACCAACAAATTCCATCCTTTCAATTCTACTTACATTTAAACTTACTTTCAGTCTGGATGAAGAAGAGTTTCACAGGAGTGCTCTTTAATCATAGAAAAGGAAAGAAGAAAAAACTGGACAGCATAAGGAAACTTGGAGAAAGGTGGCCTGATGCTTTGATTATCAGAATAGTAAAACAGGCTTGGTTGGCTCAGCATCATGTTAAAAGCTTTGCTTGGATTATCAAAATTATTTCTCTCAGTATACAGAAGATGGATACTAGTGTTATCCCCATTTTACAGATAAGGAAATAGGTTTATAAAAGTTGTCACTTGCCCAAGGTCACACAGCATGGAGTGGAGCCAAGATTCAAATCTAGGCAGTCTCTTTAGGATGTTTGTCTCTCACTAAGTACAAAATATAAGAAAGAACTCTGGGAGGAAGCAACATTCTAATCATCAGCTTTGGTTGACTTACAACCATCTTTTCTTTTCAGTTCCTTCTACTTCCATCCAGCCATCCCCTAATTATATCAATTATTGAGAAGCCACTATGATTTGAATACCTTGCTAGGTATTCTGGGTGCAGAAAGGAATAAGACTTGGCTTCTGCATTCAGGCAGACTATAATCTAGACAGTCAGATGAACCAAAACCATAGTATGAGCATTGCTACGTGGTGGCCTCCAGAGTATGCTCAGAGAGTACATAGGGAAGGGGAATCTTCTTGTTTTTTAATCACTGATTCTCAGTGTCTTCAGACCTAAAATGGGAATAAATAATGCTTACCTCCTAAGAATGTGGGATGTATTAAATGAGCTAAGGCATGCAAACAATACAGAGCCACATTGATAGTTATTATTATTTATATTATTATTTGATATTCATTTGCATCAAAAAGGAAGGCAAGGGTAACCATAGCGTTAAGTGCTTGAAATTTGTCTCTAATGCCCACATGAATGCTCTTCTCTCCTCTCTCAGTTTTTGGATAACTGATGGTAAGCTCTGAGATGATAGGTTATCTTTCTCAGGGGTATTTTACCAATTAAAAGGAGTTTCTTAATGATTTAAACCCCAAATGAGTGACACTCTAATTAAAGGGTTTAATAAATTGTGACTAGCTGTGTTATACTTTGGAGGTATAGATTCATATCTGTCTCTTAAATGCATTGCAAAAGTGACTGCCTACTGAATTTTCTCCCTAGGTAGGGTAATGTTTGGTGCAAAACACTTGCAATACTAACACAAAGCAAGTGCCAAGGATAGGGATTCAAGGTTTTTGGCCAAAACAGAAGCCAAAAAAATCCACAAAAAATAAGGAGAATTGTTTTGGCAAAGTTTTTATTTTGATTTGTTTTGTTTTTAATATACTGAGCCTACAGAGCCATAATATTTACCTGTCAATATCTACTTGAGCAGCAGAGGGTCTGAGGATACTCTGTGTTATTGAGATGAATTTCCTACTGCCTTGAGATATTTTTCTGGGAAAATTGTTTTGACTTCCTTTGGGCCTTAGGAACTCCCTCTTAAAGAACTCATGCCTTCTAGACCAGAAGATGTTTATCCTACCGGCAAATGGTCATGATTATTTTCACTCAAGAACAGTCAAATGCTAGATGTTCATTCCCTACAGCCAACACCCTAACAATAATTTTCAACATCTTAAATAGTAAGCCAGGTTTCTCTAAACTCATGGATAATTTAACCCATTTTCTATCAGTAGCTTATATCTTACTTTTTGTTTATGTAAATATGTAAGTACCTTAAATGGGTTTTAATATCTAATTTTAAAAAAAAATTGCTCTTTTCAGGTGTTTTTGTCATTTCTACTGGTAGCAATAGCTATCAGCCTGTGCTTGGTTTTGATACCTTTGGTGAAGTCTCCACATATGTGTTATATCTATGTGTGTCTCTTTATTCTCAGTGGACTTCTGTTTTATATACCTTTAATATATCTAAATTGAGGTTGCTTTGGTTTGAGAAGATGATGTGTTATTTACAATTGCTGTTTAATATTTGCATCCCTGAAGTGTCTGATGAACAGATGTCAGAAGTAGAAGTAGGAACTGTGAAATAAAATAGCCTTCTAAAAACACACCAAGTTCCAAATAAAGATTAAGCACATAATGGAACATTAATGATAAAGTACCTATGGTAACTTTCTTTCTCAAATGAGATGATATATACAGAAGTACACAGGACAGTACCTATCTTTAAAACTCACACAGAAATTGTAATGTGTAATGAAAGCTCTGTTGTTTTGCAGAAAGCTTAAGTCTTGGTTTGCATTGATATATTGCTGATGTCTCTCCCATTCTTCCATTTTTTCTACACCCCACCCCTTCTTTACTGAAGTTGTGGTTGTCTTGTAATAAAAGTTAACAATTAAAAATAAAAAAGCATGGGAGTTCCCTGATGGTCTAGTGGTTAGAATTCAGTGTTTTCACTGCTGTGGCCTGGGTTCAATCCCTAGTCAGGGAACTGAGATCCCACAAGCGGTGCTGTATGGCCAAAAATAAAAAATAAAATAAATAAATAAATAAAATAAAATTAAAAAGCATTCTCTTCAACTTTCCTGAGTCCTTCTTTTGGTGCTGATTTGAATATAGAAAACAACCCATTTGGAGAGGGGGCGGAGTCAAGATGGCCAAGTAAGAGGATGTGGAGTTCACGTCTCCTCACAAGTACACAAGAATGCATCAGAGCAATTCTTGCAGAGCACCTACTGAGCACTAGTGGGGGACCTCAGACACCCACAGGGACTGGAGGAATCTCTGTGCAACTGGGTATGACGTGGGAGGGAAGGAGGGGGGCAAGAAAAGTGGAGGTGGGACAGGACAGGCACCCCTGAAGTGGGGCTAGGGAAGAAAAGAGATTCCCACACTCAGAGGGCCCCATTCATGGTGAGAGGATCAGTGGGGACAGAGAGGGACCTTCAGGGGATTGCGGGATCAGAGGGGAATGTGGCAGCTGGTCTGTAGAGGGCTGGACACAGTGGGACCTATGTGTATGGTCTGTGTCACAGCACTGTGCACCTCAGCCTGAGTTGTGTGTCTCCTGGTGGAGAGGAGGGCTGGGTACCGGAGAGTGAGGTTTGGAGGGTGGACCTGGGGAGGGGATGGCTGTTGCCGGTGTGGAGGCAGCCTGGGGCAGCAAGAGGGAAGGGCTCCACAGCCGGGAAGGTTGGCAGAGGAAGACCGGGCCACCAGAGAAGTCAGGTAACATTGTTAATTGGTGAGCAAAGGGCAGCGCCGCCATTGCATTGCCCTTCCCCACCTGCTGACCTGGCCTCCTTGGGCAGTGGGCACACCTGAGTGGGCTTGCCCACCCCTCAAGTCAGGGTCTCCTCTACCCACTTGGGCCCCAGTGAGCCTGCTAGGGGCCCAGGTCTGAGCCCTGCTCTGCCAGGGCCTCCTCTGGCTGCACAGGTCCCAATGGGCCTGAGCACAGCTCCCCCAAAGCCTCCAAGGACCAGGTGGGTCCTAGCAGCCTGCACACCACCCCAACAAAGATTCCTCTGGCCGTGTGTGTCCTGGGTCTGAGCACTGCACCCCTCAAAGCCTCTGAGGGCTGCACAGGCCCCAGGCCTGTGTCCCACCCCCACCAAAGCCTCCTCTGGCTGCATGGGTACAGGTGGGAAATCTGTGCCCCAGTTGGCCTGTGTGGGCATATGTGCTCTGGGCCAGCTTCAGGAGCAGATGCTGGTGAAAAAAACACACGCAATGGTGGGGCTGACACAATGGGTTCAGAGACCTACCTAAAGGTCTTGGAGGGCCTCCTGGGGAAGTGTGGGTTGCATGGAGCTCACCATAGGGGCAAGGGCACTGATGGAAGAGGCACCATGGAATCCTTACTTTTATTTTTAAAATTTTAAAATTTATTATTTATTTATTTATTGATGTTGTGTTTTGTTGTTTCATTTTTATTTTTCCTAACATATTTTTTATTTTTCTAATTTTATTTTATTTTTTTTCTTGTTATTATTCTGCTCTTTTTTGTTGTCTGGTTTTTGTTTTCATTTGTTTTGTGATTTTGTTTTCTGTTGGTTTGTTCTTTTGATATTTTTGTGTTGTTTTGTTTCATAGTGTTTTTACTTTGTTTTTGTCTTTTTAAACATTTCTTTTATTTTTTAATTTCTGTTTTTGTCATTTTCGTGTGTTTGTCTTTGTTCTCTTAGCTTTTCTTTTAGCTTGTCCTTTTACTTTTGTTTTATTTTTTGTTTTCTGTTTAGCTAGTTTTGTTTTTATTATTGGTTTTGGTTTTTGGGCCATCTTGTTTGTTTGGGTGTCTTCTGGTTTTTTAATTTCCTTGTGGGTTTTTGCTGTTGTTGTTGTTTGCTTGTTGGATTGTTTTTTGTTTGCTTGGATCTGTTTTTGTTATTTGTCTTGGGTTTTATTTGTCTGTTTTCTTTTCTTTTTTTGTTTGTGTGTTTGTTTGTTCAGTTTTGCTTTATTATTTGCCTTGGGCTTTGTCTTTATTTATTTTTTTGCCTTGTGGCTTCTGGGGTCTTGGTGTCCAGGTTGGGGGTCTGACCTGAGCCCCTGTGGTGGGAACACCAAGTCCAAGACACTGGGCTAACAGAGAACTGCAGGCCCCAGGGAATATTAATCAGTGTGAGCTCTCCCAGAGCTCCTCGTCTCATCTTGGCACCAAGACATGGCTCCACCAAACTGCCTGAAAACTCCAGTGCTGGATGCCTCAGGCCAAACAACCAGCAAGACAGGAACACAGCCCTATCCATCAAAAAAAATGAGATGGGGCTTCCCTGGTGGCGCAGTGGTTGAGAGTCCGCCTGCCAATGCAGGGGACATGGGTTCATGCCCCGGTCCGGGAGGATCCCACATGCCGCGGAGCGGCTGGGCCCGTGAGCCATGTCCGGAGCCTGTGCTCCGCAATGGGAGAGGCCACAACGGTGAGAGGCCCGCGTACAGAAAAAAAAAAAAAAAAAAAAAAAATGAGATGACAGAAAAATACATTAAACATGAAGGAGCAAGGTAAAAACCTATAAGACCAAATAAATGAAGAGGAAATAGGCAATCTACCTGAAAAAGAATTCAGAGTAATGGTAGTAAAAATGATCCAAAATCTTGGAAATAGAATGGAGGCACGGATCGAGAAAATACAAGAAATGTTTAACAAGGACCTAGAAGAACTAAAGAATAAACAAAAAGTGATGAACAACAAAATAATTGAAATGAAAAATACACTAGAAGGAAACAATAGCAGAGTAACTGAGGCAGAAGAATGAATAAGAGAGCTGGAAGATAGAATGGTAGAAATAACTGCCATGGAGCAGAATAAAGAAAAAAGAATGAAAAGAAATGAGGACAGTCTCAGAGACCTCTGGGACAATGTTAAGCACACCAACATTCAAATTATAGGGGTCCCAGAAGAAGAAGAGAAAGAGAAAGTGTCTGAGAAAATATTTGAAGAGATTATAGTGGAAAACTTCCCCAACAAGGGAAAGGAAATAGCCACTAAAATGCAAGAAGCACAGAGAGTCCCATACAGGATAAACCCAAGGAGAAACACACAGAGACACATTAATATGCATCTAACCAAACTAATCAAAATTAGTTTGATTAATATCAAACTAACAAAACTTAAATTCAAAGAAAAAATATTAAAAGCAGCAAGGGAAAAGGAATAAATAACATACAAGGGAATCTCTGTAAAGTTATCAGCTAATTTTTCAATGGAAACTCTGCAGGCCACAAGGTAGTGGCAGAATGTACTTAAAGTGATAAAAGGGAAAAACCTACAACCAAAATTATTCTACTCAGAAAGGATATCATTCAGATTCGATGGAGAAATCAAAAGCTTTACAGACAAGCAAAAGCTAAGAGAATTCATCACCACCAAACCAGCTTTACAACAAATGCTAAAGGAACTTCTCTAGGCAGGAAACACAAGAGAAGAAGAGGACCTACACAAAAAAAACCAAAACAATTAAGAAAATGGTAATAGGAACATACATATTGATAATTAACTTAAATGTAAATGGATTAAATGCTCCAACAAAAAGACACAGACTAGTTGAATGGACACAAAAACAAGATCCATATATATGCTGTCTACAAGAGACCCACTTCAGACCTAGGGCCACCTACAGACTGAAAGTGAGGGGATGGAAAAATATATTCCATGCAAATGGAAATCAGAAGAAAGCTGGAGTAGCAATACTCGTGTCAGATAAAATAGACTTTAAAATAAAGACTGTTACAAGAGACAAGGAAGGACACTAAATAATGAGCAAGGATCAATCCAAGAAAATATAACAATTATAAATATTTATGCACCCAATATAGGAGCACCACAATACATAAGGCAAATACTAACAGCCACAAAAGGGGAAATTGACAGTAACACATTCAGAGTAGACGACTTTAACACCCCACTTTCACCAATGGAGAAATTATTTAGACAAAATTAATAAGGAAACAAAACCTTTGAAAGATGCAATAGACCAGAAAGACTTAACAGATATTTAATTTATAGGACATTCCATATGAAAGCAGAAGAATACAATTTCTTCTTAAGTGCACACAGAACATTCTCCAGGATAGATCACATCTTGGGTCACAAATCAAGCCTTGGTAAATTTAAGAAAACTGAAATATTATCAAGCATCTTTTCCAACCACAATATTATGAGATTAGAAATCATTACAGGAAAAAAACTGTAAAAACCACAAACACATGGAGGTTAAACAATATGCTACTAAATAGCAAGAGATCACTGAACAAATCAAAGAGGAAATCAAAAAATACATAGAAACAAATGGCAATGAAAACATGATGACTAAAGACCTGTGGGATGCAGCAAAAGCAGTTCTAAGAGGGAAGTTTATAGCAAGATAATCTCACGTCCAGAAACAAGAAAAATCTCAAATAAACAATCTAACCTTACACCTAAAGCAACTAGAGAAAGAAGAACAAACAAAACCCAAAGTTAGTAGAAGGAAAGAAATCATAAAAATCAAAGCAGAAATAAATGAAATAGAAATGAAGAAAACAACAGCAAAGATCATTAAAACTAAAAGCTGGTTACTTGAGAAGATAAACAAAATTGATAAACTTTTAGCTAGACTCATCAAGAAAAAAAGGGAGAAGACTCAAATCAATAAAATTAGAAACAAAAAAGAAGTAGCAACTACACTGTAGAAGTACAAAGGCTCATAAGAGACTACTACAAGCAACTCTATGCCAATAAAATGGACAAACTGGAAGAAATGGACAAATTCTTAGACAAGCACAACCTTCCGAGACTGAATCATGGAGAAATATGAGATATGAACAGACTGATTATAAGTAATGTAATTGAAACTGTGATTAAAAATCTCCTAACAATCAAAAGTCCAGGACAAGATGGCTTCACAGGAGAATTCTATGAAACATTTAGAGAAGAGCTAATACCCAACCTTCTCAAACTCTTCCAAAGAGTATAGAGGAGGGAACACTCCCAAGCTCATTTGATGAGTTCACCAACACCCTGATACCAAAACCAGACAAAGATATCACACACAAAAAATATTACAGACCAATATCCCTGATGAACGTAGATGCAAAATCCTCAACAAAATACTAGCAAACAGAATCCAACAGCATATTAAAAGGATCATACACCATGATCAAGTGAGATTTATCCAGGGATGCAAGGATTCTCCAATATACGCAGATCAATCAATGTGATACACCGCATTAACAAACTGAACAATAAAAAAATATGATCATCTCAATAGATGCAGCAAAAGCTTTCAACAAAATTCAACACCCATTTATGATAAAAAAAAAAACTCTCCAGAAATTGGGCAGAGGGAACCTACCTCAACATAATAAAGTCCATATATGACAAACCCACAGCCAACATCATTCTCAATGGTGAAAAACTGAAAGCATTTCCTCTAAGAACAGGAACAAGACAAGGATACCCACTCTCACCATTATTATTCAACATAGTTTTGCAAGTCCTAGCCCCAGCAATCAGAGAAGAAAAAGAAATAAAAGGAATACAAATTGGAAAAGAAGAAGTAAAACTGTCACTCTTTGAAGATGACATGATACTATACATAGAAATGCCTAAAGATGCCACCAGATTTATGTTATAGAGTGTTCTGCCTATGTTTTCCTCTAAGAGTTTGATAGTTTCTGGCCTTACATTTAGGTCTGTAATCCATTTTGAACTTATTTTTGTGTATGGTGTTAGGGAGTGACTTAATCTCATACTTTTACATGTACCTGTCCAGTTTTCCCAGCACCACTTATTGAAAAGGCTGTCCTTTCTCCACTGTACATTCCTGCCGCCTTTATCAAAGATAAGGTGGCCATATGTGCATGGGTTTACCTCTGGGCTTTCTATCCTGTTCCATTAATCTATATTTCTGTTTTTGTGCCAGTACCATACTGTCTTAGTTACTGTAGCTTTGTAGTATAGTCTGAAGTCAGGGAGCTGGATCCCTCCACTCTGTTTTTCATTCTCAAGATTGCTTTGGCTATTCGGGGTCTTTTGTGTTTCCATACAAATTGTGAATTTTTTTTGTTCTAGTTCTGTGAAAAATGCCAGTGTTAGCTTGATAGGGATTGCATTGAATCTGTAGATTGCTTTGGGTAGTAGAGTCATTTTCACAATGTTGATTCTTCCAATCCAAGAACATGGTATATCTCTCCATCTTTTTGTATCATCTTTAATTTCTTACATCAGTATCTTGTAATTTTCTGCATACAGGTCTTTTGTCTCCTTTGGTAGGTTTATTCCTAGATATTTTATTCTTTTTGTTGCAACGGTAAATGGGAGTGTTTTCTTGATTTCACTTTCAGATTTTTCATCATTAGTGTATAGGAATGCCAGAGATTTCTGTGCATTAATTTTATATCCTGCTACTTTACCGAATTCAGTGATTAGCTCTAGTAGTTTTCTGGTAGCATCGTTAGGATTCTCTATGTATAGTATTGTGTCATCTGCAAACAGTGACAGCTTTACTTCTTCTTTTCCGACTTCAATTCCTTTTATTTCCTTTTCTTCTCTGATTGCTGTGGCTAAAACTTCCAAAACTATGTTGAGTAAGAGTGGTGAGAGTGGGCAACCTTGTCTTGTTCTTGATCTTAGTGGAAATGCTTTCAGTTTTTCACCAGTGAGGAAGTTGTTGGCTGTGAGTTTGTCATATATGTCCTTTATTATGTTGAGGAAAGTTCCCTCTATGCCTACTTTCTTCAGGGTTTTTTATCATAAATGGGTGTTGACTTTTGTCGAAAGCTTTCTCTGCATCTATTGAGATGATCATATGGTTTTTCTCCTTCAGTTTGTTAATATGGTGTATCACATTGATTGATTTGCGTATAATGAAGAATCCTTGCATTCCTGGAATAAACCCCACTTGATCATGGTGTATGATCCTCTTAAAGTGCTGTTGGATTCTGTTTACCAGTATTTTGTTGAGGATTTTTGCAACTATGTTCATCAGAGATATTGGCCTGTAGTTTTCTTACTTTGTGACATCCTTGTCTGGTTTTGGTATCAGGGTGATGGTGGTGTCGTAGAATGAGTTTGGGAGTGTTCTTCCCTCTGCTATATTTTGAAAGAGTTTGAGAAGGATAGGTGTTAGCTCTTCTCTAAACGTTGGATAGAATTCGCCTGTGAAGCCATCTGGTCCTGGGATTTTGTCTGTTGAAAGATTTTCAATCACAGTTTCAATTTCAGTGCTTGTGATTGGTCTGTTCATATTTTCTATTTCTTCCTGATTCAGTCTTGGCACGTTGTGCATTTCTAAGAATTTGTCCATTTCTTCCAGGTTGTCCATTTTATTGGCATAGAGTTGCTTGTAGTAATCTCTCATGATTTTTTGTATTTCTAAAGCGTCAGTTGTTACTTCTCCTTTTTCATTTCTAATTCTATTGATTTGAGTCTTCTCCCTTTTTTTCTTGATGAGTCTGGCTAATGGTTTATCAATTTTGTTTATCTTCTTAAAGAACCAGCATTTAGTTTTGGTGATCTTTGCTATCATTTCCTTCATTTCTTTGTCATTTATTTCTGATCTGATCTTTATGATTTCTTTCCTTCTGGTAACTTTGGGTTTTTTTTTTGTTCTTCTTTCTCTAATTGCTTCAGGTGCAAGGTTAGGTTGTTTATTCGAGCCGTTTCCTGTTTCTTAAGGTAGGATTGTATTGCTATAAACTTCCCTCCTGGAACTGCTTTTGTTGCATCCCATAGGTTTGGGGTTGTCGTGTCTCCATTGTCATTTGTTTCTAGGTACTTTCTGATTATCTCTTTGATTTCTTCAGTGATCACTTCGTTATTAAGTAGTGTATTGTTTAGCCTCCATGTGTTTGTATTTTTTACAGATCTTTTCATGTAAGTGATATCTAGTCTCATAGCGTTGTGGTCGGAAAAGATACTTGATACAATTTCAATTTTCTTAAATTTACCAAGGCTTGATTTGTGACCCAAGATATGATCTATCCTGGAGAATGTTCCATGAGCACTTGAGAAAAATGTGTATTCTGCTGTTTTTGGATGGAATGTCCTATAAATATCAATTAAGTCCATCTTGTTTAATGTATCATTTAAAGCTTGTGTTTCCTTATTTATTTTAATTTTGGATGATCTGTCCATTGGTGAAAGTGGAATGTTAAAGTCCCCTACTATGAATGTGTTACTGTCGATTTCCCCTATTATGGCTGTTAGTTTTTGCCTTATGTATTGAGGTGCTCCTACGTTAGGTGCATAAATATTTACAATTGTTATATCTTCTTCTTGGATCGATCCCTTGATCATTATGTAGTGTCCTTCTTTGGCTCTTCTAATAGTCTTTATTTTAAAGTGTATTTTGTCTGATATGAGAATTGCTACTCCAGCTTTCCTTTGGTTTCCATTTTCATGGAATATCTTTTTCCATCCCCTTACTTTCAGTCTGTATGTGTCTCTAGGTCTGAAGTGGGTCTCTTGTAGACAGCATATACATGGGTCTTGTTTTTGTATCCATTCAGCCAATCTGTGTCTTTTGGTGGGAGCATTTAATCCATTTACATTTAAGGTAATTATCGATACGTATGTTCCTATTACCATTTTCTTAATTGTTTTGGGTTCGTTATTTTAGGTCTTTTCCTTCTCTGTGTTTCTTGCCTAGAGAAGTTCCTTTAGCATTTGTTGTAAAGCTGGTTTGGTGGTGCTGAACTCTCTCATCTTTTACTTGTCTGTAAGGGTTTAATTTCTTCTTCAAATCTGAATGAGATCCTTGCTGGGTAGAGTAATCTTGGTTGCAGGTTTTTCTCCTTCATCACTTTAAATATGTCCTGCCAGTCCCTTCTGGCTTGCAGAGTTTCTGCTGAAAGATCAGCTGTTAACCTTATGGTGATTCCCTTGAGTGTTATTTGTCCCTTGCTGCTTTTAACATGTTTTCTTTTTATTTAATTTTTGACAGTTTGATTAATATGTGTCAGCGTATTTCTTCTTGGATTTATCCTGTATGGGACTCTCTGTCCTTCCTGGACTTGATTAACTATTTCCTTTCTCATATTAGGGAAGTTTTCAACTATAATCTCTTCAAATATTCTCTCAGTCCCTTTCTTTTTCTCTTCCTCTTCTGGGACCCCTATAATTCGAATGTTGGTGCATTTAATGTTAACCCAGAGGTCTCTGAGACTGTCCTCAATTCTTTTCATTCTTTTTTCTTTATTCTGCTCTGCTGTAGTTATTTCCACTATTTTATCTTCCAGGTCACTTGACCGCTCTTTTGCCTCAGTTTTTCTGCTATTGATCTCTTCTATAGTATTTTTAATTTCATTTATTGTGTTGTTCATCATTGTTTGTTTCATCTTTAGTTCCTCTAGGTCCTTGTTAAATGTTTCTTGCATTTTGTCCATTCTATTTCTAAGATTTAGGATCATCTTTACTATCATTCTTCTGAATTCTTTTTCAGGTAGACTGCCTGTTTCCTCTTCGTTTGTTAGGTCTGGTGGGTTTTTATCTTGCTCCTTCATCTGCTGTGTGTTTTTCTGTCTTCTCATTTTGCTTATCCTACTGTGTTTGGGGTCTCCTTTTTGCAGGCTGCAGGTTCCTAGTTTCCATTGTTTTTGGTGTCTGTCCCCAGTGGCTAAGGTTGGTTCAGTGAGTTGTGTATGCTTCCTGGTGGAGGGGACTAGTGCCTGTGTTCTGGTGGATGAGGCTGGATCTTGTTTTTCTGGTGGGCAGGTCCACCTCTGGTGGTGTGTTTTGGGGTGTCTGTGGACTTATTATGATTTTAGCAGCCTCTCTGCTATTGGGTGGGGTTGTGTTCCTGTCTTGCTAGTTGTTTGGCATAGTGTGCCCAGCGCTGTAGCTTGCTGGTCGCTGAGTGAAGCTGGGTGGTGGTGTTGAGATGGAGTTCTCTGGGAGATTTTTGCCATTTGATATTATGTGGATCTGGGAGGTCTCTTGTGGACCAGTGTCCTGAAGTTGGCTCTCCCACCTCAGAGGGACAGCACTGACTCCTGACTGGAGCACCAAGAGCCTTTCATCCACATGGCTCAGAATAAAAGGGAGAAAAAGTAGAAAGAAAGAGAGGATAAAATAAAATAAAATAAAGTTATTAAAATAAAAGAATAATTATTAAGAAAAAAAATTTAAGTGAAAAAAAAAAAAGAACAGATGGATAGAACCCTAGGACAAATGGTGAAAGCAAAGCTATACAGGCAAAGTCTCACACAGAAGCATACACATACACACTCATAAGAAGAGGAAAAGGGGAAAAAATAATAAATCTTGCTCTCAAAGTCCACCTCCTCAATTTGGGATGATTCGCTGTCTATTCATGTATTCCACAGATGCAGGGTAAATCAAGTTGATTGTGGAGCTTTAATCCGCTGCTTCTGAGGCTGCTGGGAGCGATTTCCCTTTCTCTTCTTAATTCTCACAGCTCCCGGGTTTCAGCTTTGGATTTGGCCCCGCCTCTAAGTGTAGGTCACCAGAGGGCGTCTGTTCTTCGCTCAGACAAGACGGGGTTAAAGTAGCCGCTGATTTGGGGGCTCTGGCTCACTCAGGCCGGGGGTAGGGAGGGGTACGGAGTGCAGGGCAAGCCTGCAGCGGCAGAGGCCAGCGTGACGTTGCCCCAGACTGAGGTGTGCTGTGCGTTCTTCCAGGGAAGTTGTCCCTGGATCCCGGGACCCTGGCGGTGGCAGGTTGCACAGGCTCCCCGGAAGGGACGTGTGGATAGTGACCTGTGCTCTCACACAGGCTTCTTGGTGGCGGCAGCAGCAGCCTTAGCGTCTCATGCCCGTCTCTGGGGTGCGCGGCTCGTGCCCGTCTCTGGAGCTCCTTTAAGCAGCGCTCTTAATCCCATCTCCTCGTGCACCAGGAAACAAAGAGGGAAGAAAATGTCTCTTGCCTCTTCGGCAGGTCCAGACTTCTTCCAGGACTCCCTGCCAGCTAGCCGTGGTGCGCTAACCCCTTCAGGCTGTGTTCACGCTGCCAGTCCTTTCCCTGCGCTCATAGCGAAGCCCGAGCCTCAGCTCCCAGCCCCGCCCACCCTGGCGGGTGAGCAGAGAAGCCTCTCGGGCTGGTGAGTGCTGGTCAGCACCGATCCTCTGTGCAGAAATCTCTCTGCTTTTCCCTCCGCACCCCTGTTGCTGTGCTCTCCTCCACGGCCCCGAAGCTCCCCCCCTCCGCTGCCCGCAGTCTCCGCCCGCAAAGGGGCTTCTGGTGTGTGGAAACCTTCATGGCTCCCTCCCACTGGTGCAGGTCCCGTCCATATTCTTTTGTCTCTGTTTATTCTTTTTTCTTTTGCCCTACCCAGGTACGTGGGGAGTTTCTTGCCTTTTGGGAGGTCTGAGGTCTTCTGCCAGCGTTCAGTAGGTGTTCTGTAGGAGTTGTTCCACGTGTAGATGTATTTATGATGTATCTGTGGGGAGGAAGGTGATCTCCACGTCTGTCTCTTCTGCCATCTTTCCCCTCTCCATTTATATGTTTTACCTTGTGGCAATGACCCACACCTCCAGAACAAGGTTTAAAATTGTGTTATTTGCAACCTTGTTCTGATCTTAACTTCAGTGGAAATAATTTTAATGTTTTAAAATTAAAAGTGACTAATATAAGTTTATACATGTATAAAAGCACATAGGAGAATTCTTATTCTCACATATTTTTTTTCTACATTGCAGTTTACAGTGATCAGCTTTTGTTAAGTTGTTGGTTAAAACGGAGACATGAGGCTTTAGCATAACCCTTAATAGTAGGAATACATTTCTTCACTGTATCATCTTTCTATCTCAATCATTCCCATCATCACTGTGGACTCATCGAAAGAGATGATGGTTCCAGTGACTTTCACTGTGGTTATCTGTTCACTCTGGAGGATAAGATAGCTACAGATATGGGCCATTTCACTTTTCCAAAATATTTTCTAACATGATCCACCTGGGATTTCCTTTGCCAGTATTCTGGGGATTCGCTTTACCTCCCCCTGTTTCTTTTGTCCCATGTATTTCTCTTTTTCAGCTTATTCTTTTGTTTCGGAAGGGCATATTATTTTGTAACTTCATGAAAAAGGTAATGGGAGGCAAATTTCATGAGTTATTGTAAGTATGTAAATGTTTTTTTTTTTTTATTTCCTCACTTAAGTGATAGTTTGCAAGTAGTAGAATTCTTTGGAAATAATTTTCCTTCAGAATTTTGAAGGTATTTTTTCCACTGAATTCTAACTTCCAATGTTGCTGTTGAGAATTTCAAAATCATTCTCATTTTTTAAATTTCTTTTTCTTCTCTAACTGCTCTGACTAGACATTGTAGTATGTTCTAATTCCTAATCCTATATATGTGGTCAAAGACCGGTTTTTCCTCCCAGCCTGAAAATTTTTTGGTTACTTTTTAGGTCTCCAGTATTTAAAAAATTTAATGGTAATGCATTTTTATGTGTCTCTATTTTCACCTACTGTGTTGGCCCTTCAGTGAACCCTTTCAAAATGGAAAATATTCTCATTATTTTGAGGAAATTTTCTTGGATCATTTCATTGATAAATTCCTCCTTTCTATTTCTGTTGTTTTTTCTGGAATTTTTATTATTTTTGTGTTGAACCTCCTGAACTCGTCTTTCTTTTCTCTCCTATCTTTAATCTCTATTTATTTGTTTGTTTGTGTTTACTTCTACTCACTGGAGATTTCCTTATGCCTCCGTCCTCCCTTACTTTAATTATCATGTTTTTAATTTCTAAGGCCTTGTTTGTATTAATTTTTGGTACTGTATTGTTTTTGGCTCACGAATGCAATATCTTCAAGTATATTTCCATTTTCCATGTAGGAGTAGAGGCTTTCCTCAGAAGTCTTGTAAGCCTTAACTGTCTGCTCATAATTAATAATAAGGGACCAAAAAGTTGATGGGAAACTCCAAATGTATGCATGATGTTTACAGACTCTAAAATTGACTACTATATATATGGTGGTGTGGGTGAACAAATTGTTAAGGAACCCTCAAAGTCAGAACCTGTAGATCTTTCATCTTGGGCTAGTCAGGTTCCCCAGAGAAGTCTTCTAATCTCCTTAAAGGGCAGGACTCTGACTGCTGGGTACTGAGAGCTGAGCTGGGAACTGGGACTAGAGTGTGCAGTCTCGGCATTTAGTTATCAGTGTATATAAACTCATTAAATCTCTTATTTTCACATGGTACTTAGAACTTCAACTATGCTGGTGTCTCCCAGAAATTAACCTGCAGTCTTTTGCTATGATAGCGCAGGAGCAGTTCCCTAAGGGTTAAGGGTAGAACTGGGAATCTAGAAAACATTTCCACTTATGGAGTAAAGTAATCCTCTTTACTCAAGTACTGTAACTGCCCCTGCCCCAATTGTGCTTAATTCCATTAATTTATATGATGCTTTTGAGCATTCTGTGGAGTAAATCATCTGTTTCTCAGCTTCTTCTACTTTTAGTTCAGAGACCCACATCTGCAATGCATCTTTAATGTATTTGCTTTCCGGTTTCCAATATTTCATTCCTCTCCTCTTTTCCCCATCCTCATGAGGTTATTTATTTTAAAATTTCTTTAGTGTAATTTTACTGGGATTCCAGAAAAGGGGCTTAAATAGACATTTCTTCAGTGTGACATCTTAACCTAAGAATTTCAAAAAATGTGTTGCAAAGATTTTTTTTTACAAATAACATGTCAGTCAAGAAATCTGAATTGATAACACAAATTCTGAATAAAGTTTAAAGGAAAGGCATTGAAAGAGATTTGACTTAAAAATCTTTGTCTCAGTGATTGTTTTAAAACAAAAATATAATTAGTCTACATTGTCTTGTTTCATGATGTAGTGCAATATTTTCTTCCCTTTTAATGGCTGGCCTCATTCTCAGGGTAAATTTGGTGTCAGTTAATTTACATATGGCAGACAAGGCAAAAATCTAACAAGATGTCCTATAGTTTTATCACTCTCCAGTTCCACATATTTAGGTTAATGACACATTCAAAATTTCTATCTTGGTTAAAGTCTTATGGAGGATGATGTGTCTAGTAGCAAGCTAGAAAATTCTTTATTACCTGGAATCTATGAGCACTTTAATGTACAAGGGAGATCCGTTAGGTTGCCCCTTTCTCCCTTACTAATCAAAAGCTAATTTTATTCAGTTAAAAGGCAAAATCATACTCATCTTCAGGGAATGAATCATAATTGATCTTGGCCAATCCTTGTAATTTCATGCTTCTTGCCTGTGATTTGTTTAGGGGTGGGTGTGAGACCCTGTTTTTGCCAACGAAATGTAAGGGAGAGTCTGATGTAGAGTTTATGAGAAAGATTGTTCTCCCTGATTAAAAAACAGAAACAGAACAAGTTCTCTGTCCTTTCCTTTCTTGGATTTTGTCATATAAATGTGGGATGCTTGAAGCTGTGCTGGCCATCTTGTAACCCTGAGGTGAAAGTCAGAACATGGAGGAATGGAACACTCATATGGTAAAGCTGAAAAATTAACCAGCTCTAGAACTGCTTGCCTCCAGACTTCTTTCTATGTGACTTAATTTAATACGCTTATGATTTAAGACAGTTTTACCCAGTTATTCTACTTTAAGCCAAAAATATTTTAACTGGCAAAAGTGGTTAAATGCAGGGTGTTTGGTGGTCATCAAATGATGAGGTGGTAATCAATATCTTTAAACCTGTTTTATCATTTACAAATTGGAGTTAATACCCACCACTTAGGTTTTTTTATGAGAATTAAATGAGGTAGTACGTTTAAAATGAGATAAGGTGATTTTTCTCGGTTACTGGCACCTGGTAAACTCTAAAAATAGTAGTTAACATTATTTTAAATTAATTAAGACCTTTACCTCCTTTCATTTTAATAACTTCCTTAATAATACTCATTATTTGGCCTAATGAGAATATACACTTTGGAGGCAAGCACAACCTTATATGTATTTTTTCATGTCCAGTATGAGGCACATGATAAATGCTCCAAAAAATTAATAAAACAAGTGAACATAGTAGGCATATGATACATTCATTAAATCAATGAATAATTCATTAAATCAATGAATAATTCATTAAATCAATGAATGATTCATTAATGAATAATTCATTGAATTAATGAATAAATAGGAGTGAGTAAACTGGTGAGTGTCAATTGTTTCTAGTGACTATTGGTTGCCCTAAAATGTTAGAAGAAATGGTGACATGGTATCCAAATAAATTCTGTGAAAAATTTGATAGATACAGTTCCTCTAGAGAACTTAGGATAGCATGATAATGTGAACTCTTCATAGAACACTGTGTCATGTTTCTTACCACTGATAAAGTAGTTCACTGTATCATGGGAAATGATCCTGGAGCTCCTCATGGGAAATCTCTTTGAATTGTGTTAAGGACAGACCTTGTCTCTCACTCTATCTGGAATTTTATCAGAGAATCTTACAGGCTTATGTAGCATCAAATTTCAATTTATATAATACACATTTAGCATTTTGCCATAAACAGAACTCCTTGAAACAAATGGAATGTACCAGAGAGGTTTCCACAGAACAAGATGTTCTTCATAAAAGCCTGTGACCTCTGTAATTCTCTTCCCTTTCTGAACTAATGGGCTCATTCTGGGCACCAAGCAGAGTTCCAACTCCAATGTCATCATCTGCTGGTCCCAATCTTATCACAACAGTTTGTATTTTCAAAGGAAATACATAAAATTGAAAGATAATATTCTTTTCTTTTGCTCACAGGAAACATGTACTGTGTTTTTCACTGAAAAATTCTGGCTCACATAATTCTTGACATCACAACTGATCTCAAAGCCCATTCTTGTTTTGGAATTTTTTAAAAGCTTGATTCCAAGTTCTGCAGAAATCATAGTGTAAAAAGCAAAAACTCAAAACTTCATGATGTTTTTGATGCTGGTTCAACAGAATCTGTGGTACCACAGGTCAAAATAAAGGAAATGACTTAAACCAATGATTAAATTTGTGTAAAGTCTTCTGGAAAGAAGTAAATGATTTATGTCTAAATATTTTATGAACCTAAAGGCTAAATCTGAGAGAAATGCCTTTGAAAAGCCAAAGTCATCGAAGAATTAATGCTGTAGTTTCTTTGGTTGCTCTTCTGGAAAGCCATTGAAAGATTATGGGCATACATCTGTGGTTAAGGGAAAAAAGCCACTAATGGGACAGTGCCATACAATTTCTTTATCTTGTAGATGAGCTGAAAGATTGTCCTTGTTAAGTCTTTAAGCCCCAGTCGGTGGAAGAATCATCTTGTGGTCTGATAAGGACAAATGTCTATTCACAAACTTGTGAATCAGTAATGACAGAAGGGAGAGTGTGGTTGATTTAGGTAGAACCTGATTGCATTGAGGAAATTTTCAGCTGTGGTAAAACTAGTGCAAGGAGGGCTTAAACTCTAGTGTGAGAGAATATTCAGCTGAAGAGTTTGTGAAGCAGGGTATGCAAAAAGTATGAGAATGACAGTTTCACTCTCTGTATTGTAGTTGGAGATTTTGTTTGCAGGTTCATGATGGAGGTGTGCATGACAATATCTTATCCTCCTAAAATTGTTGCAAAGCTTTAAGTGAAATTATGTCTATCATAAGACTCAGTAATTGTCATTATATGTGCAGCAAAAATAGTTATTCTACAGAGGCAATTGTTTCGATTATCTTTGGATCAGACAGCTATGAAAGGAGCAAGTCAGCCATTCTATCTCAGACATCGATGATTTACTGATTCTGATTTTTATAACAAGATAGAGTGATGAAAGAATACTGACATTTAAAGAGAGAATTACCTTTCATTCCACATCTATCAAGGCTTCTTTAAAAGCACTAGAAAATGTTCAGCAAAGTTGAAGACAATGCTGATCATTAGACACTTAGAGTTTATTGCCATATAGTGTGTCTGAGATTGTGCAGAAGTTACCTGGTGGCCTAGTCTGTCAAAAACTCTCCCTTCCACTCTTCTCCTCCCCATTACATCCTGCCAACTTTAAATTGCATTCTTTCAAAATTTCCAACCATACCTAATGGTTGGTATGGTTGGCTACTTGAGAAAAAGTTGAATATATTAAGACACATTATTTTCAAAATTTGAAGGGGTGCATATTAGACAGAACACAGAGAAACAGAAAGAAAAGAAAGTCTTTCAAAGTTGCATGGAGGGGCACAGGAAGATATGAACCCATCTTCAGAAACAGGAATATAATTAACATAGCACAAAGATAAAAGCATCGTCTGAGCCCCAAAATCAAAAATAATACATTTTCTGGGCTTCCCTGGTGGCGCAGTTGTTGAGAGTCCGCCTGCCGATGCAGGGGACACGGGTTCGTGCCCTGGTCTGGGAAGATCCCACATGCCGCGGAGCGGCTGGGCCCGTGAGTCATGGCCGCTGAGCCTGCGCGTCCGGAGCCTGTGCTCCGCAACGGGAGAGGCCACAACAGTGAGAGGCCCGCGTACCGCAAAACAAAACAAAAAAAAAACATTTTCTGAAAAAATATAAAGGTAAATCTTTCAGGGACTCACTTAAAATTTATGTTTTCTTCTTATCTTGGGAATGACAATTTTCTCAACTTGCTTTCTTAGTGGTGAAAATTATTTCCAAATGCTTGACTTTCTTTTAAAAGTTATCTATCTGATGGAGAGGACAAAATGTCAATGTGTCCCAAAGTTTTATTTCGTTTGAGCCAATCTCAAGAAGCAATTCTTTCAATCAGTATAAAATTCTCACCTGACTGTACCCTAATATTTCCATCTTCCTATCTGGGCTGTTGCATTTGGATGTTTTTACTGGTATTTCAATCTCAGCGTGTACAAGACTGAGCATCTTCTGTATCAAATCTTCTCTACTTTTACCTCTCAGTAAGTGGCATCAATATCTTTCCAGCAATGTAGACTCACACTTAAGAGCCATCTTTGAGCCCTTCCCCCTCCTTCCCGCATATTCAGTTGGTTATCTAAATTCTATTAATTCTACCTTTATAGTGTTTCTCACATTGCTTCTTTCTTTTCCGTTGCCACATCTACTTTCCTAGTACAAGTCCTTAACTTCTGACCACCAATTCTAGGGTGTTTTCCAACAACAAATTTTTTTTTTTTTTAGCAGTTGCTGCAATATGCTCTTGTGGTATAATAGACAGATGTTTGGTCGTTGGCCCCCATCCCTGGCACAGAGCTCCTAAAACCCTTGGAGTTTCCTGAGTGATAAGAGTAAAAAAGAAACTTCTTTTGTTCTAATGAGGTGACTCTTAGGGATCCCTAGATATCTTCAGGATGGGGTTTGGTCATCAGAAAGACCAAGCCATGATTAGAAGCTTAGAACTTTCAGCCCCACTTTCCTAGACTCCAGGGAAGGAGGGGTCTGGAGATTGAGTTAATCACCAATGGCCGATTTTTTCATTAATCATGCTTATGTAATGAAACCCCTAATTGATGGGGTTGGGAGAACATCTGGGTTGATGAACATATCCATATGCCAGAAGGGTGCACACTCCAACTCTAAGGTGACAGAAGCCCCTGCACTCAGGGCCCTTCTGAACCTTGCTCTGTGTGCCTCTTCATCGGGCTGGTCATTTGTATCTTTATAATATCTTTTATAATAAACCAGTAAGCATAAGTAAAGTGTGTTTATTTATGAATGGCAAATAATTGAACCTGAGAAAGGGGTCATGGGAAGCCCTAATTTATAGCTAGTTGGTCAGAAGTATGAGACACCCAGAATTCGTGACTGGCATCTGAAGTGGGAGTGGTCTTGTGGGTCTTGTGGGTCATATGGGTCTTCCTGCTAACACTCAGGACCCGAATGAAAGGGCACCCAATAGCGTCTACTGACCACTTCCAAATCTTTGACAAATTTTCCACGTATTATCCATCTTCATTTCACATAAAATGCCAAGAACCAGCATCTTGTGAATATCAGACTGGAAAATGATATACCATTGAATATGTATTATTGCTGCTGTATAGAAACTATAAAATAAAAATCTGGAAAAAAGCCATAATTAGATGACCCCTAAAAGTGTATTTATTATATTTTCTACTAAATCTAGGCCATATATTGAATTCTAAGCCTGTCAGGCCTTTAACATGTTTAGTAGCATTATTTGAAAATCCTTTTAGTTCCCTGGAATAGGCAAACTAAGATCATCTGGTTTTAATTAGCTTAGCCAAGACATAGTGAGTTAAGATGGTCAGTGAAAATTAATACCAATTTTTAGGGAATAAAATAAATCATGCTCTGGTCCTTTCCAAAATACCTTTTTTTGATAGTTGTGACCTCAAACAAGCTAGTTCTCCTAAATGATTTAGTAAATAAACTTGATCTTACTCAAAGCTTCTCAAAAAATTTTAACCATGGAAATCCTTTTAACTGTACTGCCAATTAAAACAAATGGTATAGAATTTGGAAACCCTACACATAAAACAATAAGTGAAAAAAGTTTGTCTTATAGAGACTCAGATGATTTCTTTTATTCAAGGAATGTTTATATGCCCACTATTTGCCAGGCAAAAACTTTTCAGGACTTCAAATGTAATCTAAGGATGGAAATGGGAAATAATCTGATAAATACGAAGCTACAGCATCAGAGTCCATTCAACATGATAAATCCTGTCTACACAGTGTTGCTTTCCTTGTACCTGGAGGAAATACCATGAATCAGTGTAAACTTTACATGATACAGTTTCAGTTGAGATTAAAGACAGAACTATCAAAGAGACCAGGTCGGCATTGTACCTCATGTAGGACCAAACTTATCTCTATAACTGGCCCAGTTAAAAATTACTTAATCAATGAATTTACTTAATATATTTATAAAAAGAGAATCCTAGGTTATTGACTTTAAGCTTAAGAGGAAAACTCAGATTAACTGGTTTTAGGTTCAAGAAACTTTTCACAACTGACTTCCTGCCAAATTGTTAATGAATATGCAGACCTGATCAGATACAAAAGTAGTGATTCTGCTGTGCAACTTGGTTTGCATTTCCCTGAATGTTATCAGTGATGACACTGCACTGATTCATCTATCTAACTAACCATTTTTTGGGCCAGAGAGCTTTTCAAGGGTTGGGGCCACATGTCACCTTCACAAGCAAGAGTCTTGGGAACTGTTTCTAACTGATGTTGATGGTGGGGTTGCAGAGGTGCTCCAGCCTTGCTAGAAATCCACTTCCAAACAGCAGCTGAGGAGCTGCAGGCAGGGCCCTCCTTACAGGCCCTTATGCTGATTGGAGGAAGCTGTGGGAGAAAGCTTGGAGCAAAAGGAAGAAATGTGCAGGCTGATGAGGGACTAATTCGACTTTGGAAACCTTGAGGTCTCATCATTGCCCCTGGAATTCTGCCATGGGGGGAAAATACATCCCTGCTGGATGAAAGAAAATATTGAATTTAACTCATCTTAAATCCTACATTACCATTAGCATGGTTCTCGTCAATGTGTAATCATTGAGTGCCTACTGGGTACATGCCCTTTAACTAGGGGATATGCAGCTCTTATAAACCATGGAAAAATGATGGAGAATTTTTAGGAGATTTAACAGAGAAATGAGTAGTCATATATTAAGCATAAATATTATATGTAAATACACACATCCCTGTAAAATGAATGAATATTGATAGCCAAATGGCTATTTTGGCTTTTTTTTTTTTTTTTTTTTTTTGCGGTACACAGGCCTCTCACCATTGTGGCCTCTCCCGTTGCGGAGCACAGGCTCCAGACGCGCAGGCTCAGCGGCCATGGCTCACGGGCCCAGCCGCTCCACGGCATGTGGGATCTTCCCGGACTGGGGCACAAACCCATATCCCCTGCATCGGCAGGCGGACTCTCAACTACTGCGCCACCAGGGAAGCCCTATTTTGGCTTTGAATTAGTGTCCAGATTTGAAATGACATGTTCAAGTTGAGGACAAGTAATCATCAGTTTATAGTTAAAGCAATACAATATTTTTTTAAAATTTATTAATCTTTTTCAATAGTTACTGAACTAATTACTGTTACATTAAGCTTAAGAAATAAATGCTATTTAATAAAGATGAGTTGTGAAGCTATTTTAGGTCCTCAGAGTGCTATGTTCTTTAAGTCCAGAGCATTGTTACAATACTTTCTTCCCACCAGTGATCCCATGAATCTCTGAGACCACTCCAATAACAGTGACAAACACTGTTGGTTAATATCTGTAGGCTCTCTGGCCTCTTACTTACAGGCAAACTCTTTGGAAATGGAAATATTAAGGGCAAAGTGAACTATACTTACGGTCCCCTCAGAATTCTG
The DNA here is from genome assembly GCF_949987515.2 of Delphinus delphis. Classification (NCBI taxonomy): domain Eukaryota; kingdom Metazoa; phylum Chordata; class Mammalia; order Artiodactyla; family Delphinidae; genus Delphinus; species Delphinus delphis. The sequence goes on along the minus strand of NC_082699.1, from coordinate 29,008,409 downwards.
GTTCTCTAAACTTCTTGGCAAGTTAACTCAAATAAGATTCAAACAAGGAGGAGGTCAGAGAAAAATTATATGTCTTTTGGGGAAGAGGAGCTGCTTTCTTTAATTTGAAATCTTGCCTCCCCTCTGTCTGGGAGTTGTCCCCTTGTAACACCCCTGCCCTCCTCTGGCTCTATCCTAGGCCTGGTTAAAGGCCGTGGGCCTCTGCCCATGGTCACCAAGGTAGGCAAGTTTAACTAAGTGCAGTCTCACTCTTCTTTACTGCCACCCACCATTCAATATACAGAATAGTTTTCTCAAACCTTGTTACACAGCTCAGTGTAATTGAGAATGTAAGATGTATGTAAGAATGTTGCCAAATATACACCAAATATGACTTTTCCCAAGGTCCAGAGAGATAGCACATAAGAAGCTAAAGCATTCCTAAAATAACCCCTCTTGGACACATTCATATTCCTCATCTGGCTCCTTCCATTCCATGTTTCATTTTTCTGACTTCTGCTTTGCAAATATATACCCTCCTTTTAGGAACCGTGCCTCTTAACCACAGAGGTCGATCTCCTCCCGCAATCCATTCTTCTCTTCCACAGAAGTACATTTTCTTCAAATCTGAGACATTCATTTCAAAGTAACATTCTTGGTGAGTTGGGAGAGAGAGTCAGTGGTCTGTGCTGACATTTACTAAGTAGCTTGGCAACAGCCAGGATGGACATGAGTCCTCCAGGACCAGTCAACCTGAGAGAGCACTGTGGGTCCACAGAATGGCAGCTTCTTTTCCCAACTGTGCAGTGAGGAATATTTAAAACACTCACACACACACACACACACACACACACACACTACCTCCCAAAGCACATCTCAATTCTGATAGATAGTGAATTTCAATTTTACAATAAAATAGAGAAATATTTTTCTCATTCATGACCATAGTTCACATTTTTTTAGGCTAAGCAAAAAATGCTATTTCCCTTCTTCCATTGTTTTAATGACTAATGCCTTTTCTTCACAAAGACCCTACCAAAGCTCAGAGATTTCTTCAGGTTTTCCTGGGGGTAGAGAGGAGGTTTTACTCTTCAAGTTACCTTTTATTTTTCCAGTTACATTTTTAGAATAATAACTTAGGAGATTCATTAATTCCTCACTTATTCATTGATTCATTCAACAGACATTTGTTGAGTGCCACTATGAGCTACTTGGTACTTGGGGGAAATATGAACATAAACAAGATATACTTTCAGTCCACAAATAGTTCACAATGTAATTAACTATAATACCATGTGGAAAGTGCCATAGCAGGTGCTAAGTGGGCATGGAGAAAGTTCCAATTAAATTTTCCTTGGAGAGTCATGGCCTATTTCCCATTTATTTTCATTTAATAATGGGAAGTAGTAATTCAGTTGTGAGAGAAACATTTCTTTTTTCATTATTATATATTCATACTGCACTATCTCTGAGTTCATATCTGGATTTTGGAGAGGTATGTGTGTTCCCTTCAACAATCCTCTGTGTTCAATTGGAAGAAGAAATTGCCATGCCTTCAACTTAGAGTGACGGGTGATGCTGCAAAGGATGACTAGACTTGAAAGACCCCAATCATCTGGGTATATTCTGAAACTTTTTCATTTCATCTTAAGGATTAATGATTCTTACATCATAAGTATCAGTTAATTTCATCAACTTCATGCTTGCAAAAAAGCTGCTTCCTGCGGTGCACATACGACCACGCTCTCATTACTGTAACTCTCCTAGGCCTCCTGCTTTTCTTCTGGATCCACAGCTTTCTCAGGTTGGGAGAGAGGGAAGGATCAAATAGGGGAAAGGTCAGTGATGGTGTGAATGTAAAATCCATTCATCCATTTATCCTTTGAATATTTGTTAAGTACTTGCTATGGAGTGGGCATATGTGGTAGGCTCTGAAGATATAATGTTCAGTAATAACAAACACAGATAATGTGGCACACTGCTAGTTGTCCCCCTAGATTTAGTCTCCCCTTCTTTCCTAGTATAGGTGGCTGCTAGCTAAAGCCTACATTTCTCAGATTCTTTTGCAATTAGTAGTGACCATGTGACTAAGTTGTGGTTGATAGGTTGTGAGCAGAAGCAAAGTTTTCTTCTTAGGGAATCTCACCCATTAAAGAACTCTTGAACGTGTGTTGCTCTGGTTCTTTTCCTCTTCTAATTGACAGAGAGATAGTAAGAAATTGGCAGCTCTTGAGTCAAAGATGGAGGTCTTATGTTGAGGAAAGCAGAGCTATCCCACCAACTCTGGATTGCCTTCATCTGGAATGTTATACAAAAGAGAAATAGACTTGCAACATGTATAAGCTGCATTATTTGTGGTTCTCTTTGTTAAAGCATTTTAGTCTTTTCCTTAATTAACACCATCTCTGCCTTCATGGAGTTTACAAAACTACAAGGGAACTTAGACGTTAATCAAGTAATCACAAAATAAACATATACTTACAAACTGAGATAAAAATTACGAAAGAAAAGAAAGTGGTATATAAGAGCACATAATGAGGAGATTTGACAGTCTGAGGGGGTCAGGGAAGATGTGAGAAAGATCAAGAAGGGAGTGAACACAGTCTCTGAATATTTTAAAAATAGTGATTTTACATTAAACCAGCTTTTGAAGGTCATAACCTAAATACTTTTCTGCATGAATTTTTCTGCTTGAAGTGGTCTTTGGATTTGAGGGAGCAATTACAAATGTATATAGAATAATTAAGTGAAGTAATGCAATAAAATGAAAAATATTTAGCATCTTCTAAGATACTAAATTAAGATGAATTATCAAACAACAGTGTATAGGTAAGTTGTATAAGCTATGTCTTATGAAAAGGAAAAAATTCTGAATTCTGAACAGAAAATCATTATTAGTATTTAAATTACAATGCTCCACTTAAAAAGAAAAAGCAGAGTAAAATGTTTCTCTAAGGTAAATCTACATGGGCAAACATATGAGGATGCCTGAAGTACACAGAAAATCCAATAAAAAATACTACAAATATTTCTCTTATTAAGGAAGAGAATGAGGTTATTTTTGGTCTAAGTTTTTGGCTTGTTGTCTACAATGATCAAATGCACTGACAAACTGTGCAACTTTCTGTTCCCTTTGTGCAGACTTAGAGCCAGAGGCTAATTGCAACTCATAGTGTGTACAGACAGGGAAGCTGGCATCAAATTAGAACACTGCTTCATGGGAGAACAGGAAACACTTTTTGAATGACAGACACACAAACGACTTTAGTAAGGTAATGCACAATTATGCAGTTTTACAACCAAGGGATATTGCATTGCTGGATGACAACAGACACAAAAATAAGAAAACCAGTGACCAACTCATTGATTAAGAGTTGAGCATATCTGATTATTCTAGTTTAATTCCATTGTGGTCTGAGAGCAGACACTGTATGATTTCTGTTCTTTTAAATTTGTTAAGATGTGTTTTATGGCTCAGAATGTGTTCTATCTTGGTAAATGTTCCATGTGAGCTTGAGATGATTATTCTGTACAGATTTTTGTTTCTGTTATATCTAACATGTGGATAATTTGGACTTGGAAACAGAGGGAATTCACTAGATCCTCAATATTAATCTAGAACATATCTGCTTAATCACATTTGGTCCCAAAATTTAAAAAAACAACTAGTCATTATGGTAAAGAGTAGCTATTTACCCCGTATTACTTTTACATATTAAACTGTTTTCCCATTTTACTTCATGATGGAGCATCTTCGTTTCACGAGATTAAGAGGTAATTGTGTAGAAGAAATAGATATGTCAAGTAAAACTGACTTTTGTAAAATTATTGTCTTGGTTAATTAGTTCACATGCTAAATTAAATATTATTTTCTTTTAATGCTCCTGGGACAAAAGAAAATATTCATTGGGAGGAAGACAGAAGCATGGAAAATATATGAATAGTTAAAAGTATTGATGGTGAAATAGCCATGAACATATTTATTTTCTATATAAATGGAAAATTCTACCAGTGAATATAATCTTAATAATTATGATGATGATGCAATTTTCACTTCATTAGAAGTTACTGGAAGTGTTTTCCAATAGAGTTCTGGTCATTTAAACAAATTTCTTTTGAGAGGAAATAGTTTAACAGTAATGTTAACTAACATAAGTTTTAACTACTCCATCGTAAAAGGAGGAAGAATATGTGTTTCTGGAAAGCTAACTTTTAAAATAGGAAAGAAGAAATTTCAAAGAATTCATTGTAAATATCACCCTCATCTGTTCCGACATAATTTTATTATGATAGCAAAAGTCATATCTAATTCAAGTTAAGTAACATTAATATCACAGTTCAGTTATGACTATTTCATAGAAATAAAAATTCATCATTTTGGAAATGAATTGCGATACTATCTCAAGTGGAAAATAGAAAAAACTAATAAAAATAGAAAGAAATACATTTGTTCAAGAAGCAAAACATATTTTTATACACTCAGTCATATTGACATATTATTTTATCATTTTCGAGGCATCCTTATAGGCATCACACTGTTTTGAGACATAAAATCCACGTGAAAGCAGGTGTTTATTCAGTGGGTTCTTATGGAGCACCTACTCTGTGCCAGGCACTGCTAGGCATTGAAAATATGATGTTGGGTCAACAGAGTTACTGATATCTTGGAGTTTGTAGGAAGGAAGAAGAGCCAATATATTTGCTAGTTCTTAAATAGGAGGAAGTATGACTTATTAGAGGAGCTTAAAGTTGGTCGGTGTGGTTGAAGCACAGAGTGCAGGAGGGAGTCTGAGGCTGGAGAGAGGAATAGGCAGTGGTTTGCTGGTAAACTTGTCCTCCCAGAAAAAAATAAAAAGCTCTGCTTTGTAACATTAACCCATTTCCATAGGTTACTTGTTCCTACCACATGCAAATTTAAACTACCAGTGGTTCAACAATCAGTTTGCAAAATTCCAGAAAATGTAACCATCTGCACGCTAGTGCCAGCCAGCTCCAACACACCCCTTCTCTCATCCAGGGGCAGATCACTGAGGTCCTTGTATGCCATGACAAGGAGTTTATTATCTTAAAAAACACATAAAGCCATAGAAGGAATTGTATTTTTTAAATGTAACTTTGGCAATAGTATGAAGAAAAGATTGGAGAGAAATAGGATAAGATGTAATGAAATAAGTTCTGAGGCTGTTGTTACAGGGGCCCAAGTGACAGAGGATGATGGCTTGGACACGGGTGATCAGGTGATGGAAATGGAGAAAGAGAAATAGAAAAATTCAAAAATGTTTTGAAGATAAAATCAACAGGACTTAGTGATAGATTAGGGTATTAAAGAAGAGGATGATGAATGGATAAAGAAGATGTGGCACATATATACAATGGAATATTACTCAGCCATAAAAAGAAATGAAATTGAGCTATTTGTAATGAGGTGGATAGACCTAGAGTCTGTCATACAGAGTGAAGTAAGTCAGAAAGAGAGAGACAAATACCGTATGCTAACACATATATATGGAATTTAAGAAAAAAAAATGTCATGAAAAACCTAGGGGTGAAACAGGAATAAAGACACAGACTTACTAGAGAATGGACTTGAGGCTATGGGGAGGGGGAAGGGTAAACAGTGACAAAGCGAGAGAGAGACATGGACATATATACACTACCAAACGTAAGGTAGATAGCTAGTGGGAAGCAGCCGCATAGCACAGGGAGATCAGCTTGGTGCTTTGTGACCGCCTGGAGGGGTGGGATAGGGAGGGTGGGAGGGAGGGAGACGCAAGCGGGAAGAGATATGGGACCATATGTATATATATAACTGATTCATTTTGTTGTGAAGCTGAAACTAACATACCATTGTAAAGCAATTATACTCCAATAAAGACGTTAAAATGAAAAAAAAAAAAAGAAGAGGATGTTGTCTAGTATAATATATAGGCTTCTGACTTGCAAAATTGGATGGGTGGTTTGGTGGTGAAATCAAGACAGAAAACCTTGGGGGAAAAGATCATGAAATCAATTTTGGATCTGTAGGTTTTGAGTTGCCTTTCAGATCTCCAAGTAAAATGTTGAGTGGGCAGTAAGATATGCATATTTGGAGATTAGGGAGACGTCTGGGCTAAAGATAACCTTTTGGGAGTCAAGGGTTCAGTTAGATGATAATTGATACCACGCGCTTGTATTATTGCCTAGGAAGAAAATATAGAGTGAGAAAAATGAGGGCATCTAGGAATAAGCCTTGAGGACTTACAGCATTTGAAGGTCAGGCAGAAGAGACTGAGCCAGCATGAAGGACCCCCATGGCCAGCAGAGTAGGAGAAAGGCAGGAGAGTGCGGTGTCACAGAAGCTGAGATAGAGACAAGGCTTCAGGATGAACGGAGGGAGCAATATTGCTGAATGTTGATTGAGGGAAAAACTTGTCCAAACTCACCCTGGGCACTGGGAGGCAAGCATTCTCACTCTGTGTTAGCCAGGAACAAAATCTCAGTATAGTTAGGCCAAATAGAAAGAAAGATTATTACAAAGATACATAGATTTCATTAAGAAATAAAGACAGAATCTGGAGGATTGTTGGGAAATGAAACTGGAAGCTCTTAACTTTTATTATATGTCATTTTATTTTATTAGAAATGTTATATTTAATATATTACATATAATTATATTAACATTAATTGTTAGTTTACTATGGGTCAGACACTGCTCCATTTTACAGATGAGAAAGTTGAGTTTTAAAGAGGTAAAGTAACTTGTGCAAGGTCACGCTAGTTGATAAAGAGCTAGAGCTCAAGCTTAGGTTTAAGCGATTCTGAAGCTCATACTCTTTTTTTTTTTTTTTTTTTTTTTTTTGCTGTACGCAGGCCTCTCACCGTTGTGGCCTCTCCCGTTGCGGAGCACAGGCTCCGGACGCGCAGGCTCAGCGGCCATGGCTCACGGGCCCAGCCGCTCCGCGGCATATGGGATCCTCCCGGACCGGGGCACGAACCCGCGTCCCCCGCATCGGCAGGTGGACTCTCAACCACTGCGCCACCAGGGAAGCCCTGAAGCTCATACTCTTGAAGGGTATACAGGTTGGCATGAATCAAGGTAGCCACTCACTCCATTGCCCTCTCTTTCAGGGGCCCACAGTCACTTCTGCTTCTCTCTGTAGGAGTCCTCCAATCTCTTCTTTTTGATGGCTGACTTCCTCAGCTTTAGCTAGCACATCACCCATCATAGTCTCAGCCCTGACTCTTCATGAACTCAGTCTCTGCACAACTAAATTACAAACCCCACAAAAGAATAAGATCAGACCAGCTCATCTAGGGTATAGAAGGAAGCCAGGTGCCCTCTCATGAACCAAACAGTGTGGCCAGGGATTGAGATCACAGAACAGCAGGGATTTTAGGCAGGGACTGTTCCTTCAGAAGAGAGCCATGGGCATATAGAAACAAGATTGTCATCGGAGATACATTCTCAAGTTCTCAGTCTTTTGGTATCTTCGACCTTTCTTTTGGCTTTCTTCCTGAAACATATAAGCATGATGCTCTCAGTATTAATTGAACACTTTTGCTGGTAAATGACAGAAGTCCAGCTAGAATTTAATTAAGCAGGAAGGGGACTTCTATAAGGATCTTGATGATCTCACAGATATCGAGGGAAAGAATGCTGCTGGGTCTCAGGAACAACCAGAAGCAAGAATCTAAATGTTGCTAGTACACTGACCTTCTTTTCTTTCTTTCTGTCAGTCTTTAATCTCTATATTCTTCTTAATCCTAACTTCATTTGTCTTTCTCATTGCAGGTTGCTTTTCAACACATGATGAAAAACGTGGCTGCCAACTTATTTTACAGCTTATAGTTTCAACCGTTGGAATGAAACTGACTTGCTATTTCTCTGGTAGGAAACCTAAAACTTCCATGGTAGAGATACTCTGGCTCACTTTAGTAAATTAGCCACTCTTCATTCATACAAATGATTTGTGGGGTTGAGTTCTCTGGATCAATTTGGATTAGATTTACCCTGGACCAATTAACTCTGACCATGAAATGGGTTATATAAGAACATGACATCTCAGAAAAATCCCATAAAAACCAAACAGCTTTAGGAGGAGATGGGAAGACGGAACAGTTTTCAGAAGTTTTCTCCATTGTCATGTTTCTGATGGGTGCCTCCCTCTGCTGCAGCTTGCACATGGCCCATCGAAGTCTGAGCCCTGACCCTTCATGAGCTCCATTCCCATGACAGTGCTGAGCTGACTGATTTCACCTCTCACCTTCCTTTTCACAGCCCAGCTTGTTGAAAGCAAAATCTATATTCATATTCATTTCCCTTATCTAAAAATCAGTTTTCTATCTACTGTAATTGGACTTACATTTTCATCACTCCAAGAAACTACGTTTGCCAAGGTTGTCACTGACTAATTCAATGAATACTTTTCAGTCCGTATCTCATAAGAACTCTCTTCAGTTCATGTCATTGTTCACCAACTCCTGCGTGGCAGAAATTTCCAGTTTGCTTTCAGGATCTGTTTTCCCCTTCTTGGTAAAATAGGGCTCTATTTTCAGCTGGACTCATGGTTGCCCAGAATTTGATGTACATTTCCCAGCCTCCTTTAAAGGCAGATGTGGCCATATGGCAAAATTCTGTCAACAGATGGAAGAAGTGTAAAGTGAAGAGTGATGTCTTTCAAGGGAGCAGTGCTCCATTCTTCAACGTGTCCTCCTTCCCCTGAGATGAATCTTGAGGAACTAAGTTGGACCATCAAGATGCTGGGCAGAATGCAGAAAGAGCTGGATTATAATGGAGCCCCCATACTGGTACCAGCTGCTTAGCTCCACACCTAGTTTATGTAAGAGAGAACTGTCACCTGCAGCTAAGTCTCTTCCTAACCAATATGTACTCTTCCTTGAAACTCTCTTCCCTTTCCTCTGTTTACTTTCTGTTATATCTGCTCTTTACTGGTCTTCCTCCTATTCTTTTTTTTTTTTGAATTTTATTTTATTTACTTTTTTATACAGCAAGTTCTTATTAGTTATCCATTTTATACATTCCTCCCATTATTCTTGATTTTCCAATTCAGTCTTCTTTTCCTTGGTCCATCCCTTAATTATAGTCTCCAGGGTTCCATTCTGAGGTCTGTGCTTATTCGAAATATTCTATGTATGAAACCTCATCAATACCCACGCTTTGAATGGCTATCTTATGCTGTTGACTCAGAAATATCAATGTCTCTCTTCTGACTCCAGACTCATGTATGCACTTGGCCTCTGAATGGCTTCAACATTCTCTTCAGTTCCTCCTCCCAGTTAGTGACCCGACCATTTAGTCTGCTGCCTGAGAAAGAAGATTGAATTTCCCTGGACCTCCCTTTTCTGCTCTGTTGCAGCTTCCATGTAGCAGATCTTCTTCTCTTGTTCATACTCTTTTCCACCTACTGGAAAAGACCAAAATGATCATTCTGAAAACAACATTGACATGTCACTACCCCAAATCACAACTCCTTTACTGACCCTCTATTGCCTAAAGCATCTGGTCCATAGACCTTAATATTATATAATAGAAACTTCAGGGACGTGCCTTTTCCTCCAGACTCATTTTCAGCAACTTCCCCTTCAGATTCTCAAACTCCAACAGTACTGAATTATTCACATCTCCCCAGTGAGCCACACTGTCTCTTACTTCTACCCTTTGTAGGTATTGTATGCTTCGAAAATGCACTTTTTCTGTAGGGCATGCCTCTCATCTCCATTTCCTAATGAATTCCCACTTATCCTTTGAGACTCAACTCATAACCTATAATGGAAAATAATCTGAAAAAAATTTATACATATAACTAAATCCTTTACTATAAATTTGAAACTAACACAAGTAAATCAACTATACTTCAACTTTAAAAAAATGATAACTCAAAGATTCTTTCCTCTGAAAATCTTTCCCTGACATCTTCAGGTATATGTAGATTGATACTTTTCTTCAAAGCTTCTAATAATTTCCTAAATATGCACAAGCCTGAATTATATCTGTTATGATGCTAATCATTACTTACACATCTGCAGCTCTTACTGGAGTGAGAACTTTTTCTATTTATTTTTAAATAAATTTATTTATTTATTTATTTTTGGCTGTGTTGGGTCTTTGTTGCTGTGCGCGGGCTTCTCATTTCAGTGGTTTCTCTTTGTTGTGGAGCCCGGGCTCTAGGCACATGGGCTTCAGTAATTGCGGTATGCAGGCTCAGTAGTTGTGGTGCACGGGCTTAATTGCTCTGCAGCATGCGGTATCTTCCTGGACCAGGGCTCGAACCCATGTCCCCTGAATTGGCAGGCAGATTCTTAACCACTGCGCCACCAGGGAAGTCCCAGAACTTATCTTTTTATACCTGGAGTTTTGTCTTCTCCCTGGCACACTGTAGGTATTTAATAAAGTGTTGAAATTATTCATTAATTTAAAAAGATAAAAATATAGGAAAACCAATTGTCTGTTTATAGCTCCATGAATATAGAGCCTGATTATGACATCACCAATAACAGTAGATGGAATGGGGTTGCTGCTCAGTGCACAGTGATTCTCTGAGTGACCTTGACCATATTCCCTTCCCTTTCACTCTCTACCCTTTATCCTTGGCAGTGGCTGTTAATAAGGATAGAGACGCTAACTGTGCCTAGGCCAGTAGGATGTTCCTTCCCCAGACATTCGACAGTGAATGGAGATCTGCAGAAACTGAAGCTTCTCAGAGTTGAGTCACCTGATGTGAATCCTAAGAGAGGAATTTTGTGAGCAACCAACCTCAGTGATTTCCCTGGATCTGCTCTGACTTCTGTCCTCTGCAAGGTCTGTACTGTCCTTCCTTTGATTTTGTGAGCACCCCTTTAACACACTCTCCTAATTCATTTGGATTAGCTAGAGTAGGTTTCTTTTGCTTGAAAATGAAAGAATCTTAACCGAAGTGCCAATTATAAAAGTACTGAAGGATGGCAAACATGATTGGCAGGTCCTCTGTTCCGTGGGTTAATGATTAGGTTCTTACAAACCCACACAGTGACGTTCTTTGAGCAGACAGATTTTATAGCCCTCTAAGAGATTAGATTTAGCAGAAACAAAAGGGTACAAATACACAATAATCTTTTCCACAAACCATAATCAACTCAATTTAAATCATTTTTTCCTTTTCAGGTGTATTCTCAAGATTTTCATAAAAAGAATATATATTTTCCCTTTCAAGAAGCTGACTTGTCACTTCAAATTTAAAACGTCGCATCAAGTTAGTAAAGAATTTTGGCTTAAATTGTTCCTAGAGATTAGGTCTACTTTCCCTCAATGCCAGTTAAAATGACATAGTCTGACAGAATGTAGTATCTGATGTTTCCATAGCAGCTGGCACTAAGCAGCTTTGCTTACTAATTAGCCTCACAGTACAGTCTGAAATACCCCCTACCCAAAGACCAGAGGTTAGAAGATACAGCCTTTTTGTAAACGTAACTTTATATGACAGGAAACCAAAAAAACAAAATTTACCCGGACAAAACAGAAAGGGGAAATGTGCTCAGCCAAAGTGTTAAATTCAAGCAGAGAGTTGGCAGAACACTGGGAAGAAAATATCCTCTCCTGATTTGTTATCACACACATACTCAGTGGAATACTTAATAATCAGAAGGAATTAAAGGCTTGTTTTTGTAATGCAGTTTGGCAGTTGGCATCTCCAATACCCGAGGTCTTTAAATTTTGTCACAAGACATGATTTAACACTGATTTAGACGACATATCCGTCTGCTGGTTCAGTGACACCACTTCCTGTCAACAAGAACACTAATATTATAAAACTCTTCATGTACCCAGTGGTTATTTAACAAAGTAAGCTCAGCTCTCAGGAAATAGAAAATAATCCATCAAGCCAAAGGACTTAGTGAGAATTCAAAGCTGCAACATAACACCCAGGTACTTAAGCTTACCCTGAGCCCTATTTACGTATCTTTTGGACCCAATTCTAATTGGTATAAAAGTATAGTTTTATTGCTCTACTTAGGTGAGCAGCAAATCAGATATGATAGAAGGAAGCTAGAGAAAAGTAATAAAAAATAATTTCTATTACACTGACAGTGAGAGAAGGGGCAAGAAAATTATAGAAAAAGCAATCATAAGACTACAAAACATGGACTTGTCTGGAGTCATTTCAAAGAAAGGCAAATGGGCTTACTCAGTTTAGTAGCCCCCGAGGCAACTCTGTATTATTATTGTTTTGGGCCTTTTTTTTACCCCTTTTTATATTCTGAAATTATAAAGAAAGATACTTTCTAACAATAATAATTTTAGAATGGCAGCTGTAAATTTAACTCCTGGACATAAGTACATACTGTGTACTGAAAAAAAAAAAAAAGCAACAGCACCCAAAGAGAGGGCTATGGAGAGAATAATTGCACTTGGGTGGGCTCTGGTGTGAGGATGTGCCTATAAGTATCAGGCGAGAGGGATGGGACACAACAGAGCACATTCCAAATGCTGGCTGCTCTGTGGATGCCCTCACACTTCTTGGTACAAGGAGGTGTTCTATGTCCTTGGAAATTAAGCAAGGGCAGGACTCCAGATTTCCAGATGCCCTGGGACCTCTCTTCATCTCAGACTTTGTGACCCCACAGATACTTTCTAAAAAAGGTAAATCATTAAAATATAAATTGTGAAGACAAAACAACAAAAAAAATGGAGAAGCAGGTGGTGGAAGGTAGGATCTCAAGTCACGGAGAAGAGTTTCCATCCAGTGTGGAGGCTTCTATTTAAGAACGTAGGGACATATTTATGTAACTTTCTATTAGAATTTATTGTAAGACTGAGTTGAGACCTGGGGAGGGGAGGAGACTAAAAAAAGAAGAGTGATGAGTCCCAGGAAACATAACAGGTCACATGATTATGGGCTGAGTGGTATTGCAGCAGACATGCAGTGAAGGACTTGGAGAGCGAAGGGCAAGGAGAGCTGGAAGCAGTAACTGGAATTGCAAGACCAGAACATGAGCTGCTCTAGGAGTTCGTGGAAGGGAGTCCATGGACTGGAACCAGAAGAAATTACTGTACACAAGAGACCATATAGTGTTGTGCAGGTTGATATGGAAGGTGACGGTCCCCACTTATTAGAATTAATTAATCCCCAGTCAACCTGGGAATTAAGTAAAATTATTTTGGTCATATATCTGTATATGTCAATATCCAGTAGCAAAGTTTGATTTTATTTAAAAGCATGTATGATTGATTTTAAGCAAACATTGTGTAGTGAACTAATGGAGACACAAAAGCAATTAAGAGATGGTGCTTTCAACCTGGTGACTGGGACAGTCACATGCACAAGTCATTCAAATGCAGGTCTGTCCAAAGGAGGTATGAATAGGACATTTACTGAGCTCCTATTTTTTGCCAGGTTGTGTACTGAACATTTAAACATATTATTTAATCTAAATTCCATAGCAATCTTAAGAAGTAGTTATGATTCTGTCACTTTCACAGATGAGGAAACTCAATCTTAAAAGTTCAGTAACATCCCTAAGGCCACAAAGTTCTGGAAGCTAGGGAAGATATATTCAAATTCATGAATCTCATACTCGTTTACTCAAAGGCTTTTCTGCTCTAACCAATTAATTTCTTAGAGTATAAGTGTGTTTGTTTGATGCCTAACAAGATTGAGACATGTATTTATGAGGCTCTTGACTGCTGTGCTCTGTCTAGCAGAGTAAAGACCTCTGTTTTGGAGGATGACGCAATGATATTAAGAAGGAAGGACCTCCATGGATGACGGGCCCCTCTCTGTTATCCTGAAGGGTGACTATAGAGGATGAAGGTCACCTCTGAAATCATTTAAAACTTTGGTATAAAAACTTGGTTTTTAAACCCCCACTGCTTGCTGCCAGAAAACTACTAGAGCTCATCACTGAATTCAGTAAAGTTGTAGGATACAAAATTAATACACAGAAACCTGTTGTATTTCTATACACTGACAATGAACTATCAGAAAAAGAATCTAAGGAAACAATCCCATTTACCATTGCATCAAAAAAGAATAAAATGCCTAGGAATAAACCTCCCTAAGGAGGCAAAAGACCTTTACTCTGAAAACTATAGGACACTGATGAAAGAAATTGAAGATAACACAAAGAGATGGAAAGATATACCATGTTCTTGGATTAGAAGAATCAATATTTTAAAAATGAAAATACTGCCCAAGGCAGTCTGCAGATTCAATGCAACCCCTATCAAAATGCCAATGGATGTTTCACAGAACTAGAAAAAATAATTTTAAAATTTGTATGGGAACACAAAAGACCCTGAATAACAAAAGCAACCTTGAGAAAGAAGAACGGAACTGGAGAAATCATGCTCCCTGACTTCAGGCTATACTACAAGGCTACAGTAATCAAAACAGTATGGTACTGACACAAAAACAGACACATAGATCAATGGAACAGAATAGAGAGCTCAGAAATAAACCCACACACTTATGGTCAATTAATATATGACAAAGGAGGCAAGATTATATAATGGAGAAAAGACAGCTTCTTCAACAAATGGAGCTGGGAAAACTGGACAGCTACATATAAAAGAATGAAATTAAAATACTCTTTAACACCATGTACAAAAAAAAAAAACCTCAAAATGGATTAAAGATCTACTTGTAAGACCAAATACTATAAAACCCCCAAAGGAAAACATAGGTAGAACACTCTGACATAAATTGCAGCAATATTTTCTTGGATCTGTCTCCTAGAGTAATGGAAATAAAAACAAAAATAAACAATTGACCTAATTAAACTTAAAAGCTTTTGCATAGCAAAGGAAACCATCAACAAAACAAAAAGACAAGCTACAGACTGGTAGAAAATATTTGCAATGATGCTACAGACAAGGGATTGATCTCCAAAATATACAAATAGCTCATACAGCTCAATATCAAAAAAGGCAAACAATACAATCAAAAAATGGGCAGAAGATCTAAAGAGACATTTCTCCAAAAAAGACATACAGTTGGCCAAAAAGCACATGAAAATATGCTCAACATCACTAATTATTAGAAAAATGCAAATCAAAACTACAATGAGGTATCACATCACACAGGTCAGAATGGCCATCATTAAAGAGTCTACAAATAACAAATGCTGGCAAGGGTATGGAGAAAAGGGAATCCTACACTGTTGGTGGGAATGTAAATTGGTACAACCACTATGGAGAACAGTATGGAAATTCCTTAAAAAACTAAAAATAGAGCTACCATATGATCCAGCAATCCCATTCCTGGGCATGCATCTGGAGAAAACCATAATTCAAAAAGATACATGCACCACAATGTTCAATGCAGCACTATTTACAGTAGCCAAGACATGGAAGCAACCTAAATGTCCATCAACAGAGGAATGGATAAAGAAGATGTGGTACATATACACAATGGAATATTAGCCATAAGAAAGAATGAAATGATGTCATTTGCAGCAACATGGATGGACCTAGAGATGATCATACTAAGTGAAGTAAGTCAACAGAGAAAGAGAAATATCATATGATATCACTTATATATGGAATCTAAAAAAAAAACAATGTTACATATGAACTTATTTACAAAACAGAAATAGACTCACAGACATAGAAAACAAGCTTACGGTTGCAAAAGAGGAAGACGGGAGGAGGGATAAATTAAGAGTTTGAGGTTAACATAAACATACTACTACATATAAAATAGATAACCAACAAGGACCTACTGTATAGCACAGGAAACTATACTCAGTATTTTGTAATAACTTATAAGGGAAAAGAAACTGAAAAAAAAATATATGTATGTATGTATAACGGAATCATTTTTCTGTACACCTGAAACTAACACAATATTGTAAATCAACTATACTCCAATAAAAAGTTGTTTGTTTTGGAAAAAAAAAACCCACTCCCACGTAGTATCAAAGCAAATAATGCTCTTTGAGGTATTCTTGTCTTAAAATAGTTCTCCATAGCGGTGAAGTAAGTTCTGGAGAAAGGACTTCAGACAGATGGTCAGAAAAGCAACTAAATAATGAACAGGATGTGCAAAATATCTTCATCTTGATTACTTTCCTCCAACTAGGGCTGTATTTCATGTCTTCCTAAGTTTCACTAAGTTCAAGTATTAGGACTGTTGAACTGGTTTATTTGGGGAGTGCCTCTTTTGGAATGACACATTTGAGAAACATTTGGCAGATCAGATTTATTGTTTAAGCACCTAGGAGGAGTGGGTGTCATTGAGGAAACACAACGCTATTCCTCAGTGAGTGCATTTTCAGCATTCCTCACCTCGAAAAAGAATTGCATAAGGACAGAGGTTTCATGAGGTTTCATAAGGTTTCGTGAGATCATGCGGCTTTTAGTCTGTGTTTGGGCATGGTTTACCTAACTTATACCTGAAGAAGACCACTGTGGAACAGCCCTCTTTCTCTCCCCAAAGGTTCCACATTTAAGAAAAGAAAATTGTTTGTTTGGAACAGATGCCTAAATACCAACTAATATCAGGAAACTATACTAAGAGTATGTAATAAATGTGAACCCCCCCAAAACAATTATTTCTAAAATCTCAGCTACTCCTTTAGTTGAAAGTAGCCTTATCTGAGTGCCTTTCTGTTCTTGATGGGATGAATGGGGTGTGGCTTGGTGCCTGGTGGACAGAGAGACACTCAGTAACGTTTCAGTCATGTCGGGACTTTGCAATTAACCTTAAATTCCACCTGCAGTTGTTTGAGATAATTTCCATTCCTCTCCTTTTTCTAAATATCATTCATCTTTTTCCCCCTTAATATACCCATTAATTTTCATCACTAAAGTGGAATATTCTATGCTTTTGCTGTTATCTACATGCCTTGAACCCTTTGAAGGAGAGAGATAACATAATTAGTTGAATAAACACACAGTGCATGGCAGAGTAAACCTCGTTTGATAATTCAGTCTAATTGTTTTCTCTTTTAATATGCTGCATAAATGAGGGAAATAACCAGTTCTTTATGTATTGTAAACCCCTGTGAGTTTCAAGTTAGATGTTAAGGGTTTGAGCAGGCAGGCAAATTGGATTGAGAGTAATTACCCACATTTACCTCAGGGTTCAGGGAACACCAGGGAGCAATTCTGGTTAATTTCCCTGTTCCTCTGGTTTGTCCTTTGTGGACACCTGTGTTTGTAAGCCACAGGAGGTAGGCTCCATTTAGTTAAGCAGTTCTTGGCTGAAGTGTATTTCTGTGATTGAACTGGATTGGCTTCTGCTGTGGTTGTGCCAAATGTGACTGCAGGCAAAGATGGCAATCTGGCTGCTGTGACTCCCAGTGCATGCTGTGCTTGGGGTGGATCCTGGGTCAGTTTTTCCCCTTTTGTTGCAAGGGTCAGGGGTGAATAGTGATGCAATACCTGCCCCGCATATGGGCTTATTCATTCAACAAATGTGTTAGATGCCTGCTATGTGCTGAAGATCTCACTTAGGTCCAGAGGAGCCAGCAGGGTCACCACCTTCGAGTGTGTTTCTGTTTTCACTGATTGAGGAGGTGACAATCTTTCAGACTCAGTTGTTTTGGCTTTTCTATCTTCCTGGGCACTGAAAATATCTGTGCCTCAAAGGAAATTTATGGATCCCTGGCCTAGTTATACTGTGGCTTTTCCTACTATTAAATTAAGTACACAAGGAGGACATTAGACTGAGATGGTCCTAATACCTTAGCAGCCTTTGTAAGCAAACCAAAATTTAGATGTGTAAATGCCTCATGGTTAAGAAATAAAAACCTGAGGACAACGCATCAGAAACAGCCAAATAAGCTTTCCCAAACAAGGCAGACACACAAGCTATAGCCATTCGAATAATTTCCTTCCTTTGCTTCAGCCTTTTCCCTCAAGTCTTTCTCCTTAGCTGCTGTCAGTGGAGCATGCCTAATTCCTTCCAGTTTGGACCTGCCCAAGTGAAATCGATTTTGCTTAAATAAACTCTTAAAATTTTTAATATGCCTCAGTTCGTCTTTTAGCAGTTCTTACTTCGAATATATGAATTTTGCAGGTGGAAGAATTTGTTCATTCATTCATAAAACAAATATCTATTAAGGGCTGCCATATGCCAGCCTCTGTGCCAAATACTGAGTATACAGCAGTGATCAAAAAAATAAATATCCTGCTCTCACGGAGCACAGTTGGGGGGGGGTACCAACATTACAAAACAAACAAATACATTTATGGTTATAAATTGTGGTAAGATTTACAAGGTAATGAACAGGGTGATTTCAGAGAGACAATAAAAGGTGCCTCCTTAAGATTGAAAGAAGTCTTTGAGAAGCTGAATATGCATGATGGTTGTGTACTGGTGGTTTTCACAATTCCAAAGATAGGAAAGGTGCCCACTGGAACTGGGCAATATGGAAAAATATGATGCTAAAACCTGAAGGAAAGGAGCAAGCCATGTGAGAATCCAGTGGAAAAAGATTCTATGTAGAGAGAAGAACATGGTAACCCCTACATGAGGACAAGTTCAGGGTACTGGAAATCCGAAAGAAGGTCACTGAGCATGGGATAGTGGACAGAAGGAAGCCAATGGGAGAAGAGATTGATAAGGCAGCAAAGGCCTGACCATTCTGGGCCTTGTAGGTCATAGTAAAGTTTTGATTTTATTTCAAGTGCAATGAGAAACAATGGAAGAGGTGTTTTTTTGTTTTTTAAAGAGTGATAAGGTCTTAGGTCTCTCAGTTGTAGTGGGGATAATGACAGACTAGAGACAATTAGAGGTTTATGGACCTAATCTACACAAAAGATGATGAGGGATTAGATTTAGGTGGTGGATTAAAGAAATATTTTTCTTAGTAGAATTGGGAGAATTTACTTACGGGCTGTATATGATGGGCGAGGGAGATTAAGATGTCATGATATAACTTATTAACATTTTTAAAATTTATTTATTTTCTTTAATGTTTTGGCTGTGTTGGGTCTTAGTTGAGGCATGCAGGGTCTTTCGTTGTGGCATGGGCTCTTCATTGCAGCATGTGGGCTTCTCTCTAGTTGTGGCGCGCGGGCTCCCAAGTGCGTGGGCTCTGTAGTTTGCAGTACGCAGGCTCTCTCTTTGAGGCGTATGAGCTCAGTAGTTGTGGCATTTGGGCTTAGTTGCCCCGTGACATGTGGGATCTTAGTTCCCTGACCAGGGATCGAGCCCATGTCCCCTGCATTGGAAGGCAGATTCTTTACTGCTGGACCACCAGAGGAGTCCCAATTATTAACATTTTAAATTTAAAACCTTAATAAACCAAAGCTTTCATAACTAGCATTCCAAATAATTTTACGTATTTGGCACTTAGTGTTGAACGATGGCAAAATTATTTCCCAAATTACCCTGGGCATGATATGTCCTGGTACTCAGTAAAGGCTCAGTGCTTAAACGATTAAATGATTAGGTAAAATAGGTAGTGTTTCTACTATTCCAGTAATTTATAAAAGTAAATTAACAAATTTTTAAAAAATGCTTCCTCTTTTCTCAAATATTAGTAGAATAATAAAAATTATAATTTCAAACGTTTATGTGAAATGCCTTGGCAAGTCAGTTGCTATCAAATCCAGAACATTTGTTTCTATTGGACTAGAGGAACAGTTTCCACTAGGCTGGGTAGCTGGTGCAATGTGACCCAGGCCTGCTGCTGGTCACCTCTGACCCAACATGGGGAAGAGAGAGAAACAATTTTTAATGAAGTCTTTGAAGCCCTGGGTCCAGGTCCATGAGCTCTACAAATTCCCAAAGGCATGAGATGGTAAGTTTCCCTTTTGTATTTTAAGCTAGTTTGACAGGATTTCTGTCATTTTTCACAGAACATATTTGGACCAAACAAGAACATCAGTCTTAAACTGGAGGCTGTAACTTAAAGAGAAAATAAAAATGAAACCACCATGAAGAAATATATATATATATATATATATAATTTATATTAAAAATATATATATAATGGAAGAGACAGGACACTTGAGACCTAGTTTTGGCTCCCATACTCTTAGCTCTTCTGACCACAGTTTCCTTATCTGGAAAACTAGTGCCCATTCTAGTTCAGTTGATTATACTTATAGGTCAGCAATTTTTTTCAACCAATCTGCAAAGTTTTCACCTACTTTACTTGCAAAAACCCCAGTAGCATTATTTAATGTATTTGATGGATATGAACATCAATAGTTTTAAGCAGAGTTAGATGCTTTAGCCTATAATGAGAGCAAACTGACTGTGACCCCTGTCCCTCCATCATCTCCATGATTGCCATGACTGAACTTGCTGGCCATGAGGGGAGCCCTTTCCACCACAGCACCAGTTTCCATCCCAAAGTTATTTGCTCAGCTGAACAAGATGCCCTTCTAAGAGATGAGCAGTGTACATGAGTATCTATATTTTATTCATCAAATTAAAATCCTTTCCCATCTATTACTTTCTAACCTGTCATTTTCTTTCATTCCTCAGCCTATGCAATGGAGGTTTCTAATCTATGTCCATAGGCTTCTAGGTTGCTCATGAGTGAATTTTACAGGATCCATAGTCTTTTCATATACTATGCAAATTTTTAGGTGAATGTGTAATGTCTATTATTCTAATGGAAGGTATCCACAGTGTTCATCAGATTCTTATAGGGTTACTTGAACCCAAATGATTAAAGCCACTGTTAACAATTCATGTTAAATTCAGTGGCTCAGATAATCCTGGTATTTCACAGAATTACCTCCAGCACAGGAAACAGTTGAACTGTGAACTGCTAATTCCTTATGATATGATTTATCTTTATTTATTTGTATGTGTGGATCTTGCATGACTTTCCTCTGATCTTTCTACTGAAAAGCCTTTCAGGCTCTGAAAGATTTATTCAATATAAACCACTATCACACCACCAGGGTGAATCCTTGTACACAACCATGTGATCTGGACCCTGGGAGCTGGGATTGATGGTCACCCACCCTTCCATGCCTCCACACATCTTAAGAAATATATTATTTTTTAATAGACCTTTATTGGAGTATAATTGCTTCACAATACTGTGTTAGTTTCTGTTGTACACCAAAGTGAATCAGCCATATGCATACATATGTCCCCATATCCCCTCCCTCTTGAGCCTCCCTCCCATCCTCCCCATCCTACCGCTCTAGGTCATTGCAAAGCACTAAGCTGATCTCCCTGTGCTATGCTGCTGCTTCCCACTAGCTATCTATTTTACATTCAGTAGTGTATATGTCGATGCTACTCTCATTTCGCCCTAGCTTCTCCCTGACACCCATTTTCTTCAAGTCCATTCTCTATGTCTATGTCTTTATTCCTGCCCTGCAACTAGGTTCATCAGTACCATTTTTTAAAATATCTAATCATGAAGATCACTAAAATATTAGCCATACATTTCCTTTTAATTTTCACTTACATTTGGAATATTAAAAAAAAGTCAATCTCATTAGAAGCAGAGAGTAGAAAGTGATTACCAAGTGCAGGGAGTGGTACAATTAGGGAGAGTTGGTAAAAAGATACAAACCTTCAGCTGTAAGATGAATAAGGTCTTAGAATCTAATGCATTACATGGTGGATATAGTTGATAACACTGTATTGTATAACTGAAGTTTGCTAAGAGAGTAAAACTTAAATGTTCTTGCACATACAAGAAAAATGGTGTTAACCTGATGGGGGAGAATCCTTTCACAATATCTATGTCTATGTATGTCAAATCATCATATTGTACACTTTAAATATCTTACAATTTTATTTGTCATTTATACCTAAAGGAAGCTGAAAAAATAAAAATTCCTGATGTTGCAGAAATAAACTGTAATATATTACTATTTCACTCATATTTAAATAAAACCCAGAAAATTAAAAATAAAACCCAAACTGAAACAAAGCAAAAATTTTAAAATGGTGAACATCTTGCATAATGAAATATGCATCTCAGCATTAACAGTTAAATAGAGAATGAACTGCTTTAATTTAAAAAAATCCTACAAAAGAAAAATGTATAAATGATTTAAATCTAAAACTGCTGTTTGTTCAAAAAACGACAAATGTTATGATTGTCACCTCTGAAGAGCTAGATTCAGTGTCAGTGAACCTGTTTCTGCCAAATCTTATTGGAAAACAAGATGCCACATTGTCACCTGGAGTTGCTTGTTCATATCTGGCCCTGAGGATGTCATTTCTGTCTCCGAATGGCATAGAGGTAGTCCCTCCGGGCCAGAGTCAAGACTCATTTGTAGGTGATATGTGCAGAAAACCACACCTGCCCCGACCACCTGCAAAGATGGCTGGAGAGTAGATGACTTAGGCAGGCCTTAGAAAGGTCTTCAGAGAGGCCACAAAACCCTGTAGGACACATTCAGTGGATGACTGCTGAGTACCATTGTTCCATTTGTACTACTGCATGGAAGTATCCCAAACTCAGTGGTTCAAAACAACTCTTTTTTCAAGCTCAAGGATTCCATGGGTCAGTAATTTAGGAAGGACTTGTCTAGATAGTTCTCCCCTGGGATTTCTCATGCAGTTGTGCTCAAGTATTGGGCTTGGGCTTTAGTATCTGAAGGATTGACTGGGCCAGACGTGGCTGTTAGTTGATGCTATTGGGTGGTGCTCTCCTGGGACTGTCATATTTGTCTATACCTGGCCTCTCCATGTGGTTTGAGTGTCTAAACTTGGCCTCTCTATGTGGCTTGGCTTCCTCACAGAATGGGAGGCTCAGGGAAGCTGGACTACTTAGGCTGTAGCTCAGGACTCCAAAATCCAGTAAGCAAAGGAAACTGTATTTATTGCCTTGGAAGTCATACAGCACTGCTTTTCTGGATTTTGTTGATTATGAGTTAAGTCACTAAGGCCAGTTCACATTCAGGGAGGAAGGACAAAGATCCCATCTCTTGGTGGGGGAGTTTTAAAGAGTGTGTAGACATGTAAAGCTGCTGCAACCAGTCTCAATGATAGTCCTCTCTATTGATTGGAAGCCTAGTTCTTGCTACCTGAAATGGAGACCTAATATTTTCTTATTTCTTTATTTAGTTATTTAATTTAAAATCTTGTTTCCAAATTTGTCAATAAGAGAGCCACACTGGCTGGAATGTTAACAACATTCCCAGGGATATCAGAAGTCTCCACAGAGCTACTGATATAGTTTTACAGCTTGTCAATGATCCTAGTCTTTTTTTTTTTTTTGCGGTACGCGGGCCTCTCACCGCCGTGGCCTCTGCCGCCGCGGAGCACAGGCTCCGGACGCGCAGGCTCAGCGGCCATGGCCCACGGGCCCAGCTGCTCCGCAGCATGTGGGATCCTCCCGGACCGGGGCAGGAACCCGTGTCCCCTGCATCGGCAGGCGGACTCCCAACCACTGCGCCACCAGGGAAGCCCAGGTCTTAGTCTTTAAATGACATTTTGTGGATCTGGTCAGAGTGATAATTCTCTGGGGACAATTCCTTTCTAATATATTGATTGACACTAGTTTCAATGTGCATCTTCTTAACGTATCTCTTTTCTTTCCAAAGAGAATTCCAACTTGACCAGAGGGATTTCAATTAGTGATCTAGCTGGTGGTGGAAGCGGAAAATTGCAGCACAAAGTGACTGAGGAGAAAGCGGGAGGAGGGTGGAAAAGTAACTGATGAGAGGCCAGATAGAATAATGAAGATGTAAAAGAGGAAAATCAGGATGGGAAATTGCTCAGGGCAGGTGGTTTGGCCTTTATGATAGTTTCTACATCCTATTTTCATATTTATAAAGCTTATAGATTTTGTGACTCTGCAGCAATCCAAAATGTCATCAAAACTCCTAACATCAGCTCTTGTGAGACATATGGGATGAAATCACTAAGAATGATATGGTCTGATAAAGTCACATATATTCCTCAGCAATTCTATTCCCCACATATTAGTATTAATGCCTCCGTTTGTGAAAGGGAAGAGAAAATGACTCACAATGACTGAAATGCATCAAACAATAAGGAGAATTTTGTCTGCTGCTGAAACTAAGACAAAACAGGGTGGAACTGCAATCGTATCCTTCTCATATAGCTACGTCTTACCTGTGAGATCTGACATTGACAGCATTTTTCAAGTGGTAGGCTAAAAGTTACTACTAATGAAACCCCTCAAATCTGATCATCACCAAGTCTTTCTTCACTCTGCAAATATTTATTTCCCTTTCTCAATGTCTTATTACATTGCTGCCATGCCAATGGTTAACTCAACTCCTCCACTATCCAGCAAGTTAGCCTTAGCCCAAACTCACCCAGATTCAAAATGGTCATTTCCATTTACTCTCAGCATTCCTAAAGCATTGCAACAAATAAAAGGACGGCATTTTTTTTCTCTCAGATATTCGCCAAATATCCTGAGAACTGCAATTGCTAATTTTGAATCCCCTAGCACCGCAAATTCTCCTGACTGCAAAACTTTCTTAGAGATTTAACGGGTTCCTGCCCACGGAGAGACTGATAAAGTACTTTCGAACCTTTGAGAATGACGCTAAAGGGAGCTGGATGAAGGGGGGTGGGGGCATGGCTGGAAGTCGGCACCAGCGCACAGGCAGGATTGGCTGCAGACTGAGAGCAATTCTGGGTAGAGAATTCACTGGAATACAATGTTCCAAGACCAACTGTAGCAAATTATACAGGTGGAAATATGACAGATTGATGAAATACTGCTGGGAGGAGGGTGGGAAAGGGATGGTAGGGAGCCTCAGCTTCGATCACTTAGAAAAAGAAATACATTTTTGTCTCATTGTTTTCTATGTTGCTTTATGTACCTGATTTGTTGGCCTCGTTTTCTAGCATACGTAATGTTTTTCAAATGTCCATATTCTCCAGTGTGGACCAGTTGCCTGAGGTAAGACAGAGAAGTCAGATCCCAGCAACACTTAAAAAGCTGTAAGTTCAAGGCAAGTTCTTCAAATTGCAGAGCGTGTATCCCCTTCTCTAATAGGGGCACATTTTACAGTACTTGCCTCATGAGGTTATAGGAAATTCGTCTCTATTCACACAATGGTTACACTCGGTGGCTAGGGAAAGGGTTTGGGGGATTGGAAGCTTCATTGCTTATATGGAGGGAACAAGAGAAGTATCATCAGCCTGTGGCCTTGTGGCGCATGAAGGGCCCCCACGCATGTCATGCAGAGGTGGGTGGGAAGGGCTTAGTCTGAGAATCAACTTTCTCTAAGCTGCCTCTTTCCTATCAGCATCTTTGCTCTCAACCCTTAAAGAAGCCCAGAATTTGACCCCCATCCTCACGCACCCCCACTGTAGACACCATGGGTGAAAATGTAAAATGTAGATGTCTCCTGGCATCCAGGCCTCAGAGTGGAAGACAGCAGTTGCATGCAGGGGCAGGAACAAGTCAGGGAGGATGCTTTCCAGACCAGAGGCCATACATGGGAAGCGGGATCCCTGGGTCCAGCTGATGGATCTGCACCGGAGCCCTGCACCAGCTGCTCCCCCCTGCCATCAGAACTGGGGTGTGGCCTAGGCTTCTCGCACAGCTGAGAGGCTAGGCACTTGGCTTTCTTTCTGGCGGTATGAGCTGCTGTTTTTCCTTATGCTTAAACATTCCTATCACTAAAATTATGAAAATGTTCTACAAAAAAATTTCTGAAATTTTGCAGAAAAATTGATTTACTTCTTGGTCTTTGTGCCTAATTCTAGTTACCAGTATATGTATATTCTCTGTAAATATTCTCACTTGAAGAACTTTCAAATATGGATATATGTTTAATTTTTAAACTATAGCAAACACAGATTTTTCTATTTAGGAATTTTTTATTTTTGAAGAAAGCACTAGAGCAGTGTTTGTCACTTTTTCTTTTTCTGGGTAGCTCTCTGCACCAGTTCTACTGAAGTTTTATAGAGAATCCATATCTTGTAAACCGAACCTGTGATTTATGCTTCTGAATGAATAAAATACAACTAATGGAGTTACTTTCTTCTCAGGCAAAGTATGAAGAAACTGCAAGAAAGAGAGGTATACTTTTTATTTAAAGAAAGTTGTAAGAAAATTAGTTATAAGTGGTAGCCTTAATAACAAATGTAACACTACCTGCATCTATGGAATATGATTTGGAATTATGTAGCTTTCCCAAGCCTACCAGATCAAAGTGTATTAGAAAAAAATATGGTATTTTCCACCATATGTGGTCCATGTTGGTTATGTACAGCTCTGGATTTTTGTGGACCTAGGGAAGGGATGGACGGTTAAAAAATAAAGCAGACACTCAGTATTTGGGCCTGTGGAGGATCATGGGAAAGCAAAATACTTTTAATAGATTTGATTTTTAAAAGAACAAAAATAAGAATAGGAAAAGTACCATAGTGTTAATTAAAATTAATGTCTAAGGCAAGGTGAAGAATGAGACATAAATGTGGAAGCAAGATGTGGAAGCTTCTGGAAGAAAAAGAAATGCTTTGTTTCAGGGTTGGCTTGCTGCGTTTCCAGTCAGTCTGCAATTCATGAAGTGAAGCGTGGCTTAGTTTTGTGTGATCTAGATAATATAACATGACTCCTATTTCCCTCAGTAACTTCCTTTTAACATTTATGATTTTATGCATTTCAGGCCCCTCACTGGGTTATAAGATTGGAATGTAACTGTTAATTTTAGTTCGATGTCTTTGTGAAATGCATTCGGCTATCCACACAACATTTCTTATTTCTTGTTCCTTCAGCTTGGTATACGCATAAAACACACCATAGTGGAATTGCCTGTTGAATGCCAGCACATTCATCTGTACCTGGGGAAGGAAAGAAAAAACATGGACCATCAACTCTTCTGGAACATACTACTTTAATTAAATAATATTAAGCTACAGACTGGTTTGTGCTTGTGCAGTGCTTATCTGTATTTAAATAGACAATTTCTAAATTGTGTCAAAGAAAGGAAAGCAGTAGGAAATTCAGCAAGTCTAAAGGGAGAGCGTCACTCTGCAGAGAAAGGCAGACAACAGTAGTGTAAAAAGTAAGTTTGTAAAATCATAAGACAAGCTCCAAATCTCAGCAGCACTGCTAGCACCAAGATTCCTAGGAGGACTTTGGAGTGTGTGTGTGTGTGACTTTGTAGTGATATTTATTTGGCTTCTAGCTAGTAGGCTGGTCTCATTTAGATAAAGTATTTTTCCTTGGCCACAATTTTTTAAATTTTAAGGTGGTTTTTAGGCTATTGAACTCCCTTTCAGGGTAATGGCACAGGCCTCTGGAATTTGGACCAGGTGATATTATGAGTTTCCTTAGGATGCTCTGCAGCAACTTAACATGCAGTTGAATAGTGTTTTTCTGCAGAAGGCAGATCAGTAAAAGAAAATTTTCAAAAAACATTTTTTTAACTGGGGTACAGTCTAAAATGGAACAATTCCTTTATTCTTTTCCATTTAGAAAAAAGGAGAAGAGGTACTGAGTCCCACACGTAATTCTGAAAACCTCAAGCAAAGCAGTCAGGTAGGGGAGGCCCCCTGCTCTTAGAAACCGTCACACATTTTTCCTGGCAAGGGCAGCTCCTTTAACAGCTGTCTTTGCAGCAGAAGGGCAATAGTGTGGAATTTTAAAATACCCCTACTATATGGGAATACTTGCATTGCTTTTACTTCTTTCTAGAGAATTGTTGGAAAATGCCTAGAGTAGGACTTACAGGAAGACCCCCATACTGCTTTCTCAAGCCAGTTTAACCCTAAAGTGTGGGTGAATTTCAGGGTTCTCTGTTAATTCCAATCAGACTGAGATGGAAGGACCAGTGGTTTTAGGGAAATGGATAAAGTACACTAGAAAAAAGTCTCCAGATTTGGGGGACTTTACCTGGCTACACTTCCCTGAAGTCCTCTTGTTGCACACTTCAGTAGCTCAGGAATTGGCTATAAATGGATCAAGTACTCTTCTGCCTTTTCAGGGAAAGAGAATAATCTAGACGGGATGGATTTCCATGCAAATAATTCCTAAGTGTTCTAATTGTGCGCAGGAGTGATAAATCCTTCTTGAAAAAGGGATAGATTCGAGTGGGATGCACTTAACAGGGTGTGCTCCCTGGGGACAGTCAATATGTGATCATGAGAACATCCTAGCTTTGTTTCTCTAGATAATTACAGAATGGCTGCCTTACTTCCAGAGCTTTGCTATGTGCACATCTGTCTGGATATGACAATCCCACAAGAAGCCATCATATGTGAACCACAGTGCCTTGACTCTCCAAGGCAGAGATACTAACTAATACCCATTCAAACTATGAATGTATATAATCAATTGGCCTGATCAACTGTAAAAAGAAAACTGTAAAAAGAAAACCCAAGTAAAAAAAAAAAAGAAATACTAAGACCCAGAGTATGAGAAAAAGAGTGCATAAGCTAGCAGCATTTCCATTTACATCATACCTCACGCTCATAAAACACATCCTCCAATGTCTTTCCCCCACTGCCATCACCTACAGCCTCAAACAAAGCCTTGTATACCTGAAAAACAAAGACAAGAAATTGTTTTTTAACAAATTTTCATTTTTTATAAGTATAAAAACTATATTTTTCCAGCAATATAGAAACTGTGCACCCATCTTAGAAAATCTATCCAGAAGGCCACAATTTTTCTTGTAGGATCTTTGGCTTCTTAAGGAAATACCAAAAAATCCAAACAACGAGAGTACAGATGGCATTCCATTCTATTGGCTTGTTCAGGCCTACAAGGCAAGAGGCAAAAGCAGTTCTACTTTCAGTGTATACTGAGCTGATTTCCACATTTGATTCTTAGGGCTAGTTAGACACATTATAGAGGCTAAAGGAGTGCTTGTGGTTTAATCAGTATGGCTTCATGGGTTCTTTGAGATGAAAACTGATTAAAATTCATTATGGAATTTCAAGTGAGGAACGGGTGGAAATTGGGGAGAAACTCAAATTTTAATATTATGCTAAAGAACCTCTTGCAGTGACACAAGAGATGTCACAAAGGTTCACGCATTGTCTGCTGGCTTATCTTTCCTGGAGGGTTTCGGAAATCCACAGGCAAAGATAAGAGGGGTGTCATCCCAGTTCTAGAAAAGCTACCTGGAGGGTCTGTATGTTACTGTCTGCAGGTCAGAAGGAACGGTACCAGGGGATGAGGTTATAACCTTGAGCTAAGAAGCTTCAGGCTCTCTAAGAGCAATTGGGTGCTGGAGTGGGAGAGGACATAGCAGCCCTCCTTTCTTTCCCGAATCCTGGACACTGAGCAAAGGGAGTGGTATAAACAGTATGTCCATATTTTCCGCTGTCCTTCAAGTAGACAGTCTGTACCTAACACTGTTTGCCCAATGGGCACTTGAAAGAATGGCTGGGTCAGGCTCTTTTACGTAACTCTGGCATGAGCTCACATTTCCAGAACACTGCACCAGTCTCTTGGGGAACTTGCTTTATCAAGCGCTTCAAAAAAAAAAGGGGGTCAAATGACCGTTCCTTGGAGATTTAAACAAGTACTTGCTTGGCAGGGACCTTAAAAAACACCAATAGCTTGGGTTAGAAACTCAGCGTATTTCTTTGGGAGAGACATTACAGCAAGAGATACTGCTTTCTATTGCACAAACATTATAAATGTTTTAGATAGATAGGAAGTGTAAATGTGATATGCGGGCTTCTAAAGTACAGGTGATGAAACCACACAAGACATTTCGGGAACCCGGGATAAACACATACTCCATGGTCCGCTACCCTCTTCATTTGCTCGAAGTCCTCTGCTTGGGCCAGCAGGCGCAGTCCCTCGGGATAGAGCTTGCCACAGGTCGGGTAGAGGATCTCGCGGTCCTCTTTGCTCAACTCGGTGCCAAAGGAGTTAAGCGTGATGATAAAAGCACGTCTGTCTGCCTCAAACTGAATTTGCAAGACATAAAATCAGTGAAATTGAACCATCTACTAGACGCTCTAGACAAATTCATTTCCAAAATGATTTGCTTTCCTTTCCTGATCTATGTCTAATTATAATACAGACATGTGTTATTAATGTTCCCGTAGTCTCTTCCTGTAACGGAGTAACTCTGCTTGCCAGAGAAGGATCACACAGCAGTGGCAACAGCCCAGGAGCCCAGGACCTCCCACTAAACTTCAGTTCCCAGGCTCTCTGTTACTAGTTACTCATGTGTCTCTCTCATGTAGGCCACTAGAGTCTCAAATGTGTCTTCCATAATAATTGGAATAATACCTACTTGCTGGGGTCGATTCAGAGATAGAACAAGGTAATGTAAATAGAAGGGCTTAGCAGAGTGTTTAGCACAAAATGTGCATATCATGCATGTTAAACATCCTTTTCTGATTGTTGATGTCAGTAGGATTTTTTACGTAATGAAACTGTGCTACTTACAATTCGTTTGTACTTTCCTGGTTTTGTTTTTCTTCTTTAAAGTTCTAGGTTAGATATCAATAAATTTAAGTCTGTAGCTAAGGATTACAGGGCTCGGGACAAGTGATCTTCCTCTCAGGGCCTCAGTTTTCTTATTTGTAAATGGTGGGGTTTGGCTACACGATCTCTCAAGTGGGTCACATGTACTCCCGGCCTGTCTTCTCTGTGTTGAGCACCACTAGGCACCCAAGCTCCCAGCCCGTCAGGCCTCTCTGTCTTATCTAACCACGGAGTCCTTCTTGAAATTGCCTTCTCTTCCTTTGGACTCCTCTTAGTTTTCCTTTTACCTACTCTGACTATTTCATCTCAGTCTGTCCTCCATGGGCATCTCCTCTGCCCACCATGGGAGTTTGCCATGATATCCTTGGGCTAAGAAAGCCTTCTCCATCCACCCAAAGCAACCTGCACTTACCACATTATTTTAAAATCTGTGCATGTGTCTTTCACCCCACCACACTCTAAAATCTTTGAGAGATCATGTCTCTCTCGTTGATTGTTCAATTTTAAATATCCAGTGCCTGACACAGGAAGATCTTAACTGTTTACTAAATCCAATGGAATGGTCCACGGTTCTACTATGGTTCTACTATTTTAAAAATTCTCTATTATTCTCTACAATGTTGCTATCCAAGGTGTGTTTCAAGGATTAGTAGCTTTGACATCACCTGGAAGCTCGTTAGAAGTTCAGAATCTTAGACGGTAGTCCAGACCTAGTAAACCAGAATCTGCATTTTAACAAGATTCCGAGCTTATTCATATGCACACGAAAGTTGAAATGAATTGCTCTACAATACTATTTTTGACTAATTAATAACAAATCCAGACTTGCACCAGATTTTACTGGAACTCTTTTGTTAGAACAGGTGTTTCCTATCAGTACAGTGAGAGTTGGTTCCTTCTGATCCTTTTGATTGCTCTCATGGAAATTGTGGGTGCGCCAGAAGCGAGGAGTGGGCTTATTCGGAAGCAAAGGCAGCTGCCTCTGGCTACTGAATATATCCAGTCCTGTCGGTAATTTCAGGCTGTCCAAGAATAAAAGAAGAAATGCAAGAGGGAGATTTCATGGCAATAAAAAAACCTTGAAATAATAGGGCAGGGGGAGCAACAATGGAGTTAATTGTCCCAGATGACCTTCAACGTCCTTTCTAGTTCTAGAATGTTAAAATAATAAGGAGAGAAATAGGGCCAGGTAGGCAGCACTGCAGGTATGCAAGGCAGGGGAGGCAGCTGCATGGAGTAGAGCATGACATTTTGGAGGAATGGCCATAGCTCAAACCCTGGGGAAGCAGCTGGAGAGGCAGGATGGACAGGTAGCTGGGAAGAGAATAGGAAAGGCTTCACAAGCCATGCCAAGAAGAGAGGACTTTGACTGATGCGGCTGGTTATCTGAACATGCCACACACTTTCCAACTTCTTGTCCTGGTTAACACTTGTTCCCTTTGCCTACAGAGCACATACTCCATCCCATGACTCTCCAGGTTGAAATCCTACCTGCATTTGAGGGTTCCATCAAATGTAATCTTTTTCTTAAGAAGCACTTCTCTTTCCTCTCTAATTAGATATGATTTCCTTTGACTCCTTATTATACTATAATTTCCCTTTTATTATAACTGTCTATCTACTTTACTACTTCTAGCCTAGGGGCTCTGTGTGTGTGTGTGTGTGTGTGTGTGTGTGTGTGTGTGTGTATGTGTATTCTCTTAGTGAAAAGAACTGTAATTTTTGAATTGTAAAGGAGCTATGCTGTCTTTGACCATCCCTAAGCAGACAGTTTGCTATGACATCTGATTATGGAGGACAGTAGATGGGGTGGTACTAGTTTCCTGTAAGCCCTGTATCATTTTCAGAGGGCAGCCAGCCTGTGTGGCACAGTGTACGTCGGATGTCTTTCCTTTCACTCTACCCTTCAAACACTCACGCATTTTAAAACCATAACTTATTTTTTGTTGTTGCAAAAGATAACCATGCAGTGTTGATGTATTCAAAACCATTATCCGTTGCTCATGATGGAGTTGGGCTCATCGAGTCAAAAATTCTGGCCAGTTCCTTACAGGAGGAAGGGTCTCCCTGGTGGGAGCCTTATTAGCATGTGTACTGACCGAGGGAGATGAAACAAACATATTCTGTGCTTATTTTTCACTGCTGCGTTAACCTTACAAACCGTCAGAAGAGCAGGAATAAGAGGCAAACAGTACACTGCAGCACATTTGTCTGCACCATAAAAAATTTCTTTTTTTAAATATGAAGCTACAGTCTTGTGATTAGGTCACATTTTAACCTGCAAACCTAGGTTAATGCCCTCTTCCACTGTATTCAGTCTTTTAAAGTCTCCTATCAAATGAGATCAAATGAGAATATGGAAGAACTTCAGAAACTCTAAGTGCTCTATAGTTGCACAAATAAAAGGGGAAGTAATTACATGATCTGGTATATTTATATAAAACTGACAAGCCTCTTCCAATCATATCATTAGAAATGTTATAACTGCATAACATACATAACTGATATTTTTATATAAATGTACAAAGATAGTTAAATGGATTTTTATTTTTAACACAGCTTGAAAAAAATCTAATCTAATAAGGTAGTATCATGGGTATAGGAAAGGGACAAAGAGAACACAGGGTATATAGTATTTTGACCAAATCCTCCTGGTGATAAGCATTCTGCTAATACTGTGCTACCCTTTTTACATTTACAAAGACATAATTCTCATTTACTTCTGATTTTTGTAGCACGTGCAGTATGATCTTTTTTTTCAGTTTTTTTTTTTTTTCAGTAAGCGGGCCTCTCACTGTGTGGCCTCTCCCATTGCGGAGCACACGCGCCGGATGCTCAGGCTCAGCGGCCATGGCTCACGGGCCCAGCCGCTCCGCGGCATGTGGGATCCTCCCGGACCAGGGCACGAACCCGTGTCCCCTGCATTGGCAGGCGGACTCTCAACCACTGCGCCACCAGGGAAGCCCGTGCAGTATGATCTTGCTTAAGAATTAGCACAGAAGAGCAGTTTTTATACAAAAGAACTGTGCAGGTGAATTTGATGTAGACATAATTTAACATAGATAAACATATAAGAACTGGAGCCAGACTACCTGTATTCAAATCCTGACACTACCACTTACTAGACATCAGGCAACTTACTAGCCTTCTCTGCACCTCAGTTGTCCCTTCTGAAAATGAGGTACTAAACTACCCATCTCATTGTGCTATTTTGAAGTCCAAGTGAATTTGTGTATATAAAGCACTTAGGATAGTATCTGGTATATAATAAGTGTTAGCTATTAATAGTGCCATTGTATACCTCTGCAAGGTTATTATTTTTTCTTTTTTTATTGAATGAAAGATTCTTTAAATACTAAGTGCTTTACAATTTTGAAGTTTCACATTTCATATAATCCCAGAATAACCTTTTTGTCCCCCTTATCCCTACATTACCCCTGCCCCTTTCCCTCTCCCCACTGGTAACCACTAGTTTGTTCTCTATATCTGTGAGTCTACTTTTTGTTTGTTCATTTGTTTTATTCACTGGTTTGTTCTATTTTTTAGATTCCACATGTAAGTGATATCATACAATATTTGTCTTTCTCTGTCTTATTTCACTTAGCATAATGCCCTCCAATTCCATCCATGTTGCTGCAAATGGCAAAATTTCATCCTTTTTTATGGCCAAGTAGTATTCCATTGTATATGTGTAACACATCTTCTTTACCCATTCATCTGTTGATGAACACTTAGGTTGCTTCCACACCTTGGCAATTGTAAGTAATACTGCTATGCACATTAGGGTGCATGTATCTTTTCAAATTAGTATTTTTGTTTCTTTTGGCTATGTACCCAGTAGTGGAATTGCTGGGTTATGTGGTAGTTCTATTTTCCGTTTTTTGAGAAACCTCCATACTATTTTCCACAGTGGCTGCACCAATTTACATTCCCAACAACAGTGTATCAGGGTTCCCTTTTCTCCACATCCTTGCCAACAATTGTTATTTGTATTCCTTTTGGTGATAGCCATTCTGACAGGTGTGAAGGTTATTAATTTTAACATTAATATTTTCCTACATATTTTGTAGGTATAAAGTACATGAACCATTTCTAAACCACAGGAATTATGCCATGTACAAACTACTTTTTTTTTTTTTTTTTTTTTTGTGGTACATGGGCCTCTCACTGTTGTGGCCTCTCCCATTGCGGTGCACAGGCTCCGGACGCGCAGGCGCAACGGCCATGGCTCATGGGCCTAGCCGCTCCACGGCATGTGGGATCTTCCTGGACCAGGGCACGAACCCGTGTCCCCTGCATCGGCAGGCGGGCTCTCAACCACTGCGCCACCAGGGAAGCCCCAAACTACATTTTTGAGCCAGAGATAATGTGGCTTTTTATAGTGTGGCTAGTAGTTAAATTTATGAAAAGAAATGGGGGAGCTTCATAGAGTCACTAGGCTGCTTGTGTTATGTTATCAGCATGTCTGGAAGAGACTAACTCACTTTCTGACAATTAGCATGCCATGAAAAAAAATGTTATTTATCGATGTGCACCGTCTGTATAATATAGATAAAGACAAAAAATATTTTTTGGAGTTCTCCAAGGAGTTCTGACTTCAAGGACTGCTTTGACCTTAAAGTTTTAACAGTATCTTTAACTGTAAGATGTTAATAATTAGGTATTTGAGAGGAGCTAATTTTATCAAATGCAGTTTCAGAACATTTGGTTGAAATATATGCAGATGAGGTTATTTCAGGTTTTTTTCTCTTCAAACCCAAAGGGTAGTTCTTATCAGGCTTTTCTTGAAATCAGAAGTCACTGAACAGCTTAAATATCTACCCACCAGTGTAGAAGCCACTGTAACAGATAATCTAATGGTTAAAGATATTCTTTAGATAAAACTTTGTTTCACAGGGCAAAGTGAGAGCTTTTTCAGCCCAGAATGGTTTTTTTTTTTTTTTTTTTAAGATCCAAGCGAAATAGGAAACCAGCAAGAGTGATCTATGTCAAATACTCAGTGCAAACTACGCCCGGAATTCCCCTCAGACCATTCTGATCTCTGGCCTGGGTCCCTCATGCATGTGCAGATTGACATTGCAAGCAAGAGGTCCTGTGGGCACAGATGAAATCTGTGATGATAAAGAGGAATTAAAGAGAATATAATTATTCTCTTTTAGAGAGGTTGGAACCAATGGTGGCATCTGACACATTGTGAGGTTTAAGTGGGCATGCCAACTGTGAATCACTACCCATAGAATCTTCTTACCAAGAGTGGGGATGCTCAATGGTTGTTTGGGGCAACCTTTATTTTAGGATTTATATAAGGAACCATGCCCACAGTAGACTTTGTTGCCAAGTTGTGGGGGTCCCCAGCTGCCCAATTTTGGGAGGGAAGTTAGTGATTATTATAAGAGTACCTATAGTGCACCAATTGTCCAAAGCATACTAAATTTTTAACTAATTATAATCTGCTTTCTTCATACTACATCAAAGTGAATCATGATCAAACTTCTATCAAAAACATTCTTTTCTAATTCCAAAGTAACTCTTCTATGTAGAAAACTAAGAAAATACCTCTTTTAACTGAAGACATCAAATGATATATGTACAATAAAATATACTGCTATTTTATTTCTAAATAAAAGAACTTCTAAGATTTTAAAAATTGGTAGGATTATATAAATAAAAAGTGTATAAGCACATTATTTGACATAAAAAAATTCAAGGACTCTTTCTTACCTCAAGAATGGGGCACATAATTTCTGCTGTGACATCACCATGATTCTTACAGAATTTATAGAATGCCTCGATGTAAGACTTAAAAAGAAGAAAGATCATAAGGCAAGAAAATGAATATATTTTCCTTTTGGAAATTTCTAGATCAGCTTTCCATGGGTTATTAAACTCTTTAATGGAAATTGAATTACTTCTCCCCTAGGGAGATATTTTATAATAAATTTGGTGTAAACTTTCACCTTGAAGCACATTGCACAGCCTAAAAAAGGAACTCCACAAAAGAACAAAATTGTACTTATCATAACTTATAATTACTCAACAAGCACTTTTTTGCATGCCTCTTGGATTATTTCTCACTGTTAATTCTTGCTATTCTAACAAGAGTGCCAAACTCTCTTATGAGCTCTGCAAATAAGTCTAGATTTGGTCCTATGCTGATATTTAATGTGCTCAGGAGACACATTTGGGATGGCATTGAGCATGGAAGATACACTGGAAAGGCAGAGTCTAGGCTGTAGAGGCAGCCCTGTGTTTGAGTCCCAAATCTGTTACTTACTAGCTAACTGACTTCTGCCAAGTAAATTTACCTCTCCGTGCTTCAGTTTTCTCATCTGAGGAATGAGGATGGCACATAGTTTTGCTGGGTGGATTAAGTGATCTAATGCCTTTAAATGCTTAAAACAGCACCTTCTGTTAGCTATATCTCAGGGATGCTTCCTCTAAGCCCATAAGTCTTTATATAAAAAGTAAAACTGCTGCAATGCAATGCTTTTGAGAGGCCCACATGTTTCAGCATAAGAAGCTAGATATACAGCATGGCAATGTATACATATATATATATTCATTCAGGTACTCTATGAGAGTGTCCAAAGATGCTGTAGTGGTGTGAGTGAAAATGGATATATTTTGCTCAGCCCTTATTACACAGAATGACTCAAATGGCGGCAGCGTAGTCCAGACAGACAGCTGGTCAGATTATACAAAGTGGTGCCTATGATGTTGTGTCCACAGATGGTCATCTTGGTATGCTGCACACTGTCAGTAGATTAAAATTGTGTGGACAGATTAACTGTGAAATTCAGGGACTCTGGTAACAGGATTGAGGACAGAGATGGACATACATAACACAAGGTTCACTATGTATGCTGGTTCTTTTGAAATGGATTCATATGGTTCACCACACTCATCTGTCCACCCACCCATCATCCATCCATCCATCCATCCATCCATCCATCCATCCATCCAATTGACACCTTTTATGTTCCAGGCACCATGTAAAGAGTTAAGGATACAGAGATGCATGGGATCCTCTCAAGGATCTTGCTGGCTGGGAGAAGTTGACATACATGTATTTAACTAGAAGACAGGCCAGGACTAAAAGATCTTTGTCCCCAGTATGCCTAGCTTCATAATTCAGCAGCTGGCTAACAGGCAAGTAACATTTAATAAAGAACTCTGGTTATGATGCATTATGTAATAAAGAAGAACATAATATTGGGGGAAACAGTTACCTTGTACAGTTTATTGCGCAGTATTTCAATATTCAGTTCGTCTAGAGTATTTTCAGACATACAGTCTTGAAAGAATGGAGCTGAAAGCAGAAATTATTGTACAAAATAAATTAATCAAAACATGATTATAAACTGTAGAAAATGTCTCCTGAACGCACCACCCTCTGCCCACCCCTAACTAGGACACTGTGGAGTGGCAATCCACAGACTCGGTGAGGCTAACAGTGATGGTGACAAGAAGGGTGATTACTTAGGAAGCATTTGCTCTGTGCAAGCTGTCACTAAACACTGGATATACCTGAACTTATTTAATCCTCACAACCTGGAACTACTCACTTTATGGTTTACTTTTTGAAGCCCGCCCGACACCCGCCTTTAGATAACAGTAATATTTACCATTTGCAACCTTACTATGTGCCAATCATTGAGTTGTATTAAAACCGTCTTAGTTTTCAAAACTCTGTTATAGTAAGATATTATTGTTTTTAAAATGAAGAAACTGGAGTGAAATGAATTGTTCCAAGTCACCTGGCTGGTGGTGGGCAGAGCCTGTCATGCTTAGGGATATCTGCTTTCAGACTCACCCTCTTTCTGCCATGCTATGCTCCATTAGCACTGGACACTTAATAAAGATGTAATTTTTTTCTTTTTAAAATTTGTTTTAAACAGCAACTATTTTGATGAATGATCAACAGTGAATAACTATAATCCAGGTTTCCTGACAATAACTGTATAAAATTATCCCATTAGTATTTTAAATGCTACAGCTGTTGTCAGTGCCAAATTATAATGAAATTATTATTTATTTCATCATTGCTTCAGGTCATTAGACAGACACTCCTGAGCATCTCAGAAAAATGGCATTCTTAAATTTCCTAAAACAAAATGTTTCCTATATGCAGCCTTATTAAGACAGAAATTTAAAATGAAAAGATAAGGAACTAAACATACAAAACCCAGCCAGAAAATTAATTTTTTGAAAAATTATAAGTTCTATTATTTATTTGCTATGGTCAGGAACAAAGTACAGGGGTTTGGAGGTTGGGAGATGAGCCCTAACTCCTTCTCAGCTACAAATGGTTTGCATGTGATCTGGTATACTTCATTGTCTTGATCTGAAAAATGAGGGAGCTGGACCAGATGATTCTTTAATGTCCATTTCACTTCTAGGAATCTGTATAGTACGACACTATATTCATGGAGAAAACTGTGAATTGAAAGTGCATTTTCTAATACTGTGATAACATACACAAGCAGCTGTGCAATGATTTATGCATTCATACCTAATGGTGTTTCAACCAGAATGGCATTAAAGAGATCAGAAGGTGTCTCTGCAATGTTGACTGCTTCCATTTCTGTGAAACGGCCCAACGGGTGGCACTTCACCAGAATTTCTTTCACAGATTTTTTTTGCAATG
Organism: Delphinus delphis; assembly: GCF_949987515.2. Taxonomy (NCBI): domain Eukaryota; kingdom Metazoa; phylum Chordata; class Mammalia; order Artiodactyla; family Delphinidae; genus Delphinus; species Delphinus delphis. The sequence continues at coordinate 28,969,492 of NC_082699.1, read as the reverse complement.
CACCGTTCATCAGTAGAATCACATTATCTATCATGTAACTGCACCTGGTGTAGAAGAGGGCTCAATCGTTAGGAAAACAGTTGCATGAGAACAAGAAGCATCCCTCAGGTAAAAAACAAAAAACAAAACAACCCCCCCCGCCCCCCCACATTTCAGGCACACACGCTTTCGTTAAGGAAATATATATCTCCTTTTATTTTAAACTCTGGGTTTTGAGAGATGTAGGTGAGGTAAAATATCTGACTCTCAGAGGGTACCATAGTTTGAAAAACCATGTTCACAGTTATAACACCTGACTGGTGGGACCACACAGAAGATGACCCTTACACAGTAAATGCCAAATGTGGTGGGTGGGGCAGACAGTAGTGAGGGTGTTAAATTGTTTGGTTTCTCATAATGGACTATGGGCTTAAAAAGTTGAGAAACACAGACCTAAAGCGTTTCATTATACTTCAAAAACTGACTATTTAAATCTTTGATGAAGCTCATTGTTGAGTATTCGATGTTTTAAATATTTAAAAATAAATAAAAATATTTAGTAATTTTAATATTAAAATGTTTTATATATTAAAAATTAAAGTATTCTGTTTTTTTTTTCCTCCTATGAGAGCAGATAGTCAACTTTCTAGTCTTTTCCCCTCCCAGAACCCCAAGAGCCCATAGGTTCACACTTTATGTGATTTCTCTATTCAATATAAGCTCTACCCAGGATATTCCAAGCAATGAGGTCAAGAAGTAAGAGAGACATAGTTGCTTCCTTCACAGAAAATACAGCTTAAGGGAGGCACTGGTACATTGCAGTGCAGCATACAGTCTGCATAAAGGAGATTACAGGGTGGTGTGGGGATTCAGAGCTGGGCACTAAACCAGTCTGGGATCAGAATTCCTAGGGAGTGACATTCAGGCTGCAACTTGCAGAATGATTAGGAGCTGTCCAGGCAAAAGCGGTGGCTGGGAAAGAGTGCTTCCGGGCAGAAGGGAGAGCATGTGAAAAGCCCCAGAGACAAGAGGGCCAGGAACAAGGACGTTCTTTTGCCTGCTGAGCACTGGAGGTGGGGCCCAGTTTGAACATGCAGGGTCCTGAAAGACAAGATGAGGAATTTGGATTGAGGGCAATGGGAGATGCTGAATATGTCAAGGATAGGGGGAATTATGATCTATGTAGATAGAATATGCATTAAAACAGGATAAGAAGTAAGCCAACACTTATATAGTAAAGTGCTTTACAAAAGTTATTTTATTTAATCACGATAATTACACTGTGATGATGATAGGTACTATTATTACCTCCGTTTTATAGATGAGGAACTGGCAGCCCAGACAGGTAAAAATCTCACCCATAACGACACAGCTAACAAATGAAGAGGGCTGAGAATCAAACTCAGACAGCCTGCTTCTGAAACTTTTCTCTTAACGCTCAGATTATGCTGTGTTTAGTTGTCAAGGATGACACATAGGTTTCTAAGTTTAACAGTTAGAAGCTGGAGCCATTTATTGAGATGAGAGCACTGGAGGAAGAACGGCTTGTAGTGGGAGCTGATGTTTGGACCGAATGAGTTTAGATGCCCAGGAGGAGATACCCAATAGGCCTCGGACGTCTAAGTCCTGAAGAGACAGCTGTGGACCAGAGACATTTAGGGAGCGTGGGCAGGGGGTGCTAGTTTAAAGGTGGAAGCAGATGTCTTGGGAATGCTTGAGACCACATTCTAGAGTGTATGTCAAGAGTTCTGTCCTGAGAACTCCGGGGAACCCCAACATTTAAGGACCTTGATAGAACCTGAGAAGGAATGACCAGATGGTAGGAAGAAAACCAGGGAAGAGAATTCTAGGAAGAGGTTAAAGGCCACAGGAAAGTCAGGGTAGACATTGAAGCAAGGTGTTCTCAGGATGCAGCCACTAAGAGGTCATCTGGCACCACAAAACATGTTCAGTGGAGTTTGCTTGTGGAAGGGAAAGGGGAGAAGCCAGAAACCTGACCACTGTGTGTTTAAAATGAGTGGGAAGTACAGAGGGTTTTGGAATGTTTAATTGTTTTGTTTTTTAAAAGAGTTTAAACTATAAAGCAGGGGAAGGCAACTGTATGGAGACCCGGGGGCCAGAGGAGCTTTGGACTTTCAGTTTGGGTGTATTTTTCGGTTTTTTTGTTGTTTTTTAAGGTGGGAGAGAAGAGAACACATTTAAGAGCTGAGGGGAAAGAGGCGGCCAAGAGGCTGAGGTGGCGGCTCAGAAGATGGAAGGGACAGCCAAGCGATGAGACAAGGTCCTCCACGTTTGGCAGTGATGGGACTCAACTACTGCACAATTAAGGCTTGAAAAGAACACCTTTCACTGGATGAAAATGAACCTGGCCACTTAGAAGCCCTGTCACTGGAGTCTGGCGGCAAGGGTTACTGACTTCCTGTGCAAGAATGCATTTCCAGGGCTTCCCTGGTGGCGCAGTGGTTGAGAGTCCACCTGCCGGTGCAGGGGACTCGGGTTCGTGCCCTGGTCCGTGAGGGTCCCACATGCCGCGGGGCGGCTGGGCGCGTGAGCCATGGCCGCTGAGCCTGCGCGTCCGGGGCCTGTGCTCTGCGGCGGGAGAGGCCGCAGCGGTGAGAGGCCCGCGTAACGCAAAAAAAAAAAAAAAAAAAAAAAAAAAAAAAAGAATGCATTTCCAGCAGGATAAGAATCTCCTGCATTGCAACTGAGCTTCCGCAATGTACCCCAATAAAATTTTTACCTAAAGAAGTTTAGAAGAAGGCAATTATCCCTTTATAAAAAGCACATGACTATAAAGTTTCTTCACTCCCCCAAACAGCAGTACCAAATTTGGACATTATGGAATTTTAGAACCCTTTTTATCTCTTGAAAATGATATTAAAATGGAAGTGCTTATTTAACTGTCCCCTTATGGCTCAAAAGCTATTACCTGAGAGGGGAATTGCCAGCACTTAATAATCCTTAGCAGACTCCAGATGTTTAATTGCTCCCCCTCAGCACCCCTGTAATGTAACAGCATATGAGCCGCCAACATTCCCAATGTGCAGAGGACAATGAGACCAACGCTGACAGGGGAAACCGAAGTCAATGCTGTGAGAATTTAGCCCACACGTAACACTCAAGCCTATGCCTGTACATGTGTATGTGTGCACATGTGTGTCTGGAGTGCTTTTTTTTTAAAAAATTAATAGAGAGGCTAGGCCCTCTATTGCAAAGAGCAAGGGCTATGGAGATTGAATTGTTTTATTTCAACTCATTTAAGTGGCCTTGTTTCTAAGATGGGACAACAGTAGCAGTTCTCATAGTTTTGTTCAGAAAATGAAATGAGACTTAGGATTCGGCCCATGGCAGGGGAGAGGGGTATCTTTCCTGTCCCTCCCTCATCTCTGTCACATAGGCACCAGGTATATAATTATTATTGGCTGTTTGGGATGGCGGGGGGATAATGTGCCCAGAAGACAGCTTGCTCTTTCCAGAGTATAATCTTGATAGAACTCTAGGGCCCTGCCTCCAGTGGTTAGGAAGGAAATCTCTAGTGGCGTTGTTTGAGTAATGTTTGAGTTTAAAGACATCTGGGTGCTCACCTAGCTCAAACTCCTAATGTTTTAAATAACTGTGCTTATTAGTAGCAACAGAGCCAAAACTAGTGCCCACTCTATTGGGCTAATTTTTCTCCCACTCATGGTCTAGACAAACATCTTCACTTCTAGCCCCTTCTAAATATTTTCTTCTGTAACTTTGATATTGGCACATGTGAAAATCATGAAGTCACCTTAAATTGTAACAGTAAATGACTCTATTTCAAAATTTTTAGGTTGTAAAAATAATAATTTTTAAAAATGCCAATGCTTCTTGAGGTTGTTGCTATGTGCCAGGCATTACATGCATTACACTACATTACATTACATACATGCAGTACCTTATATGCATTACATGCATGTTCCCATTTAAGCCTCCCCACAAGTCAGTGCTCTAAGGACCATTATTACCACGACTTTACACATAAGAAACTGAGGCGGGCTTCCCTGGTGGCGCAGTGGTTGAGAGTCTGCCTGCCGATGCAGGGGATGCGGGTTCGTGCCCCGGTCCGGGAAGATCCCACATGCCACGGAGCAGCTGGGCCTGTGAGCCATGGCCTCTGAGCCTGTGCGTCTGGAGCCTGTGCTCCGCAACGGGAGAGGCCACAACAGTGAGAGGCCCGCATACCACAAAAACAAAAACACAAAAACTTTTATTATAAGTTTAAATACTGCAAAAATATTTCTGGTATATTGTGAATGTCAGTATTTAAAATGAACCTGTTAAATCAGTCAAATTAAATTATCCAATGAAGAATCTGAATACCCACTTGCTAAAGACAGATTTTTGTCCCCCTAAAATTCATGTTGAAGCCCTAACCCCCAATGTGATGGTATATGGAGATGGGGCCTTTGGGGCTATTAATTAGGTTTAAGTGAGGCCATGAGCATGGGACCTACATGATGGGATTAGTGTCCTTATAGGAGTAGACACGAGAGATCTTGTTCTCTCTCCCTCTGCTACGTGAGGACATAATGAGAAGGCAGTTGTCTACACGTGAGGAAGAGAGCCTTCCCCAGGGAACCAAATTGGATGGCACCCTGATTTTGGACTTCCATGCCTCCAAAACTGTAAGAAATCAATTCCTGTTGTTCAAGTCACCCAGTCTATACCATTTTGTTACAGAAACCCGAGCTCACTAAGACACTACCACTATTCAATTACAAATACATAAACAGAAGGAAATTATGTTGTTCCTTATTTTTTTTTTCTGGAAATGTTATTTCTATTCCAATTCTCTGATGAAATTTTACCCTAATATGGCATTTATGTCTTTATATTGAAAGTCTTTTATGGCTCTCTATAACTCTATGTACATATAATTGAATATTATTTTTCATTTCCTGTGATCACAGGCTTCAAATGTTAGAAGAAATTTTATGAGTTATTATTATGATTACTACTATGTGGGCACACCAGCATGGCATAAATTTTTAAAGCTTTTTATCTTGAAATAATTAGGTTGACAGGAAGTTGCAAAAATAATACAGAGGGGTCCTATGTACTCTTCACCCAGTTTCCACCAGGGGTTACATCTATATAGCTATAGTGAAACATTAGAATTAGACAAGTGACACTGGTACTCTGTGTGTGTGTAGTTCTGTGTTAGTTTATCCCATGTGCCTATTTGTGTAACCACCACCACAGTCAAGGTAAAGAACTATTGTATCATCCAAAGATCTCCAATGTGCTACCCCCTTCACAGTCACATCCTTCTCTTCCCACCCACTATCTCCTAACCTCTGGCAAATACTAATCTGTTCTTTCTGTAACTTTGCCATTTTGTGAATAATATTTAACAGGAATTGTATATTATGTGACATTTTGAGACTGGCTGTTTTAATTCAGCTTAATTCCCTTGAGACATATATAATACATACAAGTTGTTGCATGTAAATAATTTGTCCCTTTATTGGTGAGTAGTATTCCACTGTATGTGTATACTTGTTTGTTTAACCACTCACCTATTTAAGGCATTTGGTTTTGGGGGTTTTTCCCCCAGTTTTTGGCTATTATAAATAAAAACTGTTATGGAAACGTGTCAGTTTTTACATGGAAATTAATTTTAATTTATCTCAGATAAATGCCTAGAAGTGCAAGTTGAGTTGCGTGGTAAGGGTATGTTTAGTTTTTTAAGAAACTGACACACTGTTTTCCAGAGTGGCTGTACAACTTTTAGTGAAGTGTATAAACCTTTCTTCTTTTAAAATCTCCTTACCTTCCCTATTTATAATAGAATTGTCTTAAATATTTCCTCTGCGTACAGAAAGGGCCACATCAGACAAGTATTAATTTTTGCTTCAACTGTCAAATATAATTTACAAAATCAAGAGGAGAAAGTCTATTGTATTTACCCATATTTTCCTCCTTTTTTTATTGTTCTTTTCCTGTTGTTTCAGACTCCTTCTTTTATCATTTCTTTTCTGTTTCAAGAACTTTGTTCAGCCATTATTTTAGGGTAGGTCTATGGGCACAAATTCTTAGTTTTCATTCATCTGAGACTGTTTTGAGTTGCTCTTCATTCTTGAAAGATATCTTCATTGTATATAGAATTTGAGTGGACATCTCTTTCCTTTTAGCATTAAAAAAATGTTACACCGGGCTTCCCTGGTGGCGCAGTGGTTGAGAGTCCGCCTGCCGATGCAGGGATCACGGGTTCGTGCCCCGGTCTGGGAAGATCCCACACACCGCGGAGCTGCTGGGCCCGTGAGCCATGGCTGCTGAGCCTGTGCGTCTGGAGCCTGTGCTCCGCAACAGGAGAGGCCACAACAGTGAGAGGCCCGCGTACCTCAAAAGAAAAAAAAAAAAGTTACACCCCTTCCTTCTGAACGCCATCGTTTCTAATGAAAAATCCACCATTGTTCACGTTGCTTTTCCCCCACAAGTGTCACAGCTTTCAGGCATTTTTGTCTTTGTCTTTCAGAAGTTTGACTATGATGTGTCGTGGCTTGGATTTCATTGGGTTGTTCTTGTTGGGGGTTCACTCAGCTTCTTGAATCAGTAGGTTTGTGTTTTGCCAAATTTGGAAAATTTTTAATTACTGTTTCTTTGAATACATTTTCAGCCTTTCCCCTTTTCTCCTCTCCTCCTGGGACTCATTGCTGCTGTGTATTTTGAGTCCCAGGAGTGAGGGAGAGAATGGAGTTGGAGGAGTCTTAATCTTAAAGGATGTAGTGGGAAGAACTGGAAGTTTGAAATCCAGAAGCTTGGAGAAGGGCTCTGTTCCCACCTCACCCCCCCACCCCCCCCAGTCACACCTGCAGACTACTTCTGCACTTCCACAAGCTAAGTAGAAGGAGCCATTTGCATCCCATCATATCAAAGGTACATACTATTAGCATAGTTTATGACTGTGCTGATCTTGATCACCTGGCTGAGGCAGTGTTTGCCAGATGTCTCCACACTGCGAAGGTACTGCCCCCTCTTTCCACATTGTACTCTTTGGAAGAAGTCACTGTGTACAGCCTATCCTTAAGAAGTAGGGAATATGGTTCCCCTCCTTGAGGATGGAGTATCTACACAAATTATTCTACAAGGGAGATTTGTCTCTTCTCCCTCATTTATTAAGTTATCCAATCATTTATTTGGATCAGGATGGTCTCATAAATATTTATTTTACATTTATTTTTATTTGGGGTGATAATTCAGTACAACTTCCTTTATTTTGTTGCTCAGATTGTTCCAGCTTTAGCCACTAAGGGCTCTTGCAGTTGGCTCCTGTGTGCTCCTTTAACATACCCAACCATTGCAGGTTTTTTGTTTTGTTTGTTTCGTTTTTCATGTCCTCATATTCTGGCATTCCAAGACAGTGTAAGTTCATCTTATATATTTCTTGCCCCAGTCCTAAAATTAGCTTTTTCTCCAAGGAACGCTGATTCCCTTTATGGGAGAATGGTATTAGAAACCAAGATCTGGGCATTAGGTGGGGTATTTACCAGTGTGGTTTTTATTGTAGGCATTCTCAGCTAAGAGAAAAGAAATATACACATACCTAATAAGCAAGGATTCCATCAGAGTATTATTCTCACTCAGTAGGTCCCACTTCAAAAACCTTATCCATGGCCACACTTCCTTCTGCCACATAGAAGTATACTATTTGCAAATCTTCAGCTCCAGGCAAAACCTCTTTCTCCAGCCTCAGATCCATATTCTTTCACTTCCTTTCTGTGAATATGACTACTGATTTTCTCATAGGCACCTCAGTCACACTATCTCAAAAATCTTATTGCCCCTAATCTTTCTCCTTCTTCTGGAATCTCTATCTTTATCAGCAACCTCACTACTCTTATTCCTAAAAATCTCTCAATGGCTTCCTTCTGCCTTTAGAATGAAACACAAGTTTTTCATAATTGTATTCAAGGCCCTTCATTCGTTGGTTTCTGATTACTTCTCTGGCTATTGATGTGAATGATAGCATTAAAAAGAAAGTATATATTTTAGAAGAGAGAATAGAACAGACCCCAAAAACTTTTAAAGGGCGAGAAGAAGACTTTGTAAGAAGAATGAGGAAAGGCCAGGATGGTTAAAGGAGCCCAAAAAGAAAGTGTCATCACAGAATGCACAGGATGAGGACATCTACTGTGGTGAGTTATGAAAAAGCTGAAAATATATCCATTAGACTTAGCAACTAGAGTGGTTTCGAGGGCCTGGTGGGGTAGAAAATAAGACTGGAGTGGGTTGAGTAAATAAGTGAGAATATAGCAGTAGAGACTATCCTTTTTAAGAAGCTTGGCATCAAGGGGGTGGGAAAGAGTAGAATACCATTATCTTCACGTGGTTGCTGTGTAAATTAAATCAAATCACACATATGAAAACAGTTTGGAATCATAAATTGTCACAGTAAAAGGGGTCCAAGCTTTGAAACAGATAAGCCTAATTCTAAGCCCAGCTCTGTTACTTAAAAACCAGTTTAACAAGAGCTTCATTTCCTCATCTTAAATGGAAATATTTATTCAACTTGAATGGTTGGCACCAGGATTAGTCAGACATATGAAAGCATTACTGCAGTGCCTCCTGCAAAGAAGGAGGGTCATACATCCTTAGAGGAAGTTAATTCTCTATAAACCAGACCTTGGAGGAAGAGGAGGAGAAAATTATAAACCACATACATAATCTTTAGAGTAAAAAAATTGCAATGTTCATGCTCTTTCATCAAGTCTGAGATTTCTACATCTCTGCACTTTTACACTTAGTTCTAGTTAACAGAATCCTTTCTAAATTTACCTATTGCTCTTAGAAGATAAGGGTTTAGGGACTTCCCTGGTGGCGCAGTGGTTAAGAGTCCGCCTGCCAATGCAGTGGACACGGGTTTGATCCCTGGTCTGGGAAAAGCCCACATGCCACGGAGCAACTAAGCCCGTGCACCACAACTACTGAGCCTGTGCTCTAGAGCCCGCGAGCCACAATTACTGACCTCGTGTGCAACAACTACTGAAGCCCGTGCACCTAGAACCCATGCTCCCCAACGAGAGAAGCCACTGCAATGAGAAGCCCGCGCACCGCAACGAAGAGTAGCCCCCGCTCGCCGCAACTAGAGAAAGCCTGAGTGCGGCAATGAAGACCCAACGCAGCCAAAGATAAATAAAATAATTAAAAAAAAAAAAGAAGGGTTTAACTCCTGGTATGGCATGGAGACAAGAAGCTGAGTGGTACAGTCATTTGGAAGACAGAACATCCACAAGACCATAAATCATAATACCTGTTGGGATACTCACCCTCAGGTCTAGATTTATACCTTTCATAAAATCTGTTACCATCCTGCTCTACATCTTATAACCCTAGAATTATCCTTGTGTGGCCATTATTTTATATGATGTTTCCTTTAAGATATCTGAGCTTCAAAATATTTAATGTTGGCTTCCCTGGTGGCGCAGTGGTTGGGAATCCGCCTGCCAATGCCAATGGGTTCAAGCCCTGGTCCTAGAAGATCCCAAATGCCACGGAGCAACTAAGCCCGTGAGCCACAACTACTGAGCCTGCGCTCTAGAGCCCATGAGCCACAACTACTGAGCCCACGTGCCACAACTACTGAAGCCTGTGCACCTAGGGCCTGTGCTCTGCAACAAGAGAAGCCACTGCAATGAGAAGCCCGTGTGCTGCAATGAAGAGTAGCCCCCGCTCACCGCCACTAGAGGAAGCCTGCGTGCAGCAACAAAGACCTAATTCAGCCAAAAAATAAATAAATAAAGTAAATAAATTTAAAAAAAATTAATGTTTTCTCTTTGGAAATGTAATTATTAATCTCAAAACAATGCTGGTTAACTCATCATAAATGATAGCTGCTTTTATGTATGAAAAGGCCTGAACCCCTTTGTTAAGATGGAAGCTCTTCATGACTCAGTCTTAATTCTCCTTTCAGGCACGACTGGATAGGAAACAACTTGGCGAATTTGGAGATGACAAGAGATTCATCATCTCAAAGCATTGTGACTAAGGTTTGGCTTCATCACGTGAGCCACACCCTGATGTCAGCACTGGTTCCTTCTACCTAAGTGGCTGGATCAGCATCCTTTCCTATGCAACATATAATATAGTGTTCTCAGTGATAATGATGCTGTTTTCGGCAAGCAGGACTGTGATACGATTCTAGGTCACACTTGTACATATAGAAAATACAAGATCAGGGACATAAAATGCACGATCAAGGGCTTCCCTGGTGGGGCAGTGGTTGAGATTCTGCCTGCCGATGCAGGGGACATGCGTTCGTGCCCCGGTCCTGGAAGATCCCACATGCCGCGGAGCGGCTGGGCCTGTGAGCCATGGCCGCTGAGCCTGCGCGTCCAGAGCCTGTGCTCCGCAGCAGGAGAGGCCACAGCAGTGAGAGGCCCGTGTACCGCAAATAAATAAATAAATAAATAAAATTTTACAAAATGCACGATCAAGAGTAATTGTTCATGGAAAGTATAGGGGTGTGTGTGAAATACATTAGGTGTACTTAAGTTATTTCATTCTGAATGAAACTCCTCAGTGAAAGGTACTGATCCACCCTTAACAAGCCCACCAGTTATTTACTGTCACATGGACAACAGGGCCATGTGGAAAGTATTTTCCCATGTGTTAATTTTCAAATGAAAGTTTTCCTTGATTGTATTGATAAACATTTCTGATATACCCCAGATTTATTCAATCCAATGCTAATCCCATGTACTCAGATGGGGCAGCCCCGACATTTAGTCTGATTTGCTAATAGACTGTTGAGGTTTAGAATATCCCCATAAACACACTGCTCCCTCTTGAAATCTGACGTTTTGGTTAACATTTCTTACTTCCCTGAAGTTTCCCATTTTTTAAATAGAGGAAGTGAAAATTAAAACCATTTTTAAAAGCAATTAATTTTGCTGTCACACTCATTTTCTTTTCCTTCCAGGAAAATAAAATACTGAGAAACTACTAAGAAGTCAGCATTGCTGTAACAGCACATTTAGAACAAAAATGTTTATCACTATGCATTTCCCAAACCCTTGGTAGCTCTGGAATCTTTAGAAAACTCTTTTCTCCAGTACTTAAGATTCTCTACAATCTTGGTCTAATGCATTTGTTTGGATTAAAAATTCTTCAAGCTTGTTTGTCCTTTTCTCTATCAGTGTCTTTGTTCCTACTCTTCTCTATATGGATAAAGCATCTCTTCCCCACCAATTGCTAAAAGCTGAGATCTTTCCCATCCTTTAAGGCCAATATTCAAATATTCATTTTAAGCTTTTAAACTGTCTCTAGCTAGAAGTGATATCTTTCTTTTTCTCTCTAAATTTCTGTATTTATATTGGTGTGAAATTAATTTTTAATATACATTGGCAGTAGCAATGGTGAACATGAGCAACAGTTAGCTCATCCATTCACAAATAGTTATTATATATCTAAAGATCTAAGACCTGGATTCCTGCACTAATTTTGCCACTAATCAATTGTTCTTGGGTAAGTGATTTTACATGTTCAAGTGTAATTATTTACAGATAATTCCTACCTATCTTTATTACTTATAGTATCCTTAAAGATAAGGACTTTGTTCAGTACAATTTTTGTACTGAGGCCTGAACCATACTTGCACAGAACAGGGACACACACTGATGATTTTTTTCAATTGATGAATACATTTTTCTCTATGTTCAGACAAATATGTTAATTCTGATATTCCCTGAGTAAACAGAATCAAGAAGATAACTGGCATTTTTTTCTAGAGGTCATAGCTGCTTATTCCTTGCTTTTTCTATACTTTTCTACTGAGGAGAATAACATTAGTGAGATTGCTCCAGTGTCGCCCCTTCTCTAGCACTGTATGTAAATATTACAGAAATTCATAGGAAAACACCAATGGAATGATACTTCTTGCTCATTAGGCAGTTAGACATGCTGTGTCTATAATAGCTTGTTCTCCACCTAGTCAAGAACAGTGACTGGTGAATCTCATCTTTATTATATTCAAAACACCAGTCACAATAAATTTTGGAGAATCTTATTTCTTCCAATGAGGAAAGAAAAAAAGAAACAGCTGAGAGGACAGGGTAGATGAGAAAAATTTTCATACATTGTTGGAGCATGAGGGAGCAATCTGCTAATATCTGTCAAAATCTAGAACTTGCACAGCTGTTGACAAAGCAGTTTCACTTCTGGGAATCCAACGTAAGGAAATTCTGGCATGAGGAAGCAAATATATGCGTACAATGATGTCTGTTGTAGCATTACTTGAAATAGCAAAGAAATAAACTATATGGACAAAAGGGGGATGATTAAATAAATCTTGGTACATCCAACACAATGCAATACAATATAAGCTTTAAAATAAGTTAGATCTATATACACTTATGTAGAAAAATCTTAATAGATTACATAAAAAAGACAAATTGTAGGCAATACATAGTATAATCTCACTGTTCTAAAAAAATAAAACCAACTATGTGTATTCATATTTATTGGTTTAGATATAAATGTATGCATACACATAAAATGTTTTTCAAATAGAAAGAAATTTGGAAAGGCATGCATAAAACATAAGTGTTTGCCTCTGGGCTTTGGGAAATGGGTACTGGAATATACTCTTTACTTAGAAAACCTCTGTTCTGTATTTCTAAAAAGCCATCTCATAGGATTGTTGTGAAAATTAAATAAATTTAATACATGTAAAGTGATTATAAAATTGCTGGCTTGTAGTAAGCACTAAATAAATTTTTGAATAAAAACTCTTAAAAAAATATACACACGTGCCTCATTTTCAATTAAAAAAAACAAAATACATGAGACAAAATAAAATACAACTAAGGCAGTGGTTATCTGGATAAGTACCACAATGGATTTCAATCTCTCCAGGTTATGGGACAAGTCTTTTACTAAGTCTTTTACTAAACAATTGCTGGGGAAGGAGCAATACTTTGGAAAACAGGTTGCTGGGATCAATCATGCCCCCTGGTGGTTGATTGCTGCCTAGCCAGAAAGTTGGCAAAGCAAAGGATAGAACCCGTTCACCTTGGCCCTGATGTATCAATATTATACGTTCTGTGGCATCCATTACCTTAACATCGTTAACCCTCAGACACCACTTTTGCCGATGTCAGGCGGCATCGGCAACCCAACAGCCATACTGGTTAAGCCTGTGTTTCTGCTCTCTCTGCTGGATGTGCCTCCTGTTCACGTACAAACGGGGTCATTCTTCAGGCCTCCTTTATGCAAACTTTTCTCACTTTCACAGGTGACTAGACCCCAATGCATAAAGTTAGCTACATTTTTTGTGTATATGTGGATATGTTGTATGTGTAGATTTATTTGTGTATTATATATGTGCATAATTTTCAATCAGCCAGTTTCATGGATGTACGATTTGTATAGTCACACAGGATTCCACACTTAGAAGGGCCCTGTGCTTGGTTTAATTCTCTGCTGTTTTTCTCCTGAAATTACTAAAATTTTTTTTTTTTTTTTGCGGTACGCGCGCCTCTCACTGCTGTGGCCTCTCCTGTTGCGGAGCACAGGCTCCGGACACGCAGGTTCAGCGGCCATGGCTCACGGGCCCAGCCGCTCCGCGGCATGTGGGATCCTCCCGGACAAGGGCACGAACCCGTGTCCCCTGAGTCGGCAGGCGGACTCTCAACCACTGCGCCACCAGGGAAGCCCTACTAAACATTTTTTAACAAGGACCCTGTATTTCATTTCACTGGCCTCACAAAATAATGTTCTACTTTCAATTAAACTCACAACTCTAAATTTAATATAATAATTATTATTTTAGATGAGGAAACCAAGGTTTTGACTGATTCAGGAACTCTTTTCAGGGTCTCACAACTGGTGTATTGTAGACAGAGAACCTACCTACTGGCTGTAAGAATTTCTCACGTGCATCAGGGTCACCTGATTGAAAGGCTTATTGAAAGTGCAGATTCCTAGATCGCAGTCCAGAACCTACTAAAACATACTTTTTAGAGGAATGGTCTTAGAATCTGTACCTTAAGTAACTCTTCTACTGGCTTAGAGAACAAAGTCTATATTCAATTCATCTCTAATCTTAGAACCTAGCATAGGCCTTCACTCATAGCAGTAACTTAATAAACATTATGCTGATTAAGTATCATTCAGTTATAGCTCGACCAAGCATCACTTTTGCAGAACAGCACCAGTGTTTTACCATTCAAGTGCTTGAGAGTTTTATACGAGGAAGGCTTTATCAGCAGCTAGAGTTGAGACATTTTTCTCCTGCACTTGTTCCCCATTGAACATTCACATGGATAGAAAGCCTTTAAGTTGGTGCAATCTTTATATTTCAGAACATTTCTGGCCAAAGAGTCAGAATCACAAGTGCATAGTGCTGTCAAATAGTCAGTCTCATAATATTATTGGGAATTTGATTCTTGAAATCAGAATTTAACAAATTAAATACTATACAGACTTGGAGGTAAGGAAGACACAAAACATCTAGAATATTCATGACCAGATGGAAGGCTATATAAACATTTAAAAATATTAGAGGGGGAAGGGGGTGAGGGGAGGAGAGGAGGTGAAGGAGGGGGCATGGGCTCACGCCGCTGAAGTCCACTCACTCGCTGGTCACCTCCTGACAAGTGGAGGGGATCCGCTGCGGACCAAGGAAAGCGGAGGAGCCTGGTGGCAGCCACCCCCTCTTCTGCACTTCCCTGCACTCTCATCTCTCTCGGCCTTGGCTTCTGACACGAGAAAGAGATGATGGTTGAAAGTTTTGGAGATCCCTGTTTTTTATGGAACACAGTTGTGTAAAATTTTCATAAGATTCCTTGGCAATAACATACACTTGTGATGGACCCTAGAAATACTGCTGTTAGGATTGGGTTCTGATTCCGAAGGATTTTCAAGAAAGAGTCCCTCGGCCATCAGTACTGGCACACTGGTCAGCAAGAGAGAAGTAGAGCTAGAGAACAGCACAAAGGAAGAAGAGGACCTTCGCAAGTGGAATCGGGAAAGAAACATCGAAGCAGGGAAAGATGATGCTTTGACTGATGTACAGCAACAGTTTTCAGTGAAAGAAACAAACTTTACAGAGGGAAACTGAAAATTGAAAATTGGCCTTCAGGCTAAGAGAACTAAAAAACCTCCAAGGAACTTAGAGAACTATGTATGTCAACCTGCCATAAAAACAACTATCAAGCACCCAAGAAAAGCGCTTAAAAATGGGAAGATGACAGATGAAAAGAATGAACACTGTCATTTCAGTGGTGTCCTCTGATGCACAAACGTTTTCAATTTTGATGAACTCCAATTTGTCTGTTTTTTCTTCTATTGCCTGTGCTTTGGTGTCATAGCCAAGATATCACTGGGAAATCTAACATCATGAAGGTTTTCCCCTATGTTTTCTTCTAAGGGCTATAGTTCTGGCTCTTATGTTTAGGTCTTTGAGAGATTTTCAGGTATCCATCTTACTCTGAACTTGCTCCCTGAGTTCAGAAACTGATTAAGATAGCATGGCATACTTTGGACATAGGAAATTGTTATAAAAAAACGTAATGTATGGGCTTCCCTGGTGGCGCAGTGGTTGAGGGTCCGCCTGCCGATGCAGGGGACACGGGTTCCCGGTCCGGGAAGATCCCACATGCCGCGGAGCGGCTGGGCCCGTGAGCCATGGCCGCTGAGCCTGCGCGTCCGGAGCCTGTGCTCCGCAACGGGAGAGGCCACAACAGTGAGGGGTCCGCGTATAGCAAAAAAAAAAAAAAAAATGTATAAGCTATGGATATTGGACTAGCAACTATTAGTTTGATTAGGTAGTACACTCCTATGATTCAGAATTTAAAAGATAAAAAAGGAAACAATAAAACATTGTTACCATCATTACCCTTCTCTCCCCTGAGTACTCAAATCCATTTCGGAATCTCCTTTTAGGCAATCATGTGATAACCCCCTACTAACTGTGATAGCTAGTTCAGCAGAACAACAACAACAATTTCTCAACCCAAATGAAGAAAAGTGTTCTGTATATTGAAATTGTCTTACTTGAAAAATAAATCAAAATAAATTGTTTGGAACCAAAATTGTGCAAAGAAACTTCCAGGAGCATAACTCCATCAGTGCCTTTGATATCTCCCATATATATATATATATATATATATATATATATATATATATATATATATATATATATATATATATATACACAAACAAGCAAATACATGCAAAACCCCCCATTTAAAAATATAAATGGTACCATACTGTAAAAAAAAATTAGAAAAACTTACTTGAAAAAAATGCTAATAGATATTTTAAATTAATTAAATTATTTTTACATGATTTTCTTTTAAAATGTATAGAAAGAGTATAAAAATATGTCAAATCATGGTGAGATTAAGAATGATTAATTTATTCATATAATTTTATCTAACTTAAATGGGCTTATTCTTTTTGAGTAGAAATAACAAAATCCTTCTTCCAACTTGCAAATTCTTTCTTCCCTTAGCTTAGAATTCCCAGAAATCATTGACTGTTTTCTCTCATTCGTCATAAATCAAGACACTAAATTCTGTTGTCTTCCTCTCAGATGCATCTAACCACTGTCCCCTCCTTCTTAACTCTACTATCAATATTTCCACTCTAAACTTTAAAAATAGCTTCCTCTATGGTTTCTCTGCTTCAAGCCTCATTTCTTCAAAACATCTTTCACAATACCAACAGAATCATTTTCCTAAAATATGTATCAGATCATTAACCCTCACTTTTCAAGGCAATAAGAGTTGAAAAGTAAAAACAAACAAAAAAGTAAAAGTAGCAGCTTTGAAATGCTATTTGGAGAGCCCTGATGTCGCATCTTAGCATTTCTACTACTTACTGGCTACAAGGACTTGGGCACTTGAAGCATGAAATGGTAGCACCCTTTCTGAAAAGCCTTCCTTGATTGTTACTTATAGAGACTTAGGCCAGAGCCCTAAATCAGGCCAGGCTCTTGACTCTCGTTCCCCAGTCCATGCTCCTGCTCTTGTGTGGGCTCCAGCCACACCTGAGATGACTTATCTCAAGATACACAATCTTATCATGCCTCACTGATGTATATGTATTCCTTTAATCAGATGCCCACTGAAATACTGGTTCAAATTCTACTTTCTCTGCAAAATCTTTTAAAACCAGATTTAGTTATTTCATCCTCCAGACTCCTCTAATTGAATGTTCAAGTCTCTATTATAGCTGTTGCTTAATTCTGTCATCTTTTCACCCTTTGGGAACACATATGCTTGCTCCATCAGAATGGAAGTTTTTAGTGACTCAGAATTAGGTTATTTATGTTTTGACTAACAAGTGATGGGGTAACCAACTCATCCAGTTTGCTGAGGTTTTTCCTGGTTTGAGCATCAAAAGACCTCATCCTGAGAAACCCTTTAGGGCAAACCAAGGTATACAGCCTCCTAATGTACAGCACAGTTCAATGCCTACAGCAGGGTTATAAAGTGTCACTGGAATAGTCAAGAACTTTGGTTAGCTTTCATAAATGAATCTCTAAAGATTTCTTCACTGTGTGGTCCTTAACCTACGATTCTTGGTCGATGTTACTGTGAAGTATTGAATATTATATTTCCTTGGTCATCCTATATTGAGAAAATTTGATTATTTCAAGAGATTAAAACAATCTTAAAATAAAATTAGTATTTTGAATATTAAAATGTTATTCTAGTCAGATGGCTAATCTCAAAAGATAGGAGAAATTGAAATGCTGCTGGAAAGTGTTGAGTAGGAGGGAAGAAAAATAAAACAATCCAAGCCTACATTACATAGTCTCTTCATTAAAATGTTATTGGATTCATTCCTTTGTTTCATACCACTGTGTATAATTATAGTACATAAAACCTCCAGATCTTCCTGCTATTAGGCATTTAAAAATATCCATTCCAGATTTTCAAAACAAGTTTTACATATACAGTAATTATATCACACGCATGTGCAATGCTTAGATTATATTTATCATACCACCTTAAATTTAGACCATCTCTATTAGGGTTGACTTAATCATTTTCATAATGATGCCCTGGGCATTTCCTAATAGGGCAGGAAGTAATCCTATTTGATGGGAGTTCACAGGCGCTAGACAGACACTTGACTTTGCAACATGTTCTAAAAGAAAAATAAGAAAAATAGTTTCAGAACTATTGGACAACTGTCCTGCACACATACCTTTGTTACCTTTTGTTATGGTGACACATCTTTAGGTTCTACAGAGCACAGCTGGATGCTGCCAGTGTTGGCAAGTCACACGACATGGTGGAACAAACCACGGATTGAGATTCAGAAGCCCTAGGTTTCAGTGCAGTTGAGCTCTCTGGTCTCTGACAAGGAGATAATCCTATCCATGTAATTAACTGTGGTGGAAAAACTCATAAGAATAATTGTGAAAGTGACTTCCAAGTCATAAAGTTGAGGCACCATAATGGGACATTTTTAATTAGGGGTGCACATCAGATTAACCTGCATGCCTTCCAAAATACAGGTGGGCCCCACTCCAAGGCCAACTGGATCAGAATCTCCTGGGATAGGGATCAGAAATATACTTATTGTTTAAAGGCCCACAGATATTTCTGATTTACTTGCCTTTTAATAAACTATTGGGCCAGTACAAGGTCATTAGTTTTCTAGAATGATGACCTGAAATCAAATCTCTTCCAAATCTCTTAATAATGTTGTGATCTTGAAATATACATTAATATGTTGAGCCTCAGTTTCTCTAGTTTGAAAACTGGAGATATAAACACTTCTTTGTGTAGAGATGTAGGTAAAACATCTAGGTCAGATGTCTGATAAGTAAACTAAATACCTGAAGATCATAAGACAAAAGGGAGTGCTGGCAACTGTGGCTAATTGGATAAAGCCTTAATTAAATATATTTTTAAAAATTACTGTAAAGACTGACCTGGTCACACAAAATGTACCTGCAGGCATGACATTTGGTTTTTACCCCTAACATACTGGCCAGTAAATAACCAATTCTCAAGTACTATATAAAATATAAAATCCTGAACTGTGTGAAAGTATGTTTCTATATGTATGTGTAAGATACTGCTAAATACAGGATTATATATTGATTCAGCAAATATTCAGTGCCCATTATATACTTGTAAGTCCAGATAGAGATACTAAAAGAACTAATTCAAAGAGTTTACAGCTGAGAGAGAGACAGAGAGACAGAGAGAGGCAGAAGATAAATTAAAACATGCCCATTACTAACAATACTGATTCTACCAAAACTACATTTCCACGTCTTATTTTTTATTAACATTCTACCCAGGTATTTGTGACTGTCTGAATTCTTATATACAGTTTTTAAATATCGCTAATGACTAGAAATATTTGGAATTTTAAGTAATTGTTTTTAGAAACAGAGTATATTTTAACTAGATTGACATGGTAGTTTGTTGTGAAATAAGAAGGCTAATTAATGCTAAGGCTCCTTCCAGGTTTAAGAGTCTATAATTAGGAAGCAATAAATCGTGGAATCATCACGTAAGAGGAACCACTGACCAAATGACTCAGAGTTATTCTTAGAGCTGGAGCATCTCTTCACAGATCTGGGGAAAATTTTCATCATGTGAGATCGTCTTGCAACCTAAAAAGTACAAAGCCTGGCAGCTTTCTCATTCAGTTAAAATTGGACTGTCCCCTGTCATCACAGGTCAGATTTTCCGAACTCATCTACAATCTGAGCAAAATAATTTTACAAAGCCTACTGCTAACATTTATTTCAAATCATGACTCCTCCACTTTTTAGATCTGTGACTTAGGCAAGTTATTGCACTTAAGTTTTCGTTTCCTCATCCTTAAAATGGTGATGATCAGAACTGAATAAGACTTGTCATGAGGGTTTAATGAGACAATATTTGTAAAGTACTTAGCAGAGTCTTGACATATAGAAATAGTTCATAAATGGTGTCTAGCATTTGGATTATCATTTTTGCTGTTACATAACTATGGCCATGTTGTCTTAAAGCTCAGGAATCTTTAATGTCTTCATAATTACCCATGCCAGACATTTTTGCAAGAGGCTTCCCTGTTTGCAAATCCTCTCTCACAGGCAGCCATTCAAGATTAGATATAAACTCGGACCTGACTCAGTCCAAAGCTCAAGTGCATTCTACTTCACCCCAACTGTATGGAGAGGAATAAATCTTGGGACACACACACACACAAAATACTCTGATGTGATAAAGGCCAGCTTCATTAGCCTGGCCACTGAAGACTCCATTATCTGGTTGGAATTTACTTCTCTAGCCTCCCTTCCCCATTTCTCTCCTTCCTTTTCTGCACAGCCTACTCCAGCCCAAACTGACCAGTTGTTCCTCATGCAGGCAGAATCCTTCCCTCTTCATGCGTCAACCCCAGATGTTCAGCCTTCTCCCGAATCTCCAAATTCTACTCCATTTCCAGGCTTGGCAACAATGTTGGCCCTTCCAGAATTCTCAAAAAAAGTGCTTGGGCTTTAGACTGAGTCAGACCCAAGTTCATATCTAATCTTCATCCCTGACTAGTTGTATACTGTTGGAGTCTTTAAAAATGTCAGCATTTGTGTCTTGCCTATAAATAAAATTCTATACTATTTAGTGATAGGAGGATTGACTGCACAAACAAGGAACACAGGCACTAACAACATGTCTCAGGGACATCAGTGGTTACTTCCTGCCTGGAATTATGATCATTTCTTCTACTTGCTTATTTACGGAAATGGTACAGAACAACTGGATCACTATGTGTGAAGAACAATTTGAGCTGGATCTCTAGTCTCATTCCTTAAACCAAAATAAATTTTAGATGAATCAAAGTTTTAAATGTAAAAAATGAAACATCAACAACAACAGCAAAAAAATGGAAGAAAAGACAGGTGAGTTTATTGATGAGTTGGAGTGGAGAAGGCCTTTCTAAGCAGGACACAATAATCAAAAGATTGTACAATGAAAAGACTGCCGAATAGCTAATTAAAATTTTTCAATGTTCCTACAGCAAACAAACAATATAAAAATAAATTATATCAAACTGAGAAAATAAATTTTCTCAGAAAGGTTAACTTTCTTAATTTAAAAAGAGCTTTTATATATAAACAAAAAATGCTGAATACCTCAATGAAAAAAAAATAAAAGTATTTGGTCACGTAGCAAATAAAAGTATTTGATCAGGTAGCAAATACACATGACTAGTTAAGTGTGAAAAGATGTTCCCTTTTGCTAATAAAAATATATAAATTAAAGCAGAGATACAGTTTTTAACCTATTGGAAGGGCAAAACTTAAGAAGGTAGTATGTGATGTTGGTAATGGTTAGGGCTGCAGGCCTTCTCATGTGCTGTTGGGATGGTTCAACTTAGCAAATTTTGTTAAGATAAAAACGGGGCATTCCTGTTAAAAAAACAAAAAAACAAAACAAAACAAAAAAGAACGGGGCATTCGTTTGATTCATTACTCACACTGCTAGAAATTTAGCTTAGAAATAAATTCAAGACCTACACAGTAATAAGCTAGCTGCAAAACATTTTGTAATTAAAAAAAAGTTAGTTAGTTGTTAATAAATGCCTGATAAATGGAGTCATGATATGTACCAAACACGGACTTCTACGCAGTTATTTAATAAAGTATGACATTGATGAGGATATTTCTAACAAATATTAAGTGGGAAAAAACTGATTCTGTTTGTATAAATTGAAAATGTGGGGGTAGGGTGGGTTGAGTGTGCATCAATATACATACACAATGTACATTTTTTTTTAGAAAAATAATAAGAAACTGAGAAGTACCTACATTTAGGAAATGGAACTGAGTGGGGAAGGAGGGGACATGTGGAATAAAGGGATATTTTTATTTTATGCCTTTCTCAACCAGTCGAGGCCCTGGATCTGGTAATCATAACTTTGTATATTACATCTAAATTGTATATACATGATAAACAGCTCATCCATTGCGGGCGTTTGTTCCCAGTTTGTCAGCTAAGACAACTAGAGAGGCCCAAAGTTTTGAGCGCTGGATATAATCTATTAACTGGATTAAGAAATACAATTTGCTATTGTGTAGAAGTTCAAACATTTTTTAAAAAGAAGGGCCTTCACACTGAAAGATTGGAACCACTGGTGATGGGGAGGGATTAAAAATAAAACACATATAACTGTGACGGGAACTCCTTATGTTGTTGAAGAGGAATCAGGAAAGGGTAGGTGTGGCTTTAAGAACGATTTGTGATATTTCAACCCCACCCTGACAAGTGATCTGAAAATGTCGCATATCTACCTTCACGCATCAGCAGTACTTATTTTTTAGAATGAAAACTGAAAACACTGCTTTACACGGGGGCCATTGCCACCTATCTAATCATGTTTATAAATAAATGAAATCTATATTATAACAGTGAAAATGCAGCTCTGTGAACTTATCAGTCGCTCAAATTTGAATGTATTCAAACTCTCGAACAGTAGAAGAGGTCTTAAGCCTCATGTCAGCCTAACACCCCACCTGTTAACTGTTCGGGGTTCTTTGCACAATCACACTGGGGAGGAGTAGGGCCTCCTGCTATCACTTACGTCATGTATGTGAAAAAGGTGCTCAGGGGCTCCAGGGAATGATTCCGGAAATACTCAAATTCTCTGCATAGCTTTTTTCTCATCTCTGTGTCAATAATGGAAACAGTAAGAGGATTTGTTTGGTTAGCCAAGAAGTTGCCATAATCAGTGGTCTGGAGATGAATTTTCAGATCTGAAATTAAATGAAACCTCAAATCAGGTTAAATTTTGAACATGCATGAATAACCTTTACAACATTAATTGAAAGTACGGTAACTTTATGACAAATGCATATTTAATTATTATTTTATTAGACCTTAACATAAGGTCTACATGTGATTTAGATTTGAGCATCAATCTCTAAAGCAATAAAAAATTCATGTTAACACAGTCTAGTACGATATAACAATTTTTAATTACCTGAAAAATTCTAGAATTATTTAGCACAGCTCAAAAGAACATAAAAGACCACCTAGTCCAGAGATTGCAAATTGGTTTTACCTGAGCCAACTTAGTCATTTGAAAATAGTGCTAGGAAAACTGTTTGAGGATACTAAGCCTCCATCTCAGCTTGATGGAAAAGAAAAGTTTATTACTAATATTTACCATGGGTATGGGAGGGCAGCCACCAATATCCTTTGACTACAGATGAAGAAGTTGAGTTTCAGCAGGTCTAAATGGGAGTTATATAGTAGTGGAGCTTAAACTAGGAGATGGGTCTCCTTACTCTTGAATTCCAACATCATTTCCATGGGACCATGTTAGATGTCCTTTAAATGGCAATGTTTTTGGTTGCCAGATAATTTAATTGATTTCATTTATTGTCACTTCATCCTGAACAAACCATTTGTTTTCCAGTCCTACACTTCTGTTAATACTGATCCCATCTAACTCTATAGAGTTGGCCCCCTCCCCTTTTCAGATTGCTCATTATAATGTATCCTTCAGCATTAAAATAATAGTTACCAGTGATTGAGCGCTTATTGCATATCAGGCATTGTATCAAGTGTGTATTATCTCATTTACTATTCATGGCAACCCTATGAGTTAGGAATGATTTTTAGCCCCTTTTACAGATAAGGACCCTGAAGCTCAGAGAGCTTAATAGCTTGCTCAAAATCACGTTGATAAATGGACTCAAAGCCAGCCTCATATCTTAAAAGTCTGTAATTTATTGCCAATCAGTTAAATCAGATTATCAGTTGTTCTGTAAAGCCTTAATTCTGTCTGGCAGAATTATTCAATCTCACGCTGAATTTCAAAGTACTTGGATAATATTTCTAGCACAGCTCCTGTCCCAGAATATTATAAAGTCTTAATATGTTAACTCCAAAAATGCAGTTCTGCTTTCTTCGTTATATCTTTTAGTTATATCTTTTATCTTTTGGTTCCTTGTGCAGTACCCAACGTACTGTGTTCTTAAATATCTGAATATCAAAAATGTCTTTGGGGGCTTCCCTGGTGACGCAGTGGTTGAGAGTCCGCCTGCCGATGCAGGGGACACAGGTTCGTGCCCCGGTCTGGGAAGATCCCACATGCCGCGGAGCGGCTGGGCCTGTGAGCCGTGGCCACTGAGCCTGCGCTCTGCAACGGGAGAGGCCTTAACAGTGAGAGGCCTGTGTATCGCAAAAAAAAAAAAAAAAAAAAAAAAAAAAAGTCTTTGGCACCATCTAGCACACAACTGGAGACAATATAGCATCCTGGATCTTACTGTATTTTTCATTGAAACATTTATTAAGCATCTGTTATGTGCTGTTACCACAGGAGGCCCAAAATGGACAAGACATATTCCTCATCTTCAAGGAAACTCACAATCTGGTGAAGGTAGAGGCATGACAAACAGATGATGCAAACAACTAAATTCAGTGATAAAGATAAGAACCTTGATATATGGGAACATAGAAAATAAGAGCAAGATGCATAGGGATGAGAGCAAAAAAACCTAGGAGAGTTTCCAGAAGAAGGTTAAGCCAGAGGTGAGCCTTAAGGTGCTATGTAAGAGCGCAAGGAAGGCATTCCATGAATTAGTATGGGTATGGTGGGTGCAAGAAACTCAAAACAGTTCAGTTTGGTGGTTTGAAGCACTTAGTAGGAGAGAAGGAGGGGTAAGAAGTGAAGACAGAGAAATAAGCAGGGGCTGTTCCCAGGAAGGCTTGATGTGACTTCCTTGATCCTGAGGATAACAGGGAGCCCCTGTGGGCTATGAACTAATTGCTCTGTAAGTTGATGGGAGGGTGGATTTGCAGTTAGGCACTCAAGTGGTTCTTGAGTCTCTGAGATTCAGCAGACAGGCATTCTTCCTCAGTGTCTGGAGTAGGTCATGCAACAGAAATGCTCTTCATCTGATTGACTGCAGAATTTAATTGCTCAATTACCTATTTAATTAAGTTAATTTAAAAAAATCATACTCTTTTGCTATGTCTTCTTTGGCTTTTATTTTGACAGTCATACTTTTATACAGTTTGACAGTTTGCCTTCTCAGCACTGAGGAATATTTGCCAACAGAAGTGACACAAATGGTATTTCTTCCAAAACCATGGTATATTGCTCATGTGACATATGGTTCTTTTAAGCAAAATAACTTCCAAACCTTTCAGCTGCCAGTAAGATTCTGAAATTAAATGCCTCAAGTGTTTCAGGGATTCTCTGGTGGTGCAGTGGTTAAGAATCTGTCTGCCAATGCCGGGGACACAGGTTCAATCCCTTGTCCAGGAAGATCCCACATGAGGTGGAGCAACTAAGCCCGTGTGCCACAACTACTGAGCCTGCGCTCTAGAGCCCAAGAGCCACAACTACTAAGCCCGCGTGCCACAACTACTGAAGCCCGCGTGCCTAGAGCCCGTGTTCCACAACAGAGTAGCCCCCACTCCCAGCAACTAGAGAAAGCCCGAGTGCAGCAATGAAGACCCAATGCAGCCAAAAATAAATACAAAAAATAAATAAATTTATATTAAAAAAATGTCTCAAGTGTTTCAGACCCTGTAAGTAATCTTGTAATACTGTGCTTGGTGGAAAGACAGTTGAGATAGAAGGAGCCCTGTCTCACCAGCCCCAAGATGATCCAAGGGACACTTGCAATCAGATCCTAAGAAAAGCTTACGACCTGAAATATTTGCTCAGACAATATCATTATCTGTCAGTAATGACAATAATGCTTATAGTTTTAAAAATAGGATCACATATTTTTCCTCACATTTCCCTAAATGCTTATCTAAATAGGTATGTGATGAATAGAGCTTTGTGGTCAAATACATTTGGAATAAAAAGGCTTCTTAACTGCAGGAACTGAAAGCCTTTAATACATTAATTTGAATGATTTCTTTGGAAAGAGTATGGTACAGAACCTCCCAAGCCACCAGAAATCAACGGAGACACCCACAGAGCACACTTTGGAAAATTACACCCTTTTCTTATCCAGAGTAGTGTGTCAAGTGGCTTTTTTTATTCAAATGAAGAACTGTGAGATCCCTACCAACTAAATCAGTTTTATAGGTCCCAGATGTAATAACATAAAGAGAACAGATTGAGCTATTATAACAAATATCTGAGTATATCATCCAAAGTAGTGTATATGAAATGTGCCCGCATGTGTGTACACAGGGTCATAAAGTAAAAATGCATCTTCTGTGGGTTGCAGTCCACTGGGTTCAGGGAATTATCTGAGATCTCTTGGCCAGTGAGGCAGGACAACAATCTGGTTGTTACCTCTTCTTTATTAATTTGTTGGATAGGTCTTTTTTTTTTTTTTTTTTTTCTGTGCAGCTTCCTGTTGATACTCTATAAAAATGAATGTCCAGATCTTTCACACTCCAGGTAGGTTATGCCAAGGAAGCACCTTCAGAGGTACCTGTGAAGGGTGCTATCTTTGAGCAGCCCCCTGCCTCTTCACCACACTCTGCTGGCACTGAACTTATGAAAGTTATTTGACCTTTCTGAACTCAGTTTCCTCATCTACAAAATAGGTATAGAAACTATGCTTTTGGGTTGTGGGGATTTTAAAAGATGATGTAGGTGAAGAGCCTTTTTTTTCCTCACCTGTACCCATCTACTTCCAAAGTAATTCGATTCAGTT
Source organism: Delphinus delphis (assembly GCF_949987515.2). Taxonomy (NCBI): domain Eukaryota; kingdom Metazoa; phylum Chordata; class Mammalia; order Artiodactyla; family Delphinidae; genus Delphinus; species Delphinus delphis. Next base: position 28,942,902 of record NC_082699.1, on the reverse strand, counting down.
GGCTAAGACTTTGATTTTTATTCTCTAAACCAGAATTTTCTTAAATAATATATTGGAATCTACCATCATATAATTACTCAGATTTTAATAAATATATCAGGATCTATAAAACCAGCCGCTTCTTCCTCAATTTTTGCTAATGTACTGCCATTCTCATGGTGATAAAACTTCAAGTCCTCTTTGATGCTTTATTAACTCCAAATCCCCTGCATTGTTCCTTAATATCTTCCTGGATTTCCTCTCCTTATATCCCCCATTTAGAATGACCATATCATAAACCTAGCTCACCATGGCAGTCTCTTAATAGATTCTCCCAGACTTGTTTCTCTCCATGTATTCCATGCCTCAAAGAATATTTCCTAAGAAATATTTTGATCTTATAATGATCCTATAAGTAGCTTGGAACTACTGAGTTTTAGGCAGATTAAAAGCAACTTGCATAATATTTGCAGAGTATTTTACCACTGACAATGATTTTAATATACATTATCTCTCAATCTTAACAATAATCCCCATCTCATAGATGAAGAAACTGGGCTTCCCTGACGGCGCAGTGGTTGAGAGTCTGCCTGCCGATACAAGGGACACGGGTTCGTGCCCCGGGCCGGGAGGATCCCACATGCCGCGAAGTGGCTGGGCTCGTGAGCTATGGCCGCTGAGCCTGCGCGTCCAGAGCCTGTGCTCCGCAACGGGAGAGGCCACAACAGTGAGAGGCCCGCGTACCGCGAAAAAAACAAAACAAAACAAAACAAAAACATGGATGAAGAAACCGATGCTCAGAGAAATAACTTGTTCATGTTTTCTATGCTTACAAGTATTTGACTGAAGATTCAAACGTACCTCCTCATCCGATATTTTGAAGCTCCATAATTAGACTTTCAAGGGCCTTCAAAAAATTTCCCAACCTAAATTCTTGCCTTATTCTCCAAGTATGCTAGTATTGCAGCCAAACTGCTTTACTCCTCACCCATTTGCTTTTATTGTTTTCTATCTATAGTTCATTAATTCTTCCCAAGAACCTAGAATGTCTGGCCATATCAACTCCCCTCCACCCACCTCCTATGCCTTATCTCACTGGCATTTTCCCAACCTACTGTCTTTCAAGATTTGGTTCACTTTCAAATATATTTTCTATCTATAGGTTTAAACTCTTCTTATATTTTTAATTGTTTTATTTATAGAATGAATATTTCCAAAACAAACCAGTGCTTTTGAAGGCAAATAGAATCAGCTACTTAGAATCATATACCAAACACCATTAACCATAACCAAGAAATGGAAGGATTATTTTAGGAATTCCAAAGTCCAGCAGAAGAGGGTAAATTAATTCTTGTTGTATATACACTGCGGTTCAGGGGGTGTTCTTATGACTTCCCAGGAATTCTTATGGTTTACAGTTTACAAAACATCTTCAGAAATTTCTAACTCCCCTGGTAACTGGGAGTTAGGCCAGGGAGATACCATCTAAGCATCAGATAAGAAAGCACCATGACTAAAAGTTAGGCAGCTGGCTTAACACCCCAGAGCCAGAAAGTAGAAGAGCCAGGACTTAAACTCAAACGTGCAGACATTTCTAATGTGTATTTTCAGATTCTTACTATGTGCAAAACATAGCCTTGGGCTAGAGAAGCTAGGAGACAAAAAAGTATACGGTGTGGTTTCAACCCTTAAAAAAAAGTCTTTTTTTAAAAAAAATTCAGTTTTATTGAAGTATAACCAACAAATAAAATGGTAAGACATTTAAAGTGTACATTGTGGTGATCTGATATACATTTACATTGTGAAAGGATTCTCCCACCTAGTTAATTAACATCTCTGTCACCAGACATATTTATAGTTTCTGCCCTGAAGGCTTAAATTTAGGAGGGGATAGATTCATTTATTCATTCAGGAGGTAAGCCCTTAACTGATAATTCAGGGGACTAGATAGATAAATGAGACAAATGTCCTGCCCCAGGGTGACATACTTACGCAAATATCACAGATGCTACACAGAATTAGGTCCATTACAAGGCACAATAGAGCACAAAATTGAGAGTAATCAATTCTGTCCCAATAGGGATACAGTAGAAAAGGGTTTATAGAGAAATTGACTCGGAAGTGGAGACTTTAAAGAGGAATGGGTGTTCTCCAGGAAAGCAGGATGAATGGAATTTGTGGCTGAAGGAATAACTGTAGAAGGACAGAAGGGTTCTGAGGAAATGCTTACCAGGTAGAGATAGGACAGAGTGCTCCAGTCTTTAAACTGAGTGAAGTTTATTCTGCCTGACGAAAGTATTTTTGAACAGAAAAGTGATGGTATTGTATATGCATTTTTAATACAAGGCAGAGAAAATAAGTACTATAATTAGAGGTACAAATAATGTCTAAAGGAGCTTGGTGATAGTCCTTTGAAATAAGAGTCTTCCTTCTATATGAATTTTTTAATTTAAAAATAGGTAGTAAGGGGACTTCCCTGGTGGCACAGTGGTTAAGAATCCGCCTGCCATGCAGGGGACACGGGTCCGAGCCCTGGTCGGGGAAGATCTCACATGCCACAGAGCAACTAAGCCCGTGCGCCACAGCTACTGAGCCTGCATGCCACAACTACTGAAGCCTGTGTGCCTAGAGCCCGTGCTCCGCAACAAGAGAAGCCACCGCAATGAGAAGCCTGAACACCGCAACGAAGAGTAGCCCCTGCTCGCCACAACTAGAGAAAGCCTGCGCGCAGCAATGAAGATCCAACGCAGCCATAAATAAATAAAATTTTTAAAAAAATAGGTAGCAGGTATAAATACAGGTAAACAATGAAAGGTCTCCTACTTGTCACCTACCTATCCACCACCCCCACCACTCATTACTAGCCCCAGTAAATTACTAGTTTTAGTTTCATTTGAATCCTTTCACAGTTTCTTTGTATCAAGAAAATCATATAGAAAATATGTTTTAAATGTATCTGCCTTTTTCAGTAAAGAGTATCCGTATGCTACACAGTTCTTCCCCTTGCTTTCCTCACTTAATACGTCTCACCTATCTTTCCATATCAGTCCTCTTAGAGTGTGTGTGTGTCCTCATGCTTTTTCTTTTCTTTCTTTCTTTTTTTCTTTTCTTTCTTTCTTTTTGTAGCTGCAGAATAGCCCATTACGTGACTGTTCCATAATTTATCTAACCAGTTCCCTGCCAATGGACACTTTGTTTTTCATTTTCTGCTATTCCCAACAATGCTACATGAAGTACCAGGTCAAATGTACATGCATTTGGAATTTTGAGGCCCAACTGCTATCATTAAGGGATTCTTATTTTTTCAATATTTTTATTCTCTAGAGTTGGAGCCATTTTAGGGCAGTGACTATTTCTTTTCCATCTTTACTTCCTCGGCTCTGAAGGGAAAGTGCTTAATATATGAATTAATTCCCATATGAAGACACAGTTGGAAAGTAATGAAGGTCATGTCCCTTGAAAAGGAAATAATTGTTCGTGAGCTATAATCACCTCCTCTCATCCCCTTCCCAAAAATGATGGCAAAGAGGACGAGGTAAATGCTGGGTCCAGAGCGCTCTTACCACACCCTGAGAACCAGAGATCACTTTCACCATAAATTTTAGAAAAGGCTATTTCTTACTAAATTCTAAAGCTCTGAAGTATTCATTTTACTACTTTGTCCTTTTTCTGAAGAAGAAAGAATACTTAAAAAGTCTTGTTTGTAATTAAAAAAAAATCTGATGAAAGTAGCAATGTTGCCATGAAAAGACATGGAGGGTCTTCAAAGGTATGTCACTAAGTGAAAGAAGCCAGTCTACATACTGGCATGTATACTCTACATACAAAGGCTACATACATACTGTATGATTCCAATTATGTGACATTCTGGAAAAGGCCAAACTAAGGAAGCAGTAAAGTGGTCAGTGGTTGCTGGGCTGGGGGTCAGGGAGAGGGAGAATAGTCAGAGTATAGAGGAATTTTAGGGCAGTGAAAATACTATGTATAATACAATAGTGGTGGATACACGTTATCCATTTGTCCAAACCCATAGAATGTACAACACCAAGAGTGACTGAATTGTCAACTCTGGACTCTGGGTGATTACCATGTATCAGTGTAGGTTCACTGATTATAACAAATGCACCACTCTGGTACGGGATGTTGTTAAGGGGAAGGCTATGCATGTGTGGGAGTAGGGGTTATATAGGAAATCTCTGTCTTTCCTCCTTAATTTTGTTGTGAACCTACAACAGCTCTAAAAAAAGTTTTAATTAAAAAAATTAGCAGTGTTAATTCTTCTAAAGACTATTTCATGTCCCTTTAACATTATTATTTTGGTTCAAATTAATTTTAAAGAACTTGTTTTAAAAGTTACTTTTAAGAATTTTCTATGTGAATATAGCCTCCAAGCAGTACCATCGACACAGGCCATGTGAACTGGCTTCCTCTCCTGTCCCCTGGAAGGACTGAGTCACAGAGGGTCCTAGTGACTCGTTCAGGTCACTGTTAGTCAGGGTCAGGCCTTGGAGTGGATGAGTATTTCTGACCACACCCACACAATCATAAATACTAGGATTTTTCAAAGCTTTTCTGGACAATTTTCATGTTTCTCTCTTCCAAATTTACCTGAAACCTTATATGTTCCTGGTAAGTGGTTCTAAAACAACTTGTTGGTATCAGGACACTTTTCTTTTAAAGACTAGAGGACTTCAAAAGACTAAAGGCAAATATAAGCTTTGCCAAGTTAGCTTTCCTTTACAGAAAATGCTTCAACACATAATACTATCCTGACACTGTTTTACCTACTCTTCTTTACCCATAATTTGTATGGTGCATATTATGTAAGAAAGTAAACAAATCCTAAAATCCTTAACTTCTGTCTCAATGAGTGTCGTTGAGTTCTTCTCTTCATGTCTTAAGCCAGCTCGGAAGGTGGCTGGGTTTCTCTCCGTACATTCACACATGCAACAGTTGCACTGCTTTTCACAAGTGATTTATTTCGCAACATCTTATAAAATAAACAGGCAGGACAGACATTATTTTCTATATCAAAATGGAGCTGAGGGCTTCCCTGGTGGCGCAGTGGTTGAGAGTTCGCCTGCCGATGCAGGGGACACGGGTTCGTGCCCTGGTCTGGGAAGATCCCACATGCCGTGGAGCGGCTGGGCCCGTGAGCCATGGCCACTGAGCCTGTGTGTCCAGAGCCTGTGGTCTGCAATGGGAGAGGCCACAACAGTGAGAGGTCCGCGTACCACCAAAAAAAAAAAAAAATGGAGCTGAGAGCAACATGGACCTATTCATGTATCTTCCATTTATGCTCAGGAGGCAGACATTTTAATGGAAAAGCAGATGCAGATGTCTGCATACCCCTCCCCTGACAAGGTGGTTAGATTAGTCACAGCCACTCTAAGCCTCAGAGTCCTCAACAGTTAGTTAACTGAGGAGATGAAACCCTTACTTTATTTAGATTGATTTTCTCATGCATCATTATAACCTATAGTTTGATGGCTCATATTCAATATTCCTAAGAGTCTCCGAACAGATTGGCAACAGATTCAAACACAGTTGTAAAACGAATGGTTGAAAAAAATATATATATTAATGGGAGGAAAGAAAGGTAGAAACCATGAGATACAATGACAATAAAGCAATGGTGTATATAAGAGAGTTTCTTACTCGGGGTGCAGGATGACTTCAGGTGGTCCATGACCGCCTGATGTTATATGGAAAATTCTAAATGTATGCACCTGTGTGTATTTTTCTAAGAAGTTCATTCTTCGGGTCTTCAAAAGGGTCTGAAACCTTTCCTTCTCCCCCAAACTGAAGCTGAGGGTGGTTTTTCTCTGAATTCTTTAGTGAGCTGGCTAAACCTTGCTTTGTATCATGAAGACATTTCACATATTGTTTATGTTTAAATTTGCATTCCTCAGCCCATTTAAAAGCTAGACTGAAAACTATTGAGAATTCATTCAAATGGCTTCTCTCAGAAGCATTCATTATGCTCTGTGTTCACTAATTTTTTCTGCCTTAATTTATGCTGATTTTATATATATGATTAACATTCTCCGGACACCAAACTCCTAATTAAATATGCTGAAGTGATTTAGGATTTGAGATTATATTGCAATTATTTGTAGCCAACAGAATTAGTTATCATCTACAAGATTTGTCTAGCTGTTTCCATTGCTAATGAAAGGAGAGGGTCTCCCTCAACTTGGGCAGTTCTGCCTTAACTCTGGCTCTAACTGGTCAGAACCATAAGGTGACCTCAGGAACATCGGCCCTACTTGAGAAGCTTGCAAAGTCACCTCTGAGTTTTTGTTTTATTTTGCCTTCTAATACTCTTCCTGGCAGTCTTGATCCTTAGTGCTTTCTTGTTTTTTCTAGAATAATCTAGAAGTTTTAAAGCACCCTATTATTGACATTATTATATTAATTTTATAAGCATGTTTCAAAGTAAACAAATGTAGTGTTTTTAATAATAAAAATACTATATATTTAAATGTGAAATCTTTGGTAAGCCTTTGAAAATACTGTAGCTTAAAGATAATTTCCAGGGACTTCCCTGGTATTCCAGTGGTTGAGAATCCATCTTGCAATGCAGGGGATGCTTGTTGAATCCCTGGTTGGGGAACTAAGGTCCCACACGCAGCAGGGCAACTAAGCCTTTGTGCCGCAACTACTGAGCCCATGTGCTCTGGAGTCTGTGCGCCACAACTAGAGAGAAGCACACATACCACAACTAAGACCCCACGCAGCCAAAAAAATAATAAATAAATAAATATTTAAAATAAATAATTTTTTTTAAGAAAAAGATAATTTCCAGAATTGGGGGGGGGGGGAATGAGGAGACGGATACGAAGTGTTGATTATACAAGATGAATAAGTCCTAGAAATCTACTGTAGCGCTCTACTGTACAGCATAGAGCCTGTAGTTTACACACACACACACACACACACACACACACACACACACACAGTAATAACAGAGGGCAGGAGGAAACCTCTGGAGGTGATGGATGGGTTTATGGCATAGATTGTGGTGATTTCCCAGGTGTATTCCTATCTCTAAACTCATCAGGTTGTATACGTTAAATATATACAGCTTTTTGCATGTCAATCATACCTCATAAAGTGGTTAAAAGAAAGAGATCATTTCCATTTGTAGAGTGCTTCACAGTTCTTAACACATTCTCTCATGTCCTGCCTTATTTATTTCTCCAAACAACTCAGCAAAGCAGGCGTTACCATCAAGTTTTACAAATAAGGAATCAGGCTCAGAGGCTTTCAGCCCCAAGTCACCTACCTATTCTTGGCAGAGGTCAAAGTCAGGACTTTTGAATCTAGGATGGCCTCACCACATACCATGCCTCTTGATTTTTTTCTTAAGCTCCATTAAAGACAAACCTCAAATATGCATACTCTCGTGTTAATAGATACTGGTAAGTAGAATAGAATAAAATTCTCTAGACCAAGGTTTAGGGTATTATTATTATTTTTTTTGGCCATGGATCCCTGGACAGTTTGGTGATATCCTTCTCCAGATAATATTTATAAATATGTAGAACGAGGGACCCTGGTGACGCAGTGGCTGGGAATCCGCCTGCCAATGTAGGTGACACGGGTTTGAGCCCTGGTCCGGGAAGATCCCACATGCCGTGGAGCAACTAAGCCCGTGAGCCACAACTACTGAGCCCACATGCCACAACTACTGAAGCCCACGTGCCTAGAGCCAGGGCTCCGCAACAAGAGAAGCCACCGCAATAAGAAGCCCACTCACAGCAACGAAGAGTAACCCCCACTCGCCGCAGCTAGAGAAAGCCTACATGCAGCAACGAAGACCCAAGGCAGCCAAAAATAAATAAATAAATAAATATGTAGAACGAAAATACATAGTATTACAAAGGAAACCAAATATTTTAAAATATAGCTATTAAGATATTTTAAAATGTGCAATAACATGATTCTTTATTAAGACATTAAATATCAAGGATGAGTGCAATATCTAGTATAATTTTGAAATAGTGAAAACATAAATGATATCTCAATGTATCTGTAAGAACTGTATGAGGATATGAAAACACTGAATTTCTGTTTGTGACAAAGTACTAACCGCCGTGATTTGTTGCCTACATTCATAATGAAAGGAAATGCTACATTTTACTTAGAGAATACTGAAAATAGAGGTGTAATATTTTTTCCTCGTCCAAGTTCATTGACCCCTGAAGTCTGGACCCTGGGCCTAAGAACCCGCCCTGGACTCCCAGGCCCCTGGTCCATGCTTCCAGTGGGCAGCATCAATCCCTTTTTTCCTTTTTAAACGGCGAGAAGAGCGGCGCTTACCTTCCAGGGTCTCACACTGGACCAGGTTGATGTAGTCCCGCTGGGTCAGGAGGCCGGCTTTGCATCCTCGCACCAGGCCCTCCAGGTAGCCATGGTCCGCGTTGAAGTACAGCTCGGCGCCCTCAAGCATGGGGGAAGCGGTCGCGGCCGGGAGAGGCTGAAAACAGCTCTGCGTTCCTGGCAGACCCCGAGGACGTGCACCAGTCTGAAAAGAGTGCTAGCAGTTCTCCGGAGTTACCGGGAAGCGATCTCTCAGCTGATAGTCGGGGTTTCGTGACTAGTTTCCTCCGCTTTCAGTGGCTTTCAACATCGCCTGCCCAGCCCTGTTTTTACATCAACAGTGAATCAGCTAGATAACCCGAGTGCACCCGGGAGCAAACCCTTGCTGGGAGAGGAGGGTCGTGAGAAGGCGGGGGGCAGGGCTCTTTCCCTGCGAGAGCAAATGGCCCCTTCCCCGCTTTGCTATTGGAACCCTTGCTACAGCAGAACGTTGTGTAAACATTCCTTCCCCATCTGAGCTTCTGAGCTTTCAATTGTAAATTACATTTGTCCTAAGTGTCCTGAGGACTATCAATAAGAAGAAAGAGAGGACTTCTTTTTTTTAAATTAACTTATATGTAAATAGAGCAAACGTGAGCAGGTAGTCTGGAGAACCCTGAGAAGCTAATTCATCAGCACCGTGTTTGTAAAACCAGTGACTAGTAATGCCTTAACCTGGTCAAAGGTTCGTAGCTGCTTCCCTCCCTGCCCCCAGTCGTTAGAGGCAGAGACCAGAAAACAATCCTGGGAGCTGATACACAGTGTTGTGATTCTTAATAATAAGCCACTACCTTTGCAAAATCTGACCCTTTACAAGGCGCTCGTCATTTTCTTTTTCCCATTTGGATCTCAGGATACTCAGACGAGTATCTGGACTGATAGTATTATTACTCAAATCACAAATAAGGAACCAGCTCTCAGAAGTCAGGAGGCAGCTCAAAATGCACAGCTTAATTAAGCCAGGACGTAATTGTGGTTTCATGCTCCCAAAAGGAATGCTTGTTCTCCCTTACACTTAGCTCTAAAATTGTATCAAATATCCTGAACACTATTTTACATATGTAGTATTTCACTTTCATACATATTGTGTCAAATTCTTAATTGAAGTTAAGGTGCCAGAAATTCTCCAGTCTCTTCTCAGTATTTCCAAGACTGTGAGCCATGTGGCAGAGCACTTCTCCCGGGTTCCCTTACCCTGCTACTCTCCGCCCAGGTGCCTCTTCCCAATAAAATCTTTTGCTTTATCAGTACGTGTGTCTCCTCGGACAATCCATTTCCGAGTATTAGACAAGAGCTCACTTTCTGGCCCTGGAAGGGGCCCGTCCCCCTTCCTGTTACAGTTACATTGTGAATTGCAAAAAAATTTGAAGAAATAGTCTTTCAGTATTCAAAAAACTGTTTTATTCAGCAAAGAAGCCACACACATTACATATGACTTCATTGTTTCATTTTTGTCCTACTCATTAATGTAAATAAAAATATCAACCAACAGTCACTGGAACTATACTTGTTTGTCAATTGCAACCATAGGTTGGCTACAGATTCTAGAGTTGAACAAAGATAAATGAAAGCATACTGTGAAAATCAATGAAATATATGGGATTTGTAAGAAAGAGTATTATTTTATTGTTATTTGTAAATTGGGTAATATGCATCCTTTATATCATAAAATTTATGATAAACATATATACATATTTTGGGGAGAGAGCCAGTTGTTAAATATTTAGAGCACAACACAGTCTTCATAGTTTTGCTGAGAACTAGCCCTGAATGTCCACATGCTCAAAAAAGAATGGATTTTGTGTGAGTGTGTGCGAAAAACTTCAGTTTGCCATGTTTTATATTTATAAGCAGACAAGTTCCAATGTTTCTTTAAAATGATAGACATCTACTTTCTCCACTATTATGAAATTAGTGGATGAAGCAGGCAAAGTATTTCCTTTTCTTCACATTACTCTTCTAACCTAGCAAAAGCAAAAATGTCTCATTCCTGCTACAGGTACCTATCAAAAATGAGATCAAACTCATGGGATATGAGAGGAAACGCAGCACAGTGACAATAATCTGGAGCTTCTTTGTAAATGAGTCCTTCTTGTGAAAATGTAATAAAAATGTTCATTTCAGTGTTTAAACTACCAATGATGTTTAGGAGAGTGGGCTTTGGAGTGCGACAGAGTATGAGTTTAAATGACTTCCTCTCTCTGAGTGCCAGTGTTTTCATGTGTAAAATGAAGATAATAACACTCACCTCAGTTTGTTGTAAATATTAAATGAGATACAATCCTTAATATGCTTAGCAGGTGTGGGCTTGTGTGCTAAGAAGCTACTGCAATGGCTTCCCTTCTTCCTCCTGTTACTACAAACTGTAATCCTAATTCTTTAACTACACGGAGTTCCTGAAAGCCAGGAAGAGTATCTTATCATCTTTCTGTCTCTCAAGTGCCTAGTAGCATGCCTTGAGGGCGGGCAGAGACTCAAATAGCTGTTTGCTGGATAAAATTGCTCTTACAGAGTCTTTAGTTCCACGTTTCTCTAGGAAACACTGTATTTGGTAATTGTATCCAAAGAATGAAGGTATTGTGGTTTTGTAGCATGCTATACAAATATATGTATATGTGTATGTATGCTTATCTATGTAGAATATATAGGACTTATTACAAATTTCTGTCAATTTTAAGAGCTCCCAAGAGTCATTAGCTTCGTAGCCATTCCCAGCCAAACAGTCCCTTGGAGTGTCTTTAGAGGCAGTGTTGTGTAGGATACAGTGCTGTGTAGGCCCTCTACACAGTGTTGTGTAGGCCCCCTGGAGTGGGCCCAGGATGCCATACTCAGTGACAAAGTCAAAGGCCAAGTCAAAGTCCTTTTCTAAAGCTATCAGCACTTCAAACAAATAAACTTTAAACCCTTTTATTATGGGACATTTCAAGCTTATATAAATGGAAACAATACTTTATAATTAACCCCCATGTATCCATCACCCTGCTTCAATAATTATTCACTCACGGCCAGTCTTAGTTCAGCTTTACCAGGGATCACGAAGGTTTTTCCCCATAGGGCCAAATAGTAAATATTTTAGCCTTTGTGGGCCATACAGTCTCTGTTGCGACTACTCAACTCTGCCTTTGTAGCAAGAAAGCAGTCATAGATCACATAAACAAATGAGCCTGACTGTATTCCAATAAAATTTTATTTACCAAAAACATTGGATTTCCCTGGTAGTCCAGTGGTTAAGAATCCGCCTTCCAATGTAGGGGACATGGGTTCGATCCCTGGTTGGGAAACTAAGGTCCCACATGCTGTGGGGCAACTAAGACCACGCACTCTGGAGCCCTCCCGCCAAAACTAGAGAGAAGCCCACGTGCCGCAACTAAGACCCGATCAGCCAAATAAATAAATAAATATTTAAACAAACAAACAAAACAGGTGGTGGGCCAGATTTGGTCTGGGCCATCGTTTTTGGCCCTGCTCTATAACATTGCCTACTTCCTCCCTATCCTTAATTATTTACAAGTAAATCCAAGATATCATTTTTTATCTATAAATATTTCAGTTATCTCTAAAAGATAAAAATCCTTTAACAATAATATAATATTGTTACATATACTGTATTATATATTATAATATAATCATGACTCCATTGTACTTGAAGTTATTCCTTAATATTATTTTTTTATTTTTATTTATTATTTTTTTTTTTTTGTGGTACGTGGGCCTCTCACTGTTGTGGCCTCTCCCGTTGCGGAGCACAGGCTCTGGAGGCGCAGGCTCAGCGGCCATGGCTCACGGGCCCAGCCGCTCCACGGCATGTGGGATCTTCCCAGACCAGGGCACAAACCCGTGTCCCCTGCATCAGCAGGCTGACTCTCAATCACTGCACCACCAGGGAAGCCCTATTCCTTAATATTAAATATCCAGTTAATGTTCAAATTTTCTCAGCATAATTTTTTTTACACTTGGCTTGTTGGAATGAGGAGACATTATAATTGGGTTACATGCCTCTTAACTTTCTTTTAGGTACGCCTTCCCTCCCTCTAGCCCTGCTTTTTGTTTAAGACACTTGGTCTCAGGTTCTGGAGAGTTTTTCACAGTTTGGAATTTGCTGATTACATTCTGAGGTGTCACTGAACTTGTTGGTCTATCTCCTGTTATTCCTATAAGTTGGTAGTTAAATCTGGCCACTAGATCCCTTTCATGTTAGATTTTTTGCAAGAACACTTAACAGCAGTCTTGAATGCTTCCATCAGGATGCATGTAACGTATCTCTTTTTTTTTTTTATGTCAGATGCCATTTATGATTACCACTTGGGTCCACTGTTTCATTCAGTCACAAAATGATTATATTTTAGTTTATCATTCCTTCTTCATTTATTAGCTGGAGAACTATATAAAAAGAGACTTTTCAACAACTGTTGGTTACCCTAGTTTACATTTCATATAAGAAAGCAGGATAAAGGCTCAACTCGTTCCATTTACTTACTAGTTTTCCAAATAACAAGTTGGCTCTTAGCATCCTCCAAAAGTGACCAATAAGGGTTGTTTTTCAAAATAAAAAATATTATTATTAACATATGGATTTAAGCATAGTCATCCTGTTTTTTGATATAACCCCAGTAGTCTGACAAATTCCTTGCTTTCTGTAGACAGGCTGTTCCCTACTCATTTTGTTCAATTTTTACCCTGACCTGGAATTGGCTATTTCTCCAAGGAGCTCTGGTTTAACATTGTAGTTCTTAATGAGATTTCGCAGAAAGGCAAAGTCTCCGCACTGGAGTGGGCAGTTCAATTAGTGGTCTGATAGCCCCGCGCTGCTCACTGGAAGCTAAGGTCAGTACATGAAGGTGGCTGATTTCTAAGAGCACATGTGCCCAGTAGAAACAGTGCCTTTGTAGATGGGTTTGTGGTTACCTCTCCTTAACTGTTTTCTCCAGTACTTAAGTTTTCTGGTTAGAACATATCAAAACAGAACAAACCTCCCATATCAGTCCAAAAAAACACATCATGCTGAAAAATTGAGTTTTAAAGTCACATGAACTTAAATTCCGTGTACGTTCTTCAAGTGATTAAAGTGGGCTACAGTGAGAAAACCCAGAAAGCATGTGACTGAATTCAGGACAAGAACACTGCAGGCAAAGCAAGACTGCTCCCTTGACATTGATTCAAAACAGCTATCACATTGCTCAGCCAGAGTGTGTGTACTCCCGGTTAACTCCTTTCTTATAAGCCAGAGTGTTTGCCAACTGTCATCAGCATCACTGACTTTCTGGGCCACTTCAGCATGAAGGATCTCTCGTCTGAGGTTAAAAGTGGGACCATTTATGCTTTGTTGGTTTTGGATAATTTAAAGTTTTAAGGGTGTTTTAATATTTTCTTCTTGCTAAAGAGAATACTAAAAGTACTTCACATGTTGGCTGGTGATGAAATCTGTTTTGTCAGGGATTTGTAATGTGCTGTTTGCCTTAATGATTCAGTTTTTATACTTTATCAAAATTATATTTTTGCTTTTATATGTTAATTAAGGCTGGACCTGATACAGTATGTGTCTTCCTTCATAATAGCTTATTGTTCTTCAGTGACCCTATTTAATTTCTTACCACAAAATCTGTTTTAGGGCAAAAAATTTAATCTGATTAGAAAAGTACAAAAAACAATCATCACTCATAATACTTAGATAAAATATTTATGTAAGTATAACTCTAAAGCAAAGGTAAAAAGTTCAAAACCCTGGGCTTCCCTGGTGGTGCAGTGGTTGAGAATCTGCCTGCTAATGCAGGGGACACGGGTTCGAGCCCTGGTCTGGGAGGATCCCACAGGCTGCCGAGCAACTAGGCCCGTGAGCCACAACTACTGAGCCTACGGATCTGGAGCCTGTGCTCTGCAACAAGAGAGGCCGCGATAGTGAGAGGCCCGCGCACCGCGATGAAGAGTGGCCCCTGCTTGCCACAACTAGAGAAAGTCCTCACACAGAAACGAAGACACAACACAGCAAAAAAATTAATTAATTAATAAACTCCTGGGGCTTCCCTGGTGGTGCAGTGGTTGAGAGTCTGCCTGCCAATGCAGGGGACACGGGTTCGTGCCCCGGTCCGGGAAGATCCCACATGCCGCGGAGCGGCTGGGCCCGTGAGCCATGGCCGCTGAGCCTGCGCATCCAGAGCCTGTGCTCCGCAACGGGAGAGGCCACAACAGTGAGAGGCCCGCGTGCCGCAATTAAAAAAAGACCAAAAAACCCCTTCTACCCACAACATCAAAAAAAAAAAAAAAAAAAGGTCAAAATCCTGTTTATTTAAAAAGATTAGGGGCAGTAATTTACTTTAATCCAAATTCTATATTCTGGCTTGCAGAGAAACGAATATCTACCTGAGAAAGATGATTATTTTCCCTCATATTTTGTTTAGTCTTTATCGTTTTCTGCTCTGCTTACCAGGGCAATGCATACTTTTTGCAAAAATTTTAACTATTACAGCAATGCATGATATGAAAGTCCCTCTAAAACCACTCTGAAGAGATAACCACTAACAATAGTTTGGGGAACATTGAAAGAATGTTATTTAAACTCCAAGATATTTGCTGCTCATGGTGCCAGGATTAATTTTTCAAAGGGTCATTTTGGTTTTGAACCACAAGGGGTCATCATAACATTACAGCAAGCACCTTTTCACTTAATTTACCCGTCAAAGAACAATTCAACAGAGTAAATCTGAAGGCTTTATTCAACAATTCATGAACCAGGAAGCATCCCATCTGGTAACTACAAGAGCACTCCCAGGAGTGGTACAGGCAGAAGGTTTTTATAGAAAGAAGGGTGGGGAGAGGAAGTCATTAGTAAAAGAAAAGAAAGGATTATTTTGGGCCAGGACAACTTATTTTTGGAGGGAAGAGACCCAGAGGGTTTTATCATGCAGCATGCGTCTTCTTCCTTTGGGATGGGGGGTGGGGGTGGGGTGGGGAGAAGGCCAACATGCTGACTAGAAAATTCCGACTGCGTGATTAAGATTACATTTCTGAGGCAGGTTGAAACTGCAGTTAGGTTAGCTATGAAATCTAGGTGGTATCATGGGCTTTAGCAAAAGTGGTGCTGTTTGGGGCCTGTGGTTTTTCTCTTTAACATACATTATCTATAAATTTTTCATTTAAAAAAGTCGCACTGCAGCTTCCACAAGTGACTTCCTGTTGTATATGTTAGATGTTTTTGGACATCTCATTAAGTGCCAAGGTATTCTCCTACTTCCTCTCTCTTGAAGGCTCACCAAACCATCACTGGTCTTCACCATAATGCAAGCCCTTCTTTTCTTCCTCCTAAATAGCAATTTTTTAAAAATGTTTTCATCTGTTATTTCACAGTCTGGTTCCATTTACCCTACATGTTCACTGCAACTTTTCTTGTTTTAAGGGTCTGTAAACAAAAAGAACAGAGTGTCTGTTGTTTATCATCCAGTTACACAAAGGGATAAGTTGCCCTGCAGTTACCCACCGACTCTATGCCCTGAATTTGCAGTCACCCACTGACTGTACGCCCTGAATTCAGGGAATTCAGGATGGCAAAAACAGGATGAAGCATTCTGTGTTTAGGATTACCGTCCCTAGATGGTTAAGATGCATATCTAAGGAAGAATTTCAGTGACTCCAGATTCTTGCACCTTCCCATACATAGAAAAGCGCTAAACTCATTGACGTGAGATGTCTGCTTCTGTGATTAGCAATAATTTCTTACCAACATGTACGCATCACTACATGTATTCCCCAGCCCCAAATTCATATTTATACTGGCTCTTCCCCTACCTCTTCAGAGCAGTACCTCAGAGCTATCTGAGAGGCTGTCTCCAGGCTATAGTCCTCAATAAGGTTCCTAAATAAAATAAAACTGAGCTTTCTCCGCTGCTGCCCTTCGCACAGCTTCCCGCTGGACTCGGCAGTTCGTTGAACTGCACACGAACTTGCCCGCCCGCCGCGTGCCCGCGGGCCCGGAGAAGCGGCTGTGCGCGGCCACTGCTGCCACCCTGGGCAAGCCTGAGGACGTGAGCATGGGCCGGGGAGCACGGGGTGGGAGGAGGTTGACTGACCTGGGTCGGAATCTGTCCCCGCCCCGGCTCCCCAACCGTGAGCCCGACCCTTCCGCGCCCGCCCGCCCCGCCGCCCGCCGAGTCTGACCTCCAGCTCTCTGTGACCCCGCGGCCCCGCATCCGTTCCGTGTCGCCTTGCCTAGTCAGGACCCCGACGTGACCTCCAGTAACCCCGGCCGGTGCCCCCAGCTTTAATCCCTTGGGGCCCGCGCATCTCCACCCCGCGCTCCCGCACTCCACGCGCCCCGGTCCTCAGCTCGATCCCGGCCTACGCCGGCTTCAGGTTAAGCTTTCGTGTCCCTGCAGCGCGTGAACTTGACAGTGCGGTCTGGCCTGGCCACAGCGGTGAACGACTTGGCGGATCCCGGCGCGCAGCTGCTGGTCTCCTCCATCGGTGTGATGGGCACACCGCCTCTTCGAGTTCCTTACCAAGGAGCTGGAGCTGGCCCAGGACTGGTGCTTAGGGGCAGGGAGAGGACCCTCTTGGGACTGCTGCGCGGCCGGGAGCAGGGATCCCACCTCAGGCCCCTCCTAAGTTTGGGGAAAAAATAAATTTCTCACCCTGTGCAAGAAGGATCTGGTGCCCCAGGGCCCATTGACCCCTTGCCCCCCCACCCTCCGTGGTGCAGCCACTTTCAGAGTGGTGGTGGAATTGAATGAATTCCTGGCTCTGCAGTGGTTCCTGTGACACCTGGGTAAGGTGTGGCCTCTTGGACCTCAGTGTTTCCATCTGTGAAGTGGGAAGGCTGTCTTTAACCACTCCCTGGGGGCACTGCATGGGATGGCACTATACCGTACTTGCCCTGGCACCTGGCAGGGTGGGATGTTGTTACCCTGACAAAACCAAAGCCAGTTATCATCTGCCTTCAGACTTCTCCACATCTTAGGAAAACAGGAGTAATTTTCTAGAACTTCTCCAAGCAGGTCAGGAGGAATTTTGGGTATGTTCTGAGGCTGGGACTTTTGGGTCCCATGTAAGGTTCCCAGGAGGGCCACGGAGTAGTGGAAAGAGCATTGGACTGAATGTCTGGAGACCTGGGTTCTGGGTCCCGAGCAGCTGGGGGATCCAGACAAACCCGGAAATGAACCATCTCTGGTTTGTACCCTTCTCTTCTGTGAATAGAGAGGCATGGATTAAATGATTCCCAAGAAGCCCCTACGGCTCCCAAACCTGGGATTCTGTGGCAAGGTTAACATTTCTTCCCGGGTGAAAAATATTCCTGAGCCAAGTCCATGCCTACGAAGTACTAAGTGCATGAGAAGCTTGAAAGAACCTTCCAGAATGGAGCCTTCATTGGCCCAGAAAGGCTGGTGAAGAATGGTCACTTCCGGGGCGGGAGGGGGCTCAGACCTGGTCCTCAAGCTGGGGAGCGATAATAATTCTAACAATGATAAGTAATGCGTAATTTACCACGTGCCAGATACTCGATAGGTAACTCACATGCATGATTCCATTTGATCCTTAGAAGTTTTGTCCCCGTGTCCACACCCCTCATGCGGACATGCCATCCCCATGAGGTAGATACCTCCATTATGCCTATTTACAGATGGGAAAACTGAGGTTGTCACATATACCTCCTTGGCCCCAGGTTATCCCAAGTATCCTGTTTCTTCACAAAGAACTTCCTGTCACTTCTGTGAGAGAGGCACACTCACTCCACAGATATTATGGGGGTGGGGGTGGGGGTGGGAGTCACCCTGTGCTTGGCCTTCTTAAGCCAGGCTTTGCAAAAACAGGTGGCTGGAGCACTGCACATGTCCCCAGGGGGCCTGCGGTTTGGAAGAGAGAGGGTTCCCCTGTGAGCCCACAGACGGCATACAGTGACCATGGAGGCTGCCGTGTTGAGAGTCTGTCCTGGGAGGGTGATGATGATGTGCAGTCACCATCCCATCCCTGACATGCCCACTGCCCTGTTGGGGGTTGTTGGGAGAGCATTAATGGGGTGAGGCAGGCTTGCAAAATGCCTGGGGGCTAAGGCAGGCTGGCCTGGGAGCCCATGGTGGGTGTGCATGTCTCCGGGTCTTGGAATGTGAGGCATTAACGCAGGAGCTGATGACATCTTTTTCTCTGTCCCCTGAAGGATCATTATCTGCTTTCTTCCCCTGGATCCCAGGCAGATTGGCAAGAATGGGACAGTTGTGACTTTTTTGTGATTGGCATGGAGGGTGTCCAAGGCATCTGTGAACTGGCAGCCCCTTCCAGAGAGGCCTCCTGGCAGAGTGAGGGCCTGGTGGATACCAGCTTCTGGCACCCCCATGTGCAGACATGCCTGTGACCTGTCAGTTCTCTTCCCCATCCTCATGGCAAATAAACGAAGAGAGCTTTGTCTCTCAAACATGAAAAACTAAAAAATAAAATAAAATAAACCTGAAACTTAGTGCTCTTAAGCTGTGTGTGTGTGTGTGTGTGTGTGTGTGTGTGTGTGTGTGTGTGTTTTCTTTTCAGTCGACAGTTTCATAAGAGATGTTCTGTGGGGGTA
Organism: Delphinus delphis; assembly: GCF_949987515.2. NCBI lineage: Eukaryota > Metazoa > Chordata > Mammalia > Artiodactyla > Delphinidae > Delphinus > Delphinus delphis. The sequence goes on along the minus strand of NC_082699.1, from coordinate 28,924,019 downwards.
AAGAAAAGCTCTGTGAAAAAACAGGTTAGATAGTACATCCCACCCTGGACAAAGTGCATGTTAACATACTGAAGTCGCTGGGCAGTCCTTTGGTGATCAGAGCCACTTAACTTTAAAACAGCATTTTCCAAACAATTGATTGGACAAAGACTCCCTTCGTTTGGGCAATTAATGTCTTTAACAACCTGAAGAAGTAGTATTCTTTGGAATAGTATTTGAGAAATTCTGATTTATAACATTAATTTTAAAAAGCTATAAAACTCGTATATCATACTATTGTATAAATATTCACGTTTCACTTGAAGAAATTATATATTTTTGAATTCACATGTATTTTATAATGTAATAACCTTACAATGTTTTCTTCTGCCCTCCAAATGTTTCTCATTTTTATTTTTTTCTGTCTATTTATTTATTCATTTTCGGCTGCATTAGGTCTTCGTTGCTTCACCAGGCTTTCTCTAGTTGTGGCTTTCTCTACTCTTCATTGCAGTGCGCGGGCTTCTCACTGCGGTGGTTTCTCTTGGAGCACGGGCTTTAAGCGTGCAGGCTTCAGTAGCTGTGGCACCGGGCTCAGTAGTTGTGGCTCATGGGCTCTAGAGAACAGGCTCAGGAGTTGTAGTGCACGGGCTTAGTTCCTCGGCGGCATGTGGGGTCTTCCCGGACCTGGGCTCGAACCCGTGTCCCCTACATTGGCAGGCGGATTCTTAACCACTGCACCACCAGGGAAGCCCTATTTTTTTCTATCTTGATGGCAGAGATCCCAGGACCTGTCTTGCTACAGCAGTAAGCTTGTGTGGTAATTACATGAACTAATGATGGAAAATTCACCAGTGGGAATAATAAATGGCATTGTTATGCTGAGAATACTGTTTCTATTAGAAAATATGAACTAAGAAAAATGAATTGTTAGGTAGAAAGGTGATTTTACATTATTATAGAGGTCATTATTATACATTATATTTACATTATTAAAGATGTCACAGAAGAAAGATTTGTAATCAGAGAGAGTTTTATACAAACAAACCTTATAGTCTTAGAATAGGAAGGGATATTATCAGAGATAATTTGATAGAATGTCATACCAACTGAAGAAATAAGGAGGAATTCGTGGCTTTTTGTGTCTAATCATTAAAGAATCTGAAAAAGAAATTTCTTGATTTAAGAGTTCTCCAAATGCTACATATAATAGAATTGTAAAACATATTGAAAATTATAAAGAACTTAGGAACATCAAAAACAGCCTTCTTACCTCAAAGAAAGGGAGACCCAACTTCAAAAAGTTAAGTAATTTTTTTTAAAAACAGAAGTTACAAATCAGTAATTGCAGATCTGGAGATAAAACAAAGATATTCTGACTCTAGGTTTATGATTAATTCTACTATTTAAAAAGTGATTTATAAACTATTCATAGTTTTATACAAATATGAGGTTATTACTGGAGTGACCTTAGAGCTGTATTCTGAAATGGGATTATTCTTTAGGAGGGAAATACCTGTACTTCTCCATTTCAACCACTAGATAGCAGGCTACTGAATAAAACACAATATGGGATTTCATAGGTCTAGAGTGGTAAATAGGGTCAATGAGAAGAATGGGAAATTGCAAAGTCACAAAAGACAGGAAGTTATAAAGATTTGGATGAGTTGGTATTTACTTGAGGAGAATGAGGCCGAAACTTTCCCCTACTTCTAACACAGTGAGAGCCAGGTCTAATGACTCTTGAACCCTGAGATATAATTTGCTTTGATGATCTCAAATGGGTAGAAAATGAGAAACTGTTCAATCAAAAATACAAAGGCTGGGCTTCCCTGGTGGTGCAGTGGTTGAGAGTCCGCCTGCCGATGCAGGGTATAGGGTTCGTGCCCCCTTCCGGGAAGATCCCACATGCCGTGGAGCGGCTAGGCCTGTGAGCCATGGCCGCTGAGCCTGAGCATCCGGAGCCTGTGCTCCGCAACGGGGAGAGGCCACAACAGTGAGAGGCCTGCGTACTGCAAAAAAAAAAAAAAAAAAAAAAACAGAGGCTGATTACACCGTGCATTTCAACATCACAGTGTATCCAAAGTAGGAGTCCTGTGTGAGTTCGATGCAAAAGGCAGAAACAATAAAGGAAAAAATTAAAAGACTTCTCTCAAATATTTAAAATATCTGTGTTGAAGGGGATGGTGGTGGCTCATCCCATGTCCACCACACAGTGGGACTGAATATTCAATAACAAAAGAATATTTAATTAAATTGTGGAATATCTACACGATGGAATGCTGGTTAGCCACTTAAAATCATCTTTTAGATATTTTTTTTTGACACGGGAAATAAGGATACTGATCGGTGGAAAAAAATTACATTGAATTATATATACCATGATATTTTTAGGAAATAACAATATACAAATATGAAAATAAAGGTATTTTATATACGTCCATAAATTAAAGTTATTATTAACAGTCAACTTTCTTTTTGTGTTTTCAAAAAGGTTGTGCTAATCACGTATTATCTCTGAAATTGGAAAACAACAAAACTAAACATTAACAGAAGGGTTGGTAAAACACCTCCTTTGCCATAATCAGTACCTGATGCTCCCCTGCTGTCCACTGTCCAAGCCATTCAGAGCTTGCCCAGCGCTCTCGCTCCCTCTCTCTCTCTCTCTCTCCCCTTCTCCTGGTGCTGGCTACCTCATATCTGTTTTCCCTGGAGATGATGACACTTGGGTGGGTCTATGAATTTACTGTTTAGGTGCCCAGTTTTGCCATTTATGAGCAATAGCACTGAATATGGTTATGATTCTTTGATTTAAATTTTAATGACTTTTACATTTGAATGTCTAAAACAATATTTTCAAATTGTGGTTTACAGACCACTTTACACTGGTTTGTTAAAAATGCACTTCTTGGTCTTTTTCCCAGGCTCAATGAATCTAAAATTTTGGGAATAGTGTTCTGGAATTTACATTTTTAACTATCTCCCTGAGTTTGCCTTTTTGTGTTTTTAATTAACGTTTATTTATTTATTTAATTTTGGCTGAGTTGGGTCTTTGTTGCTGCGCGCGGGCTTTCTCTAGTTGCGGCGAGCAGCGTCTACCCCTCATTGCGGTGCGCGGGCTTCTCATTGCGGTGGCTTCTTTAACTGCGGAGCATGGGCTCTAGGCACACGGGCTTCAGTAGTTGTGGCTCGCGGGCTCTAGAGCTCAGGCTCAGTAGTTATGGCACGCGGGCCCAGTTGCTCTGCGGCATGGCATGCGGGATCTTCCCGGACGAGGGCTCGAACCCGTGTCCCCTGCATTGGCAGGCGGGTTCTTAACCACTGCACCACCAGGGAAGTCCCGTGAGTTATTTTTATGCACATTATAGTTTGAGAACCTTTGGTAATGGCTGAGATCAAGCATGAGAAAAATGAGATAAAAATATAAAACTAGTGAACGCACTTAAAGTCTGAATATAAAAAAAAAATAAAGTCTGAATATTTATCAAACTCCACATCTGAGCTATTTTTCCAGCAGATGCTTATATATTCAATATTTTTAAAGGCACAAACATATAGGGACAAACTAATAACAATAATTTTAATAATCTAAGCACTCCCCCACCACCCACCAAAAATTTACTACTTCATGAAAGCACCCAGTATGTATGTGGCAATTGAAGTGAATAAACCAAGAAGCAATGTCTTAAAAAATAAAATGAAACAAAACAGCATTTCAGAAATAAAGCTTCACATAATGGAGGAATAAATCTGGATTTAAACATTCTCTGCTATTCCTGACGCCAAATGGCACCTGACAAATTTGGACACCAGAGGAGTTGATGACAGGGTGAAGAGATTAAGTCTTGAAAGCTTTCACAGCTGGCTTTTCAGCTTGACCATGGGCTCCTCTTGGGCACAGGGCTGTGTCCCACATTCTGAGACTAACATGTGGAAGGAAACTGTGACCTCCAATTTCAATCCATAGCAGGTTTCTCCAAAATGTTGGAGAGAGAAAATTGGTCACAGACTAACAGTCAGAGAGAAAAGCATTGCAAGGATGCAGTTGATGGTGTCCTAGGAAGAGAAAGCTATTTCCCTGGAGAGAAAGGCTTGTATGGGAACAACAGATATAAGAGAAGTATCAGGTTGTGGAAATGCCCCGAAACCACAAGTCAATCAAAAACCAAGGTTCTTTTCTCTGTTAACTTTTTTTTATAGAGTCTTGCTTGAATTAAACATGGCAGCATGGAAATCCAGGGCATGTTTCAGTAAATTGTAAAAAATGTTGATTTATTTAGGTTAGAAATCAGTCTCTAAGCAACTGGTTTTTGAAATGTTTATGAAAACTGTGCAAATATTTTGGGAATAAAAGTTTTGATTTTTGTTTGTTAAAATGCTCATTTAAAAAGAGTTCATCTAAGTATTCAAATATGGTTTTCTTTTCATAACAATTGTCTTGATACTTGGTTATCTGTGGCAGTCATGAGAATTGCACCTTGAGAACCTCCTACTAGAGGAAGCTGACTTACTGAGGGACAGCCAACTGTGCATTTTCGCAGAGGTAACCTCTCTGATGCCCAAGTGTGGTGGGCATACTCAGACCTATTATTGAGAGACAGGGGATGCTTCTCAGCTCACTTTGTTAAAGTTTGAAAGCTATTAAATTCAGGGGAGATTTGTTATAAAACAAGAGATAACTAATACAACCCCTTAAAGCCATTTACTTATGTTAGTTTTTAGTGTACTATGTAGTTATTATATATAATATATTACAATAATGATATTTATTGGGCATTTATAATGTTCCAAGTACTGTTCTAATTGCTTTACATGAATGGAGTTATTCACAGCAACCCTATGACATTTGTGTTATTATTATTTCAAATTCATAGATAAGAAAGCTGGAGTGATGGAGAGGCTAGGTAACTTTCCTAAGGTCACAGCACTGGTAAGTGGTGTTAACGGGACTTGAACTTGGAAGTCTACTTTCAGAGCCAAGCTCTCCTGAGGTGACAGTCAAGCTGTCACCTGGGGCTGTAGTCATCTCGAGGCTCAGCTAGTGGTGGAGAATCTGTTCCCAAGTTCAGTCACATAGTTGTCAGCAAGTCTCTGTTCTTGCTGTTTGATTTTTGGCAGGAGGCTTCCTTCCGCACCATGGGAACTTATCTCATTAGTGAGATTACAAATGAGATCATACTATATAGAGTTTGGTTTTTTTACCCCACCCCGAAATATATTGTAAATATTTTTCCATGTAACTAAATCTATTTCTAATCATCATTTTTTTTTAAGGTTTGGATGCAAATTGTCAACTTGAAAAGGCAGATGCTTTTAGGCAAATCAGCTAAAATATCATGGAAATACTCTCACTTTATCTTCTTTGATTTATGCACAATATCAGGGAAACTTCACTCATCAGTTGGCTGTCGACTTCTTTGAGTCATTACTATTAAAAAAAGCAAAATTTGTGTTTTTTACTTGACAGCAGAGATCTTACCTGCAATTTATTATTATATACTAACATTTATCTTCTTTTTTTGCAATTATAAGATAACTTATAAAACTTGAAATTCTACAAGAGCTAAATATTCTATTTTTCAGTGCTAAATGTAGAGCTATGCAAATTAACAGGAGTGATTCACTACTATAGTGGAGACAAAGTATTTTCAGTAATTGAAAATTTCTTACTGACTTGTCTGAATTATTATGTTTTTTTGGTGTTATGATAATGAAAAATAGTCTGCCAAGGGTAGCAGGAACATTTCTCTCATCTCTGAGTTTCACACGAAGGCATCCTACTTAGAGGTTCTTTATTATTGGTTTATGAGAAGAAAGCTCAGAGAGGAGCTTTGCACTGTTGGTTCCACATTTCACTTTGTATGTGAAATTGGCTTAAAAGAGCCCCATACTAATTGTCTTTACAAACACAAACCCTACACCTTGGGGAAAAGGAAGTCAATAAGATGAACACCTACACCTTCAAACTGATGTTTCAGGCATGAGAAAATTAATCCCAGTAGGTGGAATCTAAAGAAAAGGAAAACTTGAAAAACAACAACAAAATTGCAGCTATTCCAAGAAAAACTCATTCCAAATGAAGCAAATTCTTCATTTTTATCTGTTAAATATGCCATTTGGTTATATTTTTTTCTTCTTAATCTAAAGAAGAGAGTATAGAATTGTAGGGCTTCCCAGTGTATCACTCCTTGAGACCTCCCTAATTTTTTGCGTTGCTCTTTCTTTCACTGAAATGTACTAACTACTTACAATAGAATAGAATACAAAAATTCATAATATTTTTCTATTTTCCACCAATATTATTCATGTACAAGAGAAATGAGTTTTCCCTAAATGATAGTCTAAGTCTTTAATGAGTTTTAGATTTGGCATAATTCTGTAAATCCTTTCAGTGCAATATTCTTTAGGGACTGGATTATAATTTGTTGAGTATATCTTTCACACACCAAGTTACTTAGTTGACTCAATTTATGACATATAAGCCAGAGTGTTATTCTAGGAAGTTCCTATGGGTTCAGAATCTCTATTGCCTAGGACTCAATGTGCCCTTCTAACTCTGTTATTTAAAAACTGGGTATAGGAGGGAACCCAGCACTGAGTGATTGGAGCTATGCGTTACGTATTGTTTTGAACATTATGGCTGACTAATGAGAATTTATGACTTTGGGGTAATAAGTGGGAGCTGAGGATGAGGTAAGTTTTTTTTCTTTAGAAACTGGAGGTTCAATTTATTTAATACTCTTCAGAAAACACCACTAGAGTAAAGTTTAGCGCAGAATCAGATGTTTAACACCATTTTCATTTCTTCAACTGGTGTGAGTGTTACAGGAAGCCATTTATAGGCACTAAACACAAGGACATAAAAATAAAAGTTCATTTAAAATGGGCCTTAAGTCTAAAACTTACTTGAACAAATTTATTACTTCAATTAGGATAAAATATATAATTTAAATAACTATAAATAATTAATGTGTAAATAGCATGTGGTCCCAAACAGTGTTTGCGTGGTCTCCAAAACAATGAGGCAATTACGCACAATAAAGAGAAATACACACAGGAGACCCTGCAGTAGGATGCTATTCTACACGTTACTGATCCTTTTGGAGGGGTTTGTTGGGCTAAAAGAACACACTGAAGATGTGTGGTTAACATTTTAACATTTTAAAGCTTGGTGAAAACCCTTAAAAGTTTCGAATGCGTAAGTAACTTTTGTCTCCTGGAACGGAATTTATATTGTCAACAACACTTCCATTTAATTGTTGGTGCTTTCCAAAAGAGAACTAATCAGTGGTTTCTATTTACTGTTTTCATTTCTAAAGAGCTTAAAAACCAGTGTTTGTTTTAGACAATTTTCAAGGAAAATTCAGGCTTAGCAGGAGGCTCTTGACAAAGCTCTCCCTGCTGGGTGGCCAGCTGCCTAGAGGGACTGCCTTGCGGGACTGAGGCAGGCCGTCACCGCTGCCCAGGGCCAGGATTCACTGTAGACGCTTCCTATCTGCTGGGCCGCATGCATCCTCACAGCCCTGTGCTCCCTGAACAGGAGAGCTTGCTCTTTCAGCAGCACCTGAACGTTTTACTTCTCTCCATCTCCTCCCTTTTCTTCTCTTTTCCATTCTGCTTATTTTGCCTATTCTGAAAATTAGTTAAAAACTTGCGACACAAAAGCATGAATTCTTCACCTGCTTACAACCAACTTTCTCTCTTTGTTTCCCAGTACCTGGCGAATCTTGAGGGTTCTTTTTCATGAAAAGTCTACTATTTGGCACTTAAGCTCCCTTTGCAGGATGGGCTCATTTTCTCTAAGCTAAATCCAAGTCGTGTTTTACATTTTCCTTCAAAATACACTTCTTCTGGGCAAATCCATGACTAATTGACTCACCACAGATGGTCTCTGTTAAGCCAAACTAAACATTAAACAAAATTAGAAAGGATATGACCATTGAAAGAGCACTAGACTGGGAGACTTGGCCCTCACTTCTGGCTCCTCAACCTCTGAGGGGTACCTGATCTTGACGTGCCTGGCTGGTTTTGACTGAATTTCACTCCCCACACATCAATTATATAAAATTTATCAATGTAAATTATACATAATCAATATATTGATATCTGACCAATACATAAAATATCATTTACTAAAACGATATGTATAACATATACTCATGTATAAATAATTATGAACACAAGGATGAAATAGATAAAATAGATGATATATCATATAATAATTTCAATTAATAATTAATATTATACATAATTAATACTATTTTTCCCCCCCACAGATTTTACCCTTGTATTTGCAAAGTGTATTGGGATGGGTTCTAGACAGAGTTTTTCTGTCTCAGATGCATCACTCAGAGGGTGAGGCTCATGTTTCTTACAGATGTAGGAGTTAGCGGAGTGCCAGACACAGACTAGTGTGCTCAATTAATGCAGTAGAGGACAGTGATATTTTATACTTTAAATATTATAAGCTCTTAGAGCTTAAAAATATTATATTTAATGTTCATATCATCTGGATATGAGTGTGCTCTGCCTTGGAGACATAAAAGTCCTTTAGAAGGAAGATCTCCTTTATAAACTATTTAACTTTATATGTTCACGTCCTCATTTCACAGATGAGAAAACTGAGCCCTTGAGAATTAAGCCCAGGCTCCTGACTTCTCGCCCACTTTGTTTTTACCACGTCAAGCTCTACTATGGATCAGTGGTCAGTGCGGATCAAGGCGGCCGGACTGTAGGCCGGGCCTTCTTCCTAACAAGGGCCCTTGGGCGGGGGGCTCAGTTCTGCCCGCTCTGCTAGCCGGGGATAAATGGGCGCGCGCACCCGGAGCCTCGGGCCCCGCTCCCCGCCGTGGCCATGGATTGTGGCGCCAGCCGCCCGCGCCGGCCCGGGTCGAGCGGGAGAGTCAAGGCCAAGGCCTTCCCGGAGTCTCAAAGGATGCAGGTGGCCCGCCTCCGCGCCAAGTTCGACCCCCGAGTCCTCTCCAGGTAAAGCGGGACGTGAACCGCAGGCGGAGGGGCTGGGCTGAGCAAGGTGAACCGCTGACCGAGGCGCCCTTAGAGTTCCCCTCGACTTGACCCGACCTTAACGCTTCTTTCTGATCAAAGGCCTCAGACCTCCCTAAATCGGCTCTGCCCTTTGAGATGTAAATCTTTTACAACCCAGGAATGTCTTTCTCAAGGACCTGGGCGCCAACCTTTTGAAATGTAATCAAAGAAAGATCGAGGCTCTATCTACCAGTGTCTGTGGGAGGGTAGGAATCTCACTTCCATGACACCCCTTCCTCCCCTAATGCCCTTGAGTAATTTCCTACAAGCTCACTCCAGCTTTACAACTCTCTTGCCTTGTGTTTCAACAGTTGAGTTCAGTCTCTCCCATCACAGTAATTTTGACCTCTCTTGCAATAGTCTGGAATAAAGTCTTCCTTGATGTTTTTAGCAAGTGTCCAGTGCAATTTCTCTTTGAAAGAGCGGGGAAGGGCAGAAGATAGGGAAAGTTCAAGACTGAAGAAGTAGGGACTTCCCTGGTGACGCAGTGGATTAAGAATCCGCCTGCCAATGCAGGGGACACCGGTTCGAGCCCTCGTCTGGGAAGATCCCACATGCCACGGAGCAACTAAGCCCGTTCACCACAACTACTGAGCCTGCGTTCTAGAGCTCGCGAGCCACAGCTACTGAAGCCCGCGCACCCAGAGCCCATGCTCTGCAACAAGAGAAGCCACCGCAATGAGAAGCCCGCGCACCACAACAAAGAGTAGCCCCCACTTGCTGAAACTAGAGAAAGCCCGCACACAGCAATGAAGACCCAATGCAGCCAAAGATAAAAATGCAGCCAAAAAAATAAATAAATAAATAAAGACTGAAAAAGTAGAAGGAGCCGCAGAGAGGAGAGGGAGAGAATCCCTGACCTCAGAGCCCTGGGGGGACTTGCAATACATACACTGGAGCTGGGGTGTGTGAAGGATCTTCTGTTACGTCCTAGAAAAGGAGATCATAATTAGTGGAATAGAAACAGGGCTTTGAATCAACCAGACTTGAGATCCACTCCTGTCTTTTCTATTGTGTGTCATTGGGAATGTTCCTTAGCCTTTTTCCTTCCTTAATTTCCACCTCTGTAAAATGGGAATAATAATAATAGCTGCCTCGTAAGAATGCTGTGAGGATGATTAAGTAATATATGTAAATGATGCTGCATGGTGCAGGTCCTTATGTAGATACTGTTATTGTCTTCATAAGATGACCATGTAGGAAATGAACAAGAAAGTCTGGCCGGTTGGTTGGCCTGAGAAAGAATTTCCTCAGGGTGCCCCACGTTGGCCAGGTGGAGGAAGGACACAATGGAATCCCCTCCACTCTGCAGCGTTTGGTTGGACACAGTGGTACGTGGCTTGACTGGATTCTCAGGGACACTTCTAGTCCTAGGATTATACGCTCACCTCATCACCGTGTTCTGACCAGAGTCTATGCAGAGCCATTTCCTGGCATCCTTGGGAAATTCTGGTACAAGGATGACTCGAGGATTAGTCTAGTATCTGCTAAGCTTAGAGAAGAACAAAGTTGGCTGATGCAACTGAACTTGAATCAGAGGGGATATGGGGTCTTGTCAAGACTGAATTGATTGGGTGGCATCTCTGGTCATCTGTGGCCAGGGAGTCTGGTCTAGTCTTTATCCACCCTCATAACTTCCACCTCCGGGTTAGTCCCAGGCCCTTAGATTATGACAAAGTCATAGAAGTAGAGGATCTCAATATTGGAAAGCTTTAGAGACTAACTAAAGGCTCTTCCTTAACCAATGAGGAATTGAGCCCCAAAAGATTAAGTGACTTATCCAAGTTGGTGACAGAAATGGGTCTAGAACACAGTTGTCTTTCCTCTCCATTGTGAGCCCAAATGATAGATGATAGAATTTAAGTCTGACTATATTCACTTTCTTCTTGGGAGTTCATTACAATTGCTTCTGTCAAACCGGTTGCAATATTATTATTGTTTCCATGTTTCATTTTTTTTTATCATGTTCAGTTTGTGGCAGCTGAGGTCAAAGTAATAATTTTGTTTCTTATAATCTCTGGGATGTTGTAAAATTGCATGACCTACAAACCTGACTTTGAGGCTGCTTTGTGAGAGGGTGGGAGTGGAGGGTGGAAATGGAGGAGGTGGGTTGGCCTTGTAGATGCATCTTCCCATGCCTGATTCCATTCTTAATGTTTTCAAAATAAGGCGATAATTTGGAAATGATATTCATTCAGTGAATGATTCTCTCATTCAACATTTATTGCTGTCCCCTCTGTGCCAGGCGCTACACAAGATATAGTCACCCAAGTCATAAAAATAGTCACCATTGTCATAAAAATTGTCACCATGCTCATAAAAATAGTCACCATCCATGGCCATCAAGGGTTCACAAGCCAGGCCACAGCTTCAGGCTTTTGTTGTGGGACGTTTGTTGTCTGAAAGCATTTATTTGCACTATAAATTTTGGCTTAAAGCTTACTGTTTCTTCCAATGCCAAATTACTGACATTTTTTTAAACATTTGGTTTATGAAGGCTTGTAACAGTGTTGAATAACACTCCTTTTATTTGAGTGAGAGTGTAGTTCCTCAGAAATGGTAATTCGTCTGATAGCTGATGATTAATCCCATGAGCAAATGAATTTTCCTGCAGCTTTGAGGGCATAGTCATAAATTAGTATTTGCAAAGTGCTCTCATCCACATTAGAGGTAATGTGTTGGTCTGCAAAGCAACAGAATTTGAAATGCCTGTGATTATCTTCAAAATCACACTGGGAGTGCATGTGAATAAAAAAAGCAGAGTTGGAAAGAGAAGAGGGGACAGAATCCATTTAAGATTACTAAATTGTTATCTGTTTTAATAAGGTAATTGGCCAGAAAATTAAATGCACCGTATAGAACAAAGCTATTTTCTGTAAGCTGGTACAGCCAAATGCCATTTTTATTCAGTAAACACAGGAATATAAGGAATAAGTAAGTAGACAAATGAAAAAAACTACAGGAAGAATAAACTCAGCAAAAAGAAGTAAGGCTGTTTAAAGTACAGATTGATATTTGCATTTGAATCTTTGGTATTCAGTATGTGACTTAAAGAATTACCTTCTCCCTGTGTCCTCCTTGACTGCATGCCATTCGTTGGCATTCTTACCTGGGAGAAGTTTTAGTAAAGTGGGAAAAGCACCAAATTATGATGCAAGTAAGGAGACCTGGGTTCTAATCCTCACTCCACAAATTAAACAACCAATCAGCTAACCTGATCTTCAAATGTCTTCATTTGTAAAATGAGGGGTTGGATTAAATCATTCTCTAATATTCTTTCCAGCTTAAAATCGTGATTCTAAGTCAAGCACTTTCTCAACATTTCTTAAATAAAGATAGAAGGTTAAATTTTGATAGGATTCTTAAATTTACATAGACATTAACACAGGTAACTAAAGTTTAAGATCCCTAGCCTTTGAAATCCTAGCTGACTTCCTGGCGTTTCTGAGAGATGATTACTTTACACATTACTGACATACATCCCAGGTTAAAATTTTGTTGGCTGTGTAAAATTGCAAGTGCAGTGGCGTCAGGTAGGGGGAACTATGAGAGCTGCTGGCTGCAAGGGGGTCCTGACACCACCGCTACCCGTCTTCTGAAAGCTGCACTTATAATAGCGCAACCATGCTGACTTTCGCAATGGTACATCTACTGAGGAGCGATTTGGGGCGATACCTTGGGTGAGATATGAGTTATGCCTGGGACTGAGAGCTCACAGTCTAGCAACATGAGGAAGCCTACTCTTTGTACCCTGTCTCCTGTAATGGTTTCCTCCATCTTTGGAGAAGTTATAAATAGGACTAAGCTTCTTTTTTTTCTCTTCACCTGGTTTGGTGGTTGCTGTTGCAGAATGATAAAAACAAGAGTTGGAAGGAGGAAAGAAAATGGTAGATGGAGGTCCCAAAATTCTTCAAGAAAATTTTGGAGAAATGCATTTGAAGGAATTGGATTTAAATCCCATCTATTCCAACTATCAATACAATCTGTGTGGCCTTGGGAAATCACTTAACTTTTTAATATCACCCAGCAGGAATTTTATAGGGTAGGATTTTAAAAAAATAAAATTCCTGGCACATAATAAATGTGTAATAAATGGTAGCTATTGTTATTAAGATTATTTGTCTTTCTACCAACTAATTACTTTTATATCACTTGCCTCCATTTCAAAAGAGGATTTGGGGTAACTTTCAAAAATAATGAACACAGTTATGCAAGGAAATTGGATGGGGGGAATATAAAGCTCGAAAGGATGATATAAAGCATCTAATTAAATAATTTTGAAAATCACTTCAGAGGGTAACAGATTTATTTGGTTTTTCTTCCAACAGATATGATATCAAGGCTCTTATCAGGACAGGCAGTTTCAGCAAGTTTGTCAGAATGGAGCAGAAGACCACCAAGAAACCTTTTGCAATAGAAGTGATGGAAACCAGAATGAGAGAAGGCAGAGAGGCGTGTGAATCTGAGTTCTCTATCCTGTGGTGGGTTAGCTATCATTACATCGTCCAGCTCCTGGAGATCTTTGAGACCCAAGATCAAGTTTACATGGTGATGGAGTTGGCTACAGGAGGGGAATTCTTTGATGGACTCATCTCTCAGGGATACTTTACAGAGCAGGATGCTGTCAGAATCCTCCACATGGTTGGTGATGGCATGAGGTATTTGCAACGCATTGAAAATAACTCACAGGGACCTAAAGCCCGAAAATCTCTTATGTTATCACCCAGGTGCAGAGTCAAAATTTTTTATCACAGATTTTGGGTTGGCAACTCTGGGAACAAAAGTGGTGACTGTACAGTGAGGATGCTCTGTGGGACCCCAGAGTAAATAGCCTCTGAGATTTTGCTAAGGAAACCTTACACCAGTGCAGTTGACATGTGGGCTTTTAAGGCCTAATCACTTATGTTTTACTTTGTAGATTCCTGCCTTTTGATGGTGAAAGCCATATGAGAATTTACAGGACGATTCTGAAAGGCAAATATAATTACAGAGGAGATGTAAGCGCTCACTTTCTTTCTATTGACTTGGTCTGGAATAGAGTTTCTCAACCTTAGCGCTATTGCTGTTTAGGGCGAGATGATTCTTTATTGGGTGTGGGGTGGGAAAAGGTGATGGGGTGGGACTGTCCTGTGCATTGTAGGATGTTTAGCAGCATCCCTGGCCTCTACCAGCTAGGTACCAGTAGGTACACTACTAGCAGATACTGGTAGAAACTGATTTCTAGTAGCTACACTAGATACACACCTTCCCCCAGCTGTGACAATCAAAATTGTCTCCAGACACTGTTTTTTTTTAAATAACTATTTTTATTTTAATTTTATTTTTTTGTCTGCGTTGGGTGTTTGTTGCTGAGCGTGGACTTTTCTCTGGTTGCAGCGAGCGGTGGCTACTCTTCGTTGTGGTGCATGGGTTTCTCATTGCAGTGGCTTCTCTTGTTGCCGAGCATGGGCTCTAGGCACGCGGGCTTCAGTAGTTGTGGGCTCTAGAGCGCAGGGTCAGTAGTTGTGGCGCACAGGCTTATTTGCTGGGATCATCCTGGACCAGGGCTCGAACTGCGTTGACAGGCGGATTCTTCACCACTGTGCCACCAGGGAAGCCCCGTCTCCAGACATTGTTAAATGTCCCCAAGGGGGCAAAATCACCCCTGGCTGAGAGCCCCTGGTCTCAAGGTAGCAAGAGCCTCGATTACTGAGTTGTCTGTGGTTAGCAAATGACATTGACCATCAAGTAGATGAGTGAGTTTGCTGTTGTTTCTCCAATCATCATGCAGAGCCTGAGCCAGCTGAGTAGATTAATGTGTACTCAGAGGCTCAGCATGCTGCTTGGGTGTTTGATGAGAGATTTTTTGCCTTGATTCTAGATGATCCACACCCTTTTTGAGATGTAGTGTTTCCTCAGTGAAATGTTTAACTTCACAGTTTGTGTAAAATATTTATCCATTGTTTAAACTTGGAACTCCCAGTGTTTACGGAAGTGTTAACTTTTTTGTTTTGTTTAAGGAAGGAAAGTTACCAATACTTCTCTGTGGGAAGCCGGACAAAATAGGAAATTCACTTCCTGTTGAGCAAATGTATTTTATGTTTAACTATAAAAGGGCTTTATTTTTCCCGCATAAAGAAAAGTATGGATAGTTTGATTTTACCTACTTAAAGTGTAACATCTATATGTATAACATCTTAAGCAAAATTGAAAGCTAAATAACAAATTGAAAAATAATATTGTCTATACTCTGACAGATTTAATATCTTTTTCTTTTGTTTTCGGTACGCGGGCCTCTCATTGCTGTGGCCTCTCCCGTTGCAGAGCACAGGCTCCGGACGCGCAGTCTCAGCGGCCATGGCTCACGGACCCAGCCGCTCCGCGGCATATGGGATCCTCCCGGACTGGGGCAGGAACCCACGTCCCCCACATTGGCAGGCGGACTCTCAACCACTGCGCCACCAGGGAAGCCCCAAGATTTAATATCTTATAGTATATGTATATGTTTTTTTAAAAAACTGATACAAATTGACAATTGAGAACTGAGACTTACATAGGGAGATAGGAAAGGATGGGAAGAATTCACAAACAATGTAAACCACTGATTATTAAAAGCTTGAAAAAAATGTCCAGCTTCACTAATGACCAAAGAAATGCAAATGAAGACAACAATATCTTTTCTTTGTCTTTCAAACTGATAAAGATAAAAAAAAAAAACAACAACACTCAACTTAATTCTACTCATTGCTGCTAATAGTACTAAGAGATTAGCCCTGTTATTCACTACTGGTAGAGGATGAATTGTTGTAGATTTCTTGGAAAGTAGTTTGAAAAGATACATCTAGAACTTTTAAAAATTTATGTATTTTGATCTACTAATTCCACTTTTAAGAATCTAAGGAAATAATCTCAGATGCAGCAAAGATTTCAGTGTCAAGAGGCTCATCTGGGCTATACTACAAAAGTGGACAATTGAAAAGAACGCTAAGAGAATGTTTGAATAAATTATTGAACATTCATACGGTAGTCCCTAAATTATTCATGCTTAAACATTATAAGGGTATTGGAAAATATTTCCGATATACTGCCAAGTTAAACAAAAAAAACAGAATACAAATTGTGTATACGGTATTAACACAAATCATGTGGGAAAATGTATGCATAGGAAATAGTCTTTGAGGAAATACAGTGCAATGCAGTATAATGTTAACAGAGCTTATCTTCCGGTTTACGGATTATGTACCATTTTGGTTTTCCTCTTTATAGTTTGAGTATATCTGTATTTCTGTTTTGGTTTTGTTTACAAAGAACATATATTTCTGTTTTGGTTATCTATTGCTGAATAACAAACCTTCCCTGAACCTAACGCCTTAAAATAACAACCATTTTATCATGACTCATGATTCTGTGGGTTGACAGGGCTCAGCTTGGTGACACTTCTGCTTCACATGATGTTGCAGTCATCTGGTTCTTGCCTGGGATGGAATAGCCATGATGACCCCTCAAATGGCTGACCTCTTGGTGGGAAAGCTGGATTAACTAGATCACTGGGACCACTCTGCCTTTTTCTCTCTCCTCTCTCTGTACATCTCAGGGCCCTTTTCTCTTCATGGGGTTTCTCCATGTGGTCTCTTCAGCAGGGCAGTCAGATGTTTTACATGGCGGTTTAAGCTTTCCTAAAGGCAGTATTCCAAGAGGGAGACAAGAAGTCGCCAGTCCTCTTCGAGGCTGGGCTTGGAAATGGCACAACATCACTTTTGCCTCATTCTATTGGCTACTGTGAGTGCTAGATCAACCCAGATTCCACGTGCAAGGAGACCACATAAAGTGTGGCTCCAGGAGGCCTGGTCCATTGGGGCCACATTTGGACTAGATATCACAATGCCTTTTTTAATGTGCAAAAATAATAAACAATTATTCTATTAAGAGGTCCTTTTGTCAGGTTTAATTCAGAGGGTTTCTAACATCAGGTTCCTCAGAAGGCAGCCCTGAGAAGAGGGCTCATGTACAAGTAATTTATTAAGGATAGACTCCCATGGACACAGGTAAGGGAGTGAGGGAACCAGGATGGATAGGGGAGGAGGCCAAGGCCATGGAGGTGAGCCCCATCCCACAGCGTTGTTCCAGCCTGAGACAGGTGAGCTGGGTCTTCACTCCCACCCCTCTCTGCTGACCCGTGGGGTGGTGGTGATAAGAATGCTGTGGCAAATACTCACTGCTCTCTGGGATCAAGACAGAATGACCCCTGAAGCCCAAGGGTGATGATGAAAAAGATCAAGGTGCTGCGTTTCAGAAGCAAAACACTCCAAAAGAGAAGAGTATACGCACATACTGAAAAGAGGGGCTCAGCGGCAGGATGGAGCACTGATATCTCCATGATGTCATGCTCTGTCTCTTGAGGAAATGCCTGTCTGTAGCCCCAGAGTACTGAAAGCACATACCACAGAGCAGAAGTGCAACTGCTTTTAATAACTTATTGGATTTATATTCCCTTGGCCTTCTTCCCCATGCTTGTCAGCCACATATGTCTACATATTAACATTTTCTTTTAATATTACCAAGTGTCTTAGTCATCTTGAGCTGCCATAACAAAATTGCTACAGACTGGGTGGCTTAAACAACAGAAATTTGTTTCTCACAGGTCTAGAGTCTAGGAAGTCCAAGATCAAGATGCCAGCAAGGTAGGTTTCATTCTGAGGCCTCTTCTCTTGGCTCACAGACAGCTGCCATCTCACTGTGTGCTCATTTGACCTCTTCTTTGTGTGCATACAGAGAAAGAGAGAATGAACTCTCTGGTGTTTTTTTCTTATGAGGACACTAATCCTATCAGATCAGGGCCCCACCATAATGACCTCATTTAACCATAATTACTTCCTTAGAAATTTCATCTCCAAATACAGCCACACTAGGGGTTAGAGCTTCTATATATGAATTTTGGAGGGACACAAACATTCATTCCATGACACCAAGGAAACATATGTCGATAGACTCAGATAAGGGTATCATCATGTTTTCTCTGTCATAATATTGTTGTCTATACCTATCAAGAAGTCTAGTCATTTCTAAATGCACCAATTTTATTTAAAAAGCAGGGTGACCATCAAGTCTGGAAGCATAGGTGTGATAGACAGAATAATGCCGCCACCCCCCTCCCACACACCCGGCAAAGATGTCCACATCTTAATACTCAGAATCTGTGGCTATATTAGTTTACAGGTCTTTATACTAGTTTACAAAAGGAAATTTGCAGACATGATTAAATTAAGGGTTTTGAGATGAGGAGATTATCTTGGATTATCTGGATGGGCCCAATGTGATCACAAGTGTCTTTATATGTAACGGAGGAAGAAGGGTCAAAGTTAGAGGACATGTGAAGACAGAAAGATAGGTTGGATTAATGTGTTTTGAGGATGGAGGAAGGGGTCACAATGAGCCAAGAAATGTGGGTGGTTTCTAGAAGCAGGAAAAGGCAGGGAACAGATTCTCCCCTAGAACCTCTGAAAGGAACACAGCTTTGCTAACACCTTGCTTTTAGTCCATCTCTAAGAGGAACACGGCTCTGCTGACACCTTGATTTTAGTCCCTAAGATCCATTTCAGAATTTTGACCTGCAAAACTGTAAGATGATAGATTTGCACTGTCTTTTTAAAAAGTCCTGTTGTCTATAACTGAAATTCCAGGTGTGACACATTGTGTGAATCACTTCTTTTCTCTGGAAGTCAGATGGAAGAGTGAAATAAATAGCATCAGAACATCCAGAGATCTCTTATGGTGAAGAAGAGAGACATGTTTAATATAAATAGCTGATACTTTACTAGACACCTGGCAGATCTGTACTCTAGTCTCACCCATGTCTAGGCAAAAAATTAGCTATAATGTTAATGTTTAATTTTTCTTGATTTTGGTGTGAAGTACATTCCTTTTCATGAAACTTTTATGACCATTCCACTGTTGTTCTTTCCTTTTCTGAATACTGTTTAGGATTACCATAAATTTCTTTTGTTTTGGCACTTAATCTATGTGTCATCTTTCTAAGATATTGTAGGCTCCTTGAAGGCTGGGATTCTGTCATATTTTTCTACCCATCTCCAATATGATATCACAAAGAGGTAAGCATAGACATCACATTTCTTAAAACTGAATTGCTTATAAAAATTGAGATTCTGATTTATACCTACACGAGTAAATGGATCTCAACCATCACTGCATTGAGCATAGAATACAAATTTTAATTTATGGTATGGTAGACTATTAGATAACTCATATTTTTAGTTGCTGAATTGATTAGGTACATTCTGGAATATTCGGGTGGTTTAAAGGCTGCATTTATTTTACTGGGTTTTGCAAGATAGAGGTGGCAGTTCCCCATTCCAAGTGCTCCCGGCAATGCCTGAGGAGCAACCAGGGTAACAAGACACAGCACATGGTGGAAAAGAGGTGGAAGAGAGCACGGAGTTCCTCCCCACTGTGTGAGGGAGACCTTTGCTTATCTACTTAGTCACCAATGCCATCACAATGGCTTTCAGCATGGTGGCAGGGCTCGTGCTGGAGTCTCATCCATAATTCTCCTGGAGACCATTTGACACATGCTTGTGTGTCTCCACCCCTTCCCTCTTCCTGGTTAGGCTTTCTTCATGTCAGGAATCAAGCTCAGCTTGGGGAATACCCACATGAAAAATGCTCGGTGTCCCTGCTCTTAGGGATCTAGTGCTCTTGTCTGACAGTCCACGTATTACTATGTATCTCTTCAAATATGAAGGCTGTGATACACATAGGAAAAATGGCTCAAAGTCCAGGGAGCAAGGGAAGAGAGCCTCTCACTGTGTAGGAAAGCTGGGTCAGATTTCCTGGAGAAGGGGACATTTGTGCTGTGACTTGGTGGAAGAGTAGGAGTTTCTGAAAGGGAGATGAGCACATTCTAAGTAGACAGAACAACATATGCAAAAGCACAGGAAACAGAATAAGTTGACTAGTAAAAATTAAGACTTTTAGAGCATTTGTGTGCATGTGAATGCATATTTATATGAGTATTTTGTAAAGTAGTGTAGTGTAAATGTTAAGAGCACAGTCTGGAGCGATACTGGCTGCCCTTCACTCCCAGCTGTGCCATTTACTAACTGTGTAACTCTGGGCTTGCTTCTTAATTTCTCTGTATCTCAGTTTCTTCATTTGTAAAACAGAAATAATGACAGTATCTGCCTAACAGGGTTGTTGTGAAGATCAAATGAGCTAATAGATGTAAAGTGCTTAGAATAGATTTATATGTTAGTACATATGTAGTCAGTGCTATATATGTATTGGCTGTTTCTGTTATTATTACTATTAATAAGGGAAATATTGGGAATGAAAGTTTGAATTTTGCTTAACTATATATATAAATATATATATATATATATATATAGAGAGAGAGAGAGAGAGAGAGAGAGAGAGAATATATAGTTATCAAGTGTACCTGTCTTACTTTTTAAATGGAATAGTGAGAAACGTGTGGTGTTAGATTTTTAATATTAATGATAAATCAATTACACATTCTTGCCAATTAGTTGAGAAACACATATTTTGCCTAATTATCTCCACTATATCGCAGTAATCTTTTTTTGGTGTGAAGTAAATTGATAATAAAGTGAGTCATAACCACATTAGCTAGTTGACAAGGATAAACACTGGTATTAAAAATATATATATATTTTTAATAAAATTATTTTATTTATTTATTTGTTTTTGGCTGCGTTGGATCTTCGTTGCTGTGCGCGGGCTTTCTCTAGTTGTGGCGAGTGGGGGCTACTCTTCATTGTGGTGTGTGGGTTTCTCATTGCCGTGGCTTCTCTTGTTGCGGAGTACGGGCTCCAGGCACATGGGCTTCAGTAGTTGTGGCTCGCAGGCTCTAGAGCACAGGCTCAGTAGCTGTGGTGCATGGGCTTAGCTACTCCGCGGCATGTGGGATCTTCCCGGACCAGGGCTCGAAGCTGTGTTCTGTGAATTGGCAGGCAGATTCTTAACCACTGCACCACCAGGGAAGCCCTAAAAAGATATTTTAAAAATAACCCACATGGACATTAATAGAAAGTGGTGCCCATCTGCTTAGATTCACCTATGATTGATGTACTGTTAGGAAGAAATTTATGATATGTTCCCTTGGAAGGAAAAGATCTGATGGATTATGCTCACCAGCCATGACCCCAGTTTCTTTCTATTTCCTTATCTCCACTAGTTTCTCACATTTTTTTCTTTACTATATTTCTCCTCTACTCAGGTTATTAAGTAGGAAAAAAAGGAGAGGAGAGCAGAAGATTTGGTCCTTTAACTCCGATTCATTCTCTTTCCATCCTGACTAGAATGCCAATAATGAACATTACACTGTATCTCAGGCCATAATTCTTGTAATTTGGTTCCTATTCCTGTGTTTTAGTTCCTAAGTACTTCTGCTCACAAAAAAAGTGGTGCTTAATATTTCTTTAATGATATTTTTACTTTAAAAGTTATTTTATAGAAAATAATTTAAAGATTATAAATCTTTCAAATTGGATTTCATTTTCTGCTTGTCACTTTCTTCATCTCTTCTTTGACTCACCTTAAATTGAATGTATGTATATCTTCTTTTAAACTCAATCACCAATAGTGAGTGTTTGTAAGAATTAAAACATAGAGAAGCTTCAAGATGGCGGAAGAGTAAGACGCGGAGATCACCTTCCTCCCCACAAATATATCAGAAATACATCTACATGTGGAACAACTCCTACAGAACACCTACTGAACGCTGGCAGAAGACTTAGACCTCCCAAAAGGCAAGAAGCTCCCCATGTACCTGGGTAGGGCAAAAGTAAAAAAGAAAAAACAGAGACAAAAGAACAGGGACAGGACCTGCACCAGTGGGAGGGAGCCGTGAAGGAGGAAAGGAAGCCCCTTCACGGGCGGAGACTGCTGGTGGCGGAGGGGGGAAGCTCCAGAGCCACGGAGGAAAGTGCAGCAACAGGGGTGCGGAGGGCAAAGCGGAGAGATTCCCACACAGAGGAGCTGTGCCAACCAGCACTCACCAGCCCGAGAGGCTTGTCTGCTCACCCACCGGGGCAGGCGGGACTGCGAGCTGAGGCTCTGGCTTCGGTCAGATCCCAGGCAGAGGACTGGGGTTGGCGGCGTGAACAGAGCCTGAGGGGGCTAGTAAGCCACAGCTAGCCCGGAGGGAGTTCGGGGAAAAGTCTGGACCAGTCGAAGAGGCAAGAGACTTTTTCTTCCCTCTTTTGTTTCTGGGTGCGCGAGGAGAGGGGATTAAGAGCACCGCTTAAAGGAGCTCCAGCGACGGACGCGAGCCGCGGCTACCAGCGCGAACCCCAGAGACGGGCATAGAACGCTAAGGCTGCTGCTGCCGCCACCAAGAAGCCTGTGTGCGAGCACAGGTCACTATCCACACCACCACTCCTGGGAGCCTGTGCAGCCTGCCACTGCCAGGGTCCCAGGATCCAGGGACAACTTCCCCGGGAGAACACACGGCGCGCCTCAGGCTGGTGCAACGTCACGCCGGCCTCTGCTGCCACAGGCTCGCCCTGCATCCGTACCCCTCCCTCCCCCGGCCTGAGTGATCCAGAGCCCCCAAATAAGCTGCTCCTTTAACCCCGTCCTGTCTAAGAGAAGAACAGACACCCTCAGGCGACCTACACGCAGAGGCGGGGCTAAATCCAAAGCTGAAACCCGGGAGCTCTGTGAACAAACAGGAGAAAGGGAAATTTCTCCCAGCAGCCTCAGGAGCAGCGGATGAAATCTCCACAATCAACTTGTACCCTGCATCTGTGGAACACCTGAATAGACAACGAATCATCCCAAATTTAGGAGGTGGACTTTGGGAGCAACGATATATATATATATTTTTTCCCTTTTTCTCTTTTTGTGAGTGTGTATGCGTATGCTTCTTGTGTGATTTTGTCATAATAGCTTTGCTTTTACCATTTGTCCTAGGGTTCTATCTGTCCATTTTTTTTAATTCTTTAAAAAAATCTTTTTTTCCTTAATAATTATTTTTTATTTTAATAACTTTATTTTACTTTATTTTAATTTATTTTACCTTCTTTCTTTCTTTCTCTTTTTTCTCACTTTTATTCTGAGCCATGTGGAGGACAGGCTCTTGGTGCTCCACCCAGGCATCAGGGCTGTGCCACTGAGGTGGGAGAGGCAAGTTCAGGACACTGGTCCACAAGAGACCTCCCAGTTCCATGTAATATCAAACGGTGAAAATCTTGCAGAGTTCTCTATCTCAATACCAAGACCAAGGTCCACTCAAAGACCACCAAGCTACAGTGCAGGACACCCTATGCCAAACAACTAGCAAGACAGGAACACAACCCCATCCATTAGCACAGAGGTTGCCTAAAATCATAATAAGCCCCAGACAACCCAAAACACACCACCAGACGTAGACCAGCCTACCAGAAAGACAATATCGAGCTTCATCCACCAGAACACAGGCACTAGTCCCCTCCACCAGGAAGCCTGCACAACCCACTGACCCAAACTTAGCCACTGGGGACAGACACCAAAAATAACGGAAACTACAAACCTGCAGCCTGTGAAATGGAGATGCCAAACACAGTAAGTTAAGAAAAATGAGAAGACAGAGAAACACACAGCAGATGAAGGAGCAAGGCAAAGACCCAACAGACCTAACAAATGAAGAGGAAATAGGCAGTCTACCTGATAAAGAATTCAGAATAATGATAGTAAAGATGATCTAAAATCTTGGAAATAGAATGGAGATAATATAAGAAATGTTTAACAAGGACCTAGAAGAACTAAAGAGCAAACAAACAATGATGAACAACACAATAAATGAAATTAAAAATTCTCTACAAGGGAACAATAGCAGAATGACTGAGGCAGAAGAACAGATAAGTGACATGGAAGATAAAAAAGTGGAAATAACTACTGTAGAGCAGAATAAAGCAAAAAGAATGAAAAGAATTGAGTACAGTGTCAGAGAGTTCTGGGACCACATTAAATGTGCCAACATTCAAATTATAAGGGTCCCAGAAGAATAAGAGAAAAAGAAAGGGACTGAGAAAATATTTGAAGAGATTATAGTTGAAAACCTCCCTAATATAGGAAAGGAAATAGTTAATCAAGTACAGGAAGCACAGAGAGTCCCATACAGAATAAATCCAGGGAGAAACATACCAAGACACATAATAATCAAACTATCAAAAATTAAATACAAAGAAAACATATTAAAAGCAGCAAGGGAAAAACAACAAATAACACACAAGAGAATCCCCATAAGGTTAACAGCTGATCTTTCAGCAGAAACTCTGCAAGCCAGAAGGGCATGGCAGGATATATTTAAAGTGATGAAAGAGAAAAACCTACAACCAAAATTACTCTACCCAGCAAGGATCTCATTCACATTTGATGGAGAAATTAGAAGATTTACAAACAAGCAAAAGCTAAGAGAATTCAGCACCACCAAACCAGCTTTACAACAAATGCTAAACAAACTTCTCTAGGCAGGAAACACAAGAGAAGGAAAAGACCTACAATAATAAACCCAAAACAACTAAGAAAATGGCAATAGGAACATACATACTGATAATTACCTTAAAAGTAAATGGATTAAATGCTCCAACCAAAAGACACAGACTGGCTGAATGGATACAAAAACAACCCGTGTATATGCTGTCTACAAGAGACCCACTTCAGACCTAGAGACACATACAGACTGAAAGTGAGGGGATGGAAAAAGATATTCCATGTAAATGGAAACCCAAAGAAAGCTGGAGTAGCAATTCTCATATCAGACAAAATAGACTTTAAAACAAAGACTAATACAAGAGACAAAGAAGGACACTACATAATGATCAAGGGATCAATCCAAGAAGAAGATATAACAATTGTAAATATTTATGCATGCAACATAGGAGTACCTCAATACATAAGGCAAATACTAACAGCCATAAAAGGGGAAATCAACAGTAACACAATCATAGTAGGAGACTTTAACACCCCACTTTCACCAATGGACAGATCATCCAAAATGGAAATAAGGAAACACAAGCATTTTTTTTTTACATCTTTATTGGAGTATAATTGCTTTAAAATGGTATGTTAGTTTCTGCTTTATAACAAAGTGAATCAGTTATACATATGTTGCCATATCTCTTCCCTCTTGCGTCTCCCTCCCTCCCATCCTCCCTATCCCACCCCTCCAGGCGGTCACAAAGCACTGAGCTGATCTCCCTGTGCTATGCGGCTGCTTCCCACTAGCTATCTACCTTAAGTTTGGTAGTGTATATATGTCCATGCCTCTCTCTCGCTTTGTCACAACTTACCCTTCCCCCTCCCCATATCCTCAAGTCCATTCTCTAGTAGGTCTGTGTCTTTATTCTTGTCTTACCCCTAGGTTCTTCATGACATTTTTTTCCCCTTAAATTCCATATATATGTGTCAGCATATGGTACTTGTCTTTCTCTTTCAGACTTACTTCACTCTGTATGACAGACTCTAGGTATATCCACTTCATTACAAATAGCTCAATTTTGGGAAACACAAGCTTTAAATGATACATTAAACAAGATGGACTTAATTGATATTTATAGGACATTCCATCCAAAAAAACCAGAATACACATTCTTCTCAAGTGCTCATGGAACATTCTCCAGGATAGATCATATCTTGGGTCACAAATCAAGCCTTGGTAAATTTAAGAAAATTGAAATTGTATCAACTATCTTTTCCGACCACAACACTATGAGATTAGGTATCAATTACAGGAAAAAATCCGTAAGAAATACAAACATATGGAGGTTAAACAGCACACTATTTAATACCCAAGAGATCACTGATGAAATCAAAGAGGAAATCAAAAAATACCTAGAAACAAATGACAATGAAAACACGATGACCCAAAACCTATGGGATGCAGCAAAAGCAGTACTAAGAGGGAAGTTTATAGCTATACAAGCCTACCTTAAGAAACAAGAAACATCTCAAATAAACAACCTAACCTTACACTAAATCAATTAGAGAAAGAAGAACAGAAATACCAAAGTTAGCAGAAGGAAGGAAATCATAAAGATCATATCAGAAGTAAATGAAAAAGAAATGAAGGAAATGATAGCAAAGATCAATAAAACTAAAAGCTGGTTCTTTGAGAAGATAAATAAAATTGATAAACCATTAGACAGACTTACCAAGAAAAAAAAAGGGAAAAGACTCAAATCAAGAGAATTAGAAATGAAAAAGGAGAAGTAACATCTGACACTGCAGAAGTACAAAGGATCATGAGAGATTACTACAAGCAATTGTATGCCAATAAAATGGAAGAAATGGACAAATTCTTAGAAATGCACAACCTTCTGAGACCTGAACCAGGAAGAAATAGAAAATATGAACAGACCAATCACAAGCACTGAAATTGAAACTGTGATTAAAAATCTACCAACAAACAAAAACCCAGGACCAGATGGCTTCACAGGCGAATTCCATCAAACATTTAGAGAAGAGCTAACACCTATCCTTCTCAAACTCTTCCAAAATATAGCAGAGGGAGGAACATTCCTAAACTCATTCTATGAGGCCACCATCACCCTGAAACCAAAACCAGACAAAGATGTCACAAAGAAAGAAAACTACAGGCCAACATCACTGATGAACATAGATGCAAAAATCCTCAACAAAATACTAGCAAACAGAATGCAATAGCACATTAAAAGCATCATACACCATGATCAAGTGGGGTTTATTACAGGAATGCAAGGATTCTTTAATATACACAAATCAATCAATGTAATACACCATATTAACCAATTGAAGGAGAAAAAACATATGATCATCTCAGTAGATGCAGAGAAAGCTTTTGACAAAATTCAACAGCCATTTGATAAAAACCCTCCAGAAAGTAGGCATAGAGGGAACTTTCCTCAACATAATAAAGGCCATACACGACAAACCCACAGCCAACACGTCCTCAATGGTGAAAAACTGAAAGCATTTCCACTAGGATCAGGAACAAGACATGTTTGCCCACTCTCACCACTATTGTTCAACATAGTTTTGGAAGTTTTAGCTACAGCAATCAGAGAAGAAAAAGAAAGAAAAGGAATTCAAATCGGAAAAGAAGAAGTAAAGCTGTCACTACTTGCAGATGACATGATAATATACATAGAGAATCCTAAAGATGCTACCAGAAAGCTACTAGAGCTAATCAATGAATTTGGTAAAGTAGCAGGATACAAAATTAATGCACAGAAATCTCTTACATTCCTATACAGTAATGATGAAATATCTGAAAGTGAAATTAAGAAAACACTCCCATTTACCATTGCAACAAAAAGAATAAAATATCTAGGAATAAACCTACCTAAGGAGACAAAAGACCTGTATGCAGAAAATTATGACACTAATGAAATAAATTAAAAATGATACAAATAGATGGAGAGACATACCATATTCTTGGATTAGAAGAATCAACATTGTGAAAATGACTCTACTACCCAAAACAACCTACAGATTCAGTGAATCCCTATCAAACTACCACTGGCATTTTTCACACAACTAGAACAAAATATTTCACAATCTGTATGGAAACACAAAAGACCCTAAATAACCAAAGCATTCTTGAGAAATAAAAGCGGAATTGGAGGAATCAGGCTCCTTGACTTCAGATTATACTACAACTACAGTAATCAAGACAGTATAGTACTGGCACAATAACAGAAATATAGATCAATGGAACAGGATAGAAAGCCCAGAGATAAACTCACACACATATGGTCACCTTATCTTTGATAAAGGAGGCAAGAATACACAGTGGAGAAATGACAGCCACTTCAAGAAGTGGTGCTGGGAAAACTGGACAGCCACATGTAGAAGAATGAAATTAGAACCCTCCCTAACACCATACACAAAAATAAACTCAAAATGGATTAAAGACCTAAATGTAAAGCCAGACACCATCAAACTCTTAGAGGGAAACATAGGCAGAACACTCTATGACATAAATCACAGCAATATCCTTTTTGACCCACCTCTTAGAGAAATGGAAATAAAAAGAAAAATAAACAAATGGGACTTAATGAAACTTCAAAGCTTTTGCACAACAAAGGAAACCATAAACAAGACGAAAAGACAACCCTCAGAATGGGAGAAAATATTTGCAAATGAAGCAACTGACAAAGGATTAGTCTCCAAAATTTACAAGCAGTTCAATAACAAAAAACCAAACAACCTAATCCAATAATGGATTGGGTTAAGACCTAAATAGACATTTCTCCAAAGAAGATATACAGACTGCCAACAAACACATGAAAGAATGCTCAACATCATTAATCATTAGAAAATGCAACTCAAAACTACAATGAGATATCATTTCACACCAGTCAGAATGGCCATCATAAAAAAATGTACAAACAATAAATGCTGAAGAGGGTGTGGAGAAAACGGCACCCTCTTGCACTGTTAGTGGGAATGTAAATTGATACAGCCACTATGGAGAACTGTATGGAGGTTGCTTAAAAAACTAAAAGTAGAGCTACCATACGACCCAGCAATCCCACTACTGGGCATATACCCTGAGAAAACCATAATTCAAAAAGAGTCATGTACCACAATGTTCACTGCAGCTCTATTTACAATAGCCAGGACATGGAAGCAACCGAAGTGTCCATCAACAGATGAATGGATGAAGAAGATGTGGCACATACATACAATGGAATATTACTCAGCCATAAAAAGTAACGAAACTGAGTTATTTGTAGTGAAGTGGATGGACCTAGAGACTTTCATACAGAGTGCAGTAAGTCAGAAAGAGAAAATCAAACACTGTATGCTAACACGTATATATGGAATATTAAAAAAGAAAGAAAGAAAGGAAAATGGTCAGAAGAACATAGGGGAAAGACGGGAATAAAGATTCAGACCTACTAGAGAATGGACTTGAGGATATGGGGAGGGGGAAGGGTATGCTGGGCCAAAGTGAGAGAGTGACATGGGCATATATACACTGCCAAACATAAAATAGATAGCTAGTGGGAAGCAGCCGCATAGCACAGGGAGATCAGCTCGGTGCTTTGTGACCACCTTGAGGGGTGGGATAGGGAGGGTGGGAGGGAGATGCAAGAGGGAAGAGACATGGGGACATATGTATATGTATAACTGATTCACTTTGTTATAAAGCAGAAACTAACATACCATTGTAAAGCAATTATACTCCAATAAATATGTTAAAAAAAAAAGAATTGGAACAGTGGTTCATCTCACTTTGACTGTGTGGATGTTAGCCTTGGCATAAGGGATAGTGATTAGAGTGGAAAATAGCTATTGGCTTCCTTGATTATGTTGCACTTCTTGACGTTGATCTTATCAATGGAATTCACGGAGTTGAGGGGAAAAGAATTATTTGCATAAAGTTTTCATAAACTTAGGAATATCTGGATTTAATATTATATTTATATTATTTATATTATGGTTTATGAGGCTTATAATATAGGAACTAGTTCTAAATGTATTTTATGTATGGAAGAATGGGGCAGCCGATGATTTAGCATTCAAAGGCCAATTCAATTTTTTGTTATTTTTCTTATCATCTTTCTTTGAGGATAATCTCTGCCGAATCCTTTTAAAGCTTCAGCAGTTTCTTTATCAGTGAAGAACTTAAACCATCCCTCCCCCCATGTTAAGAGCCTCAAAATCAATATCCTCTTAACTTACAAAAATATCTTCTTTATGAGCCTCATGTAGGATTAATTGGCTCTTTCTCCATTTTTTATTAGATGTCACCTATAATAACTTGTGAATGTCTATTCACTTTTTCCAGGGTTTACAAATGTCCCAACAGATAGAGCATTGTGACATAATTAGTCAAATCAGATAGAGCATTGTGACATAATTAGTCAAATCTTGACTTTGAGCAGTTTCAGCTTTGGCAAATATAAGACCTAATTTGAAGTCTAGGGAGTCTGAATATTGGGAAGAAAAAAAAAAACCTTAAATATCTATGACATAAAGATGATGTACAGAATCTCTTACTTTTTGAAATGAGGAATAATGATTTTGCCCAGTCTACTGTTAACAAAGTTATGGAGAGTTGTCAGTACTTTGGAACACATTTACATAAAATTTAATTGTAAAGCTTAAGTGAAATCCTACCAAGGCCATAAGGCTAAAGTTCAAAGAAGGAAGGGAAATGCTTGTCGGAGGTTTATCACCAGGAGAAATTTTAATGAAAACTACAATTTTTGAGGGGATTAATATTACCTTGAGAAAAATAGATGTTTGTAGTTTTATGAAAACTTATGATTAAATCCACCAGTAATTGCACTTTACTTCTATAAGCTCTATATTTATCAAGTTTCAACATTAATTATAATCCTTAAATTTTTTTCTTCCAGTTTTATTGCGGTATCATTGACATACCACACTGTATAAGTTTAAGGTATACAACATGATGATTTGACTTATATATATCATGAAATGATTTTCACAATAAATTTAGTGAACATCCATCATCTAATAGAGATACAAAATAAAAGAAAAAGAAAAAATATTTTTCCTTGTGATGAGAACTCTTAGTATTTACTCTCTTAACAACTTTCATGTATAACATACAGCAGTGCTAATTATTAAATCTTGTATATTGCAACCCCAATACTTATTTGTCTTGTAACTGGAAGTTTCTACCTTTTAACCACCTTCATTCAATTCCTCTTCCCCCTTCCCACCTGCCTCTGGTAGCCAAAAAATCTGATCTCTTTTTCTATGAGGTTTATTTGTTTTTGAAGTACAATTGTCCTACAGCACTGTGTTAATTCCTACTGCACAACATAGTGATCCAATATTTCTGTACATTAAAAAATGATCACCATTACAATGTTTAAAATTTAAGACATTGCATCCAAAATTTTAGGGACTACATCTATATTGCATGTGCTTGTGCTTGTGGTGTCTAGCTTTTAATAATGATTTTTAATAATGATTCTCTGTGGGAATGCCTCAAAGGAACCAAGAAATATGAAAGCTTTGACTAGTCATATGAATATTATTCATTTTTAAACTAGTTACATAGTCAGTTTTTGTATATTTGGTAACCTTCTGACAAGCTATTACATTACCTTTATTAATTAGTGTTCATTAAAAGGAAAGAATTAACATGGGAATCTGGAATGTAGGACTCTGTAGTCTCTTGCAGGGGGAGCTGGGAATCTCTATGGGGACTCCTGGGGCTCCTGGGGAGGAAAGTGAAGGAGACTAAGTTGTGGGCAACCCATAGGTAAGAGAATCCTGGACAAATAATTTAATTTGGGAGATGATGCATAAAATTAGAGGTGAAAGTAAGGCCTGGTTGTCAGAATGAGGAAGAAGGGCAGGAAAGGATGGGGTGGAGGACAGAGCCAGTGAATGGAATACTGCAGAGAAGTCCAGGGAGCACCAGGTGAAGGGGAAGCTGGAAGACTATGCTGAACAATAAGCCAGCAAGAGCCTCACTGGGACAGGATCCAGAGAGCCAGACTCTTTCAAAGGCCCTGCACTTGGGTCACATTAAGAGAAAAGTATTCATCAACAAATTGGAAAGCAATAAACTACTATCATCCCCTACTTCTCTGTTTAGAGGCAAAGTAGTCAAGACATCAATAGAACATGATACCATCCTTCTAAAATTTTTTAATTCCTCCAAAGCTAATAGTGCAATTGCTAGTATTGAATTTTACTTTTATACCCTTTTTTGTTGTTGTTTTGTACAGTTTAGCTAGTTTCTATTAGAGAGGACAGAGAAATAGGAAGAAATGAACAAAGGAAGAGAGAAGAAAGTGGAGAAAGCCCCATATTGTCCAAAAATATTACAATGTACTTGTAACTAATTGGATGAGCTTGGGATAAAAGAAAGTGCTGTCTTTCTTTTTACATGGTTCATTACCACTTCACACAGAATAATTTTTTTTAAGGACCTACATTTATCATGGTAATAATAAGTGGAATTAGTCTGAGAAGTTTTGGATAATTTGCATCTTCTTGTCCTCTAAATATTGTTAGTGAGGTGTCTATAGAAGTACTGAGGAGGAAGTTACATTGTGATTTAATAGTAACCACGGCAAAAGCAACAACAATCTTCCTAATATTTTATACTTTGAAAACCATTTTTCACATACTTTATTAATTTGTTCCTAATAGGAGATATGATGATCCCCATTTTTCTGATGAGGAAACCAAGATCTTGAGCTGAGTGTGGCCAGTCAACCTATCTGGTCCAGATCCCCTTACCTCAATCTGCAGCTCTTTCCACATTAAGACGGGTTAACTGGCTGGCTGACAGCAGTGTCTCCCTGAGACTGTGGAGAAAAGCCAAATGGGAATTTTAAAGTCAAAGAGTGGGAGTGGCCATGTCTAAGAAGAGAAATGGTGAGGAAAGCCTCATTGGACATAACGTGGATGTGAAAGCTGCTGACAGAACTTAATGATGTCATCAGGTGACAGTTGGTCCAGAGTAGGGATTTGATTCAACCTGTGGTGCCACAACCTGATTGTTTTGTGTCATATAACACTATTAGCTCAAAAATTTTGAGCATGCACACTCAATTTTTATGCATTTCTAGAATATGTACATGTATGCATATTAATCTGTTTTATACTTTGTAAAACATAGACAAAAATAAAGTTTGGATTAAGAAGATAAAAATACAGTAGAAGTCTTAACATTTTCTTCCTTGTACCTGTTGTCTTCTAATATGTAACATGAAACTGTCTTCTACATACTCTCTAGTTGTTCTTTGTGGCTCAGGGATTCTGTCATTTATAACCTGTGTTTGAATAATGAGCTTTGCCTGAAGAGTTCTTTTCCAGGACACTAGTTACCTTATTTTCTGCAACTGCATTTTCAATGTATATTCATTTGGTCATCTTAATGAGCTCTCCATAAATCTCATTGGACATATTTTATATTCTTTCCAGAAAGATTCAGTTCCTTGTCTTATAATGCTCCACTGAAGACATCTAATTTAACCTTCATTTAACTAGACATGAGCCCAGATAAATATGTCTGGATCCAGGGCCAAATAAATGTCTAGCCAGAATCAGAGGACATGCCATCACGAGTTTCAGCTACTGACATGTTTTGTCTAGACTTGCAAGGTTTATGTTTTATTTTCCCTGTGTTTGGCAAGTGTGTTCATTTATTTCAGGAATTTTATTTTTGGGATAAACATTTCTCGTATCTCATTTATCTAAATAAACTGAAGGAAAAAAAGAAGAGTAATTCCTTTACTGATTTCTTTGATCCAGATTCTCAGAGTGCTAAGAGATTGGAGGCTGTGATGTTTATGTATGGAGTTTGATTTTTTCCTTCCACAAGGACAAAGCAATAGCTTGTAAGGATTCCCTTATTTTTCTTGAGATACACATATCAACCAGAAATTGCTGTTTGCAATATAGCAAATATATGGTCAGTTTTCTCAATCTCTCTCCTTTCTAAATAAGGAGGGATACAAAACCATAGCATTTTCCAGATACGTGCTACATGTTGATAGGTAACACAGAAAACAAGTCTGAGGAAAAACAACAGCCCTCTTGTCCCCATCCTCACAAAAGTCACTATGAATTTCTGTCATCGTACTTAAATTATGTGCAAAAGCTGTAGATTTTGCCAGAACACGTCCTCGAAACATCAAATAGCTGGTTGAACATGCCATATCTCTGCTACGGGCTGAATCCCGCTTGTAGGCAACTGACTGGGAGTCATGAGGGCCCTGTGTGCTCAAAGGAAAGGTGCTGTGAGAGATTCTTCCCCAAAGTCCTCTTTTTTCTCCAGGCTGTGGAGAGGTAGGCATCGTAAGTCCAGAGTAAGTTTTCAAAGGGAGAGAAAAGTTGATGATTTCCCAGTCCATTCCATTTTCCATTCTAACTCATTCCTGGAGTCATAGGGGCTCTCTGACTTGACCACAATGGGGTAAATACTCACCTGATACTGGTGGAGTTCACCAACAAGAGCTACTTCGCCTTATCCTGCTTACGTGAACAGGATGTGGAAACTTGCATCGCTGCTGGCAGCACACTGGACAGATTTCTGGAAAAGAATTCTCATTCGCTGGACAGAGAGTTTGGAAGAGAATTTTTGTATTGTTTTTTTTCTTTTGCTAAAGAGAGGGTTTTTTTTTTGTCTTTTCAAAAGTGGAATTTTAGGTTCACTACATGTTTAATGACATAATCTCTGAATGGCTTATTTGAAGAAGTCATTTGGATTTAATAAGCATTGACCTTTGTAATTAAGAACATGATTCTGTATGTGTGTTTGTGTGTGTTTTTATTTTATTGATTTTATTCTATTTTATTTATTTACTTTTCTTCTTAGCCTTGGCCAACCATTTCCCACTGAATGAAGGACTTAACAGACTACTGATTTTGGAGGCTAAACATCAAGTGTCAGCTGGGCAGGCCCTGGACCATCCCTGGGTCCTCATGACTACAGGATCTTCCATGAAGAATATTTAGAGGGTCATTTCCCAAAACTTCATGCGGAGGGCATCTCCCCAACCACAGAGTCCCAGATCTGCACAATCTCCTAAGTGATGTTCTTATCATAAATCAAGGCTTATGTGGAGCAAGAGAAACTTAAAGGTAGAAGAATCACCACTATCTGCACTTCAGTGAGCAGATGAACTTTAAAATCACGTTATCCAATTTCAAGCCAGATACATTAACTTCACTAATAGCATTACGTCAGTAGGGACCATTTCATCACGATTAAGGCACCCTAAAGCTCCAGGGATCTGGGAGTATGTGGTTATTGTTGGATAATGGTGACTTTCACTTTTAACATTTTTTGGTCTATAATTTGTCCCATATTTATATAGGAAATAAATTCTCCAAAATTACTGCTGTAAACGATGACTAATATAGTAAATACTTAGTGCATTTATGTAATAGGAAAGAGTAGATAAAGAAAATCTCTTAATAATTGATGGATTAAATAAAATATGAGATTCTAGGAATAAGGGATGAATATGTGAGGGAATGATGAATCAGAGACATAGCAGGCATTGTTAGATATGGGGAATAAATGTACTTATCCTGAAATTACTGATTTGCAGTTAAGACCAGTATATGGTGTTAATAACCACTGGATAACACTCAGGATAGTTACAGGTGTCTGTTAATTTCATATTTAGTCTGCAAGTATTCATAGAAATTGTTAATTATGGGGCATATAAAAAAGCTTAGCAGGTAACAAGATAAAAATAAACCAGTGGGACTACCTCAAACTAAAAAGTTTCTGTATAGCAAAGGAAACAACAAAACCGAAAGGCAACCTACAGAATGGGAAAGAATATTTGCAAACCATATATCTGAAAAGAGGTTAATCTCCAATATATAAGGAACTTGTATAGCTCAATAGTAAAAAACAAACAAACAAACAAACTAATAAACACAATTTTTAAAATGGGCTAAGGGCTTGAATAGACATTTCTCTGAAGAAGACATATAGATAGCCATCAGGTACATCATCAGGAAAATGCAAATCAAAGCCACAGTGAGATATCACTTCACAGCTGTCATTAACAAAACAAAAGACAGCAAGTGTTGGCAAGGATGTGGAGAAAATGGAATCCTTGTACACTGTTGATGAGAATGTAAATTGGTACAACCACTATGGAAAACAGTATGGCAGCTTCTCAAAAAATTAAAAATAGAACTACTGTATGATCCAGCAATCTAACTTCTGGGTATTTATCCAAAAGAACTGAAATCAGGATCTGAAAGAGAGATAAACACTCCTATGTTCATTGTGCATTGTTTACAAAAGCCAAGATGTGGAAACAACCTAAATGCCCATCTGCAGATAAATGCATAAGAAAATGTGGTGTATACATACAATGGAATACTATTCAGCCTTAGAAAAGAAGGAAATTCTGCAGTATGTGACAACATGGATGAACCTTGAGGGCATTATGCTTAACTGAATAATCCTGTCACAGAAAAATAGATACCGCATGATTCCACTTATATGAGGTATCTAAAATATTCTAATTCATAGAATCGAAGAGTGGAATGGTTAGTTGTCAGAGCCTGAGGGGAGGAGGAAATGGGGAGTCAATAATTAACCAGTGTAAAGTTTTAGTCAAGCAAGTTTCTAGAGATCAGCTCTACAACCTTTTATCTATAGTCAACAATACATAATATACTGTACACTTAACATTTGTTAAGAGGATAGATCTCATCTTACCACAATAAAATTAAAAACCAAAAATGAATTTTAAGATTCTGTAGCTATCCATCAGAAGCTTACAATCTAATTGGACCATTATTCACTGGAAAATGGGATTTTACAGAATCAGACAATAGTGATATTTTTCTACTGTTAGCATCCATCACCCACCAGAGTTTACAAAGGAATATGTATGTGATCATCTTGCTTCATTCCTCTACTGTCAACTCTTTTTTGGTTAGCCCGGGTTTCTTCCAGAATCATTTAATCAAATACCTTGACGGCTCTAAATACCCAGCATGGAATAATTTTAAGTAGTGTATTAAAAGAAGTAAACTCTAAAACTCAGTTCTCCAGGCAAGGCACATATGGTTTGATCCCTTGTACAGTAAATTTTTGCAAAGTGATACAAAGACTGAAATATTATTAAGTATATTACTTAATATCACTCTTTGAATGGATAAATATAGTAAATAGTGATTCATCAGCTGACCTCACTTTATTTTGTTAAGTACAATAATAAAATACTAGAGTGACATTTAGTATAACCATAAAATCAGTCTTAATTTTCTATTTTATTTTTCTCTTTTAGGTTATATATATAGAACAATTGTATGTGATATATAAATATGAATGTTAATTAGTGACAGAAATATTTCCAGTATAAATTGTAATGCTGTATCATATATGGAAAACAGTGGTTAATTCCTTTACTATAGGAAAAATACAAATTCATTAAAAAATAGAAAAAAATGAGCAAATATCTTGACAGGTAGTTCATAAAAATACAAATGGCTAATAAGCATGTGAAAATGCTCAATTCCACTCATAATTTAAAAATGAAAATTAAAACAACAAAGAGATAGGAATTTTTCACCTATCAGATGAATGCAGTTTGACACTTGAATAAAATGTCTAGTGGAGGTTGCAGGAAAGCAGACGTTGTCATGCATCCTTGAGACAGAGGAGTGCAAGCTTTTTCCACTTCACTGGGGGAAAGTTTGGCAGCAATATCTATTTAAATTAAAAACGCAATGGCCCATTGACCTAATAGTGGCATTTCTAGAAATTTGCCCTATCCATATTCTTGCCAAAGTGTGAAAAGATAATATGTGCAAAAGTGTATAAAGCACTATTATTTATATAAACAAGAATCCCAAGAGAATGCCCATCAGTACAGGAACTCTTTAAATAAAGCATGGTACTTCTAAGCATAGGGCAACCCCACATTAAAAATGACGTGGTAGATCTGTATGTTATGTTATGTGATATGTTATTGTGTAAAATGAAAAGGCAAGGTGCAGACAACTATTAAAGTATGGTCTCATTTGTGTGAAAAATACATTTAGAAGCTTGAAAGTTGTACGAATTTGATGAAGATAGTGATTATATCTGGGGGGAAAAAAGTAGGAGGTCTGGGGTGGAAGGGAAAGGTTTATTTTCATTTTATACCTATTTCTACCTTAAATTTAAACTGATGTATTTACTTTGTCTATAGTGAAAGAAAATTCAGTTGAAAATGCAAGTGGCAGAAGTGAAAAAAGAGAGAAGCTTGAATAAGCAGTCCTAAAAAAATTGGGGACTGACTGACTAAGCTGTGCAAACTAGTTCTTTATAAAATTGGAAGTTTTATATCTTTTCCAATTGAAATTTTTCAGTTGAAAAAGTACAAGCAATAAAAGTACAAGCAACAAAAACTCTAATGCTAGATATAGAAAACAAACTTATGGTTATCAAAGGGGAAAGTGGGGGAGGGAAAAATTAAGAGTTTGAGATTAACATACACACACACACACACACACACATATACATATATAGCACAGGGAACTATATTCAATGTCTTGTAATAACCTATGATGGAAAAGAATCTGAAAAAGATTATATATATATATATATATATATATATATATATATATATATATCTGAATCACTTTGCTGTATACCTGAAACTAACACAACTTGGTGAATCAGCTATACTCCAATACAAAATTCTAATGCTAATACTTTCAGACTTCTTAAACGATTAGAAATAGCTTTAACATTCAGTCATGTTATTCTAACATTTATTGAACACAGTATTACTCTGTGCTAATAACTATGCCCAACACCTTTAATATATATTATCTTGTTTACTCTTCACAACAAATTTACGATGCATGTATTATTCCTAATTTGATTTTACACATAGCTCAGAGATATGCAGTAACTTATTCATGATCACACAGCAGGTAAATAGCTCTGGAATTAGAAACTCAGAACTCCGCCCACAATCTCTATGTTGGATTACTTCTAGGAGATTAGAATGCAAGAGGAAGGCTCTGAGGTCTTAGATTTTGTCCATATTGACACAAAGAAATAGTGGAGTACAGTATTACCTGAAGTTATGGCATAAATATTTGTAATATCCATGGGTAATTTACTTTCATGTCCTTTGCTTATGCAGGTTACCCAGATTTAAAGAGCCCACCTGCAGCCATCCTCTAATCCAGGGGTCCCCAACCCCTGGCTGCGGACCGGTACCGGTCAGATACCTGTTATGAACCGGGCCGCACAGCAGGAGGTGAGAGGTGGGCTAGCGAGCGAAGCTTCACCTGCCGCTTCCCATCGCTCGCATTACCGCCTGAACCATCTCTCCTGCCAAGTCTGTGGAAAAATTGTCTTCCACGAAACCGGTCCCTGGTGCCAAAAAGATTGTGGACCGCTGCTCTAGTCCAGAGTCAGCACTGGGTTATTGTGGGGCCAACAGAGGGTGTTGAATGCAGGGCACGGAGAAAGGTTTAGGAGAGGTAGGGCTGGCTAGGAAGATGGGTCGAGCCTCAGAGATGAACAACGGCAGGGAGCTTGGAATCCAGGGAGGCAGTCTGGGGCAGCAGGGACGAGACAAGAAGCATCAGGAACCCAGGCAGAGGGAGACAATAAGAACTCAGTGCCCCAGGAGAGGAGCCTGACACTGAGTCCAGTGTTCCTCAGGGTCAGAGCGCTTGTTTACATGGCAACTAGGTACCGTTAGTGAGAAAACCTATGAGAGGGAAGGATCGAGAGGCAGACAGTTGCTCATGACGCCTACATTTTTAACTTCTCAAGGGCAGGGACCAGACCTTATTTATTTTTGAAACCCCAGAGTCTGGTAATGTGCACTTAGCAGGTACTCACTGTTTGAAACTGAAATGTGGACAGTTCTCCCCTGCCCTTGCCCCAAGGGTTCCCTGCTTAGCAGCCAAAGTTCCCATTGATCTAAATCTCTTAATCATTTGTAGAAGTTGGGTGGATGAGATGGGAAAGGCTCAAGATGTCTAGCGGGATGTACACTATGAATTTTCATGAGCATAAAAAACACCCTTCTTTTTCCTGCTAGCTATTTGTGGACCGTCACTAACAGTCCAGAACCCTTTAAAGGATTTTGAATGGAGGGCTGTGGGTTAGGTAACGTCCCCTTCGCTCCAACTTTTGTAAAGCTCTTACAAATCAACTCACTTTGTTTTTAGTTGTCTCTCTGAAAAATTCATAGTTCTTTCACAGGCTCACTTTCTTGTTATGTTGATTTGATGTGACAAGGAACTTGTAGGTCATATTTAACACCCCAGGATGGAGTTCGTCCCACCCTCTTCTCTCCACCACAAAGAAACAGTCTAAGGAGCAAATCAACCACATTCCTGGCTGTATCATCTTCCGAAATTTTATTTTTGAATAAAATGATTTTGACAGTTCTACAAATCACAGAATTTTGTAGTCAACTC
Organism: Delphinus delphis; assembly: GCF_949987515.2. Taxonomy (NCBI): domain Eukaryota; kingdom Metazoa; phylum Chordata; class Mammalia; order Artiodactyla; family Delphinidae; genus Delphinus; species Delphinus delphis. Next base: position 28,884,107 of record NC_082699.1, on the reverse strand, counting down.
CTGAGAGAAAAATATAAATTCGCAATTTTTTTCATATGTGTCGACCCTCTTCTACCATCCTCTGGTGAAATTAAGTATTGCAAACCAATTTTAAAATATTTGGATATTCTTCACTTGAACATTGCTAATATGAACTAAGTGAAAAGAAACAGATTATTTTATAAAAGATAATTAAATCTCACATTTCCTTTTACATTTCATTTTTTTTACTTGTATGAAATCACTTCTCTCTTTCTCTAATAGAGAAAACAGGTTTATCCTGAATAATAATACCAACTTCCTCTTTCATCACCGTCTAATATCCATTTAGATTTTGTCTTGCATTATTATTTGTTCTGAATTTTCTTATCTTAGTATATTCTGTCTTACCCTTTCTCCCTGTCTCCTGGTGGTTATGTAATTGTTTACTATTATCTTTGCTTGCATATTTTAAAAATGTTTCTCAAAAAGATCTACGTTCTGTGATATAAGGTTGATAACTATATTTTGAGGAGTTCTATGTTTGATTGACAAAATCTGAATAACAGAAATCATGCGGGTTATGGTTCAAGATGGCAGAGTAGAAGGACGTGCTCTCACTCCCTCCTGTGAGAACACAGGAATCACAATTAAATGCTGAACAAACATTGACAGGAAGATGCTGGAACTGACCAAAAAAGATACCCCATATCCAAAGACAAAGGAGAAGCCACAATGAGATGGTAGGAGGGACGCAATCACAATAAAATCAAATCCCATAACTTCTGGGTGGGGGACTCACAAACTGGAGAACAGATATACCACAGAAGTCCACCCACTGGAGTGAAGGTTCTGAGCCCCATGTCAGGCTTCCCAACCTGGGGGTCTGGTAACGGGAGGTGGAATTCCTAGAGAATCAGACTTTGAAGGCTAGCAGGATTTGATTGCAGGACTTCAACAGGACTGGGGGAAACAGAGACTCCACTCTTGGAGGGCACACACAAAGTAGTGTGCACATCAGGACCCAGGGGAAGGAGCAGTGACACCATAGGAGACTGAACCAGACCTACCTGCTAGTGTTGGAGGGTCTCCTGCAGAGGCAGGGGGTGGCTCTGTCTCACCGTGAGGACAAGGACACTGGCAGCAGAAATTCTGGGAAGTACTCCTTAGGGTGACCCTCCCAGAGTCTGCCATTAGCCCCACCAAAGAGCCCAGGTAGGCTCCAGTGTTGGGTTTCCTCAGGGCAAACAAACAACAGGGAGGGAACCCAGCCCCACCCATCAGCAGTCAAGTAGATTAAAGTTTTACTGAGCTCTGCCCACCAGAGCAACACCCAGCTCTACCCACCACCAGTCCCTCCAATCAGGAAACTTGCACAAGCCTCTTAGAGAGCCTCATCCACCAGAGGGCAGACAGCAGAAGCAAGAAGAACTACCATCCTGCAACCTGTGGAACAAAAACCACATTCACAGAAAGACAAGATGAAGAGGCAGAGGGCTATATACCAGATGAAGAAACAAGATAAAATCCCAGAAAGACAACTAAATTAAGTGGAGATAGGCAACCTTCCAGAAAAAGAATTCAGAATAATGATAGTGAAGATGATCCAAGACATCGGAAAAAGAATGGAGGCATAGATCGAGAAGATGCAAGAAATGTTTAACAAAGACCTGGAAGAATTAAAGAACAAACAAACAGAGATGAACAATACAATAACTGAAATGAAAACTACACTAGAAGGAATCAATAGCAGAATAACTGAGGCAGAAGAACAGATAAGTGACCTGGAAGACAGAATGGTGGAATTCACTGATGCAGAACAGAATAAAGAAAAAAGAATGATAAGAATTGAAGACAGCCTAAGAGACCTCTGGGACAACATTAAACACAAAAACATTCGCATTATAGGGTCCCCAGAAGGAGAAGAGGGAGAGAAAGGACACGAGAAAGTATTTGAAGAGATTATAGTCGAAAACTTCCCTAACATGGGAAAGGAAAGAGCCACTCAAGTCCAGGAAGTGCAGAGAGTCCCATACAGGATAAACCCAAGGAGAAACACACAGAGATACATAGTAATCAAATTGGCAAAAATTAAAGACAAAGAAAAATTATTGAAAGCAGCAAGGGAAAAATAACAACATACAAATGAACTCCCATAAGGTTAACAGCAGATTTCTCAGCAGAAGCTCTACAAGCCAGAAGGGAGTGGCACAATATACTTAAAGTGATGAAAGAGAAGAAAGTACAACCAAGATTACTCTACTCAGCAAGGATCTCATTCAGATTAGATGGAGATATCAAAAAAATTATGGACAAACAAAAGCTAAGAGAATTCAGCACCACCAAACCAGCTCTACAGCAAATGCTAAAGGAACTTCTTTAAGTGGGAAACACAAGAGAAGAAAAGGACCTACAAAAACAAACCCAAGACAATTAAGAAAATGGTCATAGGAACATACATATTGAAAATTACCTTAAATGTGAATGGATTAAATGCTCCAACCAAAAGACACAGGCTTGCTAAATGGATACAAAAACAAGACCCATCTATATGCTGTCTATAAGAGACCAACTTCAGACCTAGGGACACATACAGACTGAAAGTGAGGGGATGGAAAAAGATATTCCATGCAAATGGACATCAAAAGAAATCTGGAGTAGCAATACTTATATCAGGTAAAATAGACTTTAAAATAAAGAATGTTACAAGAGACAAGGAAGGACATTACATAATGATTAAGGGATCAATCCAAGAAGAAGATATAACAAATATAAATATATATGCACCCAACATAGGAGCACCTCAATACATAAGGCAACTGTTAACAGCCATAAAAGAGGAAATTGAAGTAACACAATAATAGTGGGGGACTTTAACACCTCACTTACACCAATGGACAGGTCATCCAAACAGAAAATTAATAAGGAAACACAAGCTTTAAATGACACAATAGATCAGATAGATTTAATTGATATTTATAGGACATTCCAACCAAAAACAGCAGATCACACTTTCTTCTCAAGTGCGCACAGAACATTCTCCAGGATAGATCACATCTTAGGTCACAAAACAAGCCTCAGTAAATTTAAGAAAACTGAAATCATATCAAGCATCTTTTCTAACCACAATGCTATGAGATTTGAAATGAATTACAGGGAAAAAACGTAAGAAACACAAACACATGGGGGTTAAACAATACGTTACTAAATAACCAAGAGATCACTGAAGAAATCAAAGAGGAAATCAAAAAATTCCTAGAGACAAATGACAATGAAAACACGAACATCCATAACCTATGGGACGCAGCAAAAGCAGTTCTAAGAGGGAAGTTTACAGCTATACAAGCCTACCTCAAGAAACATGAAAAATCTCAAATAAACAATCTAACCTTACACCTGAAGGAACTAGAGAAAGAAGAACAAACAAAACCCACAGTTAGCAGAAGGAAAGAAATCATAAAGATCAGAGCAGAAATAAATGAAATAGAAATGAATAAAACAATAGCAAAGGTCAGTAAAACTAAAAGCTGGTTCTTTGAGAAGATAAACAAAATTGATAACCCATTAGCCATACTCATCAAGAAAAAGAGGGAGAAGACTCAAATCAATAAAATTAAAAATGAAAAAGGAGAAGTTACAACAGACACTGCAGAAATACAAAGCAACCTAAGAGACTACTACAAGCAACTCTATGCCAATAAAATGGACAACCTGGAAGAAATGGACAAATTCTTAGAAAGGTATAACCTTCCAAGACTGAACCAGGAAGAAATAGAAAATATGAACAGACCAATCACAAGTAATGAAATTGAAACTGTGATTAAAAATCTTCCAACAAGCAAAAGTGCTGGACCAGATGGCTTCACAGGTGAATTCTATCAAACATTTAGAGAAGAACTAATACCCATCCTTCTCAAGCTCCTCCAAAGAATTGCAGAGGAAGGAACACTCCCAAACTCATCCTATGAGGACACCATCACCCTGATACCAAAACCAGACAAAGATACTACAAAAAAAGAAAATTACAGACCAATATCACTGATGAATATAGATGCAAAATTCCTCAACAAAATACTAGCAAACAGAATCCAACAACATATTAAAAGGATCATACACCTTGATCAAGTGGGATTGATCCCAGGGATGCAAGGATTCTTCAATATATGCAAACTAATCAATGTGATACACCATATTAACAAACTGAAGAAGAAAAACCATATGATCATCTTGATGCAGAAAAAGCTTTTGACAAAATTCAACACCCATTTATGATAAAAACTCTCCAGAAAGTGGGCATAGAGGGAACTACCTCAACATAATAAAGGCCATATATGACAAATCCACAGCAAACATCATTCTCAGTGGTAAAAAACTGAAGGCATTTCCTCTAAGATCAGGAACAAGACAAGGATGTCCACTCTCACCACTATTATTCAACATAGTTTTGGAAGTCCTAGCCACGGCAGTCAGAGAAGGAAAGGAAAGAAAACGAATACAAATTGGAAAAGAAGAAGTAAAACTGTCACTGTTTGCAGATGACATGATACTATACATAGAGAATCCTAAAGATGCCACCAGAAATCTACTAGACCTAATCAATGAATTTGGTAAAGTTACAGGATACAAAATTAATGCACAGAAATCTCTTGCATTCCTATATACTAATGATGAAAAATCTGAAAGCAAAATTAAGGAAACACTCCCATTTACCATTGCAACAAAAATAATAAAATACCTAGGAATAAACCTACATAGGGAGACAAAGACCTGTATGCAGAAAACTATAAGACACTGATGAAAGAAATTAAAGATGATAGCAACAGATGGAGAGATATACCATGTTCTTTGATTGGAAGAATCAATATTGTGAAAATGACTCTACTACCCAAAGCAATCTACAGATTCAATGCAATCCCTATCAAATTACCAATGGCAGTTTTTTACAGAACTAGAACAAAAAATCTTAAAAGTTGTATGGAGACACAAAAGTCCCCGAATAGCCAAAGCAGTCTTGAGGGGAAAAAAGCGGAGCTGGAGGAATCAGACTCCCTGACGTCAGGCTATACTGCAAAGCTACAGTCATCAAGACAGTATGGTACTTGCACAAAAACAGAAATATAGATCAATGGAACAAGATAGAAAGCCCAGAGATAAACCCACACACATATGGTCAACTAGTCTATGACAAAGGAGGCAAGGATATACAATGGAAAAAAGACAGTCTCTTCAATAGATGGTGCTGGGAAAACTGGACAGCTACATGTAAAGGAATGAAATTAGAACACTCCCTAACACCATACACAAAAATAAACTGAAAATGGATTAGAGACCTAAATGTAAGACTGGACACTATCAAACTCTTAGAGGAAAACATAGGAAGAACACTCTTTGACATAAATCACAGCAAGATCTTTTTTGATCTACCTCCTAGAGTAATGGAAATAAAAGCAAAAATAAACAAATGGGACCAAATGAAACTTTAAAGCCTTTGCACAGCAAAGGAAACCATAAACCAGACGAAAAGACAACCTTCAGAATGAGAGAAAATATTTGCCGACAAATCAATGGACAAAGGATTAATCTCCAAAGTATATAAACAGCTCATGCAGCTCAACATTAAAAAACAAACAACCCAATCCAAAAATGGGCAGAAGACCTAAATAGGCATTCCTCTGAAGAAGACATATAGATGGCCCAGAAGCACATGAAAAGCTGCTCAACATCATTAATTATTAGAGAAATGCAAATCAAAACTACAATGAGGTATCACCTCAGTTAGAATGGGCATCATCAGAAAATCTACAAACAACAAATGCTGGAGAGGGTGAAAAAAGGGAACCCTCTTGCACTGTTGGTGGGAATGTAAATTGATACAACCACTATGGAGAGCAGTATGGAGGTTCCTTAAATAACTAGAAATAGAACTACCATACAACCCAGCAATCCCACTACTGGGAAGATACCCAGAGAAAACCATAATTCCAAAAGACACATACACCCCAATGTTCCTTGCAGCACTATTTACAATAGACAGGTCATGGAAGCATCCTAAATGTCCATTGACTGACGACTGGATAAAGAAGATGTGGTACATATATACAATGGAATATTACTCAGCCATAAAAAGGAACGAAATTGGATCATTTGTAGAGACGTGGATGTATCTAGAGACTGTCATACAGAATTAAGTAAGTCAGAAAGAGAGAAACAAATATCATATATTAACGCATATATGTGGAACCTAGAAAAATGGTACAGAGGAACCGGTTTGCAGGGCAGAAGTTGAGACACAGATGTAGAGAACAAATGTATGGACACCAAGGGGGGAAATGGTATTGGGGGAGGGGTGGTGGTGTGCTGAATTGGGCGATTGGGATTGACATGTATACACTGATGTGTATAAAATGGAAAACTAATAAGAACCTCGTGTATAAAAAAGTAAATAAAATAAAATTCAAAGAAAAGGTTAAAATTAAAAAAGAAATAGAAATCATGCACATAGAGCTGTAGTTTTTCATTCTATTGAAAATCATACCATTGTTTATTAAAATGCATAATATAAAAATGTGATGGAGAATAGTATTTAAGTGTACAAACTTCTGGAAAGTCAAAACATTTAGGCCACAGTATAAACATCTTCAGCTTAATATATCTTAATAATTACTGATTTGTGTTTGAAATATGTTTTCAAAGTGAAGAAGCTTCACTTTCAAAAAGTCACTTTAATCAAGAGTCAAATTCATAAAGAAAGGTTCTGAAACCTAAAACATGGATTGGTGTGAATTTGAATCTGGAGACCTAAGATGGTGCATTAGTTTCCCAGGGCTGCTGGAACAAATGATCGCAAACTGGGTGGCTTAAAGCAACAGAAATGTGCTCTGGAGACCAGAGTCTGAAATCGAGGTACCTGTGGGTTTGATTCCTTGTGGAGGCTCCGAGGGAGAATCTGCTCCATGCCTCTCTCCTGGCTTCCTGTGGTTGCTGACAATGCTTGGCACTCCTTGGCTTGCAGCTGCCCTCCAGTATCTGCATCAGTCTTCATATGGCTTTTCTCCTTGTGTCTGCGTCTCCTTCTCTGATTCTTATAAGGACACTTGTCATTGGATTTTCCACCTTAATTCAGGATGATCTCATCTCTAGATCCTTACCTTACTTATACTTTAAAAGACCCTTACTCCAAATAAAATTGCATTCTGAGGTTCTGCTTGGACATGTGTTTTAGGGTCACCATTCAACCCATTACAGATGGGAATTATCACCTATATTTGCAGCTCTGAGGCCACACTTGGCGTCCTCCTTTAGACCTGGCTTCCTAAACCATTGTCTGTTGCCTGTGGCCCTGGCCTTGGGGCTCCACTTCCAATCTTTCATGAAATGGTACTCAGAGTATTAACTAGTGGATTTTTTAAAAACTATATTCCATAGAATTGTTCCAATTCTATAATTCTATTCTATTTCCTAGTATATCAGGAAAAGAGAACACTTTTATTTGCCTCTGATAAATAATTAAAGTACCAGATATTCCAGTCTTTATTTATTTATTCATTTCCCTGTTCCAAAGGTTTTAAGGTATCTTACATAAATAGATAAAAATGAGGTAAAAATCAATTTGAATTAAATAGAAGAGGAAAGCAGGAAAAATGAAAATGAGAGTAGAAGGGATAAGAAGAAGCTAGAAGGTAAAATTATTACATAAAATTTATAAATAAAAATATTAAAACCCATAAATGGTAGAAGATGATTTGCTAAAGGTAAACTTCAAATTTGACTCTCAGCTTTCTAGCAGTCCATTCAAAGAAGAAAGTAGGTATGCGCTTCAAAGTGTCCATAAAATTAAAACAAATTAATTTTAATTAGTTGCTTGGAGGAAGTACATTCATTCCTGACTCTTAGAAAATTTCTTGTGGGATCTCCAGGTGAGGATGTGTTATGTAATTAGCAAGTGCAATGCAATTAGCAGCATCTTTAAACACAGTGAGAAGTTTCAACAGGTTTCTTGTTTGTAGTGTCCCTCAATATAAACTTCTGGGTGATTTGGTGAAATAGTTACAGGGAGCTCAAAAGCATTTGGTCCAGGTACAGAGCTCAGTGTTTGTCTGGATTGCTGAAGAGAGGGATTTTTAGAAAATCAAAAAGAAGGGATAGCTAACATGTCTTCCAAGTGATATTCCAAATATACTGTTTCTCAATACGATTTTGGCTTGTATTGCACAGCAGTTACATCAGGCTGTTCTAGTGAAAATAACCTGGAGGGTGGCTCCTTGCAATGTCAGCTGTCATGTGCTCCATCTGGCAGCCAGAGGGGTAGGCTGATAACCTATGCTGCACACATGCTGAAGAGAAGCTGCCCACCCTCCCCACGTGGAGGGAGGGTGAGGGCACAGCCTTGGGAGCCACCAGGATTTTCTCCAGGAATTGGGGCCTGCTGCAGTGCCCTGAGGGGAGGGCAACCAGGGCCACCAAAACTTCACAGCAAATGGTGTAGATGTTTTTTATTTGAAAAATCTTTAAATGTCTATGGCAAAATATTTTCTTCATATGTAAAAACATTTCAATAAAGTTTCACAGAAACTTTACTGTTAAATAGTGCTTTTTCTTGGTGTAACTTCTGAAATAAACTAGCATAAAAAACGATTTCTAGGGTAACAGTAAATTAACATGTTGTGTAGACTTAATAGCTTTATGCTAGTTAAAAGTTGGGAATCATCTGACAAAAATGATGGCTTTGATTCTAAAAGATCACTAGCCCTTCTTTCCAACAGATATCAGATAGGCTCACTCATCTACTGAAAGCATACCTAGTTTGTGGCAACAGAGCCTCTTATCCTGCATTTTAAAAAGTGACTGCCTATGATTTATTTTATACAGGATTCCTTACAAATAATTAACACATTCTCTTAATAAAATAGGTGATCTAACTACGGATAGAAGATAATCTCTCAGTGGCAAGGACTGGAGAAAAGGCAATTTGACTTGCTTGCCATCACTGCAGAGGCTTGGGATGGTTGAAAGGATTGTCACTTTTAGGCTGGGTCCTTGACCACACATACCTCCTGTCCCCTTAAACACCAGTACCTCCAGCATTCAAAAAATGGGGCAGAGAGCCTGGAGTAGGAGGGCGCAGATGCTGCTGCGTGTCTGTGGGGCTGTCCAGGGGATTAACTTGCGGGGTGCAGTTGGATAGTTTTCTTCTGGATACAGAGGCAGAGTTCTGCTTGTTCTTACAAACCATCTAAAGTTAGATTCATGCCCCAGGCAGTTCTTCTGGTACTAACTTGATGCGGCGGCTCTGGCTACAGTTTAGAGCAACTTCAGAAGAGCCCTGCTCACTCTGTGCCAGGGCTGGCTTCAGGTTGAAAGTGATTAGTGCAGCCCAGTGCTAGATGCCATGCATTAGCAGCACTTCAGTGCTAAGAACATTTATGCCACGATAACTGCCAACTACTCAGTGTGGGTTAGGGACAAGCAGAATAGTGAGAAGGGGGTGGATGGTGTGGGAGAGAGCATTTCACGGCCTTTTAGAAGAGATTTGTGCTCAAAGAGAAACAGAAAACAAAAGGGAAGGGAGTCGAGGACAAGGTTGTTTCTTATCATACACTCCAATGTTGTTGAGGAAACCAAGGGACTCTTCTTCCCCAGCCAGAGCGAATCTGAAGCGAAGCTGCCCTCTGGAGTGGAGAAGGTGACCCAGAAGGAGTCGTGAATCCCAGCTTGGGTTGAGGTTTTCACTAATCCAGGTTCCTGCCAAGACAGAGGACCTGGACAGGCAACTTTCCAAGTGATGGCTGGTCTCCACTGGCATCCCTGACAAAGCAGGAGACAGCAACAGCTGAGGGGGTCATGCTCACCGCTGTCTGGAAGGAAAGCCAGGGAGGAAGGTGGCACTTTGGAAATGTGACTGTACACAGAAGCCACTGTGAAATGCCCCGTGAACAAAAGCCTTCTTAGTGGACAGTGCATTTCTCCCAGTGGGAATTATTCTCCATGAAAGACCAGTATTACAGAAGCAACTGTTTTCCATGTTCAGATATGGGTGTTTCTGAAAATAGGGCTTTCTTTAAAGTCTTGAAAGAAAAAACACCAAAACAAACAAACAAAACCCTTGTAGCTGCTGGATGGAAAAAGAGAGAAAAAAAAAGGAGGGAAAAATCAGTCCAGAATTGGGTCCTCAAAATTCCTACCCATTCAAGCCTTCAAGAAGGAAGGAAACCTATGAACACAACTTTATCAAAAGCCTGTATATAACTGGTAGATAGGTTGAAATATGTGTTGTAACTTAGAAAATGCAACTTTTGATACATTGCTTCCATTGGAATGTACACATCTATGTGAGGACATTTCACAACTGTGACAGCCATTCAAAACAAGCAGAGAAATACATCTCATTTAGAAACAAACATCTAATTACAATGTTGCAAAGCTTAGACAAGGTTTCCAACAATAATGAAGCATAATTAATTATATGATCTTATAAAATATATATTTTAATAAAAGTGAAATATATTTTATTAACAAATGACATTTTATCATTAATAAATAAAATTTAAATTAAAAAAATATTATTTTACCTTTAGTTTGCCATTTTGAAATCACTAGTTTGTGTATTTTCCCTAAAGTCTCTATTAATATAATAGTATTTGCAAATAATTTTAAATATAAATATATAAATACATTTACTGATAAAAACTAGATAAGTTTGGGGATCATTTATCTAAGCTATCAAAAGAGAATTTCTTTCTTTTTTTTTTTTTTTTGCGGTGTGTGGGCCTCTCACTGTTGTGGCTTCTCCCGTTGCAGAGCACAGGCTGTCCGCCTGCCGATGCAGGGGACACGGGTTCGTTCCCCGGTCCGGGAGGATCCCACATGCCGCGGAGCGGCTGGGCCCATGAGCCATGGCCGCAGAGCCTGCGCGTCGGAGCCTGTGCTCTGCAACGGGAGAGGCCACAACAGTGAGAGGCCTGCGTACCGCAACAACAACAACAACAACAACAACAACAACAAAAAAGAATAATATAACCATATATTTACCAGGTTCTATTTTAAGTCTTCAATGGACTGTAGTAGCCTTTCCAAGTTAATGGTAAATATACTTTCAAAAGTATAATGCCGATTTTGAAATTTGTTCAGCCAATGAACATTACCAATGTAAGTAGATGAGAGGAATATGATAAGTGAGATGCAGCCTATAGGGGTCAATGACCAGAAAATACACATAAGCTTTGCCTGAAGGATTTGTTGCAGTTTCCACAGGGAGCCAGTGAGACAGACATATGACTCAAATGTGGCTTCCCTGCTGGATGAGGAAAACCATCACCCTCACCCACCAGCCCCCTTCTGTCTGGCCCAACTTGAGCCCCAACCCTGAGAGGTGACACGAGGCTCAGGTAAAAGCTGAGGATGTCGCTTCACACGTCACTTAATAGTAAAATTATAGCAGTAGGAGCAACAATAAAAAAAAAAACCCTATACCTGTAATGAATTTTTTTTTTTTTCGTGGGAGGGTTAGGTCAAAATGTGCTTCTTTAATAAATATACGTACAGGGAACTCTGCTCAATATTATGTAACAACTTAAATGGGAAAAGAATTTGAAAAAGGATAGATACATGTATATGCATAACTGAATCACTTTGCCATACATCTGAAACTATCACAACACTGTTAATCAACTATACTCCAAAATAAAATTAAAAGTTAAAAAAAAATAAACCTATATTCTAAAACTAATATTTAAAAAATATCCAGTTTTAAGTTATACATATCATTGCTCTTCTGACCTTGTGCTTGACGCAGAGGTAGCTGGACATATAGTAATAAATTCCATTTATTGCTCCAAGGTTCGTAGGGGTTCTTTGTGGCTATAAGAAGCTAAGAGTAGAGTGGCACACTGTCACATGCTAAATGGGACCAGATTTGTAGTTGTAGGATGTTTTCCACTCACATAAATTGTGATAATCAAAACTTCCAAAGTGTGTGCTGGTTCCACCATCATGGTTGAGCAGTCAGTCACCTAAGTGTTTTCTCAGTCACTTTCTGATTCCCCGGATCACCACGCCCTGTTCTCTTCACCTCCACGATGCCTCTTTAATCTGTTTCCTTCTCACCACCATTTCTGTTGTTCTAGTCCTATTTCAGGCCTCTTATTTTAATTTTTGTTTATAGTTCCCTGTGCTATAAGTAGGTCCTTGTTGTTTATCTGTTTTATATATTGTAGTCTGTATCTACCAAATTCCAAATTTATCCCTCCCCACCCCTTTCCCCTTTGGTAACTATAAAGTTTGTTTTCTATGTCTGTGAGTCTATTTCTGTTTTGTAAATAAGTTCTTAAGATTCCACATATAAGTGATATCATATGATATTTGTCTTTCTCTGTCTAACTTACTTAGTATGATAGTCTCTAGGTCCATCCATGTTGCTGCAAATGGTATTTATTCTTTTTATATGACTGAGTAATATTCCATTATATATATACACCACATCTGCTTTATCCATTCATCTGTTGATGGACATTTAGTTGTTTCCATGTCTTGGCTATTGTAAATAGTGCTGCTATGAACATTGGAGTGTATATATCTTTTCAAATTAGAGTTTTCTCCAGATATATGCCCAGAAGAGGGATTGTTGGATCATTTGGCAACTCTATTTTTTTAAAAAAAATAATTAATTAATTTTTTGGCTATGTTGGGTCTTCGTTTCTGCACGCAGGCTTTCTCTAGTTGCCGCGAGCGGCGGCTACTCTCCGTTGTGGTGTGCAGGCTTCTCATTATGGTGGCTTCTCTTGTTGCGGAGCATGGGCCCTAGGCACGCGGGCTTCAGTAGTTGTGGTGCACAGGGTTAGTTGCTCTGCGGCGTGTGGGATCTTCCCAGACCAGGGAACGAACACGTATCCTCTGCATTGGCAGGCGGATTCTTAACTACTGCACCACCAGGGAAGTCTCTTGGCAACTCTATTTTTAATTTTTTGAGACCCTCCATACTGCTCTCCATAGTGGCTGCACCAATTTACAATTTACGAGTTTGGATTATCACATTTACAGCAGTGTGGGAGGGTTCCCTTTTCTCCATACCCTCTCCAACATTTGTAGACTTTTTGATAATGGCCATTTATTTGCCCTAAAATTTGCCCTACTGTAGTAGCTTCCTGACTGGCAAATCTGCCTCTGGTTTCTTTTCTCTCAATTCATCTTCCACATGACACACACATACACACACACGTTTCTAAAACACAGATGTTAATTGTGGCATAAGTGTGCTGAAAATGCTTGAAAAAATGTCCTGCCAGCGACCTACTGAATATGTCCAAACTCCAAGTAGAATTCTTTCACACCATCTTTCCAAGGCATTTAAAGTTATCTTTCCAGTTTTCTCCCTGTTCCCTAATTGCACCATGAGCTGTGGTCACGCTGTAGTCTCCCGGTTACCGAAACACCGTGCACACTGCAGCTCCTCCCAACCACGACTGTGTAGTCTTGGCGCACTGTGTGAGCCCCATTCTCACCATCTGACTCAGCATGAACCTTACACAGGCACATTGCCTAGCCTAGTCCTGCTGCAGGACATTAAGATAAGTTATTATGAAAATAAAAGCTGGAGGAATTTCATGTAATCCCATCACCTAGGTGACACTTGGCTGGCCCCTGTTATATTTGCTGAGTTGCAGTTACAGAGTCATGATTATTTTGGAAGAACAAGGGATGTTTCTGTTTCTTCATTCAGGCTCATGACTCTATCCAACACATGATGCTGCTTCTTCTTAATTTTTTATAGACAACCTTTATTGTTTATTTTTCAGATTACAATGGGCATACATGCTCATTGTACAAATCCATAAACTGCAAAGAGAAAATCAAATTACCCATAACAACACCCAAAGATAGCTACTGCTCACATTGCCATACTTTATAAATATGCACACACTGTTTCATAGTATGTTTTTTCTCTATTTTTATACTGTGAATAGTTTCTCTTTATTCTTTCATACACTTTTAAAAATGATTACACGGTGCTTCATCATGTAGATAGATCATAACTTATTTAGCCTTTATCCTATTTTTGAGTGTTTAGGTTGTTTCTAAAACTTTGTTATTATAAGTAAAAGGTATAATGAAAATCCATGTAATATCCTTCTTTCCACATTTGTTCTTGGGATAAATCTTCAGAATGGAATTGATGTGTCAAAGGGCATGCACTTTTTATTCTCTAGAAAGTTTATATAAGTTTATACCTCCTACATCCTTGCCAATATACTGGGTACTGGTAGTTTAAAAAGAATCTGGCCTACTCAAATAAGTAAAAAAATGATATCTTGATTAACTTGGATTTTTTACCTTTCAGTTGTAAATGATTCCAAAGATGAATTAGAGGATAGAGAACAGAACTAAACATACGTATGCAAGGATAGTGTGTTATGTCATTTTGGCAAGCTTTTAACATTCAAACACCTCCTCCCTCCTTTGTTTTACCTATCAGGAATAAAACAAACAAAATCCAGAGCAGAAATATCTTATTCTATAATTTATTGACACATTATACAAAGTAGCTTATTTTAATGAGCTATTCTTGGTAACCATATTGCCCTGCCTTTTGCTGCCAACATCAGAGCCTAGAAAGGGCTGCCTGACTTCCCCGTCAGGGTTGAGACCTGTGTCAACCCGACCTGAATGATCGTAGTGTGATCATGACCTTCAGTTTGAGGCAGGAGCAGGGATAGACTTCATTTGCGCCTGCATTTCTGTGAGCTGAAATACTGATAAAAGAAAGGACACCGACCTTATTGTTACTTTAAGTGCCTGCTCTCACTGAATTCTGCGGCTCTATTTGTCTATGTTTTCAGGGAAGCTGCAGTCAAGTGGATTTGCTCAAACTTGGGAAGTCGTGTCGCACAGGTATTTCCTTATACAATAAGGGCAAAACGTAGAAACACTTCTTACCAATAGCTAACAACTTGTCACAAGCAATAAAAATACCAATTTTTTACTTTATTTTGTTGAAATATCTGAGACAATTCAATTAAGAAACCAATTCCTACTTTTGAAAAACACACAAGCAAAAACACAAGCAAACAGAATGGGCTATTCTTCACTGAGACTTTGTGTACCATCCCCAAGGATACAGATCAAGAGAGCTGAGGCTGCTTGTGCTTCTGATCAGGCAGATGCTGTCATCACAAACCCCTAGCCTCAGCGCCTCTCTCTAGACTGCTACACACATGTGAGGTGCGCTCTGTGAGTAGGGCTATCAACACAGTCAGGCCATCAAAGCTCAAAATGCCAAACGCCTCAACAAAAGCCACTTACAGAAGAAATGATTGTATATAATTTTACCACCAGAGATTTTTGTTATTCTTTGTAAAGATACGCCTTTATCTTGTAAGGAAATTATTTGGACCATAATTTTTTTCCTTTTAAAACACAGTGTAATTCTACCACATTGTTTATGTTTCTATTCTCATCCATTGTTCCAGGTACTGCGAACAGCATGGTAGCCACAGAGAGGAATGAGACTGGGTTCCTACTTGTCCAGGACACGGGAAAAGGTCATGTGTGGGGAAAAAAAAAAAAAAAACACAAAAAACACATGGATTCAACGGGTAATAAGTATAGAGTATAATGCTAACAGAGACAAAGGACTGGTCCCTTCCAAATAATGGTTCATGAAATCGCTGTATAGTAGGGATTCTTTAGTTCTAGAAGAGCAGATTGTATTAATAACTCTTTGACACTAGATGGCGCCCATAAGGCATTCATGTGTTGGTATTTTGGCGGTCTGGAGTGAGACTAGTTCAAACTAAAGTTTGAGGTTGAAAAAATTTATTAAGGAAAAGGCACAGTTTCTAAAGTCTACACTTTTTCACCGTTATAAAATCTTCAAAATCTAATGGATTATAGACATACATTTTATATGGTTACAAAATAGATTTTTCATTTAAAAATTATATGTAGATATTATTACCAAATGGCAAAATGTTCCATTTTTCATATTTTCAGTCCTAACCTTTATTAAACACTTGTTGTCTTTTATTTTAGACTCAAGTATAATTGACATACTACATTATGTTGGTTTCAGGTGTACAACATAATGATTAGACACAAACACAGCAAAATGATCATCATAATGTCTAGTTACTATCTGTCACTATTTTTAAAACTTTCTCCTCAAGGCTAAATTAGGAATGCTTATTAAGCATTTTTCTTGTGCTGAGAACTTTTAAGATTTATTCTTTTAGCAACTTTAAAATATTCAGTACAATATTATGGACTATAGTCACTACGCTGTATGTTACATCCCCATGGGTTATTTATTTATCTGGAACCTTTTACCTCTTGACCCTCTTCACCCATTTTGCCCCCCTCTCCTCTGGAAACCACCAATCTGTTCTCTGTACTATGCGTTTTGTTTTGTTTTGTTTGTTTTGTTTTTTTAGATTCCACGCATGAGTGAATTCATACAGTATTTGTCTTTGAAAGCACTCACTGTGTTCTATATCAAGATAGTATAAAAGTCAAGTTAATAGTACTTGTAATAATGAAGATGCATTCCATGAATCTCTTCATTTTCAGAAAACTTTGACAAAAGAAGAGATAACACTGGTAAGGAAATAGATCAGAAAAATAGAATTACAGTATAAAAATATTTGATTAAATAAATTTTGATTTAATAAATAATTATTGAGTGCCCCTGTGTATTAGAACCTGGGCTAAGTGTTTTCCAAACATAAATAAAGAAAAACTTTGAAATAGTTTTCATGACTTCCATTTTATGGTAGGAAAACTAAGTCTCAGAGATGTTAAGTAATTTGTAATAGATAGTGTTGTTAATAAATGCCAGTATGCCATTTTTTTTTTTTTTTTAGTGAAAGAACTTTATTATCCCCTTATATTTGCTTTATATCTTGCTTTACAAAGTTAGGAAGTTTTCAGCTTTATACCAAAATGTAAGAAGGCTAAGCTATTTGCTTATAAACATTTTTGCAGTCAAGTGTCATCTGATTTCATTCTTCTAACCCATATTCAATTAAAAAAAATCAGACATCAAGGGTGCTGGCACAGCTCTAGGGCATATATTTCTCTTGAGTAGGAGAAAGATCTTCAACAGCCTTTCCTCCTTGACTCCCTCCTCCCCCAGTTCAGTTGGGCTACTACCTTGAATTTAGAGGAAATCTGGGAAACGTTAGTCACCATGTGACCCAGCAAGGCCACATACTTGGGGGTTGGAGGTGAGGTTAGAGGTTATTGTCTGGTAAGTAGTAGGTTTGCTTTAATCAGGATTTCACATCCACTTGTATATGGAACTCAGTATAACCCAAATCATCTCTACCACAGCTTCTAATTCTAACCATTAGGCAGCTTCTCTGAAATCCTGAGGAATCTGATGGTTTGGGGCAGGGTTAAAATCACTGTTTTAACATTGTGGCAGGCATGGCCTTCTTAACAGATTTAGGAGTTCTCTTTTAGGTAACAGGAACAAAATTTGTAAGACAGCGTATATAAATTGCAAACCAGAGGGTACATGCTGTTTAAATCCAACTTCACAATATACTTTACTTTTCCCTCCAATGAATTCTCTTCCATAAAACATACCATACCACTCCGCTAAGTTTTGTACACTTGCACAAAATCATCCACATACCTAGCCACTAAAGTTGTGCACTGTATAATCTACCAAAAAGAAAAAAACAAAACACCCTTTGTTAGGCAAATAATCACTTAAATAGCAGTAATGTTGCCTATAAGTTACAGGTAGGTCAGGAGCTAAACACTCAACTGCTAACTCTTCTGAGGCAGAAAAAAATTCTCCACAAAAGCAGGAGTGTAGTAGCAATGACGTTCTCTCCAAATAAATGCCAAAATAGTGTCCGATTGTCAAAGACCAAGTGTACTTTGATGTGAATTTTAATATTTAATTCTGAAAAATTCTTCTTTTGATCTCCCTGACCATCTAGATTCACCATTTCTGCTACTTCTAGTGAATAAACGTTGGAACTCCTTCATTTATCTTCCAAATATTTTATTTTTTCTCTTTATCACTCCATATCATATTCTGGGTAATTTTCCCCAATTTAACTTCCAATTCTAGTTCTTTCAATTCTGTCCAATCTACTCTTTAATCTTTTGTTCCAGTAATTATATTTCTTATTTTAAAAAATTTGTTTGCTCTTTTTCATTACCTCTTGCTGTAGAGAGCTTATTGGGGAAGAAATTTAGTGCAGAGGTTAAATAAAGATGGAGGTTCCGGAGTCAGACTGCCTGGTTTGCATTCTGACATCTTTGGTTCCGAGCTGTGTGATCTCAGGCAGGTTACTTAACCTCTCTGTACCTCAGTCTCCTCATTTATAAAGCATGATAGTAATACCTACTCATAGGAAATGGAAGTCCATTTTTACCATTTGAAAAGGAACGCTGCCTGAGAAAGATAAGTTAGAAGGAGGGGAAGCAAGTAATAGTTGTTCTCGGGTGATGTGAATTGGGTTCCCAGGGCCTCCCCTGCCTGACCCATCACAAACAGAAGGCTATCAGCTGTGAGGGGTGGCTCTGACAGCTACTTTGCTCTTTTCTTTTCTTCCAGGTGAAGCAATCTGGAACTCTCCCTGGAATTCTCACCCTGTCTGTGGATTCATGTCGGCAGAAAATGCAGGATTTGTGCCTCTCTCAGGCAGTCTCCTCCCATGATTCTGCCTCCCATCTCTGGTGATATGACTGCTCAGTTTGGGCAACACCCACTTTGTGAGCCCTGGAATGTGGCCCTTGCAGCTGCCAGGCTTGTAAGAGGCTGATACAGAAGGTGCTCCAGATGGTGCCAACACATTCTCCATTACTGCCGCCCACTCTCTTTTCAATAGTCTCTCCTTTCCTCTGCCTCAGTCCCCATTTCCCACTTCCCCACATCCTGACCTCCAAAAGTTATGAATCTAAGACAGAAATTGTTTTGGCGGGAAAAAAAAGTGAGTGAGAGGGAGGAAACTTTTAGAGGTCATGGTTATGTTTTGTGGTACTGTTTAATGGTGATGGTTTCACAGGTGTATATTATCTTCAAACTCATCAAGATGTATACATTAAACATGGACAGCTTTTTTGCATGTTAATTATACCTCAGTAAAAACAGAGTTGTATTCTTTGGGAATTTACTAATAGGGAATCATTGTAATGAAGATATCTTTCATCCAAGGACATTTATTTATTTATGTATTTATTTATTTATTTTTTTCGGTACGTGGGCCTCTCACTGTTGTGGCCTCTCCCATTGCGGAGCACAGGCTCCGGACGCGCAGGCTCAGCGGCCACGGTTCACGTGCCTAGCCGCTCCGCGGCACGTGGGATCTTCCCGGACCGGGGCATGAACCCGTGTCCCCTGCATCGGCAGGCGGACTCCCACTGCGCCACCAGGGAAGGCCCCTTCCTGCTTTTTTAATGGCGTCACCGTCCTCCCAGTTTTTAAAGCTAGAAACCTCAGAGCTATCCTCAGCATATTTTCTTCATTGTCCCCTATGTTTAAGTATTCACCGAAGCATGTCAACTCTAACTCCAAAATGCCTCTCAGATGTATCCCCCTGTTGTATTTGCTCTTCCTTATTTAGGGTCACGCTTTATCAGTCTCACCTGGATTGCTTAGTACCTTCTAACTAGTGTCCTTGGCTTCAGGCTTGAACCCCTCAAATCCATTTTCATACCTATTCGAGGCAGCTTTCTAAAACACAGACCTGGGCTTCCCTGGTGGCACAGTGGTTGAGAGTCCGCCTGCCGGTTCAGGGGACGAGGAGTGATTAATTCTGTTTTGGAGCATCTATAGGAAGCCTATATGGAGGAGGAGACCACAAACGAGGTCCTGAAAGATGAGTAGAGGCTTGCAACCTGGCAAAAAGAAGGAAGGGAATTCCAGGAAGAAGAAATGTGCACATAACAGCACAAAGGTATAGGGGATCACAGCTAATCTGAAGATCAGAGTGACACTGAGTGGAAACGGGGTGGAGACAGGTGGTGTGTAGTGAGGAGACCTCGGCCAGGAGGCCAGGCTGTGGTTGGGTTGTGAGGAACCCTCTACACCATACTGAGAAATGTGTGAGTTATCTTTCAGGGATGGCAATGGGAAAACAGTTTACTTCTTCCATTTAAAAATAGCATGGCGATGAACAACTTCCTGGGAGATACACTTTTTGTCTGGCATATCTCTGGCAGAATCTTCCTTTCTGAGGTTCTCACACTAGAAAATACAGTAAGAGGATTCTTCAGCATAAACGCGACTGCCTTTATTACTTTGGCAATTAAGAGGGTTTCAAATGCAAGTGCAGATTTTCTCACTCCTCAGTGGAGTTCTTCTAGAAGGAGACAGAAAGCAGTATAGTACAGTGGTTCAGAGCAAAAAGTTTGGCTTCAGGTTGTCTGGGTTTGAATCCTGGCTCTACCTTGAATAAACTAGTAACTCCTTAAAACGTCAGTCTCCTCAGCTGTGAAACGATATGAAAATAATGTTACTCACCTCACAGGGCTGCATAAGGATGGAGATCATGCTTGTAAAGTATTTAGCTCAGTACCTCTGGCGCAGGGAAACACTGCATAAATATTAGCTGACAAAAGGTCCAACTGTTATCCGAGATGTATTTAGTGCACATCAGAGTCCTGTCTCCTGTCCATGGAGCCTGAATCAGTCATTGTTCAACTCGAGAGCTGCCTCATTAGAAATTCACTGAAGTTAGAAATGAGTCTTGTTTTCTGGGACCTTATTAAATATTCCTTCCCAGCCTCTGTATGATGAAATCCCAGTGACTGATGAACAATAGCTATCTGCACATCTGTTACCCTGAGACCTTGAAGTCATTAAGTTGGTAATCTGAATACAAGTAGTTTTGCCTTAATTATTTTTGTGACAATTAAGAGCTTTGCAAATCACATTTTTGGTTAATAGGTGGCAGAAAGATTGGAGTAACTTTGGAGCAGTCATTACTCTTGTCATCATAGTGAAAGAATGAAATGGGCTAAAACATGCAAGTTAATGGAGAGTTATGTGTAAATTCTTATACAACATGGCTTAGAAAACTCAAAGGAAAGTTGTAGTTAGGCAAGTGGAAGGCCGTGGATGAGAAAGGCCATAATAGAAGAGCTTTAAAAGAAATGGCTGGTAGGAGCAGATATTAATCTCTGTCTCTCCTCCTCTTGGCAGGAGTGGAGGGTGAGATGCAGTGGGGAGAGACTGGCTGAGAGGCTGGGTTAGCACAGCCAAGATAACTTCCAAAGTCCAGTCCTAGACATTGTGAATGTTTAAAAAAGAAAACACAACAAAATATGCAGAAAAGATTTTCGGTAACAAAACTTTTGGTAATTTTTTTCTCCTTCACATTTCATCATGAAGGGAAAGATCTTTTTCATTTAACCCATATTTGCTCGCCACCAGGGTGACCACAGAAAATGGGAGGGAGAATTATGTGCAGAATCCACAAAGACTTGAGAAATTCCAAGAAAAAAAATGACGTTAACTTAGAAAATCACCTCAAACCAGCATGTTGATATGACTCTGGGATCCCAATACATGTTTTTACTGTCTCTCTTTTTCAGCCCCCCTCTCTCTTTCAATCCCCTTGTTGAATCACTTCAGTAATATTTCAAGTGGAAAACATTAGAAACAAAACCAATGAATGGCTAAATTAACATGCATATATTTTAACTTTTATCTACTAGATTTTAAAGTCCTTAAGAGCAAGAAGTGTCATGATGTTCCCACAACAGCCTATATCTACTTGTAATGTGGCTTTAGGTAAGCATCTAAGCTGTCTGTGTCATGCTTTTACTAGCTGTAAAATATGAATAATAGTAGTTCCTACCTCGTTTGGTTATTGTGATAATATAGCGAAATAACACAAGTGAAGCGTGTATTGTGGTGCCTGACACATGTCCTTTGTTTAATAATATAGTGCCCCATATTTGTAAATGCACCATGACACCTTTCACTCAGGGTGTTGTATCTTTCAAAAATTTTATCATCTTACTTCTTCTTCTTTTTTTTTTTTTTTTGCCTGTGCCTGCAGCATGCGAGATCTTAGCTCCTTGACCAGGGATCGAACCCGTGCCCCTTGCGGTGGAAGCGCAGAGTGTTAAACACTGGACCGCCAAGGAAGTCCCTTATCTTATTTCTAAGTACGACAAATTGGGTGGCTTAAAACAGAAATTGATCGTCTCACAGTTCTAGAGGCTAAAAATCCAAGATCAAGATATTGGCAGGGTCACACTCCCCTGGAAATCTGTAGTAGAGACTCCTCCCTTACCTCTCCCTGGCTTCCAGTGGTTTCTTATCAATCCTTGCCTTGTAGCTGCAGCCTTCAGTCTCTGCCTCTATCATCACATGCTGTTCTCCTTGTGAGTCTGTCTCTCCTTTTTCTATAAGGACACCAGTCATTGTGGGCTAAGGGCCCACTGTATTCCAGTATAACCTCAACCTAACTAATTACACCTCCAGCTAATTACATCCTATTTATAAGGTCACATTGTGAGATACTGGGAGTTAGGACTTCAACATATCTTTTGGGTGACACAACCTATAACATTACTTCATTTTATGTTCGTTAAAACTATGACTACATATGATCATCAAGCAGTAGTTCACAATCAAATAAACAGAGAAAAGGGAGATTGTTTAAATTGCCCAGGATTATGGCGGACTAGAAATCAAATTCTCTGCTTCACAGCTCTTTCCCTAATACAAAATCCTTCCTGTAGTTATATGACTGTAGATTAATTAATAGCAAATGGAATATCAGCATTTTGGTTTATACATATTTACACATATCATGTTGATTTTAATCTTGAATCAGTTATGATTGTGTTTTCTTTTGTTTGTTTGTTTGTTTTTGGCCATGATGTGTAGCTTATGGGATCTTAGTTCTCCGACCAGGGATTGAACCCAGGCCCTTGGCAATGATAGCACAGAGTCCTAACCACTGGACCGTCAGGGAATTCCCATGATTGTGTTCTCATTCCAGGCTCTGTTGTAGCATTACCGAATACAATCACAAAGCGAACAATCTCGGAACAGAACAAATGGTAGTATGAACACACCCTGCTACAGATGAGGGGACAAAGATGAAGTTGAAGGCCTTGGCTGTTTCATTTGTGTTTTTTTGTCTGTTTGTTCCATCAAAAAAGATAGATATTTTTCCAAGAAAAACACTACAGAGGAGATCCAACAAGAAGAGAACTTTTTGAGAATTTTTTTTGGATACAGGTATAGATTTATTTTAAGAAGCTGGCTCATGCAGTTGTGAGGGCTGGAAAGTCCTAAATCTGTAGGGCAAGCCATAGGTGAGAGGTGATTTGCAGTCTTTTCTTTTTTTTTTTTTAATAAATTTATTTATTTTTAAAATTTTTATTTATTTTTGGTTACGTTGGGTCTTTGTGGCTGCACGTGGGCTTTCTCTAGTTGTGGCGAGCGGGGGCCACTCTTTGTTGTAGTGTGTGGGCTCTCACTGCGGTGGCTTCTCTTGCTGCGGAGCATGGCTCTAGGTGCACGGACTTCAGTAGTTGTGGCTCACGGGCTTAGTTGCTCCACGGCATGTGGGATCTTCCCAGACCAGGGCCCGAACCCATAGTCCCTGCATTGGCAGGTGGATTCTTAACCACTGTGTCACCAGGGAAGTCCTGATTTGCAGTCTTGAGTGTGGGGTGTGTAGGGCTGGCCAATAGGCTGGAGATTCAGGAAGGATTCCTCTGTTACAGTCTTGAGGCAGAACTCCTTCTCTGAGAAACTGCAGATTTTGCCCTAAAGCCTTCAGCTGATTGGATGAGGCCCACCCACATTAGCAAGGTCAATCTCTCTGTTTTTCACTCTGTGGGATCTTGATGAAGTCAGAACTAAGTTGTAATGTTGTCCAAACTTGAAGGAGCACATGTTGAGAAGAGCAGTATAAACGTTTGACTGGCAAATGACTGAGCAGTACCAACGACTAAAAGGATAAGGGAGACAGAAGTGCAGGAATTGACTCTCCTGTAGTTACTGGATGGGGCACGGCTAGAAAGCTGGACTCCAGACCCCTTGCCCAATTCATTGTCTGGTAAGCTTCTAGTTCTGACCCCTGCAGCAGTCTCCTGCCTGGGCCTCCTGCCTCTGTTCCCAACCTCACGAAGTGGCTCAGATCCAAGGCTACATGAGGGCCTCTTTAATCCCACCTCCTCAGAGAGAATGTCATTGGTCAACAATTATTCTCACCACTTCACCCTTGTTTTATGTTTTCATTGTTTTTATTGAAGGGTATCTAATTTTGATAGGCTCTATTTTCTAGGAATGAACCCAATTATTTGAAATTCAGTTCAAAAATCTGCATAACAGCAAGAAAAACTATGGAACATCGATTGAGCAACGTTTACATACCAGTCATTGACCTCACTCATCACTGTTCCTGAGAACTCCCATAAACAAAGGTGTTATTACTCCCTGTTCAGAGGTTAGAAAACAGAGACAGTGAGGTTTGTGCTTTGTCCCCGGCCTCTCAGAAGGAAACAGTTCAGTCTAAAGTGATCTTAGGATCATCTTCGTTCTTGTTTTCTTTTTTACGGAGGTATAGTTGATTTACAATATTATGTAAGTTTCAGGTGTACAAGGGATCATCTTGGTTCTTAAATGTCTGTATTCCCTTCTGGAAGCTGGCTAGGCCTAAGGCTCATGTTAATCATGCTTCTTGTTTGTTGAAGCCTATCACATGGCCATCACTCTGCAATGCATCTTAGCTAAAATAATCTAAAACATGTCTCAGGTGCAGTGAAAGTGCTGGTGGCTCTCAGAGTCACATCTCATAGGGCTGGGAAACTCTTCCCGAGGAAGCTCATATCTGCAGACATCAGCTCCACTGTGCACCATGCTGGCTTTTCTACATCTCTGCATTCTAGAGCTGCTTACATACAGAAATGTGCCAAGAAAATGTACACAGAGTGTTTTGGAAAAGCAAACATTTGTGCAAAAATGATGCTTTTCAGTTTTTTCTGTGTGACTGGTTGCTTTCTTTGGAAGGTAATTTTTACACTGAGTATGGTTAGCACAGAACATCAAAGGTCTCACAATCTCAGTTAATCCCTCAGTCAGCATTTCTACTGAGTTATAAATATTGCATGCACATTCCCAAACCAATTTTGTCTTTCTGGCATTTTCCTGAAAGATTAAGTTCCATTGCTAATGTCAATCATCTGTTTCTTTGACATATTATCATTCAGATCTTCCTTTATATGCAAAGATGAGCAGTCCCTCCTGTGATGAGCTGGTCACAGCTATTTCTGAGATTGAAAAAAGACGATATCATGTAGGGATTAAATGTGTGAGCTGGGGGGCCAGACGGAAGCTCAGAATCCCATCTCTGCTTCTTATTGAAAACAGCTCAATCTCTCTAGTCTTAGTGTACCTATCAGTTAAATAAGGATCATAATAATTGCACCTAGTTCTTAGGGTTTTAGTGGAGATTAAAGGCAATCATGTACTCACATTGCTTAGCACAATGCCTGGCACATAGTAAATCTAGAATAAATACTAGCTAAAATTATTTTCCCAGTCATTCCTATCAATTCAGAAGCCAGAGTACTTACATACATACAGACGTCTTGAGAAATCTTAAATCAGTTTTATGAATTAATGTCTAATTCAATTCAGTGAACACTTGGTGACCATTCCTAGGACACCAGGCACTCAGCTGGGTGCTGAGAGTATGGGTTGACTCATCATGAACCCTGTTTTCAGGAAGCTCACAGCCCATAGGCAAGGCAGTTATAGAAACACCTGATTACACAGTGCATGTACAATGACACAGGGACAGAGGGATGCAGTAGTTGCAGCAGGAGCACAGGTGTGGCACCAGGTAGCTCTGAGTGGACCCCAAGGAGAGAACACACAGGGTAAGGGCACCCAGGCAGCATGCGGACTCTTCCTTCTACCCCTTGTTCAGGGCATCATCAGCTCCTACCCAGTTAACCTTTACATGTTTCTTGCCTCTCTGTACAACTGCAGTGTCCCAGTTCCAATGCCCATTAACTCTGGCCTGGCCTATTGCAATGGTCCTCATGTGGTCTCCAGCTTATTCGTGCCCAATATGTTGAAAAATAAAAAACAAGTCCTGACTTAGTAAGGAGAGACTTTGTTCCAAATGATAATTGCTAAGCGAGGAGTGTGAAATGAACTATAGCAATAGGGAGAATGCTCTGACCGTGAGATCTGTGGCCTATTGGACCGTGTGGCAGAGAATGTTCTGAGGATTCAGTGTGCTTTCAGGAGGGGTTTAAGGAGGGGCTGCTTGCTGGCTCAGGCTGATGGGGCCAAAGCTCACCTTATCCAAAATTTGATTAACAAACCCTGTGTTCTGATTGAGCAGTGAGGACAAAACAGTTCAGCTAATTATTTATGAGGCAAAAATGGGAATCTGGAGGGTCTGTGTCTGGCCTTGCCAGAGGTAAATGCAGGGTGTCAACGAGTCTTATCTAAGTCACATGGGGACTTCTTTGCAGTTAGTAAGTGTTTCCAGAACACAAAGGAATTTCTAAAGCTTCCCCATTTTCCAGGAACACAGGGCTCGGGTCAAGTTCAGCATTGTCACCATCCTCTATCAGCTACAAGAACTTTTTCTCTGAATGATGCGTGTGACCAGGTGGCCCTTTGTGTAGCACAGCTCAGTGGCTCTCATCAGATGGCCCTTGCTTACCTCTCCTGCTGAATCTCTGGTTTCCGGCTCCAGCAATACCAAACTGCTCATGGTTTCAGGCCTACACCACATAGCTTCCAAACTCTGGGTCTTTGTTCATACTGTCCTTTGTGCCTGCAATGCCATCTCCCCCTTTACTTGATGACACCTAAACTCCTAATTATCCTCAAAGTCTCAGATGAGGCAACATCTTCAGGAGACCTCCCCCAGCCCTGCACTGGTTTGGGTACTTTTCGGTGTTCCTGTAGCATTCTGAACTTATAACTTTTGGTGTAATGATTGCTTTTGTGTCTTTAGTGTCAGGGACTATATTATAAACCTTATGAGTGAACATTTGTTTAGTGTGTGCCTGATTCTCTGCCCAGTGCTATAAACTCACTTATTTGTTAATCTTTGTCTTTCAGACAAGAATACTGAGATTAGGAGGATAAGCAACTTGCCAGCTATCATGCAGAGACTTTGAATTGAAGAGAATGGATATGCCAACATGAAGATTATTTTAGAATCCTCTCTCTAGAGTTCTCTTACAGTTTGCCTGGTAGTGACAGAACGTTTGAGCTCAGCGGGATTGTGTTGTTCATCCAGGTCACTGTCACCAATGTACCGGTATTTAACCTTTGGGAGGTAGAAGACACAGAGCTCTTTGTGCTTGAACAATATTGTTTTTTCTAGATCCTGTTGAGGTTTTGCAACAGTGAGCTTATCATCTTCAGTAGTGTAGCACTCAAGTTAACTAGTATGTGCGGTCAGCATGGCCCCAGAAAACTGGTACTTTTATTCAGAATTCTGAGTAATATGTTAAGAAGATGCTTAGCTTTCACTCCCAGAGAAAGTTTCCTGGTGCTTCAGAGGCTCCTCCCTTGTCTCATTCTTGATCCTCTAATAGTGGCAAAAGGAGGGCTCTTTGGCCTTAAGAATGGCAAAGGCCTACTGAGAAATCCAGCAATCATTCATTTATCCAGTCATGCAATTAATTATTGACTCATTCATTTGGTACCTCAACCAATATTTATTAAACACTTAATTTGTGCCAGGTACTATCAGAGGCTCCGGGGATGAAGAGAAGAATAGGACGCGATTCCTATTTTCAAGGAATTTATAAACTTCTAGATGAATCAGTCAGGTAAACAAGGAAGCAATAAAATGATATTAGTGCTGAGTTAGAAATAATGCTGGGGCAAAAGAAAGGAAAAATGGACTGTAATTCCTCAAAGCATTATTTACGGTAATTATCGTCTCCCTGACTATTCCAGGTCTCATGTCACTCAGTAATTATAAAGCTTGAAGCCAAATCACTAATCAGATTCTACCGAGAGGCAATGCAATTCAATCAAAACACTCTTATAATTTTGCAGGTTTAAGTCTGTCAACTGAAAAATAAGCACAACCTAAGAGTTGAGGATTATGTCTTAATCAGCAAATTTACTGAGTATTGAAGCCCAAGATACAGCCTCTCAGATAGCTCTGAGGAACTGTTCTGAAGAGGTAAGGGCGGAGCCAGGATACAGAGGAGTTTTGCAAAAAACACCCCCAAACCACTAGGTACTCAGAACATCTGAAGATTGCTGCTAATTAAAAAGAACCAGACATGTTAAATTAATGAACTTAACGCTTTTCTATGGGAAGATCCAAGTGTCTGGGCTTATTGAAATTATCCTTTGATATGCACCTTACCTATCTAGGGTCAGTATCCTGTTTTTTTCCATCCTGAATTCCCCTCAGGATATACTGTCAGGGGCCACTGCAATGGCTGATACTTGATGACCTCAACATCCTTTGTTTACTGAAATGGCAGGCGACACTTTTTGTCCACAAGTCTGCATGTATAGATTGCACATACAGCAAAAAATTATAGGAGTATACTTTGAATCATTAATAAAACTTGAGACACTGGGTTGAACAGAGAACATGAGTGCTGATTGCTGAGTCTGAAAAATAGTAAATGTCAGAGTATCAGCAATGAAATTGTCAGCCACAGAGTCTTGATAAAAATACTAACCTAGAAATTTGTTTTGCTTCCCTGTCTACTGCAGGTGTCTTTGTTTTGCTTCCCTGTCTACTGCAGGTGGTTGACAGGATGTAACTCTGAAAGGCTTTCTTAGGAAATTTTTGTTTCTCTTGTTTGTTTGTTTTTCTCTTCCTGTGCCTCCACACAAGGCTCTGTGACCTGGTGCCACCTGCCTCATATCCAAGAGCCCACAGAAAGGCTGCCCTTTTTTGGTAGAAGGCTTCTGGGGCATATTGACTTACAAAGGAAATAGCTTGTGAAAGAAAAGTGCATGCAAGTACAGGAAACGTCTTTTTTCTCATCTAATTTTTATTCAGATGAGAACAAAATATGGTAACTTATTCCAACTGCCAGTGTTGTTTGCAAGATGGCCATATTTTTGCTGAGCTAGTGAATCTCTGCAGGACTCTGGTGAGGTCCCAGCACCACTTATTGGAGCCTCTTTCTCTTCTCACCAAGTGAGGACAGTAGTAGTTTTCTTCCCCTGGGAAGATAAGTTTATATTTGTGAAGTTCATCAAAACTATAAATGATCCAACTTGGGGAAAATGAAAAAAAAATGATAATATAGTATCCTATCTAAAGTTATGTAATTAACTCACTAACCCTGTGAGTTAATTCTTTACTTTTCTTATCAGAAAGGCACCACAGTGGATGTCGATGGTGTCTGGAAGTTCTTATAGCTCTTATACTTACTAGACAAGGGACTTGGATTAATTTCTTTTTAAAATTAATTAATTAATTATTTAGTTTTGGCTGCATTGGGTCTTTGTTGCTGCATGCGGGCTTTCTGTAGTTGAAGCGAGGAGGGGCTACTCTTCGTTGTGGTGCACAGGCTTCTCATTGCGGTGGCTTCTCTTGTTGTGGAGCATGGACTCTAGGCACATGGGCTTCAGTAGTTGTGGCACGTGGGCTCAGTAGTTGTGGCACACGGGCTTAGTTGCTCTGAGGCATGTGGGATCTTCCCAGACCAGGGCTTGAACCCATGTCTCCTGCATTGGCAGGGGAATTGTTAACCACTGCGCCACTAGGGAAGCCCTGGGTTAATTTCTTAACCTCATTTTCCTCCTACTTGAAATAACACCTTTAACAGTTGTAGGATTAATTGTGGTTAGAGACCAAGGATGCTGCTAAACATCACTAGATGCCGGTAGCATACCCCCCTCCCTGATTATGACAATCAAAAATGTCCCCAGATGTTGCTGGGGGTTAAAAATCATCCTTGACTGAGAACCATAACTATAGAAAAAGATGCCCTGGACTCAGAAGGGGAAGGATGGCTACTTCTGGCTAGTCTACCTACTAATTCTAAATTTTGCTTTTCTCGCTTTTAAAAAGTAGGGGTTAGGCAAGATTATCTTTAAGATGCTTTCTAACTTTAGCAAGATGAGATTCTATGGAAGGAAGAAAAAAAGATGATGAAGATTTAGGAAGACATGCAGCGAAGGCCAGGGAAATTGGCTAAGATAGGAAGAGGTCAGGTAAGTTCTGTACTTCTGAGAAAAGTTAAGAGTACACACCACCAATTAGACAAAATTGCTAACCTAACTTAACTAACTAGGGAATAAAGGGTCAGAAATCCAGACCAGGAATCAGGACTCCTACAGATGATGGAGATGTTAATGATGATGATAATGGTGGTGGTGGTGATGGAAATGACACAGCAGCTAACATTTATTGAGCACTAAATATGGACCATGCTCCCAGGCCAGAAAGTGGGTGACAGAAGGTTGGCATATAGACTCGGGTGGGATATGATGGTAGGAGTCATAGAGAGAAGCTGCAAGAACCAGACTGCTCTCAGATCTGGAGTAGGTCAGAGCCAAGGGAGATGTGCTCTGGAGATGTGCACACGTTTTACATGGTCCTTTGTGAAGCCACTTCAGTTTCTCTTGGGTGTTTGGTGCTGAGCAAATGAATCCCATTATTAACTTTTTCCTTCATCAGATCCTCTTCACTTGGCTTTTAAGAAGATCAGTATGTTAGGCTGGAGTTGTGACCAAGGAGGAAATTTTGAGTCTCCAAATTCTCTGTACACCACAACTTGTGCTTTGGATAATGACCTGTTCTCTGCATCCCTAACCCAATAGTTTAAGTAGAATAGTAGACTAGTCTAAGTAAGTAATGGGGGGCTGGGAATAAAAATTCAACACAATGAGGTAAGAGTGATTTTCTTTTTCTATAGTAAAAGAGGAATTGAAATATTTCCAATGGCAATGGAATGAGTATATGCAGTAGCACAGTTGAAATACTAATATTGTCTGGATAGGTGGGTCATTGGGAATTAGTTTTGGAAAATAAAGTGAGTCAATAACAATAATGTCTAAAGTAGTTTTTGGCCTTTTCCTGAGAAGGATATTAGTGATTTCTAGTATCACATTTCCCTCGTATTCCCTTATTCTATATTATCAGATTAATAGAGAGGATACACAATTCTTAAGGGTGAGTGTGGCAGGGGTCATGGGGAGGATAGTAAGTTTCTGGACATACTGAGCTATATATAATCCAGAAAAAAATATCTATGTATGTATGCACATATGTATGTATGCATCTATTTCTAAAATAACTACAGATTTTATTTCCACTTTTTAATAATGGTAATTTATTGTTACAAATTAAGAATTTTGAAAACAATTTCATTCTCAGAATTAAGAATAATCTTTGGATAAAATTTTTCCATGAAGCGTCATTTCCCCATAATCCCATCCAGGTTGGGAGCTCACCTTAGTTGAAGCTCACCTGATGCATTTATAATTCTTCCAGTCAGTGTGCAGTAACCCATCCAGAAGAGTTTTACTAAGAACCTTATGCTATATGTGCTTGTAAATGCTAACCCACCAGAATTCCTTTCAGAAGGAAATAATAATGAATTAGTTTTGCAAGCAGTGAAGAAAAGAAACTATGACTGTGAAGGGTGTAATCCAAACGCAAACAAATAGGAAATATGTACTTTCCTCCTACTCACTTTTTAAAAAATGTCTTAAAAACCAAGTATATTAATTAAAAGCACCTAAGTATGCATCTTGATTTGACAGTGTGATCAGAGGAGAAACACACTAAATGTATAGATTTAGAACTAATATGGTTTTAAATACATTTCAATCAGCTCAACATTTCCCCTCCGACTCACTAATCAGACTGAGAAATAGATATGGAAATAGTTGGAACTCTCATAGGAATACTAAGTAACTTAGTGGCATGGTCTCTACTAGCCTTATACTATACTAGAAAATAATATTAAAGTTTTACTATCAGTATTTATGAAGTGCCTCCTATCTTTAAGATAATTCATCATATGAATGCTTTCACTTGTCACCTACCGGCAACTAAAGTCATTTCAAATCAAAAGACGAACAGAATATTTGCTTGGGCCTGGTTGAATTCTGAGACCTGAAAATTAAGGTTTTCAGTGTCTTCTTATTGTATAACAATAAAGCCTGTCATTCACCGCTTTCCATGCTTTGTTCCAGACCTATCTTTTTGACCTGCTACTTCTTCAGAAATGACCTCCAATTATATATTTTTGGTTCTATCTTCCATCCTCTCTTCATGCCCATCATATTCTAGCCAAGCTGAGAATTTTCTTCCTCTATCTCTTTGCCAGTATATTCTCTCTTGCTTAGAAGTTCCATTCCTTCATCTCCAACTGTGAAATCCTTTGCATACATGACACCCTCATCCAACATTACATCTTTTTTTGAGGTCTCTCATGATCCCTCCTGTTGGGCATGTTTTCCCCTCTTTTCTAAGCAAGTGAGGCTGGTATCATATCTTGCACCATGCCTAGCCCAGAGTGCCGTACAAGGTACGAGCACATTAAACACTGATTGAATGGGTTGTACGTGGAATGATTGTAGAAGAGGCCAGCAGAGTTGTATTTGCATCTCTTGTGGGAGAATGTGGGAGGAGAAGGAATAAATCAGTCTTGGCTCAGTCAAGGTTAAGGCTAAGCTGCTGAAGAAAAAGACCCAAACAAACAATATGCAGTGGCTTGCAACAGACTAGAGCTTGACAACAGTCTCCCTGAATGAGGCTGTGGGGTGGCTCTGTTCTATACAGTCATTCAGGGACATGGTTTGCTTCCATCATTTTCCTCCCTTTCCCAGGGCACTGGCTTATCTGGAAGGCTGAAGCTGCATCTCAGGCATCGCTGTGTTCAATTAGCACAAAGGGGTAACACAGCAAGTCAAGGTAAAAATAGCTTCCTACTAACGAAGTGCAGCAGAGTTTGCATACATCACTTCTGCTTGCACTCCACTGGTGAGAAATTTAGTCATATGGCCACATTTAGCTGCAACTGTGTGTGGCTATAACCTTTAGTTTCTGTACTGTGCCCAGGAAAAAGAGGAGGATGCATTTGGTGAGGAGGGTAACTGTGAGGCTACTTCCTTCAGGAACTAGGTGTCGAGCCCAGGGAGGATCTGATTGCACTTATGTAGGTCCATGCTCTCTCAGGGCCTGAACTCCCTGTGAATCAGAAATCCTGGAGAGGAAAGAGAAAATGCCAAAATGTAATGTTTGCATTTAGCTTCGAAGGGAGCAAACATTAAAAAAAATAACATCAAGGACTTCCCTGGTGGTGCTGCAGTTGGGACCCTGCTTCCACTGCAGGGAGCGCAGGTTCAATCACTGGTCAGGGAACTAGGATCCTGCATGCCACGTGGTGTGGCCAATAAAAACCCCAAACTGAAACAACAAACAAAAATCAGAAATGTGTAATGACACAAAGTTATACAACATAATGGGACATTCTTCACATTTGGGGGTGAGAATGGAGAAAGGCAGTGAGAGAGAAAGAGCAATGAGGACCAAATGCATTTCTTCTCCCACCCTGTGCTACGAGGAGCAACTTGGTGGAAGCAGAGGATTGATTTCAGTCCCTCTTTATTGTATTCCCAACCTCATTGATCAAAGCCTAACACTAATCCATGAAAACTGCTGAGAAGACTTGTTCATATTTTTCTGAGGAGCCATAAAAAATTTAAAAGTTTTAACATGCTGAAGACTTACACAGATCGTTGCAATAACAGAGATAAAGGAAAATTTTAAGCATTGTGAAGGAGCTAGAGAATCGAAAGTAACCAGTGACAACCCAATTGGAAGTGTCACTTCCACTGTGTGAGTTAGGATGTGCCATGGAGCCCACAGCAGTTTCCCGTGGACATTTCTGGCCTGTGGTGGAGGTGAGAGCATTTGTAGGCGCCATTTAATAAACTTTTTATAAATTGCAGGAGCAATACTAGACAATGTTAAGAGCTTTATTTATTTCTATAGAATATAATAAAATCTGTAATATCTTTGCCTGAAATTGTGTCAGTTCAGAGAACAGAGCGAGCTTCTATTATTGTGTGTGCAGGAAACCAAGTGAGGAACAGGTGTCCACAGATGGAATTTGGAAGAAAAGCCATATTTTCAGAATAAAAAAATATTTTTATCTCTCTTGAAAGAGAGACTACATAACAAATAAAATACTTTAAAATCATAAATATTTCCTCATCCTAAAAATGACCTCAGACATAGAACAGAAATTCTAAGAGACGAGAAGGATCAGTAAAGTGCATATTTAAAAACAATAAAAACTCAAGGCTCAAGGAATTGAGATTTTATTTTTGATATGAAAGAGAAATTACTTTAACGGGAGACTGGAGAGGCTAAGAATGGAAAATGACATGGAAAAATGACAGTTTTCAGGAAATCAGTGTTCTCATTTCATTGACACATTTGTGCACATTTTCTGACCTGAACTCAAGAGGCAGCAGGTTTATGAAGCAGAAACCTTGAAGGACATAATGGTTTCTGGACTAACTATGTGCTTCCAGGTTCTGAATCTTCTCTACACTGTTTCTGTCTTCTGAAATGCCCCCTTCACATCCTTTCCATGTCTCATTCTATCCTTTCTTCCATCCTCTATACATTCATCACAACTTTGCCCACAGAGATTTTGAACTCGTAGCATTTACTAACCGTAACATCCACTCAGTGGTTATGATTTGCTTCATTGCATTGTTAGTTTTAGAAGTGCTTGTCCAATCTCCCCTCATTTATGGTGCCTCACCCCCACCCTCATGAAGTCAGGAGCCAGACAAGAATCAGTTTCAGTGACGCATGTGGGAAATCATGAGAGTTAGATAAAACAGTGAGTGTGAGGAAGGAGAAACATGATGGGTTTAAGACACTGAACCTGTCCACTAAGTATAGGTATCTATTTTACTGAACAAACACTGATATTGAGATTACTATGTGCCAGGCTCTGACAATTGACAAACAATAACTCATTTAACACTCATGGTGAGCCAAGAAATAGGCACAGTACTTCTGAATAGACACTATCCTCTCCAAATCCTATTCCTGGAAACCATTTAGTGTTATTATTTCCCAGCTGGCACAAGAACTTGGGGGTGTCTTTCCTCCCATCTTCAACCTCCTAACTTTCTTGAGACAAAATTGTATATACTCAGACTAAATTTTGTATACCCAGGAAACTCTTGTGCCTCTTTATTGGCCCTGCCAAGCCAATATCTGTCTCCTAGGAGGAAAAGAAACAGAACTATTATTTTCTCTGCTGAAACTCCCCAGATATGCCTATATCACCAGTTTCCCCCAATGCTGAAGGAATGGGTAGTGGGGGACTTAATTCTTATCATAATCAAGTTCTCTTGTGCTGGGCAGAGAATACTTTTCTGATTCACTGGATCTTCTTTTCCCAGATTCATGGGCTTTGGGATCCGACTGCTTGGGTTCAAATCCCAGCTTGGCCACTAAATAACTGTTTAACATTCATCTGTAAAATGTGAATTATTACTACCACTCCATTAGTTGTTGTAAGTATTAAGTGAATACTTACACATCAAGAGTTTAGGACAGAGCCTCATCCACCAGAGGGCAGACAGCAGAAGCAAGAAGAACTACAATACTGCAGCGTGTGGAACAAAAAACACATTCACAGAAAGATAGACAAGATGAAAAGGCAGAGGGTTATATACCAGATGAAGGAACAAGATAAAACCTCCCAAAAACAACTAAATGAAATGGAGATAGGCAACATTCCTGAAAGAGAATTCAGAATAATGATAGTGAAGATGATCCAGGACCTCAGAAAAAAAATGGAGGCAAAGATCGAGAAGATGCAGGAAATGTTTAGCAAAGACCTAGAAAAATTAAAGAACAAACAAACAGAGATGAACAATACAATAACTAAAATGAAAACTACACTAGAAGGAATCAATAGCAGAATAACTGAGTCAGAAGAACGGATAAGTGACCTGGAAGACAGAATAGTGGAATTCACTGCTACGGAACAGACTAAAGAATAAAGAATGAAAAGAAATGAAGACAGCCTAAGAGACCTCTGGGACAACATTAAACACAACAACATTCGCACTATAGGGGTCCCAGAAGGAGAAGAGAGAGAGAACGGACCAGAGAAAATATTTGAAGAGATTATAGTCGAAAACTTCCCTAACATGGGAAAGGAAATAGTCAATCAAGTCCAGGAAGCACAGAGAGTCCCATACAGGATAAACCCAAGGAGAAACACACTGACACACATAGTAATCAAATTGGCAAAAATTAAACACAAAGAAAAATTATTGAAAGCAGCAAAGGAAAAACGAAAAATAATATACAAGGGAACTCCTATAAGGTTAACAGCTGATTTCTCAGCAGAAACTCTATGATCCAGAAGGGAGTGTCATGATATACTTAAAGTGATGAAAGGGAAGAACCTACAACCAAGATGACTCTACCCGGCATGGATCTTATTCAGATTTGATGGAGAAATCAAAAGTTTTACAGAAAAGCAAAAGTTAAGAGAATTTAGCACTACCAAACCAACTCTACAACAAATGCTAAAGGAACTTCTCTAAGTGGGAAACACAAGAGAAGAAAAGGGCCTACAAAAACAAACCCAAAACAATTAAGAAAATGGTCACAGGAGCATACATATCAATAATTACCTTAAACGAGAATGGATTAAATGCTCCAACCAAAAGACACAGGCTTGCTGAATGGATACAAAAACAAGACCCATATATATGCTGTCTACAAGAGACACACTTCAGACCTACGGACACATACAGACTGAAAGTGAGGGGATGGGAAAAGATATTCCATGCAAATGGAAATCAAAAGAAAGCTGGAGTAGCAATACTCATATCAGGTAAAATAGACTTTAAAATAAAGAATGTTACAAGAGACAAGGAAGGACACTACATAATGATCAAGGGATCAATCCAAGAAGAAGGTATAACAATTATAAATATATATGCACCCAACATAGGAGCACCTCAATACATAAGGCAACTGCTAACAGCTATAAAAGAGGAAATTAACAGTAACTCAATAATAGTAGGGGACTTTAACACCTCACTTACGCCAATGGACAGATCATCCAAACAGAAAATGAATAAGGAAACAGAAGCTTTAAATGACACAATACACCACATAGGGCTTCCCTGGTGGTGCAGTGGTTGAGAGTCCTCCTGCCGATGCAGGGGACACAGGTTCGTGCTCCGGTCTGGAAAGATCCCACATGCCGCGGAGTGGCTGGGTCCGTGAGCCATGGCTGCTGAGCCTGCACATACGGAACCTGTGCTCCACAATGGGAGAGGCCACAACAGTGAGGGGCCCGCGTACGGGAAAAAAAAAAAAAAGGAAATAGACCACATAGATTTAATTGATATTTATAGGACATTCCAACCAAAAATGGCAGGTTACACTTCTCAAGTGCAAAAGGAACATTCTCTGGGATAGATCACATCTTGGGTCACAAATCAAGCCTCAGTAAATTTAAGAAAACTGAAGTCACATCAAGCATCTTTTCTGACCACAATGCTATGAGATTCAAAATGAATTCCAGGGAAAAAATGTAAAAAACTCAAACACATGGTGGTTAAACAATATGTTACTAAATAACCAAGAGATCACTGAAGAAATCAAAGAGGAAATCAAAAAATACCTAGAGACAAATGACAATGAAAACACGACAGTCCAAAACCTATGGGATGCAGAAAAAGCAGTTCTAAGAGGGAAGTTTATAGCTATATAAGCCTACCTCAAGAAACAAGAAAAATTGTAAATAAACAATCTAACCATACACCTAAAGGAACTAGAGAAAGAAGAACAAACAAAACCCAAAGTTAGCAGAAAGAAAGAAATCATAAAGATCAGAGCAGAAATAAATGAAATAGAAACAAAGAAAACAGTAACAATGTTACTGAAATGAAGGAAACAATAACAAAGATCAATAAAATTAAAAGCTGGTTCTTTGAGAAGATAAACAAAATTGATAAACCATTAGTCAGAATCATCAAGAAAAAGAGGGAGAGGACGCAAGTCAATAAAATTAGAAATGAAATAGGAGAAGTTACAACAGACACTGCAGAAATACAATGCATCCTAAGAGA
The DNA here is from genome assembly GCF_949987515.2 of Delphinus delphis. NCBI lineage: Eukaryota > Metazoa > Chordata > Mammalia > Artiodactyla > Delphinidae > Delphinus > Delphinus delphis. The sequence continues at coordinate 28,846,081 of NC_082699.1, read as the reverse complement.
CTACTACAAGAAACTCTGTGCCAATAAAATGGACAACCTGGAAAAAATGGACCACTTCTTAGAAACCTATAACCTTCTGAGACTGAACCAGGAAGAAACAGAAAATATGAACAGACCAATCACAAGTAATGAAATTGAAACTGTGACTAAAAATCTTCCAACAAACAAAAGTGCTGGACCAGATGGCTTCACAGGTGAATTCTATCAAACATGTAGAGAAGAGCTAACACTCATCCTTCTCAAACTCTTCCAAAAAATTGCAGAAGAAGGAACACTCCCAAACTCATACTCTGAGGACACCATCACCCTGATACCAAAACCAGACAAAGATACTACAAAAAAAGAAAATTATCGACTAATATCACTGATGAATATAGATGCAAAAATCCTCAACAAAATAGTAGCAAACAGAATCCAACAACACATTAAAAGGATCATACACCATGATCAAGTGGGATTTACCCCAGGGATGCAAGGATTCTTCAATATATGCAAATCAATCAATGTGATACACCATATTAACAAACTGAAGAAGAAAAACCATATGATCATCTCAATAGATGCAGAAAAAGTTTTTGACAAAATCAACACCCATTTATGATAAAAACTCTCCAGAAAGTGGGCATAGAGGGAACCCACCTCAACATAATAAAGGCAATATATATCAAACCCACAGCAAACATCATTCTCAATGGTGAAAAACTGAAAACATTTTCTGTAAGATCAGGAATGAGACAAGGATGTCCACTCTCACCACTATTATTCAACATAGTTTTAGAAGTCCTAGCCACGGCAATCAGAGAAGAAAAAGAAATAAAAGGAATACAAATTGGAAAAGAAGAAGTAAAACTGTCACTGTTTGCAGATGACATGATACTATACATAGAGAATCCTAAAAATGCCACCAGAAAATGACTAGAGCTAATCAATGAATTTGGTAAAGTTGCAGGATACAAAATTAATGCACAGAAATCTCTTGCATTCCTATATACTAATGATGAAAAATCATTAGTCAAGCAAAATTAATTAATTAATCAAGCAAAATTAAGGAAACACTCCCATTTACCATTGCAACAAAAAGAATAAAATAGCTAGGAATAAACTTACATAGGGAGACAAAAGACCTGTATGCAGAAAACTATAAGACACTGATGAAGGAAATTAAAGATGATAGCAACAGATGGAGAGATATACCATGTTCTTTGATTGGAAGAATCAATATTGTGAAAATGACTATACTACCCAAAGCAATCTACAGATTCAATGCAATCCCTATCAAATTACCAATGTCATGTTTTATGGAACTAGAACAAATCATCTTAAAATTTGTATGGAGACACAAAAGACCCCGAATAGCCGAAGCAGTCTTGAGGGAAAAAAAACAGAGTTGGAGGAATCAGACTCCCTGACGTCAGGCTATACTACAAAGCTACAGTATTCAAGACAATATGGTACTGGCACAAAAACAGGAACATAGATCAATGGAACAAGATAGAAAGCCCAGAGCTAAACTCACACACCTATGGTTAACTAATCTATGACAAAGGAGGCAAAGATATACAATGGAGAAAAGACAGTCTATTCAATAAGTGGTGCTGGGAAAACTGGATAGCTACATGTAAAAGAATGAAATTAGAATACTCCCTAACACCATACACAAAAATAAACTCAAAAAATGGATTCGAGACTGAAATGTAAGACAAGATATTATAAAACTCTTAGAGGAAAACATAAGAAGAACACTCTTTGACATAAATCACAGCTAGATCTTTTTGGATCCACCTCCTAGAGTAATGGAAATAAAAGCAAAAGTAAACAAATGGGACCAAACGAAACTTCAAAGCTTTTGCACAGCAAAGGAAACCATAAACAAGACCAAAAGACAACCCTCAGAATGGGAGAAAATATTTGCAAATGAATCAACATACCAAGGATTAATCTCCAAAGTATATAAACAGCTCATGCAGCTCAATATTAAAGAAACAAACAGCACAATCCAAAAATGGGCAGAAGACCTAAATAGGCATTTCTCCAAAGAAGACATACAGATTGCCAACAAACACATGAAAAACTGCTGAACATCACTAATTATTAGAGAATTGTAAACAAAAACTACAATGAGGTATCACCTCACACCAGTTAGAATGCACATCATCAGAAAATGTACAAACAACAAATGATGGGGAGGGTGTGGAGAAAAAGGAACCCTCTTGTACTGTTGGTGGGAATGTAAATTGATACAACCACTATGGAGAACAGTATGGAGGTTCCTTAAAAATCTAAAAAGAGGATTACCATATGATACAGCAATCCCACTACTGAAAATATACCTAGAAAAAACCATAATTCAAAAGACACATGCACCCCATTGTTGATTGCAGCACTGTTTACAATAACCAGGTCACGGAAGCAACCTAAATGCCCATCAACAGATGAATGGATAAAGAAGATGTGGTAAATATGTACAGTGGAATATTACTCAGCCTTAAAAAGGATCGAAATTGAGTCATTTGTTGAGACATGGATGTATCTAGAGACTGTCATACAGAGTGAAGTAAGTCAGAAAGAGAAAAACAAATATCGTATATTAATGCATGTATGTGGAACCTAGAAAAATGGTACAGAGGAACCGGTTTGCAGGGCAGAAGTTGAGACACAGATGTAGAGAACAAACGTATGGACACCAAGGGGGGAAAACCGCTGTGGCGTGAGGATGGTGGTGTGCTGAATTGGGTGATTGTGATGGACATGTATACACTGATGTTTATAAAATTGATGACTAGTAAGAGCCTGCAGTATAAACAAACAAACAAACAAACAAACAAAAAAGAGTTTAGGACAGTGCCTGACATAAAGCATCCAAAAGCTTTTAGATATTGTAATTCTTTATTATAGTTTCATAAGATTTATCTTGTTATCAAAACAAAGTTTAAAATTTGTTCAAAATATTGAAAATTCTTTATCCTTCTTTTAAACCCTCCACAGACCCTAGAACATTGTCAAACTTATAACAAGCATAGTGAAAAGCACTGAAGGAAAATGGGGAAGTCCAAATTTTGAAGGTAACCTAACCAGATTTGGGGCTCAGATCCACCATTTACTGCCTAAGTGTCAGTTTCCCCGACCAATAATTAAGATAATGGTTGATTCCTACACAACAGAGCTGTTGAGAAAATTAAATTATATGTATGTATACATATATATTAATACATCTGTATATATCTATAAATGTGTGTATATATATATATAGGTAAATATACATAGTGTATATTTATACCTGTATGTATGTATATAGTATTCAACAAATAGCAGTTACTTCATGATACAGTGAGGTTACATTTATTTATCCACAGCCTGAGGTCAAGAGAGAGTCAATAGAAAAAATGGCTACACATTGACATTTATGAATATAGTCTTTAGCCCGAAGAAGATGTTACTTAGTTCTGCTGGAGACCTCCAATAAGCAATTTGGACTATAGAAAAATTTTAATTATAGTGTCATGCAGGCAGATACTCCTGTTTAAAGTTCCAGATTGGCAATATAACCAAGCTCTCGTATGCATTATAGATATGTTTTTAGATGGAGAACTTATAAAATAAGCTTTGTCTTACTATTGAAAGCTTATTTGATGTAATTTAATTTTCTGCTCTTTGAACTTCATTAAATGATATTATTTAGAAAGAAGTTTGCTGCTAACTAGAATCTATTGTCAGGACAAATCTCAGGAAGTAAAACTTATGTAACGTGGCTCTTGTGAATTTTCCCAATGATAATGTTGTATTTTTCTTTTCTGTAAAGTTTGGTAATAATCAATTTTCTAAATTTTTAGAAAAATAGATCATAAATTAATCAAAGCATAATTGTGTTTATTGATGAGACTATATTAGTTTATAGCAATCTACCATTATATTGAATATTTAAAATTAAATTTCTTATGACCCTAGGAACTAACATTTCTTGAAATGAAAATAGAAAAATGTACTCATCTGCTTATTGATCAATTCTGCTTGAGCCAGAGGTCCTGAGGTTACAGGCAGTTCTCTGGCTGTGGTTTTGCTCATCAACTGGAAGTTTAGATACCAGTAATGTGCTTGCAGTTTCTCCTTTATTTTGACCTTATTTTTTTTCTGACTTTAACTTCTTTGGTTTAATAAGAATAAATGCAGGAGAGGGAGCATGTTCTTAGGCTGATACTAGTTTATTTGTGTTCTTTCTGGTAAGAAAGACGTAACATCCTTGAGATGATTGCAATTTGTTAATGACAGTAATATCATGTCCTAGTCTGTCATCATCCTTACCTCCTAGCATGTAGATATTGAATAAGTGTATTGCTATGAAAAGTTTATCAACAGTCACAGGAATGAAACATTGAATTCGGGGGATAGTGAAGACATAAGGAAGGTGCTATGGACTGCACTGTGTCCTTCCAAAATTCATATGTTGAAGTCCCCCAGTGTTACTATACTGAGAGATAGGGACTTTATGAGGTAACTGAGGTTAAATGAGGCCAGAAGTGTGGGGCCCTAATTCCATAGGATTGGTGGCCTCATAAGAAGAGGAAGAGAGAGTGATGTCTCTCTTTCTGTATGTGCTGAGAGGAAAGGCCATGTGAGGCCATAGTGAGGTGGTGGCCAACCATAAGCTGGGAAGAGATTTCCCACCAGAAACCAAACCCTGCTGGACTTGATCTGGGACTTCCAGTCTCCACAACCATGAACAATAAATTTCTAAGTCACCCAGTCTATGATATTTTATTATGGCAGCCTGAGAAGACTCATACACAAAGAAAAGGAGATGAAGGAAGGAAAGGGACACAGTTTCCTGTAGATTCGTACTCTAGGTAAAGACAAAATAAGAAATTAAGTGGATTCAGTTTGACATGTACAACTAATCAGGAGGTTTTTAAATGTCACCCTGTACATTGGAATACCCAGCAAGCAGAACAAAACTGGGGTGGGGGAGGTGGCTTTTTTATAACGTTTTCCAAGAAAATTGCAGTATAAAAGTTATGAGTGACTGCTTTGCTTACCAGAGGAGATTACAAGTCACGTTGAAGCAGATTGGCTTTGTTTTGGGAATATTTATTTGAAATGCTTTTAGCTATGATTCTATAAGAACAAAACACACCAAACAAATATCCAATATTCCAGGGTAGGTGTGTAACAGGGCAATATTCTTTGTTTGTCATAGAATTCCTAACCATTCTTTAGTTTGTGAAAGTAGAATGCAGTTCCAGGAGTAGTGGGGTATTTGAATAAGGGGTTATTTAGTCTTCCAGGAAGAGAAAGATTGCAGTCAAATACTCTTCTCCTGAGTTATAACCCCTGGAAAAAGATTGAGAACACAATTCTTCCTCTTTTGGAAATCAAGGCTATTAGATGGATTAAAAGGCCCTGGCTGAGCTCGTCTGGCAGAAGAAAATCCCGTTTCCCTAAGGGTTATTGTTCATGAAGGAGAGAGAAGTGTCATAATAGAAATTGTTACCAAACCAGGTTTGTTTAACCAGATGTGCATGAAGCCAAAATGCTGAGATGCTGATGTTTGCAAGAGAGGGTTTAGAACTGGAGAGTGAGCCGAGTTGCTGTGTGAATGACAGGGTCTTGGTGCTCCGGCCAGGTGTCAAGACTGTGCCTTTGAGGTGGGAGAGCCAAGTTCAGGACATTAGTCCACCAGAGACCTCCCAGCTCCAGGCAATATCAAATGGTGAAAATCTCCCAGAGATCTCCATCTGAATTACAAGACCCAGCTCCACTCAATGACCAGCAAGCTACAGTGCTGGGCACCCTATGCCAAACAACTAGCAAGACAGGAACACAACCCCACTCACTAGCAGAAAGGCTGCCTAAAATGAACATAAGGTCACAGACATCCCAAAACACACCAGACATGGTCCTGCCCACCAGAAAGACAAGATCCAGCCTCATTCACCAGAACACAGGCACAAGTCCTCTCCACCAGGAAGCTTACACAACCCACTGAACCAACCATAGCTGCTGGGGGCAGACACCGAAAACAACAAGAACTACAAAACTGCAGCCTGTGAAAAGGAGACCCCAAACACAGTAAGTGAAGCAAAATGAGTAGACAGAGAAACACACGGAAGATGAAGGGGCAAGGTAAATACCCACCAGACCTAACAAGTGAAGAGGAAATAGGCAGTCTACTTGAAAAAGAATTCAGAATAATGATAGTAAAGATGATCCAAAATCTTGGAAATACAATGGAGAAAATATAAGAAATGTTTAACAAGGAACTAGAAGAACTAAAGAGCAAACAAACAATGATGAAGAACACAATAAATGAAATTAAAAATTCTCTAGAAGGAATCAATAGCAGAATAACTGAGGCAGAAAAACAAATAAGAGATCTGGAAGATAAAATAGTGGAAATAACTACCACAGAGCAGAATATAGAAAAAAGAATGAAAAGAATTGAGGACAGTCTCAGAGAACTCTGGGCCCACATTAAATGTACCTACATTCAAATTATAGGGTTCCCAGAAGAAGAGAAAAAGAAAGGGGCTGAGAAAATATTTGAAGAGATTATAGTTGAAAACTTCCCTAATATGGGAAAGGAAATAGTTAATCAAGTCCAGGAAGCACAGAGAGTCCCATACAGGATAAATCCAAGGAGAAACACACCAAGAAACATATTAATCAAACTATCAAAAATAAAATACAAAGAAAACATATTAAAAGCAGCAAGGGAAAAACAACAAGTAACATACAAGTGAATCCACATAAGGTTAACAGCTGCTCTTTCAGCATAAATGCTGCAAGCCAGAAAGGAGTGTCAGAACATATTTAAAGTGATGAAAGGGAAAAACCTACAACCAAGATTACCCTACCCAGCAAGGATCTCATTCAGATTCGACGGAGAAATTAAAACCTTTACAGAAAGGCAAAACCTTAGAGAATTCAGCAGCACCAAACCAGCTTTACAACAAATGCTAAAGGAACTTCTCTAGGCAGGAAACACAAGAGAAGGAAAAGACATAAAATAGCAAACTCAAAACAATTAAGAAAATGGTAATAGGAACATACATATCGATAATTACCTTAAATGTAAATGGTTTAAATGCTCTCACCAAAAGACATAGACTGACTGAATGGATACAAAAACAAGACCCATAGGCATGCTGTCTACAAGAGACCCATGTCAGACCTAGGGACACATACAGACTGAAAGTGAGGGGATGGAAAAAGATATTACATGCAAATGGAAATCAAAAGAAAGCTGGAGTAGCAATTCTCATATCAGGCAAAATAGACTTTAAAATAAAAACTAGTACAAGAGACAAAGAAGGATACTATATCATGATGAAGGGATTGATCCAAGAAGAAGGTATAACAACTGTAAATATTTATACACCCAACATAGGAGCCCCTCAATACACAAGGCAAATGCTAACAGCCATAAAAGGGGAAATCGACAGTAACACAATCATAGTAGGGGACTTTAACACCCCACTTTCACCAATGGACAGATCATCCAAAATGAAAATAAATAAAGAAACACAAGCTTTAAATGACACATTAAACAAGATTGAAAGAAAATAGAAATCGTATCAAGTATCTTTTCCGACCACAACACTATGAGAGTAGATATCAATTGCAGGAAAAAATCAGCAAAAAATACAAACACATGGAGGCTAAAGAATACACTACTTAATAACCAAGAGATCACTGAAGAAATCAAAGAGGAAATCAAAAAATACCTAGAAGCAGGGCTTCCCTGGTGGCGCAGTGGTTGAGAGTCCGTCTGCCAATACAGGGGACAAGGGTTCGTGTCCCGGTCCGGGAAGATCCCACATGTTGCGGAGCAGCTAGGCCCATGAGCCATGGCTGCTGAGCCCGCACGTCCAGAGCCTGTGCTCTGCAACGGGAGAGGCCACAACAGTGAGAGGCCCATGTACCGCAAAAAGAAAAACAAAACAAAACAAAAACCTAGAAACAAATGACAATGAAAACACAATGACCCAAAACCTATGGGATGCAGCAAAAGCAGTTCCAGGAGGGAAGTTTATAGCAATACAATCCTACCTTAATAAACGAGAAACATCTCAAATAAACCTAACCTTTCACCTAAAGCAATTAGAGAAAGAAGAACCAAAAACCCCAAAGTTAGCAGAAGGAGAGAAATCATAAAGATCAGAGCAGAAATAAATGAAAAAGAAATGAGGAAAACAATAGCAAAGATCAATAAAACTAAAAGCTGGTCTTCAAGAAGATAAACAAAATTGATAAACCAATAGCCATACTAATCAAGAAAAAAAGAGAGAAGACTCAAATCAATAGAATTAGAAATGAAAAAGTAGAAGTAACAACTGACACTGCAGAAATACAAAGGATCATGAGAGATTACTACAAGCAACTCTATGCCAATAAAATGGACAACCTGGAAGAAACGGACAAATACTTAGAAAAGTACAACCTTCTGAGACTGAACCAGGAGGAAATAGAAACTATGAACTGACCAATCACAAGCACTGAAATTGAAACTGCGATTAAAAATCTTCCAACAAACAAAAGCGAAGGTCCGGATGGCTTCACAGGCGAATTCTATCAAACATTTAGAGAAGAGCTAACACCTATCCTTCTCAAACTCTTCCAAAATATAGCAGAGGGAGGAACACTCCCAAACTCATTCTACAAGGCCACCATCACCCTGATACCAAAACCAGACAAAGATGTCACAAAGAAGGAAAACTACAGACCAATATCACTGATGAACATAGATGCAAAAATCCTCAACAAAATACTAGCAAACAGAATCCAACAGCACATTCAAAGGATCATACACCATGATCAAGTGGGGTTTCACTCAGGAATGCAAGGATTCTTCAATATATGGAAATCAATCAATGTGATACACCATATTAACAAATTGAAGACAAAAAACCATATGATCATCTCAATAGATGCAGAAAAAGCTTTTGACAAAATACAACACCCATTTATGATAAAAACCCTGAAGAAAGTAGGCATAGAGAGAACTTACCGCAACATAATAAAGGCCATATATGACAAACCCACAGCCAACATTGTTCTCAATGGTGAAAAACTGAAACCATTTCCACTAAGATCAGGAACAAGACAAAGTTGCCCACTCTCACCACTATTATTCAACATTGTTTTGGAAGTTTTAGCCACAACAATCGGAGAAGAAAAAGAAATAAAAGGAATCCAAATTGGAAAAGAAGAAGTAAAGCTGTCACTGTTTGCAGATGACATGATACTCTACATAGAGAATCTTAAAGATGCTACCAGAAAACTACTAGAGCTAATCAATGAATTTGGTAAAGTAGCAGGATACAAAATTAATGCACAGAAATCTCTTGCAGTCCTATACATTAATGATGAAATATCTGAAAGAAAAATTAAGGAAACACTCCCATTTACCATTGCAACAAAAAGAATAAAATACCTAGGAATAAACCTACCTAAGGAGACAAAAGACCTTTATGCAGAAAACTGTAAGATACTGATGAAAGAAATTAAAGATGATACAAACAGATGGAGAGATATACCATATTCTTGGATTGGAAGAATCAACATTGTGAAAATGATTATACTACCTAAAGCAATCTACAGATTCAATGCAATCCCTATCAAACTACCACTGTCATTTTTTACAGAACTAGAACAAAACATTTCACAATTTGTATGGAAACAGAAAAGACCCCGAATAGCCAAAGCAATCTTGAGAAAGAAAAACGGAGCTGGAGGAATCATGCTCCCTGACTTCAGACTATACTAGAAAGCGACAGTAATCAAGAAAGTTTGGTACTGGCACAAAAACAGAAATATAGATTAATGGAACAGGATAGAAAGCCCAGAGATAAACCCACACACATATGGTCACCTTATCTTTGATAAAGGAGGCAAGAATATACAATGGAGAAAAGACAGCCTCTTCAATAAATGGTGCTAGGAAAACTGGACAGCTACATGTAAATTAATGAAATTAGAACACTCCGTAACATCATACAGAAAAATAAACTCAATATGGACTAAAGACCTAAATGTAAGGCCAGACACTATCAAACTTTTAGAGGAAAACATAGGTAGAACACTCTATGACATAAATCACAGCAAGATCCTTTTTGACCCACCTCCTAGAGAAATGGGAATAAAAACAAGAAGAAACAAATGAGACCTAATTAAACTTAAAATTTTTGCCTAGCAAAGGAAACCATAAACAAGACGAAAAGACAACCCTCAGAATGGGAGAAAATATTTGCAAGTGAAGCAACTGACAATGGATTAATCTCCAAAATTTAGAAGCAGCTCTTGCAGCTCAATATCAAAAACCAAACAGCCCAATCCAAAAATGGGCAGAAGACCTAAATAGACATTTCTCCAATGGAGATATACAGATTGCCAACAAACACATGAAAGAATGCTCAACATCACTAATCACTAGAGAAATGCAAGTCAAAACTACGATGAGGTATCACCTCACACCAGTCAGAACAGCCATCATCAAAATATCTGCAAACAATAAATGTTGGATAGGGTGTGGAGAAGAGGGAACCCTCTTGCACTGTTTGTGAGAATGTAAATTGATACAGCCACTATGGAGAACAGTATGGAGGTTCCTTAAAAAACTAAAAATGGAACTACCATATGACCCAGCAATCCCATTACTGAGCATATACCCTGAGAAAAACCATAATTCAAAAACTGTCATGTACCACAATGTTCATTGCAGCTCTATTTACAATAGCTAGGACATGGAATCAACCTATGTGTCCATCAACAGATGATTGGACAAAGAAGATGTGGCACATATATACAATGGAATATTACTCAGCCATATAAAGAAGTGAAACTGAGTTATTTGTAGTGAGGTGGATGGACCTAGATAGAGTCTGTCATACAGAGTGAAATAAGTCAGAAAGAGAAAAACAAATACTGTATGCTAACACATATATATGGAATCTAAAACAAACAAAAAAAAGTGGTTATGAAGAACCTAGGGACAGGACAGGAATAAAGACACAGACCTACTAGAGAATGGACTTGAGAACATGGGGAGGGTGAAGGGTAAGCTGGGATGAAGTGAGAGAATGACATGGACTTATATATACTACGAAATGTAAAATAACTAATGGAAAGCAGCCGCATAGCACAGGGAGATCATCTTGGTGCTTTGTGATCACCTAGAGGGGTGGGATAGGGAGAGTGGGAGGGCGGGAGACCCAAGAGGGAAGAGATATGGGGATACATGCATATGCAGAAACTAACACACCATTGTAAAGCAATTATACTCCAATAAAGATGTTAAAAAAAAAGAATAAAAAAAGAAAGAGGGTTTATTCGCAAGGCAGCAAAGCGAGGAGAGAAGAACAAATCTCAGATATGCCTTCCCAAGGGCAGAGGGCTAGGGTATTTGTGGAATAAAGAGTAAATAAGTAGGGTCGTCTGAGGAATGGGGAGCGTGGCTAAAAGTGATTAGAAAAAGGTGCAGTAACCGCAGTTCTGTGCAGATGTAACTAAGCTACAGTCCTCTGCACATTTAAAAGTGGAGTTGCTTAGCATGACCTGGGGGTGGAGTTTTATACCCTCTGACGTCAAAAGATCACCAAGCAGACCCTTGCTTATGCCCATTTGTAGGGCCAGTGGTCCTAACCTGTCTTAATAGCTAAGCTCAAACTAGACACAGCTGACCCCAGTTCCTGGAAAACAACTGGGGCAACATCTTATTGTTTAGATGCTGCTTGGAGGACAAGCAAGTCTTCTGTAGATGACCTTAATTAGTGAATGCAGGTGAAATGGATTTGACTGATTGCTCACTGTTTCAGTTCCCCCATTTTTTGATCATTTCTCAGTCTTGGGGGAAGAGGGGCAATGACTGCTCTGGTCACTTTCTGCTGATAAGGGGCACAGACCTAACAAGGGATTGAGGAATGAAACTATTTAGCACTCATTTGAAAATATTCTCTTGCTCTCAGTTTGAATGTTTTGATCCCAATACTAGCTTTTTGCCAGCTGTCAAGACATTCATATGTCCAAAATAGGTAAACCACAGACAAAGATGTACCCTGAAGGGACACACAGAATGCCAGACATAAGGTGGACATTTAGGCCCTTATTTTTAGGGATTTTATCTAGGACACGATCAAGCCTGTGATTCGTGTCTGACTGTTTATGTATTAGAGGGTCTCGATCATTATCAGTTTGGAATAAGCAACTGCTTCTTCCTTTAATACTCTGCTTCTTCTTACCCTCATGCTGCAGCATGTCAGCAGAGAGCTGCTACTTCATGCCCAGGGGACTTACAGTCCGGGCTGCTGTGTGCTTTCTTTCAAACCAATAATCTTACCAACATCTGGGAACATGGTCTGGAAAGGATCCTGTTATATTATCACTTTCTCCTTGAGAGGAAGCTAAAGCTGAAATGACCACTGAAAAGTGGGCATCAAGAGTAAAATGGAGATAAATGCTATCTTGTCCATGCAATTAGATCTTGTGTATCCTGTTATAAGGCAAACTATGTTCTTCATAAGGTGTTTTACATGGCAAGAACCCAAGCCCACTGATTCAGCTCTGCAGTAATTCATTCAATCTACAGATATTTTTGATTGCCATGTGTAAGGAATACTCTGATTGCCCATTCTAAAAGCTTTTATTAAAACCTGTCTACCTTCATTTTCTTGCTTAGCAGAATAGTTTTGAAAAGTTTAATATGGCTTTTAATATACATAATTCTGGCTCTAGACTCCTTGAAATATCACTTCTTTACTCCAAATATTTAAAAAGCATTTTAATAAACAACTGGCACTATCTCAACTTCTTATTTACATTCAAGGATGTTTCCAAGTATTGTCTGAGTAATAATAGGTTTCATAGTCACATGCAAACGCAGCTGCTGACCCAATCAGCAGGACCTTTTCCTTAGACTTGCTAGTGAAGGAGAGTTTATGCCGACTCATTCATATACTTATATGCAGTTTCCATTTTACACATTTTGCTGGAGACCGGGGCAACTAGTCAGGGTAGGGTGGGGAGAGAGGAGAGTGTCCTCCTGCGGGAAGCCAAGTGATCTAAAATGGAACTAAAATTTCTACTTCAATAGCTCCAGACTATTAACAATAGTGCTAACTAGGTTGGCCCTTGCCCTGCTGAATTGGTTTGTGTAGAAAGAGTTAGTTCTGACTCTGGTGAGTGGAAAAGTTTATTGGCCACAATGGACCATTTCGTAAGTCATGAGGTGATGGCTCTTCTGTTTAAGTTAAATCATATTTTCATATGCTCCTACAGTTGCCTGTTTTCCCCCAGTTGTAGCATTCAGAAGTCCCATGATTACCTATGTAATGTTTTCCTTCATCAACTGTGACCTCCAAGAAGGCAAAGACCTCCACACCTGCCTCACAATCCCAGTGTTTAGCACAAGAATGCAGTAAAATTTTATAGAATTTAGTTAAAATACATTTGAATTTTCTTTATAGAAATGGATGACTCAAAATGTATCAATAAGAATAATAATTTAAATACTCTGAGTTTATTCCATTATTACATATTTATAAAAATTGGTATAGGTCATAGATTTTAATTACGATACAGAAAATTAAGAAAAGAATTGTTGAGTCTCGAGCTCTAGCTGGCAGCCAAACTTACGAGCTCTGCGATCAGCGGCCGCCATTGACGTTGCTTCACTTCTTCTGGGCTCATCTGCACCACTCGCTCGCCACACACTCCGCAGTCCTAAGCCGCTATCATGGTAAAGCTTGCAAAGGCCGGTAAAAATCAAGGTGACCCCCAAAAAATGGCTCCTCCCCCAAAGGAGGTAGAAGAAGATAGTGAAGATGAGGAAATGTCAGAAGATGAAGAGGATGATAGCAGTGGAGAAGAGGTTGTTATTCCTCAGAAAAAAGGCAAAATGTCTACCACAACTCCAGCAAAGAAGATGATGGTTTCCCCAACAAAAAAGGTTGCAGTTGCCACACCGGCAAAGAAAGCAGTTGTCACCCCTGGCAAAAAGACAGCCGCTACGCCAGCCAAGAAGACAGTTACACCTGCCAAAGCAGTAGCAACACCTGGCAAAAAGGGAGCCACACCAGGCAAAGCATTGGTAGCAACCCCTGGTAAGAAGGGAGCAGCCGCTCCAGCCAAGGGAGCAAAGAACGGCAAGAATGCCAAGAAGGAAGACAGTGATGAGGAAGATGAAGATGACAGTGAAGAGTAGGAGGAGGAGGATGAAGAGGAGGAGGAGGATGAATTCGAGCCCGCGGTGATGAAAGCAGCTGCTGCTCCTGCCTCGGATGACGAGGATGAGGATGATGATGAAGACGATGATGAGGATGATGAGGATGACGAGGATGACTCTGAAGAAGAAGCCATGGAGACTGCACCAGCCAAAGGAAAGAAATCTCCAGCAAAAGCTGCTCCTGTGAAGGCAAAGAGCACTGCTGAAGATGAAGATGAGGAGAATGACGAGGAGGATGATGAGGAGGAGGACGACGAGGAGGAGGACGAGGAGGAAGAACTTGTCAAAGAAGCACCTGGAAAGCGAACGAAGGAAATGGCCAAACAAAAAGCAGCTCCCGAAGCCAAGAAACAGAAAGTGGAAGCTACAGAACCAACTACATCTTTCAATCTCTTTGTTGGAAACCTGAACTTCAGTAAATCTGCTCCTGAAATGAAAACGGGTTTTAGTGACCTTTTTGCAAAAAATGATCTTGCAGTTGTTGATTGTCAGAATTGGTGTGTCTAGGAAGTTTGGCTATGTGGATTTTGAATCTGCTGAAGACCTGGAACAAGCCTTGGAACTCACTGGTTTAAAAGTCTTTGGCAATGAAATTAAACTAGAAAAACCAAAGGGGAAAGACAGTAAGAAAGAACAAGATGCGAGAACACTTTTGGCTAAAAATCTTCCTTATAAAGTCACTCAGGAAGAATTAAAAGAAGTGTTTGAAGATACTGTGGAGATCAGATTAGTCAGCAAGGATGGAAAGTGTAAAGGGATTGCTTATATTGAATCTAGGACAGAAGCTGATGCAGAGAAAACCTTGGAAGAAAAGCAGGGAACAGAGATAGATGGGCGATCCATTTCCCTGTACTATACTGGAGAGAAAGGTCAAAGTCAAGACTATAGAGGTGGAAAGAATAGCACTTGGACTGGTGAATCAAAAACCCTGGTTTTAAGCAACCTCTCCTGTAGTGCAATGGAAGAAACTCTTCAGGAAGTATTTGAGAAGGCAACGTTTATCAAAGTGCCCCAGAATCAAAATGGCAAATCTAAAGGGTATGCATTTATAGAATTTGCATCATTTGAAGATGCTAAAGAAGCTTTAAATTCATGTAATAAAAGGGAAATTGAGGGCAGAACCATAAGGCTGGAGTTGCAAGGACCCAGGGGACAACCTAATGCAAGAAGCCAGCCATCCAAAACTCTGTTTGTCAAAGGTCTATCTGAGGATACTACAGAAGAGACAGTAAAGGAGTCGTTTGATAGCTCTATTCGTGCAAGGATAGTCACTGACCGGGAGGCTGGATCCTCTAAGGGGTTTGGTTTTGTAGACTTCAACAGCGAGGAAGAGGCCAAAGCTGTCAAGGAGGCCATGGAAGATGGCAAAATCGATGGAAACAAAGTTACTTTGGACTGGGCCAAACCTAAGGGTGAAGGTGGCTTCGGTGGCCAAGGAGGAGGCAGAGGTGGCTTCGGTGGCCGAGCAGGAGGCCGAGGTGGATTTGGAGGCCGAGGCTGGGGAGGCTTTGGAGGGTGAGCAGGCTTCTGAGGAGGCAGAGGAGGAGGAGACCACAAGCCACAAGGAAAGAAGATGAAGTTTGAATAGTTTCTTCTATCCCTGTCTTCCCCTCTTACATTTGAAAGAAAGGACTCTGAGGTTTTTACTCTGTTACCTGCTCAATGAGGGAGCCTTCTGAGGACATTCCAAGACAGTATACAGCCCTGTGATCGACTTGGAAATCCGTATAGATAACATTTCAAGGGAGATAACCCTGTTGGTGTTGACTGGATATTCGTATAAACTTTTTAAAGAGATGAGTGATAGAACTAACCCTTATCTGTAAGTTTTGAATTTATATTGTTTCCTCCCATGTACAAAACCATTTTTTTCCTACGGAGTTTTTGTTTTTGTTTTTGCAGTGGTGGGTTATAAAGGAAAGCAGAATGTTTTATCATGATTTTTGCTTTAGCAGCTTTGGGACAAATTAAAAGTCCTAAACTCTGGTGCCAGACTTGTACTTCCTGTCCTAGAGTGTTTCTCCTGGAATATCACTGAGAGTGGAGCATGGCAAATCAGTTCTGCCACTCCAGATCTCCACCCCCTGTGAAAATGCTTATGCTTTGGTTTCAAGTATCCCAGCCATAAGTTTTTGCAGCCCCTGTGTATGTCATGTGAAAGGCTCATTGGAAGTCCACTGTGGCCTTAGCCCACTTAGAAACAGGCCCGAGGGGTCAGGTGTCCTGAAAAAGTGCTTTGGAAAGAGGACCAGGAGCACTTTAGTCTGGCCTTGTTTAGGTATGTATGCGAGAGCGATGACTGATGAGTGTAATTCCTGCTGGATGCATGGGCCAAAATGGAGGCTTTGGGACTGTGAGGCTGGAGATGAAACTACCAGTCTAGCCGATGGACCTAATATCTTTTGTAATTCCCCCAGCACCCTCAGGTTAAACCAACAAGAAAGGCCTTTGGTTTTGCACTATGATGAGAACGTGGACATTCTGGCTTGTTAAGCATTCCCTTGCCCACCCCCCACTTCCAGTAAAAGGTCACATGAGAGGCCTAGGTCAAGCGATTAACATGATATACTTAGTTGAAAAATGGTGCGCAAGATGGTACAGAATGAAAATGCCAACTCAAAAATACGGTACTGGTAGGCTAGAGGGCAAACTAAAGGATTTGAATTAGCTTAGTTTTGTCCTGTTTATGAGTTGCTGGCAGGATGAGGGAATCTAAACCTTGTGCATATCATGCACCCCTCACCAAGTCAAGTCCTTTGTAAGTACTAAAGGCGCAGACCAGGACAAATAACCTGGTTTGAAGGGGTGGAAGATTGGAAGTTTGGGTGCTGCTGGGAAGAAAAATCAAGCCAGCAGAGGGACATCCTCTGGTCAGGCAAACCTAAAAACTAAAATGAACTATTGGAGAGCCTACTGTATAACTCAGGGAACTCTACTCAGTGCTCTGTGGTGACCTAAATGGGAAGGAAATCCCAAAGAAAGGGGGATGTGTGTATACGTATAGCTGATTCACTTTGCTGTACAGTAGAAATTAACAACATTGTAAAGCAACTATACTCTGATAATTAAAAGCAAAATAATGAAAAAAAAAAGAAAAAAAAAGAAAAGAATTGTCCATGGAATATCTTCAGAAATGAGCCTTTTATATAAATTTTTGTTATACAAGGCAAATTATCTTTCAGATGGAGATGTGTTACTATACAAAAAGAGAAGAGTTCCATTTTCAGAGGTAATTCAAGGACATATTTGCCAATAGCCTCCTGTTTTCTATTAGCATTAGGTACAGAACACGAGCTGTTAATGACACTTGTGACATTGTCCATGCCCTTCAAGATGAAGTCTTATGAGTCTTGATTGATTGTCTTATTATTTCATGTAAAGAGAAGGCAGCGAGTGATAATTAGGCTTTTAGATTCAGATTTTCAGTGTCACACAGAGGGAAGATTGTAATTCTCACTAATAATTATAAGATTTCTGTGTTGAATTATCTACACACCAACCTGCATATTTGCCCATTAATACATGGTCTGTAAAACATGAGAATGTATGTAATATACTGCTTTGACTGCTTAATAGCAACATTTCTGAAATAGATATGATTTAGCAACAGAGGTTATGTGTTCTGAGGTATGAAACACCCTGAAGATTGTTCCAGAGAACTTTTCCTGAGGCCATCAACATTACATCAGCTTTTCACTTGTGCTCATTACTTCAGCAGTGACTAAAATGAGTCAAATATGTTCCAAGAGAGTTTTAAAGTAACTATATTAATGCAATTGTCTGCTAGTTAATTAAAATTCTGAATGTTATAGTCATAGCTGCTACCAGCAATATTCATTTTGTTGCTGGATTTTGTGAACACAGCATTAGTTATGTTCTTCGTCCATTGGGTTTACAATCTGAATGTGACACAGGCAAGTCACAGAGAATGGATGGGAATCACTCAAGAGGAAGGGAATCTTAATACACCAGGAATGCCCAGCATTGTTCAGTGGACCCTGGACATTTTAAGGCGACTAACGCTGGCTCCGAAGGCGGGGTTGAGAAGGGACTAGTGTGATGGAAGAAAAGGAAACAGGATAGTGAGCTCATTTATTTCGTTCATATGCATATAAAGAAGAAAGGAAAGTAAAGGTATGAGAAAAAATAAAGAACCTTAATGAGAAGTCTCATTTAGCTAGGTTGAAGAGAGTGGAGTTAAAACAAACAAACAAATAAACAAAAAAACAAACAAAATAAGTGGGCCAGAGAAGAAGTGCAAATGCTCTTGGAAGCAGAAGGGCTGCTCATATTTGATCTAAAAGTAAGGGGAAGATAAGTATGGTCCTTAGGATAAAAAAAAATAATCATAGTAATGTGATCAGAGTGTGCAATTATAGATACATTTTTGTTGCAGATAAACAAAGGAAACCTGGAGCCAGGAGAATTGTGTCCTAGTCTCAGTCATGCCGACTTTTGGACAAATTATGAGCCTCTATTTCAGTTCAACAATTTTTTTTGAGCATCAAGTATATGGCCTGCCCTCTACAGGTACCAGAAACTCAGGGGTGAATACCTGCCCTAGAGGAACTAGGAGCGCTAGAGGAGAGGCTGCCCTCTATAGAAACTAAGCCTCAATTTTTCTTAACTGTAAAATGCAGATAATATGTTTAATTCTGGTTCATATGGGTTTTCTAGAAGGTTAAATATAAAACTTTGCTTCAGTAAAAATAATGGTTTAGTAAAATTAATATTTGAGATATGTTTGAAGTATATCATATTTGCATAGTAATTCCAATTTAGAGGTTTTGGTTTCACTGTTGGGAAAATTAATAAAGTAGTCTTGTTTAGGCTTCAGAGGCATAAGCAAGTCTCTGATGGACCTGTGACCCTGCGCACCTGCTTGCGCACCTAACAATTGCTGTTAGCAAGTCAAGCGGCGCTTACAATAAGAAAGGGAGTGGGTCTTGGAATTTCTTGAGCTCTGGGGACCTGGCCAGACCCCTGGGATCTGGAAAATCTTGGGACTCACATGGTGAAATTAACAGCAATGTTACAATTGAACCAGAGATGCATTTTTGCCCGCAAACTGATGATATCAGTTTGCGGCCTGGAATTATAAACGGAAGTCCCCAGAACTCCAACCTGAAGTCTCACCCGTGGGATGGACGCATTGCCTGGGACCCTTCCCAATTGGGGCTCCAGATTTCTGTTACTCGGGCCTTCCCAGCTGCTGCTTGGATCTGGAAGTAGGTGTCGGCCCAGTTCGGTGATGTATACCCTGTTACTTTTTTTTAATATTCTTATTCTTTTGTATATTATTTTGTATATTGATTGTATATTAAAATTAAGTTAAATCATCTTTCATTAAAGAATTGATTAAAGCTGTTTATTTGTATGAGCCGAGTGGTTATTTTGCCAGCGAATCCAATGAACCTTAAAACCAAAAGCACGCTTTCAGCAAAACATTCATTTATTGAAAGCCCTGAAAGAAAAGTTTGCGAATGCTGCCCAGACATCACCTAATCTTTTCTTTTTTGACAGTTAATGCAATTTTAAATTCAAGTGTAGTTGATTTACCATATTGTGTTAGTTTCAGGTGTACAGCATAGTGATTCAGTATTTTTGGCAGATTGCATTCCTCTATAGTTTATTACAAGATATTGAGTATAATTCCCTGTGTGATATGGTAAATCTTTGTTGCTTATCTATCTTACATATAATAGTTTGTATCTGTTAATCCTATACCACTAATTTGTCCCTGCCCCCTCTCTCTTCCCTTTGGTAACCATAAGTTTGTTTTCTATGTCTCTCTGTTCCTGTTTTGTATATACTTTCATTTGTATTATTTTTTAGATTCTATATGTAAGGGATATCACATAGTATTTGTCTTTCTCTGTTTGACTTCACTAAGCATAATATTCTCTAGATTTAACCACTTTGCTACAAATAGGAATATTTCATTCTTTTTTATGGATGAGTAATATTCATATATATATGTACACCACCACATCTTCTTTATCCAATCATCTGTCGATGGACACTTGTGTTGCTTCCATATCTTGGTTATTGTAAAAAGTGCTGCTATGAACATTGGGGTGCATGTATCTTTCAAATCAGTGTTTTTGTTTTTTAGGGATATATACCCAGGAGTGGGATTGCTGGATCATATGGTAACTCTATTTTTAGTTTTTTAAGGAACTTCCATACTGTCCTCCACAGTGGCTGAACCAATTTATATTCCCACCAAGAATGTAGGAGGGTTCCTTTTTCTCTACATCCCATAAATAACATTTGATATTATTTATAGACATTCTGATGATAGCCATTCTAATAGGTGTGAGGTGATATCTTGTGGTTTTGATTTGCATTTCTCTAATAATTAGCAATATTGAGCATCTTTTCGTGTTCCTATTAGCAATCTGTATGTCTTCTTTGGAAAAATATCTATTCAGATCTTCTGCCCATTTTTTGATTGGATTGTTTATTTGTTTGTTTGTTTTTGATATTGAGTTGCATGAACTGTTTGTATATTTTGGATATTATCCTCTTGTCGGTTGCATCATTTGCAAATATTATTTTCCTATTCTTATGCTGTCTTTTTGTTTTGTTGATGGTTTCCTTTGCTGTGCAAAAGCTTTTAAGTTTATTAGGTTCCATTTGTTCATTTTTGCTTTTATTTCTTTTGCCTTGGGAGACTGATCTAAGAAAACATTGCTACAATTTATGTCAGAGAATGTTTTCCCTGTGTTCTCATCTAGGAGTTTTATGGTGTCCTGTCTTATGCTTAAGCCATTAAGCCATTTTGAGTTTTTATTTGTGTATGGTGTGAGGGAGTGTTCTAACATCATTGATTTAAATGTGGCTGTCCAGCTTTCCCAACTCCACTTGCTAAAGAGACTGTCTTTTCTCCATTGTACATTCTTGCATCCTATATCATAGACTAATCGACCACAGGTGCATGGGTTTATTTCTGGGGTCTCTATTGTGTTCCATTGATCTATAAGACATCACATAATCTTAATTGCCATAAATATTCCATGAGGAGAGGTCAATTTTCTATGTGAGGGTGGGAGGGGGTACTAGTTGGGAAGGGACTGAGATTTGGGAATATCTGTTGGTAGAATCAGGCAAGACCCCTGTTGCCCAGGCATCTCTTTGCAACTACTGGTATACAGAGCTTCAAAAGTGTTTCCTAGGAAAATGATTTGAACTGTGTCTGCAAATGAGTTTCAAGTATGTGTATATATGTGTGTGTGTGTGTGTGTGTGTGTGTGTGTGTGTGTGTATATATATATATATATATATATATATATATATATGACACTATCTGGAGGGATGGGGAGAAAAGTATTTAAATTCCAAGAGGTACATTAAGAGAGAAGTCATCCTAAGGACAGATAGACTCAGGTACTAATACTCCACATAAATAAGACCTGAGTATTGATGGACAACCCTGGTGCCACATGCAGGCCATTACCTAAAGCCATTCTGGTGCAGAGGTGTCTGCTGGAAGGAAACGTCTAGGTGTAATTCTGCGGTTCCACAGAGTCATGCTGTGGGACTCCTTTTGTATCAATAGATGTAATGGAGGAGAGGAAAATCTTCAGCCTTTTATTTTCAACTAACTTCTAAGCAGTCCCAGAGCCACCAGCCTGGAAGGATTCATGATGACAGCCTAAGAAGCCATACTGCAGCAGGTGCTTTTGGCTCAGAGCTGAACATTGATCAAAGATGGCAGCACAGGCAAGCAGCAGCCTAGAATGGAGCACTGATGGGAGGGTGGTAGCCTTTCAGAGCAAAGCATTGATCAACAGTTATGAGAAGTGAGCCCTGATCCAGAATAAATTGAAGAGACATGTGAGACACCCCTCACAGTTTCCCAGCATGCCAGAGTTGAAGAGAAGCTGAAGGGGTGACAAACATGACAGTCAGATAAGATATTGATACTAAAACTCTCACAATATCTTTGGTATCCACAGTGTAGTGAGACAGGAAGATACTCATGTTATTTTTAGTGAGCTGAGCCAATTATAAATCTCTGAAATTATTTCTTTAATGAGCTGCCAAATGAGTGGAGACGAGACCAGGAGGAGTAATAGCTGGGGAACCTTTAAGTCTTTTGTTTCTATTGACTAAACAGAAGAACTGTAAGGAATATTCCTATAGGAATATCTGGCTTAGAAATAGCAAATGCTCCTTTTAATTGGTTGGGAGATATCACCCTAAACTGATCTAAGTTAACATTGCTTGTCTCCACATATCAAATGGAAACTTTATTTTAAAAAGAAGTACTATTACTTCTCTCAGAGAGACCCTTAGAAAAGTATTCCAGACTACTTCATTTCTTATCTTTTTTATTAAACACACACACACACACACACACACACACACATGCATACACACACACAAAAGAAATCTGTAAGCAATGAATTGACCGTAGTCATCTTATTTGGGGCTTGGGGGGAGGTGGCAGATGTTCAAACTGGAAAAGAATCAAGCAGCATGAATCTGAGGAAAGAGGGAGGACAAATGAGCACTGTTCACAAAGCATGGAAACAAATTAGCGAATTAACTAGCAAATTTGCAGTTTTTATCCAAGAGAAAAGGTCTTTGGCTACTAACACATGAGCAGGCTAAAGAGCTTCTGGAGACACAGATGTGAATAAGAACTCCAAAGATGGTCGAGTTTTACCAGTAAACAATCTAATATGTGAACATGATTAATTAGTTTCCACTGATGGGGTGGGTGTTTGGCTTTTTGGTAAACACCAAGTGTTTCAGAATAAAAAACAATATATCCTTTTAATAAGGGTCTATCTAGGAAGAGAAAGGCAAAGAAGGTTTGATGAGGGCTGGGAATAATGCTTAAGGGGTTCTGTTAATATTGGCCAAGGCTGTAGTTGTACTTACTTTGCTATCCTTTATGTGCCTTAATGTCCTGATAATTCATAATTTAAGAAGACGGTTAAGACAATTCTAATTATAATAATACGGAAGCAAATGATTTCCCCAGATGTCAATAGAAAAAAATAGAAGTTGAGTCTCTGTCATTTCAACTATTTTTCCAAACTCCATTTCTTATAGAAGCCAATTTAATAAGATTCAGTGCACTTTCTTTTTAAATTTATGTACAGAAAACTTCACATTTTGGGGTGTACAGTTCTAAGAGTTTTGACAAGCGTATAAAGTCTTGTGAGTACCACAGAAATCAAGATATAGAACAGACAGCCCCACACACCCCAACACCCAATCCTGCTGTGTGTTTATAGTCACCCCTCTCTCCACACTTAATCTCTGGCTACCACTGATCTGCTTTTTGTTAGTATAGTTTTGCCTTTTCCAGAATGTCATGTAAATACAATCATTTATGTGTGTGTGTGTGTGTGTATATATATATATATATATATATATATATATATATATATATATATATATATATTTGCTGGTATCTTCAGAATCTCAAGGAAATCTAGGTGCTTTTTAAAAAAGGAAAAAGATGAGAGGAATGATAAATTAGGAGTTTGGGATTAAAATATTCACACTACTATATATAAAATACATAACCAACAAGGACCTACTGTATAGCATAGTGAACTATATATCTTGTAATAACCTATAATGGAAGAGAACGTAAAAAAAGAATATATGTGTATCTATCTATCTATAAGTGAATCACTTTGTTGTACAACTGAAACTTAACACAACATTGTAAATCAACTATATTTCAGGGGACTTCCCTGATGGTCCAGTGGTAAAGAATCCACCTTCCAATGCAGGGGATGCAGGTTTGATCCCTGGTCAGGGAACAAAGATCCCACATGTGGCGGGGCAACTAAGCTCGCATGCCACAACTACAGAGCCCACGCACTCTGGAGACTGCGCACCACAACTACAGATCCCATGCACCCTGGAGCCTGTGTGCCACAACTAGAAAAGAGAAAACCTGCGTGACACAACTAGAGAGAAGCCCGTGTGCCGCAACAGAAGAGCCCACATGCCTCAACGAAGATCCTGCATGCTGCAGCTAAAGACCTGATGCAGCCAACATCCCCCCCCCAAAAAAACGTATATTTCAATAAAAATTTAAAAAATAAAAAGGAAAAAATAAACTGAAGATGTCCTGATTGCCAAGTGTATTAGAATAGTTTTGCCATTTAATTATTTAAAAAAATAAATATATGAGGGTTATCAGTTATGATTCCTAGACTATGAGTCTCCTCTTGGCCCCTGAAAGATAAAACAAACTCATGTACATTGAATGAAAATAAAGGAATCTTGCCTCTAAAAGGATATTGAGCTGAGGTGCTTTTGAGACAAGAAGAGATGGTTACTCTGTGAAGGGCAAGATTCATTTCCTACTGGCTTGAGCTGATCATAGAGACAGCACTTGACGAATGAACGGTCTTTGAAACCTTCAAACGTGTGTATGAGGGTGCATTTTTGGATGAAATTGCCACTCGACCCCTCTGATCAAATCTGCTGGCATGGTTTTCTTGATGCATTTCCAGGATGTGCAGACCTTTGCCCATATGGTCTCAATGAAGCACCGGATCCCCTGGGTGGAGGGAAGCCCTTCATTAGTCAGGGGCACATGGGGAGCTGCACTGCCTTCCGAAAAGTTTGAAACAAGTTTGGTTATAAGTCTCAGTTTTTCTTTAACTGCAGGCTAACTCTAAGTCTAACCCTAACACTAACCCTCTTTCTTTACCCTGAATGGCTGTTTCCTATTTACTGTCAAGCCCCCTGCTTTGCTGAGGGACCAAAATTTTTCATATCAAGGGAAAGTGATAGTCTTGAAGTGGTCCTCAGGGCCTCATGCGGGTTCACCCAACTTGACTCCCCTTGCTCAAGATAGCAGACCTGCTACATTTATTTGGTAAATGGTTTTGGATAATGAGGATATCAGTTTTTAAACATGTCCAGTTTTTGTCCTTCTAAAGCACTGCAAAGTAATCTTTCCATTTAACCACAGCTAAGTAGGCTCTCTGGGTCAAAAGGCATATCTTGATGGGTAAATCTTACTGCTATATTGTAGGTATTTCTAAGATCTGGAAATATTTTACTAAATTCTGTTAAAAAATGTTTCTGAGTACATTAATATTAAGGGATTTCAAGTACATATAAATTATTTAAATACATGTAGTAACAATATCTTGAAATATTAATGTTGGCATTTTACTTTTCCCCACTTATTTATGCATGACCTTTCTTCCACATTAATCCCAGACGTAAGTTTGTTTTCCTGGGACTAAAAGATTAATAGTTTGCCCATCCTTTTTTTAAAATTTTTTTTTTTTTTTTGCGGTACGCGGGCCCCTCACTGTTGTGGCCTCTCCCGCTGCGGAGCACATGCTCCGGATGCGCAGGCTCACAGATCCAGCCGCTCCGCAGCATAGTGGGATCTTCCCGGACCGGGGCACGAACTCGTGTACCCCTGCGTTGGCAAGCGGACTCTCAACCACTGCGCCACCAGGGAAGCCCCATGCTTATCATTTAAAAAGTAAATTATCCAAGTCACACTCCTGATAATCATCAGGAAGAAAGACGTGAAGTAAACAAGCCCCAGATGGTATGAGTTAACAATAGATTTGGAATGAAATGGAAGAACAAATTGCTCCACCCACACTGTCCTCCCATCCCTTGAGATCAGAAGCAGGGTTTCTAGAAAGGAGTTATGGAGGAGGGGCAGGAGTTAGGAAGTTCCCTCACAGAAGATTGGAGGGAGGGGAGAGGAGAGAATGAGGGCTGGCTGGACCCCGTGCGTGGAGCTGGTGCAGGAGACTACTGAGGACCAGGTGCTTAGTGAGGCTGGGAGACTTCAGAGGAGCCCAGCTTGTTGCTTTGGGGAAGCTGCCACGTAACTCTCCACTGTCAGAGACTTTGATGATCCCAGTTGATCCCAGAGATTGTGGACTGTCTCAGCAGTACAGTCTCCCTGCAACAGAATGGTCTTCTTCAATAATCAAAAGGGGTGGAAATGTGTAAGAGAAAGCCCCAACCCTGGAGCTTGCATGAGACTGGCTGGCAGTGAAACCAAGTAAGAATGAAAGGTAATGATTCAGTTACCGAAGACAGGGAAGCTAATTAGAGTAGCCATACGAGATAGGCTGAGTGTGGTCGTCACTAAGGCAGCAAAAATTCAAAATTTATCTCTGGTGAGTCCTGCTGCCCTAATCCCTGTTTATATTCTTCCCTGGAGCCTGCATTGGATTCACAGCTAGCTACCACCTAACCCCCAACAAAGTTGTCAACCGACAAATTTTGGGTAAAGATTTGCATTTTTAAAAATGGCAAGGCAGGCTTCCCTGGTGGCGCAGTGGTTGAGAGTCCACCTGCCGATGCAGGGGACACGGGTTCGTGCCCCGGTCCAGGAAGATCCCACATGCTGCAGAGCGGCTGGGCCCATGAGCCATGGCCGCTGAGCCTGCGCGTCTGGAGCCTGTGCGTCTGGAGCCTGTGCTCCGCAACGGGAGAGGCCACAACAGTGAGAGGCCCGTGTACTGCAAAAAAAAAAAAAAAAAAAAAAAAAAAAAAAAAAGTGGCAAGTCAAAGATCAAAAACTAAATGGGGTGTTTCATGGTGGAATTAAAATTTGAGGAGGTTGTATAGGGAAACTTGATTGAGTAATAAAAAGCTATTGATACACGAAACAGAATGGGTGAATCAAAAAAATTACGCTGAGTGAAAGGAGTTAGACAGAGAGTATATATCATATGATACGATGTATCTAAAACTTTAGAAAATGCAAAGCAAATTTGAGAGAGTGGGAAGGGACAGGAGGTAGAGATTACAAAGGGGCACAAGGACACTTTTGGGGGTGATGGATATGTTTGGTATCTTGATTTTGATGATGGTTTCACGGTTGTACACATATGCCAACACATATCAAAGTGTACATTTTAGATATGTACAGTTTATGTATATAAACTATACTTCAATAAAGCCATTAAAAAAGAGACAAATGAACAAAACTTGGTGGAGTAAGGAGCCTTGAACCAGAGCAGACAGCCGCCTACTCGACCTACCTATAAAGTTTCTAACTGAAAACTGCCTCTTAGTAGGTGTTAAGCCAAAAGACACAAGCAAGCCAAAGAGCAGGAGAAGGAAGAATGTATTACTTGCAGCAAGTAAGGAGAATACCAGGGCTCTTTCCCAAAGCAGTGTCTCATGAAGGGGCTTGGGCTGTTGACAGAGTCCAAGCTTTAGTTGATTAAAGTCACGAGGGTCAGAAAAGGTCAACATAATCATCCCTTAGGTTTTAGCTGATCTGGTGTTTGAGAGCTTCAGGCTAATCTTTACCATTGAAACAGAACTGGACAACTGACATATTATCTTTGCTATCTCTTTCCTGATAACAGTCCTTTGCTTCTGCATTCTTTTGTTCCCTTAAGATCATTAATTACCGAGACCTGTTTAAGGATGAGCATTGTGGCCAGGCTTAGATCACAAAATGGCTTAGGCCAAAAATGGCTTCTCTTCTGTCAAGAAAGCCATGCCTGGTTCTCTTTCTCCAGGGACTTCCCTATCCTACCTGCTTACAAAATCACCTTTGAGAACAGTTAGAACCTTTCCTTGGAGGATACAGAGCTACAGGGCAAGAGGTAAAATGACGCACAGAAGAGCACACGGTTTGAGCTGCCTCTTCTTTTGTGTCACCCATAAAGCCACAGTGCCGGGAAGTGCTCAGGGGTAAAGGGTCTCCTATCTCCATAGAAGTATCACCTAGCCTTAGTTAAGTAGCCAGTAGTGTTTGTGGCTGAAAGTGTCATGGGAGAACATACATTGTCATTTAAATTAGGGTGTTGGACTTGGTGTTAGACTGTAGCTAAATTAGTAAGTCCTTGTGACTTGTCATTCACTTTCCTTCTCTGTACAATTTGTCTGAGTTGCTTAATAAACATTCCTAATTTAGCCTTGAGGAGAAAAGAGAGTTTCCTAACCATCCCTTTTTGTGTATTTAGGACCTTGTTTAAAGATGCTGAGTTCCCTCACAGATAGGGAACCTTCTTTTAAGGTGTTTGGGGTTGTGGTGATACCACTTAGTTTTAACATGTTTGGATTTCAAAGCTACACTGGCCCGTCTGGCTTCTCACACTGCCGCCTTCCTCCCCCAGCACCTCTAGAAATTGAGCTGGTTCCTGTGATGAAGGTCAGAGCTGGTTGGAGCTGGTCCAGGAGGGGACCTTAGGCTGTCAGGCCCCTGCCCAGAACACTTCCTTGGAGCCGGCTTTCCTGGAGGATTCTGTTAGGTGTCCTCCACCCTCATCCCCAAACTTTTCCCCAGCCCCTCAAAGGTACTAGACTTCATCTTATTTATAAGCAAATCCCCATCTAAATTACTCAATATTTCCCCCCCAAATGAACATTTTCTCATTCCATGTGTAAATTGTAAAATTGGGCTGCTCAGAATATTTTTCATTAGTGATTTCTCGAATAAATATCCAGTGGTTAAACATTCTTTTGTCTCTAAGGGATTAAATATTGAGTTCCTGAACTGAAATCACACTGAATATCAGCCTCTTCCTAACAATGTGTTTAAAAGGTATAGTCTGTGCAAAGAGTATGTTATGGAAATAGGACGTAAATTATTAAAATAAACCCCTATAGTCTCTCCTTCCCAGAAAAGTAATGAGTTGTTTTTCTGCTCATCTTTTATATCTTTCAAAAAAGGAAAAAACAACATGAAAAGTCAAACTTCATCAGCATCTGAGATACCCCTATGGATTTAAGCCCCTAAACAATCTCTTCTTCCCTCCCAGAAAATTAAATTAATCCATGCCTGAAAGCATAGCCCTGTTTCCTTTGCTTATTTTTGTCCCAGAGCACATCTAATCTCTCCCTGCCTGTCGCTACTCTAATCCTGCTTGGGGACGTTAACTCCCTGAGGTCAGGTAAGGATGCAGTGCAGAAATTAATTTAGAGTGTCCTGAGACAAAGCAACTACCTAAGTTCTTAATGCATTTTAAATATATTTTGAGGTATCTCCTCACCTTTTTTGATTTTGTGTGTGTGTGTGTGTGTGTGATAAATCTCTTCTGGGAAGAGAGCAAAACAAACCCTCAAGAAATCAATGAATAACTGCCCAGAAGCCAAAGAGTACCAGGGCTTGGGGTCGGGGTGGGGACATCTCCAAGTGGAGGGCAGAGTGGCTTGTCTAGGCTCTGCCATGGGAGAGAGGATGGGTGCGGGTGAGGATTATGAAATCTAGCTCCTGAAATGGGAGAAGGGGCAATATCTTGGTTTTGTTTGAAGGCAGCTATCTAAGTTATCTTTGCTGTAGCTTCTGAGGGGAGAGGGTAAAGAGGAGGGTTAGATCTGAGAGTGAAGGGGGCGGATGGGATAGAAGATGATTTAGCTGACACATTCTATGATCCCGGTCATCACGGAGTCCCTCAAATCCTTTTTCTCCCCCTTTTCATTGAGATCTGTAAGATTGCTGGTTTGATATTCTCAGAGTAAATAGATCATTTTTCACCCACTCAGAGATGCAAAGTTACGCTTACTATTTATAGTAAATATATATTTCATGGATAAAGCAAATATCCTCTCTGTGTCATCTGCTAAAGGAAACAATCTTCTGGCTGATCAGTCAGCTGAACAGATTGCATTTTATAGGGTTGATGACCAGCCAGTTCACTGTAATATTCCCAAAGCATAATGAACCCCACACCTCAACACCAATATCCGAAAGCAGTTCTAAAACTAGCACAGTTGTACGTTTGGTAACAAGGTCTATAGGCCCTTGCAAAACCGTTGCTTTACTGAGTATCCTAAATAGTAGTAAAAAAAGTCATTTGAGAGTCAAAACAACACAGAAGGCATTTATTAAACAATTTATTATTAAAAAAAAACAAGCATAAAAGAAGAAAAATATAGTTTCTTATTGTTCATGAGAGTTATCTAACAGAATTTAATTTTAGATTTTAGTAGCCTTTACAAGTAAAATTTTGCCATATGGAAAAGTTTCTATGATATTAACTTCAAACATGGGCAAAATTGTTAAATAAATGAAGGTGTATTATAGGGTTTTCTTAACTCCACTTTTGATAATGAACTTTAAAAAATTTTAGACACATTTGATTTTCATGACTTCTTCTCAGTTTTCTATAAATAGACTTTCCCTAACATATATGGCAAAATAATTTGCCCAGGAAGTTTTGTGGTACTGGACTTAGGAAAGTAGAAAAATTTTTAAGATCCAGAGGAATAAGTTGTGAAACTTCAGGAATGGTGACAGAATGTGGGAAAGCTACTGTGGGACCAAGTGCCATCCCACAGATAGCCACATAGGCACAGAAGTGGACATGCTGGTCCCAATTTGATTGTCTTTTTATATATTGTGCAAGAAACAAAACAGAAGGCAGTGACAAGATTATCTAGTCACTCTTTAGGGAGGGAAGCCTGAACTAATAGCCAGGAAGGGTGTATAAATATGAAAAGGAGACTTGAAATTTGGACATCTCTTGAAACTAAGAAGACGGACCCTGCTTTCAGAACTGGACTGCATTTTGAATGGAAAGTTGACCAATTAGCTTAGAGTTCAGCCTCTTGTCTATCCAGGTCCCATAGTCAGCTCTTAATTGCTAATGTAATCATGGGTTTGTCAATAATCAACATGGGGGCCTAATTTTTCATATTTGAAAATGTGGATGTTGCAAGTTGACCTCTAAGTCTTTTTTCAGATCCCACCTATCAGTTTCAAGGACATGAGATGTCAGAACAAGTAGTGTGCTAGAGCTGACTGTAGGACTACGGAGAGCCAAGTGTTCTCATCTTTCCACCTCCGCACTCAGTGAAATCACACTGTAGCTTGACATCCTCCAGGGTGGGAGTATTTACACCACAGAAATTGGTAGACTCTACAAATCAGTGCCCCACCCACTCCCCACCCTGGGGGGATTGTTTAATATTTACCAGCCTTCATTAAAGAAATTAATACTAAATATGTAAAGTGTTTAGGACAGTGCTGATACATTGTAACTTCTCTATAAGAGTTAATTTTTGAAATACATTTTCATGAGAAATTATTACTTTCAAGAATTAAAATGTAAAAAAATTGATGTTCTCTGTTCATTTATTCTCTCACTGAAGGATAAAACTAAATGTAAATTCTATTATCAGTGTGTGTGTGTGTGTGTGTGTGTGTGTATTTTGACAACTCAGCCAATTTATTTTTCTTAAATTTAATTCACGCTATAGATGTCCATGATATCTAAAGAAATAAGATTTAAAAAATATAAATGAGAGGATTTAATTTTGGATCTAAATAATGCCTAGAAGCAAACAAATAAACTGAATATTTTCATGGAATTGGCAAAATTTACAGGTTGCTGTGAATTAGCTGATGCTCTATCTTCTCTCTGATGTCTGACTTCACTACAGTCCATTTGTTACCAAGACCAAGCTTGTACTGCTCACCACATGACAGGCCAATAAATCAAGGGATGAAGTGTTGGGGCAATGAATAGTGACTTTATTTGGAAAGCCAGCAGACTGAGAAGATGGCAGACTGGTGTCCCAAAGAACCATCTTACCCAAGTTAGAATTCAGCCTTCTTTTATACAAAAAGAGGAGGGGGTATGGTTGGTTGTTATAAACTTTTTGCTGCTCTCCAGACCATGGAGTGGATGTGACAGTCCTTTGTTCTTGCAGCTGTCCAAGTATGTCTGGTCATGATGTTCCTGTAAACCTCCAACAAGATAAATGTTATTCTCTGTTCTGCAACACTTTATCTCTATATGAATGGAAAAGTGTTATACCTTTAAAGGTCAAGCTTGGGAGGCAGAGCCTTGAGAAAGAGCTATTATGTATATTTCAGGCTAGAAGCAACATTCTTTTGCAAAGGTGCAGAGCCAGTATAACTAAGCACAAGCAACAGAGCACAGAGGTTGGAGCTAAAGGAATAGATCAAATACGGAGTCAGGTTTGTTTTTCTCTGTTATACATACTCTTTTCTTTGAAGTCCTATAGTACCTCAGGTTTGCATGAGCAAATCTAACACTGAGCTATATCCTGTTTTGTATTACTTTCTAATATTTTAATGTATGACATGTTTCTCCAACTAGATAGCACTTCTCAGAGTGAGTGCAGCAGCCACATTTGCTCCTTTTCTGTCTCCACTATCTAGCCTATATAGACACCTTGCAGTCAAGGCTGTCTATCAATTAATTGAGCAAAGTCTAGGAGTGAGGATGGTGAAGGGGGATGATTTTTCATCCCAAATCTGACCCCCAAATTTACTCAGATTCTCTCCTTCTGTTCCAGTACCACCATGCTTATTTTCTGCCTCTTGCTTGGACTTTGACTTATGTTCTCTCCCTCTTCAACTAGGTTGTCTAGTCACTGAGGACAAGGACAGTACTATACACCTGTTTATAGTTCTAATTCCTTATACCAAATATAGTTTTAGTTCTTCAGTGCAAATAACAGAAACTAATTTTGTTTAACTTCAACTCGAATTACATTTATTTGAAAATATAAGTTAAGAGCTTGAAAGCTTGAAGGGAGAGATGAAGATCCAAGCCCAGGACACATAGTCAGGTCCAGTAGATCTCTGCAGCAGGAAGCATTTGAGAATCCTCCATCGACATAGCCACTGCAATCAATCAACTCCATCTGCTTTTCTATGCTTAGGTCACTCTGCTGACAATTAAAAAATGCCTGCATAGAGTGATCAGACTAGTTTAGGCTGCATGTTCACCCTTGACTTTGCCTGGACAGTGAGAAGAAGGGCTTGACAGCCCTTGTCAATTCTTTAATTTTTTTAGATGGAGGGAAGTCTCTGGATTTCCTGCCCCAGCGAGACTATATGCATCTCTTAAGAAAGGACCATGAATGCTGGGTGGCTTCTAATTGACAACTGCCCATTTGAGGATCTGGTAAATATTTAATGCTTTGTTGATGATGAATGGGCAGAAATGGGGTTTAAGACTTATTTTACAAACTTATGTAGTAGGAAAGTATATCTTTTCATAAACTTCAATAATAATTTTTATTCCTTTCTACAATATATTCTTATAAAGAAACACATACAAATGCTTATCCAAAATTACAGAATGGGAAGATAAAAAAATATTTTCAACAGAATCCTATTTTAACATAAAATAACCATTAGAAACCTCTTACAAATCAGTCATTTCTGTATCCAAACTAGGCATGGCTGTATCAAAAGCACAAAGACAATCAGCCTGTTTTCTGGAACAACAAGCCTCATTCACGTTGCTTTCTGTGTTTATTACTGAGATTATGTTCTTAAAAATACCCGAGGTTGTAGGGACTATCAAAAAGCCCTGGGCTAACTGAATCCATTGCGAACAGTTCCAGGGGACTCTAGGTCACATGGCTTCCATAATACCTGCAGTCCTCCTCTCTGCATTGTGCAAGGCCTTTGAGTCCGAAGGAAATTTACAGACTGGAAGGATTTGAGAATCCTCTATAGTAGGACAATCCTGGAAGAACTGGGCTATCATGGGATGATTGGCTTGTGGCATTCATGCACTTATTAATTCCTTTCTTCACCCATCCACTAAACATTTATTTAGTATCTAGTATTTCCCCAGGCACTGTGCTAGTAGGCACTAGGAATAGATTAGGACTAATATTTAACCAGCATAAACCTCCGGCCACATTGGTGGTTTATAGTCAGCATCTGTTCTGATTGGTCAAAGCTTCTCCCATACTGGTTGTGAAATACATTGAGCAGCATCCCTGGATACGAAGATGGGTAAGATATAGTTCTTGCTCTCAGGAAGCTTATAGTTTGGTAGAAGGGAGAGACACATAAGTAAATGAAAGCAATACAGTACAGTGAGAGCTATTCTTGGCCTGATAATTTATTTTTTAGTTTGGTCTGTTTCAGGCTTCTGGGTTTTCTTTACATCTTTCATTTACATTGTAAAAACTATATCCATCCAGAAACAAAGTAAAAGTATACTATATTAACAGTAGAGACATTGCTGCAACTCTCTGATCTCTTCCAAGGCAAAGCCTCTCGCTCTAATAATTCTTGGAAATGATTTATTTTCCCAGAGCTTTTACATTCATACAAGCGTAACTAATTGCGTAATGAGAGACCGAGGCAGAAAATAGCAAATGAGCAGTTATATTCCTTCTCTTTCCCAGTTATTGATTATGGTAGATTTCCCCCGAAACCCGAAAAAAACTAATATCTGCTGAGAAGCTACTAAGTGACAGACAATAGATGTGGAGGCTGGAAATACAAATATTTAACAAACGCGGTCCCTTCAAGAAACTGAAAATAACTTAGTATGATTAAATGCAGAGTATGTGCCTTGTGAAATCCAAGTCCCAGAGAAGTTAAATAATTTTCCCAGGTTTGCTGACTCCTCTACTTCTTCAATTACTCATTTAGCAATGAATTTTTAGAGTGTTATGAGTAAAACATAGTCAAGACATACCAGTATCTTTATTTTTTCCTGCATTTAATTTTGTTGGAACCCCTGCCACTCTGGATTATTTTGGTGGCAGGGAGGGGGAGGGGATGAATTAAGTGCTACCCCATGCAGACTAGTATCTTTCAGTGTGACCTCAGTTCAGTCAACAAATGAATGAAGAGGAAGAAAAGGGCTACAGCATCTTTTTAGCTGACCTGTTAGAATGAGATGGTCATTAGGATTTTGGCTTCTTTCACTTTTCACCTGAAGCCAATGCCATCCTACCAGCACACATGTATCCTACTGCTAATTTTGTCCATGTTTATTTTACAGGTAATTGGAGCCCATGGCCCATAGGGGGATGCTTCATGTGTGTGTGATGTACATTTTTAAGCAGCTGCTGGTACAGTGAGAAGGTACATCATGAGCAGATAGAAGCTATAACACTTAGCTGTCCCAGTGGCAACATGACAATGTTAAATTCTAAGTGGCAGTGTCTGCATAGGAGTTTGGAAACAGCAGACTGTGCATCTCATATACTCATGTGAAAAGCTTCTCTGGGAACACCATACTTTCCTTCTTTTAAAGAAGAAACAGCCTCTGTCTTTAACAGGTCTGTTGGTCAGAGGTAATGTTTGCAAATAAAATTCAAGTTAATATGTTAAATTTCAAATCCCACTGAAAATAGTTACTTCAGGATGCCTTCTTCTGTCTCATATCTGAGCCTCAAGGTGAAATGGGTATCTTCACTCCTACTGATGAAAACAATTGGCAAGTCTCCTTGCTTTAAACATAGAGAGCCTTCTTTGCTTGCTATGAAAAAATAATGAGGATGATTGAAAGCACTCATTGTAGCTAATGTTATTCAAACTCTACTTTCTCTTATAATATGGCAACTGATACTTAGTAAAATAAACAGAAATCTTATTAAGTAAAAAATTTATATTTTAAGTAAAGGTGACCAAAAAGCTTTTAAGTCTTTAAAAATTACCTCTATGCCTGTTACTGGAAACTTTTTGGTCCTGTCTGTTTGTTTAATGCTTACCACTCACTAGAGCATTAGAGAGGAACAAGAAGGAGGGAAGGGAGAGGAGAAGGTGGGGTAGCAGAGCAGGGGGTTACAGCACCTATTCTACAGCCAGGATTTCCTTGTCCAAATTCCAGCTCAGCCACCTTTGAGCTGTGTGATCCTTGAAAAGTTCCTCAATTTTTCTGTGCTATCTTATATAAAATTGATATAATAATAGTAATAGTAGTAATAATTTCGCAGGGTTTTATGAATAATAAGTAAATTAATATTTGCCAAGCACTAAGGCAGTGCCTGGCATATAGTAAATACTAAATAGGTGTTTGTTAAATAGAATTGTAGTGGTTACAGTCATAACAGCTAACATTTGCTGAGCCTGGAACTGTGCCAAACACTATACTTAACATTTTTGTGTAGGTTTGCTCCTCTAGCCCTCACAAAACCCCTATGAATTTGGTATCTTCATTATCCCCAGTTTATAGATGTGGGAACCGAGGCTTAAGGTGATCAGGTAACTTGTTTCAGGTCACAGAGATGTGAGAGAATGACCAACTATTTGGAATCTATGCGGCTGGAATCTAAAGAGCCTGCACCTTCACTTAGCATAAAGTTTAGAATAAAATATATAAAATAAAAACATTTTTATGAGTATAGGAAGCAATTGGAAAAAAGAAACCCATGATGGTTCAAACATCCCTCATCTCCCCCAAGAATTCACTTAATAGATAATTTGTGTAGCCTGTCTCTGCCTTTGCTTCCTGTGTTCCTTTCTTCACCTTAGTGAAGAGAAGTAAGATGGTGGAGCCTTGAACACACTTTACATTTTTGGGGGGAAAGTGGCATTTTTGAAGGGGAATGCTTCAGGAGTGATGGCATTTAGATGGCATTCTTGTAAATTTTATATAACAGATTTGCATCTTAATGTTTTCTTGGTACATGAAAAAAGAAAAATTTCAACAGTAAACAGGACAGAAATCTAAAGCGCTGCTGTGTCAGTTAGGGATGTGTTCGTCTCCTCAACTCTGTCATCGAAGACCCAGGCTCACTTTTTCTTCTTTTCATTTCACTATTCTTAGCATGTTAGTGTGACTTTCCATGGTCTCAGGATGTCTACTCCCGTGGAAGCCCACATTTTCCTTCAAGGTGGGAAGCGAAGCAAAGAGTAAAAAGCTTACCAGAAGCCCCCAAATGTCCTCTTATGTCATCATGACTTTGTTGGTTGGAAACTGGTCACATGACTAGCCTAGCTGTGAAAAAGTCTACCAGAGTGACCTCTTCCAGCCTCTAGAGTGAAGGTGGGTAGAGGAAAGAGGAGTGGGTTAGCCAGCCACCTGGGTCTATCACAGCTACTCAAAATGCAGTTGATTTTTTAGTAAAGATGGGAAAACTTTCACTTAGATACTTAGACTAACATGAATTAATTGTGTGTGTGTGTGTGTGTGTGTGTGTGTGTGTGTGTGTGTGTGAAAGAGAGAGAGAGAGAGAGAGAGAAAGAGAGAGAGAGAGAGAAAGAGAGAGAGAGAGAGGGAGAACAAATTGGCAACACAGGGTGGTCAATTACGTCTTCTCTGTTAAAACAAAACTTAAAAAGCATAAATTTAACCCATCTATAGTGTATAAGAAACTGACACATCATTATAACTAATTTTAAAGAAATTTGAGACCTATATAAAAAAATTGTGTCTTCCTTTTTTTTTTTAAATTTATTTATCTTTGGCTGCGTTGGGTCTTTGTTGCTGTGCACGGGCTTTCTCTAGTTGTGGTGAGCGGGGGCTACTCTTTGTTGTGGTGCGCAGGCTTCTCATTGCAGTGGCTTCTCTTCTGGAGCACGGGCTCTAGGTGTGTGGGCTTCAGTAGTTGTGGCACGTGGGCTCAATAGTTGTGGCTCTCAGGCTCTAGAGCACAGGCTCTGTAGTTGTGGCGCACGGGCTTAGTTGCTCCGCGGCATGTGGGATCTTCCGGGACCAGGGATCGAACCCATGTCCCCTGCATTGGCAGGCAGATTCTTAACCACTGTGTGAACAGGGAAGTCCCTGTGTCTTCCTGATTTAGTCTTACTGATACTGATCATCATTTATTTGATCCAAGAGTTTCTTTATTCTCTCTGCCTTTCTGTTAACAATGTACTGAAAGTGTAGAAAAGCCAATTTGCTTACTCTCAGCTCCCTCAGGATCTAATTCAAGTTGCAACCACCTAACTGGATTTGAAGAGTTTTGGGATCTTAAATCACCAGAGTTTAGTTTAGTACAGACCAGTCACTAAAGTTTTGTTAGTATTCTTGTGTCTTGGAGAAAGCTTCTCTGTCCCTTTACATGAGAGAAACTTGACTTCCACTCCTGAGGACATTTCATACACTAAGGGCACAATTACTCCAACTTTCTCTGTTCCTTAAATTGGAAGAGGACAGACTATCTGGCCCCCACTCAACGCCCATATCTATACACGCTGTATTTTGGCAGTCTTTGAAGATCTGTCTCAGCTTTTAGCAGATTTAGAGTTCAGCTTCGGCAAAGGTTCTAAATATAATACAGTAATAATGTCTACCATATACTGACTATGTGCCAGGCTAAGTGCTTCAAATGTATTACATTAAAGCTTCGTGACTCCACAAGTGGTTGTATTATCTTCATTTCATAGGTGAACAAACTGAGAGAGATTAAGCCTCTGCTCAAGGCCTTTTAGCTGGTAAATGCCCAAATTAAGTTTTTAATGAAGTTCTATGTGATCCCAAAGACCATTATCTTCTATTAAAAATATTTTAAAATTAAAGTTTGTTTTTATTGAAGTAAAATATGCACATAATTTAAAAGCCAAACAAGACCAAAAGGCTTACAAACAACAAAACAGCAATTCCCTGCTCACCCCTCTTCATGTTCCTGTTGTACTTCCCTTCAGCCAAGACTTTCAACCCTTATTAGTCTCCATGGGAATTAACTTCACACTTCTAAGAAATTTGCTTACACTATTGTTTCTTTTAAATTTTAATCTAAAATTTCAGTTAATTAGAAATTACATGAGGAATACATACATTTACATTCTTATTTAAAATATTCAAATAGGACTGAAGTTCATTTACTAGAAAAGTTCTCTTTACTTCCTCCCAACCCTACACTCCAACTCTTTTTTTCTTTTTATAATGAAAAATTTCAAACTTCAAAGTTTGAAACTTCAAACTTCAAAAAATTTCAAACTTCAAAGAATTTCAAATTTCAAAGAAATCAATTTCTTTGATAGCATCCTTGCTTTTAGGCGTGACAAATTGTCCTGGGCTCATTTTGTACATTTCTTACTCCAGACCTGAAATCAGGCATTTCTCTAAGAAGCTTTCCTTCCTTTTACTGGAATGTAGTACTGTATTTAAAGACTGAGCAGTACAGTATCTGTTGACTTCCTTTTCCATAGATGAGGATTTTGCTCTCTTACATCATTCCCTGTCAATCAATGACTGTATCATAATTTTCGGTTAAATCAATATTCACTGATTGCATTGTTATGATTCCCATAATGTGTTGTGATTATTTTTCTATTCTTGCACAACTTTTTGTATTCCTCCTGAGATAATTCTTATTCTCTTTTTAATTTGCTTAGCTTTCTATGTACCTTACTCTAAATGCCTGTTCTTCTCAAATACCCCAGTTGTTTTTTTTTTTAATGAACTTTTCCTCACAAATACATCAGAAAATCTATCACTTCCACTTTTTTGATTGTTTGTTTTCTTCTGGACATTTCTATCAGTCATTCCGTTCCGATCTGCACTGGTTGCTTTCATGGCCTACTGTAAAGCTTTTGCCCTGGAAATTTCTGTCATCAAGGGATCCCGTTTGACATTCTTCTGCATGAGATCTCATTTTCTCTTGGATCCTATGTCTTCCTCTTCTCGGTTTATTCCCCTTTTTTGATGGAGAACATTCTCCAGAAATTCCTGAGAAAATTCCCGAACTAGAGTTTCAAATACCTTGGCAAGGTTTCAAAGACCATGGATGTTCAGAAAGGTCTATTTATTCTACCATTGCTCTTGATTAGTGGCTTGGCTGGGTATGGA
The DNA here is from genome assembly GCF_949987515.2 of Delphinus delphis. Classification (NCBI taxonomy): domain Eukaryota; kingdom Metazoa; phylum Chordata; class Mammalia; order Artiodactyla; family Delphinidae; genus Delphinus; species Delphinus delphis. Next base: position 28,806,424 of record NC_082699.1, on the reverse strand, counting down.
ATGCTAGACTGAAAATGCTTCTCACAAAGAATTTGATGATGTTGCTTTTCCTTTTTTTTTCAAGTTTCTAATATTGCCTTAGGAGTACAATGTTTTCCTTAATAGATGACCTTTTTCTTCTCTCTGAAAGTTTTTGGGTCTTCTCTTTATTCCTAGGGTTGTAAAATTTCATGATGATGATCCCTAGGTACATCATTTTCTTGTTGTTGTTCATTGTACTGGGTGCTCAGTGGTTCTTTTAATCTGGATTTCAAGTCCTTCAGTTCTGCAAAATATTCTTGATTTATGGCTTTTATAATTTCTTCTCATCTGCCTTTTTTCATCCTTTGGGAACTTCAATTATTAGATATTTGACCTGTCAGTCATATTTCTTCATCTTTAAGCCCTTTTTTTGTGTATTTTTCTGCTGTAATATTTTATTTTTTTGTTTTCCAAAACCTTCTACTTGTGTTCCTTCATTAAAAAAAAAAAATAAAAACCTGTTGTTCCTTGATTCAATATTCAATATCTCTCTAAGGATGTGAATAGTATATGATTTACATGGTTTCTGTATCTACATCCAAGGGCATATGTCTGCTGAATGGAGTACAAGCCAAATCCAATATTAACAATTGTTTAAAAAATATTATCAAGTGTTTTTAATTTGGAGAAACAGAAATCTACCAAAGTTAACAGAATTGATTAGCTTTTACAAGAAAGGATTTGCTATCTATGGAAGAAGCTTTCTTGTTTTAGTAAGTTGTGATTCAAAAGAGCAATATAAAAATGCAATGCAAACACCCATCACACATTCTCCTTTGAAGAGGATGTGGTTGATGCCCAATACAGGGCTGTGATCCATGGACTTCCTGCTTGATTACACAAGTATGGTGAAACACTGCAGTGAAGCAGTATGTATTGTTACTGACAGGTTTTAATCTGGAGATTTGTGATACAATACAGCCTTCTTGCTCTCTGTAAATTTACCCAAGGGCTCACATCAAAGGGAAAGTTGTGATTATGATAATTTTAAAATATCTATTAGTTTATATTTAACAGATAATAGAGTATACCCTGTGCCATTCTATGATTTTTTTCTTTTAAATTTCTCTTACTTTTGTCCTCTAGGAAATCCTGACACCACATTGACTCAAAAAACCACTCTTAGGTCCACAATATACTTATATTCCAGATCTAGCTGCTTTCAAAATGGCAGATTGGTTTAAAACACTTCCACAAAATTTATTTAAATGAATCATTCTATATCAATAAAATAAAGATCACTGTGAATGGTCATTGTTCAACGGCCTTGTTGATACTCTGGATTTTCTCAGCTTCCTCTTCCAATATGCAAATCCTGATACTCAGCTAATTTCTTACTTGAGCCAAAACTGTTTTTTATACTTATTTTTTCTCCATTTAGATGAGAAACTTCTTGAGACATCAGACTTGACTTTTTTTAAAAAGTGAAATTGCTATTTCCTACTAAACACTAAACCTAATTGATAATTTTCTTTGCCCATTTCTCATACCCTAAAGACTTTCCTCTTCTTTTCATACATTTTTCTTAACTTCTGAGTCCCCAGTTTTCTATACAAAAGAAGTGCTCTCTATATAGCAATACCAGTGCTCCTCAGAATTATGTTGGAATAGTAACAATAAGAAATTAGAAGAGTTTAGACAGCTGAAGTTCTCCTTCTGTGTGTGTGTGTGTGTGTGTGTGTGTGCGCGCGCACGCGCGCGCACATGCGCGCGTGCACATGGGTGTGCTGGTAATGGGTACATAGCTGGAGAGCCCTGCTTATCTCTTAGTCACCTGTATGGTACCCAAAGATGGGATCTTGCTTCTGAGTAGATCGATGTTGCCCATGGCTGCTTCTATATTTTTTAAGGAGGCCTCAGAGAAATCTGAGTTTGAATCTCAGCATTGCCACTTAATAACTGTGTGCCCTATTTACTTATATATAAAACAGAGATCTTTTTTACCTTATCATAAGACTTATATGAGGACTAAACAAGGTCATGCATGCAAAATGTCTAGCAAAGCAACTAGAATGTTAATAAACCCCCAACAATTGATTAAAGAAATTGGATGCTTTTTCTAGGCTGTTTTTAATGGGTATAGAGCAATCTTGAGAAAGGAAGTACTCCATCCAATTCTTTTTAGTGACAGTTTCATAATTAGGCAGGAAATTACTTTAGTTGCCAGAGACTACTAGCTGCAAATAATCCCTTCTCATGGAGAGCAAGTGAGGAATCCAGAAAGAGAAGTGGAGAAAATTTTCATCTGAGGAATGCTGTTTCTTGAACATGCCAGTCTTGTTTCTATCTTTTTCTCTGGCTGTTCCTTCTCCTGGAAGGATGTTTACAGGCGTGATGTTTATACGACTAGCTGCTCTTGTTCAGATCTTAGATTAAATTTAAATTTTTCAAAAAAAGTTAGTTCCTGACCAATCAACTCAAAGTAGACCTTACCGTGATCTAGCTCTTTTCTTGTTTGTTTTGCATGTCGGTTTACTTACTGCACTCCCCCACAATGTAAGCTGGTACTTTGTCCATCTAGGTCACTAAATCCCAGTGGGTCATATGCACGTGTATTTAGTACACAGCAGGCATTAAAAAAATATTTGTTGAATGAACTTTTGAACAGGCAGACCATATTTCAACACTAAGAATGCAAAGAACAGTGATGAAATAAAATTCATGTTTTATGGAAGACAAGAAAATTTAAGCATAAAAATGATCTCTACCCATTTTGGCCTCCTCCCTTCTCTTCAGGGTGTCTTGTACTTCTGCATTAATCCTGAAGAGATAATATTCCTTCCTAGTCTTGTAAGCGGTCATGATGACCCACTACTCACTTTGTACACGCAGATCTGGATTGTGTTAACTGTCAGAACGTCATCTGATGAGTAACTCTTGGTCTCAGAAACATATGTAATTGTGCTTGACCTTTAATAGGTGGAAGAGTCCTCAGAGTTTTCTGAAAGATTGTCTCCTGGGTTACAATCCTCAGATAGGCTCCAATAAAATTTTCTATTTCGTTCTTAGATTGATTATTAATTAATTTTTCATCAACAATAGACAGTCAGTCATTGACTTATTGCTAGTAATTCACTACTCTCTATGTATGGAGAAACCACTTAATGATGGTGGTGAAGCAGATACTCAATAGAAGTTTCCTGAATAAATCAAAAAGCAAGGAGTCAATTTAGTTGGTAGTTGACGATGGAGCTATAGTCAATGAGAGTGTGTTTTAGAAGTAATTTATCAATCGCTGGCCCCAGGATGAGGCAAGGTACAGTGAACAGAGGATGTCAAGGTCTTTTACATCCAAGCAGTCCATCCTCACATGTTGTCCCATGACTGCCCAGGCACCCTTCCCCAATTCTTTTAGCAGCACCTGAATTCTGCTCCTTTTAATCTTTCTGCTCCTTTAACTTTCCATCAATCAAATCTCATCTACCCTATGCTCTTTCACAAAAAGCCTTGTTCAACAGATAGTGTTTTCAATAACTTTCCTCCTCTTTGACTTCTCATGCAACCCAATTAATAAAATAAATTAGAATGTATTTTAATAGCACTCTCCTTTGTTCATTGTTCAGTAATGAATAGTGGACTGGCTCAAGCACCATCAGCAGAAAGATAGTTTAGTAAAGAGTTCGAGAATGGGCCAGTATCTATTAAAAGGCTGAAAGAGGAGTGTGTTTTGGGCCCATGTCTACTGAGGCAGAAATTCCATTTTGCTAACACCCCCTCCACACCCATTGTCTGAAGGATGCACTGCTGTTGACTTACTAAGTGGGCCCAAATGATCCCTGTTGGGCCTTTGAAATTCCCATGGAAATTTGTAAATTCTATCTATTCTCCGAGCAGCCAGCCATGGCTAATGGCAGGCCAATGATGTTAGTGGAAAACAACTTTAGCTTTTTATATTGGCTTGATTGAAGAACTAGGTAAATATGAAATTGTTACACATTTTTTTCTGATTTGTTTCATAATAATTAATAATACCTAACATTTAATGAATAGTTAACATGTGTTGAGCATTTTTATAAGTGCTTAACATGTGGTTTTTTATTTTATCTCCTTTTTACAGGAAAGGTTTCCAGAAGGTCAGAGAGATTAGGTAATTTTGCCAAAGGTCATTCAGGTAGTAGAAAGCAGAGCCAGAAATTTGATGCCAGCTTGTTTGGTCCTTATTCGGAGCGCTTGATCCCTGACCCACTCTTACTCTGGCAAGTGTGTGAAAGAGCGATGATTACAAGCTGATCTAAAACACAATAGCAATTGTCTCCAAAGAATTTCAACATAACAAAATCCAGAAATACGCCTTTCCCTTGCCATAGATAATCCTCGTGATAAGCACAGTTCAAAGGTTATTAAAATAATTTCAGATTGTTTAATTCTATATACGAAATGGCATATCTCATTAAGTAGTATTTCAAAGATGAAATACTGTATTTTGTTAATTGTTCTCTCTGAAAGGCTCTCGTGTTTTATTTTTCTAGGTGGACTTTTTCCACCTGTTAACCACTAGGTGGTGCATGGGTTATGCAAACACCTCAAATCTCTTAAAAGAAATTAGTCCAAAACAAAAGGGAAAAAATTCAGCCGATAAATGTGGAATTTGGACTCAGTTGAAGACGTATTTCTAACGGTGGGAAGCTGGGAGTCTAGTTCCATCCCTTTTCCTTTCAGAATAAACATTAATAGCTACTTAATCTGAGATAAAGAAGATATGAGTAATAGTCAAAAGCTGTCAAGAGAGTTTGTCTCAGAAAACTTCATGCCCATAATTGCAGCCAAGGTTGGCATTTTGAAAAATAGGAACAAATTCCAAGAAACCAAACAACAGCTTCCTCTAACTCTGTGTTTTCTTGAACCTAGTAAAATCTGCAAGTAGTTATTTCTTCCTAATTTTCTTTAATTACTCTGTAATAAAAATGGGCATGAATAGCCAGTTACCACTTTCTAGCAACCATCTGACCAACCAAAAATTCTGATATTCGAAAATTCAGGGTTGTTCAATGAATAAGACTGGAAAATTCTTGGAAACCCCATGAGAATGAATTTTAAAACCAAAGGGAAGTCACTTATTCTTTTTGAGCTTGAGTTGATTTTTCTACAGAATGAAAAATTAGCCCTTTACAGGCAGCTGTATGACATCTAAAGAAAAAGAGAACAGCATTGGTGATTATACCCACAAACACACATATGTACAGGTATCATCTGTTGTTTGGTTTTCACAGAGTTATGTTCTGTTTCCATATTTAAGGGTACACGATGACCTTATATTTGCTGAAGGAGTAAGGAGAACGAAACCTCGTTTTTCATCACACCAGGTGTGGTGGTGGTTGGAATTAGGTATTGCTCAAGGGAGTACCATCATTCGTTCTATTTTTCACAAGCCCTGCAGATCCTGTTTGTGACACAAATTATGGTGATAATAGGCACTAACATGCACTGCTAGTTAACAGTTTTCACTATATGTGGAGTTCTTTCCTCTAAGTTTTTTCCTCAGGTAAATATATTTGATCAACTCTTAGCTGTTAAACCTTAAGAATACCCAGTTGTCATTTTCATTTTGGACTAGGTCCAGGTTTTTGGATTATAAACATAACTGGAAATGACCCAGTAACAAACACATGGATGAAATAAATAATGCCCACAAAACAGTCCTGCCAGCATGATGCTTATTTCCACATTTAGATGAAAATTGTTGACCTAATTCTTCTGCCTTTGGTGGAATTCAGAGTTATAACAGAGCCAGAGCGCTTTGTTTGCTCACGTCTTCACTTGGGCTGTCATTCTCAGTCCTGAACAGGGAGGGGGCGCCAATGCTGCATGGATGAAAAACAGCGTGGTTTCCGTGGGAAGGGCGCTTTTCTTTCTCTATTAGGGGTATTGAAGTCTAGGGTCCTCTCTAAAGACACACCATTCTTTTTTGGGTAAACTGCAAAAGCAATTTTGGCTTCATGTTAATTACATTCGCTGTGCTGAATTTTATAAGCAATATTTACATTCACTATTTTATGGTAATGTTGGTTATTTATCTTTATGATTATCAGGCAACTGACAAAGTATACAGGCATTCAGTGGGCATCTAGGGTGCCTTAAAAAAAAAAAGCAGCTTTCTAAGCAATATAAATTAGGGGAGAAATGTGAAATGTGGTGGATGGGTAGAAAAGGGAGAGGAGATCAAAGAGACATCTGTGTTTCTTCTCTCTGAAGACTTCTGACGTTTATGTCACCCTCATTCTGCATTCAGTGTCTCTAAAGATCTGGTAGAGCCACCCTCTAACATTAGTCATTGGCCTCACCTTGACCCACTCATAAATGGGTCAGGACATGCTCCAGCCCCAAGCTATGCTGGATAATCTGTTTAGTACAGAACATAGATAGGATTCAGCATAAGTGTTCAGGATGCATTACTGGATGCATAAACGGTTATTCATTTACTTGAAAAGAATTTTGGTCCTAGAAAGGAATCAATCCTTAACTGGAAATATAAAGAACATTTGATTACAGTATCATTGGTCATTTTATATGAGAATATGATGCTCTATTTTCAACAAAAGTGATCAATAATAAGGCTCTGTATGTCTCTCAGGAAAAAAGGTTAATGTATCGTTTCAGAGTTAGGAATAGTTTGACATCAGGTAGATGGAAGATCAGAAAAAAGAGACTCAGACTTCCCTGGTGGTACAGTGGTTAAGAATCCGCCTTCCAATGCAGGGGACGTGGGTTCAATCTCTGGTCGGGGAACTCAGATCCCACATGCCTCAGGGCAGCTAAGCCCGTGCGCCACAACAAAGAGCCCGCATGCCTCAACGGAAGATCCCGTGTGCCACAACTAAGACCTGACGCAGTCAAATAAATAAATTAATTAATTAATTAAAAAAACACATTATAACTAGATGAAACAATATCTCCCTTTGTTGATAGCACTGGTGAATTCTGACACTGGTAAGTTTAACAACAACAAAAAAAGAGACTCTAGATGCCATTTAAAGCCACTCTGGTATCTCAAGTCTTCAAAGGAATACGATTAGTCTATAAATGAAAACTAGTGTTTCAAGAACGGTCACCCAGTGTAATCTGGCTATGTTGAAAATGTCCTCTTTTCTGAGGAACAATACATGCTGGATTCTATGACCTGTGTGAAATGGCAGGATTTTCTTTTACTTTCAGTCTCTTTGGGACCACACATTATAACTTTAGTGGCCGTTCACCAAGTGGTCACTCAGGGCCTCCAAAATGCAAAGGATTGAGCTCTACAGTGCTGGCAATAAGCTAGGTGATAGTCACACTGTGGCCATTGTCACCCTTTTATAATACCATTGTTTAGGGTTAATAAAAAACCATGACAATTCAAAATTATTTGCATAAGGAAAATGTAGCATTGGTAAGAAAACAAACAAACAAGAACAGTGGTGAGTCAAGGAAACACCCAGCAGACAAATCTTTAAGAAAATCCTCTAGTTACTAAGTCTGGGAAGGGTCAGTCTCTAAAGGACTAAGGGAATTCCTGTGAGCATTTTGTAAACTGCTCTTTAGGGTATGCTAATACAGGATTACTTCCTCCCACCTATCTCATTCCCCACTAAGGCATATTCTTATTTGGGGGGATGTGGACAGCCCCCAACTGAACTCCAACTTAGGTGAGGTAGCTAGCTCTCTCGTTTACAGTGGGTTAAAGGGAAGACACGCAGCTGTGGAATCTTTGATCCTAAAGGATAGAGATGATATATTGGTGGGAATAAACCCATTGGCTGCCTTACCTTCTAAGATCTGGATGATATCTTTTTAATTCCTACTGCATGTTTCATTGACTTACCAGGTAAAAAGAGTGAGTTGAGGCTGTGGACAAAGAATGTCGCCTGCCATATCACTAAACAAAGGATGTTGGGACCACTGAGCCATCCGCCACTGCAGTGGCTCCCCCTCCCCCAACAGTATACCTCCGGGGGGATTCAGGATGAAGAAAACAGGATACTAGCCCTAGATAGTTAAAGTGCATAGCCAAGAAATGATTTCAATGAGCCCAGTCTCTTGCATCTTCCCATATATAGAAAAGTGCTAAATTCATAAACTTGAGATGTCTGGTTTTCTTTAACTAACAGTAATCTTTTGATGTTTCAACAGCCTGTTTTTTGGCTTTTTTTTTTTTTTTTTTTGTAAAAACTCCTATGTACTCTGGAGAGGCTGTATCTCAGGCTTAAGTCCTCAGTATGTCTGCTGAATGAAACATAATTCTCAACTTTTAGGTTGTGCATTTCTTTTCCGTGACAAAGCTTATAAAGAAGATACTTCACACAACCTAAGCTGATGAGGGGTTTGGACTTAATATCTCCAACTCGATCTTAGACCCTCTCAAAAACAGCATCACTTATTTTTTAATAGAACTTCAATCCTTCAAGTTAAAAACAAAATGAGTGTACCAATGAAATGTATAGAAACCAAATGAATATTCCAGAAGGACCGCAATGCTTACAGTTCTTTCCCTCTGCTGTTGTGATATTAAAAATAGGAATTTATTTTGTAGAAGACCATCACTTTGAATATATATTAATTTCATATTTTTTCATTCTTTAAATCTCTTCTCCATTTTTTTGCCGTTGAATATAAATACTTCTTGCACTTTTTTCTAATTGGAATTCAAAACACTTTAAATAGACTGTATTTTGAGTTAAAACACGTTTTCTTGGTAAATATCATAGATTTCCTCAGCACTATAATTTCTGGAGATAATTGATAGCATTGCTATTATCATAAAAAAAGTAAGATCGTTGCCACATGAGACAGTACTGTACAAATCATGTGAAACAAATATATTTTCTCCTTTCAGAAATTCTTTTTCTAAGAGGTTTGCCATACACGGTGGGCGGGGGTCTGATTTTGCTTAAACATCAATAGCAAGAAGATTATATTCATATGAGTAAAATGCTTGGTAATATATGTATTATTAATATGTTTTAGATTATATTTGTTTGGCAATTTTATTTAGGTTTATGGAGCAGTTTTAAAATTTATTACCTAATTTAATCCTCAGAAGATATTATTCCCTCTTTTTATACATTAGCAAACTGAAGCTTGGGGAAGTGAAGGGACTTTGCTTAAGATAGACAGATGGCAAGGAGCAGAGCCAAATGTAGAAGTATTTTGTCTGCAACTCATGTGCAGCATATTGGGGTTTGCAGAATAAATATAATACATAGTTGCTGCCTTTAGGGAATTTACAGTTTAGTTGGGAAAAAGATTGATGTTAGGAAAACAGCTTGCACGAATGGTAGATGGAGCATGGTCTTGGGACCAGAGGGCTTTGCAGCTCATAAAAACCTGCTTCTTTGATTTGAATAAAGTTATAAGTAAAGTATAAAGCAGAAAATCTTTTGACTGATAAAGGTGCTGTCACAGACATCTGTTGTCTAAGGGTCTCAGAGCCAATTTGAGATAGATTTACCTCCACATAAACGTTCGTCAACCATATCACCATGTCTTCCCAACAGCCATGCAGCACACAACTTAACTAAACAAGGGAAGCCAGGCTGTGTTGTTGACAAAATGCACCCAGTTTTAAATGCATTCAATTTTACATCCCTGGCCTGTGGCAGGACGAGCAGCAGGATGCATGTCAGGTACTCTGGTTGAACACGCTGCTCCAAGTGACCTCAGGCTCCATCCTCTGTAAAACTAGTTGCTGGTTAATATTCAGCTGGGCTGTTAACTAGAGCACAAAAGTAGGGACAAAATTTGCAATCTGTTAATGTTTTCTTAAAATCTTGTTAAGCAAAAGCTAAATCCATCATTAACAGAGCAATATAAATTAGGTGCTGTAATTAGCAGTCCAAATGTATACCTTTGCAAAAGGTTATCTTTAATGTCTTTTTTTAAAAAAAATAACATATTGATAATTATATGTTTTGGATAATCATAGCCACGGGGGAAAACTAGGAACTGCAAAAGTACTATTGCTTAGTCAAACAGAAATGAAAAGGTAATGTCTGCCAATGTCATAAGCATGGGAAAGAAAATGAATAATAGATGACACATCCATGTATCTAACAAACTAGATTTAACAAATATTAACAAATATTACCATGTTTCCTTTAAATTGGTATTTTTTTAAAGAAATAAAGTGTTTACTGTAGCTGAAAAAAAAGAAAGAAAGAAAGAAAGAAGTGTAGTCCAAAGGAGCTACCACATAGAATAGTGTTGCGTAGTTAAGATCCTTTGGAAGGAAGAGACAGACAATTTAAAAGTAACTTTTAGTATCTTGCCCTTTATGGAGATTGTGTAGATAAAGCATACCCACAGTTTGGCACAAAGTAAGTATGCAAAAACCATGCTTGCTCTTATGAAGTTAGTGTTTGTGATAATCAGAGAATGTAGATCCTCTATCATTGTTTCCAGGGCCTTTCAGGCTTCAATATAGCCCTTATCTTGTTGTATGCTAATGCTGTTGACTTGATTTGACCCACTCCTCGGGCTTGGAGCTTTCTTAGGACAAAGACTCACCTTTCTCTCCCTGGCAACTACCACATCATCTGGTGGACAATAGGTACTAAATAAGTATTTGTTAAAGTAATGTCTTTAGTCTAATTTTTCTCTGTTCATTATTTCATATTGATAATCTGATTTTAGCTAATCAAAAAGAGTCAGAACAGAATCTGTTTAGATCAGAACAACATCATCTCTCACCTGTGTTATTTCAGCAACTTACCTTACCTCTCTCCATCTCTCTTCTGCTTCCTCCACCCTCTCATCCATTATCATTAGTTCAATCCTTACGATGTTGTCAGCAGATCTTTTAAAATAAAATCTGATTCTATCATTCTTTTGCTCAAAAAGTTGTGGTGCTTTCACATGCCCCCTGGGGTAAATAATGTAACTTTTTTCATGAAAGGCAAGGTCTTTCCATGAGTAGATGCTTCCCCCTCCAGTTTCTCTGCCACATCCCCCTTTTATTTTACACTCCAACTATACTACAACCTGTGTTGCATTCTTATCTTTTTTAACTTTTCCAACTGCCTGTAACACGCCCTCCCATCCCCAGACCTCCCCACGACACTCTTGCTTCTCTGCCTAGCAGTCTTTTACTTATTCTCTTGCTTGCAGCGGAATAGTTATCTCTCTATGAATCTTCCCTCATTCTCCTTTTCCTCTGCTCCTCACTGCCCCCACTGCTACCTCCCTGCCACCTCCCTCAGGCTTACACATACCTTTATTAAATCAAAGCTCTTGTATTAAAATTGTGTGTTTTCATGTCTATCTGCCCTCAAAACCATAAGATCCTTGAGATAGGGTACTATTTGGCAGGCAATAGTAACTCGAGGCATATTTGTTGAATAAATGAATGAATGAGTAAATGAATTTGATAGGTCTGACTATAAAAATGTCTTCATCGGGCTTCCCTGGTGGCGCAGTGGTTGAGAGTCCGCCTGCCGATGCAGGGGACACGGGTTCGTGCCCTGGTCCGGGAAGATCCCACATGCCGCGGAGTGACTGGGCCCGTGAGCCATGGCCGCTGAGCCTGCGCGTCCGGAGCCTGTGCTCTGCAACGGGAGAGGCTACAACAGTGAGAGGCCCGCGTACCGCAAAAAACAAAACAAAACAAAAAAACAATGTCTTCATAAAGTCAGAAATTCAAAAAGAAAAAGAGAACCCCTGTAATCTGGAGATTTGTTGAAATGACAAATTCTCCATGTCGTGGTGATAAATGCAGCAACGAAGGAAAAAAAATTCTCACGTGTTCAGTCCTCCTTCGCCACAGGCACATAGACCAGCTGTCCTAATACTTTTCCCCTCACTTTCTGCTTTAAGAAAGAAAGAGACAGGACAACACGATTCAGAAGAAATTTTCCATGACATTAAAGAATATCATGGAAGTGGCTATACAGCTGGTGAGATGAGTGAAAATAAACTCAGTGATTTAATATAAACTGTTACTTACTTCTACAGAAAAGAAACATTGTACAGGTGTTCACTGAAAATAGTGCAGCCTGGTGGGGCCCATATTGGCTTCTGAGGATGGGATCTGCATCTGAATCATTTTTGGTTTCCCGACAATGCCCAATACAGGTGTGCATACAGTAGGTGTTTGTTAAATACCTGAAGAAAGGAATAATCTGACCCATTCTTTTAGAGGTATTAGGTAAGTAATTTAAAGAGAGTTAGATATTGTCCTAATCTCTGGATTATGGTACCAAAGTGATAAGGATGCTGCTGGGAGCCTTTTCACTATATATATATATATATATATATATATATATATATAAAACATGGTCAATAAAAGTGAAAATGTAATGTCTGCCAATGTCATAATCATGAGAAAGGAAAATGAATCCAACACAACTACTGTTTCCTCTCTGGTCAAAGGTATTTTGAAAATGAGGCTTCTTGTGTGGTTAGAATCAGCGTGTTGCTAAATCATGTGTCTGATGCTCTGCTGAGTCTTGTTAATTTTGGCTTAAAAAATGAAGCCTGGAACAAAGGGTGGGAATCTTTGAAGTTTTCTCCTGTGTTCCACCAAGAACCTATTTGTTTTCAGTCCCTGAAGCAGGGGTTTTTCTCCTTTCTTTTCACCTAAATCTTTCTCTCATCCAACTATCCATTTTTAATTACTCTTGCTGTCTGAATTTAAATTATTCCACAAATATTTGTTGAACACCTACTCTGTGCCAGGTTCTCTTCCAAGCCCTGGAGACACAGCAGGGTTCCCTGCTGTCCCTGATCCCAGGAGTGTACAATCTAGTCCTGCAAGACCAAAGATAAACTGTTAGTACATCGTGTGCCTGGTGGGGTAAGAATTTCTGAAGGGGTAGGAGGCAGAGGCTGTGGGACCAAAGGAACAAGAGCTCTTTTAGATGATATTACCAGGAAAGACAGCTCCTAGGAGGCAATATTTTCCTTTGTTTTATCCCATTTTTCACTTCCATCCACATGATTGCCAAAGAGTCTAGCTTAGATGAGTCTTATATTGATAGCTATTTATTATTACCTTGGAGACACTTGTAAAGATCTTGCTGGATCTCTGATGGAACGCTCCTATTCACACTTCACATTCTCCAAGTGTTTCTGAGGTGCAGGGCTGTGGTAGGTGCCGTAGGGAGCGACGAGGTCCTGGAGAAGACAGAGCTCCCCTCTCTTTGTTGCTTATGAGACAAAGCACACGCTACTCACGTAAGTGTTGAAGAACTTCTATTTATGAAGCAGCCTGCCAAAAGCACAACCTAATACACCTGAATTAAAAACCCAGCACTTTCAGGGAAGAATGAGGAAAATGTCGCCTCCTAGACCATTTTGTCTTATGATCATAGCTCTCCTTTCCATGGAGGAGCATAAAATTCCAGCAGCACAGTAGGAGGCCATTCTGGTATTTACAGCTTTGAAAATGGGGAGACCTTGCCCGCTAGAGAGCAGAGATGTACTCAGGAAAAATTCTTGTTGATTCAGAATAACTTCAACCTACTTGCCCTATAACTCCAGTTTCTTTCTGGGTTTGACTCTTCCGCAATTTCATTTGAGGTATAGACCAAAGAAAATAAGGTTAACTTTATGATTTAAATGTCTCAATCTCTACACCAATGATGATCTAGAGTTTTCAACATCCTAATGAGAAATGGTGGAACTTGCCAAGCAGAATGGTTATGTTTAAATAGACCTTCTCCAGAAATTCTTCTGCCAGTGAATTTCTGAAGCTGGGGTACTACCTTGGTTGGGAATTTACTTTCTTCTCAGTACCTATGTTCTAGTTATTATTACCATGTAATGAATCACCCCCAAACTTAGTAGCTTAAAACACACAATTATTTCCTTATCTCTACTGTTTCTGTGGGGCAGCTGTTTGGCAAGAGAGGCTTGGCGGGGTGGTGCTGGCCCAGGGTGCTCATGTGGCTGCAGAGAGTGGCTGAATTGGAGAAGCAGGGGCAGGAGTAGCTGTGGGCTCCCTTCGTGTTGTCCCAAGTCTTCTTGAGTGTTTTTTCTGTGGGGGTTAGATTGGGCTTCCTCATAGGATGGTGGCTTTGGGGCAGCTGGCCGCTTGCAGGGCGGTTCAGGGCTCTGACATGAGTGTTCTGGCGTACACAGGGAAGCTCACCTAGCCTCAGAAGTCACACAGCATCACTTCTGCTTCATTCCGGTGCCTTCATATCTCTCACAACCCTGCTCACATTCAAGACTGAAGGGGGAGTTGCAGGGTCCTAGGGGAGCATTTGGGATGGGAGAGAACATTGCTGCTGTCTTTGGAAAATACACTCTGCCATAGCCTACTCATAACAGGTTGCAGGAACAGGCTTATTTTAGGAGACAGACAACTTCTGATGGAATGAAAATGTGGCTAGTGGTTGGAAATTAGAAGTGAGAAGTCAAGAGGGCCCAAATATCAGGTGAACTAAATACTAAAGGGGGAAAGACAAACCTTCTACTCCTTTTTTTATTTTCACATTGAGGTAAAAACACCACAGTTATTTTTAACAAAATAAAAATGTGATATTTTTCTTTTAGTACTGCTATGTATTATTCTGTGGTGAAAAATAATGATCCCAAATCTCTACAATAACTTCACTATTTAAATGCTGACAGTAGACCTAAAAACACGTTGATTCTGATAAGTTTTATCCCCTGACTGAAAGAAGAAGAAAAAACTCAGACATCTTATCTCACAGTCACAGGAGGAATGTGAGAAAACTGCATATATTACATAGTGCTGAAACTGGGGCTCGAGTTCCTGGTTTATGCTTCTTACTTTGCTATTTTAAAAATGGTTTGGTGTTGGTGGGGCTGATTGGAATTATAATGGAAGCCACATGATCCTGAATTATAAATTAATATAAACAGGTTTTCAGATGTGAGTTTCTGTCAGCTGAGAAATCAATTATAATTCAGAATTATTCATTTATTTTTCATCCTATGTAAACATTCTAGCCCTCGTCATAATCGTGAACGCATGATGTTCATGTTTTCAACTTAGAACACACGATGCTGCGTAATTCAGATTTATTAATGGTTGACCATTAATGTACTCTGGTTTTTTTTTTTTTTTTTAGAAATTTGATTTTTTGTCATTCCTTTCAGGGCGGGGGTGGTTTATTTATTTTTTAATAAATCTATGTATCTATCTATCTATTTATTTATTTTTTGGCTGCGTTGAGTCTTCGTTGCTGCATGTGGGCTTTTCTCTAGCTGCAGTGAGCGGGGGCTACTCTTTGCCGCGGTGTGTGGGCTTCTCATTGCTGTGGCTTGTCTTACCATTAATATACTCTTGACCTTGACTTGTGAGGAATTGGTATTTGTTGTCTCTTTCATTCCGTTGTGATTTTGAACGTGGGCCCTCCTTCATGTGTACCCAGGAGAAGGCATACTCACCCTTAACCAATGATCCCCTTGGATTCGTGTCAGGCCTCAATATACTTTCAAAGTTAGCACAATATTTACTTCCAATTTTTCAAACCATGTTTCCAATACGGCTTTAAAATCTCTGTGTGTGTGTGTGTGTGTGTGTGTGTGTTATCTGAATGGAGGAAAATATCTCAAATGGGTGTGAAAATATGTGAAAACGGTTGCCTCTCATTTCTCATTCTACTTGCTGAACTTCTATCTCTTCTGCTTTGCATCTCTAGGAAGACGTTTGGGGCAGGACCAAAGAAAGGATACACTCCAAATGAGGGAAATAAGTTGGTCCTTCCTTGTGATAAATGCCTTGGACTGAAAACTCTCCCTCGTGTGGTGTGATGGTGTCCAGTGTCTGTGCTCCTGCAGCAAATAACCCCAGCGGGACCAGCGTACACCACAGCCCATCACGTTGGGACAGCACATCCGATTAGCAGAACACTTCCCACTTCCCCACCCTCTTGTAAATGGAACACCTGGGGAGTTTTCTGCAGCGGTTCTGCCTCTGAGAGGGGCTGCGTGGAATTCCACTCTGAGAGTTTGAACTCATACAGCTCTTAGCACAGATGGTTTGTGGGATTTTTTTCCTGATGCCAATACGGTCAGACGTTTTTCTCAAAAAGAAAGTGAGAAATATCAACAGCAGTAATCTCTTCATTTTACCTTATTTAAACTAAATTGTATGGAGGCCCAGACAATTTTTTTTTCAGATCTGCCTACAGTTACAGTTAGGGTGTCAAGGCAGACTGGGAAGCAGCTTGTTCTTTTGTCACAAGGTAATTAGATAAATGCAGCTGAACCCCTTACACAGCTCTTCAGTCACTATCCAGTAAATTAAGGCTATTATGGGTTAGAATGACATGTTGCAACTGTCTTCAGGTTGAACTGAAGCATTATATTTCATCAAGTACCACCAACGATTTCAAAACCAGAAATCATCAGCTGCATAGCACAGGGAGACCAGCTTGGTGCTTTGTGTCCAACTAGAGGGGTGGGATAGGGAGGGTGGGAGGGAGATGCAAGAGGGAGGAGGTATGGGAATATATGTATACATATAGCTGATTCACTTTTTTATACAGCAGAAACTAACACACTATTGTAAACCAATTATACTCCAATAAAGATGTTAAAAAATAACACCCAGAAATCAATCATTTGCAGGGGTCCACTTCCTTCAAATACTTCCATCTTCATGTATCCAGGAGAGAAACTGGCTTTCAGTAACTGTTACTCAAACCTCAAATGCACAGAAAATACGGCAGCTTAAAAAAAGCGGAAGAATGACAAATTTTATCTTTGGTGACCAGATGTTAGGTGCTAACGTAGGATGGCAGTCAAGGGAGTTTGCAGAAGAGTTAAGTGACCAACATGAGGGTGAATAATGGGAAGTGATGTAAGGGATGTTTCTGTCTAACTTCAGAAGCTTCAGTCACACAAACTTTCAGGATGTTTGCACATTTCCAGGGAGAACAAGCAAAATTAGAACACTCGAGTCAAAGAAGCATCTAAAACCTGATGACTCACTTTCTCTTTCATTTGGATAAAAGCTCTGAACACAAATATGTGGCCTCAATACATCTAAATATGGCACTGGGAAAAGAAAACATGTTCTCAAATAAAGTAACAAAGAGGTGAGTGGTAATTAGCAACTTCTTAAAGATCTCTATGTCTAAGAAAAGATGCTGTTAGTTTAGCCATTGAGAATAACTGTTCAGTCTAGGCTTAGGGATCAAACTGCTGTGTTTAACATAGAGACTGTGTCACTTAGCAGTAGCCTGCCTTTGGGCAGCTTACTTAACTTTTGTTCACCTCAGTTTCTTCACCTGTAAAATGGAAATACTAATCATATCTGTCTCCTGGGAAGTTACTCCTTGGAAGAATGGATTAATTAAGTAATATGTACACAGCACTTAACAAAGTGCTTGGGTCATGGTGACTAGTCAATAAATGCTGAGAGTTTTGATGGTGAAGAGTATCCTTTGGAATACTAATGTTCTTGGGATCCCAGTATCTAGAATACTGGAAGATTCCAAATATTCAGGGTGATGAAATATACAGGTTTAATTTTGATGTTTTTGTGACTTTAAAAATAATGACAAGGGTTATACAGGCTTGTTTTGCCTTTTAAATGAATCAGGCTATTGTGTAAATAGATTAAAGTCAATCAGAAGATTAACTATATGTGAAAACCCCAGGCAACATTGCTCAAAGTCACAGTCAGAAAATATTGGACTCTAATCCCTCAAGGTTCCTAAACACAAGTCAGGCATATCAAATGTCCAAAAATGAAGTAAAGAACAGGAATAATCATTTCTGGTCTGGAAGGCTTTCTGTCCTGGGTGGAGACCCAAGGACAAGGAAGCCAAGTTACTTCCCTGGAATGCCTCAGACCCTTAATTATCAAACAAGGGTGTGATGACAGCCCATTTCTTCCTTGGAAATAGTTCCCATGTGTTCTTTCCCCTTCATATTCCTTAGCACTTCTTAGCCAGATACTCATCACCTTAGGACCAGATTCCTGCCATCAGCTAACTGTTTACCTTTTGCGAGACTATTTCTTCCATTACCCTAATCCTAACCTAATTCTTTGCTTTTAGTAAGCTTCTTAAGCAATCAGCAAAAGTTTCTGAAAAGCAATTCTGTCATCTCTCCTTCCATTCATTAAAATTCCTCATCACTTCATACATTCAATAGAAAATGCAGTATCTGGTTATCAAAATTGCAAAGGAATTTTTCTGTTTCCCTGAAGGCAATTCTTGTTGCTTTTAACATCTAATTAAAGAATTATATATTGTAAAAATGTGATAAGTACCCATAAATTCAAAGTAATATAAATAAAAATTCTAATAAGAAATATTATGGAATTTAGCAGGCTAAATATAAAATTCATCTGGAAAATAAAACACAAGAATGATTAAGAAATTATTTTTTTTAAATAAGGGGGAGTTTTTTCTTCCATAGTAAAGTGTATTCTTAAGTTATAGTAACTAAAACAGTCTGATATTCATGCAAAAATGGAACAATAGATCTATTACACCTAATAGAGAGTTCAGAAAAAATATATACATTGAAGTTTAGTAAATGATAAATGTAGCAGTTCATATTGGAGAGGAAAGAATTAACTATTCAGTAAATGATTTTGTGCCAATGGCTATTCACTTGGGGAAAAAGGTAAATAATTTAAAATCCAGGGAGATTAAACATTTAAATAAAAATTTTAAACTTAAAAAATTAGGAGAAAATATGAGGGGATATGTTTATAAATCTGGTGTGGGCAAAGTCTTTGAATCAGTATGCAAAATGCAAGTGCAATAAAGAAAAATATTCATAATTTAACTCTGCAAATTACAAAGTTCCTATACTATAACAATTAATGGTCAAGGAACAGACAAGCAGGAAATATTTGTAATAAATATTTAGAAACAAACAAACAAAGACTGGAGATTAAGTATTACATGAAGATGTGGAAAAATGAAGGGCATGCAAATTAGTTAAGTAACTTTTAGAGAAATTTGGTGGTTTTTATTAAAATAATTATCTTTACTAGAAAAATACTCCCACATATGTGCAAAGTGATATTTAGGAATATTCGTTTAGCAGTTTTTTGGAAGAGTGAAAATTGCTAAGCACCTCAGGAAACTGATAATTAAATTATGGTACATTCGTAACTATGCAGCAGTTGAAAGAATAAGGAAGATCTATGTTTGGAGATAGGAAAACATTTTCAAGACATATCAAATTAAAACATGTTGCTAAACTAAATGAACAGTATAATTCCATTTTTGTAAGCAAAACAAAACAAAATTTCACGAAACAAAACTGCATCATATATATATATATTTAGCTGTATCTCTATTTATCTACCTATCTATCTATCTATCTTTCTAGAAAATGGTCTGAGGTGATACAAGCCAAATTGTCAATGGTAGTTTTCCTGTAGTGTATAATGAAAAGGGAGGAGAATTAATGAAAACCAAGGAGAACTGGGTTTTATCTGTATTTTAAAAATTAGAATGTTTTCATGCACAGCTTGTGAATTAACTGGTTCTTTTTTGTGTGGTTGTTTTTATTTTTTAATTTTCTTTTTTTATTGAAGTATTGTTGATGTACAATATGTTAAATGAGTACAATACAATGATTCACAATTTTTAAAGGTTATACTCCATTTATAGCTATTATAAAATATTGGCTATAGTTCCCATGTTGTACAATATATCCTTGTAACTTATTTTATACATAATAGTTTGTACCTCTTAATCTCCTACCTCAGTATTGCCCCTCCCCCTCCCCTCTCCCCACTGGTAACAGCTACTTTGTTCTCTATATCTGCGAGTCTGATTCTTTTTGTTATATTCATTAGTTTGTTGTATTTTTTAGATTCCACTTAGAAGTGATATCATACAGTATTTGTCATTCTCTGACTTATTTCACTTAGTATAATGCCCTCCAAGTCTATCCATGTTGCTACAAGTGGCAAAATTTCATTCTTTTTTATGGCTAAGTATTCCATTGTCTGTATATACAACATCTTCTTTATCCATTTATCTGTTGATGGACTTAGGTTGTTTTCATATCTTGGCAATTGTAAATAATGCTGCTATGAACATTGGGGTGCATATATATTTTCAAATTAGTGTTTTTGTTTTTTTGGATATATACCGAGGAGTGGAATTGCTGGGTTATATGGTAGTTCTATTTTTAGTTTTTTGAGAAACCTCCACACTGTTTTGCAGAGTGGTTGCATCAATTTACATTCTCACCAGCAGTGTACAAAGTTCCCTTTTCTCCACATCCTCACCAACATTGTTATTTGTGTTCTTTTTGATGATGCCATTCTGACAGGTGTGATTTTCATTTCTCTGATGATTAACGATGTTGAGTATCTTCATGTTCCTGTTGACCATCTGCATTTCCTCTTTGGAAAAATGTCTATTCATTCTTCTGCCCATTTTAAAATAGAGTTGTTTGTTTTTTTGATGTTGAGTTGCATAAGCTGTTAATATATGTTGGATATTAACTCCTTATCAGTCATATTATTTACAAATATCCTCTCCCATTCAGTAGGTTGTCTTTTCACTTTGTCATTGGTTTCCTTTGCTGTGCAAAAGCTTTTAAGTTTAATTAAGTCCCATTTGTTTATTTTCTTTTTTATTTCCTTTGCTTTAAGAGACAGATCCAAAAAAAAACATTGCTGTGATTTATGTTGAAGGGTGTTCTGCTTATGTTTTCCTCTAGAAGTTTTATGCTTTCCGATTTTACATTTAGGTCTTTAATCCATTTTGGGTTTATTTTGTATATGGTGTTAGAGGATGTTCTAATTTCATTCTTTTACTAACAGCTGTCCAGTTTTCTCAGCACCATTTATTGAAGAGATTGTCTTTTCTCCATTGTATACTCTTGCCTCTTTTTAAAAAAGTAACAAACTATATGTGACGTGCTAACCCTGTTTAGTACATTTCCGTCTGGCTGAGGAGCTATTGGGTAGCACCTGGCAGAGCAGACAAAGTGATAAATTGAATCAGAGATGTACAGGAAGATGGTCTTCGCCTTTCTCACGTTATTCAAGATAGCTTAGAAACGATAACTTACATCTGTTAGAAATGATAGCTTATATCTTGTTTCCTTATATTAATAGAATACTTTGCCCATTCTGTCTCATTAATTAAGAAATTGATGTGCTCCTCAGACAGGAAGAGCAAATTAGTAAGTTGCCTTAAGGGAAACCAAGACTCTGTGAACAAAAAGAGAAGCAATCTATTCTTTTTTTTAGCATCTTTGTTGGAGTATAAGTGCTTTACAATGGTGTGTTAGTTTCTTCTGTATAACAAAGTGAATCAGCTATAGGTATACATATAGCCCCATATCCCCTCCCTCTTGTGTCTCCCTCCCACCCTCGCTATCCCACCCCTCTAAGTGGACACAGAGCACCGAGCTGATCTCCCTGTGCTATGAAGCTGCTTCCCACTAGTTCTGTATTTTACATTTGGTAGTGTATATACGTCCAAGCCACTCTCTCACTTCGTCCCAGCTTACCCTTTCCCCTCCCCGTCCTCAAGTCCATTCTCTGAGTCTGTGTCTTTATGCCCCTAGGTTTTTCAGAACTTTATTTTTTAGATTCCATATATATGTGTTAGCATATGGTATTTATTTTTCTCTTTCTGACTTACTTCACTCTGTATGACAGACTCTAGGTCCATCCACCTCACTACAAATAACTCAATTTTGATTCTTTTTATGGCTGAGTAATATTCCATTGTATATATGTGCCATGTCTTCTTCATCCATTCATCTGTCAATGGACACTTAGGTTGCTTCCATGTCCTGATTATTGTAAACAGAGCTGTAATGAACGTTGAGGTACATGACTCTTGAATTATGTTTTTCTCAGGGTATATGCCCAGTAGTGGGATTACTGGATCGTATGGTAGTTCTATTTTTAGTTTTTTAAGGAACCTCCATACTGTTCTCCATAGTGGCTGTATCAATTTACATTCCCACCAACAGTGCAAGAGGGTTTTCTTTTCTCCACACCCTCTCCAGCATTTATTGTTTGTAGATTTTTTGATGATGGCCATTCTGACTGGTGTGAGGTGACACCTCATTGTAGTTTTGACCTTCTGTGCATTTTTGAATTGGGTTGTTTGTTTTTTTGGTATTGAGCTGAATGAGCTGCTTGTAAATTTTGGAGATTAATCTTTTGTCAGCTGGAGAAGCAATCTATTGAAGACATTAGAGGAGGAGAAGAAAACTGTTTGAAATTACAACAATCAAGCAAAGAGGATTATTAAGAGGAGCCTCTTGGGTGACAGCATGGAAGTTTATACTCTGGATGTGTGCTTAGAGTAGTAGGATGATGACTAAATCTAACCTGGTTTTCTGGCTGGTGAGAAGATGCATCTTCCAAATGGAATGGAGCAGTGAAATGAACAGTAGCAATGATATGCATGTGTTGGTTGATATATATCATCTTGGCATGAAATTTCAGCATAATGTTAAATACTTGGCCTCTATTTTTATAGCAACTGGTGTGGAAGTAGGGCCTGACTTTCTATCTACCTTAATTTAGCAGGAGTGCCCATATTCCAGGTGATAAGAATGTGCTCTCAGTCCTTGCTTGAGTTTGGTTAACACAACTTCTTTCTCTCTTAAATGGAGTGTTCTACCTCCTTGAGAATATCAGACTGGGCCAAACTAGGCCTTGGGTTCCAAGTAGAGAGCTGATGGGAAAAAGGGTAATTGAATGAGGAGGAGAGGAAGCTTGGGGCCTCAACTCCATCCTTTGCCAACATCAGACCAGTCTAGTTAACAAGAATGGAGTTTGAAGTGTGTGATTTAAAGAACTTTGAGTTCCCTCTCTCCTCACGTAAGATCCAAGCTAAATCCTCCACACTTTCTCAGACTTTATCTGCTTGAGATCCATCTGGGTTAATTAGTTAACACTCCTGGGAATCAATTTGGTCCTAACATCTGTCTGAGGACAGATACCATGCTGAAAATTATTGTGACTGATGAATTTAAGAAGACAGGGTAAATGTATCTTATGAGTCACTCCTTGAAACCAGAGCCAAGGGCTAGCTCAGCTTTTGCTATAAAACATGCATTTAATAAGTATATGAATGAATAAATGAACAAAGAGCTCTGAGATTCAAAACATGGTTTTCAGTATCCATGAAATATTTCAGGGTAGAAGACAAAAATGCCTCTGCAGATTTTGGAAACAAGAAGAGCAGATTATTTAGAGGTCTTGACTAATTCTATTTAAGAAACTCCTTCTCCCCACATTTTTCCATTTCTCTCCTGCTGCAATAGAAACACATTCTAGGATCAGAAGGAGGTTTCCCAGGATTAGCTGTGCTCCCAATGGAGCTTTGTATGTTTGTAAACACCTAAGAGTTCATTATGATAGTAACTGCCCTTCTCTTACCAAGGAAGCTGGTCCAGGAAACAATGAGGTGGCTTAAAGTCTATTGAAGTATAAGCAGAAAAGACATTTGAATGTTTAAGGTCTTAGAAAAAAATTAAGTTAAGGGTTTATTTTTATTCAAAGTCATTCAAATACAATTAATTGTATTAAATCACCTGTTGTTAGGTAGACGTGTCAGTTGGTTTTGAATGATGGACAAAATCTGGAAGATAAGGCAGTGGAATAAGGGATGAATTTCAGGATGCTTGTATAGAAGGAGGTCTGGAAAGTTGGAAGACTCAACTTCAAGGGTGGCATTTGAAAGGATACAATGAAGGTAGAAGAAGTTGGGGGACTTCCCTGGTGGCACAGTGGTTAAGACTCCATGTTCCTAATGCAGGAGGCCCGGGTTTGATCCCTGGTCAATGAACTAGATCTCACATGCATGCTGCAACTAAGAGTTTGCATGCCACAACTAAGGAACCAGCCTGACACAACTAAGACTCGGTGCAACCAAATAAATAAATATTAAAAAAAAAAAAGTTGGGTTGATTTGTAACGGGAGAGACAGAAAGAAGGAAAGACTAAGAAATAAATATTGGCCTCAAATATCTATTTGATTTATGGATCAAAAAGCAGATAAATAAACAAGCAGTTAGGGAAGAAAATGAGCAGATGTATAGGAAAAAGGAGAGCTGGTTGATCAAGGAAATGAGAAAAGAATCAGAGGAGATTTAGGAGAGAAACTTGGTAGCAAAGTCAACAAGACAGAGTCTTTCACAAACACTAGTTGTCATTGAATCAGTGATGGAATTCTTACCTCTCACCCAGGTTTGATTCTTAACAGTGCACTTTATCCTACCCACCAGTGTTTCAAATATGACTTAAAATAGTGCAGATAGGGAGTTCCTTTGTTGTCTAGTGGTTAGGATTTGGCGCTTTCACTGCCGTGGCCCAGGTTCAATCCCTGGTCGGGGAACTAAGATCCCGCAAGCTGAGTGGTGCTGCGAAAAAAAAAAAAAAGTGCAGATAATCAGTTTTACTTTCTTTATATATGATTAAAGTGATACATTTTACATATTCACTTTTAATGCAGTATTTGGCCTACAAATAATGAAATTAAGTGTGAATTTGGACTTGGATTGGATACTTCCTAGAGTAACAATACTAGAGGCAAATCAAAGACATGTTTAATTTTAGGAAAATACACTGATTTAAAATCAATCATTTTATTTTGTTTTATTATTTTTTCTAATTTATTCAATGATTATTATTTTTTATTATATAAGTTTCAGGTGTACAGCATTATAGTTCAAGCTACATATGTATACACTGCAGAGTGACCATAACCACAAATCTAGTAACCGTCCACTACCATACAGTTAACCCCCTTTTCTTATTATATTTCCTATTGTTTCCTTTAAAATTATAAGAAAATGATAAATGCTATAAAAATCACGACTATTTTTAAATGAAATAAATTTAAATGCCTTGTTTCTTGAAAATTTTAATTCACAGTTTATGCGAAAATCATTTTCATTTGGCTGCTGACTTGGTAAATATTTGGAACATAAATTCAAAATATGGATACAAAGATTTTTTAACATATTCTGCTTACTTAAATCCTTAAACTCCTTATATCATCTGTCTTATACAGCTTAGTGACAGTTCTAGATTGACACAGACCCTCAATTTAGGTGACTTTACCTTGAGAGACTTCAGCAAATCCAGACTTAATGGGCCTCTAATAAACTTATGGATTAAATGTAGAAATGAGTAAGGGAGAGAGAAAACGTAGTTTAGTTTCAAAATAAATAGCATTTTGAAGACTCAACTGTTCTATTCAGGGATTTTTTTAGATAAAAATATTAATCTTATGAATCTGGCTATATTGATATGGGACATCAGGATCAAATATAAATTAAAAACTTGGCTTGCACTGTCTGTATGAGGCTGTTTGTTTATAAGTCAGGAATTTCAGTGTCTGCAAACATCTCATATCATTTCTTGTTTTATGATTTAAAATTTTTTCATAGTTCTTGCTAATTAAAAACACTGTTCTGCCTATGTTCGTCAGTTCTGGTCTTCCAAGGTGCTAAGGAGATGCTAAGACAGAATTAGAAATGTAAGAGATTTACTAGGGGAAAAGTATCATGAAAGATGAAGTAGAGAGGGGCAGGAGTAATCAGGGAGAGCCTTCAAACAGCGATGCAGGTCTGATTGTGGAAGGAGAGGAGGGAAAGTGGGAGAGTTAGGTAGGAAGAGCCTTTGAGCACAGCACAGCTCTGAGAAGGCCTTGGCTAGGCCAGTGGTGGAGCCCTGGAACAAAGATTACCTGCTGAGGACTCCTGTGCTGGGCAGAAAGGGCCCAACTCTAATACTCTTACCAGGCTCAGACTTGGGGGGGAGCAGCCTGGGGAGAGTGTTGCCTCAGAAGATCCCGAGGATGTGGCCACTGGAAGTGTCAACCAATACACATTTTGCAGAAGGTTTTCTCTTGAAGGAGGATCTGAGTGGCACAGCCCCATGGCTGCCCAGTGGGAAAGAAGAACCCACAGTCTAGACAGGAAACAGATAAACTGAAATCTTTTGGTTCAAGTCATTTTGACTACTCCCTTGTAATAATAATAATAATAATAATAATGATGATAATAATAATATCTCCTATGGGTATAGCATGGTACAAATTACAAAGTGCTGTAATATAATTTTCTAGTTTTATCATCCTGACTTCACAAATGAATGGGGCTGAGAGAGGTTAAGTAACATTGCCCAAATTCATTTTTATCAGAGCTATGACTTTCTTCACTAAGCCACAGCTGCTTCACTTTCATGCAGATGTAATCTCAAATACTTGATTTTTCTACTCTTTTGATAAAATATAACATACTGACAAAAAATTAAATATAACTTGTACGCACATTCTGGTGAATAATTATTAAGCAAGTACCTGTTTTACTGCCAATAGAACCTTACTAACATGCCGGAAGTCCTGATATGCCTCTTCCCGGTCACAATCTCATCCTTTTCTGGAAAGGGAACTTTTGGGGGAGCAAAACCTGGAAATAACTCTGATGTCTATCCATGGGTGAATGGGTAAACAAACAGTGGTACCTCCATACAAAGGAATATACCTTTCAGCAGTATAAAAACTACCTATTGATATACACAACAGAAATGGCTCTTAAAATCATTATCCTGAGTGAAAGAAGTCAGACACAGAATGATACATACTGTAAGATTCAGTTATATAAATTCTAGAAAATGCAAACTAATTTATAGTGACAAAAAAAAAAAAAGAGTTTAGAGGTTGCCTGAGACTGGAGTCAATAGAGGGATAGACTATTAAGGCACATCAGAAAACTTTTGGGGAGATGCAAATATTCTGTGTCCATCTGTAGAAACTCATTGAATTGTACACTAAAAAGGATGCAGTTTATTGTATTAGAATTACAACTGCAAAATGTTAGAGGGAAAACCCTCTTTAATGACAACAACAAAAATCTCCAACTATGGTTGTATATTTATCTAGTTTTCCCTGTGTTTCTGTCAAGTTGTGATTTTTGTATTTTTAGATTTTTATTATTTGCTTACAAATTTAAACAGTGTGGCATCTTTGTAAAAATTGAATCTTTTATCAATGTAAAATGACTTTATCTCTGGTAATGTTTTTTGCTTAAGAGCAAATTTTGCCTAACATTAATATAGCTATATCTGCCATGTTGTTTGCTAGAATTGCATAATATATCTCTTTATGTTCCTTTCTTTAATTTTTTTCTTTTTCTATTTTTAATACAATTTTTAAAGGTTACTTTCCATTTACAGTTATTACAAAATATTAGCTATATCCCCCGTGTTTTACAATACATTCTTGGGCTTATCTTATACCCAATATAATACAATACATTCTTGTACGTCTTTGTCCTTCACCCATATATTGCCCCCCAAAAAACTGGTAACCACTAGTTTGTCCTCTACATCTGTGAACTTGCTTTTTTTTTTTTGGTTATATTCTCTACTTTGTTGTATTTTTTAGATTCCACATATAAGTGATATCATACAGCATTTGTCTTTCTCTGTCTTACTTATTTCACTTAACATATGCCCTCTAAGTGCCTCCATGTTGCTAGAAATGGCAAAATTTTATTCTTTTTTTATGACTAATATTCCATCATCTATACATACCACATCTTCTTTATCCATTAATCTGTTGATTGACACTTAGGTTGCTTCCATATCTTGGTAATTGTAAATAAAACTGCTATGAACATTGGGATACATGTAACTTTTCAGATTAGTGTGTTTGTTTTTTGGATATATACCCAGGTGTGGATTTGCTGGATAATATGGTAGCTCTATTTTTAGTTTTTTGAGAAACTTTCATACTGTTTTCCACAGTGGCTGCACCAATTTACATTCCCACCAACACTGTACAAGAGTTTCTTTTTCTTCACATCCTTGTCAACATTTGTTATTTATGTTATCATCTTTTTGATGATAGCCATGCTGACAGCTGTAGGGTGATATATCATTGTGGTTTTGATTTGTACGTCCCTGTGTTCTTTTCTTTAAACTTATCTTTATGTAAACAGCACATCTTTTTTAGAAACAAGTCTGAAAATCCCTGTCTCGTAACTGAAACATTAAGTCCATTCACATTCTTAAAAGATGACTTTCATGGGTATGGAATTCTAGATTGGCAATTATTTTATTTCTACACATATCATACAATCATACTACTGATTTCCAGCTTCTATTGTTGTTCTTAAAACCATACCTTTTTGAGTAAGATTTTTATACCTGATACCAACACACTGCAGCAACAACAAATCAGGCATTGTATTTCTTACAACTGAAGATGGATATTTGTGAAGGGAGGTTAACCTGCCCTCTTAACTCAGCAGTGGTTCTAGCATCCTATGCAGTATAATGAATTCTGTTGGGCAAGCTTATCTCTGGTTGTCCAGATAGTTTCATTTTCACCTTAACTTACACTCTCCTCCAGCTCAGGGATGTTGGATTAAGGAAGGTGGTGGTAGATGAGCTGTGGTGTGGGGTTTCTCTCAGGGGAGCCCATAAAACAGAATGCATCATACATTACATTTCCCAGAGCCTGTATTCACATGTTGGATTTGACCTTCATAATAAACCCCGGTGGGGCAAATATTTTTACCAGTTACCTCTTATAGACATGGAAACTGAGACCTGGATAGGTTAAGGAATTTGCTGGAGGTCACGCCTGCTACAAGCTTGCTTGGTGCTGTTCTAAAACACTGCTGGGATCTTAGGAATTTATTTTTAGTTTCAGTAGAGCTATGGGTTATATATTGGTCTGTAGCAGCACTGTCCAAAAGAAGTATAAGGTGAACTGCATATGTAATTTAAAATTTTCTGGTAGCCATGTTAAAAAAGTAAATGAAGCATGAAAAAAAAAACCTATCTCTGTATCATTCTTTTGATAATCTACCTTTTTTCTTGTGGCTGTTTTAAGAGAGTTGCATTTTCTTTGGTGTTTTGCAGTTTCATGATGACATTTCTAAATGTGGTTTCATTTATTGAATCTATTTTATTTAGTTCTGGAAAATTATCTGCTATTACCTTAATTATTACCTTTAATTATTACCTCTGTCCTCTTCACTTTTCTGAATTTGTCCCCTTCTGGAACTCTGATTAAAATTATGTTAACTCTTCTCTCTATCATCCATCTCTTAACTCTACAACATATTTTCCAACTTTTTGTCTCTGTATGCTGAATTCTAGTTAATTTTCTGGTCTATTTTCCAACTCACTAAATCTTTTCCAGCTGTATCTCATTATCTCTTCACCCCCCTCAACTAAGTTATTATGCTTGTCTCTTATGTTTGTTTCTTTTATACTATTTCTTTCTTTCTTTTTCAAATTTCCTAGTTTTATTTTTATAGTTTCTTTTCCTTGTAGGAATTTTCATTTTCTTTAATATCTTTAAGCAGAGTAAGCATACTTGTTTTATTTCTGGATCTGATCATCTCAACATCTCAAATATTTTTGGATCTGTTCTGTAATTTTATTTTGCTGCTGATTATTTTTCATGGTGACTTATTTTCTTGTGTATTTTTACTTTATTATTTTTATCATGGACTACTCAATATTTCTTGAAAAAATACTTTTTTATGATTCTTTGAGGCCTAAGATTAAGGTGCCTTCCTGCAGTGACAATCTGCATTTCCTTCTGCAGACCCCGTGGGCACTACTAATTTGGTAATGCCACCAACCAAGTTTATGGCTTGAAATTGACTGACTGTCCAAATAATATAGCCCAAACTTTGGACCTATCCCAGGATAAGGCTGTGGTGACCACACTTCTCAGGAACTTTCTCTGCCCTCTTATCTTTTTCCTCTATTTACATTGTATCATGGCATCAACCTTCTCTACAGTCACCTGAGGGATGTGTATGGGGTTGGGGTCAGGGACTTGTTTCTGATTAGTTTTTGCCCTGAGATAAGCCCCATGGTACCCAGCTTAATGAGGGGAGGGTCTCATCATAAATCTACTACCTGGAGTGGACTCTCTGCCCTAACTTCTGACTGTTTCATCTCCTGAGTCCAAATTTACTGAGTTCAGCACATGCTCTCAAGGTTTCAAAAGAAGCTTCATCCTTTCATTTATTTCTCTGGTTCCCAACTTCCTTTAGGTTTCAACTTGATAGTCTCTTACTATTTTGTTAAATATTTATCCTTTTAAGAGGTTTTAAAAAAACCTTACACAGTATTTTATTTGTTTCCAGCAAGAGTTTTGTCCAAATCTAGTTTGTTGTTTACTGGAAACAGAAATGTTTGGTTCTTAGTCCTATGATAGGAATCATAACATGAAAGTTAACTAATGGAAATGATTAGAACACATCTTTGAACATGGAAGAATAATACAGTGTGGAAAAGCACCACAATGTTTTTCAGTGCATAAGAAAAACAAGTTTGGCTTGGGATGTGAGGCACTTATTTCCTTTTTCAAGATATGATTTTTCAGCCTCAAAACTGGTTAGACTGTGTCACCCAGTAGAATTGTCTAACTCTTCACTTCATCCTTAACAGACTCTAATCCCAAAGCAAATATGTCTTAGTCCACTTAAGCTATTATGACAGGAAACCACAGACTGGATGGCTTATAAACAATAGAAAATTATCCCTCACAGCTCTGAAGGCTGTAAGTCCAAGATTAAGGCACCTGTAGATTTGGTGTTTGGTGAGAGTGTGCTTCTGTTCATAGACAGCTGTCTACTTGCTGTGTCCTCACATGGCAGAAGGTACAAGAGATCTTTCTGAAGACTCTTTCAGAAGGGCACTAATCCCATTCAGGAGGACCCCATCCACATGACCTAATCATCTTCTGAAGACCTACCTCCTCACATTGGGCGTTAGGATTTAACAAATAAATTTGGGGGGAACAAAAACATGCAGTTTATAGCAGTATGAAATCCATGGATGCCTATGGATGGTCAGTTATACAATGGAGGGTGAAACTTGTTGAAATACATGGAATTTTAGGATAAAAAGAGAAATTTTGATTTCATGGTTTATTTTGAAACTTATTATCAAATACATCATTCCTGGGACATGGTAAGTTTGGAATAGACCACAAAAATAATTAATGCTAATAGATATTAAAATAAAGTCTACAGAGAAACAAGAGAGTTGGTTTTTCACTCCCATTCCATGCTAATTAATAAGATTAGTTAGAAGGGTATCATCTACTGTGATTTGTCAGCTAGTAGTAAACAGACTTAAAGACCAATTTCTTACTTAAAATATGGGTGAAATAAACATTAGGAGAAACAAAGTTTCAATTTTTCATCATGAATGTGACATTAAAAAAATAAGTTCATATTTGCATTGCAATGAGGACTCCTGTGAGAGAATGTCAGTCTATAATGAGTGGTAAAATAAGACAAGGTTCTAAAACTTACAATGCAGTGTTAGTAAAGCTCAGCATCTGTTTCCCAGAGAAGAAGAACATTCAAGCCACTGTTTTTTGGTGAGGAGAGAGATGATAAATATGGAAGTCATCAATTCCAAATAACCCACTTTTTAAGATCTTCCTGCCACTTCTGACATTGTATGTTAAAAAAATACTTCCAAGAATGTAAATAGAATATTTCCTGTATTTCAGCAGCCAATAGAATATTTCCTGTATTTTGGATACTTTTACTGGTATCTGTAGCTTTACTAAGACATAAAAGTCAACATGTCGACATGAAATTGGGTAGCATGAGGTCTGCAGACTGGTAGAAACTGTACCTTTCAAATATCAGCCTTTATTAGTATTTACCAAATTAATCTTTGGGACATAATTTGGAAGAACCCCTGTCATATTTAAAGTTCTAATTTTAAAATATTAACTCAGTACAAAATTAAAATAAATGGGACATTGTTGAGTGATTTGTAGACACATAGTTTGATTATGGCTCTTTAGAAGACTAACAAACCTGAGGAATTGGCTAATTTGAAGATATTGCTAATGTAGCAGCCTTCTATATATTGATCAATGAAAATTTAGGAATATACTTAATCATATTGGGCCTTAATTCTTTTCACAGAAGTTCCTAGTAGAATAGATGATAACTTGGTAATTCCTTATTCAGGGTGTTACAGATCTATAAGCTTCATGTGCTATGTTAATCTGATATACTTAGCTAATTATTTTTCTCAACCAGAAATTATTTTTTACTGGGCACATTTAGTAGAAGGAGTTTTTCTTTAAGTTTCTATCAACCAATGATAAGGGCAGCTGAGGCATCAGGTCCAGAGAAGCTGGGGTTTCCTGCTTGAGCCCAGGCTAGGGTTACAAAGGACTGAAGATTTATTATCTCAAACAGGCTCAAGAATATCTGGTCATTGTCATGCCGATTCTTATTATGTTGTTTGTACATGTCTAAAAATAGACTAAATTTATTTTTTTTTTACCATGTCCTACTTTACTTTCCTCATATTTTCTTTCTTTTCTCTCTTCATTTCCCCTTTCCTGGTGAACTGGTGATGAATAAGGCTAGATTCTTCAACTGCCAGTCAACCCTCCTTTCCCGGACCCAGGGTTGAGCTCACAATCACAGCATCAGGTGCCACTGTGGATGGAGGAGACTCAAGTGAGCAGATGAGCCCTTTCTAAGTCTCACCATAAATTTCCAGATTGCTGAACTACTGCCCACTTGTTACCCCGGTTACAGCCCACACACTCTGTCTCTTCACACTCATAGATGTTCCTCAATAAAACAAAGTTCATTATTACCAAAGGATTTTTTTTTTTTGCTTCTCCCTTGAAGGAACAAATTATTCTTGCATTGAACTTGCTGCCTACTCACGCCCAGTCTCCTTTTGTGCCTTCCATGTCTCAAGCCCTGCTCCCTTTGCATTCTCTCTGCACTGCTGAACTTAACAGATTTCCATCTGTGGAGCAGCAAACAAAGGCGGGGCAGCAATACAATAGGTCTTCTTTGGGAAGGACAGAGCGAGGCATCTGTCTTCCCTCCTGGATGCAGCCTGCTTCACTCATTTTACAGCTTTCACAGACTCCCAGCCTTTGTGCTTCCAGAGCTATATATATTTTAAAAGGTTATTGATGTAAAAACATCAAGTCATACTAAGTCAAATTTCTTCTGGCTAAAAAATTTGTGATGCTAAGGGCAAAAATAAACCTTTACTAAGCTTCCACAAACATTAATTATTTCGGGAATCAGAAAAGTAATGCCAATAGGTGAAGCTGAGTGGATTTAGACAATAAGGAGTGGGGAGGTCAGTGAGGCACTAGATCGTTAGTCTTATCTAAAAGGGGTCAGGGACTTCCCTGGTGGCACAGTGGTTAAGAATCCGTCTGCCAATGCAGGGGACACAGGTTTGATCCCTGGTCCGGGAAGATCCCACATGTTGCGGAGCAACTAAGCGTACGTACCAAAATTATTGAGCCTGCGCTCTAGAGCCTGCGAGCCACCGCTACTGAGCCCGCGTGCCACAACTACTGAAGTTTGTGTGCCTCGAGCCCATGCTCTGCAACAAGAGAAGCCACCGCAATGGGAAGACTGTGCACCACAGAGAAGAGCAGCCCCCGCTTGCCGCAACTAGAGAAAGCCCGCACGCTGTAATGAAGACCCACTGCAGCCAAAAATAATAAATAAATTAAAATAAATTAAAAAAAAATAAAAGGGGTCAAAGCCAATTGTAAAATGGCCAAGACAAATTTTTCAAGGACCAGATTCTGCCGATGAAGCCATCGGTTTGCAAAACGTTTGAATATTTATATGACATGTACCCAAAGCTAAGTTTTAATAAAATACGCTAAGTATTTCTGTGCATCTATAATGCATACCATCACCAGCCCAGGAAACCAATGTTTGTGCTGATGTTCCATCTACAACGTCTGTATCCAAATTAACTCTGTGTAAAGAAGTGAGCTCCCCAAGGCTCCAGCTGAATTTCTGCTCTGGTTTCTCCAAGTCAAGCAAACAAGCTGACTTCTTGCATTAATATTCCAGTAGAACTGTCATCTGCAGGCAAGTTCTGCTGCTTTCCCCAGGGGCAGTGCTCTCCCTCAGTGTGATGATCTCTTACATGTGTAGAGAAGATAGACTTGAAATGCTGTTACTCGAAAGAAACTGATGGTTCAGAAGTGCTGCTGGAACACAAGGAGAAAAAAGTTTGTCCATGTTCCATTGCTACAGAAAATACTTAGTGTGTCTAATCAATCAGGTAGAGAAACAACTTTAGATTTTAGATACATAAATCAGAAAAAAAAATGCCATTGCTCCAGTCCTATTTTTTTGGATTCTAGACATAATTACCTGAAACCAAAATCGCGCTGCAGCAGTGGGAGGCCTCATCTCCCCAGCCTTGAAGTGCAGGAATAACTATAGGGCCCCCAGAGAGCCCTGCACATTCTGGACCACTCTGCCTTTGTCTTAAAAGAGACAATCCAAATAAACAAGGGCCCTTGGAAATAGGAAAAAATTTTTTTGGGGAAACTATTTTTAGAAAACAAATATCTAACCTAAACTTTCCTGCTTTCCATTTTATTCTCTCACATTCTTTCACGAAACTTAACTTTAAACCAGAGGACGTTTGCATTCAGGGGAAGAGAGATCATGCCAAGCTTTGCCTGCATCTTGTCCTCTCCATTTTGGGACAGACTGTGGCTGTGGAGCATACAGTTTGCCCTTCTTTTGACTATCCTGGCCTGATTCTGGGATGGCCCAGTAACCCAGGCTTCTAGCCCCATTGGGCTTTCTTTTAATTTGGTCCAGTTCAGGCTTCCCTGACTGAACCAGAGGGAAGAGAGCTGCTACGTTTTCCTTCAACTGTTGCTTAGCTTTGAGGATGAGCTCTTTGAAGACCTAAAAAGATTTCTTGGATACCAAAGGTTAAACAAAAGTAGCAGGATAAAATCCTTGTCTCTTCTGTTAAAATTAAAAAAAAAGAAAGAAAATATTAACACATACAAAGTAGTTTAAAAATAGCATTTGGTGGTGCCAGTATGGAGCATTTAATAGGATAATGAATCCTCAATTATCCCACAAACATATACAGTTCAGATGACACATGCATTCACTGGTACTCCTGACCTTAGGATAATAGTTATATTTATTAAGTACCCACTAGTGTCAGCCCCAAATATATATTAACTCATTAGGTCTAAAAACAACTCAAGAAGGCAGATATTATTACAAACATCTTGATTTTAGGGGTGGGAGAATTAAGGTACAAAAAGACAGAGTAAATTGCCTAAGGTCCAACAGCTAGCAAGTGCCAGCACTAGGAATTTAACTCGAAGTTTCTGTTCTTTCCACTTAGACATTCCACAGCCTCAAAGGATTGAGGGGTCTTAATCCCTTTAAGAGGCCCCATACTTGCTCCATGAATGCAAAGCATGAGCCCTGACCCCAGCAAGACTTGGTTGCTAAACCTCACCGAGTTCACATGCAGGCTGTCTCAGTTTTCCTTTAGGGACAAGGAAATGACTCTTGTGTGAAATAAAGCTCACAAAAGTCCCCCAAACTCAACATTATCTGGTCTTTTTCTTCTCTTGGGAAGGAAACTGATGATTTGTAGCCACACAGGTGGGGGTTTTCAGGCTTTAGAGAAGGGGAAGGGAAAGAGGGGTGAGGATATACTTCCATAAAAGCACTCATCATAGCTGTGTATCAGCACAGCTCTCCTGGATAGACAACATGCAAGTGTCTGGCTCAGTGCCTGTGTACAATAAGTGCCTGATAATTGGTGAACGCTCTCCTGACGGTCAAACAGTTCTGTTCTGTGGGGGAGGGGAGGTTGAGAGGGATTTGAGACTCCAGCAGGATTGTCTAAATGCATGGATTATCAACTCTTTCTTATCCAACTCTCAAGTGGGAGCTTTGCTCTCAAGTCTTATTTAACATCTCACCTCCTCTCTTAAATTATTCTCATGTAGCCAAGGCAACAAAATTTAACATTCTCATTTTACCCTTTTTCTTTGGTCCAGCCTATCTGACCTCTTCTGTTCAGTTTCCCAGTCACCCCTCCCAGCAAAGATTAATACTGTTTTAATTACTACCCCACTAATCTGGAAAAGCTGAGAAAGCCAGTCAAAAAGTCTTCAAGAAAGTACAGTTCTTCTCATTAGTATCATCAGTGAGGGAGCCTATTAATTCCAAGAATATTCCTGAAAGAATTAAAGTTGCCAAACATGCTTAGTTTCAGGAATAAAAGACAGAAGATGTGAAAGACATAACACAGTTCCTGGTCCAGAGAACAGACTGAACAAATGTTAGTTGTCTTTCTCCACAAAGTCCTACTCACAGAGCTTATGAAAATATTAAAAGAGGTGATGTGTATTCAAATGTGTTCTAGAGAGTAAAGCTCGATGTAAGTAACCTATTCTTAATACAATTCTGTGGTTGAAAGTTAACTCATGGCCTCTCCTCATTGCAGTCACCTGCCAACCCTCTCCTGCCACTTCTCCTCAATACTCGAGGTTTTGGGTCACTCTGTCCTACTTTGCCTCTGTCACATTGACTATTGTAGTCTTAATAGTCACATTGATGATCCTACCAGGACCTTAGCCTCTTGGTTCCTTGACTTCTTCCCTCCCTTTATCTTGCCCTCCACCCTCCCTTAGACACTTAATTTACAATCTCAATTGTAACCATCCTGCTCTCTGCCGCCCCCTTCTTTTTTCAGCTGCTTCATTTACCGTCCCCCATCCAATCATCCATTGACTCACTAGGATCAAATGTCCTTCACTGCCTCATGCCTTCACTTACCCAGATTAACTTCCAGAGCAAACCATTTCAACCAGTCCCTAGGATATTCCTTCAAACCCTCTGTCTCACTCTTGTGTACTGAGTTCTTGGAAGACTCCTTCCTGTCCACACCTCCACCCAGGCTTTTAACTACTCACTGTGCTGTCACCGGAATGCTGTGAAAAAGGAAAGAGGCATATGTGACTCAATAACATTTAATGAAGTAATTACATCGTCACGTTCATGACAAATCGCCCAGCAAGAGTGCTAACGTTATGATCTCAGCTAGTTTTCCTCTGGGAGAGGAAAGGGTCTCCCAGGTTTCTCCAGGTGGTCAGTTGTAAATCCTAACCTGGCTGATTGCAGGGTGTTAGCTGCCACCATGTCCTTTCCTCTGAGGTTTACAGGTGAGAGTGGGAGAACGTTCAAAGCAGAGGAAACACATCTAAAGGCTCTGATGGAGGAAAGAGCCTCTTGTATTGTTGTGTCCCCCGAAGGGAAAAGTGGCCATTGTGACTGAAGAGCCAGGAGGAGAAGGAATAAAAAAGTATAACTCTGTAGGTGTGAATCAGTCCTGCAGGAATCACAGGCCATGGTTAGAAATTTAGACTGGTTTCTGTGTGTGATAGAAAATCCTTGGATAGAGTTGTCTAAAATTTTAAACTGATTAGTCTGGCTGATGTGTGAGGAAATGATTTATAAGGACCAAAGCAGATGTTAAAGAGAAATGAGGAAGCTATTGTAGGAAACCAGGTGAGAAATGATGGCACTTGGACTGGGGCCCTGAGCAATGGAATGGAGAAGAGAATTGCCAACTATTTTAGGGGAAGAAATGACCAGATGTGTGTGATATATTGGGTGTAGGGAGTGTGAGAGAAAGAAAGGATTCAAGGATAATTCTTAGGGTTTTTGGTTTATGCAGTGGATGTGAAGACTGAGACAAGCAAATGTTGGGAGGAGGGCACACAATCAAGAATGGGTTTTGTTTGTTTTGTTTTATTTTTATTCAATTAATTTATTTTTTAGGTTTGAAATATTTCTTTTTAATTGAGGTACAGTTGATTTAAAATGTTGTGTTAGTTTCAGGTGTAGAGCAAAGTGATTCAGTTATATATATATATATATATATATATGTCTATTTAATCTTTTTCCGGTTCTTTTCCATTATAGGTTATTATAAAATATAGAGTATACTTCCCTGTGCTATACTTTAGGTCCTTGTTGGTTATTTATATATAGTAGTGTGTATTTGTTAATCCCAAATTTCTAATTTACCCCTCCCCACCTTTCCCCTTTGGTAACCATAAGTTTGTTTTCTATGTCTGTGGGTCTATTTCTGCTTTGTAAATAAGTTCATGTGTATCACAGACATGTTAAGCTGGGGAGACCTGTAGGACCTGCAAATGATGATACCAGTTGGTGTTGCATTTATAAGACTGAAACTCAGAGAGGCAGTTAGACTGGAAACACCAAGTTGGGCATCGATGGTGTGTAGAAGGCACTTAAAGCCACAGGAAAGAGTGAGATAACTTAGGTGGAAAACTGTAGAAGGAAGACCTCAGAGCCCAGGATCAAGCATGACAAACACCAACTTTGAAAGGTTAAATGTAGAAGGAGAACTAGCAACAGACACAGAAAAAGAACCAGGAGAGGAGATAACCTGCAGAATCTGCTTGAGTAACTAGAAAGGACACATGGTGGCATTTAAGCTTCTGTTTCTGAAGAACAGAGAGACACGTGCTCTCTAAAGTCCGAGTTTTCTTCTAGTATGATTTCCCCACATACACCACATCTCCTAGGCTTGACTCCAAATTAAACTGAGAGATACACTTTTAGGTATTTAGTCTAGGAAAGAGAATTTGTGGGGCAAAGCGGTAGGGAACCACAGCCTGAAGATTGTCAAAAAAGATCGAAAGAAATTATATTTTCCATCATCTCTCTGTGCCCTAGTTTCCTATTTTTACTTTCAGGAAAACATGATTTCTAAGTCTTTTCTTATTCTTAATTCAAAAAGAAAAAAATGAGAGAGAGGAAGAAGGGGAGAATAGTACAGAGAAGTTGAACTAAATGATAATTTCTTGACTAGATTATATATTTATAATTCATAATCAAATCAAGAAGATTGTCTTTGCCACTGTTATTAATTCACTGAATATTATTAGTACAAACATTGCACTGGGCATCTTTTCTGGGATATATGGAATTCTTAAATAAAGTTTCAGGAAAATGGAAAACAGCCTCTGGGAACCATCTGAAAGTGCTAGGAGAAGATGTCTAGCTCAGCGTCACACATGGAACTCAACGTAATGAGGTATACTGATGATTCAACAAGTAGGCAAGTATTCCCTGTCCTTCAATGACCTTTTTTTCTCTATTTTTTCCTCCACTTTCCTGGAGCAATATCTGATTAGTAATGAGAAACTGGAGACTTCTCTGGGCCTGGGAATGCAGCCAGTAGTTTTCTATGCAAGAAGTCATTGAGACAGTCTGGGATCTGTGAACAAAGAAAATAGGAGTAAGAGCAAGAAAGTGGAGAATCGATGGTCTGGAGTCTGTTGGGAATTGTGTAAGTGCCACTGCTCTTAGTTTGCTTATATTCTGGATTGCGTGTGGCACTTCAGCAGAGTAGTCAAATATGAAGGAGTCAGGGACAGCCGAAAGAGAAATCCATGTTGGTTTTAGGGTATTCTGTTGTTTGTTTGTTTTAACAGAAAATTTGTTTCCATGTAGTCCTTGTAGTGGACCCTAGTAATTCCCACCTGGTATTCACCCTTTGTAGAGTTTCGTCTTACACTGTATCAGGAGCTCTCTGTGTGGCCATTAGCATACGGCAGAAGTGTTGGCACATGACTTCCAGCTAGGTTGTAAAAGGCATTGGACATCTACCTTACTCTCTCTTTTGGATTGTCACTCTGATGGAAGCTAGCTGCTGTGATGTGAAGGTGCTCAAGCAGCTCTGTGGAGAGATGTATGTGGAGAGGGACTCAAAGCTCCAACCAGTAAGTACGTAATGAGCCATCTGGGAAGCAGATGCTCCAGCCCCTTCGGATGATTGCAGCCATGGTCAAATCTTGATGCCATCTCATGGAGAGACCCTGAGTCAGAACCACCTACCCTGAGAAGTTGCTCCCAGATTCAGATAATGTGAGATAATAAATGTTGTTCTAAGCTGTTACATTTTGGGGGGCAACATATAAGCACCAATAGACAGCTAATGCAAGCCTTTTTGTACACAGAGCTGGAAATAGTACTTGGTAAGTCTTGGCCCTAAAGAAGCATGTGGCAAATGAAGAAAGTATAAGGTGGCAATCTTTGGAGCTAGATAGACACTTAGATGTAAATCAAGTGTAGGAACTAAGAAAAATTTCATCGAAGCAGGCAGAATTTCACAAATGGAGATCACTCAACATTCCATGCAGCAGGCAGCACCAGGGAGGACTGTCAGGGAATGTCAAGGTCAGGAGCACACTTACAGGCAGACCGGGTGACAACCAGAAGCCTATCAGCTGGCAGTGCTCTCATGTCCTGGTAGGCTGCACCAGGAAAGAGTCTTATAGCAGACGAAGGCCCCAGATAGAAGCTGGGCCTCATGGAGACAATGCCACTTCCTGAGAGAAGATGGATACAAGGAAAGAGGGACTGAGGATAGGGTTGTCAAGAAGAGGTTCAAGTGCAGGGAAAGTACATGGATTCAGAGATAATAATGGGTGTACAAAGTAGGGTCAAAACTGGGGACTCAATCCAGCTGTTAGGAAAGGCCCTTGAGGTCAGAACACAATTAGTGGAGAAGCTGACTTGTTGCTGAATCCCTCAGAAATTAACTGAAGCTCCTATGAATGGGATGAATCCACCTGCCTAACTTCAATAGTGGTCACTGAGCCTAAGACAGAGCTACATCTGTAGGCGGGGATCCAGGTCTGAGAGGGAGACAGGGCTGGAGAAGCAGAACTGTAGGCAGACTCTATGAGCTTAGATTGTTTCTCTGATTCATACATATAGCTTACAACAGCTGGGCCTACTTCTCCTATTTTATCCTTAAGGGTGTAAGAATAGAATTTCAATTTTTTTGTTTCACCCAAAAGTAGAATTATTTCCACTTCAACATTTGCTGGATAATGTAGTTCAGTTTTTTTTCTCTTTCTTTTTTCTCTTTCTGTTTTCATGATTCATTATCTGTGGGAACTATGGAGTGATAATAATCTTTACATTTGTAGAAGCACTTTATAATTTTCAAAGTACTTACAACTGATTTATTCCACTCATCCACTTTGGAGGGAGACAGAGCGATTATTATCAATGTCAGATTGCAGATGAGGAAACAGACATTCCGACGTGTTACATAACTTGCCTGAAGTCTCTTAGGTGGTAAGTAGGAAAGCTACAATGAAAATGCAAGTTTTCTGATTTCTAAACT
The DNA here is from genome assembly GCF_949987515.2 of Delphinus delphis. Taxonomy (NCBI): domain Eukaryota; kingdom Metazoa; phylum Chordata; class Mammalia; order Artiodactyla; family Delphinidae; genus Delphinus; species Delphinus delphis. The sequence continues at coordinate 28,765,497 of NC_082699.1, read as the reverse complement.
AGTGTTTAAATGTCTTATGACCTTTTAAAATCTATTCAAAATAGTAGTCAATCATTAAAAGTGTTTAAGTTTAGTATTTGGGGATAAAGTTTATTGTGTTTTCCTTAATTATTACTTTAATAAGCTCATCCAGAAACCAAAAGTCCAGCTAATGATCCTTTAGATATTGACCTACATGATTCTGGCCGCCATAGGTTCTGGCCTCTGATTCCTAGAGGAAGTGGTCCAGAATCATCAAATACAAATACTGGATCCTGGTCACTCATTTTAAACCTAAGATTCTATGTAACACTCTTATTGTGGCAACGACATTAAAAAAAAAGGGGAAAACCAAGTAAGAAATATGGCCTCAAACTTAGGTTCATTGCACATTGAAGGTTAAATACTTGCTTCTCTGTCTCTCCATCCATCCATCCATATGTCTCTCTCTCACATATATATGATATTGTATTAATATAACATATATTCATATGTATATTTAGATAGGTATTTGTGTATTTATCAAAATGTTACTTGTCCTTCTTATATCCTTTTGATGAATTTGAAATGAATTACTATAAGAAACTTTGAAACTATTTGTCACAATCAGATATTTGTATCTTATCTACATGCGGAGAATGGAAAGAGATAGGGAGAACTATTGAAATAATAAATGTCCTCAAGGAATATGCATCTAACCAATAAAGTGTGTAGACTCATGCCAATTGCAATGCAGGGTAATGTGCATGAAACTGTGTGGAATATTACAGATAATTCCCAATGAGCATCAGTTATGCACTGATACATTTGATGCTTTTCCCAAAGGAAACTGAGGGGAGACTCAGTAACCTTCACAGGGCAGACTCTGAAGTAATACCTGCCTCAGATTTCATAGCATCATTAAGTATATATTTAGCAACCTATGTAATAAAGTCATACTGCGGTAGTTTGGAGAAACTAGAAATTGCTTTTCAGACTTCATCTAAATAATTCTTTAAATTTTTTATGGTGATAAAATATGCATAACATACACATTTATCATTTTAACCAGTATTAAGCATCCAATTCAGTGGCATTAAGTACACTGTTGTGCAACCATCACCCCCATCCATCTCCAGAGCTTTATCATCATCCTAAACTGAAACTGTACCAATTAAACAATGACTCCCCATTCTTTCCTCCCCCAGAACATGGTAACCACTATTCTACTTTTGTCTCTATAAATTTTACTACTCTGGAGACCTCATATAAGTGGAATCTCACAATTATTTGTCTTTTTGTGTCTGGTCTTATTTCACTCAGCATAATATCTTCAAGGTTCATCCATGTTGTAGCTTATACCAGGATTTCATTTCTTTTTGAGGCTGAATAATATTCTATTGTATGTATATACCCATTTTGTTTATCCATTTATCCATAGATGGACATTTGGGAATAACTCCTAAGAGCATCATTATGCAAATATCTGTTCTAGTTCCCGATTTCAGTTCTTTTGAGTTTATATCCAGAAGTGGAACTGCTGGATCAAATGGTAATCTTATGTTTAATTTTTTGAAGACCCACTATACTGTTTTCCACAGGGGTTGTACCATTTTACATTCCAGCAATGCTCAAGAGTTTCAATTTTTCCACATCCATGTCAACACTTGTTATTGGATTAGCACCTTTATAAAAGAGGCCGCAGAGAGTTCTCATCCCTTCCACCATGTGATGCCATAGGGAGAAATCAGTTGTCTATGAACCAGGAAGCAGGCTCTCACTACATACTGACTCTGCCAGCACCTTGGTCTTAGATTTCCCAGCCTCTGGAACGGTGAGAAATAAATGTCTGTTGCTTAGAAGTCACCCAGTCTATGGTATTCTGTTATAGTGGCCCAGACTGATGGAGGCCCTGGGCTTCCTCAGTGCATGCCTGGTCCCTGACTGCAGGCCTCTTCTCCTCACAGCCAAGAACACTTGACGTTCATCAGTAGGCACAGCATCACCCCTGGGAGGAGAGGCTGGTGGACCGGGCACACAAGTCCCACTCTTATGAGAGTTTGCTTCTGAGATCTGGGAAGTTTGAAGCCCTCATTTCCTTCAACTCCCTTGGCACCCTGTATGCTTCTAAGATAACATATTGATTCTCATCTTTTACCATAAGTGTCTTGCCCTAATAGGTTTTAAGCACATTGAGTCCAAGAATCATTTATTTCTTACTTTTGTGCCTCTTAAATTGGACACAGTTCCTGGATTATCATATAATCTCAGTAAATATTTATACTTTTCAAATATATATATATATATATATACACACACACACATAGGTACACACCACACACACGTGTATACACATATCACATTTGCTTTTACTGAGCATCCAACACAAAACTATTACTCTGGAGGAAGAGAGATGATTTTTAGTGGTCAGTTAGCAGTCTTAGCTATCTTTTGTTTCCAGTTATAATTTCCATCTTGTGTTTTATTTCTGTGCTTAAGACATTTTTTTCTGTAAAATTCACTGTCCTCCTCTAACTAGCCCTGAGTCCCAGTATCTTTCTTGCCACTATTTCATGAGGCTCAGTGTCCAGTGTCTGGCTTCTGTAGTCAGCAGTGAGTAGACTCCCCAATGCTTCCTTTCTGCCAGATCTGCCACATGCAGATCCTGGTTTGTTTCCCACCAGGTCCTTTGGGTTTCTGGGTCATCCTATAGTTTATGTTGAATTTTCCAGATATTTGCTGTAGCTGTCGACCTGCAACCTGCATGCTACACACACTTGCCAGACTGGATCTCCTCTCTTACCTGGGACTGTACTTCCACTACTCACATAGACATATCCTGAGCTCTAGCTCACTGTATGCTCTGTAATGGAAACCTAGCAAACTCAGTGACTCTTAAAAATTTGGAGGGTTATAAATCCATTTTGAGCAGTTGATGAGAACTGTAAGCCCTCTCTGCAGAAAAAAGTATGCAAATTCACATAAAATTTTGCATCTAATTTCAAGAGGTAAATGGACTTTCGAACTGAAGGTCTAGTGACCTGGCAGATCCAGGGTGGGTCAGGAGAATTAGGGCAGTAAAGCCGTCACTACGGTGGACACCAAGTGACATCTCAATTGTCCTTCTTACTAGACAGGAAAGGGATTGTAGACTTTAGTTTGCGATGGAGGACTGCTAGCTCTGGGGGGCAATTATTCAGTAGGACAAGACTCCTTTTACATGTGATTTTAAAAATATGTATAAAATTTACTTTCAAAAATCATAGTTTCCAAAGTGGTTTCTAGAATAGCCGGCAATGTTGTGTTTACTGAACAAGAAAAAGGAGTATGTTCTATCTGTCAGCAGGGGACTATTGCCACCTTCCGCTTAATGACTTCAGTATTGAACAGAAGCATGGGCAAAGTGAAAAACCCACAATCTAAGATTTTAAACATGTATCAATAATCATGAGTTAATGGGGAATGAAAGGAGAGAATTTAATTGAACAGAGACAGCTTCAGACTTTTGTGAATGTCAGTTTTGCAAGTGATTTGGAAGATTGAGCTGGAAAGAAAAGCAAAATCAAAAAGAATGTTTGGATTTCACTGCTGTTAAAAGGAAAAAAAGAAGAATCTTGTGGAGGTTTGAACTGAAGTTTTCCAAAACATTCTTTTTCACACAGAAGTTAATCAGCCTCGGTTATATAATTCTGAGGTGAATTAAGTGAAAGCTTTTCAATATCTTATGCACTGGTAATGAGGACTAAGCCCACAGAGGATATGTAATATGCATACGTCAATATTACATATTTAGGTTTTCTCATTTTGCAAACTATTGCAAAAACATCATGTTGTAGTCACGAGATACTAGTCAGACTCCAGTGATACATTACCTATTCTTGTGAGGCAAATATCGCAGACTACCAGGATAACAACATTTGTCAAAGAATTAATTTCCTAACAGTTTCAGATAATGGAAAATAATCTGATTCATCCATGACAAACAGTTTAATCTTGAAGGGAACAATTTTTTTCTGGTAATATGAAATGAAAATTAATAGAGAATTTATATTTTCTGTGATAACTAGGTAAAATCTATTTCTTTTATTTATTTATTTATTTTTGGCTGCGTTGGCTCTTCATTGCTGTGCGCGGGCTTTCTCTAGTTGCCGCGAGTGGGGGCTACTCTTCGTTATGGTGTGCGGGCTTCTCATTGTCATGGCTTCTCTTTGTTGCGGAGTGTGGGCTCTAGGTGCGTGGGCTTCAGTAGTTGTGGCACGCGGGCTCAGTAGTTGTGGCTCATGGCTTAGTTGCTCTGCGGCATGTGGGATCTTCCCGGACCAGGGCTCCAACCCGTGTCTCCTACACTGACAGGTGGATTCTTAACCACTGTGCCGCCAGGGAAGTCAAAAAGCTATTTCTGGAACAGATTTTGAGTGGTTATTCCCATTTTGTTCAAAGTGGATTTTAAATAATTTCTTTTTCAACTTTTTTATATCTGTCATAAGAAATGTAGATCTCAATTACACTTACGCTTTCCTTTCTTTAAGTAATGTGCAAATAAATAAATGTTCTTTCCTTGTCCAATTCTGCCTTCCTTGCTTAAGAATTCTCATCCTTTAGTTTTGAGGAGAAAATAAAATCCTCTTTCCCTTTCCCCGAATAATTCTCTGTTTCTGCTTATCTCACTATAAACAGGAGAAGCTCTTGAAAAAAGCAATTAAAAATGTAGTAGACTCTCCTACTATTCACCAACATCCAATGCTGTACACATGTAGGCCCATGGGAGGATTACACTTTTCAAACCCCTTGCATTTGAGTGGGGTCATGTGACTGGTTCCAGCTAGTGGATTGTGGGTCAATTCCATAGCTTAACATTTAATTGCCAGTGCCAGACACTCCAAAGGATTCTTCTGCTACCACATGTGTAAAGATGGAGCTGTCATTGGCTTGGATTCTTGAGGCACAAAGATGAACAGAGCAGTGAGCCACACACATTGGTGACTGGCATAAGCTTTGTTGTTTTAACCACTGAAATTTTGGGAGAGTTAGTTAGCACAATATAGCCTAAGCTATTCTAACTAATACAGAGAGAACAGTTAATAAAAATTCTAATAAAACAACAAATAATATTTCTAATACAAGCTGATATGGATTTGATGTGTGTCAGACATTTAAAACTACACTGTAAGATAATTATTAATATGATTCCTATTTTATAGATGAGGCAACTGAAACCCTTAGAGATTAAATAACAAGATTACCCAGGGGAGCCTCAAAATGTCAGAAGAGTAAGACATGGAGATCATCTTCCTCCCCACAAATACATCAGAAATACACCTACAGAACACCTATTGAACGCGGGCAGAACTTAGACCTTCCAAAAGGCAAGAAACTCTCCACGTACCTGGGTAGGGCAAAAGAAAAAAGAATAAACAGTGACAAAAGAATAGGGACGGGACCTGCACCAGTGGGAGGGAGCTGTGAAGGAGGAAAGGTTTCCACACACTAGGAAGGCCCTTCGCGGGCAGAGACTGCAGGTGGCAGAGGGGGGAAGCTTCGAAGCCATGGAGGAAAGGGCAGCAACAGGGGTGCGGAGGGCAAAGCAGAGAGATTCCTGCACAGAGGAGCGGTGCCGACCAGCACTCACCAGCCCGAGAGGCTTGTCTGGTCACCCGCCGGGGCGGGCCGGGGCTGGGAGCTGAGGCTCGGGCTTCCGTTGGAGCGCCGGGAGAGGACTGGGGTTGGCGGCGTGAACACAGCCTGAAGGGGTTAGTGCACCACGGCTAGCCGGGAGGGAGTCCCGGGAAAAACGTCTGGACCTGCCGAAGAGACAAAAGACTTTTTCTTGGCTCTTTGTTTTGCGGTGCGCAAGGAGAGGGGATTAAGAGTGCCACCTAAACGAGCTCCAGAGATGGGCGCGAGCCGCAGCTAACAGCGCAGACCCCAGAGACGGGCATGAAACGCTAAGGCTACCTCTGCCGCAGCAGGCTCAGCCCACATTCCGTACCCCTCCTTCCTCCAGCCCTGAGTGAGCCAGAAACCCCTAATCAGCTGCTACTTTAACTCCATTCTGTCTGAGCGGGGAGAGATGCCCTCAGGTGACCTACATGCAGAGGCGGGGCCATATCCAAAGCTGAACGCCAGGAGCTGTGTGAACAAAGAAGAGAAAGTGAAATTTCTCCCAGCAGTCTCAGGAGCAGCAGATTAAATCCCCACAATCAACTTGGTGTACTCTGCACCTGTGGAATGCCTGAATAGACAACGAATCATCCCAAACTGAGGCGGTGGACTTTGGGAACAACGATATATATATATATAGTATATATACTATATATATATATATATATACTATATATATATATATATACTATATATATATATATATATACTATATATATATATATATATATATAGTCCCTTTTTCTCTTTTTGTGAGTGTGTATGTGTATGCTTCCATGTGATTTTGTCTGTATAGCTTTGCTTTTACCATCTGTCTTAAGGCTCTCTCTGTCCATTTTTTTGTTTCTTTGTTTGCTTTAGTATAGTTTTTAATGCTTGCTATCATTGGTGGATTTCTTCCTTGGTTTCGTTGCTCTCTTCTTTCTTTTTTTTTTTTACTTAAAATTTTTTATTTAATAACTTTATTTTATTTGTTTTTCTTTCTTTCTTTCTTTCTTTCTTTTTCTTTCTTTCTTTCTCTCTTTCTTTTCTTTTTTTCTCCCTTTTATTCTGAGCCGTGTGGATGACAGGGTCTTGGTGCTCCAGCCAGGCATCAGGGCTATGCCTCTGAGGTGGGAGAGCCAAGTTCAAGACATTGATCCACCAGAGACCTCCCAGCTCCATGTAATATCAAATGGTGAAAATCTCCCAGAGTTCTCCATCTCAATGTCAAGAATCAGCTCCACTCAAAACCCATCAAGCTCCAGTGCTGGACACCCTATGCCAAACAACTAGCAAGACAGGAACAAAACCCCACCCATTTGGAAAGAAGGTGCCTAAAATCATAATAAGGTCACAGACAATACAAAACACACCACAAAATGTGGACCTGCCCACCAGGAACACAAGATCCAGCCTTATCCACCAGAACACAGGCACTAGTCCCCTCCACCAGGAAGCTTACCCAACCCACTAAGTCAACCTTAACCACTGGGGGAAGACATCAAAAACAACGGGAACTACAAACCTGCAGCCTGTGAAAAGGAGACCCCAAACACAGTAAGTTAAGCAAAATGAGAAGACAGAGAAACACACAGTAGATGAAGGAGCAAGGCAAAGACCCACCAGACCTAAAAAATGAAGAGGAGATACGCAGTCTACCTGATAAAGAATTCAGAATAATGATAGCAGAGATGATCCAAAATCTTGGAAATAGAATGGAGAAAATACAAGAAACGTTTAACAAGGACCTAGAAGAACTAAAGAGCAAATAAACAATGATGAACAACACAATAAATGAAATTAAAAATTCTCTAGAAGGAATCAATAGCAGAATAACTGAGGCAGAAGAACAGAGAAGTGACCTGGAAAATAAAACGGTAGAAATAACTACTGCAGAGCAGAATAAAGAAAAAAGAATGAAAAGAATTGAGGACAGTCTCAGAGACTACTGGGACAACATTAAACACACCAACATTCGAATTAAAGGGGTCTCAGAAGTTGAAGAGTAAAAGAAAGGGACTGTGAAAATATTTGAAGAGATTACAGTTGAAAATTTCCCTAATATGGGAAAGGAAATAGTTAATCAAGTCCAGGAAGCACAGAGAGGATAAATGCAAGGAGAAACATGCCAAGACACATATTAATCAAACTAACAAAAATTAATACAAAGAAAAAATATTAAAAGCAGCAAGGAGAAAACAACAAATTACATACAAGGGAATCCCCATAAGGTTAACAGCTGATCATTCAGCAGAAACTCTGCAAGCCAGAAGGGAGTGGCAGGACATATTTAGTGTGATGTGATGAAAGAGAAAAACCGACAACCAAGATTACTCTACTCAGGAAGGATCTCATTCAGATTTGACTGAGGAATTAAAACCTTTACAGACAAGCAAAAGCTAGGAGAATTAAGCACCACCAAACCAACTTTACAACAAATGCTAAAGGAAATTCTCTAGGCAGGAAACACAAGAGAAGGGAAAGACCTACAATAACAAACACAAAACAATTAAGAAAATGGTAACAGGAACGTACATATCCATAATTATCTAAATGTGAATGGATTAAATACTCCAAGCAAAAGACACAGGCTCCCTGAATGAATACAAAAACAATACACATATATATGCTGTCAACAGAGACTCACTTCTGACCCAGGGACACACACAGACTGAAAGTGGGGGGATGGAAAAAGGTATTCCATGCAAATGGAAATCAAAAGACAGCTGGAGTAGCAATTATCATATCAGACAAGATAGACTTTAAAACAAAGACTATTAGAAGCGACAAAGAAGGACACTACATAATGATCAAGGGATCAGTCCAAGAAGAAGATATAACAATTGTAAATATTTATGCACCCAACATAGGGGCACCTCAATACATAAGGCAAATACTAACAGCCATAAAGGGGAAATGGTCAGTAACACAATCATAGTAGGGGACGTTAACACCCCACTTTCATCAATGGACAGATCATCCAAAATGAAAATAAATTAGGAAACACAAGCTTTAAATGATACATTAAACAAGATGGACTTAATTGAAATTTATAGGGCATGTAACCAAAAACAACAGAATACACTTTCTTTTCAAGTGCTCATGGAACATTCTCCAGGATACATCCTATCTTGGGTCACAAATGAAGCCTTGGTAAATTTAAGAAAATTGAAATCGAACACAATGCTATAAGACTAGATATCAATTACAGGAAAAAAATCTGTAAAATATACAAACACATGGAGGCTAGAAAATACACACTTAATAACCAAGAGATCACTGAAGAAATCAAAGAGGAAATAAAAAATACCTAGAAACAATTGACGATGAAAACACAATGACCCAAAATCTATGGGATGCAGCAAAAACAGTTCTAAGAGCGAAGTTTATAGCAATACAATCCTACCTTAAGAAACAAGAAACATCTCAAATAAACAACCTAACCTTGCACCTAAAGCAATTAGAGAAAGAAGAACAAAAAATCTCTAAAGTTAGCAGAAGGAAAAAAATCATACAGATCAGATCAGAAATAAATGAAAAAGAAATGATGGAAATGATAACAAAGATCAATAAAACTAAAAGCTGGTTCTTTGTGAAGATAAACAAAATTGATAAACCACTAGCCAGACTCATCAGGAAAAAAAGTGAGAAGACTCAAATCAATAGAATTAGAAATGAAAAAGGAGAAGTAAAAACTGACACTGCAGAAATAAAAAGGATCATGAGAGACTACTACAAACAACTATATGCCAATAAAATGGACAACCTAGAAGAAATGGACACATTCTTAGAAAAGCATAACCTTCTGAGACTGAACCTGGAAGAAATAGAAAATATAAACAGACCAATCACAAGCACTGAAATTGAAACTGTGATTAAAAACCTTCCAACAAACGAAAGCTCAGGACCAGATGGCTTCACAGGTGAATTCTGTCAAACATTTAGAGAAGAACTAACACTCAAACTTCTCAAACTCTTGCAAAAAATTACAGAGGAAGGAAGACTCCAAAACTCATTCTATGAGGCCACCGTCACCCTGATACAAAAACCAGACAAAGTTACTAGAAAAAAAGAAAATTACAGACCAATATCACTGATGAATATAGATGCAAAAATCCTCAATAAAATATTAGCAAAAAGAATCCAAGAGCACACAGAAAGGATCATATAGCATGATCAAGAGGGATTTATCCCAGGAATGCAAGGATTCTTCAATATACACAGCTCAATCAATGTGATACCCATATTAACAAATTGAGGAAGAAAATCATACGAACATCTCAATAGATGCCGAAAAAGCTTTTGACAAAATTCAACACCAATTTATGATAAAAACTCTCCAGAAAGTGGGCATAGAGGGAACCTACCTCAACATAATAAAGGCCATATATGACAAACCCACAGCAAACATCTTTCTCAGTGGTGAAAAACTGAAAGCATTTCCTCTAAGATCAGGAACAAGACAAGGATGTCCACTCTCACCACTATTATTCAACATAGTTTTGGAAGTCTAGCCATGGCAATCAGAAAAGATAAAGAAATAAAAGGAATACAAATGGGAAAAGAAGATGTAAAGCTGTCACTGTTTTCAGATGACATGATAATGTACATAGAGAATCCTAAAGATGCTACCAGAAAACTACTAGAGCTAATCAATGAATTTGGTAAAATAACAGGATACAAAATTAATGCACAGGAATCTCCTGCACTCTTATACACTAATGATGAAAAATCTGAAGGTGAAATTAAGGAAATACTCCCATTTACCATTGCAACAAAAAGAATAATATACTTAGGGATAAACCTACCTAAGGAGACAAACGACATGTATGCAGAAAAGTATTAGATACTGATAAAGAAATTAAAGATGATACAAATATATGGAGTGATATACCATGTTCTTGGATTGGAATAATAAACATCGTGGAAATGACTATACTACCCAAAGCAATCTACAGATTCAATGTAATCCCTATCAAACTACCACTGGCATTTTTCACAGAACTAGAACAAAACATTTCACAGTTTGTATGGAAACACAAAAGACCCTGAATAGACAAAGCAATTTTGAGAAAGAAAAACGGAGCTGGAGGAATGAGGCTCCCTGATCAGACTATGCAACAAAGCTAGAGTAATCAAGACAGTATGGTACTGTCACAAAAACAGAAATATAGATCAATGGAATAGAATAGGAAGCCCAGAGATAAACCCACGCACATATGGTCACCCTATTTTTGTTAAAGGAGGCAAGAATATACAATAGGGAAAAGAAAGCCTCTTCAATAAGTGATGCTGGGAAAACTGGACAGCTACATGTAAAAGAATGAAATTAGAATGCTCTCTAACACCATACACAAAAATAAGCTCAAAATGGATTGAAGACCTAAATGTAAGGCTAGACACTGTCAAAGTCTTAGAGGAAAACATAGGCAGAACACTCTATGACATAAATAACAGCAAGATTCATTTGACCCACCTCCTAGAGAAATGGGAATAAAAACAAGAAGAAACAAATGAGACCTAATTAAACTTAAATTTTTTGCATACCAAAGGAAACCATAAACAAGACGAAAAGACAATCCTCAGAATGGGAGAAAATATTTGCAAATGACAAAGGGTTAATTTCCAAAATTTACAAGCAGCCCATGCAGTGAATATCGAAAAAACAAGCAACCCAATCCAAAAATGGGCAGAAGAACTAAATAGACATTTCTCCAAAGAAGATATACAGATTGCCAACAAACACATGAAAGAATGCTCAACATCATTAATCACTGGAGAAATGCAAATCAAAACTGCATTGAGATATCATCTCACACCAGTCAGAGTGGCCATCACCAAAAAATCTGCAAACAATAAATGCTGAAGAGGGTGTGGAGAAAAGGGAACCCTCTTGCACTGTTGGTGGGAATGTAAATTTATACAGCCACTATGGAGAACAGTATGGTGGTTCCTTAAGAAACTAAAAATAGAACTACCATATGACCCAGCAATCACACTACTGAGCATATACCCTGAGAAAACCATAATTCAAAAATAGTCATGTACCACAATGTTCATTGCAACTCAATTTACAATAGCCAGGACATGAAAGCAACCTAAGTGTCCATTGACAGAGGAATGGATAAAGAATGTGTGGCACATATATACAATGGAATATTACTCAGCCATAAAAAGAAACAAAATTGAGTTATTTGTAGCGAGGTGGATGGACCTAGAGTCTGTCATACAGAGTGAAGTAAGTCAGACAGAGAAAAACAAATACAGTATGCTAACACATATATATGGAATCTAAAAAAAAAAAATGGTCATGAAGAACCTAGGGGCAGAATGGGAATAAAGATGCAGACCTACTAGAGAATATACTTGAGGACATGGGGAGGGGGAAGGGTAAGCTGGGACAAAGTGAGAGAGTGACATGGACATATGTACACTACCAAATGTAAAATCAATAGCTAGTGGGAAGGAGCCCCATAGCACAGGGAGATTTGCTCGGTACTTTGCGACCACATAGAGGAGTGGGATAGGGAGGGTGGGAGGGAGGGAGAATCAAGAGGGAAGAGATATGGGGATATATGTATATGTGTATCTGATTCACTTTGTTCTAAAGCAGAAACTAACACACCATTGTAAAGCAATTATACTACAAAAAAGATGTTAAAAGAATTCTTCAACTGTATTCATGACTAAAAATGTCATCTATGAAATAAGGATAATAATTATCCTACTTCAAAGGGTTTCTGAAAAAAAAATTGAAAAGTATTTAGGACAGTGTCTAATACAGAATAAACACATTATAATCAGTAAAAAAAATACAACATTACCCAATTAAAACTATTAGAATGAGAATATGAATTTAAATAGGTTTACTCCCCAGTTTAACTATTAACCAGAATGATCTTCTAATAGCTCTCCAAACTGTACCTTCTAAGATTTCATCGATTGGCCCTAGGAAAAATAATGTTCTGTGCTATAGCTCTAAGAGTACCATCTTTTAGTCAATAATTGCAGATGAGAAACGTTAAAATGCAAGTCAATTTTCTACTCCCCTAATAAAACTATATATAAAGCTTTCAAAGCTGAACAAATATTTAGGGAATATCTATTATGAATTAGGCATTCTACTAGGTGCACTTTATGTATGTTTTTAAATTATTCTTCCTTGAAATCTTTTCAGTTTATAACATTATTACACCACTTTATAAAAGAAACATTAAGGGCCAGGGAATATATGTAATATGCTCAGCTTCATCCAGCTTGTGGATGTCAAGAACTCTGTTCTGACTTAAAACTGCATGCTTTTTCTTTTAGGAGAGAATTCATGTGCATAAACATAGTAAATGAAGCAAAACTCTGTGAAGTTGATTCTTTTAGGATGGACTGAGCCTTGAACTAAGTTGGCTTAGGGGACTGTGAGAATTTCGGCAAGCTCAGTTGGACCGTATCTCATCCTGCTGGTTCAGTGCTGGCTGGTGACCCAACAGCACTGAACTGGGAAATGACTCTTCCTGGAGCACTTGAAAGTGCAGAATGGATTTCCAAATATGCCTGAAATGGCACTGCAAGAGGCACAGACACACCATCTGTTATGACTTTCAGTTATTTTAAAGGTTTCCTCTTGAACACCCTCCAGGGAGCACCAGGGTTTCGGTCACCTACAACTTTTTGGCTTCTGTACCACTCTGATCACTGTTTCAGCACATGGTCTGACATCTGGCTTTCATTGGGTCCTTCACTGTAAACCTTCCACCTTTGCACTTCCAAGCTCCAATTCTAAAAATGCATTAAGTAGACATTTTCAGACTCTGCCCCTTAAAAATACTACCGACAAGCCTGTTAAGTTGGCACTATGACCAACCTTCCACTAAAATTCAAATTTAAATTCAATGTGAACACAAGAATCCCACAGAAGGAGCAGTAAAACAAGGAGGACTTGATTCCTGTTATACCCAGTCTTAAACGTATTCGATTTGCCAGTAAAGTTCCTCAGCAAGTTGGCAGTACCTTGCTCCAGATGTGATAACAGTATATTTTATCATAATACAAATAAGTGTAAAGCCCTGCCCTGTACTTACTCTGAATTTTGAAGTTTCTTTACAGAATGTCTGAGTTCCTGATACCTCTCTCTATGTGAAAAGCTTCCTTTGCTTATTTACATACTGCTTGTCAAAGATTAAGACTAGTTAGAACCTTATTTCTTTTTAAATTGTATTTTATTTTTTTATACAGCAGGTTCTTATTACTTATCCATTTTATACATATTAGTGTATATATGTCAATCCCAATCATACAACCTTGATTTTGTTTTTGAAACTAAATCAAATCAAAAGGGTTAATGTCCTTAGAGAACAGACTTGCGGTTGCCAAGCGGGAGGGGAGGTCAGGGAGGAATGGACTGGGATTTTGGGATTAGCGGATGCAAATTATTACATATAGAATGGATAAACAACAAGGTCCTACTGTATAGCACAGGGAACTATATTCAATATCCTGTAATAAACCATAATGGAAAAATAATATAAAAAAGAATGTATATATATATATATATATATATATATATATATATACACACATATACGTACAACTGAATCACTTTGCTGTACAGTAGAAATTAACACAACATTATAAATCAACTATAATTCAATAAAAAATAAGTAAATAAAAGACACATCCTTCTCAAAAAAACAAAAAAAGTGTTAATGTTTTTAAGATTCCCTCCATGAGTGGCATTTAGAGTCTTCGTTTGTATTTGCAGTTTATGGAGCTGAATTTTCCTGATGGAAGAGTCTGACCATTGCTGACAAGAGGATAAATGTCTAATGTCTGTGTCTTCTCTGTCTGTCTGTTCTAGCTCTAAAAGCCAGATGTGGGATTGCTAGAAGGCAGCCATTCCTGCCAGACTTCCAGCAGAAAGCTGTTTAGACAGCCATTATTATTTTCTTTTCAAACTTTTTGATATCACTGGAGTCACTGAGATGTTTTTAACAAGTAAAAATAATCAAATGTAACATAGAGCACTGTAAATAAAACAAGAAAGTTGTGTTAGAATTTTATCATCTTGTTACCCCCAGAGGTATGAAGCCTACCTGAGAGAAATCACTGACTCTTCTTTCCGTATAATTTCTTGAATTTATACATCTCATATTTGAGCCTATTTTTTCTTTCTTATTTCACCCATCTCCCCCAACCTCCCCCCACCACTACCACCACCCTGGACAATAAAGTCAAAGTAAAGAAAGAATTTAATTGCAAAAATAGCAGAACTTCTGCCTAATATTAACATTTACTTTTTTTAGTATTTCATTTAAAATTGGTCAGTTTTCAAGTGAAAATATATGAGGCTGAAAAGGTGAAGTAAACAAAGTCCCAAACCGAGAAAATTTGTCCCAAATTAAAATATAAATGTGACATTTCATCTCTAGTTCAGTATTTTAAAAATGTTATAGAGCATAATGTCTCTTGAGATTGTAAAAAATATTTTTCACTTTCCCCAATCACTATTCCCCTTTCTCCACACACACACACACACACACACACACACACACACACACACACACACACAGTCACATGCACTCACCCACACATACATTTAAAGAGTTTCGTGGCAAATAAGTGTGGGTAAATAAGTTTGGAAAGCTGCGTCCCTTGGTGATTCATGATGTGTCTAAGCATATTAAAGCCTCTGCAAAGCTTTCAGTTAAGTGGACCCTTTGACATTGTGTAACAGCATCCTTGCCCCAGGAATACTGATTTTATTTTGGGGATTCACAGCTTCAGAAATGCAGGACTAGAAATATAAGTAAGAGTCAAGCCCCAGATCTACAGCAACTTAAGTGCTGGCCAGATTGGAACCCTGTGTGGGTGGCACATAATTGTTGCAGGGGTGAAAGGCCTGGCCGTCAGAAAGACTTCAGTTTGAATCCAGCTCGACATCCTACGTGTATGCTCATGGGCAGGTGACCTCACCTCCCTGCAGCTGTGATTCCTCATTTATAAAAAGCGGAGTTGTGAATATATACCTCGTTGTGTTATTGGGAGGGGCTGGCACATTTTGAGGGGCTGGTAGATGCTCGAAATAGAAATTCCCCAGGAAAGTTTTTAGAAATTTTGAAGTCTCAATGCATAATGTTCTCTTTAAAGGGTTAGTGAATGGCTCTAGAACTGTCAACCAAAGCAATTTCCTCCTTATTTGTTGGTAATTACAGGTTCATAGAGTCTTTTTTTTATATATATATCAAAAGAAGTAGCCTCCCTGAGTAACACGGCTGAGTTCATGACTAGGAGCAAATGTAAAGAAGAAATGAGTCAGCTTTTCTCAGTCCGTGAGAATTATCAACACAAATACAGTTCTGATGGCATCAGAGGAAGAAGGTACATCTCTTTATCATGGGTTTATCTTGCTGCTTTCCTATTAATATTGACTGTGATAACATGACTGTGATATTTACTGGCGTTCATTCTTTATTACTCTTGCGCCTCTCAAGTTCACATCACTTATAAATAAGAAGAAAGTATAAATGTGCTATTTTTCCTTTTCATATATAAATATGCTGATGCATGGAAATGTACCACAAAGTTATGGTAAGAAATGCAAATCTGGGGAAAAGATTAAAAGTCTGAAAAGTAAGAGATGTCATGAAGGGGAAGGAAAAAATGAGAAGAAATAATGCTGGCAACTGCCATTGAAATGAATTGGGTCCTCTTTGGGATTGACATGTACACACTGCTATTTTTTTTTTTTTACATCTTTATTGGAGTATAATTGCTTTACAATGGTGTGTTAGTTTCTGCTTCATAACAAAGTGAATCAGTTATACATATACATATGTTCCCATATCTCTTCCCTCTTGCATCTCCCTCCCTCCCACCCTCCCTATCCCACCCCTCCAGGCGGTCACAAAGCACCAAGCTGATCTCCCTGTGCTATGTGGCTGCTTCCCACTAGCTATCTACCTTACGTTTGGTAGTGTATGTATATCCATGCCTCTCTCTCGCTTTGTCACAGCTTACCCTTCCCACTCCCCATATCCTCAAGTCCATTCTCTAGTAGGTCTGTGTCTTTATTCCTGTATTACCCCTAGGTTCTTCATGCCATTTTTTTTCTTACATTCCATATATATGTGTTAGAATACGGTATTTGTCTTTCTCTTTCTGACTTACTTCACTCTGTTTGACAGACTCTAGGTCTATCCACCTCATTACAAATAGCTCACACTGCTATATTTAAAATAGAAAAACCAACAAGGACCTACTGTATAGTACAGGGAACTCTGCTTATCATTCTATAACAACCTAAATAGGAATAATATTTGAAAAAGAATAGAGACATATATATTTAAAAAAATTAAATCAAATTAAATTAAATTTTGAAAATAGAGAAAGAAATGAATTGGGTCCTGCCCCTGTGTGGAACTGTCAAGAATTTGGTGATGTGAGCTAAAGCAGAAACACAGGCTTAGAATGATGCTTGGATTTTCAGAAGATAGTATCTGAAGCAGATGGTGATGCAAATACCCTTCTTGATATTTGATGTGGGTATCATATTGCATTTTTGGTTTCTGGTACTTTTTTTTTTGGCTGTGCCTTGAAGCTTGTGGGATCTTATTTCCCTGATCAGCGATGGAACCTGGGCCCCCGGCAGTGAGAGCTTGGAGTCCTAAGCACTGGACCACTGGGGAATTCCCCTGGTACTTCTTTAGATTATTTTGTCATAAGAGTTCTTGTCTAATATTTCAGACACTCTTAGAAGTGGTGAGTTTTGAAAGTATATGGATGTGAATTACATCATAAACAACATGTTATTAAATGAGAATTATCTGGGAAAATTCTTGTAAAATTTCACTGATATATCTGCAACATATTTTCTTCCTTAAAAAATCCTTCACTGCAGTGGACCACCATTGCCAGGAAAGATAGTCTTAAAGCTGTGAAGTATTGGTTCCTGCCAAAGTTGAGAAGACAAAAACAACTCTGCTTTATTTAATTGTTAAAAAATAACAAACAAAAACAAAAAAAACCCCACAGATATTTATTGAGATCCTTCTTCTATATGTCATATATTATGCTGGGCTGAAGTATTGTGTTGGGGAAATAAGGCATACGCACATTAATTCATTCAATAGACATTGAGTGCCTACCATGTGCCAGACTCTATATTATATTCTAGTTATATTCTAGTTGGCTAATTGGGGAAGACAGTGAGTATAGGTAAATTGCAGACAAATTAGAGAGTGATGAGGGATACATGCTAAGAATAAGACATAATATAGAGAAATGAAGGGTGTGCGAAGGGAGTTGAAATAGTAGATAAGGTGGTCAGGAAAGGCCTTGCTGAGAAGGTGTGTTTTGTGTAAAGACCTGAGGAAATGAGGGAGTGAGTCTCATGGATACCTGGGAAAGGAGCAGCTCAGGCAGAGGAAACAGCAGGTGCTAGGGGCCTAAGTAACAAGTGTGCCTGGCAGGAAGAGCTGGAAACAGATGGCTGAACAGGGTGGAGGAGGGGTGGAGCCACAGGAGATGCAATCACAGGAGGAATGGAGAACCAGGTCATGGGGGGCCTTGTTTGTCTTAGAAAGACTCAGGCTTTCACTCTGAGTCAGAAAGTTGTTAGAGGGCTTTTTGTTTGTTTAGTTTAGTTTTTCTTATTTTTTTTACAGATGAGAGATGTATGTGACTTTCCATTTTTGTTTTATTGTTTATTGTTTTTGTTTTTGGCTGTGTGGTGCAGCTTGCAGGATTTTAGTTCCTCGACCAGGGATTGAACCCAGGCCCTCAGCAGTGAGAACATTGAGTCTTAACCCCTGGACCACCAAGGAATTCCCTCACTTCCGTTTTTTATTTTTTAATTTTTAAATTTAATTTTATTTATTTTTTATACAGCAGATGCTTATTCGTCATCAATTTTATACACATCAGTGTATACATGTCAATCCCAATCTCCCAATTCATCACACCCCCACCCGCTGCCACTGCCGCTTTCTGCCCTTGGTGTCCATAAGTTTGCTCTCTATATCTGTGTCTCAGTTTCTGCCCTGCAAACCGGTTCATCTGTATCATTTTTCTAGGTTCCACATACATGCGTTAATATATATTTGTTTTTCTCTTTCTGACTTCACTCTGTATGACAGTCTCTAGATCCATCCACATCTCTACACATGATCCAATTTCGTTCATTTTTATGGCTGAGTAATATTTCATTGTATATATGTACCACATCGTCTTTATCCATTCATCTGTCGATGGACACCTACATTGCTTCCATGAGCTGGCTATTGTAAATAGTGCTGCAATGAACATTGGAATGCATGTGTCCTTTTGAATTATGGTTTTTTCTGGGTATATGTCCAGTAATGGGATTGCTGGGTCATATGGTAATTCTACTTTTAGTTTTTTAAGGAACCTCCATACTGTTCTCCATAGTGGCTGTATAAATTTACATTCCCACCAACAATATAAGAGGGTTCCCTTTTCTCCACCCACTCTCCAGCATTTGTTTGTAGATTTTCTGATGATGCCCATTCTAACTGGTGTGAAGTGATACCTCATTGTAATTTTGATTTTCATTTCTCTAATAATTAGTGATGTTGAGTAGCTTTTCATGTGCCACTTGGCCATCTCTATGGCTTCTTTGGAGAAATATCTATTTAGATCTTTTGCCAATTTTTGGATTGAGTTGTTGGGTTTTTTTCAATTGAGCTGCATGAGCTGTTTATATATTTTGGAGATTAATCCTTTGTCCATTGATTCACTTGCAAATATTTCCTCCTATTTTGAGGGTTGTCTTTTTGTTTTGTTTATGGTTTCCTATGCTATGCAAAAGCTTTTAAGTTTCATTTGGTCCCATTTGTTTATTTTTGCTTTTATTTCCATTACTCTAGGAGGTGGATCAAAAAAGATCTTGCTGTGATTTATGTCAAAGAGTGTTCTTCCTATGTTTTCCTCTAAGAGTTTTATAGTGTCCGGCCTTACATTTAGGTCTCTAATCCATTTTGAGTGTATTTTTGTGTACGATGTTAGGGAGTGCTCTAATTTCATTCTTTTACATATAGCTGTCCAGTTTTCCCAGCACCACTTATTGAAGAGACTGTCATTTGTACATTGTATATCCTTGCCTCCTTTGTCATAGATTAGTTGACTATAGGTGCATGGGTTTATCTCTGGGCTTTCTATTCTATTAAATTGATCTATATTTCTGTTTTAGTACCAGTACCATACTGTCTTGATGACTGTAGCTTGGAGTATAGTCTGATCAGGGAGCCTCATTCCTCCAGCTCCATTTTTTTTTCTCAAAATTGCTTTGGCTATTCAGGGTCTTTTGTGTTTCCATATAAACTGTGAAATGTTTTTTTCTAGTTCTGTGAAAAATGCCAGTGGTAGTTTGATAGGGATTGCACTGAATCTGTAGATTGCTTTGGGTAGTATAGTCATATCCACAATGTTGATTCTTCCAATCCATAACATGGTATATCTCTCCATCTATTTGTATCATCTTTAATTTCTTTATCAGTATCTTATACTTTTCTGCATACAGGTCTTTTGTCTCCTTAGGTAGGTTTATTCCTAGTTATTTTATTCTTTTTGTTGCAATGGTAAATGGGAGTGTTTCCTTAATTTCACTTTCAGATTTTTCATCATTAGTGTATAGGAATGCCAGAGATTTCTGTGCATGAATTTTGTATCCTGCTATTTTACCAAATTCATTGATTAGCTCTAGTAGTTTTCTGGTGGCATCTTTAGGATTCTCTATGTATAGTATCATGTCATCTGCAAACGGTGAAAACTGTACTTCTTCTTTTCCCATTTGTATTACTTTTATTTCTTTTTTTTCTCTGATTGTCGTGGCTAGGACTTCCAAAACTATGTTGAATAATAGTGGTGAGAGTGGACATCCTTGTCTTGATTCTGATCTTAGAGGAAATGATTTCAGTTTTTCACCACTGAGAATGATGTTTGCTGTGGGATTTTCATATATGGCCTTTATTATGTTGAGGTAGGTTCCCTCTATGCCCACTTTCTGGAGAGTTTTTATCATAAATTGGTGTTGAATTTTGTCAAAAGCTTTTTCGGCATCTATTGAGATGTTCGTATGGTTTTTCTTCTTCAATTTGTTAATATGGGTATCACATTGATTGAGATTGTATATTGAAGAATCCTTGCATTCCTGGGATAAATCCCTCTTGATCATGGTGTATGATCCTTTAATACACTGTTGGATTCTGTTTGCTAATATTTTGTTGAGGATTTTGCATCTATATTCACGAGTGATATTGGTCTGTAATTTTCTTTTTTTCTAGTAACTTTGTCTGGTTTTTGTATCAGGGTGATGGTGGCCTCATAGAATGAGTTTGGGAGTGTTCCTTCCTCTGCAATTTTTTGGATGAGTTTGAGAAGGATGGGTATTAGTTCTTCTCTAAATGTTTGATAGGATTCACCTGTGAAGCCATCTGGTCCTGGGCTTTTGCTTGTTGGAAGATTTTTAATCACAGTTTCAATTTCAGTGCTTGTGATTGTCCTGTTTACATTTTCTATATCTTCCTGGTTCAGTCTCAGAAGGTTGTGCTTTTCTAAGAATGCGTCCATTTCTTCCAGGTTGTCCATTTTATTGGCATATAGTTGCTTATAGTAGTCTCTCATGATCCTTTTTATTTCTGCAGTGTCAGTTTTTACTTCTCCTTTTTCATTTATAATTCTATTCATTTGAGTCTTCTCCCTTTTTTTCTTGATGAGTCTGGCTAGTGGTTTATCAATTTTGTTTATCTTCACAAAGAACCAGCTTTTAGTTTTATTGATCTTTGCTATTGTTTCCTTCATTTCTTTTTCATTTACTTCTGATACGATCTTTATGATTTCTTTCCTTCTGCTAACCTTGGGGTTTTTTTTTTTTTGTTCTTCATTCTCTAATTGCTTTAGGTATGAGGTTAGGTTGTTTATTTGAGATGTTTCTTGTTTCCTAAGGTAGGATTGTATTTCTATAAACTTCCCTCTTAGAACTGCTTTTGCTGCATCCCATAGATTTTGTGTGGTCGTGTTTTCATTGTCATTTGTTTCTAGGTATTTTTTGATTTCCTCTTTGATTTCTTCAGTGATCTCTTGGTTATTAAGTAGTGTATTGTTTAGCCTCCATGTGTTTGTATTTTTTACAGATTTTTTTCCTGTAATTGTTATCTAGTCTCAAAATGCTGTGTTTGGAAAAGATACCTGATACGATTTCAATTTTCTTAAATTTACCAAGGCTTGATTTGTGACCCAAGATATAATCTATACTGGAGAATGTTGTTGAGCACTTGAGAAGGAAGTGTATTCTGTTGTTTTTGGATGGAATGTCGTATAAATATCAATTAAGTCCATCTGGTTTAATGTATCAGTTAAAGCTTGTTTTTCCTTATTTATTTTCATTTTGGATGATGTGTCCATTGGTGAAAGTGGGGTGTTAAAGTCCCCTACTATGATTGTGTTACTGTCAATTTCCCCTTTTTATGGCTGTTAGTATTTGCCGTATGTATTGAGGTGCTCGTATGTTGGGTGTATAAATATTTACAAGTGTTATATCTTCTTCTTGGATCGATCCCTTGATCATTAAGTAGTGTCCTTCTTTGTCTCTTGTAATAGTCTTTACTTTAAAGTGTATTTTGTCTGACATGAGAATTGCCACTCCAACTTTCCTCTGATTTCCATTTACATGGGATATCTTTTTCCATCCCCTCACTTTCAGTTTGTATGTGTCCGTAGGTCTGAAGTGGGTCTCTTGTAGACAGCATATATATGAGTCTTATTTTTGTATCCATTCAGTCAGTCTGTTTCTTTTGGTTGGAGCATTTAATCCAGTCACGTTTAAGGTAATTATCGATATGTATGTTCCTATTACCATTTTCTTAATTGTTTTGGGTTTGTTTTCGTAGGTCCTTTTCTTCTCTTGTGTTTCCCACTTAGAGAAGTTCCTTTAGCATTTGTTGTTGAGCTGGTTTGGTGGTGCTGAATTATCTTAGCTTTTCCTTGCCTGTAAAGATTTTAATTTCTCCATCGAATCTGAATGAGATCCTTGCTGGGTAGAGTAATCTTAGTTGTAGTTTCTTCCTTTTCATCACTTTAAGTATCATGCACTCCCTTCTGGCTTGTAGAGTTTCTGCTGAGAAATCAGCTCTTAACCTCATGGAATTCCCTTGTATGTTATTTGTCTTTTTTCCCTTGTTGCTTTCAATAATTTTTCTTTGTCCTTAATTTTTTCCAGTTTGATTACTCTGTATCTCAGCATGTTTCTCCTTGGGTTTATCCTGTATGGGACTCTCTGTGCTTCCTAGACTTGGGTGGCTATTTCCTTTCCCATGGTAGGGAATTTTTAGACTATAATCTCTTCAAATAATTTCTTGGGTCCTTTCTCTCTCCCTTCTCCTTCTGGGACCCCTATATTGTGAATGCTGTTGCACTTAATATTGTCCCACAGGTCTCTTAGGCTGTCTTAATATCTTTTCATTCTTTTTCTTTATTCTGTTCTGCAGCAGTGAATTCCACCATTCTGTCCTCCAGATCACTTATCTGTTCTTCTGCCTCAGTTATTCTGCTATTGATTCCTTCTAATGCATTTTTCATTTCAGTTATTGTATTGTTCATTTCTGTTTGCTTGATCTTTAATTCTTCTAGGTCTTTGTTAATCATTTCTTACATCTTTTCGACCTTTGCCTCCATTTATTTCCCGAGGTCCTGGATCATCTTCACTATCATTATTCTGAATTCTTTTTCTGGAAGGTTGCCTATCTCCACCTCATTCAGTTGTTTTTCTGGGGTTTTATGTTGTTGCTCCTTCTGGTACATAGCTCTCTGCCTTTTCTTCTTATCTATCTGTGAATGTGTTTTTTGTTCCACAGGCTGCAGGATTGTAGTTCTTCTTGCTTCTGCAGTCTGCACTCTGGTGGGTGAGGCTATCTATGAGGCTTGTGCAAGTTTCCTGATTGGAGGGACTGGTGGTAGGTAGAGCTGGCTTTTGCGGGCAGAGCTCAGTAAAACTTTAATTCGCTTGTCTGCTGCTGGGTGGGGCTGGGTCCTCTCCTTGTTGGTTGTTTGGCCTGAGGCGACCGAACACTGGAGCCTACCAGGGCTCTTTGGTGGCACTAGTGGCGGACTCTGGGAGGGCTCACGCCAAGGAGTACTTCCCAGAACTTCTGCTGCCAGTGTCCTTGTCCTCGTGGTGAGACAGAGCCAAACCCCAACTCTGCAGGAGACCCTCCAACACTAGCAGGTAAGTCTGGGTCAGTCTCTATGGGGTCACTGCTCCATCCCCTGGGTCCCAATGTGCACACTAGTTTTTGTGTGCCCTCCAGGTGTGGAGTCTATTTTTCCCCCAGTCCTGTTGAAATCCTGCAATCAAATCCCGCTAGCCTTCAAAGTCTGATTCTCTAGGAATTCCTCCTCCCGTTGCCAGACCCCCAGGTTCAGAATCCTGACGTGGGGCTCATAACCTTCACTCCAGTGGGTGGACTTCTGTGGTATATGTGTTCTCCAGTTTGTGAGTCACCCACCCAGCAGTTATGGGATTTGATTTTATTGTGATTGCACCCTTCCTACCGTCTCCTTGTGGTTTCTCCTTTGTCTTTGGATGTGGGGTATCTTTTTTGGTGAGTTACAGTGTCTTCCTGTCGATGATTGTTCAGCAGTTAGTTGTGATTCCAGTGTTCTCGCAGGAGGGAGTGAGAGAACGTCCTTCTACTCCGCCATCTTGAACCAATTTCTTTTTGTTACTTGCCCAGGAATCTTCCCCTAAAGAGGCAGAAGCATCTGACGCATCCGGAAACCCTGACTTCCGTTTTAACAATGTTACTTTGGCTGCTGTGTAGTGACTAGGGAGAAGGAAGACCGTGGAAGCAGGGAGACCCTTTAGTGTGCTACGGAAATATACCAGGTGATGATGGTGTCTTGTAATAGAGTGGGGATGGGTAAGAAGTGATCAAATTCTGTGTACATTTTGAAAGTATATCCAGAGGAGGTTTTGGTCGATTAAATGTGGTAAAGAGAAATGTCAAAAACTCCTCTGGAATTTTCAGTCTGAGCAAAGCATGAGATGAAGTAGACCAAAGCACAAGCAGGTTTGGGTGAGGTGGTGAAAATCAGAAGTTCAGCCTTAGTCATGTTAGGCTCTGGTTGACTATTAGACAACCACGTGGCCATGATATAGGAGGCTGGAGTTGAGGGGAGAAGTCCAAGCTGGAGATATAAATTTGGAAGTTGTCAGCATAGAGATGGTATTTAAAGCAATACAAATGGATGAAGTCATCTAGGGAATAAGTTTTTTGTATAAAAGAGAAAAGATCCAGTGGGTGAGCCCGGGATCTCTTCCCAAATTAGTGGTGCAGAAAATTGGAGAATCCATCAAAAGTGAGTGAGAAAGAATAAATTTGTGAGGTAATAGGAAAACCAAAATAGGGATAAAACAAAATGTAGAAATTGCTGAGAGAGAAAGAGAGAGAGAGAGAGGGAGAGAGAGAGGTGTCAACTGTAAACTGTGTCAAATGCAACTTAAAGGTCAAGGAGATGAGGACTCAGAGCTGGCCATTGCATTTAGCAACATGGTGACCTTGGGAAGCACATATAAAGAAGAAATACTATTGGAGCAAAACTCAAGTGCCCAGTGTGTGGTATAAATCCTACACATGAGGATAACCTAGAAAGCATAGATTTCTGGACTCTATTCCCAGAAAATTGACCCTGTAAGTCTCGAATGGTGCTTGGGAAACGTTATTTATAAAATTTTCCATTTCATTCAGAAGATCAGCCAGATTTGGTATCCTATAGGTGATTCACAGTCAGGAGAAAGAGTAATCAAGGTGAGCAACACAATGTTACTTGGAGCAGAAAAGTTAAGTTGAAGAAGCAGAGAGAAGCTAGGAAACTTTGCTGCCACCTCATGAGCAACGCAGCCAACTGATGGTAATGAATACGAAAAGGAATCCCAAGCTGCTTAGATGAGGGGGAGATGTATTTGAAAAAGGAGGTTGAATCTGAATACTGCAAACCTGGCAAGTCCAGCTAAGGCTGTGTAAGTAACAGAGTCACAGAGCACTTCTGAACCTGAATGAGACAGAATTGAATTGATGTTTGAGAGTATTAAATATGGTAGCAAGTTTTAAAGAAAGGAATTTGAAAGTAATCCATTGTAAAAGTTGTCTTTCATCTCAACTTTGATAGTTAATATTTTGGTTTTAGGCTTCTTTGTGAACCTCAGGTTCAGGGTTTTATAACTCTAAATTAGAATTACTAGCCATTGCCACATCTTTGTGATTTCTATCGCCCATCTATTTTATACCATTATTTACATTTACCTTGAAGAGTTATTCTCAATTAATAAGCCCTAATATTCTTATGAGCTCACACATTTTGATCAATGTGTAATATTTATTTTATTGTGACTGATTTTAAATACTTTGACAACTACATTCGTCAGGCAGAATGTGACATTGAGGAATCTTGCATTGGACTATAACGCAGAGAAACTCAGAGGTAAGAGTAGGGTAATTGTATGATTTATCATTTGCACAAGGACACTGTTGAGAGAAAAAGTGCCATTGATAATTACATCAGGACAATGAGCACAAACTGGACTGTTCAGGTAAATTGGGACATGTGGTCACCCAGGAAAGAGCCATACTTTATTGCTAAGTTTAATGTTAAAAAGAATATTATGCTTATGGAACTTATGAGAAATTTGCCTTTTGAGTATATTGAGTGTGTCCAGGCTGTAAACAATATTATTCAAACAGTTGCTAAAGGACAACCAGACAAATAGTGCAGGTACTATGGATGTGTACAGAGATTCTACAAAATACTGTGGCTCTTTAACAGTGATTTTGTGTCATGACTATTTGGATTGTTTATATCTATTATGAGATTTGCACTCTATATGTTTCGGCTGTATAACAATGGTAAAGGTTATAATCCCTTCAAATATTCTGCTAAAAATTCTAATATTTGTAAATGTGTAGTGAACACAAAAAGAATGTGTACTTCTAACATGGAAATGATTAGTCTCCAATGATTACTAAGAACCGTTTCTCTGAAGGTATGTTAAGAATAACTAAAGACATGAACTGTAGTTAAACACTTCCATTAACTTCTAGAAAACTCTTCTTAGGTTGTACTTCCTTTGCCTTCAAATATATTCTGGTATCGCCCAACATGAATAAGAAAAAGTCGGCTTGCCCCTGACAATATTTCTATTTACCCATTCTCTTAAAAAATTACCACATGATTGTTGAACCTAATGATAGATTTTCAATCCATTCTCTTTGTTAATCTCACAGTATTCAGTGATCTCTCCTTCTGAAAATTCCACCCCCGTTTTTTTGAAATATTACAGTTTCCTCATGTGTAAACCTTCTAGAAGTGTTTCACCGAAGCTTTTTTCTCCTCCTTTTCCAAAGTTGTTGGTATTGCTTGAGGGTAATGCTGTATGTGTTCTTGTGTCCTTCTTTTCTAAATTATTTTCATCTAACCCAAGAGGTTTCAATATCAATCATGCTGATGACTCCAAATCTCACGCTGACTTTTCATCTCTCTCTCAGTTACTGGATTTCTCACTATATCTCAATTTCAGCTTATTCCAAGCAAAACTCATGTCTTTCTCATGACCAGTTCCACATCTGACTTCCTTGCACAATTCCCTAAAACCGTTGACTGATGGATGCTTTGTGATGGAACAGCATAGCCTTTCACACACTCAACACTGCTTTTCCAGTGCTTGACAGCAATAGTCGTAGGAAATTTTTCATCGTATAATGCTGCCTCAGGAAGCTCAGCAGTGTAGTTAATTCATATCATAGTTAATTCATATTATCATGTTCAAGGCATTGTAGTGCAAAACTTGGGCAACCTTCCTACTTAGGGGCAAAGATTGACTCTATAAATCTTACAGTACAGAGTTGCTGAGCAGAATGCATTACTAACATGGGCAGCTTGTACTCAAGAGAAAAAGGAGAGAGAGGAGAGGGTCAGACTCCCCTTGTCCAGTTTTTCTTCCAAAACTCACCAGTCAAATTAAATCAGAGAAGCAAGGAATGTAATGGAAATGATACCTCCCTTGCGTGAAAAAAAGAATAACATGAATGGAAAGTATCTCCTCCCAATAGTCACATTCTTTTAAGCTAATTGGACAAGTAGTAGCTGGGAAGAGTCATCAAATCTACTACATAACCCAACAGTAAAGTGAGAGTAATAAAGTGTCCCACATTTGGATATAAAACCCCATTGCATTTTCAGATTGCCAAAGAGAATTAAATCCAAAGATTAAATCCCTGGAATTTAAAGTACAAAGCATCAAGTCCACCGTCAAATCTTCTTGTCCTATGGGCTAATTTCACAGGAACTAAAGTCCAAACTTCATTAACTACCCCACCTTCTGGTTCTGCTCAGTCTCAGCCAGATGGTTCTTGATGCCTAGGAAGTGTGATTGTTTCAGCAGCTACAGGCATGTCTGTCTCAAGCCAAGTTCCTCATGCTTCACTTGACAGTCTCAAAAGATTATTTGTCTCACCAACTGATCAAATTTAGAAAACAAGCCAGTCTTTGGGACCCTGGACCAGTTATTTCAAGCAAAGATTTGTTCCCAGAATCTAGAGAAAACCCACTGTATTCAGTGTTGTCAAAGATCTTAGTGGGTGTTCATGACATCAGAGTGAGGAGTAGAGAGGAGAGGAGAGAGGAGAGCCTGGGCTCCTGCCTTGGCTTACCTTCGAAACTCATTAATCTAAGTCCCTCTTTCACCACAACCCCAGGTGAGGAAAGAGAAAGTACAGAGATGGACCAGGTGAGTTATGCTAGTACAGTCCCCTCCACATGGAAGAAAACATCAAGAATGGGAAGGAAGTGTCCTCTCACTAACATAAAATAAAAGTTCAACAGATAATTTTGTTTATTGCAGAAGTCTTTTGTGATTACTTTCTGTCCCTTGACATGTATCCACATTTCAAGTAATGGAGTATTTTCATGACTAAATTATAAGTTTTGTTCCTCATAGCTGTTACCTATAATACATTTATACAAGTTCAATAATTAACTTGCTATTGAACTCATTATTTCTGGATTCTCTGTCACAGAAGAGACAGTGAGAGGCTCACGTGACATCTAAACACAAGGGAAAATACCTGTTGTTTCAAAACTAGAGAAGAAATATTCAATTTGGAGACAATATTTATTTAATCACTAGCCTCTTTCTAGCTAGTTCACTTCTTTAGGCCATGTTCTAAGTCAACAAATAGTTTTCTCAAGAGACGGTTCAAAGAGATAATTACACACATTCTGTAGTAGGATTGGCAACCTTTTTCTGTAAAAGGTCAGATAGTAAATATTTTTGGCTTTTTGGATTATATGGTCTCTGTTGCAAAGACTAAACTCTGCTTTTGTAGCAAGAAAGAAGCTATAAGCAGAGGTAAATGAGTGTGACTATGTACTGATAAAACTTTATTTACAAGTAGGTGATTTGGCCCATTGGCCATAGTTTGCTGAACCCTGTTCTACAGGGGTATTTGAAGATTCAGTAAAATAA
Organism: Delphinus delphis; assembly: GCF_949987515.2. NCBI lineage: Eukaryota > Metazoa > Chordata > Mammalia > Artiodactyla > Delphinidae > Delphinus > Delphinus delphis. Next base: position 28,736,369 of record NC_082699.1, on the reverse strand, counting down.
TATGTTTAATATAATGCATGTCACATGGTAGGCATTCAACAAATACTAGTCTTCCATCCTTCTCTTCTTTAGAGAACACTAAGAATTCTTCCAGTCTTCTAAACATGTTAGGCAACTATATATATATATATATACACTTTTTTATCCAGATCAGAGGCCAGCACAGTGTAAAGGGGATCATTATCACTTCATCATTACCATCACCATCATCATCATCATCTCTAAAGGATTTGTATTCTTATTAAAGTTTATTACTTAATTGTTATTGCAAGAGGTCAACAATATGTCCAGGGACTCAGGCTACTAAATTTAAAATATATGTGTACAAAACAATCCATATGCTTTTATTAAGCAGATCCTGAATACAAGTCAGACTGATATTTAAGTAAGTTTTTACCTATAACATAAAAACTAGTGCAATATTTAGTAGTCTTCCCAAAATGAAACATTAAAAAAATTTATGACTAAAATTAATTTTGAAACAAAGAAGGCTAAAATTAATTTTGCCTTCTTTGTTTCCTAATCCAATAATTTCATTCTCTCCCTTTAAAAATAATGGAATAGGAAGCTACACAAAACTTGTTTCAGAGAATTTGACCAAGTTCTTGGTGTAATAAAAATATATATTTATACATATTTTATTTCTGCATAAGTGCAAAATAAATAACATTATCTTTTCTGTTTTAAGCCATTGCATTATGTTATTCTTCATGTGTAGGACTTCACAACCTAAAATAACTGTTCCCAACTCTTCCTGCACATTTGAATCACCTGGGGAACTTGTAAAACCACTCATGTGAGGACCCCATCTCCAAAGATTCTGAATTAATTTGCTCGGAGTAGGTCCTCACACTGGTATTTTAAAAAAGCTCCCTAGCTGTTTCTCTGTATTGACAGCCTTAGTTGATGGATCTGACTTTTGTTGCTGAAGAAAGCCAAAAGGATGGTATATGAGAAACAGTTCCTCTTTACACAAGACTCTGTATTACTGATTTTTGTAGATTGATTACTGAGGGACTATAATGATTTTAAATAATAATTACAAAAGCATGTTAAATAAAAACATGAAATTTAAAGAAAGTTTCTAAGGCATACCCATATCCTAGCTGTTTCATCTTCATTTGCTGTCCTTTGCTGCTGATGTTAGCAATCAGGTTTTTGGTAAGAATAGCAGCTGCAGGAATAGTCTATTAGTCCTGAGGGCTTGCTGTGGCTTCAGTGGTTTCATGTAAGCCACTTAAAAAATACACATATGCTTTTTTTAAAAATTGAGATATCTATATATTATATTATATATATTAATTTCAGGCTACAACATGATTTAATATTTGTATGTATTATGAAATGATCACCAGAATGTCTCATTAGAGTTTATCACCACATATAGTTACAAAATTTATTTTTCTTATGATGAGAATTTTTAAGATCTACTCTCAGCAACTTTCAAAAATTCAATACAGTATCATTAACTATAGTCACCGTGCTGTCCATTACATCTCTAGGACATTTATTTTATAACTAGAAATTTTTACTGCTTGATCCTCACTTCAGCCATTTCACCCACCCCCAGCTCTGGTGACCACCAATGTGTTTTCTGTATCTATGAGCTTGGTTATTTTGTTTTGTTTTGTTTTTTAGATTCCACATATAAGTGAGATCATATGGTATTTGTCTTTCTCTGACTTATTTCACTTAGTATATTACCCTCTAGATCCATCCATGTTGTTGCAAATGGCAAGATTTTATTCTTTTTTATGGCCAAGTAATATTCCATTATATATATATATATATATATATATATATATATATATATATATATATATATATATATATATATACCACTATTTTGTTATGCATCCATCTATCAATGGACATTTAGGTTGCTTCCATATCTTGGCTATTGTAAATAATGCTGTGATGAACATAGGGGTACATATATTCTTTAAAGTAGTGTTTCATTTTCTTCAGATAGATACCCGGAAGTGGGATTGATGGGTCATATGGTAGTTTTATTTTTAGTGTTTTAAGGAACCTCCATACTGTTTTCCATAGTGGCTGCACCAATTTACATTTCCTCCAACAGGGCACAAGTGTTCTCCCTTTTCCACATCCTCTTCAATACTTGTTATTTGTTGTGTTTTGGATAATAGCCATTCTAACAGGTGTGAAGTGATATCTCATTGTGGTTTTGATTTGCATTTCCCTGTTTACTAGTGATGTTGAATACCTTTTCATGTATTTGTTGGCCATCTGTATGTCTTTGGAAAAATGTCTATTCAGCTTCCCTGCTCATTTTTAAATTAGATTGTTTGTGTTTTTGCTCTTGAGTTATATGAGTTCTTAGTCCCTTATCAGATATATGATTTGCAAATATTTTCTCCCATCAGTAGGTTGCCTTTTCATTTTTTGGTGGTTTTCTTTGCTGCACAGAAGCTTTTTAGTTTTATGTAGTCCCACTTATTTATGTTTGCTTCTGTTGTCTTTTGTTGTCAAATCAAAAAAAAATCATTGCAAGGCCAATGGTCAAGGAGCTTAATGCTTATATTTTCTTCCAGGAATTTTATGGTTTAAGGTCTTATGTTCAAGTCTTTAATCCATTTTGAGTTAATTTTTGTTTGTGGTATAAAATATGGGTCCAATTTCATTATTTTGCGTGTGGCTGTTCTGTTTTCCCAATATCATTTATTGATGAGATCCTCCTTTCCCTATTGTATATTCTTTGCTCCTTCATTGTAACCTACATATGCTTTAAGTGTACAAACAGTGTAATTTGTTTGCACTTTAATTTCTAAAAGCAAATAATTTTTCACATCTAGAAATTAGCCTAGGAAACAGGTTAGGCTTGCTGACAGAGTGAATATTAATATTTATCAACATTCCGTCTTAATATTGCTTTTAATTGCTGTTATATACATGGATTTCTAAATGATGTGAACCTAAGGAGTTGGACCAGATTCGAGGAGAGAAGGTGGAGAGAGTACAAAGAATGGTAGTTGAGGTTAGAACAGCTTCAGGAATAATTCAGTTTGCAGCAGGCCCCCTCTTGTTTTGGGCAAACTCCACAGAACATCTGCTGTAGATCCTAAAACATGGCGACACAGTGCCTGAATATTCCACCCAGGACAGGGAGTTAGCTTCACGTGATACCCTCTAGCTGAGGCAGGCTGTGTGGTAATTTGAATTTAATCCCAGATGTTCAGGTGGATCTTTTACTAACAGTCCCTTCATCATGTCTTGTTCATGATTTTTATTTAATGTGCCTTCTTTGAGTCACACTTTAGTGAAAGCTTGAAGCTTTGAAAAAGCAAACTGTTTACCCTCTGTCCCCATGGTAATGCCTAAGAGCTATATGCTTTTGCTGACCCCTCCACACAGGCTGGGGAATGGTCAGTGTAGAGGCCACTGTTTTGTTTTTAAAACTAAGCACCTGGACTAATTTCATAGCCTATGTTCCAGTTGGGCAGATGGAAGGAGGATTTTTGCACCATCTTCTGATAACCCTCCCAGCACCGGACACTGCATTGGGCCACACACACAATGTATTAGCCCAGTGAGTTTGGGGTCCAGGAGAGTTCTTCTGACAATTCTGACAGCTGTCAGGAATTAAACTGCACCTGAATGTTGAGGATCTTAAATGTGCCACCATTCTATATAGATGAAACTATGATATATAGTAGGTAGGAACCAAAAATAAAATGAAAAGCAAGTACTTAAGTTCTCTTGGCTTATTCCTTTAGACAATTTTATTCCTTATCCAATAACTAATGTAGAAAACTGAGATAGGCTGGGTTTGAATCCTACTCCTCCAATTGTCAGTTGTGTTGCCTTGGGCTTGTTTTCTTCTTTGGACCTCAGTTGCCTCATCCAAAAATGGGAACAACAATGTACCTACCTCACTGGATTGGTAAATGTTTGTAAAGCACTTAACACCTTGCCTACCCCATAGTAAATGTCAATTTATTAAAAGAAGGACAAAGGACAGTTATTTCTATGTTATCTGACACTCAAACAATTGCTTCATTCTCTATTGTTCATGTGATTGCTTTCTCTCCAAAACCAAATCATAATATTTTTATTGACAAAGATTTTTGTTTTCACTTTTATTTTAAAAACTCTTCTTGAGATTTTTAATGCAGAAGCAAGAGTAAATGCTGTGTGAAGTGGAAAACTAGATTGCTTTCAAATGTATCAGTCTAAAATTTATGAGTCTTTGTAGAATAAATGGATTTTTTTTCACTTTGTTTGATAACAGCAAAAGATACCTAATTTCCATTTTGTTTTTAGTTCTGCTTTGTATGGAAAGATTATTAATGATTTCTAGACAGGGCATTAAATAATCTTGAATCATAAATTGAGACAATCCTTTCTTAATTATCTTCCATTCCCTTTGATTTTGTCAAGGAAAGGTGTCTCAGTTTCAAGTTGATAAGACTTTATCATCTTAGTAATCTTTGTTAATGGAGTTGGCAGAGATCAGGCTGCAGTTTTAGGAGGCAACAGTATTTAGTGGGAATTAAATAATACCATATTGATTTCATTGTGTATATGTTTATGTATAATTTCTATTTTTGCTAAATTAAACTGGTTAGTACAATACCATTTAAAAGTATTTGAAATAAATAATGAGCCATTTAAAGAAAAGTATTTACTAAATAACAGCCCAACTGATACCCATACATGAAAAAGATATGACTGTGGCAATCGAATAGCTCTGAATTGGGAAAAGGCCAGACTAGGTGACCTGCCACTTTTCCTTCAGATCTCAGGTACTCTGAATGGCAAAGTGAGAATCTGACTCACCCCTTTGGTGCTAGGAGGAGCTGATCTACAGGACCATGACTCCAGGGGCCATGTTGGAATGAATATGCTTCCCTTGCCTCCCACTTGGCCTGCCTTTTCCTTGTGAGCTGCAAAGAACAGGAAAGGAGCTAGAAAAGAAAAGGAGACTGGAGTAGAAATAAGAAGAATATTCATTCTCAGATTGTCTGGACATGGCATATGTTTCCTCAGAAAAAAAGAAGAGATTCTCTGGTGAAAAAGAAAGACAGCTGTAGTCTGAACACGTCTAGTAACATTTTAACCCAGCAATGAAAATATCTTAGTATCTGAAGCTATTGGTTTATTCATGGGTTTGCTGGGGGTTTTTTTGTTTTTTGTTTTTGTCTCCCTGATTTAAGCTGGCTACTCTCCAGTATGAACAGGAGACAACGTTTTCCATATTGTAACTTATATTGCTCTCTCTCTCTCTCTCCCTTTCTAATCCTTTTGCTCCTCTGAATTTTCTGAGATGTTTTTCCATTACCTCAAAAATATTTGCCTAAAGAATATGAAATAATTTCTTCACTAAGTTTAATAAAACTTTTGACAGGCCAAAGAATATGAAAACAGTATTTAGAACATTTGAGTCTGATAAAGATTTCTCTTAGATGTCTACAACTGTATAGTGTTTATATACTAAAAGTTGACTAGAATTTGATTTTTTTGTGTGCTTTTTCTAACTGAACCCCACCATTGTCCATTGAATGAACAAATCTATGATTTCTATTTAATTCTTGTTATTCATTTAAAAAATTGTCTCTATCAAGGCTAAGATTCTACATATGCTTATTGGAGTGTGAGTATGTTCTCAGTTGTTTAAAAAAAGATAGATAATTCTTTCAAATTAGTAGTACAAAGCCATCCATTATTCTTTTCTCAACATTTTATTAAATATTTCATAGTATATCCCCTTTTGAATCATAAATGTAAAAACACGCTTTCTGTTAATAACTTCCAATAATTGAAATCAAAGCTGGCATTAAAGCTTTCTCAAGAGTAGAGTCTTTCATTTTTCAGGAATTTGAACTTTAGGAAATTGCACCACAAACTGTAGTTAGCTAGGGGATCTATCTATCTTCTTTTCAAAGCAATGTCTTTTCTTTCATACTTATTCCTTTTTTTTTTAACTTCTTTATTGGGGTATAATTGCTTTACAATGGTGTGTTAGTTTCTGCTTTATAACAAAGTGAATCAGTTATACATATACATATGTTCCCATATCTCTTCCCTCTTGCGTCTCCCTCCCTCACACCCTCCCTATCCCACACCTCCAGACGGTCACAAAGCACCGAGCTGATCTCCCTGTGCTATGCGGCTGCTTCCCACTAGCTATCTACCTTATGTTTGGTAGTGTATGCCTCTCTCTCGCTTTGTCACAGCTCACCCTTCTCCCTCCCCATATTCTCAAGTCCATTCTCCAGTAGGTGTGTGTCTTTATTCCTGTCTTACCCCTAGGTTCTTCATGACATATTTTTTTCTAAAATTCCATATATATGTGTTAGCATACGGTATTTGTCTTTCTCTTTCTGACTTACTTCACTCTATATGACAGACTCTAGGTCTATCCACCTCATTATAAATAGCTCAATTTCGTTTCTTTTTATGGCTGAGTAATATTCCATTGTATATATGTGCCACATCTTCTTTATCCATTCATCCAATGATGGGCACTTAGGTTGCTTCCATCTCTGGGCTATTGTAAATAGAGCTGCAATGAACATTGTGGTACATGACCCTTTTTGAATTTTGTTTTTCTCAGTGTATATGCCCAGTAGTGGGATTGCTGTGTCATATGGTAGTTCTATTTGTAGTTTTTTAAGGAACCTCCATACTGTTCTCCATAGTGGCTGAACCAATTCACATTCCCACCAGCAGTGCAAGAGGTTTCCCTTTTGTCCACACCCTCTCCAGCATTTATTGTTTCTAGATTTTTTGATGATGGCCATTCTGACTGGTGTGAGATGATATCTCATTGTAGTTTTGGTTTGCATTTCTCTAATGATTAATGATCTTGAGCATTCTTTCATGTGTTTGTTGACAGTCTGTATATCTTCTTTGGAGAAATGTCTATTTAGGTCTTCTGCCCATTTTTGGATTGGGTTGTTTGTTTTTTTTGTTATTGAGCTGCATGGGCTGCTTGTAAATTTTGGAGATTAATCCTTTGTCAGTTGCTTCATTTGCAAATATTTTCTCCCATTCTAAGGGTTGCCTTTTGGTCTTGTTTATGGTTTCCTTTGCTGTGCAAAAGCTTTGAAGTTTCATTAGGTGCCATTTGTTTATTTTTGTTTTTATTTCCATTTCTCTAGGAGGTGGGTCAAAAAGGATCTTGCTGTGATTCATGTCATAGAGTGTTCTGCCTATGTTTTCCTCTAAGAGTTTGATAGTTTCTGGCCTTACATTTAGGTCTTTAATCCATTTTGAGCTTATTTTTGTGTATGGTGTTAGGGAGTGATCTAATCTCATACTTTTACATGTACCTGTCCAGTTTTTCCAGCATCACTTATTGAAGAGGCTGTACTTTCTCCACTGTACATTCCTGCCTCCTTTATCAAAGATAAGGTGACCATATGTGCGTGGGTTTATCTCTGGGCTTTCTATCCTGTTCCATTGATCTATATTTCTGTTTTTGTGCCAGTACAATACTGTCTTGATTACTCTAGCTTTGTAGTATAGTCTGAAGTCAGGGAGCCTGATTCCTCCAGCTCCGTTTTTCATTCTCAAGATTGTTTTGGATATTTGGGATGTTTTGTGTTTCCAAAAAAATTGTGAAGTTTTTTGTTCTAGTTCTGTGAAAAATGTCAGTGGTAGTTTGATAGGCATTGCATTGAATCTGTAGATTGCTTTGGGTAGTAGAGTCATTTTCACAATGTTGATTCTTCCAATCCAAGAACATGGTATATCTCTCCATCTATTTGTATCATCTTTAATTTCTTTCATCAGTTTCTTATAATTTTCTGCATACAGGTCTTTTGTCTCCTTAGGTAGGTTTATTCCTAGATATTTTATTCTTTTTGTTGCAATGGTAAATGGGAGTGTTTTTTTGATTTCACTTTCAGATTTTTCATCATTAGTGTATAGGAATGCCAGAGATTTGTGTGCATTAATTTTGTATCCTGCAGCATTACCAAATTCATTGATTAGCACTAGTAGTTTTCTGGTAGCATCTTTAGGATTCTCTATGTATAGTATCATGTCATCTGCAAACAGTGACAGGTTTACTTCTTGTTTTCTGATTTGGATTCCTTTTATTTCCTTTTCTTCTCTGATTGCTGTGGCTAAAACTTCGAAAACTATGTTGAATAAGAGTGGTGAGAGTGGGCGTCCTTGTCTTCTTCCTGATCTTAGTGGAAATGCTTTCAGTTTTTCACCATTGAGGATGATGTTGGCTGTGAGTTTGTCATATATGGCCTTAATTATGTTGAGGAAAGTTTCCTCTATGCCTACTTTCTGTGGGGTTTTTAATCATATATTGGTGTTGAATTTTGTCAAAAGCTTTCTCTGCATCTATTGAGATGATCAGATGGTTTTTCTCCTTCAATTTGTTAATATGGTTTATCACATTGATTGATTTGCATATATTGAAGAATCCTTGCATTTCTGGAATAAACCCCACTTGATCATGGTGTATGATCCTTTTACGTACTTATTCCTTTGGTAAATAATTTTGCAGCATTTATTGCTGAAGGGAAGAGAGAAAGTTATCATCTAGGTATAAAATGAAATATTTTGAGACATAGCAAATAGTGTTTTAATCTGAGGGGTGTTTTTCCATGTAGATACACACATCATTTTCCAAGATAATTTACATCTGCTAATGGTTGAGTAAGCTCACCCTTATATTATATATATTATAATATAAAAAGTTCTATACACACACACACACACACACACACACGTATATATATATATATATATATATATATATATATATATATATATATATATATACACATTAATATCACATTAATGTATTATCTCTATACTTCTGGACCATAGTTGTAAGAAGCATTACTGGAGTCAATGATCTAAGCTGTAGGTAAATAGTCAATCTTCTAAGCAAAACATTTAAGAGGTATCATTTATATAGGCTGCATGTGATAATTCACCAACTGAAAGTGACATAAGCATCAAATCACACTCTCAGTTGCTGACAGAAGTTTTTGTTGTTGTTGTTTCTTTTTTTTAATGAGTAAGAAAAAATCTGAGAGAAAAGTTGTATAAATATTTTAAAATTTAGTCTAAGAATTTTAGAAGTCTAAAATTAATTCAAACCTGGTTTTCATATTAAACAGAACAAGAATGCTTCCTTCTCAAAAAACTCACACATAAAACCAGGTACAGAAATGAAGGAGAAGAAGAAGAAAAAAAGGAAACCTTTCTGTTACAGAACAGAGGAAAATTGGTGCCATTGTGTCTAGTACTCCCTAAAAAGGAAAAGAGATAAATATTTACTAAACAATATAAATCCTTCTGGTCAACATCCAAAATATGAATGCACAGCTCTGTACAGCCTTTGGTTCCTCTTATCCAGTTTTGATGTGATAAACAGAGTTTCTTAGTCTGATCGTATATTTGGTAGGTACAAAAGTTTTAAGATAAAGCAAATTCTTTCCTCTGAATGCCCTGAAACTGTATGCAACATTTTGTGGGAATGTACACAAGTGCATTTTTGTTTTGTTTCTCTGAGATGTTAGCTCACAGAATTTATTAGGGTCTCAAAGGGATTTGTGGCATAATCAAGGTTAAGAACCACAGTAAGGAGGTAATGAACTAGAATGGAATTTCAAGCACCTTACAGCAGTTGGGGTAAAACTCTGGATAGGCCTCCCATTCCCTTGTACTCAAAAAGAGTACATACTATATGACTCCATTTATAGAAAATTCTAGACAATTCAAAATAAAATATAGTGACTGAAAGTAAATTATTGTTTGCCTGGGGTCTGGGAGCAAGGGGCAGGATGAGAGGATGGATGGTATGTGTTTTGAAGCTTTTTCCTCTTTAAACCTTAGACTTCTCCATTGAATGATTTTTTATTTTAAGATGAGTCATCCCTGGTATTCTTTCCTAGGCATCGGTGGTTGAGGGAGAAGTTTGGCAGACTTAGAGTGTTCCTTTTAGTTCTTTCTACCTTTTATATATAGTAATTTTTCAGTACAATAGTCTTTTCCTACCAACAGTTCTGGTTGTCTTTCTTTCTCTAGACTGGCATCCATGATCAGCTATCTGGCTCTGCTTCTGGGACAACTTGAGAAAGACCCTTATTCTTTTACTCATTATTATGCAGTTGCTAACTAACTTGCTTCTGCAAAGTTAACTGTTAATGCCATTCATGAAACAACTTTCAATTACCAGTGAAAGCTATAAAGGGGAACATCATAATGAACACTGAGATAATAAAAATGATTGTAATAACTTCCATTTATTATATTTCTCTTATGTGCCAGGGATTGTGCTTTAAAGATACTATCTACATTAATTATTGCAAAACTTCTATAACAGACATTATTCTCCATATTATACAGAAAAAAGAAAAGGGTACTCAGAAAAACTGAGCAAATTTCCCAAGGTTGCACAATTACTAGGCAAGAAGAGGGAATTTGGAACAAGTAGGGTAGGGCTCTCCAGAGACAGTGCTTAGTTCACCCTAGTTTACTGATTCTTTTGATAATAATACATGACATATTAATTATAGTGTTATTTTTCCACCAAGTTTCATTTCAGTTGAAAAATTACTTCACTTAAATTTCATCTCACATTTCCTCTGTGATGGAATCAAGTTGCCAAGAGTATGAAGACAGGCAACAAAAGCTGGGGTAATCCACCACTCCAAGTGGTGTAGAGATGGATTATTTTGTTATTATTATTGATAGTTACCAAGATGAAGTCAAGTTAAAAACTAATTCTTTGAGGGATATAATTGCTGTATCTTTCTCCTAAGAGTAGTCATTATCCAAAATCATTAAAAAATTTATTATATATGTGCCATTTCCATGTCTACCTTGCCCATTACATGTTATTCCAGGAAAAGTGTTATTTGGTGGGGAGGAGAGAAGCACATTTCATGAGAACAGAAAATTATAATGTTTCTAAATTAATGTTTTAGTCACATAAAACTGTAGTCAACTCATTCTTTCATCTTTACATATGCAAAGATTAAATAGTGTGATAATCATTTTCTTAATTTTTGTACTATCAACCATTTATATAGACTAAAAGAATTTGCCATGAAAAGTTCAAATTGTGTGATGTTGATCCTCTTGGACTATGATTATTTAAGGAGGGGCTAATCTATATTTATTGCTTCCTGAAAGACCCTCCCTTTACAAAATCAGAGCCATAAATCTGCCAAAATGCTAGTACATGTGACAATTGCTGAAGACCATTAAGTCTTGGCATTGCCAATAAGTTCTGTGACTCAGCATCCACTGAGCTACCCTCAGCAGACAGGGTCTCTCACTGTGCCTTCACACCGAGTGTGACAAGGTGTGGCCCTGAAGGTCTTTGAAAACTGTTTAGAACAAAATACACACTTTCGTACTTTTTAAAAAATATCAAAGTCACATGCTATATATTATTTTTATTTTTTTATGTGTATGTTGTATATAAAATCAAAACAAGTGGTTTATTTTTCTTACCCTGGTACTCTCATTCCTTTTCCTGCTTTATTTTTATCTCCCATTGAGTCAAAAACTTCAAACAACGAACTTATTAACTGTTTACACGTATATTCCCCCTTAGTTATACTAGGCTATCCGGTGTCTAGTTTATGATATTTAACGATTCACAGGGGTGGAGAGCACTGGCAAAGACAGTTCTTTTTAACCTAATGTCTTTTCCTGTTAGAATGACACTTAAGTTAGACATACTTTTTCCTGGTCTGTTCCTTCTGAGTTTATATAAAAGAACTTGTAGAAATTAATTCACCAGAGAGGCAGCCTAATCTCTTCAACAGAAATTATTGAACGTAACAAATTAAATTTCCTTAGTTTAAGAGAAATTTTTCTTCCCACAACTATAAAAAAGTCAATATATTTGGAGGCCAGGATTAAGTATGGTAAGGTTTAAATAAAGTGCTATGCTTGCTCTTTGTTATATCTGTTTTTTAGCCGGAAGATGATCTTCTGTAGTCTTTGATTTCTTCCTTGCATTTTCTCCCAATTTTAGCAAGGAAGTTTTGCAGCTATAATTTTATTTTCATTATTCATATATTTTTATTATAAATTTTTTTTATTCATTCGTTATTTATTTTTTATTATAATTGTCCCTAATTTGGCTAATCATTTAGAATTATTGTCCTTTTTTCATAGCTGTTTCAACAAATTCTACTTCTGAAAGAAAGGATATCTGAATAAATGGAATTTAAGATTTGATTAAAGCACTGATACCAATCTCTGAAACATTATCTCTTAAGTAATACTATGTGTCTGCTATGCTGTCTCACTTATTAGTATAACTTCATAAATACTTACATGGATACTTTTTACAGATTTATTGAGATATAACTGATATACAACAAGGGATACATGTTTAAAATGTACAGTTTGACAAAGTTTAAACTATGTTTGCATCTATGAAGCCATATGATTATATGTAGTGTAGCTATGTTGGTAGTTACATGAATTTTTAAATCAAAGTAAATTTTTAAAAGATATTTTTTAAGTGAAATTGCAATTTAGGTGGTTAACTCCCAGTTTGGTTCATTTTCTTTATGAAGTATGAAGACTCAAGGTGGTATATTTTGTGTGGTAAATGTGATAGAATTAAGTTCATAGTAATTCTAAATGGATTTCTAGGACTTAAAAAATGGTTTCTAAATGACTAATATCTTTATCTACTTGTTTTCACCTAACATTTTCTTAACGTTATTTTATTATTTAATTGGACATCTTTGCAATCCAAATTTTGCAGGACCTATTTTTCCAAATTCTCCCATAAATTTATTTGACTCTGCACATTCTTGTCCTTAACATTCATTTGATCTGGTTACCACATTCGTGAATTCCAAAGTAAAATAAGATTATTTTAACAGTTATTCTAAAATGATTTATGACCCCCAAGATGTACTTTCCTTTCATTTTAGTTTGTACCCTAGTTAAACATTTACACACACACACAAGTGTATGTCCTCAGAAACTCTGTGCTGCTCTGTTGTTGGTCCCAGCTGTCTAGAAGGAGTCTCTGTGTTGCCACCAGTCTGCATAGTCTGATAGCAGTCAGATCTTGCCCAGCCAGGGTGAGGCTGTGACGTGCGTGCCCTCACATAAGCTTCATGTCAAATAACACACCATCTCCTCCTGCGTCCCTCTGACACCACGAAGGCGAGAGCAGATTGCAACTCTTCTCACATGTTTCTGAGAGTTATGAAGTGAGTTCTTTTTCTTGGAATCTCAGTGCCTGCCTGGATGCCTGGTTTTTCTGAGCTCAGAAAATTCATCTGTTTCTGAACTGTAAAAACTTGTTCTTTATGCCAAATAGATATGATTTTTTAAATATCTTGTATTTCTTCTTGCACTGGTTCCTTTAAAAATATCTACACTATTTTAGGCCTCTGACAGCTAGATAAGGTAAGGGGGCTGAAGCAGTATTTCTTCAATGTCTACTCCAGCACAGCATCAATATAAATATTTATGCTTATATTGAGGAGACCTCCCAGAGTTATTGTTCCCCATCAATGATGAAGTTCTCAGGAGGTGGGTGGGGTCCCACATCCTGTGTATCTGTATTAGACTGTAAAACCCTTGAAGGCAATTTATTTTTGCATCTTAACTGAGCTGGCAGAGTCCCTACACATAGCCAGTGTTTAACAATTGTTTATAAAATGAATCTCTCTATGGCCAGGAAGAGAGGTAAAGCCAGTGCCATATTATGTCAGGCTAGAGGCAGCAGTGAGTGAACATAAGAGAAATGCAGCTCAGCATAGTTTTGAAAGTTAATTTCTGGTTACTCAATTTATTTGATATACATTTAAGTGGAGATTTTTAAAGGTGAGCCACTATTGCCCAGACCTTTGGAATATGAATGTTTAATATTATCTCTGCATTGTGGGTTAATTATGGACTTTATTTGGTTGCAAGACAGCTGTTGAAGCAGCTTTATAAACTGAATGGACATCATTACTTCTACTGTCCAGTGTAGGACACCTTGGAATGAATTCTTGCTACGAGAAGAAACATTAAAATGTGAACTAGAAGAAAACTAGTTTTTAAAGTTTGTCTTTTTTATTTTTAACATGTTTATTGTAGTATAATTGCTTTACAATTATCCTGCTGTCTAACAAAATGAATCCACTATATGCATACGTATATCCACATATTCCCTCCCTCTTGCCTCTCCTTCCTACCCTCCTTATCCCACCCCTCTAGCTGGTCACAAAGCACCGAGCTGATCTCCCTGTGTTATGCAGCTGCTTCCAACTAGCTATCTATTTTACATTTGGTAGTGTATATATGTCAATGTTACTCTTTTACTTCGTCCCAGGTTACCCTTCCCCCTCCCCGTGTCCTCAAGTCCATTCTCCACGTCTGTGTTAAAGTTTGTCTTATATTCCCCTAACATTCTAGGTAAAGTCCTGAACAGAATGAAGGAATGGTCAAAACACTGTTAGAGATTCCTACTATCCTTGAGATTCTGGGAAAGTCTAAGAAAGGATAAGGAAAAGAAAAACATTTAGTTGTGTCTTAGTGATAAAGAAAAGATGAATATTTTTTAACTTAATCCTTGTTGAAAATCTTTTAAAATATATTGGTCTATATCTTTACCTCAATAAATACATTATGTTGATGTACAATTGAATACTATTGAATCTTTCTTTAGAAATCTAGAATCTTTTGGTCCCTTGGATCATGGTGTTTCCATAGTTGTTAATCAAATTCTTGTTTGAATTCCTACCACATTAATAATATTCTAGTGATTAGAGGAACAATAATATAAAAATATAATCTTATATACAAGTTTGGGAAATAAAATATACAGAGAGGATATGACATTTCAAATACCAGCAAGATATTTTCATTGAATGTAAGATGCCATAGATTATGATATACACAATTACTTTTGTGATGTTAAAAAGATAAAAGAATAGTCAAGTATATTTGCAATATGTCATTGATTAAGCTGTATTCTGAATTGAGAGATGTTAAGTATGAAAAAAGTGTGCGTCTCAGAATTAACAACACACTGCATATTGGACATAAGAGAGGATAAACTGTAATCAAAAAACTTGTTGGCAACAGAGATGATAACTGCTCATGAGTGGCACATGAGGACTGGTAGGTAGGACTTCGTTGGGAAAATGTGATATTTCAGGAACAAGAGAATAGCATAAAGAAAGGTAGAGTTGATTACTCTAGAGGCAGAAGCAGAGACACCTATTAGATTATATATGTGCTAGACCTAGGACATATCCCAATATTTGCTTTTCTGAATAAAACTCTAGTATGTATTTTCTGGTGTTCACAGAAATAAAACAAATTCTAGATTTTAGAACCATTGGTGTTTTTAAAATATCAGAGACTAAATACTCTGTCCTTAGGATACACTTTTACACCTGAGAAAACTGAGCCCATGTGAAGAGACATAATTAAAGTTACACAGGTAGTAAGTGGTGAAGGGAAAATGATGGCTCAGGTCTCCCACATTGTAGAGCAGCGACCAAGGTTCTGAGGGCTCCAGTGAATGGAGATCTTAGTGTACCTTCCATGTCCACATCTCGAGATAGACAACCAGGCATCCTCAGTTCCAAAAATGTTTATCAGGGTATCCTGGCTTGTTTCTTGTTAAACCCTATGTTTTAAGACAGGTAACTGTTAGACACTACTAGTCACTAAAAATATTTCTAGTGGAAAATGCTACTGGCAACAATCATTAAATGAACTGGGCAGCATGAGAAATTATTGAAGAAAAGAATATGGGCAGTTGTGACCTTCATCGGTGTGTAAAGTCTTTGAATACATGCAAAATGCTTTCAACAGTGCCTAGCAGCTAATGTATATGTTATTATTTTACCTCTCTGGTCAGAGAGTAATGGTCTTACATGCTCTAGAATTTGGAAAAGTGTTGCCTAATTAACCAAGATAAGCCAGATATATGTATAATATTTAAATATCTGAAGAATGAAAAGATATATGTAATATAAAATATAAATATAATTAAATATATAATATAATATAAATATAATTAAAATATATAATTTAAAAGAATTCTGGACAATTCTGGATGATGCAGGAAGTGGGTTTTGTTCATGTCAATAAATGCTATCACAGCAGAAATAAAAATGGAAAACCAAGAGATGTGCTGTGTTCTGCTTTCATCAGTGCAATTTTAACCTTAACTCCTCAGTTTGTAATACACAAATCACTTTGGGGGATGTGGTAGGAGGCTGGAAATAAAGTTCCTGAAAGGGCATATTTCTTGAGTGGTCTGAGTATGATCTAAAATATAAAGCTCTAATGGGATGTTTATGATTAAAATTCTGTTCAAACCAAGTATTCAATATAGCTGTATTAATTTAATCTCTTTGGGGGTATTGGGGAAGATTTAAGACATTTGGAAGTATTGGGAATGAGCAATACAAACATAATTTAAACATTTTTGTTGTTCCATGATAATATATATTCTGTACATGTGCATATTCACTTACCCTACCCATTGCTATCTCCTTCACCAAAAATAATTTAGGCTTTTATTTAAAAGAAAGGACCTATAAATATTTAGAATAAATATTTCTAGCTCATCACTGAACCACTGTAGTTACTGAAAACTATATTTCTCATCAGGGCCTGTGTCTTATCATAGTTTAGCTGGACTTTGGTACATCCATTTCAGATTTGGCGTGTTTTCCAGAGGCAAGGACCTAGGAAGAAATTTTACATCTGGTGTTACAACAGAAAAGAGAAAATCATTCAGATATCTAGGATATAAACCAAAAAAGTAAATTTATGTGTATGTGTGATAAAGATGGTATAAATAGACATAGTTCTTATCCTGGTGTAATTTTAATAAACCTTATATAGACGTTTACATGTATAATTAACACAGTAATAATTATTATTAATAATATTTTAGCTCTATTTGTTGAATTTTTACTATGGTCAGGAGCAGTGTCGATGCTTTAATGCAATATTGAATTGTTTTAACAGCTCTGTTTGGTAGCTATATTTATTCGCAGTTACAGATGAAGAAATTAAGTTCACGGAGGTACAGTTGTTTCAATGAGGTCACACAGCAATTTGTGACAGAGTCAACTCTGAAGTTGATCTTTATGCTCTACTATGGCATGAAAATAGATTAAGTATCGGAATAGGGATATGAGCAAAATGCTTCAGGAACAAGGGAGCCACTTACATTCCCTGTGGGAGTGAGTGGGTGGATTAAAGAAAATTTTACAGAAAAGAGGACATTTGAACCGGAAGACCAAAGAAATGTCTTTCTGGGGAGAGGGACTAGTCTATGTAAAAGTCTGGATGTCTGAGAGGGATGTTGGAGGAACAGTAAAGAATCTCATGTGCATAGATTACAGAGACGGCTTGGTGAGAGTGAGGCTAGATGATGTTAGAGTGATGCCAGACCGCAAAGTGTCCCAGAGACCATGCCAAGGTGTTGGGCTTTATCCTGTGTGCAAAAGAGAGCATATTTTCCACTGGCTTGGAATCATAACCTTGGTAGCCTTGTGTACAGACCACCTGGAAGAGTGAATTAAAGTAGTGACACAGGATGGTGGAAGAGGCACTTTATTCAAGAATCACTTCAACTGGGTAAATCTTGGTGACTAAGTGGATATGGAGATTGAGGAAGAGAGAGTTTAGAATATCATAAGTGTATATCATAGGGTTTACTGCATAATTATGAAATATTAGGCCATGACCAAACAAGCACCATAGGTTTACTTCTTAGATTCCAACCAGTAGTGTAGCTAGGTTTGCGTTCGGATCAACTAGTTTTCCCCTGTGACTTATAGTTGGCGGCATATAGCTTCTTGTTTCCATCTGATAGAGTTAAGTTTCTAAACCTGCATGCTCATTTTAAGTCTATACATCTAATTCTGGGCAGTTTGAATAATTAAGGAGGCATTTAATAAGATAGCTTTATTAATCAGCTACCATTTATTACAGTTTAATTTTTACCTCACTGGGTAAAAATAGTGGCCAAATAAATATATAGTTTCTCAATGGACCCTGACTTCATGTGATAGTCCCCAAAGTTCTCTGGGACAGGATGTTTGTGGTTTCACCACCTCGGCCGCTGCTCAGCCAGCTTTCTGCATTCTCTCCTCCCTGGATCCCACTTCCCACCCCTCCAGTCATGGTCTCTCCAGCCCTAATGGTACTGTTGCTCCCCTTAGCTCCCAAACTGGACTAACTGTTGGGGCAACAGGAGCTTGGTTTGGGATAAGCAGAAGAGATAAGATCAAAGTCCCAACACAAACAGAGTAAGAAATAGCCTGCCTTTTGAGATCTTGGCCGACGACACACCAACCTTGTGTTTATAAAGACTTCAGTGCCTCACAAGGGAAGCATGGCAACAGAAAAATTGGATGAGATATTCAAGTTTCTCCATATTTTAGGTTATAGGCGAAGTCAGTTATATATCTTAGGATCTCTCTTTTTTTTTTTTTTTTTTTTACTCTTCTTAGAGTTGCTTTCTAAATCAGATCTTGTTGAAATCAGATTGAAATGTTCCCTTTGATTTATAAGGACATGCTCAATTGAATTTTTAAAAAATGTAATAGATACCTTTAAATTTAATAATTTAATGTGTCTACTTTAGAAAATAGGATTAATCAGAATCATATATAAGCTTGAGATTTTTGTAGATCTGCCGTTCTAGTTTGAGGTCAAAGACCAAAATTTTATGTTTTTATTTATTTATTTGAATTTAATTTTTATTTTATATTGGAGTATAGTTGAGTTACAATGTTGTGTTAGTTTCAGGTGTACAGCAAAGTGATTCAGTTATACATATGTCCATTCTTTTTCAGATTCTTTTCCCATATAGGTTATTACAGAATACTGAGTAGAGTTTCCTGTGCTAAATTTTAAAAATCATTCCTTTTTTATTACCATTCCCCTCAGCTGAATTCTTAGAGCTGCTAATCCTTTTGCTGAATTTTGTGGCCTGAGTTTTCTTTTCTTTTTCAGGATATAGTAGTAATAAATGAATGTATTATTGTAAAGAAGAGTTTCATATAATACAGTATTGTTCATATAAATCATTTTGCTGGTCTAGGTTTAATAAAGCAATTAATATATTGATTCAAATATATTAGAACAGTCACATGAGCTTTTGATATTAGCCACATAACTAGGAATCTCTGTGATTTGTTTTTACTGAGAGGTGTCTTAGGAGGGTCCAGGTTTAACATGGAGAGAGTCAACCTAATTCTAGTAATATATTAAAACCTTATTTATGCATTCTTCATTTTATTAGGAAAATGGGTATCTTGGAAATTATGAACTCTGTAATTCAAGATGTTTTGTTTATGTGAAAAAAAAGCATTGCTAAAACTCCTAGGAAGTTTGAATTGATACTTGGGCTTTAATATTTCTGTCAAAATGCTTCTGGAGGCCTTACGTGAATGTTCTGAGTTCTAAGAAGTTTTTCAATGTCCCAAGAGTGATTTTGAAAAAGCACAACACAAAAATGTTGAATTTCCCATGAAAGTCATGAAACCATAGGCGAGAAAGGAGGCTCTAGGACCTTTTAGCCTGGCATCCCAGGCATAGATTTTTCCCAAGAGCATGACACATCTTCATAAAGTTTTCATGGTTCTTCTCTTTAGCTTCTCAAAGGAGTCCTGGGCAAACAAATGGTTAAAAACCCCTGATCTAGGACCTCCCATTGCTCTAAACGTAATCAATCTTAGTTTTGCCATTAGCTTAGCACCCAGTTAAACAACAAACACTATATTAGTCCCTGGAGTGACCCATGCTTATTTTTACATACAGAAAGTTGTAACCACAAAGGTAGCACCTCTTTCTTTGCATGAGTTTTGCTGTAATATCATTCATTAAACCCCAGGCTGTGGGATTTCTTTGGTTCTTACATGCTCAAGGCAGTACAGTCGTTTGTGTGAATCAGGAACTCCGTGACCCTGACTCACCGCCCCCTTTCTGGGTTAATCTGGTCCCCTCACAGTTGCTGCCACGAGACACTCGGCCACACTCACCGTGAATCAGAAAAGCTAAAAATGGTTGGGGAAAAAATAGATTAATGGTCATAGTTTATTCCTGAAATGTGTTATTATTAGCTTGATTCAGTTAAATGTTAAATGAAGCAGGCATATTTAACTAATGCTTTACTAAATTGCTATTTATCTACTAAATTGCTATTTATTTTATATTATTTTTTAAGGCTTTTTTTTTTTAATTTCAGCCAAGGAATGATGCATGCTACAGATTAATCTTTACTTTTCTCCACAAAGAATACCACCATTTCAACCCCCAGTGAACATGGCACTTTTTTGTTTCTTCCCCTTCTAATTTATTCCAAATTTTCAAGTGTTTTCTTCAGTAATGATGTTTTCTCCTGTCGCTCTGGTCTGCTGTCTGTCTCCATAGTTGCTAAAGACTCAATCTCACAGGAATAACATTCCTTGAACAACATTTTGGAAGATATTACTGAAAGAAGAAATCAAGAATTACAGTTTCATCACAGTTATTATATTCAATAACAGATAGTCTTTGATCCACACAAGGTGCCTGTGGACTAGACTTTTAATCTTCATTGCAGTGGATCAGTGCCTTAACAGCTTTACTAGAGAACAGGGTCTTTTAAAACGAAGAGTTCGACTAGGGTAAAACTTCCCTTAAGACACTAAATTATTATTATTTTTTTAAAAAATAAATTTATTTATTTTTGGCTGCGTTGTGTCTTCATTGCTGTGCGCAGGCTTTCTCTAGCTGCGGCGAGTGGGGGCTACTCTTCGTTGCAGTGCGCAAGCTTCTCGTTGCGGTGGCTTCTCTTGTTGTGGAGCATGAGCTGTAGGCATGCGGGTTTCAGTAGTTGTGGGCCACGGCATGGGGGCTCGAACCCACGTCCCCTGCATTGGCAGGTGGATTCTTAACCACTGTGCCACCAGGGAAGTCCAAAGACACTAAATTAAATTAACTTTTATTGAGCTCTTTCCATGTACTAGGTGCTGGAAATTAGGCAAAGATAAAAATAAGACAATTTTGGTCTTCAGAGACTAACATTTTGTGGAAGAGTTCACAGACTCATGTAATTTATATACATAATAATTTACATAAATTACTTTGGTGAACTATATTGCACTGTGATCTCAGAGAGAAGAAAAAAAAAAACTGATGGGAGGAGGAAGGCGTCACAAAGAGGTGACTTTGGGTCAAAGTCTTAAAGACTAGGTAGCATGTGTGTGATGTTTGTTTTCCCCCTGACCAGAAAAACAGCAGAAGCAGGAGTCAAGACAGGAGCGTGACAAAGTGTGACTGGTCCAGAGAACAGTGAGTAATCCCAGGTGGCAGGAGCGTAGAGGACAGGAGAGAAGTGGGAAGCAGACTGAGGAGGTGAACTCTGACACATGAAGGAATTCAGACTTTTTCTACAAAACAGTGTCTCCAAAATAGAGTGGGCAAGGAGTACTAGGGTCCCGTTTAAAATTTGCTTTTTGTCTCCTTCTTTTTAAATGTCTATTTTTAATGCTTTTTTTTCTATTTATCTCTTAGTGGAACAGTAAATGGATATCTTATGTGGATTAATATACATCCATAATTAACCTTTTTCATAGAGAGCACAGTTAAAAACATGCGGATGACTGGTATGAATGACTACATCTTCTCCAGTCTCAAGCAGAAGATGTAACAGATTAACTTCAGAATTAGATGACGGAGATTATTAGATCTGGGAGGATCTTGGAGGTGATATAATTTGATTCAGTCTTTCTACAGATGAACTAGTGTCCAGTGACTAGAAATCATTTGCCAAGATTTACATAGAGTGTTGGTGGAAGATAAGCCACCAACAGGTCTGGATAATCCATCTGCATTTCTCTCTTGAAGCCCACATATTTTTTCTTTAACTAAGGACATTCTTGCCTTTTAACAGTATTCTAGCAGCAAATTGAACATAAATCCTGTGTTCATGGCACCGATGGATAAAACCCAAATAACGTTAACTGAAGCACGATGAACAGAAGATATGTAAAAGTGGACCCTAATGACAGGAAGTATTTTTTTAAAAAATCTTTATTTTTAAGAGAGCATTTAAAGTGAATGCTTGTTATCTGGAAAACAGTCACATGGTATAACTTCTTAGTCTCCAAACTGCCAGCAAGAACATTGCTTTTGTTTTTTGATAAGAAGAAGGAGCTGGGCAGGCAGATAATCTGACTCTTGGGGCCCTGGACAATCCTCAAGTCTTTGACTCTTAGTTAAAATTCTCACAATATTGGCTTTTTTGAAACTTGCCCCCTCCATCTTTTTAAAAGTAACTTTTGGGAAGAAAACACACACAGGCATTGCGAAGAATCAGCCTTGACCTGGAAGGCTTAAAAGCCTTTTATTTTCATTGATTTCAGTTTCACTGCAATTAGGTGGGTTTTGGTTTGTTTGTTTGTTTGAACTATTTCCTTAACTATTTCAGGTAAGTCAATGATATTTTAAATCAGAGGCCACAAACTGGGAGCTCATGCATAAAATTTGACTTATAGATTCTTTTGTCTTTGTTTTCCCCCCATAGACTTTGTTTTATAATTTTTAAACTTTGAGAAATGTTTAATTTTGAAAATGTGAACAAAGGACATCTATATATGCTTTACCTAAACTCACCACCTCATTTGCTTTATCATTCTCTTTCTTTCTCTCTTTGTCTCTCTCTCTCTCTCTCTCCACACACACATACACCCCACAGTTTTTTTTTTTTTCCCAGATAGTTTAAGAAAACTATTTAAGAGTAGATTGCATATATCTTTCCTTTTACACCTTAACACTTCAATGTGTATTTCCTAAGAGCAATGATAACTCGGGTACAATGATAACTTCCATAACTCCAGTACAATTATAAAATTTAACATTGATATATTTCTTTTATCTACTTTCCATATTCCACTTTATCCACTTGTTCCTGTGATGTTCCCTAAAGCAATTCCCCCCAGTATGGAATCTGGTCTAAGATCACATTTTGTATTTAGTTATTTTGTCTGTTTAGTTTCCTCAATCCGGAATGGTTCTTCAGCATTTTCTTGGGTTTGCTTATTTGTTTTTTATGACATCAACAACATATTTGAAGAATTCAGGTCAGTTAATTTACAGAATGTTGCTCAGTTTGGGTTTTTCCAGTTTCCTCATGACTGGATTTAGGTTATGCATTTTTGGCTGGACTATAACATAACAGATGTGTCTTTCTCAGGGAACCGTATCTGGTGGTGCAAGATGCTCATCCACACCCAGGTGATATTAATTTTAATCACCTGGTCAAGATTTTCTCCACTGTATTGTGATACTGTTTTCTCTTTTGTAATTAAGCAATTTGTGGAAGATGCTTTGAGACTATGTAAGCATCCTGCTCCTTAACCAACTCCCTTCCCCACCTTAATTTAGCATCCATTAATGATTCTTGCCTAAAATCATTTTTTCTTATGATAGTTGTAAAGTCATGATTTTCTAATTCCATCATTCCTTCTCTATACTAGTCAGCAGTGTACTGTAAGGAAGAAGTTGACTTTCTTTTCCTCTTTTTCTTTCTTTTCTTTCCTCCTTTCCTCCTCTTCCCTCTCTCTTTCTTATCAGTGTGAACCCATGGATTCTTTTTTATTCAATTTTGTTTCAATCCATTACTGTCTTCATTTATTTTGATTCTGAAATTTTCCCAGATCTGTCTCCTTCAAACTGTCTACTAGTGTCCTTTGACTTATTAGTCAATTAATTAACTAATTAATTAATTAGCACTCCTTTATTTTCTGGCACAATATGTTCTGTATTCATCTTGTACTTTCCCTGCCTCAGCCCCAGAATCAGCCATTTTTAAAATAAACAAACAAAAACTGATTTCTTTTGGTGGGAAATGATGATTAGAAAAATCTGGACACCGACCTGGCACTGAGATCATTGTTTCTGATATTACTTCCATGGTCTTTCAGCAGTTTTTGGCTCTGTTGCTCTATAACAAGTGACCCCAAAATGTAATGACTTGAAACAACAATTTATTATTATCTCTCACAAATCTTGTGTTGGTTGGCCTCAACTAGGAAGTGCTTGTTTGGGCTTTCTCACACAGTCGTAGTTAAATGGTGCCTGGGACTGGAGTTGTCAAGGCTCGACTGGAATGACATCCAAGACGGCTCACTCACAGGGCTGGCAGCTGGTGCTGGCTGTCAGCTGAAAGCTCAGCTGAGGGTGTCAGCTGGAGCATCTCTAAGTGGCCTCTGCACGAGGCTTGGGCTTCCATAGCACAATGGCTGGGTTCTGAGAAGAAGCGTGACAAGGGTGAGAGGAGGAAGCTGAAACTGCAATCCTTTTACAGGCAAAGCCTGGAACTGGTACAGTGTCCTTTCCTGCATATTCTATTGGTGTAAGTAGACACAGACAATCCCAGATTGAAGCAGGTGGAGAAATAGATACCACCTCTCTATGGCAGTCTGGTGTGCATGTACAGGTAGGGAAGATGTTGATAGTAGCCATCTTTAGAGACAAGCTACTATTTATTTTAGAAATGATGAGTTTATACTGGTACCTCCAATTTCATCCCAACTCCACAATGATCTCCGTTGTATCTCCCTTCTTCTCAGTTGTTCAATCTAACCACATGCTCAAAATAGTTTCAGGACTGCTATACATATACCATGAAAAACAAACCCAGTGCCAAGAGATCAAGATTTGTTTGTGTTATTTTTGTAGACTGGGGGTTTATAATTGAAATCTTCATACACCTTTACCATTTTCTTATTGTTTGTTCTTAATGATTTCAGCTCTTTTGTTGTTTTTGTAAATAGAACTTTATCTTTTATAATATTGTTAAACTTGCATTTATTTGCCTACTCATCTTTTTTTCTTTTTTTCGGTATGCGGGCCTCTCACTGTTGTGGCCTCTCCTGTTGCGGAGCACAGGCTCCGGACGCGCAGGCTCAGCGGCCATGGCTCACGGGCCCAGCCGCTCCGCGGCATGTGGGATCTTCCCGGAGCGGGGCACGAACCCGTGTCCCCTGCATCGGCAGGCGGACTCTCAACCACTGCACCACCAGGGAAGCCCCCTACTCATGATTTTTAAATAGATTGATTATGAATGATTTTAGTTTGAAATGTACTATTTCATAGTTTTCACAACTACTCACTAGCCTAGATCTAGCCTGTTATTTAGCTAGTTTTTAAAGGCATTTGAGTTATTTCAACCATTGAAAACATATTTCACATTATTATTTTATTATTATTATTTTTTTTGGTACGCGGGCCTCTCACTGTTGTGGCCTCTCCTGTTGCGGAGCACAGGCTCCGGACGCGCAGGCTCAGTGGCCATGGCTCACGGGCCCAGCCGCTCCGCGGCATGTGGGATCTTCCCGGACCGGAGCACAGACCGGAGCATGAACCCGCGTCCCCTGCAACGGCAGGCGGACTCTCAACAACTGCGCTACCAGGGAGACCCTATTTCACATTATTTTATAAAAGATACCTTTGTAAATAGTTTGGGAATGAAAGGAAATTGTCCATAGTGCAAATCTCATCCCAATAGAAGTGTTTTACAAATTTTATTTTAATATGTTTTTTTCTTTAAAAAAAACAAGCACCCTGACCTAATAATTCATTCGTTTTTATCTAAGGCATATGTTTGGCTATCTGGTGCTGCTCCCAAGTTAAGCAATGGGTCATGTAATTTGAGAAGATTCTCTCAGCTAGTGCAATAATAATTAGATATTGCATGTGTATTAAACATAACCTATTCTAATAAACTTTGCATAAAATGTCTTCATACTGCTTGGCATTTACAAATTCAGTGGCCTTTAAGAAAGAAGGTTACATCAGAAATTCCCACCTATTCTACTTTTAAGTCATTTAAAAAGTGAGCAATGGGCTTCCCTGGTGGCTCAGTGGTTGAGAGTCTGCCTGCCGATGCAGAGGACGCGGATTCGTGCCCTGGTCCGGGAAGATCCCGCGTGCCGCGGAGCGGCTGGGCCCGTGAGCCATGGCCGCTGAGCCTGCGCGTCCGGAGCCTGTGCTCCGCGACGGGAGAGGCCACAACAGTGAGAGGCCCGCGTACCGCAAAAAAAAAAAAAAAAAAAAAAAAAAAAAGTGAGCAAAATTCAGCTCTTGAATACAAAGTGCAAATATAATAAATGACCCTTGAATAATTTATTAATAAGCAATGACCTAATTATCACAGGCAGTTATCTAATCAGGCATTAATTTTGAAGCATTTGTAGAGTGGTGTTCTCTAACACCAAACAATTCTTCAATTCTCCAACACCAGCTGGGTGTCCAACAATTCAATTCAGGTCTGACACTCTCTACCTGGAGTTAGCATCAGATTATGCAGATTAGGGGCTCAGTCCCACAAGGCTGCTCCCCCTTTAGATACCAGTTGCTAGTTCGGAGCCACTCAGACTTCTGATTGACTGTAGGTTCTCAGAACTCCCTCTTCAGGTTTGGTAATTTGCTAGAATGGCTCACAGAACTCAGTAAAACACTTCACTTACGTTTACCAATTTATTAAAAGGGATATAATTCAGGAACAGCCAAATGGAAGAGACGTATAGGGCAAGGTGGGAGCAGGGCACAGAGCTTCCGTGCCCTCTCCAGGAGCACCACCCTCTCACAGCCTCCATCTGTGCACCAACCTGGAAGTTCCCTGAATCTTGTTCAAGAGTTTTAGTAGAACTCGATCTCCAGAAAACCCTTCCTTCCCAGGAGGCAGATGGATGGGGCTAAAAATTCCAACCCTGTCATCTCTTGGTAGTGACCAGTCCCATCCTGAAATTATCTAGGGTCCCCACTGTAAGACATCTTATTATAAACTCAGGTGTGATTGAAAGGGGCTTGTTATGAATAACAAAATGTACTTCTATCACTCAGGAAATTCCAAGCATTTTAGGAAGTCGGTGCCAGACTGGGGACAAACACCAAATATATTTCTTATTAGGCCACATGTAGATATTCATGTATAAACTATGGCTTTTCTTTGACTTTTCCATAAGGAATGGTGGAGAGAAAAATCAATGTGGGGGACGAGGATGAATGAATAAATTGAAAGAGAGAAAACAAGAAGAGGAAGGATGTAGAGATAAAGGAGAAAAAGAGCAGAGTAGAGAAAAGCATTTATGTACTCTTACAACATCCCATAGATTTTCACAGAATTAATTTGAAGTTGGAACTTGTATTAATTCTGGATATTCATTATGATAAAAGTTCTGGCCATTTCTAATTATTTTCTCTTTCCTTTAATGATGATGATGATAAATCATACTATTGAAAGATAATGTCTTTTAAAGTTTGCTTATTGTTAAGATATCAGACTTACCATAAACTTGGATGATTGAATATTTTCATAAATATGTAGTTCATTTCCTTAACTGGGGACAGAGTCACAGGTAGTCTTGAATACTACAAGAAAACATGATCAAATAAATATCCTTGAGACCTAATGACTCAGGAACCACTTTAATGCAAGGCAATTATTTCAGTAAAGTTAAGCTATTATAATCATTCATTAACTATGTTTCCTCTCTGAAATACATACTCACCAATGTCACATTATTAGGTTACATAAATAAGCATGGTACATTTGCTTAGGGCTGGCTTGTCAAGTATTTAGTTTTAAAGTGTCTAGAATAGCTCCCAGAGGTAAATCCAGGAATAATAAAAATGAGAACAGCTTTTCTTAATGAAAGATAACTTTATTAACTGTTCTTCTCAGCCAGAGTCTCTAACAGACAAGTGAATGCTGTGTATTGAGTGGTTTGAGGGTCTCAGGCACTGTGTTGTCATTAGCATAAACTTTCTTATCTTCCTCTCCTCCAGACCTTTTGAAGTAGATAGATTCATAGACTATATGCGTGGATATGATTTTCCACTTATTATGCCCATTCTGTACTATTGAGCTACAAAGGAATATGTCTAATCGTCTGCATCTACAAATCCAGTGATCTTCAACAAAGTCTCTCCAGCATATGGTTTCTTTTTTCAAAGACCTTTCTTCTTCATACCAAATAGTTACATTTTCTCTTCCTCTGTCTTCTTAATATTAAAATTTGTCAAACACCCCTGTAGTGTCTCCCTGAAATGTATGTAGAAATTCGATGATCTTCTAATATGTACACAATTGTGGAGAAAAAAAAAATCCCTTCCTTTGTTCTGGACTCTATAAAATGTGTGTAGCTTAGACTATATGACTTGTTGGCTCAGCCCCATTCTATTATTGACTGTATTTAATTTTTGATGGCAACTAAAGCACCAAATTGATTTTCACAGGTGAACTACTCAGCCATGACCATCTGTCCTGAAATTGTGATTATTGATGGGATGGATTTTTAATTTATATATTTATTTTTTATTACTATATGAATCTGTAACATTTATATAGCATTTATGTATTATATAACCATATTATATAAAATGTAGAAATGAGCTTTATTTTATATTTTGATTTCATATTCATTTATATATTATATGTCATAAATATTTATTCACCTCATTAAATTTTGTCTTATTATATCTGTCTATCATAACCTTAAAATCAATTTCTCTAACATTTTCTTTCCTTCTACCTTCATGCTATCTCAATAATTACTGGTTTAATAAATTTCCCAATTTGTCCTGCATGTCCTCACTGAAGTCACTGACCAAAAACATTTATACACACGCACACACAACTCGTCTCGGATAGAATACTGGGCCTATACCATTATAAAACATCAATCAAATTAGATTTATTCATTAGTCAGTCTTTTGTTTGTTTTAAGTAAAACAATATATTTTGTTTGTATTAAGTAAAACAATATACTTTGCCAGACACCTTGCTAAAGCCCTCACCAAAAATGGAAGATATTTTCTTAGTTAATCCCTTATTAACAGTAATGAGTCTTTATTCTCTAAGCAGTGCCCAAATCATATTTGTTCCAGAGCTTTGTGTGAGAGATGTATGTCAAGATCACCAGATTACAGTTTACAACATTTACCTTTTTGTTTTTCAAGTTTGGAAGAATAGTAACCTCTTTTCTGTCTTTGAATACCTTTTATGAGGTCAACATTTCCTTAAAGATTGTGGACAATAGTTCAATGGTTAAGCTGGAATTTTTCACTGTACCTTGCAAGAGATTCATCCAAGAGATCTAAGCTCATTCAGAATAAAAAACTGGCTCTCTCTTACAATTTTCTACCCTAATTTCTGGTTTAATTTCATTGAATAATTAAAAAAATTTTCTTCCCAATATGACAATTATCTCCTTGACAGAGCAGAGAAAATGCCGGAACATTTTCACTTTGTCATTTATTAACATGATGCTATTCATCCTAATCACCAGGCCTATTCTTTATCTTCCTGGGGCTGCACTTATCTCAAAAAAATGTTTCTTAATTTGTTCTTGATATTTTTTCAAGCCTTGGTTCATTCTTAGCTTTAACCTTTGTTAGACTATTCTTATAGAAGGCTTGTTTCATACTTTGTATTCATCTTAACCATATGTCACGATTTAATCTAACATTTATTGAGCATTTTATAAACATTATCTTATTTGAAATTCACAATATTCTATGAGGCATGTATCATTAACCCATTTTACAGGTAAGAAGTTAAGTATTTCAGCAAAGTCAGGCATCTGGTATGCAGTAAAGCTGGACAAAAATGAACAATTTTATTTCAGTCTGTATGCCACTATGATATATTGGTTCTTCCTTCCATGTTTTCTCTAGGCCATCTGGACAGATCCTTTTGTAACCATATTAATAAGCCCTTTCTTGTTATTCAAAGGTGTTAAGTGTACATTAATCTCTCTGCTCTTCTGAGCCATTATTTCGCCTTTAAAATAAATCTACATCTGACTTTTTCTTTGGACTTTTTGATATTTAACTTCCTAAATTTTAGGAAGCATGTGTGATTGTGACTAGATTTTCCTCCTTGGGTTTCCCAAATTTAGAGATTACATTTTATCACAAGTCTTGCATTGACACTTCATGAGCGGATTTATTTTTGAAATTGAGGATTAGAAAAATATATTCCCACAGCTTCCTCCACTTTCAGAAAAAGTTAACTACCAACAACAAAATTAAGAATTTCTCAAATACACTTCATATAGTCTAAAGATATTCCAATGGATATTATGGATTTAAATATGGAGGTAAAAGAAAAGTGCCAGGCAATTTTCACATAATTAAGATTATAACACAATAAGAAAAATAAGATAATAAGTGACCAGTTTGGAGCACTGAATGGGCAGAAACTTTGGATGACCCAGTGGGGACAGGAACTGACTCTGTAGCCTTGACAAGAAAAGTTGTGGAAAGAGGAAGAGAAGCGAGATGTTGACAGTCATCAAAAGCTAATAGACATTAAAAATATGTTTGTCAAAATAAAAATTTCAAAAAAAAAGTTGAAAAATTTATTCAAAGAAATCTTCTTGGAAATACAACAAAAATACAAAGTCAAAATAACACACAGAAAGAAAAAAGATGAAATATGTGTAAGAAAAGACAAAAGAGTCTATCCTAGTGAGTTTACATGAGGCTAATAGGGGGAGTCACACACACACACACACACACACACACACACACACTCTCACACACAAGGGAAGAGAAGGCCCAAATAAGTGCCTAGCTCATTGAATGACAAAAAATGACACAAAGAACATTGTGTAAAATTTTACAAAAGAGAATTTTCTAAAAGCTCTGAGAGGGAAAAACATCTTGAACACATCATCTACAAACACAGGAGAATCAGAAAAACACTGGACTTTTCAATGACATACTCAGTGACTTGTCCACAGCATGCCAGAGATGGTAGAGCTGTTCTTTTAATTTTTTGAAGGAATAGTTTTCATCCAGAATTCTATTCTCAGCCAAAATATCAATCAAAGTTGGAGGGTAGAAAAAATATTTTAAGACATGCAAGGGGTCAGAAAACATCTCCATGAAATCTTTCTTTCTTTCAGGAAGCTTCTTGAAAGAATAAATCAAGAGGAAGACCTGAGATCTAGAAAAAAAATGATAATAGATAACATTTGAATGCCAAAAAAATGATTATTTTACAACTACTGTGGGAAGGTAGATAATGAAATGGGAGTGAAAGAGAACTAAATTATTGTCTGTTACAGCAGGAAATAAATAGTGTCTGAAATTGAT
Source organism: Delphinus delphis (assembly GCF_949987515.2). NCBI lineage: Eukaryota > Metazoa > Chordata > Mammalia > Artiodactyla > Delphinidae > Delphinus > Delphinus delphis. The sequence continues at coordinate 28,705,277 of NC_082699.1, read as the reverse complement.
AAATCAAAAAACAGCAGTATAAAAATACAATTTAGTGATGGCTATCAGAAGAAATAATTAAAAGCTTTAAAAATGGATTGTTCCTGAGAGAGGGAAGGAGCTAGAAAAGTGATAGTGGTTTCTCATTATTAGCTATTAAGTACTTTATTATTTTTTAATATAATGCTTTTGAGTCAGTTAGAATAGGCTAGGTTATGCTTCAGTAGTAAATCACCCGAAATCTCTGTTTAGCCATCTTTGAAGTCAAGCCACTACATATATCAGAACTAATGAGTTTATACTGATGCCTCCAATTTCATTCCAACCCCACAATGCTCTCCTTTGTTTGTATCTCCTTTCTTCTCAGTTGCTCAGTATAATAATACACAAAAAGCAGCTACAGAATTGCTGTATACATGCCACTATGAAAAACAAACCTACTGAGAAAAAAATCAAGATTTGTTTGCAGTTCTTAAATCAATCTCTAGGACTTAAGTTCTAAGCAATAAACTCAGAAAATTAATGAAAGACTTTAAAAAGCCTCTTCTAAATAGGTTCCATCCAGTCTCCTAAAAACATTCTTCTAGAGTTTGAGACTAACTTGATATTTAGACTGTAGCATCTGGAAAAATAGTGTCCAGTTCTTAATAAAAGGAAATACAAGACTAGCTCAGATCATGTCAATAGGTGGAAGCTGCCCGCACACCTCTATGGAAAACTACTGAGAGCCTCACTGGTGTTCTTAGCAGCTGTTAACCTTTTGAAGCTTCTGAGTCACTCCACGTGGGCTTTCTTTCCTCAAATGCTTTCTTCTTTATCAGATGATATTGACTGTTTTTTTAACTGGTTTCTATTTACCTATTTTGTTGGCAGGCCTATTAAATTCTCTGCTCTGTCTTGATCTCCTCAATAGGCACAGCTGTAAGTAACTGTGTATTACAACAAAAATGAACCAACCTTTCTTCTGGCTCCATTATTTTGGTCTTTCATGCATCAGCTCTCTTGGCGTAGAGCTCTTAGTCTGCAACTCTCCTATTGATTTTCAAAGGTGGAAAAATATCCCTTGCCCTTTGGTGGAAGAAAGACTGGAGCAAAAGCATCTAGTCATGTTGGCCTTCAGCTCAACTGAAGTGAGAGCTGCTGACCAACTGGAGCTAATTTAAATGAATGCTCCAAACAATGAAAGACCAGGATCACCTGGGAATAAGAGAAACTAACAAAACTGAATACCATCTGACACTCAGGAACAGGCCAAACTCATCCTAAAAAACATAGGTAAAAAAATGCAATCTGTATCAAAATACCAATGCCATTTTTCACAGAAATAGAACAAATAATTCTAAAATTTGTATGGAAACACAAAAAACCTCAAAACAATCTTAAGAAAGAAAAATGAAGCTGGAGGTATCATGCTCCCTGATTTCAAACTATACTACAAAGCTACAGTAATCAACACAGTATGGTACTGGCACAAAAACAGATACCTAGATCAATGGAACAGAATAGAGAGCCCAGAAATGAACCCACACTTATATGGGCAATTAATCTACAACAAAGGAGGCAAGAATATAAAATGGGGAAAAGACAGCCTCTTCAATAAATAGTGCTGGTAAAACTGGACAGCTACATACAAAAGAACCAAACTGGACACTGTCTCACACCATATGCAAAAATAAACTTAAAATGGATTAAAGACTTAATTGTAAGGCCTGAAACCATAAAACTAGAAGAAAACATAGGCAGTACTCTCTTTGACATCAGTCACAGTAATACTTTTTTGGATATGTCTCCTCGGGCAAGGGAAGTAAAAGCAAAAACAAACAAATTGGACTATATCAATCTAAAAAGCTTTTTCACGGTGAAGGAAAATATCAAAAAAATGAAAATGCCACCTACTGAATGGGAGAAGATATTTGCAAACAGTATATCCAATAAAGGGGTTAATATCTAAAATATACAAAGAGCTCATAACATAGAACATCAAACCAACAAACAAAGTGATTAAAAAATGGCCAGAGGATCTGAATAGCCATTTTTCCAAAGAAGACGTACACATGGCCAAAAGGCACATGAAAAGATGCTCAACATCAGTAATCATCAGGGAAATGAAAGTCAAAACCACAATGACATATCACCTCACACCTATCAGAATGGCTATTATTCAAAAGACAACAAATAACAAGTGTTGGTGAGGATGTGGAGAAAAGCGAACCCGTGTGCACTATTGGTGGAATGTAAACTGGTGCAGCTACTAAGGAAAATAGTAAGGAGATTCCTCAAAAAATTAAAAATAGAACAACTATGTGATCCAGCAATTCCACTCTTACATATATATAAATATATCCCCCTATGTTCATTGCAGCATTATTTACAATAACCAAGATACAGAAGCAATCCAAATGTCCATCAATATATGAATGGATAAAGAAGATGTGGTAGAATGCTCTGAGACGAGGGGAGGATGCTGGAAGAGTAAGACGCGGAGATCAACTTCCTCCCCACTGATACACCAGAAATACATCTACACATGGAACAATTCCTACAGAACACCTACTGAACGCGGGCAGAAGACCTCAGACCTCCCAAAAGGCAAGAAACTCCCCACGTACCTGGTTAGGGCAAAAGAAAAAAGAATAAACAGAGACAAAAGGATAGGGATGGGACCTGCACCAGTGGGAGGGAGCCGTGAAGGAGGAAAGGTTTCCACAAAAGAGGAAGCCCCTTCGCGGGCGGAGACTGCGGGTGGCGGAGGGTGAAGCTTCGGAGCGGCAGAGGAGAGCACAGCAACAGGGGTGCGGAGGGCAAATAGGAGAGATTCCCGCACAGAGGCTCGGTGCTGACCGGCACTCACCAGCCCAAGAGGCTTGTCTGCTCACCCGCCGGGGTGGGCGGGGCTGGGAGCTGAGGCTTGGGCTTTGGTCAGAGCGCAGGTTGGCAGCGAGAGCACAGCCTGCAGGGGGTTAGTGCACCACAGTTAGCTGGGAGGGAGTCCAAGTCTGGACCTGCTGAAGAGGCAAGAGACTTTTTCTTCCCTCTTTGTTTCCTGGTGCGCGAGGAGAGGGGATTAAGAACGCTGCTAAAAGGAGCTCCAGAGACGGGCGCGAGCCGCGGCGAAAAGCGCGGACCCCAGAGATGTGCATGACACGCTAAGGCTGCTGCTGCCGCCACCAAGAAGCCTGTGTGCGAGCACACTTCACTATCCACATCCCCCTTCTGGGGAGCCTGTGCAGTCCGCCACTGCCAGGGTCCCAGGATCCAGGAACAACTTCCCCGGGAGAACGCGCGCGCGCCTCAGGCTGGTGCAACGTCACGCCGGCCTCTGCCGCCACAGGCTCGCCCCGCATCCATGCCCCTCCCTCCCCCCGGCCTGAGTGAGCCAGAGCCCCCAAATCAGCGGCTCCTTTGACCCCGTCCTGTCTGAGTGGAGAACAGATGCCCTCCGGCGACCTACACGCAGAGGCGGGGCCAAATCCAAAGCTGAGCCCCTGGAAGCTGTGAGAACAAAGAAGAGAAAGGGAAATCTCTCCCAGCAGCCTCAGAAGCAGCGGATTAAAGCTCCACAATCAACTTGATGTACCCTGCATCTGTGGAATACATGAATAGACAACGAACCATCCCAAATTGAGGAGCTGGACTTTGAGAGCAAGATTCATGATTTTATTCCTCTTTTCCTCTTTTTGTGAGTGTGTATGTGTATGCTTCTGTGTGAGATTTTGTCTGTATAGCTTTGCTTCCACCATTTGTCCTAGGGTCTACCTGTCCGTTTTTTTTTTAATTATTATTTTTTATTTTAATGACTTTATTATATTTTATTTTACTTTATTTTACTTTATCTTCTTTCTTTCTTTTTTCCTTCCTTCCTTCCTTCCTTCCTTCCTTCCTTCCATCCTCCCTCCATCCCTCCCTCCCTCCCTCCTTTATTTATACTTCTACTAATACTTTCTTTCCACTTTTTCTCCCTTTTATTATGAGGCGTGTGGATGAAAGGCTCTTGGTGCTCCAGCCAGGAATCAGTGCTGTGCCTCTGAGGTGGGAGAGCCAACTTCAGGACACTGGTCCACAAGAGACCTCACAGCTCCACGTAATATCAAACAGCGAAAATCTCCCAGAGTTCTCCATCTCAACACCAGCACCCAGCTTCACTCAACAACCAGCAAGTTACAGTGCTGGACACCCTATGCCAAACAACTAGCAAAACAGGAACACAACCCCACCCATTAGCAGAGAGGCTGCTAAAATCATAATAAGTCCACAGACACCCCAAAACACACCACCAGACGTGGACCTGTCCACCAGAAAAACAAGATCCAGCCTCATCCACCGGAACACAGGAACTAGTCTCCTCCACCAGGAAGCATACACAACCCACTGAATCAACCTTAGCCACTGGGAACGGACACCAAACACAATGGAAACTACAAACCAGCAGCCTGCAAAAAGGACACTCCAAACACAGTAAGATAAACAAAATGATAAGACAGAAAAACACACAGCAGATGAAGGAGCAAGATAAAAAACCCACCAGACCTAACAAATAAAGAGGAAATAGGTAGTCTACCTGAAAAAGAATTCAGAATATTGATAGTAAAGATGATCCAAAATCTTGGAAATAGAATAGAGAAAATGCAAGAAACATTTAACAAGGACCTAGAAGAACTAAAGATGAAACAAGCAATGATGAACAACACAATAAATGAAATTAAAAATACTCTAGATGGGATCAATCACAGAATAACTGAGGCAGAAGAACGGATAAGTGACCTGGAAAATAAAATGGTAGAAATAACTACTGCAGAGCAGAATAAAGAAAAAAGAATGAAAAGAACTGAGGACCGTCTCAGAAACCTCTGGGACAACATTAAACACACCAACATGCAAATTATAGGGCTACCAAAAGAAGAAGAGAAAAAGAAAGGGACTGAGAAAATATTTGAAGAGATTATAGTTGAAAACTTCCCTAATATGGGAAAGAAAATAGTTAATCAAGTCCAGGAAGCACAGAGAGTCCCATACAGGACAAATCCAAGGTAAAATACACCAAGACACATATTAATTAACCTGTCAAAAATTAAATATGAAGAAAACATATTAAAAGCAGCAAGGGAAAAACAACAAATAACACACAAGGGAATCTCCATAAGGTTAACAGCTGATCTTTCAGCAGAAACTCTGCAAGCCAGAAGGGAGTTGCAGGACATATTTAAAATGATGAAGGAGAAAAACCTGCAACCAAGATTACTCTACCCAGCAAGGATCTCATTCAGATTTGATGGAGAAATTAAAACATTTACAGAGAAGCAAAAGTTGAGAGAGTTCAGCACCACCAAACCAGCTTTACAACAAATGCCAAAGGAACTTCTCTAGGCAAGAAACACAAGAGAAAGAAAAGACCTACAATAACGAACCCAAAACAATTTAGAAAATGAGAACAGGAACATACATATCGATAATTACCTTAAATATAAATGGACTAAATGCTCCCACTTAAAGACACAGATTGGCTGAATGGATACAAAAACAAGACCCATATATATGCTGTCTACAAGAGACCCACTTCAGACCTAGAGACACATACAGAATGAAAGTAAGGGGATGGAAAAAGATATTCCATGTAAATGGAAACCCAAAGAAAGCTGGAGTAGCAATTCTCATATCAGACAAAATAGACTTTAAAGACTATTACAAGAGACAAAGAAGGACAGTACATAATGTTCAAGGGATCAATCCAAGAAGAAGATATAACAATTGTAAATATTTATGCACCCAACACAGGAGCACCTCAATACATAAGGGAAATACTAACAGCCATAAAAGGGGAACTCGACAGTAACACATTCATAGGGGAATGGGGACTTTAACACCCCACTATCACCAATGGACAGATCATCCAAAATGGAAATAAATAAGGAAACACAAGCTTTAAATGATACATTAAACAAGATGGACTTAATTTATATTTATAGGACACTCCATCCAAAAACAACAGAATACACATTTTTCTCAAGTGCTCATGGAACATTCTCCAGGATAGATCATATCTTGGGCCACAAATCAAGTCCTGGTAAATTTAAGAAAATTGAAATTGTATCAAGTATCTTTTCTGACCACAACGCTATGAGACTAGATATCAATTACAGGAAAAGATCTGTAAAAAATACAAACACATGGAGGCTAAAGAATAAACTACTTAATAACCAAGTGATCACTGAAGAAATCAAAGAGGAAATCAAAAAATATATAGAAACAAATGACAATGGAGACACGATGACCCAAAACCTATGGGATACAGCAAAAGCAGTTCTAAGAGGGAAGTTTATAGCAATACAAGCCCACCTAAGAAACAGGAAACATCTCGAATAAACAAGCTAACCTTGCACCTAAAGCAATTAGAGAAAGAAGAACAACAACAACAAAAAAAAAAACCCCAAAGTTAGCAGAAAGAAAGAAATCATAAAGGTCAGATCACAAATAAATGAAAAAGAAATGAAGGAAACGATAGCAAAGATCAATAAAACTAAAAGCTGGTTCTTTGAGAAGATAAACAAAATAGATGAACCATTAGCCAGACTCATCAAAAAAAAGGGAGAAGACTCAAATCATTAGAGTTAGAAATGAAAAAGGAGAAGTAACAACTGACACTGCAGAAATACAAAAGATCATGAGAGATTACTACAAGCAACTCTATGCCAATAAAATGGACAACCTGGAAGAAATGGACAAATTCTTAGAAATGCACAACCTGCGAAGACTGAATCAGGAAGAAATAGAAAATATGAACAGACCAATCACAAGCACTGAAATTGAAACTGTGATTAAAAATCTTCCAACAAACAGAAGCCCAGGACCAGATGGCTTCACAGGCGAATTCTATCAAACATTTAGAGAAGAGCTAACACCTACCCTTCTCAAACTCTTCCAAAATATAGCAGAGGGAGGAACACTCTGAAATTCATTCTACGAGGCCACCATCACCTTGATACCAAAACCAGACAAGGATGTCAGAAAGAAAGAAAACTACAGGCCAATATCACTGATGAACATAGATGCAAAAATCCTTAACAAAATACTAGCAAACAGAATCCAACAGCACATTAAAAGGATCATACACCATGATCAAGTGGGATTTATTCCAGGAATGCAAGGATTCTTCAATATATGCAAATCAATCAATGTGATAAACCATATTAACAAATTGAAGGAGAAAAACCATCTGATCATCTCAATAGATGCAGAGGAAGATTTTGACAAAATTCAACACCCATTTATGATAAAAACCTTGCAGAAAGTAGGCATAGAGGGAAATTTCCTCAACATAATAAAGGCCATATATGACAAACCCACAGCCAACATCGTACTCAATGGTGAAAAACTGAAAGCATTTCCACTAAGATCAGGAACAAGACAAGGTTGCCCACTCTCACCACTCTTATTCAAGTTTTAGCCACAGCAATCAGAGAAGAAAAGGAAATAAAAGGAATCCAAATCGGTAAAGAAGAAGTAAAGCTGTCACTGTTTGCAGATGACATGATACTATACATAGAGAATCCTAAAGATGCTACCAGAAAACTACTAGTGCTAATCAATGAATTTGGTAATGCTGCAGGATACAAAATTAATGCACAGAAATCTCTGGCATTCCTATACACTAACGATGAAAAATTTGAAAGTGAAATCAAGAAAACACTCCCATTTACCATCGCAACAAAAAGAATAAAATATCTAGGAATAAACTTACCTAAGGAGACAAAAGACCTGTATGCAGAAAATTATAAGACACTGATGAAAGAAATTAAAGATGATACAAATAGATGGAGAGATATACCATGTTCTTGGATTGGAAGCATCAACACTGTGAAAATGACTCTACTACCCAAAGTAATATATAGATTCAATGCAATCCCTATCAAACTACCACTGGCATTTTTCACAGAACTAGAACAAAAAATTTCACAACTTGTATGGAAACACAAAAGACCCCAAATAGCCAAAGCAAACTTGAGAATGAAAAATGGAGCTGGAGGAATCAGGCTCCCTGACTTCAGACTATACTGCAAAGCTAGAGTAATCAAGACAGTATGGTACTGGCACAAAAACAGAAATATAGATCAATGGAACAGGATAGAAAGCCCAGAGATAAACCCACGCACATATGGTCACCTTATCTTTGATAAAGGAGGTAGGAATGTACAGTGGAGAAAGGACAGCCTCTTCAATAAGTGGTGCTGGAAAAACTGGACAGGTTCATGTCAAAGTATGAGATTAGATCACTCCCTAACACCATACACAAAAATAAGCTCAAAGTGGATTACAGACCTAAATGTAAGGTCAGAAACTATCAAACTCTTAGAGGAAAACATAGGCAGAACACTCTATGACATAAATCACAGCAAGATCCTTTTTGACCCACCTCCTAGAGAAATGAAAATAAAAACAAAAATAAACAAATGGGACCTAATGAAACTTCAAAGCTTTTGCACAGCAAAGGAAACCATAAACAAGACGAAAAGACAACCCTCAGAATGGGAGAAAATATTTGCAAATGAAGCAACTGACAAAGGATTAATTTCCAAAATTTACAAGCAGCTCATGCAGCTCAATAACAAAAAAACAAACAACCCAATCCAAAAATGGGCAGAAGACCTAAATAGACATTTCTCTAAAGAAGATATACAGACTGTCAACAAACACATGAAAGAATGCTCAAGATCATTAATCCTTAGAGAAATGCAAATCAAAACTACAATGAGATATCATCTCACACCAGTCAGAATGGCCATCATCAAAAAATCTAGAAACAATAAATGCTGGAGAGGGTGTGGACAAAAGGGAACACTCTTGCACTGCTGGTGGGAATGTGAATTGGTTCAGCCACTATGGAGAACAGTATGGAGGTTCCTTAAAAAACTACAAATAGAACTACCATATGACCCAGCAATCCCACTACTGGGCATATACCCTGAGAAAACCAAAATTCAAAAAGAGTCATGTACCACAATGTTCATTGCAGCTCTATTTACAATAGCCCAGAGATGGAAGCAACCTAAGTGCCCATCATCGGATGAATGGATAAAGAAGATGTGGCACATATATACAATGGAATATTACTCAGCCATAAAAAGAAACGAAATTGAGCTATTTGTAATGAGGTGGATAGACCTAGAGTCTGTCATACAGAGTGAAGTAAGTCAGAAAGAGAAAGACAAATACCATATGCTAACATATATATGGAATTTAAGAAGATTAAAAAATGTCATGAAGAACCTAGGGGTAAGGCAGGAATAAAGACACAGACCTACTAGAGAATGGACTTGAGGATATGGGTATGGGGAAGGATAAGCTGTGACAAAGCAAGAGAGAGGCATGGACATATATATACTACCAAAAGTAAGGTAGATAGCAGGTGGGAAGCAGCGCATATCACAGGGAGATCAGCTCGGTGCTTTTTCACCTCCTGGAGGGGTGGCATAGGGAGGGTTGGAGAGAGGGAGACGCAAAAGCGGAGAGATATGGGAACATATGTATATGTATAACTGATTCACTTTGTTATAAAGCAGAAACTAACACACCATTGTAAAGCAATTATACTCTAATAAAGATGTAAAAAACAAAAAGATGTAGTATACACACACACACACACACACACACAATGGAACATTATTCATAAGAAAGAATGAAATCTTGCCATTTGCAACAACATGGATGGACTTAGAGGGCATTATGTTACTAGGTTGTTACCAGAGGAGAGAGGGTGGGGGAGGAAGGATATAGATGAGGGACATTAAGAGGTACAAATTAATAGTTGCAAAATTATTGAATCCCAGTTATGAAATGTACAGTGTATAGAATACAAGCAATATCTAAGTATTATCTTTGTATGGTGATATATCCTAACTAGAGTTATCATGTTTATCATTTTGAAATATATAGAAAAAAAATCTCTATGCTGTGTAATAGAAAAACAAAAAAGTTAGGGAAAAATCTTGAATTTAGTGAAATCTGGCAAACTTTTCCTGAAAAATTTATCCCATAATTTCAGTGTTGACTGGACAGGAGAAATCAATCAATCTAATCTTTATTCTAATTAGTTCTAACCCATGTGTTCAGGTTGAAAAATAAGACAAATAATTAAACATCTTGGAAAGTCTCAGAAATCACAGTCTTACTTCCCCCACATCACTTAGAAATACACTTAGAAACAGAGTTCATTCGATTTTGAAAATGAATTTCAGAGTGATTAAACCACTTGTTGTACCTCACATAGTAAAGCAATTATTAGAAAAGCTAAAAAATTAAACTTTGATTTGCAGTTTGAACTATACAATCACTCTGAGCTCCCACCTCTTTCCCAAAAGTATACCATTGTTTGTAAGAGAAGATTTCAGCCTAGCCCAGTCATCCAATGAGACCTGGCTACCCTGGTCCTCAGTTACTCACTCAGCTGGGGGCTCATTCTGATTCTTTTTAGGTTGTTACCAACTTAAACCTCTGAAATCAGAAATAAAAACCTTTAGCATTTTAGTGACACAATCCTCATTAATGGAAACAATATTATGAATGAAATTTCCAATATTTTCCAGGACTAATGTCCTTTTCAGTAAATGGCCTCTTGATAATTGCTCTGTGAACATTTAAGCATTATGAGTACAGTTCTTAAAATGACCAGAAGTCATTACTCAAAAGCTTCCTCGGGCTTCCCTGGTGGCGCAGTGGTTGAGAGTCCGCCTGCCGATGCAGGGGACACAGGTTCGTGCCCCGGTCCGGGAAGATCCCACATGCTGCGAAGCGGCTAGGTCCAGGAGCCATGGCCGCTGAGCCTGCGCGTCCAGAGCCTGTGCTCCGCAACGAGAGAGGCCACAACAGTGAGAGGCCCGCGTACCGCAAAAAAAAAAAAAAGAAAAAAAGAAAAAAAGTTTCCTCACCACACAATTACTGGGTCACGTGTTTCTTTTGTGCTTCTGGGCTACTCCACCATGATTCAACTTTTGTTTGGGAAAAATAGACTTTGTGTCAGCAACAAAAAAATCAGTCTTTCATGAAAATCTAAAAAAACAAAAACTTGTATTATTTTTATGAAATCAAGCACACAGAAATAGGTATTAGAGTATTATAATTCTAGTGTCTTATTGAACACTTATTATGTGCCAAGTTTAACATTGTTACAGGGATTATTTCATAATTTAATCTGGACATCACCCCTCTGGAGTGGGTACTAAAATTAACTAAATTTTGAAGAGAAAGAAATTGTTTAATAGCAATTCCTGCATCACTCAAAGTAAATGAAGCTATTAAAGTAATTTTTGGAAAAGATAATGAAACTCCTAATAGTAGTGGTGAAGCAGGTGAGGAAGAGGCTGATTATTGCAGGGACAACTGGGAAACCCCTTGGTGGATGTACGTGGGAAAGCACCAGAGAATCAAAGGAGACTCACGTTATTTCTAAACTTTCATGAAACTAGTCTTTACTCATCAAAAATCATTTTCTACCTCAAGGTTTCTGAGTATGGATTCAAACTTCTTTGGGGGATTCAAAGGCACTGCAAGAGGTTTGGTGCTGATATCTCTAGCAAATCTCTTCTTTCCAAATCTCCAACTGGATTCTAAGGTCATCTGGGGCCTGGTACAGAGGGTCTTGTTTCTCGTCTGCCAAAGAAGAACCAGATGGAGGAGGTTACCCTAGAAAAGATCACTAAACTCCCAAGCGAAGTTTAAGAGACAGGTGATAGCAAGCAGAAATGTACAGAGGAAGACCAGGGATTACTATTTTGGATGTCAGTCACCTACTACTGTATGGCATCATCACTATAGGCTCTGTTTCAAAGTTGACTCTGTTTGTCTGACAAAGAGGAATCAAACCAATGATCTACAGAGTTTTCCAGGTTTGGTGCTCTTTATACCCCAAGTTTAGCAAGGACTAGATTCTTATAAGCTATAATTTTGTGTTTCCCAAACTAGAGAGCACAATAGATATGTTGTCTTTTGTTCTTTGCCAGTCTTGTCATACTCCAGTCTGCCCACTAACATTAATCTTCATGGTCACTACACTTTCTATATTTGGTTACAAAAGCTCCAGGCTGCATATGTATGAACAAAACAGTAGCCAGGGAAGGACAAAATTTCATTCATGAGACAATGTCAAAGCTGCAACAGAATAGAGAGACTATTATTTTTTCCTTTTAAATGGGGATGAAACACAACCATAGATTATTCTTATTGTCTGTGCTTTCACCAGCATAGTTAGTGACAATTGCAGCTCATAATACTTTCTTTCATTCCTTCTAATAAACGTCCATTCAGACCTCAGTGCAGAGGAGGTAGGTAAGAGTTTACTTGAATATATATACAGAGGGTCAACAAATTCCCCCTTAATTTTAACTAGTTCCATTTGAAACACATCCTTTCCAAGTTGCCTTTGAATATTTAATATTAATACTAAGTTAATATATTAAAAATATAATTAACATATTAATTAAATAATATTTATTATTAAAATTGTCTTTTGATAATATTAACAATAAAATAATTATGTCGATATAAAAGGAGAGAGATTTTATATAAAACTCTCAGGCATGAAGTTAAAAGAGGCAACAGGCCAATTTTGATATAATGGCTAAGTGGTTTAAATTCCCATCCTTGTTCTGTTAGACCCAGCAATTGGATTCTAGTAACAGCTAAAGGTTTAGTTGTATGAAAAAATTATCTCAGAAATTATCAATATTCCAGTATAAGACCAGATCTGCCTGCCTTAAAATGTAATTGACCTACTTAACTACTCCATTTTACCACCATTTTTCAAATATGTCTTACCCTAAGTCTTTTCTGCAAACTGAATGACAATAAAAAATGTAGCCTTTACTAGTCCATTTATTTATTTATAAAACGCTTTCTGAGCATCTACCATGTGACAGGTACCATGCTAGGGATTGGAGATAGAGATGATTAAGTCATTCTCTCTATCCTCAAGGAACTCATAAATGTTTGGTCAGATCAGTAATGGAGGTAATCATATAGTAGCTAATATTTACTGAGCTATGTACCGGGTAGGATTCTAAGAAACTTTATAGGTAAAAGATTTTTTTTTTCTAATATATAACAGTGTCCTTTTGGAGATAAACACATTATTATTCCCATTTCACAGGTGTAGAGACTGAGGCAAAGAGGGACTTGACCAAGATCATACAGGACAATAAGGCATAGAGTTAGTACTCAAGTGCAGGCCATCTGACTTTGTTCTCAGACACTATGCAGAGAGGGTGCCTTACCCAGGCTGGTGATGGAGGCAGCTCAGGGGGAAGACTTTCAGAATAAGGCAGAGCTCAGGCTGAGCTTTAAAGACTGAGTAGGAGTTAGCTAGCAAAGGGATAAAGAAAAACAAGTGGGACATCATAGAAATGAATAATGTGAGTCAAGACAAGGCTTGAGAGTGACACACAGCATCCATCGTGAAGGGGCCTATGTGCTCCTGCTGCTGCTGGGTGGGGTCCCAGGGAAATTGATGTGAAGTGGGAGGGAGATGGGGATTAGCAGTGAGGCTGGACAAAGTGTAGGGCTTCACTGGGGTAGGCCTTGCGGACTTCCTTAGGAGACTTGGATCTTATCCTGTTCCTCATATCCAACTACATTTTGTGGGGCTTTTGTTTGTATGTTTGTTTTATTGTTTGTTTATATTGCTTTGACCTACAGTTTATAAGCTGAGTAAATGTCAAGTCATTTTTCTGGGGGGCCTCAGTTTCCTCATTCTGATTTAAGATGATCACTTATCTCCCTTTTAGTTGAGCTTTCTATCTGTTTGTCCCACCTCTTTAGTCTCTTGCTTGTGTGTTTAAGTTCTTTCTAAAAATAAACTTTACCAAGCTTATGTATATCTGCCTCAGCTCAATATAGAAGCAAAGTCCAGTGAAACCCTGGGTAGTTACGGTTTAAAGGAATAATGCTCCCCTTTACTCACTTCAATATAGAAGATGGTGGTGATGTTAGGGAATGACATAGCAGTAGTAGAATTACAAGTTAGGTGTACGTGTGGGTAAAACCAAATTATATATTAGTGAAGCATGGTGCTCATAAAATGTTATTACTGTAGCGTATACTAACCCTTTGTTCTTTGGCTCTCCTGATTGCAATGAACTCTGATTCAGAGACACTGCTTTGTCCTGTCATCACTTTTCTCAGTTGCCGCATTCCAATTTCTTGTTCTGCCAAAATTATGTTGTCTGATAACCAGGTCAGCTCTCCCCTCCCAGTCTCCTGTGCTCATCTGTGACCTTACGCTCTTTGGGGTCCTTGCTGCAGAATCCACCTTTGATCTGCCCTGTTGCAAAACTATATTTTTCTCTCTTATTACAGTCAGTGAGTTTTGCTTCCCACTTCTCTTTAAATATAGCCTAATCTGTTTCATGTTCCTTGGTACACTTGAAAGAAATTTCCATTTGCCAGAAGTATCTGGAAAACTACCTGTTTGCAAAAACTTCTTGGTGATTTTTGCTTTAAGATTTTGGTTACACATAGGAAGGAGGAATCCAGAAGGCTCACAAGGAAGCTTGTGAGTCTCACAGGGTAGATTTTTCCTTCCTTCCCTCTCTCTCCTGCTTCCTTTCTCATTCCCTTCCCTTTGCCCCTTTCCTCTCCACCCAGAAAGGACACAAAACAGCTTTAACAAAGAAATACAACGTGAATAGAGCAAATCAAACTAGAATTTTGTGATTGGGGAAATAAAGGTAGTAAGAGAGAAGTCACGAATGAGTTAAGTTCATAACAAATGGGATGAGGTCCTTCCTGCACATTAGTAAAAGGCAAGACTCAAGCTTGGTTCTAACCAGTGTAACAGCTAATGCCTCAGGGGAAAGCTGATCCACTGTATCCAAAGGATACAAACAAGTGGCACCAAGGCTCAGGGCAGCATTTCTCGGGGCTGAGAACTGAGAGGAATTTCTCCCATTAATCCCCCGAAGGAGACCCAACCATGTACAGCATTCTGAGTGGTATCTCTACAAAAAACAGCCACACATAAGACTTTTTTAAAGGTCTGTACTTTGGGACTTATATCATGCCGAAGCCAGTTCGGTAAAAGTAACTTTAGAGGGCTGCCATGATGTGCTGTTGTTAGTTAGTGTGGGGATGAACTGTAGAAGCTAGGGCGCAGCAGTATGTATTCCATGACTCATTAGTTACAGGAAATGTTGGCGGGAGGGATAAAACCTTCCATGACCAAATTAATTTGGATTTGCAAACTCTCTTTGAAGATTGAAAAATGCACATTGGCATATAAGGACTCTGAACAGTCCTTCAGTAAAGAAACAGTCTCACCATTGTTTAACTACTTTCCTCACAAGCATGTTAAACATAGAACTGGTTTTTCTTTTCATTGGTTTGCTCTTGTCTCCCAGTTCATCACTTGGGCCACTTCACTATGTTTAAGGAACAGATTAGAGGTTAATAAAATTAATTGGTTGAATCAGGGCTTCCCTGGTGGCACAGTGGTTAAGAATCTACCTGCTAATGCAGGGGACACAGGTTCGAGCCCTGGTCCAGGAAGATCCCACATGCCGTGGAGCAACAAAGCCCATGCGCCACAACCACTGAGCCCGCGTGCCACAACTACTGAAGCCCGCGTACCTAGAGCCTGTGCTCCACAACAAGAAAAGCCACTGCAATGAGAAGTCCGCACACCACAATGAAGAGTAGCCCCTGCTCGCTGCAACTAGAGAAAGCCTGCCTGCATCAACGAAGACCCAACACAGCCAAAAATAAAATAAATAAGATAAAAATATATAAAAAATAAAATTAATTGGATGAAGCAAACACAAATGTTTATCTTATTTCCTTAATGCATTTTCTTATTTTCTTAATGTATTAGAAGTTATACTAGCTTCTAGATTGTTCATAAAATCATGGTGGAAATTAGGTGAAATTGAATTAAATCTCACTAAGGAATTCAATAATATTTTACTTTGGGTCAAACAAAAGCTCTTCCTTTTGGAATACAAGAAAATGTCCATTTTAATATTAAAAAAATGACTATTTAAAATACTACTGACATCATATTAACCATACTCATGTATAAATTTTCAAAAATATTGAATATTAATTTTTTTAAAACTGCTGGTGGTTGAGGTTTTTTGAGCAGTGTTTTTTCTGTTTTAACTGAACTAGTTAATCATTTTAGGGCTACACCATGATTAAACTTAAAAGACAAACATTCCTTAGATATACACCAAACACTCTTTCCGTGAGCCTTGTGTATTTAGTCTTTAGATAGAAATGAACAATTAACAAATTCTAACTTAGGTTCCTTTTTCAGTTAAAGAGACAGGAAATTAAAGAAAGATATTTAAAGAAACACTGTTGCGAGCCTTCTGGCTCTATTATTAGATGTACAAAATCCTCCCCAGGACTATTTTTTCCCCAAGCAAACAAACAAATAAACGAGCATCAATGAATGAATTGTGTATGAGCCAGAAGTTCTCCCCCAAATATTTTCCAAGTAGCACCTTTGCAGTAGTTAGTTCTTTTCCATTCTCAGTGCATTCTCTTCTCTTTAGTCATACAAACATGCTATTTTGGGATCACTATCTAAGGTATAATGCAGATTCTAGCCTATCTTCATTTTAGAACCCACATAACAATTAAATTCTCTTACTGAGAAAATTACTAGGCACAGAGAATAAATCCTCCTTTACTAGTTAACTTTGATGGTTAGAAGTTCTGCACATCGGACATTTTTAAAAGGTTATAAACTATTAGTTGAAACTGATCTGTCTAGTGAGAGATATACAGTACTTCCCTTTTGAAAGTTATAGACAATACAAAATATCACAACTGGAAGGGTTCAACCCCATAATTTTATAGCTGCAGAGACTGAAGGTTAGGGATGGAAATGGATTTTCTCATGATTACATACAAGTTAATGGCAAAAATTAGAACAAAGCCTGGATGTTCTAATTCCCAGACCAGTAGTTTTCTCATGACAACGTGCTGATAGTTCATAGAAATCTCTATAAACCACATTTTTATTTTCTGTTGATCAAATAGGTTTTAAAAAAGCATGAAGTCATAGAGTTTATAAGTGTTTATTATGCACTGACTATATTTGTAAATAACATGGTAGCAACACACTGAGTCAGAATACCCCAAGATGTGAAGTGATCCTGGTGTTTGGGGGTAGCTCACCCACACTCATGCCACTTATTAGATTGAGAAAATACACACAATGTATTATTATCACATTGATTGTCCTTGGTCCTCTTATTCTCTAAAGCCCACAACGATCTATATGCTGGTGACATTGAAATACACATCTCTAACCCAGATCTCTGTCCTGAAGTCTAGCATCATAAATACAACAGCCTATGGGACACCTTTTCTCTTAATTTCCTTAGAGACCTTAAACTTATCATGGAGACATTTGAACTCATCATCTTGAGCCCTGAATTCTTATCTCAGGAATGTCCTCACCAACGCTTCCTAACCTGAAAGTATGTGCATCACCCTGAGTGCCTTCCTCTCCCCCAACCCTCACATCAAATCAGTCACCAAGTCCTAGAGATATTATTTCCTTCGTATCTTTTGCATCCATGACCTTCTCTCCATCTTCCCTGCAGAGCGTTAGTTCAGGTTCTCATCATTTCCTCTGTATTGCAACAGCCTCTTAATTAATTTACCACAAATTTCCTGCATCTCCTGTCCTCTTTCAGGTCACTAGCCAATCTTTTCTATTGTTCTGGCAACAGGAAATGTCATATTTACTTGGTTACCAGAACTCTTTCAAATTCTATATAATCTAGTAGTTACCATAGATCCTTGCTTAGGAAACTGGCTTATGTTACAGGCCAAGTTATAAGCTGCTGCTTGAGTTCTCTACTCTCAATACGCTTTCTATGCCTCCTCCTTCATTAAATACCGTGGGAGAAAGGGAAGGGGAAGGTGGCATGTGTAGATTGGCCTTTCTGGACATATAATTAAATAGGTTTTGATAATTTTCTTGAAACGTATTAGTAATCTCGTCACTTACTTGGGAGCAACATTTATAGTCAGATATAGATATAAAAATACAGAAATGGCATTATCTTCTATCTTCCCCATTTAAAAATGTTTATTTAGATCTAAGAAAAGAGTGAAGTTAGCAATGTACAAGCATTTTAAAGTTTTACAAGCAAAGATTTATAAAAATTAACTCATGTTACATTCACTGGGAGAAGTTCTAGAATGTATGAGTCTAGTGTGTGTGTAGGTACGTGCATGGGCAGGCATGCATGCAACTGCATGTGTGATTATCTCATTTTCTTCCATTCATGAAAAATACAGTTCTGAGACATTGCTTCATAAATATCAACACTGCAGCTGACAGCTCTGACCTCTGAAAAATGGCACAGATACTTTCTGGAGGTTAGAAGAGGGGATAAGTTTCTCACTCCCTTTATTCTCTTTTCTGTAATTTTCCTCACAGGCTCACCAATTCTATCTACCTTTTTTATAATTTCTTTGGCCACTATTTAAAAAATCCACACTTTCCTTTTATTTCAAAGAAGTTGAAGAGTCTAGTTAATGACACCTGCTATAGCTAGGCAGCCAAATAGACCACAGACATTTTATAACCCAACCATATGAGACAGTACCTGGGATTACAAAAGCACACTTGTGCTTGAATCAATCGATTCTAAATCTTTCCAACCCAATGCACTCTGATGAATAATTTGTATGATTATTATTCAAAAGAGGAATCCTAAGAAAATCCATCAACTGTCTCCATTTACTTAGTTATATTAAACAGCTCAGAATTCTTCCCATTTCTTTCATTCTTCTCTCCATCTCTAGAGTATTCTAGTTAATATACCTGGGAAGACCCACAGCACTCACATTAGCTTATGAATAAGAAAGAACATAGGCAGATATAGGGAACCATACAAAAGCAAACTAGATCCAAAAATTCATAGACTTTCAGAGTTTGATAAGAACGCACAATCCAACCTCCTCATTTTATAGATAAAAAAACTAATTTTGTCCCAAGCAGGTAATTCAGACATAAGTTACAAAGTTAGTAAATAGGCAAATTGATATTAGTACTCAAGATTGTTATTTCATCGAGGGCATGTGGAACAAGATGGGTGATGGGAGCTCTTGCGTTAAGGCTGCATGCTCTGAGCTAATATTTAAGTAATGTCTATTCCCAAGCCCATATCATCAAATTACTTTTTCAAGGTTAAGTATGTTGGAACGGAGAAAAATGCTTCTATACAGATCTGGAAATATTGTATGTATAAGAACAGAAGATGGCAATTATTTGGGGTGAATTGGGAAAACTTTCATCCCAAACTTCTATTCTGTTAGTCTGCTCCCTTGCTTGTCACTTCTCACTAGAGGAATCACACAACCAGGCATGATTAGCACAAGTAGTCTATACATGGCTACATACAATGTGTCAAGTAACCGGAGGGTCACTGTCTGCTTTGTTACCCCTCTCCTTCCTCTCTCTTTTCCTTCCTCCTCTCCTTCCTCCTTTCCTTTCCTTTCCTTTCCTTTCCTTTCCTTTCCTTTCCTTTCCTTTCCTTTCCTTTCCTTTCTTTTCCCTTCCTTTCCTGTCTCTTTTCCTCTCCCCCTTCTTTCCTCATATATTTATTGGTGTCTATCATGTACCAGACACTGTAACAGTTACTGCAAATAGAAAAATTAGAAACACATGGTCATTATCAGCAAGGAGCTCAAAGTCCAGCGGGGAGGATAGATCTATAACTGCACAAGTACAAGTACAATGCAATATCATAAGTGCTAAAATAGAGTTCTACACACGGTATTATGGGAATCCAGAGAAGGGAAAACCTAACAGTGGAGTTGGGTTGAAAGGTAGAGACAGGGTGGAAAGGTCAGGAAGGGCTTCAAATATTTCAAGAGAAGAGACCATGTTCACGTGGTCTAGAAGGAGAAGCTCCTCGTTTCAATCATTCAATTTACAAGCAAGTGCTGAGGATTGTTCTAGGTATTGAAGATTAAAGTAACAGACACTGTCAATGTGCCTAGGATTTTCCTGGTTTTAAAACTGAAAGTCCCATGTCTCAGGACGTTCCTCAGTTCTGGGCGATAATGCATTTGAGGTGCTTGTGCAATATCCATTGAGAGGTATCAAGCAAGGAGTTAACTGTGTACGTGTTCAGAATGCAGAAGAGAGCATGGGGGTGGGCTGTCAGCATAGAGATGGTATGTAAAGCCATAAGAGTGGATCACATTACTTGGTGAGACTGTTAAGGGTGATATGAGAAGAGGACTTAACATGAGATTTTTTTTTTCCTAGGGACAGGTGATAGAAGAGAGGAGAGTATTTGCAAGAGAATGATTGAACATGCTGTGGAATCTGAGCCAGAGGCACTGAATACTGAAGGGGATTAATGAATAAGTAGACAGGTAGCTTCCTTGCAAAGAAGGGGTGATCAAGGCTTTAGTGAACTCAATAATGGAAAGGAACAATTGCAGTCATGAGTGGGTGAACAAGGCAGCTAGCTAGATTGTTAAGAGGAGCGTGATTTTCAATTAGTGATTTAGGAAGTCGGACTGTTTCACCTTAAAGACACGGTTCTTGGTGTAACCATGGGGAAGAGTGGCTGTGGCAGAAATGAAGGTAAATATCCATATAAAAGTTAAAGTCTCCTAGGGAGATGGCTGATGTTGGGATGGAGAAGAAGTGCTTCTCAGACTCCGAGTCTTCATTGAAGGGGATATGACTGGGAAGCCAGTGGAGGACTACAATGAGGAGGAGAGAGGATGGTTCAGCTCAGAGGTAGAAGCCTCAAAGCAGAGGTGCTATTTTTCTTTTGTTTTCCCAGTTTTATTGAGATATAATTGACATACAACATTGTATTAGTCCAGAGTATATAACATGGTATATGTATATATTGCAAAATGATCCCCACAATAAGTTAACATCAATTACTTCACATAGTTACAAATTTTTTTCTTGTGATGAGAACTTTTAAGATTTACTCTTAGCAACTTTCAAATATATGATAATACAGCATTGTTAACTATAGTCACCATGCTGTACAGTACATCCCCAGAACTGATTTACTTTATAACTGGAAGTTTTTATCTTTTGACAACCTTTATCCATTTCCTCCCCCATCCACAGCCTCTGGAAACCACCAATCTGTTCTCTGTATTTGAGTTGACAGGTTGGTTTAACAAAGGAGACTTTTCATGAGTAATAACTGGTAAAAGCAGGAATAAGTGAAAGGTGGATTGATTCCCCCTTAAGGGAGGGTAAGTGTTTGGGCTTGGTAGCAATGCCAGTGGTTGTGGTGTGGAACCAGGTCTTATTTTCTTAGTGGTCCTCTCTTCTAAGGAATTCCAATGAGTGTGGCAGGTGTGGTTGGGGAAGCACTAAGAGTGGTCCTGGATGGGGCACCTTAGTGAGTCACATGATCCCAGGGCTGAGGAGAGGAAGGGCGTTGCCATGGCTGTGCTTCCAGGTGGTGGTCAACTTCCCTCTGATCTTCTTAGGATGAGTGTTGAGTGGTCCTCTAATTGAAAGGGACTGTGAAAAATTCTAAATAGCATAATGTTCCCTTTATATTTTACAGTGTGCTGGATGTCTCTTTGGAGGTCTTGATGTCAAAAATAAAAGAATGATTAAATGATCCATCAATTCTAGACTCTTCCATTTCCAGAGAAAAGTCATCTTCTCTGGTTCCCATTGAACTAATCGGACCTTTCAACATTTTTGTCCTCTAATAGGTCTTCAGATTAACTCTTCGTGGTGGTGCTCTTAATTAAGTGTACTTTGATCTTTGGTTATCTATCTCTGGCCTAACATTCAATAACTGCTTTTTTCCAATGGTCCCAGCCTTATAAATTTTCTTCTGCTAGATGATAATCATTGCTGTATTTTTATCCAGCTTTGTTTTATTCATCCATTTCCTTGAATATCAGCCTTGATATTTAGAAATGCTTATTTCCTTAGGTGAGTTTCTCAGGTCATGAATAATAAAACTTAGCCCAGTGATTTATCTGGCACTCGACTGTCTCTCCATGTAACCTCCAGCAACCTCACTGCAATGTGAAAGTTCACTTAACAAAGTTTCTTGCAGAAAAAAACAAATGAACACTAGCATGCCAAGAGTCAAAGATTACTTTTGATATTTCCATGAGCTATTCCAAGGACCTCCTGCAAAATCACTAGCCATGGATTGCTTGCTGTTATTTGATAGCTATGGGATGTAGAAATCTTGAGATTATGTCAGAATTTAGCTATGGACATTAAAAGTTAAAATTAACAAACGGAAAGTCTAAGAATTTGAGATTTCCTATGCTCTGAAACCACACTCTGCGTATTGTGTTTACCCCTGAGGGTGCAATGGTTCAGCCTGCTCAGCTGGCAGCACAAAGATGTCTATTTCGAAAAACCCTCCTTTCTTGTATTTATGTAACATTCTCTCCTTGGCCTCATCACAGGTAGGCCAGAGGGCTGCAACCCTTATCTGGAAACCTTATCAGAAACTAAGTGATCCTGCCTTAGTTGCTTACTCCATTTACTTTAAGGTCTAAAGACACTAGACAGGCTTCTATTTAGAATTACCTACTGCTAGCCTAAGCTGCCTCATTCCTGTGCTTATGGTATAATCTCCAGAAAAGGAAGACATGGGCAGAGTTTTCTTGGTATATGATACCACCCTTATTTCCTGTCTTGATTGGGTCTAGGTTTGTTTCATTTTAAGTTGTGGGTTTTTTTGTTTGTTTGTTTGATTTATATATGCCTTTAATATATATTTCTTTACATGTGTGTATTTTTCTATATTTATTCTATAAATTACTATTGTTTGTGTGATCAGTAAACCTCAGGTCTCCTGCTCTATTGTCTGTTTTAAAGTAACCAACCAATGCAATTAGTGCTGTGGATGCTCAAGGAAAGATCCAGTCTGGACCACAGAACCAAGATTCCTGGAACTAATTGTGATCCCTTCTACATCCCATAAAAATATTGCACTCCTCCAAAAAGAGTCTTGTAGAAACACACAGGTGTGCTTCTTTTAGAGATGTTGACACTGCTCACAAAAATTTAGGATTAGTTTCCCAGCACTGTCTACAAAGCCACTTCATAAGTCACTCAAGAAAATATGGTTTATTATTTTGGTCAATGCCTCAAGTTTTAAAATTTAATTTTACATTTACGTATTGAGATATAATTGACATTCAGCACTATGTAAGTTTAAGGTGTCTAGCATAGTGATCTGACTTACATACATCATGAAATGGTTAGCACAGTAAGTTTAGTGAACATCCATCATCTCATAGAGATACGAAATTAAAGAAATGGAAAAAATTGTGTGTGTGATGAGAACTCAGAATTTACTCTCTTAACAACTTTCATATGTAACACACAGCAGTGCTAATTATCATGTTGTACTTGACATCACTAGTACTTATTTATCTTATAACTGGAAGTTTGTACCTTTTGATTGCCTTCATCCAGTTCCCCCTCCCCCCAACCCTCCGCTTCTGGTAACCACAAATGTGATCTCTTTTTCTATAGTTTGTTTGTATGTTTGTTGAAGTATAATTGACTTACAACATTGTGTTAGTTCTTGTTACACAGCATAGTGATTTTTTTCTATACATTTCAAAATGATATGACTTATTTGATGATAAGTCTAGTTATGATATATGTCACCATACAAAGATATTACTTAGTTGTCAACTGTGTTTCCCAGACTGAACATTTCATACCTGTGACTCATTTATTTTGTAACTGGAAATTTGTACCTCTTAATCTCCCACATCTTTTTCTCTCCTCCTCTTTACCCACCTCTCCTTTGGCAATCACCTGTTTGTTCTCTGTGTCTATAACTCTGCTTCTGTTTTGTTGTGTTTGTTCAGTGGTTTTGTTTTCATGTATAAGTGAAATCATACAGTATTTGTCTTTCTCTGTCTTGTTTCACTTAACATAATGCCCTCAAGTTCCATTCATGCTGTCACAAATGGCAGGAATTCATTCTTTTTTATGGCTGAGTAATATTCCACTGTATATATATATATATATATATATATATATATATATATATATATATATATATATACACACCACATCTTCTTTATCCATTTATCTGTTGATGGAAACTTAAGTTGCTTCCATATCTTGGCCACAGTTGTATTAATAAATAATGGTGCAATGAACATAGGGTGCGCATATCTTTTCTAATTAGTGTTTTTGTTTTCTTTGAATAAATACCCAGGGATGCAACTGCTAGATCATATGGTAGTTCTATTTTTAATTTTTTTGAGAAATCTCTGTACTGTTTTCCATAGTGGCTGTACCAATTTACATTCCCACCAACAATGAACAAGAACCCCCTTTTTTCCACACCCTCACCAACACTTGTTAATTCTTCTTTTGGATAATAACCATTCTGACAGGAATGAGGTGATATCTCATTGTGGTTTTGATTTGCATTTCCTTGATGATTACTGATGTTCAGCAAATTTTCATGTGTCTTTTGGCCATCTGTATGTCTTCTTTGGAAAAATGGCTATTCAAATCCTCTGCCCATTTTTTAATCAGGTTGTTTGCTTTTTTTGATATCGCATTGTATGAGTTCTTTGTATATTTTGGATATTAACCCCTTATCAGATATATTGTTTGCAAATATCTTCTGCCATTCAGTAGGTGGCTTTTTTGTTTTGTTGATATTTTCCTTCACTGTGCAGAAGTCTTTTGTTTGTTGTAGTCTCATTAGTTTATTTTTGTTTTTGTTTCCTTTGTCTGAGGAGACATATCCTCTCAAATATTATTAAATCGATGTCAAAGTGAGTACTGTCTATGTTTTCTTCTAGAAGTTTTATGGTTTCAGGTTCACATTTAATTCTTTAATCCATTTTGAATTTATTTTTGTGCATGGTATAAGAGAGTAGTCCAGTTTGATTCTTTTGGATGTAGCTGTCCAGTTTTCCCAACACCATTTATTGAAGAGACTGTCTTTTCCCCATTGTACATTCTTGCCTCCTTTAATGCCTCAGTTTTAATAAAAACAAAGCAACCAATACAAACCCCCCACTCTTACCTAGTTTAGTTCTCCACTTTGTTTATAATAACTAGCTCTTAATGATTTTTGCATGTTTCCTAAGTACCAAACCATCTCCCAAGTCATGATTTGTCACTGTTGAAGATATAGGTGTACTGAATTTTTTAAAAACCTCTGACCCTCAATTCAGGGTCAGAGGTTGAAAGTCTGGGTTCTTACACTTAGGGTGCTGACTTTGTGAAAGTCGTTTACTTTTTCAAGTCCCCGTGTCTTCAACTGTCAAGCATGGTTAACAATGATCCCTTCAAGTATGTATTGAGCCCCTGTTAGGTGTGCTCCCTTCACATATATCATGATGATGCCCTGTTCTTATAAGGATTAGACAATGTTTGTGCACTGGTTCCATGAATAAAAGGTGTTATATAACTAACCGACTGCAGGCCCTGAAAACAAATGAAAAAGAAGTTCTGAAAATGTTATCATTGGCAGCTTCACCAGAGTAAATATTTAGCTTACCAAAGTGCCTGGAACTCAGTGACTATTTATCAAATGGATAAATTTACTGAGCACTGGGACTTCAGGAAAAAATCAATAGCCTTACTCATGGCCTGGCAGAATCTGTGAATAAATGAATGAATGATAATACTTACTGGTAAAATATACATTTTTATATGTTAAGGAAGGTATCTGACATTATTTAACACTTGCACTTCATACCTTAAGAAAGATTATATCTGAAGTTTAATTTCTGAGACAAAAATGTTGATTAACAATCTTCTAGAGGAACTGAAAAAGAAATATTTCTATGATTCCTTTTTCTAGCCTGATCATTGTCTCTGAGCTCCATTTAAAGATTAAAAGCCATTCCTTCATTTTTTCCTTCATTAATCACTTTATCAAGCACTTTGTGTGATGGGTGCTTGGGCAGATCCTTAATGAGACATTCCCCCAAACTTTGTGAAGCTCACATTTATACTTTACAACTTTCCCAAGTCCAAAGGTGGACAGATAATCATAGTCAACTTCAGTGCTGGGTACCACCTCACCAATTATTTCTACAATAAGAGCATCGTCTCACCCTTTTGCTGCCTGAAAAGGACTCTATAGGCAAAACAAAAAGGCAGTTACCTGGAAAATTGAAGCCCCTCAGAACAGCCTCCTACAGAGGATTTTATGACTATAAGGGTCTAGGATAATTACCCACTGTCATTTCTCAATTTTGATAATAATAACAAAATAGAAATAAATTTGTATAGTGCTTTAAGCATTATCTTCATTTTATATATAAAAACTGGAACTCAGAGATCCAAGAAAGCATAGTTTGGGGGTGACACAGCCAGGGTAAGATTTCAGCCCTCCTAATTCCCAGCCCAGAGCACATTCAAACATACTGTGATGTCCTTCTTCTGGTGACTCCTTTCCCCTTCATTTCTGCATTAAAAATTCACAAACTTCATTCTAGAATAGAGTGGAAAACATAAATGTGATCATTTCATTAACGTTGGTTAATGAAGGTTTTGCTTGCAAATGAAGAAATAAACTTGATTTTAATCAGAAAATTGCTTAATTGACAGGTTCTTGATAGAAACAGTCATTATTATTGACCGAATTATGGTAATATACAGAAATGCTTTATCCTTAAAGGGTTTCTTGATAATAACAAGAAACCTCTTACATGTGCATACAATAAACATCATCTTTATCAGAAAACACAAGAAATTTATAGATGACACCTTTCTCTGTGAGAATTAATGTGATTTATTTGTTTGATTTGATTAATTTATAGATGACACCTTTCTGTGTGAGAATTAATGTGATTTATTTGTCTGATTTGATTAATTTTAATTAATCAAAATTAATTTAATTTATTTGTAATGTGATTTATTTGTTCTAAATGAACTAATCAAGTATGGTTAAGAATGGATTCACCCAAAGTTTTTTTTTTTTTTTAAATCTTGGAATTTTTACTTAATTAGCTTTATGTCAATGGAGACCCCACACAAGCCAGCATCCATAAGTAAGATGGTTTTTAGAACCAGATGTGTAGGTATGGGCTAGAACCAAAAGTGAAGGTATGAGCTAGAACCAGATGTATAGGTGTGGGATAGAACCAGAAGTGGAGGTATGGGATAGACAGCACAGCAAGTTAATGTAGGTGTTGCCTGAAGACTGAGTTTGTGAGAGGGCTTTGAGCCATTCAGTTGAACCATATTAAAGCACTGGGCCCTGGGGTGGGTCTAAACTGCCAGGGGTGATCTGAAGATAAGTAAAGCATCAGGCTTTTTATTTTAATGAAGGGTTTTGAAGTTGAAGAGCCCATGGAGAAACCTAGTTCCCCTCCTTGTCAGCTGTGTACCTCAGATGGATTCTTCTTTCCTAATTCTGTACTTCAGTTATTATCCATAATATGAAAATAATGATACCTACATCATAGAATTATTGGGAAGGTTAAATGAGATATTTGAAAAGCAGTTAGTATACTATCTGGCACATACTTGTTATTCAGTAAATAAAAACTTTTAGAGCTATAGAAAGAAAAGCTATGACATACTGACCAGTGAATTCTCAATATCTCTTCTAGTGGGAAAAAGAGAAATGTAGACAGCCCAGTGATCTGTGCACAATGAAGCAGAAGAGAGCCCAAGCAAATGCATTCCTTATCTGAATATCAGATCAGTCCTCAAAATGTAGGCTAAGTATGGGCTATGAATGGGTCCTCGTACAAAGAGCCCTGGACTTCTTAGGCATTAAGTGTTATACATTCCCAACAAAGAGAACTATAACTCTGTGTACAAAGGACATCATGTCCAAACCTAAGTCCAAGTGGAGTTAATTCTTGGGAACATGATGAAACCTACCAAAATGTTTTGCCTAAGTGATGAAGCAGCCTGCCAGGAGACTTCCTCAGAAGAGACAGCCAGCTCAGCACTTTCGCCCTAATTACAAAGCCTCTGTCAGGAGGTCATGAGTGGGAGAGCACAGGTTTGTGTCTGTCATTCAGTGCAGCTTGGATCCACTTGGTGTGGAAATTTAAAGTAGTTTGAAAGAGCTGTTGACCCATATTACTTGGGTTTAAATCTTGGGTTTATTGCTTACTGTCTGGCTTACCTTGGGTGAGTTGCCACTATTAATTTTCCGTTGTTGTGTACCAGATCATCATACTTAATGCCCTAACACACCACCCATTTATCAGCTCACAGTGCTAAGGGCAGAAGTCCAGCAAGGTGTGATTGGGCTCTCTGCTTCCTGGAGTTTCCAGGGCTGAAGTAAAGGTGTCATGTGGACTGGGCTCTTATCTGGAGGCTCTGGGGAAGAATTCACTTTCCAGGTCATTCACGTTCTTGGTAGAATTCTGTTTCTCACGACCCTACATCTAAGGTTCCATTTCATTGCTGTCAGCCTCCAGTCACTGTCTTTTCTTAGAGCTCACCTGCGTTCTTTGTCACATACCCTCCTCCACATTCAAAGCCAGCATTAAAATGTTGAGTCCTTCTCATGCTTAAAATCTCTCTGACTTCCTCTTCTTCTATCAGTTGGAGAAAACGCTCTGCTTTTAAAGAACTCATTTGATTGGATCAGACTTACCTGGGTGAATCTCTGAACCTTAAGGGAAATATATTTGGAACTTAAAGTACATCTGCAAAATCCCGTCAACAGCAGTATCTGTATTAGTCTTTGACTGAAAAATCAGGGGATGGAATCTTGGGTGTTCCTCTTTAGGATTTTGCCTCCATATACCTAACCTCTCTGTGCTCCAGGTTCCTCATCTGTGAATAGGGATAATAATAATGCCTACTTCATAAGGTCGTTTTGAGGATCAAATAATGTAATATATGTAAAGTGCCTAGAACAGTTCTACATAGGAAGAGTAAAGTGTTTATTATTATTATTGTTGGGGCCTAGTGGCCCTAATTCTGAAGATGGTACCTAGTTGACTCCATGGCCACCCCTAGGGTGAGTAGCAGAGCCTGTAGAAATGGTGTTGGTGTTGGTGACTGGGCAGAGACAGATGTACCTGGTGGGGGAGAGCAGGGATGTGGTGACGTTAAGCCTGCAGGAAGATGCCCAACAGAAGAGGGCACAACCAGAAAAGGAAGGTAGAGAGATAGAGTCCAATGGTGACTGACGAGACATAATCCTGAGCACACTGAACTCTCAGAAATGCTTAAGGGGCCACTTTTCAAGCTAAGCTCCTGCTGCACGTTAAAGTCCCTTGGGAGTTTTTCAAAGGCTCTTAGCCTGGACCTCACCCTAGATCAATTAGATTAACATTTAAGGCCTGTGTCGAAATAGATTTTTAAAAGCTCCCTCAGTATTTCCATGTACTGGGAGGATTCAAAACTACCAGGCTAAAGGGAAACACAAAATACTCCTGAAAGAGCCCAAAGAGTTGTCATTCCTTCAGCCCACATTACCCAGGGCCGAATAGGAAACAATCCATTTGGAAGTAAAATCTCTTTTTCTTTCAGGCAGAAAGCACCTGGGCTTCCAGTGAGGCAAATGGAGGTCAGTTCTGGTCTGGCTATAGCCACAGAGGGTAGTAAGGGTCGGGGGGTGGGGCGGAACCCTGTAGGGCTGACGGGTCTGGCTGGGGAGCGGCTTTGAGGAGAGGCAGGCTAGCAGTGGGAACAGCAGCGGTGCAGCAAACTTCTCCCCGTCAGTCCCACTGGGCTGACCTGGCTGCCTTGTACTGGGCCAGCCAGGTGATAGGGGCATCTAGACTCAAAATAACCAAGTTGGTGGCGCTGGAGCTAATCCCGCTGTGGTTGTTACTGAAGACCTGATTTTTCGCTGTGATTGTTCCAGTCTAAGGAAATAAGGGTTTACATGTAGGGTTAAGTTTGTTCTTTTTCAGTCGCAGACGTGTCTTGGCTGACACTAAAGCCAAGTTTTGGTGCTTAGGCACAAACTAGCTGGGTAAATTAGAAAAGATAGCTGGAAGTCGATTGAATATGGGTTGGCAATGAGGAAGGCAGCTCAGGATTTCAATTTGGACTTCGCTGATACACTGGGAGGGCAAACTACATAATGGGGAGTTAACAATATATTAATAAAATGTGAAGGGTTATCTTTTGTAATGTCTCTCTTAGAAGTGCTTTCATGAGTTCTACATAGCCTATTTGAGAGTACCTAGAATTAAAAAAATATATATTTATTCATTTACATCACATCTTTTTTTCCCCCAGTTTACACTAGATTATGGTTCCATTTATAAATTCCTATGTCAATTTTTTAAAATTTTAAATCTTTTCTTTAATTGAAGTATAGTTGATTTACAATATTGTGTTGGTATAGGTGTACACCAAAGTGATTCAGTTATATACGTGCATTTTTTCAGATAACTTTTCATTTTAGTTGACTACAAGATATTGAATATTGTTGCCTGTGCTATTTAGTAAATCCTTGTTGCTTATTTATTTTATTATAGTAGTTTGTGTCTGTTAATTCCACACTCCTAATTTAATCCCTCCTCCCATTTCCCCTTTGGTAACCAAGTTTGTTTTCCATGTCTGTGAGTCTGTTTCTTTTTTGTATATAGATTCATTTGTGTTATTGTTTACATTCCACATATAAGTGATATCATATATTTGTTTTTCTCTGTCTGACTTACTTCACTTAGTATAATATTTTCTAGGTCCATCCATGTTGCTGCAAATGGCAATATTTCATTCTTTAAAATTTTAAATCTTGATAATTTGCACTTTAAAACATTTAATGATCTCATCTCTATTTATATAGTTTTGTAGTAAAAGTTGAAATTCTAAGCATTCCCTTGAGTGATGGTATTGCCATTAAGGTCTCTTATAGTGCTTTTAATCTTTATTTTTAAAGGACTTTCCTGAAAAGTACATTTCCTGGCAAATTACACCACCCTACTTGATTTGGGTCCCTTCGCTGGCCAGAATATTGGTGGAAGAAGTTGTATGAATCCAGGACCTCGAGCACTTTCAATTCTCTTCACAGCGAACTCGAAATCCAAGGCAATCATTTAATACTCCTTTCTATCTTTACATTGGTTTTCTCATTGTGCCAGCTTGACATGCCTTCCTGTCTTAGGGCTCAATTCAGATGTGAATTATTAAAGATCAAACTAGTAGGCTGATCTAGGGGAAACATAGATTACAGGCTGCAGGGAGCTCTTAGCCCAGAACACAAAGTGAGGGGAAGCATAGGCCTGAGGGCAAAAAGATCTAAAGTGATTCCTGAAGTAGAAAAGAGAATCCAGCATTCTTGTTTTCTAGACATATGAAAGCAAACTTGTTTCTTCTTTAAGAACTGCCATTACTACCTAAAGGCTTATCAAAACAGTCCCTAAACCAAGCAGATAGAAATATAATATGCAGGTCATTCTCACAGCTATATTCTCAAATCCAAATTGATTCCCTACTTGTGCAATATGCATGTTTTCTAAATTATGTGGAAAAGTAATTGGTCAGAATTGTTTTTAATATGTTAACTTATTATTTGTTTTATAGAATTAACTTTGGTTAAATTCATCATTCTTTGTATTTTTAATACTATTTATCGAAAAAGTCATTAAATTTTTTTTTTAAATAAATATAGCAGGATAGGGTATCATCCTCTCTAGAAACCAGCCCTGGGTTGCTTCTTATAACCATTGACTCAGGGCTGGAGAGGAGAAGCAGGCTGCAACTTACCTCATTCTGAGCTCCATTACCTTTCCATCAGCATCTCTAGTTTTTAAATATAACCTATGGCTTTGTAGAAAAGCAATCAGTGATCTGAATTGTTGGATATGCAACTTAGCTATTCCAGACATTTTTTTCATTTTAAAAATGTAAAATTGCCTGAGAATGTTTAAATCCCAGCAAGTAAAGGCCAGTTCTATTTCAGGCTGTCCTGAAGACTATCATAGAGAAGGGAGGGAGGAAAACGGAGGTAGACACATCTGGGATGCTATTTTCAGGCTCCTGGATTCCAGAAAGACCCTGGAAAGCTGGAAAGAGACCAGAAGTATGAAAGGAAATGATTAATGAGTGAAGTCAGGGCAGAAGAAGTCTAAGAATGAATGTTCAGGGTGTGGCTGAGAACTTGAAACCCAGGGAGACTTGGGAAAGGCAGGAAAGAACCCCTTACTTCATCAGTTTTTGGGGGACCACACATTTAAATGAACCAGAGCTAAAGCTACGTTAAAAAAAAGAAAAAAAAGGCACTGTTCCTATTGGTTCTGAATCCTGCAAAGCCCTTGAGGTTGTGGATCAGACATTCTGGAGACAGCAGTGGCTCTTGGCCCCGGCTTCATATTAGCCTACCCAGGAAAGCTTTATAAAACACCCATGCCCTGGCCTCATCCACAGAGGCGTCGTGGATGCCTAAGAACAGCTTTCTACACTGCAAATACCCACAGAGATTACAATGATACTTGTAGATTACATGAAAACTTCTTGAAGTAATTGTCAAATCACAGCGACTTTTAAATAGCAGCATGGTATTATACATTTTTGTGAGGGAAATCTTAAAGTTAGTTAAACAGTTAAATATGGAAACTTATTTTTTTAAAGGCCTTCAAATGCTTGGCTATTTTTTAATTAATTAATTAATTTATTTATTTATTTTTGGCTGTGTTGGGTCTTCATTTCTGTGCGAGGGCTTTCTCCAGTTGTGGCAAGCGGGGGCCACTCTTCATCGCGGTGCGCGGACCTCTCACTATCGCGTCCTCTCTTGTTGCAGAGCACAGGCTCCAGACGCGCAGGCTCTGTAGTTGTGGCTCACGGGCCTAGTTGTTCCGCAGCATGTGGGATCTTCCCAGACCAGGGCTTGAGCCTGTGTCCCCTGCATTAGCAGGCAGATTCTCAACCACTGCACCACCAGGGAAGCCCAAATATGGAAACTTTATATTAATTTGAAGAATGGTAGTAGTAACGGAACAATTTATTATGATGTTTTGAAACCATGGAGATTATTGTGCTCTGTAGACTGGTGCTTCTCAAACGTTAATGTGTAAAGGAACCATCTAGCGGATCTTATAAGATGAAGGTTCTGATCTGATAGGTCTGAGTGGGGCTGGAGATTCTGTTTTTCTAATGAGCTGTCAGATGAGGCTGAAACTGCTGGTCCAGGCACACAAGTGGAGCAGTTGAGGCTGTAGAATGTTAAACGGCTTCCTTTCCATATTCTCAGACCTGAAAAACCTCCGGAAATGATTTCTGTGTGAGATTTGGCATACTCATTCCCAATCCAGGAGGGTGGAGCTGGAAGAAAAAAGATTTTTTTTAATACATCATGAATGACTCAGCATTTACCTTAAAGATATACAGGTCATGGGAAAGCACTTTTGGTTAAAGAAATTTCATCCCTGCCATTTCCAAAAAGTCAATTCATGCATTCCAAAATTATGTCTTGACTTCAAGTAAAATGTTAAATGCTGTAAATAAACTATGCACATACAAAAAAGCAGCAATTTCTTTCATGGTAGGAAAATAACTTTCCCCTGAAGAATCTGGCTGGGTTTTTTTGTCTTAAATGCAGTGCCTGATCTGCACTCATTGCTAACATTAGGTGGCATGTGTGTGATGAACCAGGTAAAGAAGACACTGAGAGTGCCGGGGCAGGCCAGGAAGCAAATGTACTCGGAGTTCACATTTTAAAAATTGTTTCTGATCATACACTGTACCTACGGATATTGCACATATTCTTAGGGAAATGTTTTCTTTTTTTTCTTGACACAAGTGAATTAAGTGAATTAAACAAACACAGATTCTCACCTTTTCAATAAACGACATACTACCACAGGACCGATATCTTTTTAGGAATTTGGCTCTATGCAAGGCTTTCTTTAAAATTATAAATCCTTTCCAACTTTTAGTTTAGTTGGATTTTTCCCTCCTTTAGGTTTGAATTTTTTGAGACTTTAAAATATCTGTAAAGTGTCTGGGTATTATACTTTCAAATGATTATCAATTTTTGGCTCAGGGAACAGACTGATACAAACCTCAAAGTATTTAAAATCCATGGTTACTGGGCTTATAAGTAATATTATGATGCTCTTAGAGTCCAATAGAATAAAAGAATAAGCAAAGAGTGTTTGATACGTTGGTAGAAATGAAAGAGCAGATATTGTAATTTTCCTAATGGGTATTATTTTTTTTCTATTTGTGTTCCCAAATGTTCACAGCCTTCTGTATTTCAATGGCCACAAGAGAGTTATTTAAAGGATAGTAGAAACTGTCCTGGACTTGGAGGTTGTGTTCTTTCCAAAGTTCTTTACTGAAAGGATTAAAAGTTGCTTTCCTTTCCCTGCATTTCTGTCTCAGTGGCTATTGCCTCCAACAGTCTCCAGAGAATGTCTGTATCTGTGCAACCAAAACAGCAGCCACCTGTAAGGTGTGGCTACTGAGCACTTGAAACGCTGCTTGTCCAAATCGAGGTGTCCTGTAAAGTATAAAATACGTACCCAATTTCCCAGACTTAGTATTTAAAACAGACTTAGTATTTAAAAAAGTAAACTATTTCATTAATAATTTTTTTTCTAAATTTATTTATTTATTTTGGCTGTGTTGGGTCTTGGTTGCTGCACGTGGGCTTTCTCTAGTTGCGGCGAGCGGGGGCTACTACTCTTCTTTGTGCTGCGTGGGCTTCTCATTGTCGTGGCTTCCCTTGTTGCGGAGCATGGGCTCTAGACACACAGGCTTCAGTAGTTGTGGCTCACGGGTTCAGTAGTTGTGGCTCATGGGCTCTAGAGCACAGGAACAGTAGTTGTGGCACCCGGGCTTAGTTGCTCCACAGCATGTGGGATCTTCCTGGGCCAGGGCTCGAACCCATGTCCCCTGCATTGGCAGGCAGATTCTTAACCACTGTGCCACCAGGGAAGCCCATTCATTAATAATTTTTCTATTGATTTCATGTTGAAATAATAATATTTTTGATATATTAGGATAAGCAACATAATTAAAATTACTTTCACCTTTTGCTTTTTACATTTTTAAAAGAGACTACTGGAAAATGTAAAATCACATATATGGTTTACATTCAATTTCTATTGGACAGTGTTATTGTATAGTAATTATCTAGATTGCTCATCTATGCTTTTGGAATCGTATTCTACTTATTGAATATTTGCTATCCCTAAGCTAAGCATTTTACCTGTATTAACTCAAGTTAACGATCTGCACTTTACAAATAAGGATACTGAGCTTACAGAAAGCAGGTAACTTGCTCAAGTCACACTTCTAGTAAGTACAAGAGATGGGTTCAAACCTACAGCTGAAACTAAAGTCCGTCTTTCAGCCAGGGTGACACCAGGCCAGGGTGAAGGTGAGGGGAGTGAGCCATTCACCTTCAGTGCAAAACTTGGTAATCAAGTTTTAATGGAATATTTTTTAGAAAAATCAAAATTAGTGCAAAAAATTCATAATGAACAAAATATCAACTTTTTAAATAAATACAGAATTTGTTCCTGGACTTGCACGATGTGGCCTCTGTCACCTCACCACAGTCTTGGCCCTGACATTCGGTCCACCTTGCTGAATGCCCACCCACTTCTGTATGTGTTGTATTCTCAAACATATTGTCAGAGCTTGGAGAGAGGGCCTAGACCTCACATCTCAGAGCCGCTTTTCAGGGTGCCCACGCCTAGTGAAGTACTAAGACATGAGGGTTACTAATAAACACATGAACAACAAAAGACTAAAAGGCAATAGACCACAACGTTTAGAGATGTTTTCCCTCTGTGTGTGTGGGGGCCAGGGTGATTTCTCCATCACTTATAATATATATATATATATATATATATATATATATATATATATATATATATATATATATATATATCTTACAGTTAAAAACAACCTTTTTAAATTTTTGCCGAATAAGCTCTGAACTCGATTTAAAACTGTGGAGCAAGCACATCTCCTGAGAAAGGCGCCTACAGCAGCCTTGTACAATGAATGAAAAGCCATGACTTTGACAGCCAGACTCAACAAATCAAGTGTACTGTTGGGAAATCCTTGCTTGTTCATTTAACTCCCTTTGTTCAGTGTGTGAATCACAGGGTGGGTCTTTTACAACAGGCCTTTCCAAACACGGATTGTATGATATGGGCCTGTAATCGGGGCTAAAGGACCTCAATCATTCCTCTATATTAGAGGTTCTCCATCAGCAGGCCAAAAGGAATTTCCCATAGAACTTTCAGGTCTCTCTTCCCACCTCTCCCCCACCAATTGTACACAATCTTCCTTATTTTTCTATTCTCTTTCCCAGCTAATCTGCCTGAAAAAGTAACCAACGACATTTCTACTTCTTTACCTCCTTTCCCTGTTCAACTCACTCTCTTTGTTAGGGGAACCATTGACTGAAACCTCCCACCCTGGCCAGGCACCATGATAACCATTTACATCTGGTAAAGAATGCAGAACAAGCCACGACCAACTGGTCACGACCAACTGGAAGAACATGGGAAAGGTCAAAAGGAGAGAGGAGACTCCAGTCCATATGTTCTACCAACTTCCCAGAATCCTCCTCTCTGGAATCCATCTTGGCTGAGCAATGCATGTGACACCAGGAAGGAACCTGAGTCAGAATGATTGGCCAGAGACAACCCAGAAACAAACCCCATTACCATAAAACCAGAGAATGTGAGCCACGTAGCAGAGCAGTCCTCCTGGGTTCCCTTATCCTGCTGCTGTCCACCCGGGTGCCCCTTCCCAATAAAGTCTCTTGCTTTGACAGCACATGTGTATCATTGGACAATTCATTTCCGAGTGTTAGGCAAGAGCCCACTCTTGGGTCCTGGAAGGAGTTCTCCTTCCTGCAACACCTTCTGACTCTCCCCACTCTCTCTACACAGAAACTACTTTTGTGATGGTTCCTATTGACCTCACATTGTCAAACATGGACAATTTACAGTTTGCAACTTTCTTGGTTTCTTAGCTGCTCTTGACACCGTGGACTAATGTTTCCTTTAAATATCCTTTTCTCAGCTTCTTTCATTCCATTTTCTTCTGGTTTTCATCCACATTCTTGGATTCCTTCTGAGTTTCCTTCAAAGGAGTTCCCTAGAAGAAACACCCCTCTATCTCCCTCCTGTCTCCCCCCACTGTAACATCCTCCTATCACCAATGTTCCCCCTAAGCTTCACCATGTATATCTCCTTCACCTTTGGAAATCTTAACTTCCACTATGGGTTTGTATTGCTCCCCCAGAATCCATCCCCTTCCTTAAACTCAAATCATTCAATCAAGAGTAGCATCAACAGGATAACCAGAATTTGGGGATCTAATATCCATAGTTGATTATTCTACTAAAACCATCTGGTTTCTTTGTTTGCTCTCCCAGTTAGCCTGTGTCTAGCTCTTATTCACCATTGTAGCCTCAGTATCTGGAGGAGAACCTGGCACCTATCAGTATGATTTTGGCAGGAAGTAATAGAAATTCCAACCCCAAATGACCAAAACAAAAAAAGAAATGTAATCTTTCACATAACTGGAAGTCCAGCAAAGAGTATACCAGGGGCTCCATAATGCCAGCAAGAACTAAGGTTCTTTTTAGTATCACCACTTAGTTATCCTCTGGGTCATTTTCACCTGAATGCCAATTTCATTCATCAACATGAAGGGCAGTGGGAATCAAGGGAAACTACAATGTTCCCTTGTTCAAGAAGAAATTCCTGTCCTTTTGTGTTTCTGTACCTCTAATTAATAGTGAATAATCAACAAGAACTGGCCCAGTCATTTTACATGCAGGGGGCAGGAGGGAGGAACACCTATTTGGAGTACTTTACCCAGATATGAAAATTCTTGAGGTAGATAATATAATATATAAAGCCAATCAAATTTCACACATAATATAATTATATAAACCATAGTACCCTGTTTAAGAAAAAAAAAAACTTCGACATTTTTCCCAGGTATGAATCTCTCTTTTTATTCCTTTAAGTCAAGCCCTTCTAGGAGTAAGTTTTCAAACTTTGCTCCAAGTAATGTGATTTTTCTTACAAATTCCATTCTGCTTTTCCACTCCACCTCGCAATCCCTGAGGAATCAAGCTTTTTTCTGTGTGATTCTCCAAGTCTTGCCCTGAATCTCAGAAAAAAAAAAAAAAAAAAGAGTTTCAGAAGCCTACTGAAAATTCTATCTATTGAATAGATGGCCCTCCCAAACACCTTCAGTTTCTTCCAACTGATTCAAATTGCCCAAACTCCAAACACTAACCCAAAAGCCATTAAAGGCAAGCTAGTTTTCCTCTCTTTGGGGTGCAACCTTCCAGAGACCCTAGCTTTGCTGTCACCCATTCTCTTGCTCTGTTTCAAATCTGTGTTTCCTTTCCCCTGGCTTATCTGCTATTTTTAGCCTAATGCCTATCCTTTGGATTTATCAGTCACATTTATCCCTGATTAAACCCTCAGTGTTTCCTCAAAGCTTTGCTTGAACTCTGCACTAGCTGGTTCTGTCCTCGACTGCCTTGGGCTATCAGACTCTAGGCAGCTAAATCCCTTCCATTGGCCTACATATGGATACTTCTTCCCTTTCCTATGCCCCTTTATGTTTAAATTCCATCTTTTAATCCATATTTATCAGTACTAGGCAGTCTAAGCTCTAATTTCCCCCTGTTCATCACCCATTACAGAATCATTTACATAGTGAAGCATTTGCATTTACATTATATAAAACACCCTTGGCTCTCCCAGTCCAAAGGGACAGGCTCAGCTCAGGATAAAAAAACTGGTTCATGTTAGCAGGTCCAGATCCTGTCTGGTTCCACTTGCATTATGTGAGTCTTGTCTAATTGAAGATCTGGCTCACTCCATAGAGATCAATATCTGAGTTGATAATCAGTTGAAACTAATGAATTCAGGCTTGCCTGGTTTTTAATATCTGAAGGGCTTCTTTACATACGAAGTTGGGAAAGTAATAACATCAATTATTAAGAAAGAGCAAC
Organism: Delphinus delphis; assembly: GCF_949987515.2. Taxonomy (NCBI): domain Eukaryota; kingdom Metazoa; phylum Chordata; class Mammalia; order Artiodactyla; family Delphinidae; genus Delphinus; species Delphinus delphis. The sequence continues at coordinate 28,666,407 of NC_082699.1, read as the reverse complement.
ACAACAATTTAGACCAGAGGTGGAGAAACTTTTTCCATAATAAGCCAGATAGCAAATAATTTTGGCTTTGTGGGACTTACAGTCTCGTGTTGCAACTACTCTACTCTGTTTTTTAGTGTGAAAGCAGCCATAGACAATCTTAAATGAGTAGGTATGGCTGTATTCCAAAAAACTTCTATTTACAGAAACAGGTGGTGGGCCAGACTTCTCCCATGAGCAGTAGTTTGCCAACCACTGATCTAGATCAGTGGTTCCCAACCTTTTTGGCACCAGGGACCGGTTTCGTGGAAGGCAATTTTTCCATGGACCGGGGGTGTGTGGGAGGGAGGTTCAGGCGATAATGTGAGCAATAGGGGGATGGTCAGGCAGTAATACGAGCGATGTGGAGCGATGGGGAGAGGCAGATGAAGCTTCGATTGCTCACCTGCTGTTCACCTCCTGCTGTGCAGCCCAGTTCCTAACAGGCTATGCCCAGACTGGTACTGGTCTGTGGCCCGGGTGTTGGGGACTCCGATCTAGATGACCAGCACACAGGCTGAGGAAGGGCCCCTCCCCAGGCTATGTGTGCCAGGAGGATGAAAAGGCATGAGATCCATCTTGATGGAAGGTCAGTTTATCTGGTGGTAAATAGTATGAAAACACTGTTATATTAAAACAAACCCAGATATTTTATGGAGTAGAATATAACACTGGACGTTGTTGAGGCAGGCTCTTGGGAATACTTTTTTTTTTAATTGAAGTGTAGTTGATTTACAATATTGTGTTAGTTTCAGGAAGACAGCATAGTGATTCAGTATTTTTGCAGATCATATTCCATTCTAGGTTATTACAAGATAATGGCTACAATACCCTGTGCTATCCAGTGTATTCTTGTTGTTTATCTATTTTACACATAGTAGTTTGTATCTTTTAATCTTGTACCCCTAATTTGTTCCTCCCCCTTCCCTCTCCCCTTTGGTACCACAAGTTTGTTTCTATATCTGTGAGCCTGTTTCTGTTTTGCATATACATTCATTTGTATTAGATTTAGATTCCACATATAAAAGTGATATCATATAATATTTGTCTTTCTCTGTCTGATTTATTTCACTAACCTAATATTCTCTATGTCCATCCATGTTGCTGCAAATGGCAGTTTTTAATTTTTTTATAGCTGAATAATTAATATTCCATTGTATCTGTATATACCACTTCTTCTTAATTGGGAATACATTTTTGACTCTCCTCTGCTATTAGAGGAACTTGGGTTGAAAGTTTGAGAAATGCTGATTGGGAGACACTTCTATAACTAATGACTACATGGGAACACCAATGTGGTCTTGTCTAATTGCAGTGTCTTCATTTCCCCAAGGAAGCCTGAAGCGTGACTAGAGCTGCACCTATTGCACTGTCTTGAGGCTGACAAGTTTTGCATTTGGGATTTCACAGTGGTCCCTGCCTGGTGGCCAGTGAGACTCACAGGCTCTCTTTGTAGTTTCCCAGAAGGATCCAATTATTTTATCATGGTGTCCTGAAATTTTCTGCTGTTGTTTTGCTGAAGTTGCTACAATTATTAGGTCTTTCTGGTTCATCACACATCTGAATATTATACAGTCAATCCTCATCATTCACAGAGTCCATATTTGTGGTTTCACCTACTCAAATAAATTTTACAAAATTTATTTGTAAGTCCCAAATCAATAGTGATGGCATTTTCATAGTCGTAGCAGACGTACAAAGAGGCGAAACATTTGAGTTACCCGATTCACACATTCCCAGCTGAGGTCAAACAAGGTGATGTTCTGCCTTCTTATTTTAGCTCTCAGACTGTAAACACATGTCTTTTTTTGCAGTGTATTTAGTGTCATATTTCACACATTTTTTGGTGCTTTTTGGGGTGACTTTGCTGTTTATAATGGCCTCCAAACAGAGTACTGTCTGTCTGAAGTATCCCTGAGTGCAAGAAGGCTGTGATGTGCTTCACAGAGAAAGTACATGTTTTAAATAAGTTGCATTCAGGCATGAGTTACAGTGCTGATGGCCATGAGTTTAATGCTAACGAATGAATAATATATATTTAATAAAGTGCCTGTAAACAGAAAAACATGTAAAACAAGGTCATGTATTGATTAGTTGGAAAAAATGCTGTGACCAGAGGCTCACAGCGATCTAGTTCTGTATTTCCCCCAGGATCAATAGTTCAGTATTTGCTAATTCAGTGTTCAGTGACTTTATAGAAGGTAACTACCACAAAGAACAAGAATCCACTACAATTCCACAAGCAGGGTCCTGCTAACTTTGTGCCCAGTGTCAGCCACTCTCAAGGGCAGCCAGTTATTTTGCCAGGCCAGGTCCTGGAGGTCTTACTACTCAGACCATGAATCAGCATCACTTAGGAGGTTGTTATACATGCAGAACCCCAGGCCCCAACCCAGATGTAATGAATCATAATTTGTATTTAAACAAGATTCCTAGGTGGTTCACATTTACACTGAAGTTTGAGAAGCACTGCTTTAAGGCACTTCCATCATGCCCATAGTTATCTCACTGGTCACTTTTTTTTTTCTTCTGGTTACACTGGAAGCATCTTAAGTGATTTTCACATGTCAAACACCTCTCATGGTCAATTACACATTTCTAGTTTGGTACCATCCCTCTGCCCACTCACCAATTCACTAATTTAAGCAATACGCCTTTTTTTGAGCATCCATTTTATAGCAGATATAATGCTGATAGTGAGATTACACAGAAAAAGAATCCTCAAAGACAGGGGACAGCCTGCAAACCAATGCCATAAACTACTGAGGCATGGCAGGAATAGAGCCACAAAGAAGCACAAAGGTGGCAGAGAAAGTAATACTAGATGGATGTGTCTGTGAATACTTCCTGGAGGAATTATTTTGAACACAGAATGCCTTTAATCTCTGTTAAGATGATTTAGCAAAGGAGAAGGTGTTTCAAACCATTCATTAATCCTTTCAAATCTAATATGTAGCATTCTCTGAACATACACACCACAACTAGGTTAGAATAGTTTTCCTACACAGAGACAAAAAATGACAGTAACAGTAAAAGAAGTGTATTTAAGAAATAACAGAATATATGCAGAGAGAAGGAAGTTTTGTCATATCCACCCTTCAAGTGTCTTTTGATCCACCGTAATAATTCAGTTTCCCTTTCCTTACAGATTCTGATGATTCTGCACAATGAACATTTTGATCATTTTTCTGATCTACTTTTACTTAATGTGATATTATGTCAGAACTCAACAAAGGAAGTTAACTTTTTTCCTGTATGTCTTTGAAGAAGTCTCAAGTTTATATCCCCTCTTATATTAAATTATATGATGGAATTGCAAAACAAAAATGGAAAAAATATTGAATCAAATGTCTTATTGATTTGCTGGCCTCAACAGTCACTTAGACCTTTGAGAAAAGCCTTTTCCTTTGAGTACAAGCAAGCTACAATTTAGCCTGCTCTCATGTTTCACTGCTTGTCACAAAAATACCCCAAAGCTGGTCTGTATTACCTTCTCCAGTTTACAGATGAGAAACCCAAGGGACTGGAAGGTAATGTGATTTTATGTTATGAGTCAGCAGAGCCCTGGAAAGCCAGGAGGAAATAAGAGCTGCAGGCAATTTGGGGTAAGACTGTTCTTAAGTCAGTGAGTGACCTTATGAAGAGGTAAATTTGAAATTAGAAGCTATAATTAACTCTCTAAGCTGGAGCTTTGTTCCATCCTATTCATTTTGGAATAATGAAAACATTCTTATAATTTCAAGAAATAAGTTAAAGGAAGGCTGAGTGGAAATGTGGAATGTCTTTGAGTCGTGCATGTGCTATGAAGCCATGCTAATGTCCCGACTGCTGCTGAGACACAGACACTTGTGATAGATGTATAATGATGTAAGAGAGAGTGTTATGGTGTGCATTAGGAGTAACTTATATATATATATTACTGTATTCCTAGGTAAAAGAAGTCTGAATATCCAGGAAGACATAAATAAATTAATACAGGACTCTTCGCAATTCACTCCTATAGTTGTAGGAAGCTGGCACATTATCAAGTGTTGGATTTTGAAGTGTGGACTGAGAATAATAACCTAAGACAGCACTTTGAGAAGACAGAGAGTTTGAGAAGCTGGAGCGGCTGGTAGATTGAAGGGCAGGACTGTAGACTCAGAGCTGCCTCTAACTCTCTCTGAGCAAGTCTTCCCTGGCAAATCTTTTCCTGTTTCTTCATCTGCAGTGAGGAAAGGGAACTGGGCTAGGTGGTCTCCAGTGTCCCATACAGCTCTGGTGCTCTCTGATCATCTATCTGCATGACCTGCTCTCACTGGAGTCCTGAGAGAGACCTACTGCTGCCACCACCTGCAGAACCACCTCCGGGCCAACATACCCATAGGCAGCTGATGATATCCCGCAAACTCAGTCCTCTTGTCCCTTTCCCTTCCCAGAGATGCTATGCCCTAAGGGGGAAAACTGCTCTGAGATTCCTCCCAGCATATAAGGAATGTGAAGTCTGGCAGAGTGGAGTTCAAATCCTGTTTTCTCTAATTACTGACTGTGCTGATGGTGGGGCCATGCTTGCTACCTGGGCTCTTGCTAGGCCTCAGTTTATTCATCCATAAAATGGGTCCAAAGACATTGATTTCACAGTTTTCTTGTATGGATTAAACAAATAATATCATGCTAAGTGGTTCTACCTGAAAGAATACCGGTCACATGATAGATTTCAAAAATGCTAGCTCTTTTCCCGCTTTCTCCACACTGTGCAGTGTATTAGTGCTGAAAGATAAAGGGATAGTACTCTCAAAGTCAAATTTTAGGCAGTATTCAGGGATGAGGGACAGATTTGGCTTCTCACCCTTGAAACCTCATTACGTAGCCAGGTACACATTCTGCTTAAACAGCAGGTCCAGACCTTAAATACACCACCAATTCTGTCTAACAGACAGGAGTCTCGGGGCCTGCGCCAGCCACGACTAAAGACGGAGCAATAGTGGATAACAGCGTGCAGGCACTCTGCCCGTCTGATAGTCCATATTTATACCATACCTGTGGGGCCGAAGAGCTAAAATAGAACACAGAGATCCTTCTAATGTGGGCAGTAGGGCTACTGTAATGATGCTGATGTAATGCTTGGATGAGCTGAAAGAAGCTGGCACAGCCAAATTGCAGAGAAATGAGAGGAAACAGGCAGGATCATGGCCCAGGAGAAAAGATTAAGGTGTTCATGATGTAAACCTTAATACAGACAAATCCTTAAATATACCAAAAAAAAAAAAAAACCCTTCTTTTTTTGTATATTTAAGTCATCCATGGTAAGGAAGAGGTAAGAAATTTACCCTCTGAACTCAGACTTTTGATAAACAACATTAATATGAAAGTTCCTAACTATCCAGTAAATCTGACAATGGCATAAAGAACACTTAAGACAAGCTGTCTTTCTGGGCAATGTCTCTTTGGACAGCTTGCTGGAAGAAACCTTTCATAGAATGCAAAGCCCTAAGGTCAAATGGTCTTGCTCCCATTTCCCAGGTTGATTCTCCCCACCCACCTCTGCCCTCACCTTTGCAACACACATATTTCTTTTGTTCTTAGCGTAAATTCTAAGAAAATCAATCATAGTAGGAACATGGCAAGGAAACCTTAAAATGCTTTATACGGCACTTACTTAAATCTGAACCTCATTTTTAGAGAAGAAATCCACAACATAGAATGACTGTGAAATGTTGGAAGCCCCACGCTGATGCCTGCACTGTGAAGAGAAACCAAGTTACCTGTCAGAGAATCGAGGATGATTCTAAATGTATCGCCAGTTTATTTTGTACCAGGTGCAAAGCTGGAGTTGGAAGAAGTCGAAATTAAGACAGTGTGGTCACTGACTTTAAGGTGTTCACAAGTTCATGGGGTGGGGGGCAACAGACTATTTCTCCTTTCCTGTTGTTAGCAAAGCAGGAATTCAGTAATGTGAGCTTCCATTTGGAGAGGTAGATGCCCAAGGCACAAAGCCGGCAAGAGGTCTCAGACAGTGCGAACAGTGGGGCAGAACGGTGTTAGCCTTGCCACCACATCCACGGCATGCCCTTTCTTTCCCTTCGTCCTTTCTGAGCCTGAGGTGTGCAGACTAACAGGTGAGAATAGTATTGATCTTCAGCGTGTGAGGAGATTTTACACCACGGAGCAGTCTCCAAGCAGCCTATTCCCATAGGTTTGCGGCTCATACACCATAGTTTGTGTATAGCTACTGCGGCCGTCATCATTTTCATACTATATAATGCTCTCTAAAAATAATGTTTCAAATTAAACAAATGCATTATCTTCAAAACAAAGGAAATCAAAGGGTTCTGCTCGTTTTGTTGTTTTTTCTAACACCTTGAGACATTAAACAGGTAAAGGACTAATTCCTGCTGTTCTTAGACAAATATATTCATAGCCTTCAAAACATAGTGATTGTCAATCATTTCTTTAGGTATCAGTTCAGACAAAACAGTTCTTGCCATGAGTCAAGGTGACTGGGACTTTCAAAGTCAGTATCATGCTTCAAGAATTCTTGACTTTAATCCTATAAAATAAAGGACAGGATTATCGTTTGCAGGTACACAGTATATAACAAATACAGGATGCGTCTGGGACTGTATAGTTAAATGATGTCATCCTAATGAATCATTGGAATTATTGATGTTTCTTAAGCTACGCTTCTTTTCTCACATTAGTAATTCCGTGCTCATGCGTCGCTGCCAAGGTGTGCGGGTGCTGTTGCTTGTCAACCAGAATCCCAGCCCTTATTCTGTACAGCTTGACAAAATGGGCCTGAAGGGGTAATAGACATGTCTGTAGTCAGGCTTTGGCATGCACATGAAGGCGTCGAGCAAGACCAGCTCAACAACGAGTTTCAAAAGTTGGCAAGGAAATAGTAAGAACTTTTATAGGAAACAGTGAATATGGGATCTTGCTCTATTTTCCCTCCAAGAAAATGACCATTAGGTTAGACGTCTTCCTGAGAATAGCAAAGGACTGAAAGAACCATCTGTCCTCATAGTATCTTTTCTTTTACTCAAGCAAGACAGGTTAATATAGGGAAAAAGAAGAACCGAGGGCAGCAACAGAGGAGTGAGTGCTTTTACTTGAAGGGAAACATTTGAAAGTCAAATGCTTGAGATATGCAGGCTAGATTCAGTGATTCAAGAATGAGCTTACTAACTCCTATTCACTACATCTGCTGGGTATTCCTTTCAAATTGGCCAGGTTTATATAAAATCAGAGAGTAGGATTTTCCTATTCTACATGCTCTTTCACCTCATCACATCCCACAAATCCTATGAACAACTACATGAGGATTTTGTGAAAGGAAAGTAAGTGACTTTGAAGTAGTTTGCAGCAGGTGATGACCCACAGCCCTGAACCCCAGTCCAGCCCCCTGAATCCTGAAGGGTCTACTGAAGCATGGAAAATACCCTTGTATTAGTGTGCTCCCTTTAAAAATGAATGTATTCAAAAAATAAACAAGAGAGCCAATGCGTTCTGATAAAAAAAAAAAAAAGAGCAATAGTGGAGCACTAACCTGACCAAATATTAAAACATGTGAGTGTGTGTGTGTGTGTGTGTGTGTGTGTGTGTGTATAAAATAGTGAGGCAGCATTGCATGAACAGATTAAAGGAACAGGATAGAAAGTCCAGAAATGAGTAGGAAGTCCAATTCATAGAAAGTCAGATACAAGAAGGGATTCAGTATCAGATAAAGGTGGTATCTCAAATAAATGTAGGAAAGATGGATATTTTAATATATGGTGTTGGACATCTGGGTAACCATATGGGAAACACAGGTTGTATCTATAACTCACATTATGCTAACAGGATAAATTCCACATGGATCAAAAATTTAAATGTTAAAAATGGGGAAATCCTAAAACTATTAGAAGAAAAATGTGGAGAATTTCTTTATCATCTGAAATCAAAAAGCATTAAGGAAAAATTGTTAGTCCAACTAAAATTTTATTTTAAAAGCCTGTTTAGGGGAAAAAGTGCTTTAAGCAACAACACAAAACAATTGACATATTGGAAAAATTATTTTCAACTCATATCACAAAAGACTAACCTCCCTGATATATAAAGAGCTTCTAGAAATTCATGAGAAAAAACCCAACAACCCAGAAGAAGAATGAGCAAGGGATGAACAGATGGTTCACAGGAAAGTAAATTAAAATGATTCAAACATATGAGGAGACACTCAACCTCATCAAATTAAGATGCATGCAGATTAAAACTACACTGAAACACAATTTTCCACCAATCAGTAAAAATCCAAAGTAGAGGTACTCTGTTGGTCTGACTGAAGAGAAATAGGTGCTGACATGTACTGCTAGTGGGAGGGTGAATTATTATAACTCCTACGGAGAACAATTTTGCACTATCTATCAAAATTATAAATACATATTATATTTGACCAAGCAATTCCACTTCTTGATATATATATACATTTTCTACTACAGCACTTTTAAAAATAATAGTACAAGTATCCTTCTTGTACAAGGATAGTACAAGTATCCTTCTCTTGTGAGAGAGAGGTTAAATATATATTTATGTGATGGAATACTATGCAGCTGTACACAAAAAAAAGAGGGTAACACTGTATAGACGGATATGGAAAGAGTTCTCTGTTTCATTAATAAGGAAGAAAGCGTTCAGTAAAATATGCCTCCCTTTTGGATAAATAGATGGGAAATAAAACTCTATACTCACATTGTTGGTATACTCAAAAAGAGACTGGGATGGACACCTAAGGTATTTCTAACACTAGCCCCCTGAGAGGTGGAGGGTTGGAGGATGAGGACAGGCAGGAGAATTTTAGTCGTCCAAAAGAGTGAGTTTCCAAAACTACAGCTGCATGGGATTAGAGGCACAGTCTGGTGTCATGGAATTGACCAGGTTTGGGACCCAGCTCAGGATCAGACGGACGGCTTTGGCCTCATTATCCCAGAGGGCTTGCCAGCAGCACTGGCCAGCTCTCAGACTACAATACACAGCACATTCCAGAATCAAAGTTGAGAGTGAGAAGATGCCCCAGGAAGCCGTTGGACTAAGATGTGGACTCGAGCCTTCTTCATCCTTTTCCTTTCCTCATTTTGTCCTCCACTGGACCAACAGTTCTCAGCTAGCAGTAATTTTGCCCCAGGTGTCATTTTTGGTTGTCACAAATAGGAATATATATATTTGGCATAAAATGTCAATAGTATTGAAGGTGAAAAACGGCACTAGTGTAAGATACCAGGGAAAGGATGAAACCTGTGAAGCAAAACAGAGGGAAAACGAGGAATCTTGCAACATAAAGAAGATTGAACTTTTAAACCTGCCCATGTGCCTGAGGTAACGTAGAGGGGAGAGATGGATGATTTTTCTATGCCCTGTATGACAAACACTGTGAAGCTTAATACTGAATAAGGCATAAAGCAGATCTAAAAGCACCGTGCTATAGCTCAAGAATAATAATTAAATTCCTGCATGTATGGGAAATCTCTGTTCAGTGTTGGCACGCCTTGTTATTGCCCATCTCTCTCACAATCACCACGTGGCCTGATTTGCACGAGATACTGTGTTTGGAAACCCTGTGGAGACTCAGCGAAAACAGCACTCCCACTGCAGAAGGGCTGTCTTCTCTCCAAGGTAATTCAGCAGCCGTTAAGGAGTCTTCAATTTACTGCAGAGCAGCTAAAAGGAGGAAGAGCTGTGTGCTGCTTCGCTTGCTAATCGCCAGACCTGTGGGAAGGGGTGCAGGGAAGGGAGGAGAGGGTCGGCTGGAGGAGATGCGTTGAATCACTCGGTGGTAGCGACTGCCTGGACCGAGGCTAGCATTCCAGGCTTCGTTAGCTGACGTTCGGAAGAGCAGGGAATCAATTCCAATGGCAGAAGCAACAAAAATGCATTCTCATGCCAGGGAAACAATCAGAAAGAATGATAGAAAGTAAGAAAGAATAGTTAATCAGCAGAGTGGAAGAGAGAGCCCTGGGGCTCCGAGCTGGCAACCTCTTCATATGAGCAGCAGTGCTCCCAGTGCCTTAATTGGCTTCCCAGTAGTGGCACGGAGGCTGCGATGGGAGCTCAGCGCTGAGAACGAACAAGAGTAGCGCCATGCGTGGGGCATCCTGGGAGTTGGCTTCCTGCAGGGTGTGTGGTATTTATCCAGCACCTGTGGGAAACGGGGTTGCCTTTCCACTTTTCCAAGAATTTTTTTAGAAAGGAGCTAGCCTGGCCCTCTGCCCTATGGAACTTCACCTGCCTGGAGATTTGGCTTTGTGGGATTTTTCCTGGTTTTCTTTTGGAATTAGCCCAGCACTCAAAGAATTAAATAGTGGCCTTGGTGGAACCTTGCCACTCTCCTTCAGTGGGTTGTCACTGAGTCATCAAGTCGGAGTCTCTTCTTAACTAATTCTTCTGCTGGTTCCAATTATTCCCTCCCTGCACAGACTGTGAAACTCTTGCTGGTACAGAGCAAGGGAGTGGAACTTGTGCCCGGAGAGTAGGAGGATGCCCGAGGCAGGGGGGGAGTCAGTCAAACTCACAGTTCAAAGCCACTCAAACAGTATTTACTAACATATATTTTGGCCACTATTTTACGTCCATAGAGACATACCAGCAACAAAAATCCTTGAAGAATCACGGGAAACAGCACGTTCCTCAAGGAATGAAGAAAGTCTGAACGCACCTGCAATCTTTCCGTCCTTTGAAGTCTCAATGGGAAAAACTTACATGCAGAGATCGATTCAGGAATAGCTATATAAATGCCTGGTTAATGAACCAGATTTCTGTTTCCTTGGAATGATCCTAAAAATCAGAAGAGCTTCCATTTGCGTCACCCTTAGTATTTTAGACTCTTGCCTTGTTTAATCCTTGCAGATTCCTATGAGATTGCTGTAGTATCGCAGTTTAAAGATCAAGAAATCATGGTCCAGAGGGATGATTATAAGTTGCTTAAGATAACAGAGCCAATGACATAGATGATTTTTCTATGCCCTGGTGCTACAGACACTTTGGAGCTACCAGAATGAACCTGGGCAAGCAGCAGCAGCAGAGATCTATTTAGCATCTGCCCTGTGTTAAGAGCTTTGTTAAACATTTGTGTTCTTTACTCTCTTTAATGCAAATAACAATCTTGTAATGTGGGTACTGTCATTTTCGACATTAACTAATAACACTCTCTCTATATATACTGCAGGAAGGTGGGAGCTCATTAATGAATATTGGTACAACTTGCTTTGCCAGCTGAAAATATACATATATCTCATATTTTTTCTATTAACTGTTTAGGAATTCACATGCACTCATTAATAAAATGTCTAGGATTGTATTCATAGTGAGTCTCACAAACCTACTCAGTTCAGAAGAATCAATCCTCCCTTTGAGTGCCAGGCAGAGAGAAAACTGCAGCGTCTAGACGGTCCACTCATGTCGTTGATTCTGCAACCGTCCCATAGTATCTATTACTGTCCCTCAGTGTCCTAGTGAACACTCTGATGTTCCCATGGCCCCAAGGTCCAAAGGACAATTATTCTTTCTGCCAGTGAAGCTTCTGCTGGTTTTGATTCTTGCAGAGGCTGCTGGAAAACCGACCTAGTTGGGCTGTTTAGTTTACATTCACATCCTCAACTACTGATTCCAAAACAGGAGCAACGTGCCTGAGGAGCCTGGGTCTGCAGGGGCATCAGCCTCATCTGCCCACAGCGCCCAAATCAGCTCTTGGCCATGAGTTTCTAGGCCCAAATGACCATACCGGCTCTACCTTCCTTCATGGTAGCTTCTCTTCCAAGGCCTGTGCTGTCCTTTCCTACCAGAGGACCCCTGTAATCGCAATTCCAGCATAGTAGGGAGGTTTTTCTAAGGCTGAGATTCAAAAGGGAGAGGGATCTTTATCCCTTTACTTCCAAGAAGTTCCTTGGTGCCTGGGTAAATTTTCCTACCTTCTTTCCAGGACCAGTTCCCATTCAGGTGGTATTTAGAGGGTCACTTTTGGGAGACCACACATGGTTCTATATTTTTTCCCTCCAATAGAAAGGTACATATTGGCCTTACATTGCCATAACTAATGTAGGCCACCCTAAGTAATTTCACCTAAAATATATATATTTTTTAATTTGCTTCAAGGTGACTCTGGCTCTAGGCATAGAAGAACCTGACATAATTTTCAGAGTCCATCTCACAAGATACCCCTTTACTTCCTGTGGGAATCCATCAACTGGAAGATATTGCTAATCACACCAGTGTTATCTGTTCCTCCCAAATCTATCAAGCAGAACAGTTTATATTTCTATCTAAGCTACACCATTTTTCAGATGACTGGCATAAAACAGAAATGAAACGTAAATAATTCCAGAAATGAAACATGTAAATAAAACATGTAATAATTATTATCTTAATAACTAACCCATCACTGTGGAAGTCATAGCTCATAAATATCTTGGTTCTATCAACATATGGTTTTGAGATATTAAATGGTGCTGCTGATGCTATGTTTCCTCATGACACTTTACGAGCAAGCTAAAAATGCACAAATATGTCCAAAACAATGACAGAAAAAAGGTAAACAAATTCCAAACCACAGGAAGCAGGAGATAATCTTGTGTGAAGCTGTGAGCCATTTCACGTAATACAAAGTAACTTCTGTTACTATAGGAGGAACATTGAACGTATAAAAAATAAACAAATTACCTTACCAAATGGGCTGCATTGAACACACATGCTCTTTTCTTTTGTGCTCTTGCAACTGACCACCAAAACAAAAGACAATGGATTTTGTTTTAGAGATATAAACCCCAGAGGGACCAAGAAATGCAGAAGGGCATGACAGCATCAGAATTTTGAAAACTGGGAAGATGGAAAAGGCAGCAGGCCCGAGAAAGGTAAATTTAAAATGTGTAGTGGGAGAAGCTAAAAACCAATCTGATTTATATGATGAAACCCCAAAAGTTCTGGAGTTGACAGCACCAAGTACCCCTGGAGGGGGATAAAGAGAGATGGGCTGGCTAAAATAAGGAGAATGAATTGCAAACTAAGAAGCAGCTGGATCCTCAGATCCTTCACTCCACAAGCTGGATGACTGAGCCTCCCCACTCTGGCAGAAAATTGGAAGTTTATTCTCTGTAGAAGGTAAAGAGAGTCTTCAAACTGGGAGACATTAAACACAGTTAAGGGTAGGGATTCTCCTCACAGTAATTACTAAAGTAGACCTCATGAGTATTCATAACCAGTTCCACCTCTAGGAATACACACAACAGCCATTATTTGTAGTCAAGAATGAGAATCAACTCAAAGATTCATCAACAACAGGATGGAGAAAATAACTGTGGCATATTCTTATAACAGAAACTCACAAAAATAATGTTGAATGAAAGAAATCAGACACCAAATGTTACCTATTGTGAGTTTCTAATTATAAAAATGTTCAGAAAAAGAGGCAAACTTAATCCACGGTCTTAAAAATCAGGGTAGTGGTTAATCTGGGGGAGGTAGGAGGCCATAGGACCTGGTAGGGGACATTGGAGAACCTTTTGGGTGCTGGCAATTTTCCATTTCCTGAGCTGAGTGCAGTTATATGCGTACGTTCACTTTGTGATAATTTGTTGAGCTGTACACTTCTGAGCTTGTTGCTTTTCTGTATGAATGTAATACTTCACCAATGAAGTTTATTTAAAAAAAAATGGGCCAACTAACAGATCTATAATTGCATATCAAATTCAGAAGACTTGAAGACCCTTATTTTCATTATAGGTAGGGATTTCTTTATAAACTTGCCATCAGTGGAAAGGAAATGGGTAAGGTTGTTGGAGAGGAAATTCTCTTGGTCCAGAAACCTCTACTGAGAGACAAGTTGCACCTAGACTAGGCTGTGACTTCATCTCTTACATCCATCTGTTAGAAGAAGCTTGTTCTCTGTATATTCTAGATTTCTAGCATTAAAAAAACTCCATTTCTTCCTAGATAATTTTGATAAGTAGAATTCTAAGATGTCCCCAAGATTCCAGGCCCCTGGTATACTCACACTTTCTCCTAGTTATTCAATTAAACAACAGTTTACTGAAGTGAAGGAATTTTTCAGATATAATTAAGTTCTCAGATCATTCGATCTTAAAATTGAGAGATTATCCTGGGTGAACCTGACTTAATGAGGTGAACCCTTTAAAAACAGAGAGTTTTCTGGCTGGTCAAAAAGAGAAAATCAGAGAGATTTGTTCCCGCTAGCCTGGAAGAAAGCAAAGCAAACCTCTGTGTGTAAACTGCCTATGGGGGCCATGTGGCCAAGAACTGAGAATATTCTAGGAACTGAGAATGTTCCCTAGGTGAAAGTTAGCAGGAAAATCGGGGCCTCAGTCCTACAACCACAAGGAAGTGAACTTTTCCAACAACCAGTGAGCTTGGAGGAAGACCTGAAGCCCCATATGAAAAGCATAGCTCAGGCCGACAAATTGATTTCAGCCTGGTAAGATCTTGAGCAGCAATCCAGCCACGCCACGCCTGGGCTTCTACCTGCAGAAACTGTTAGATAATAAATTTGTATTGTTTTAAGCCACTAAGTTTGTGATAATTTGTTAGAAAACAGATGATACAGTCACCTTCTCCCAATGCTATTAGCCACCATCTCATTTTCTATGTTATATAAAAGTTACTAATTACTAGTGTGAATGAAAAATATTGCCTGACATATCAGTAAACAAAGGATGTTGCAGTCATCAAACCATCACATTACAGCCTCCTTGATAGTGAGTCCTGAGGGAGCTCAGGATGGAGGCAGGATGCCTGCCATCTAGCAGTCAACTGCTGCAGCCACATTCAGTGGTACACCCTGAGGAGACTCAGGATGAGAAAGCAGGAGATACTGACCTCAAATAGCTGAGGTGCATATCAAAAGAATGATTTCAGTGAGCCCAGACTCTTGCATTTTCCCATAAATAGAAAAGCCCTAAATTCCTTAACTTGAGATATCTGGTTTTCTTTAATTGACATTAATCGTTTGATGTTCTGACTACCTGGTCTTTGTTGCAAAAACTCCTATATATCCTGGTTCCCCACCTTGCCTCTTTGGAGCAGTCTCTCAGAGTTATCTGAGATGCTGTGTCTAGAGCTTAAGTCCTCAGTTTTGTCTGACAAATAAAACATAATTCTCAAGTTTTAGGTTGTGATTTTTTTTCAGTTGACACTAGTTAAGTTGCCCTTTGAAAACTTTCTAAAATTTTCTAATACAAGAGTTGTCATGATTCCTCTTAGTAACAGATCAATGATGCCCGTATTAGCACCTTAGTAGGGTTTAGAACTCAGCCTGTAAACTCAAATATTAAGAAGGATCAAAGGTGAAATCTAGAAAACAAAAAATAGTATTAAATAAAGTGAACACAAACCTGTTGACCAGCTCTTGAAACATTTGACACGATGAGTAATCTTTGAGAGATGAGTGAGGCAAATGAATAAATAAATAAAATGTGAGTACATTGTCACATAGAATGTGTTTCACTTAAGGAACTAATCATAGAATTTGTTCCCAATGAGGAATAGAGATAAGTTAGATTTTTAAAAGCTTTGCACTAATTTGTGTGTGTCAGAGGCAATAAATGGCAAAGAAGAGAAGGTGGAATCCCCTCGGTCTCTGGGAATGACAAAGTGGGGATGACCATATCCTCCTACAGTCCACTGGGGGGATTTCTTTTGGCACCAAACCATTGTCTTAGGTGAAGTTGTGGTTGGGATCATATGGCAAGTCCTTTGTCTCTGCCATGCTGATTGTGTAATTTGTGCACTAAACTATTCCAGTCTTTGCTGGATCCATACCCTTTTTCTACCACCTATAGGCTGCTTTGTATTTCTGCCCCATGGTTATGATCAATGTGATGCCATATTTCAAAGAACATTATAAGTAGTACTTGAAAACAAACTCCCTACCTGTAATCAAAATAATTTCCAGGGCTTCAAGCATACATATCCTGGGGATTAAGTTGAGAAAAGCTGTATTTTGTAAAACATTGCCCACACAGGTGCTGGCTGAATGCTTGTGGATTTGTGAAAGTAGAGAACTCCATAGTCCTTTGTGGGCTCTGCCAGGGAATTCTGAGAAATTGCCTAAATAAATCAGCACATAATGGGAGAAGACAAAATGCCTCCAAGGCCTAAAGACACAATGTGCCTTTGACCAGTGCAGACCTTGACTATATCTAAAGAAAGTGACTGCAATTGAAGAAAGAAGGAGCCACAAGAACCACAGAGGTCACACAGGACTAGTTGAGTGAGTGAGAGAGAATGCATTTGGGAGGGAAGAGCAATCTTTTCACTAAAGAGATGGAACTTTGTGGGTGGCAGAGTTATTTCATCTAACTTCCCTAGATTTGAGAGGAGTTGTTTCCCCCAATTAAAATCCCTTCCTCGATTTTATACTCACCAAATGAAATTCTTACTTAAAAAATTTAGATTTTCATGTGTCTTTTTATGAATAAAGAATTGTGGATAAATAACTAGTGTTGCAGTTTTCATGTTTAATTGTGACTTTGGTTATCTATAGCGCTTTAAATATCTTACTTTTGCAAATTTACAAAACGATAAGGCCACACGTCAGTTCTCTGACAACTTTGTTTCAGCCTATGAGGTAGATTCTATTACTGGCACGTTTAACTGATGAGGAAATTGAGACACAGAAGCCAACTTGCCTATGTTTACCCAGTTAGCCAGTCAATAGTACAAGAGCTGGAAGAGACTTTTTAATGGGACTGCATTGAGTTCATTAATTTGGGAGGAATCAAACCTTCATATTATTGAAACTTCTAATACATGAACATGGTATATGCCTCAATTTATTCTATCTTCTTTAATTTCTCAAAAATGTTTTATTGTTTTCTTGATAGAGGTTTTACACATCTTTAATTCATAGGTATTTGATAGGATTTTTTTGCATTTGTACCTTTAAAATTTTTAATGTCTAACTGATATTGTTGTTATGCAAAAATACAGTTGCTTTTATTTTTTTTCTTTACTACAAACTTTTAATATGCTAATATGTGTTGTGGATGATTTAAGATACATTTAACATACAGCGTTTCCCATACTTAGTTTTCCCCAGGGCTCTTCCTTTGGGAAGCAACTCCTGGAAGTATATTTGCTCACAACACACTTTTGGAAAAGTGAAATTAATCTCGCTGTCAGGGCAGGTGTTTCAAATGATTATTTTACCCAAATGAAGGCTGCAGATTTTCCTCTGATGAAATTATTTGGTTAGCCTTTACCAGCCTGCCACAATTTTTTTTTTAATATGTATATATGCCAATCCCAATCTCCCAATTCACCCCCTCCCACTTTCCCCCCTTTGTGTTCATATGTTTGTTCTCTACATCTGTGTCTTTATCTCTGCCTTGCAAACTGGGTCATCTGTACTATTTTTCTAGATACCACATATATACGTTAACATACGATACTTGTTTTTCTCTTTGTGACGTACTTCACTCTGTATGACAGTCCCTAGGTCCATCCTCGTCTCTACAAGTGACCCAATTTCATTCCTTTTTATGGCTGAGTAATATTCCATTGTATATATGTACCACATCTTCTTTATCCATTTGTTTGTCAATGGGCATTTAGGTTGCTTCCATGACCTGGTAATTGTAAGTAGTGCTGCAATGAACACTGGAGTGCATGAGTCTTTTTGAATTATGGGTTTCTCTGGGCAAATGCCCAGTAATAGGATTGCTGGGTCATATGGTAATTCTATTTTTAGTTCTTAAGGAACCTCCATAGTGGCTCTATCAATTTACATTCCCACCAACAGTGCAAGAGGGTTCTCTTTTCTCCACCCCCTCTCCAGCATTTGTTGTTTGTAGATTTTCTGATGATGCATAGTCTAACTGGTGTGAGGTGATACCTCATTGTAGTTTTGATTTGCAATTCTCTAATAATTAGTGATATTGAGCAGCATTTCATGTGCCTCTTGACCTTCTGCATGTCTTCTTTGGAGAAATGTCTATTTAGGTCTTCTGCCCATTTTTGGATTGGGTTATTATTATTATTTTTTTTTATATTGAGCTGCATGAGCTGCCTGTATATTGTGGAGATTAATCCTTTGACTGTTGATTCATTTGCAAATATTTTCTCCCATTCTGACCGTTGTCTTTTCGTCTTGTTTATAATTTCCTTTGCTGTGCAAAAGCTTTGAAGTTTCATTAGGTCCCATTTGCTTATTTTTGTTTTTATTTCCATTACTCTAGGAGGTGGGTCAAAAAAGATATTGCTGTGATTTATGTCATAGAGTGTTCTTCCTATGTTTTCCTCTAAGAGTTTTAGAGTGTCCGTTCTTACATTTAGATCTTTAATCCATTTTGAGTTTATTTTTCTGTATAGTGTTAGGGAGTGTTCTAATTTCATTCTTTTACAAGTAGCTGTCCACTTTTCCCAGCACCACTGATTGAAGAGACTGTCTTTTCTCCATTGTATATCCTTGCCTCCTTTGTCATAGATTAGTTGACCATATATGCGTGGGTTTATCTCTGGGTTTTCTATCCTGTTCCATTAATCTATATTTCTGTTTTTGTGCCAGTACCGTATTGTCTTGACTACTGTAGCTTTGTAGTATAGTCTGAAGTCAGGGAGTCTGATTCCTCCAGCTCCGTTTTTTTCCCTCAAGATTGCCTTCACTACTAGGGGTCTTTTGTGTCTCCATACAAATTTTAAGAGTTTTTATTCTATTTCTGTTTAAAAATGCCACTAGTAATTTGATAGGGATTGCATTGAATCTGTAGATTACTTTGGGTAATATAGTCATTTTAGCAATATTGATTCTTCCAATCCAAGAACATGGTATATCTCTCCATCTCTTTGTGTCATCTTTGACTTCTTTCATTAGTGTCTTATAGTTTTGAGTACAGGTCTTTTACCTCCTTATGTAAGTTTATTCCTAGGTATTTTACTATTTTTGTTACAATGGTGAATGGAGTTGTTTCATTAATTTCTCCTTCTGATCTTTCATTGTTAGTGTATAGAAATGCAAGATATTTCTGTGCATTAATTTTGTATCCTGAACTTTACCAACTTCAATGATTAGCTCTAGTAGTTTTCTGGTGACATCTTTAAGATTATCTATGTATAGTATCAAGTCATCTACAAACAGTGACAGTTTTACTTCTTTTCCAATTTGTATTCCTTTTATTTCTTTTTCTTTTCTGATTGCCATGGCTAGTACTTCCAAAATTGTGTTGAATAGTAACAGCGAGGGGAGATCTTTATCTTGTCCCTGATCTTAGAAGAAATGATTTCAGTTTTTCACCATTGAGAATGGTGTTTGCTGTGGATTTGTGGTATACGGCCTTTATTATGTTGACTTAGGTTCCCTCTACGCCCACTTTGTGGAGAGTTTTTATCATAAATCTGTGTTGAATTTTGTCAAAAGCTTTTTCTGCATCTAATGAGATGATCATATGGTTTTTATTCTTCAATTTATTAATATGGTGTATCACATTGATTAATTTGCATATATTGAAGAATCCTTGCATCCCTGGGATAAATCCCACTTGATCATGGTGTATGATCCTTTTAATATGTTTTTGGATTCTGTTTGCTGGTATTTTGCTGAGAATTTTTGCAATTATATTCATCAGTGACATTGGTTTTTAATTTTCTTTTTTTGCAGTATCTTTGTCTGGTTTTGGTATGAGGGTGATGGTGGCCTCGTAGAATGAGTTTGGGAGTGTTCCTTCCTCTGCAATTTTTTGCTGTGAGGATGGGTGTTAGCTCTTTTCTAAATATTTGATAGAATTCACCTGTGAAGCCATCTCATCCTAGACTTTGGTTTGTTTTAATTGATGTTTCAATTTCATTACTTGTGATTTGTCTGTTCATATTTTCTATTTCTTCCTGGTTTTAGTCTCAGAAGGTTGTGCTTTTATAAGATAAGTCCATTTCTTCCAGGTTGTCCATTTTATTGACATATAGCTGCTTGTAGTAATCTCTCATGATTCTTTGTATTTCTACAGTGTCAGTTGTTACTTCTCCTTTTTCATTTCTAATTCTGTTGATTTGAGTCTTCTCCATTTTTTCTTGATGAGTCAGGCTAATGGTTTATCAATTATGTTTATCTTCTCAAAGAACCAGCTTTTGGTTATATTGATCTTTGCTATCATTTCTTTCATTTCTTTTTAATTTATTTCTGATCTGATCTTTATGATTTCTTTCCTTCTATTAACTTTGGAGGTTTTTTGTTTGTTTGTTTGTTCTTCTTTCTCTAATTCCTTTAGGTGTAAGGTTAGGTTGTTTATTTGAGATGTTTCCTGTTTCTTGAGGTAGGATTGTATTGCTATAAACCTCCCTCTTAGAACTGCTTCTGTTATATCCCATAGGATTTGGGTCGTCGTGTTTTCATTTGTTTCTAGGTATTTTTTGATTTCCTCTTTGATTTCTCCAATAATCTCTTGGTTATTAAGTAGTGTATTGTTTAGCCTGCATGTGTTTGTATGTTTTACAGATTTTTTCCTGTAATTGGTATCTAGTCTCAGAGCATTATGGTCAGAAAAGATACTTGACACAACTTCAATTTTCTTAAAGTTCTTAAAGCCTTGATTTTTGACCCAAGATATGATCTATCCTGGAGAATGTTCCATGAGCACTTGAGAAGAAAGTGTATTCTGTTGTTTTTCAATAGAATATCCTATATATATCAATTAAATACATCTTGCTTAATATGTCATTTAAAGCTGTGTTTCCTTATTTATTTTCATTTTGGATGATCTGTCCATTGGTGAAAGTGGGGTGTTAAAGTCCCCTACTATGATTGTGTTACTGTCAATTTCCACTTTTATGGCTGTTAGCATTTGCCTTATGTATTGAGGTGCTCGTATGTTGGGTGCATACATATATATGATTGTTATATCTTCTTATTGGATTGATCCCTTGATCATAGTATAGTGTCCTCTTTGCCTCTAGTATGAGTCTTTATTTTAAAATCTATTTTGTCTGATAGGAGAATTGTTATTCCAGCTTTCTTTTGGTTTCCATTTGCATGGAATGACCTTTTCCATTTGCATGGAATGTCCTTTTCCATCCCCTCACTTTCACTCTGTATGTGTCCCTAGGTCTAAAGTGGCTCTCTTGTAGACAACATATATATGGGTCTTGTTTTTGTATATATTTAGCCAGTCTATGTCTTTTGGCTGCAGCATTTAATCCATTTATATTTAAGGTAATTATCAATATGAATGTTCCTATTATCATTTTCTTAATTGTTTTGAGTTTGTTATTGTAGGTCTTTTCCTTCTCTTGTGTTTTCTTCCTAGAGAAGTTCTTTTAGCATTTGTTGTGAAGCTGGTTTGGTGGTGCTGAATTCTCTTAGCTTTTGCATGTCTGTAAAGTTTTTAATTTCTCCATCAAATCTGAATGAGATCCTTGCTGGGTAGAGTAATCTTGGTTGTAAGGTTTCCCCTTTCATCACTTCAGATATGTCCTGCTACTCCCTTCTGGCTTGCAGAGTTTCTGCTGAAAGGTCAGCTGCTAACCTTATGGGGATTCCCTTGTATATTATTTTTCCCTACTGCTTTTAATGTTTTTTCTTTATATTTAATTTTTGATAGTTTGATTAATATGTGTCTCAGCGTGTTTCTCCTTGAATGTATCCTGTATGGGACTCTCTGTGCTTCCTGGACTTGATTGACCATTTCCTTTCCCATATTAGGGAAGTTTTCAACTACAATCTCTTCAAATATTTTCTCAGTCCCTTTCTTTTTCTCTTCTTCTTCTGGGACCCCTATAATTGGAATGTTGGTGTGTTAAATAGTTTCCCAGAGGTCTCTAATGCTGTCCTCAATTCTCTCCATTCTTTTTTCTTTATTTGCCTCTACAGTAGTTATTTCCACTATTTTATCTTCCAGGTCACTTATCCGTTCTTCTGCCTCAGTTATTCTGCTATTGATTCCTTCTAGAGAATTTTAAATTTCGTTTATTGTTTTGCTCATCATTGTTTGCTTGCTCTCTAGTTCTTCTAGGTCCTTGTTAAACGTTTCTTGTATTGTCTCCATTCTATTTCCAAGATTTTGGATCATCTTTACTATTATTACTCTGAATTCTTTTTCAGGTAGACTGCCTATTTCCTCTTCATTTATTTGGTCTGGTGGTTTTTACCTTGCTCCTTCATCTGCTGTGTGTTTCTCTGTCTTCTCATTTTGCTTCACTTACTGTGTTTGGGGGTCTCCTTTTCACAGGCTGCACGTTCGTATTTCCCATTGTTTTTGGTGTCTGCCTCTAGTGGCTAAGTTTTGTTCAGTAGGTTGTATAGGCTTCCTGGTGGATGAGCCTGGATCTTGTCTTTCTGGTGGGCAGGACCATGTCTGATGGTGTGTTTTGGGGTGTCTCTGACCTTACTATGATTTTAGGCAGCCTCTCTCCTAATGGGTGGTGTTGTGTTGTTGTCTTGCTAGTTGTTGGGCATAGGATGTTCAGCACTTGAGCTTGTTGGTCGTTGAGTGGAGCTGGGTCTTGATGTTGAGATGGACATCTCTGGGAGAGCTTTCACTGTTTGATATTACATGGAGCCGGGAGGTCTCTGGTGGACCAATGTCCTGAACTCAGCTCTCCTACCTCAGAGGCACAGGCCTGACACCCGGCAGGAGGACCTGCCTGCCCTTCAGACACATGGCTCAGAAGAAAAGGGAGAAAAAAACAAGGGGGATTCCCTGGTGGCACAGTGGTTGAGAGTCCGCCTGCCGATGCAGGGGACATAGGTTCGCTCCCTGGTCCGGGAAGATCCCACATGCCACGGAGCAGCTGGGCCCATGAGCCATGACCGTTGAGCCTGCACATCTGGAGCCTGTGCTCCACTATGGGAGAGGCCACAACAGTGAGAGGTCTGTGTACCACAAAAAAAAAAAAAAAAAAAAAAAAGAAGGAAAGAAAGAAAAAAAATGAAATGAAATAAAATAAATTTATTAAAATAAAAAATAATTATTAAAAATAGAAAAACTTTAATGTAATAAAAAAAGAAAGAAAGAAAAAAGGAAAGAAGAGAGCAACTAAACCAAAAAACAAATCCACCAATGGTAACAAATGCTAAAAATTATACTAAAAAAAAATAAAACAGGCAAACAGAACCCTAGGACAAATGGTAAAAGCAAAGCTATACAGGCAAAACCACACAAAGAAGCATACAGATACACACTCACAGAAAGAGAAAAAGGAAAAAAATATCTATCTATCTATAATAAAAGGAGGAAGAGAGCAACCAAATCAATAAACAAATCTACCAATGATAATAAATGATAATAAACTCTAAATACTAAACTAAGATAAACATAAATTCAGGAACAAATTAGTTGCAGAGAGCAAATCCCAAGTCTCCAGTTGCTCCCAAAGTCCACTGGGATGATTTGTTGTCTATTCAGGTATTGCACAGATGCAAGTGTACATCAAGTTGATTGTGGAGATTTAATTCACTGCTCCTGAGGCTGCTGGGAGAATTTTCCCTTTTTCTTCTTATTTGCAGAGCTTGTGGAGTTCAGCTTTGGGTTTGGCCCCACCTCTGCATGTAGGTCACCTGTCGGCGTTTGATCTTCACTCAGACAGGATGGGGTTAGAGTAGCAGCTGATTAGGGGGCTCTGCCTCACTCAGGCCAGGGGGAGGGAGGGGTACAGAATGCAGGGCGAGCCTGCGGTGGCAGAGGCCAGCTTGACGTTGCAATAGCCTGAGGCTCGCCATGTGTTCTTCTGGGGAAGTTGTCCCTGGATCACAGGACCCTGGTAGTGGCGGACTGCAGAGGCTCCTGGGAGGGGAGGTGTGGATAGTGACCTGTGCTTGCACACAGGCTTCTTGGTGGCTGCAGCAGCAGTCTTAGTGTTTCATGCCCATCTCTGGTGTCCATGCTAATAGCCACAGCTAGTGCCCATCTCTGGAGCTCATTTAGGTGGTGCTCTGAATCCCCTCTCCTCTCGCACCCCGAAAAAATGGTCTCTTGCCATTGTTCCAGACATTTTCCCAGACTCCTTTCCGGCTAGCTTTGGCACACTAGCCCCTTGAAGGCTGTGTTCACGTAGCCAAGCCCAGTCCTCTCCCTGGGATCTGACCTCCGAAGTGTGAGCCTCAGCTCCCAGCACCCACCCGTCCCAGCTGGGGAGCAGATAAGCCTCTCAGTCTTGTGAGTGCTGGTCGGCACTGATCCTCTGTGTGGGAATCTCTCCGCTTTTCCCTCTGCACCCCTGTTGCTGTGCCTCCTCCGTGACTTTGAATCTTCCCCCTCCCACCCAGCTTCTGTCTCCACCAGTGATGGGGCTTCCTAGTGTTTGGAAACTTTTCCACCTTCACAGCTCCCTCCCCAAGGTGCAGGTTCCATCCCTATTCTTTTGTCTCTGTTTTTTCTTTTTTCTTTTGCCCTACCCAGGTATGTGGGGAGTTTCTTTCCTTTTGGGAAGTCTGAGGTCTTCTGCCAGCGTTCAGTAGGTGTACTGTAGGAGTTGTTCCACATGTAGATGTATTTCTGATGTATTTGTGTGGAGGAAAGTGATATCCACATCTTACTCCTCTGCCATCTTGAAGATCTCTCTGAGAAGTTCCTTTAGCGTTTGTTGTGGAGCTGGTTTGGTGGGGCTGAATTCTCTTAGCTTTTGCATGTCTGTAAAGCTTTTGATTTCTCCATCTAATCTGAATGAGATCCTTGCTGGGTAGAGTAATCTTGGTTGTAGTTTCTTCCCTTTTATCACTTTAAGTATATCTTGCCGCACGCATCTGACTTGTAGTTTCTGCTGAGAAATCAGCTGTTAAACTTATGGGAGTTCCCTTGTATGTTTTTTGTTGTTTTTCCCTTGTTGTTTTAATAATTTTTCTTTGTCTTTAACTTTTGTCAATTTGATTACTATGTGTCTTGGCCTGTTTCTCCTTGGGTTTATCCTGCTTGGGACTCTCTGTGCTTCCTGGACTTGGGTGGCTATTTCCTTTCCCATGTTAGGGAAGTTTTTGACTATAATCTCTTCAAATATTTTCCCAGGTCCTTTTTCTCTCTTCTCCTTCTGGGACCGCTATAATGCGAATGTTGGTGTGTTTGATGTTGTCCCAGAGGTCTCTTAGGCTGTCTTCATTTCTTTTCATTGTTTTTTCTTTATTTTGTTCTGTGTCAGTGAATTCCACCATTCTGTCTTCCAGGTCACTTATCCATTCTTCTGCCTCAGTTATTCTGCTATTGATTCCTTCTAGTGTATTTTTCATTTCAGTTATTGTATTGTTCATCTCTGTTTTTTTGTTCTTTAATTCTTCTAGGTCTTTGTTAAATATTTCTTGTGTCTTTTCAATCTTTGCCTCCATTCATTTTCCAAGGTCCTGGATCATCTTCACTATCATTATTCTGAATTCTTTTTTCTGGAAGGTTGCCTATCTCATTTAATTGTTTTTCTGGGGTTTTATCTTGTTCCTTCATCTGATACATTGTCCTCTGTATTTTCATTTTGTCTGTCTTTCTGTGAATGTGGTTTTCATTCCACAGGCTGCAAAACTGTAGTTCATCTTGCTTCTGCGGTCTGCCCTCTGGTGGATGAGGTTATCTAAAAGGTTTGTGCAAGCTTCCTGATGGAAGGGACTGGTGGTGGGTAGAGCTGGGTGTTGCATTGGTGAGTGTTTCTTTAATCCACTTGTCTGCTGATGGTGGGGCTTTGTTCCCTCTCTTTTGGTTGTTTGACCCAAGGCGACACAGCACTGGAGCTTACCCAGGTCTTTGGTGGAGCTAATGGCGGACTCTGGGAGGGCTCATGCCAAGGAGTACTTCTGAGAACTTCTACTGCCTGTGCCCTTGTCCCCGCAGCAAGCCACAGCCAGTCTCTGCCTCTGTAGGAGACCCTCCAACACTAGCAGGTAGGTCTGGTTCAGTCTCCTATGGGGTCACTGCTCTTTTCCCTGAGTCCTGATGTGTACACTACTTTGTGTGCCCTCCAAGAGTGGAGTCTCTGTTTCCCCAAGTCCTATCGAATTCCTGCGGTCAAATCCTGCTAGCTTTCACCATCTGATTCTCTGAGAATTCCTCCTCCTGTTGCCAGATCCCCAGGTTGGGAAGCCTGATATGGGGTTCCAAACCTTCACTCCAGTGGGTGGACTTCTGTGGTATAAGCGTTCTCCAGTTTGTGAGTCACCCATCCAGCAGTTATGGGATTTGATTTTATTGTGATTGCACCCCTGCTGTCTCATTGCAGTGTCTCCTTTGTCTTTGGATGTGGGGTATCTTATTGGTGAGTTCCAGTATCTTCCTGTTGATGATTGTTCAGCAGTTAGTTGTGATTCCAGTGTTCTCACAAGAGGGAGTCTACAGTTGCTTTTAGATAGAGATCTTATATCCAGCAATGTTGTTATACTCCCTTACTACTTCTAATGGCCTTTGGGTAGATTTGTTTGGGTTTTCTGCATACCCAAATGAGCCACCTGTGCATAAAAATTTTACTTCTTCTTTTTTAATCCTCATCTCTTTTGTTTCTTTCTTTTGTATTGTTGCACTGGCTAAGACCTTGAGTACAATTTTGACTAACAGGCATTCCTATCTCATACCTGATCTCCCCATTAATTTTGTTGTAAGATTTTTATAAATGTCCTTTACCAGGTTAAGGAAGTTTTCTTTTTTCTTAATTTGTTAATGACTTTTATTTTGAATAAATGTTATATTTCCATAAAGGCAATTAAGCTTCCATTGAGATATTCATGTGATTTTTCTTCTCTATATGCTTAATGTCTTGAACTACACTGATTAATTTCAAAGCTTAATTTGAGACCTAGAATTCTTGGAATAAACCCAACTTGTTCATGCTACATATTATTAGATTTCATTTGCTAATACTCTGTTTAATATTATTATATTTATAATCATGAGAAATTGCAATTTTTTTCTTTCTTGCAATGTCCTTGTTAGATTTCAGGATCAGAATTTTAATAGCTTCGTAAAGCAAGTTGGGAACTACCCCCTCCACTTTTATTTGCTGAAGGATTTGTGAAAGATTGATGCCCTTTCTTCATTAATTGTTTGGAAAAATTTCTTTGTGAAGCCTTTTGGATCTGGGATATTCTTTGTGTTAGGAGTAGATTTACCATAAAGCTATTATACTGCCTTACCAAGTATCCTAATACAAAGGTATACTTTGTAATCTTATCCTATGGCACCTAGCACCAAAAGGAAACAAATGTGGAACTTGAAGCTGATATGTGGAAAATTCTCCCACCATCCATCAGATACATAGATTGTAAACAGAGAATATAGTTTTTCTCAATGAGTAGTCAAAATAAAAGTCCTCCCCTGTCAGGAATATACTTGATAATGCCCTGAAATCTTATAACTCACATATTAAAGAAAGTTGGTAAAAGTTTCTCCCAAATATGACAGTAATTCTAAAAGTTTATGTGGTATTAAAATAATGAGTTATAAATATGAAACTTTACTAACCTATCAGAAATAAAATGACACAATTTGCTCAACTAGAAAAAAGACTCAAATAATCTTATTCTCAGATTACAGAAATGATATTACAAAATTATTATTATTTATAAAGGTGATCAGAGTGTTTAAGACAGATGATATAGAACAAAATTATTAGAAGTGTATCAGGCATCTAATTAGTAAAAGTAATATATTATTTTTCTAGATGTGGTTTTATTCTGATACTGGGCAGTTTCTGTAACATATATTTTCTTGTGATTTATTTTTTCATCCAAAGAAATTTTCAATTTTGTATTTCTAATTTTGTATTTTCTTCCTTAAATAAGGTCTTCAAACTTGTGTAAATATCAGGTCTCACAAAACCTAGTCCATTCTCTGATTTATGGTAATATTTAAAATGATGGATTAGCTTATTTGGTAACTATGAAATGCTTCAGATATTTTTCTTCCTATGGAAAGTTACACTTTGCTAAGAAATTGCTCATTTCATCTAAACATTTTTTGGCTCAAACTTGTTTGTAATATTATTATGATTATTATTTTTTGTTAGTTTCTGCTTTATAATAAAGTGAATCAGTTATACATATACATATCTCTTGATACATACCATATCTCTTGCTTCTTGCGTTTCCCTCCGTCCCACCCTCCCTGTCCCGCCCTCTAAGTGGTCACAAAGCACGGAGCTCATCTCCCTGTGATATGCGGCTGCTTCCCACTAGCTATCTATTTTACGTTTGGTAGTGTATATATGTCCATGCCACTCTCTTGCTTTGTCACAGCTTACCCTTCCCCCTCCCCATTTCCTCAAGTCCATTCTCTAGTAGGTCTGTGTCTTTATTCCTGTCTTACCCCTAGGTTCTTCGTGACATTTTTTTTCTTAAATTCCATATATATGTTTTAGCATATAGTATTTGTCTTTCTCTTTCTGACTTATTTCACTCTGTATGACAGACTCTAGGTCCATTCACCTCATTACAAATAGCTCAATTTCGTTTCTTTTTATGGTTGAGTAATATTCCATTGTATATATGTGACACATCTTCTTTATCCATTCATCCAATGATGGACACTTAGGTTGTTTCCATCTCTGGGCTATTGTAAATAGAGCTACAATGAACATTTTGGTACATGACTCTTTTTGAATTATGGTTTTCTCAGGGTATATGTCCAGTAGTGGGATTGCTGGGTCATATGGTAGTTCTATTTGTAGTTTTTTAAGGAACCTCCATACTGTTCTCCATAGTGGCTGTACCAATTCACATTCTTACCAGCAGTGCAAGAGTGTTCCCTTTTGTCCACACCCTCTCCAGCATTTATTGTTTCTAGATCTTTTGATGATGGCCATTCTGACAGGTGTGAGATGACATCTCATTGTAGTCTTGATTTGCATTTCTCTAATGATTAATGATGTTGAGCATTCTTCCATGTGTTTGTTCGCAGTCTGTATATCTTCTTTGGAAAAATGTCTATTTAGGTCTTCTGCCCATTTTTGGATTGAGTTGTTTGTTTTTGTTATTGAGCTGCATGAGCTACTTATAAATTTTGGAGATTAATCCTTTGTCAGTTGCTTCAATTGCAAATATTTTTTTTTCCCATTCTGAGGGTTGTCTTTTGGTCTTCTTTATGGTTTCCTTTGCTGTGCAAAAGCTTTGAAGTTTCATTAGGTCCTATATGTTTATTTTTGTTTTTATTTCCATTTCTCTAGGAGGTGGGTTAAAAAGGATCTTGCTGTGATTTATGTCATAGAGTGTTCTGCCTATGTTTTCCTCTAAGAGTTTGATAGTTTCTGACCTTACATTTAGGTCTTTAATCCATTTTGAGCTTATTATTGTGTATGGTGTTAGGGAGTGATCTAATCTCATACTTTGACATGTACCTGTCCAGTTTTTCCAGCACCACTTATTGAAGGGGCTGTCCTTTCTCCACTGTACATTCCTGCCTCCTTTATCAAAGATAAGGTGACCATATGTGTGTGGGTTTATCTCTGGGCTTTCTATCCTGTTCCATTTATCTATGTTTCTGTTTTTGTGCCAGTACCATACTGTCTTGATTACTCTAGCTTTGTAGTATAGTCTGAAGTCAGGGAGCATGATTCCTCTAGCTCCGTTTTTCATTCTCAAGATTGCTTTGGCTATTCGGGGTCTTCTGTGTTTCCATACAAGTTGTGAACTTTTTTGTTCTAGTTCTGTGAAAATTACCAGTGGTAGTTTGATAGGGATTGCATTGGATCTGTAGATTGCTTTGGGTAGTAGAGTCATTTTCACAATGTTGATTCTTCCAATCCAAGAACATGGTATATCTCTCCATCTATTTGTATCATCTTTAATTTCTTTCATCACTGTCTTATAATCTTCTGCATACAGATCTTTTGTCTCCTTAGGTAGGTTTATTCCTAGATATTTTATTCTTATTGTTGCAATGGTAAACGGGAGTGTTTTCTTGATTTCACTTTCAGATTTTTTATCAGTAGTGTATAGAAATGCCAGAGATTTCTGTGCATTAATTTTGTATCCTGCTACTTTACCAAATTCATTGATTAACTCTAGTAGTTTTCTGGTAGCATCATTAGGATTCTCTATGTAGAGTATCATGTCATCTGCAAACAGTGACAGCTTTACTTCTTCTTTTCTGATTTGGATTCCTTTTATTTCCTTTTCTCCTATGATTGCTGTGGATAAAACGTCCAAAACTATGTTGAATAAGAATGGTGAGAGTGGGCAATCTTGTCTTGTTCCTGATCTTAATGGAAATGCTTTCAGTTTTTCAACATTGAGGATGATGTTGGCTGTAGGTTTGTCATATATGGCCTTTATTATGTTGGGGAAGGTTCCCTCTATGCCTAGTTTCTGCAGGGTGTTTATCATAAATGGGTGTTGAATTTTGTCGAAAGCTTTCTCTGCATCTATTGAGATGATCATATGGTTTTTCTCCTTCAATTTGTTAATATGATGTATCACATTGATTGATTTGCATATATTGAAGAATCCTTGCATTCCTGGAATAAACCCCACTTGCTCATGTTGTATGATCCTTTTAATGTGCTGCTGCATCCTGTTTGTTCGTATTTTGTTGAGGATTTTTGCATCTATGTTCATCAGTGATATTGGCCTGTAGTTTTCTTTCTTTCTGACCTCCTTTTCTGGTTTTGCTATCAGGGTGATGGTGGCCTCATAGAATGAGTTTGGGAGTGTTCCTCCCTCTGCTATATTTTGGAAGAGAAGGATAGGTGTTAGCTCTTCTCTAAATGTTTGATAGAATTCGCCTGTGAAGCCATCTGGTCCTGAGCTTTTGTTTCTTGGAAGATTTTTAATCACAGTTTCAATTTCAGTGCTTGTGATTGGTCTGTTCATATTTTCTATTTCTTCCTGATTCAGTCTTGGCACGTTGTGCATTTCTAAGTATTTGCCCATTTCTTCCATGTTGTCCATTTTATTGGCATAGAGTTGCTTGTAGTAATCTCTCATGATCTTTTGTATTTCTGTAGTGTCAGTTGTTACTTCTCCTTTTTCATTTCTAATTCTATTGATTTGAGTCTTCTCCCTTTTTTTCTTGATGAGTCTCGCTAATGTTTTATCAGTTTTGTTTATCTTCTCAAAGAATCAGCTTTTGGTTTTATTGATCTTTGCTATCGTTTCCTTTATTTCTTTTTCATTTATTTCTGATCTGACCTTTATGATTTCTTTCCTTCTGCTAACTTTGGGTTTTTTTGGTTCTTCTTTCTCTAATTGCTTTAGGCGCAAGGTTAGGTTGTTTATTCGAGATGTTTCCTGTTTCTTAAGGTAGGATTGTATTGCTATAAACTTCCCTCTTAGGACTGCTTTTGTTGCATCCCATGGGTTTTGAGTCATCGTGTCTCCATTGTCATTAGTTTTTAGGTATTTTTTTATTTCCTCTTTGATTTCTTTAGTGATCACTTCATTATTAAGTAGTGTATTGTTTAGCCTCCATGTGTTTGTATTTTTTACAGATCTTTTCTTGTAATTGATATCTTGTCTCATAGTGTTGTGGTCGGAAAAGTTACTTGATACAATTTCAATTTTCTTAAATTTACTAAGGCTTGATTTGTGACCCAAGATATGATCTATCCTGGAGAATATTCCATGAGCAAAATGTGTATTCTGTTGTTTTTGGTTAGAATGTCCTATAAATATCAATTAAGTCCATTTTGTTTAATGTATCATTTAAAGCTTGTGTTTCCTTATTTATTTTCATTTTGGATGATCTATCTAATGGTGAAAATGGGATGTTAAAGTCCCCTACTATGAATGTGTTACTGTCAATTTCCTCTTTTATGGCTGCTAGTATTTGCCTTATGTATTGAGGTGATCCTATGTTGGGTGCATAAATATTTACAATGTTATATCCTTTTCTTGGATTGATCCCTTGTTCATTATGTAGTGTCCTTCTTTGTCTCTTCTAATAGTCTTTATTTTAAAG
The DNA here is from genome assembly GCF_949987515.2 of Delphinus delphis. NCBI lineage: Eukaryota > Metazoa > Chordata > Mammalia > Artiodactyla > Delphinidae > Delphinus > Delphinus delphis. The sequence continues at coordinate 28,634,587 of NC_082699.1, read as the reverse complement.
TCTATTTTGTCTGATATGAGAATTGCTACTCTAGCGTTATTTTGGTTTCCATTTGTATGGAATATCTTTTTCCATCCCTTTACTTTCAGTCTGTATGTGTCTCTAGGTCTGAAGTGGGTCTCTTGTAGACAGCATATATATGGTTCTTGTTTTTGTATCCATTCAGCCAATCTGTGTCTTTTTGTGGGAGCATTTACTCCATTTACACTTAAGGTAATTATCAATATGTATGTTCCTATTCCCATTTTCTTAATTGTTTTGGGTTCGTTATTGTAGGTCTTTTCCTTCTCTTGTGTTTCTTGCCTAGAGAAGTTCCTTTAGCATTTGTTGTAAAGCTGGTTTGGTGGTTCTGAACTCTCTCAGCTTGTCTGCAAAGGTTTTAATTTCTCCATCAAATCTGAATGAGATCCCTGCTGGGTAGAGTGATCTTGGTTGCAGGTTTTTCTCCTTCATCACTTTAAATATGTCCTGCCAGTCCCTTCTGGCTTGCAGAGTTTCTGCTGAAAGATCAGCTGTTAACTTTATGGGGACTCCCTTGTGTGTTATTTGTTGTTTTTCCCTTGCTGCTTTTAATATGTTTTCTTTGTATTTAATTTTTGATAGTTTGATTAATATGTGTCTTTTTGTATTTCTCTTTGGATTTTTCCTGTATGGGACTCTCTGTGCTTCCTGGACTTGATTAAGTGTTTCCTTTCCCATATTAGGGAAGTTTTCAACTATAATCTCTTCAAATATTTTCTCAGTCCCTTTATTTTTCTCTTCTTCTTCTGGGACCCCTATAATTGGAATATTGGTGTGTTAAATAGTTTCCCAGACGTCTCTGAGACTGTCCTCAGTTCTTTTCATTCTTTTTTCTTTATTCTGCTCTGCAGTAGTTATTTCCACTATTTTATCTTCCAGGTCACTTATCCGTTCTTCTGCCTCAGTTATTCTGCTATTGATCCCATCTAGAGTATTTTTCATTTCATTTATTGTGTTCTTCATCATTGCTTGTTTCATCTTTAGTTATTCTAGGTCTTTGTTAAATGTTTCTTGCATTTTGTCTATTCTATTTCCAAGATTTTGGATCATATTTACTCTCATTATTCTGAATTCTTTTTCAGGGAGACTGCGTATTTCCTCTTTGTTTGTTAGGTCTGGTGGGTTTTTATCTTGCTCCTTCATCTGCTGTGTGTTTCTCTGTCTTCTAATTTTGCTTATCTTACTGTGTTTGGGATCTCCTTTTGGCAGCCTTCAGGTTTGTAGTTCCCGTTGTTTTTGGTGTCTGTCCCCAGTGGTGAAAGTTGGTTCAGTGGGTTGTGTAGGCTTCCTGGTGGAGGGGACTAGTGCCTGTGTTCTGGTGGATGAGGCTGGATCTTGTCTCTCTAGTGGGCAGGTCCATGTCTGGTGGTGTGTTTTGGGGTGTCTGTGCACTTATTATGATTTTAGGTAGCCTCTCTGCTAATGGGTGGTGTTGTGTTCCTGTCTTGCTAGTTGTTTGGCATAGGGTTTCCAGCACTGTAGCTTGCTGGTCGTTGAGTAAAGCTGGGTGTTGGTGTTGAGAGGGAGATTTCTGTGAGATTTTCGCCATTTGATATAATGTGGAGCTGGGAGGTCTCTTGTGGACCAGTGTCCTGAAGTTGGCTCTCCCACCTCAGAGGCACAGCACTGACTCCTGGCTGGAGCACCAAGAGCCTTTCGTCCACACGGCTCAGAATAAAAGGGACAAAGTGTAGAAAGAAAGAAAGAAAGAAAGAAAGAAAGAAAGAAAGAAAGAAAGAAAGAAAGAAAGAAAGAAAGAAAGAAAGAAAGGAGGGAGGGGGAAGAAGGAAGGAAGGAAAGAAAGAAAGAATTTAAAATAAAATAAAGTAAGATAAAAAGAAAAATAATTATTACAAAAAAAATTTTTTTAAAGAACAAGAAAAACAAAAAACGGACGGATAGAACCCTAGGATAAATGGTGAAAGCAAAGCTATACAGACAAAATCTCACACAAAAGCATACACATACACACTCACAAAAAGAGGAAAAGAGGAAAAAAATCATAAATCTTGCTCTCAAAGTCCACCTCCTCAATTTGGGATGATTCGTTGTGTATTCAGGTATTCCACAGATGCAGGGTACATCATGTTGATTGTGGAGCTTTAATCCACTGCTTCTGAGGCTGCTGGGAGAGATTTCCCTTTCTCTTCTTTGTTTGCACAGCTCCGGTGGCTCAGCTTTGGATTTGGCCCCGCCTCTGCGTGTAGGTCGCTGGAGGGCGTCTGTTCTTCGCTCAGACAGGAAGGGGTTAAAAGAGCAGCTGCTTCGGGGACTCTGGCTCAGTCAGGCTTTGGGAAGGGTGGTGTACGGAATGAGGGGCGAGCCTCCGGCGGCAGAGGCTGACATGACGTTGCACCAGCCTGAGGCATGCCGTGTGTTCTCCCAGGGAAGTTGTCCCTGGATCCCGGGACCCTGGCAGTAGCGGGCTGCACAGGCTCCCCAGAAGCGGGGTGTGGATAGTGACCTGTGCTCGCACACAGGCTTCTTGGTGGTGGCAGCAGCCTTAGTGTCTCATGCCCGTCTCTGGGGTCTGCTCTTTTAGCCACAGCTTGCGCCCATCTCTGGAGCTCCTTTAAGCAGCGTTCTTAATCCCCTCTCCTCGCGCACCAGGAAACAAAGAGGGAAGAAAAAGTCTCTTGCCTCTTTGGCAGGTCCAGACTTTTCCCCGGACTCCCCCCCGGCTAGCCGTAGTGCACTAACCCCCTGCAGGGTGTGTTCAAGCCGCCAACCCCAGTCCTCTCCCTGAGCTCCGAGGGAAGCCCAAGCCTCAGCTCCCAGCCCCGCCCGCCCCAGCGGGTGAGCAGACAAGCCTCTCGGGCTGGTGAGTGCCGGTTGGCACCGATCCTCTGTGAGGGAATCTCTCCTATTTGCCCTCCGCACCCCTGTTGCTGTGCTCTCCTCTGTGGCTCCGAAGCTTTCTCCCTCCGCCACCCGCAGTCTCTGCCCGTGAAGGGGCTCCTAGTGTGTGAAATCCTTTCCTCCTTCACAGCTCCCTCCCATTGGTGCAGGTCCCGTCCCTATCCTTTTGTCTCTGTTTATTCTTTTTTCTTTTGCCCTACCCAGGTGCGTGGGGACTTTCGTGCCTTTTGGGATGTCTGAGGTCTTCTGCCAGCGTTCAGTAGGTGTTCTGTTGGAGTTGTTCTACGTTTAGATGTATTTCTGGTGTATCAGTGGGGAGGAAGGTGATCTCCGCGTCTTACTCTTCCGCCATCTTCCCCTCTCTATCTGTACTATTATCTTATTATTGTTTTGATTTTTGTAGGATATACAGTGATGACATTTTTATTCTTGACAATTGTTATTTGTGTTTCCTCTCTTTTTTTTTTTCTTGTTAAGTATTCCTTGGGGTTTGTAACATTTTAGTTTTCTCTCCAAAACAACCAACTTTTGCCTTGTTGATCTCTCCTGTAAATGTTTGTTTTCTACGTCAATTTCTGCTCATAATTCTATTTTCCTCTTTTTACTTTCTGTGACTTAATTCACTGATCTTACATCTTGAAATGGACGCTTAGACCATTGATTTTCAGTGTTTCTTCTTTCTAATGTATCTTTTTGATGTTATAGAAGGGTTAGACAGTAATGATAAGGAAATATCCCAGGAAGTAAGGTAAAAACAGAGATGGAAAATTTAGAAAGAAAAGATAAAAGAATTAGGGGATAATTCAAGGAAGTTCAACAGCTAAATAATAAGAGGTCTAGAATGAGAAAAACAAGGAAATAAATAACAAATAAAGTAATTCAAGACACATTCCCAGACTTGAAAGACATTGATTTGTGAATTAAAAAGTCTGACCAAATTTTGAGCACAATAGATGAAGATAAATCCACAGTAAGTGAAAATTCAGACAACTGGGGATAGAGAGAAGATATGACAGAAGAAAGAAGAAGAAGAAAGAAAGAAGGAAAGAAAGAAAGAAAGAAAGAAAAAGAAAGAAAGAAAGAAGAAGGACGGAAGGGAGAGAGAAAGGAAAAAAGGAAGAATTGGAGAAAGTCTATTATTAAAGAGTAAAGGGTAAAGAATTCCTTTGATGAATGACAAAGAGTATCTCTAAAACTACATTGGAAAATACAAGACAGTAGAACAATATCTTCAATATTCTGAAAAATATATACTTCCAAATATTTTAAGCCAAACTATTAATTATGTGTGAATGTTGATATTCCCAGATATGCAGTATGTCAATAATTTACATTCTATATACTACTTATAAGGAATCTACTAGAAGATGTATTTCATCAAAAGAGGAAATGAACCTAGGAAGAGGTAGACATGGAATTCAGGAATCAAGGGATCTAACATAAGAGAGGCAAAGGGGATTTCCAGGATTATAGTGAAGGGAGATTCCAAAATTATAGCTGTCAGTGATCCCACAAAACTCCATTCTAAACTGGAGAAGGTCAGAAGGCTCTAGCAGAGTCTTCTGTTTGAAATACTCAAATGTTTGATGATATTCAGTGCTTGGGAACAGGGCAAGTGTTGTGGAAAGGAGTGTGGAGGGAATAAACAAGAGCCAATCCTTATATTTCATAGGGGAGAGTCCATAATAATGAACCAATATGAAAAATTAAGAAGAAAGTTTGTCAGCATTTATTAAGAGAAGTGGTGGTAAATCTCCAAATAATTAACTTAAAAAGTTGAAAATGGTTGCTTTTGGATAGCAAAAGAAATTGCAGTGAAGTTGATTACCTTCAAGAAAGTGCTCCATTTTTTCACAGCTTGTGGGAAAAAAATGCAGGTTAAAAAATTGACTCTGTGTGTGTTTGTGTGTGTGTATGTAAAAATTTAATAGAAATAAAAACTAAATTTAAAAAACCCATAAAAATGTAAAATGTTTTCCAAAGTGTTATATTCTTTATGTAATAGGAAATCAATTCTGGCTATATTGGGTAGGGAACTCATTCTACTTAATTGACTTCAAATTTTATTTCTTTGAATGTTCAGGGGAAGGGGAGATTTAAGAGAAATTGTGATATAAATTATAATACTTGAAGCAACTGAAAGTATTATGTATATGAGAGGTTCAGAAACAGTAGGGTAAAATGAGGTGTATATGCCATCCTGAGCTAAGGAATGGGATATGGGCCTGGGGCATCCAAGGACAGGAGGGTCATTCACAGAATGACAAGAAGAGTAGATGTTTGGTAATTAGATATGTGCCCTGCCTTATAGATTCAGCCACTTAGGTAAAATTTACCTCCAGTGATAACTCTTTTTCTGGGAAAAATACTCAATTAAAATTTCTCTAGGTAGGTAAAGGAGGGGTGGTAGTTTCTCTTGAAACTACAGGGTCTCAATTGTCCTTATCTCAAAATAATCCTCATGCAAAAGTAACAAAATTCTTTTCTTGGGGGAGCTCATTCTGAACCACTATACCATAAGGCATTGTATTCAGTTCTGACCATCATAATAATAGCTAACATTTACAGAGTACTTACTATGTGCCAGGCATTGTTCTATGTTCTTTAATAATTTAACTACCTTAATCCTCAAAGAGATCCTATGAGATATATATTATTATTTGTCCCATTTTATGAAGGACAAAATTAAGGCTTAGCAAGATTAAAGAATTTGCCTTCTGTCACAGAGCTTGCCCGATGCAAAGCCAAGCAAACTGGCTCCAGTGTCCACTCTGTTAGCCACTAGGTGATACTTCTGATCAAAGGAATGCTCAATAATGAATATTAAATTATGAAAACTAGTCAATTTAATGAACTTATCCTATACCAAATGTCATTGACTTTTCCATGGTTGTTAATTATAATTCCTCACTATTTTATGATCTTGGTGTTTTGACTTCAAAATGAGAAACGCCAATAAAAAATAATGAAAGAAAAAAAGATCAGAATTTAAAATACTTGAGTAATAGGGATCATCTCATAGTATTAGAATAATAAAAAAGAGAGAATCCATAGATGAAAGCTTAAGAAAAAAACACTTTCCTCTATGACTATTTTATTGATGCTATACATTGTATCTTTGCTGTTTCCATTTTTCTTGTAGAGGGGCACAAAAACTGCCCTTTCCCTATAAGAGCAAAGTATGAACAGCTGATTTCAGAAGTCATGAGACTAGGTGTTGTTTCTGAAAAATTAAGGGCATTACCTTCTGTACTGTGGTTAATTGCCTTCCATATTTAGGGACCTATAATCAAAATCTGAAATGAGAAAGGACAAGATCAGATTAATCATAAAGCCCAGGCTGAAAATAAAACTCCTTAAAATTAAATTATTTGAGGAAATAAAATTACAACAATCATTTACCCAAGTTTTCTAGGCATATCTATAAAGGGTAACAGGGTTTAAAGACACTCAGACTAAAGACTAAAACATTTTTTGTTTTTTACCATTTCCCAAATGAAGTTACAAAACTAATGCAGTTTCTGACAGAGAACTTTGAAAATGTAAAAGCAACAAAGAAGAAAAAAAAATTTTAATTCTTTATTTCATTGCTAAGTACAACCATCACCTCCACTGGTGCTCATCCTAGCCTGGCCCCCACAGGATCAGCGGTTATGGCTCCTTTAGGGAGAAAACAAAGGATTTGTGAGATTCAGTAATTTGTAGCACTTCCCCCATCCTTTCTATCCCCTTCATCACTTTTTCTGCAGAAGAACCGAAAGTGGAATGGGCAGAAGTTGTGTTAAACTGACATTGTATAGACTTTGAGGCAGGAAAGTGTCTGGCTCCTGCAGTTACTAAGAGTTTCCCTTAAATGGATGCAAAAGACAATGTAAAGCTTTTCATGATTTGCTAGCTGCATCCTTTGAGCAAACCACTTAATCCCACTGAGTCCTTGTTTTCTTGTATATTAAAAAGAAGATAAAATTACTTTCCCTATCTACCTAATCTTCTTCTTATAAAGCACAAACCATATACATATTTATATACATACAAATATATATTTACATATATTATATATTTACTTATATACTACATATTTAATATATTATACATTAAAGTGTTTTGTAAAAGGAGAAAGCATTATACAAATTTTGGTAACTGTAGTGATAAAAGCAGACTTTTTAAGTTATATACTATTATGTGAAGAGAGAGGTAAGACCTCTAAATTCTTCTTCATTATGTGCCATTATATGCTTATTTATAAGTTACTTAGATCTTCTTTTTCCTCATTTACATGAAAGAATAATAATAATGACGGCTACCACTTAACAAGCTACTGGCAAAGCAAAGTATTTTACATGCATCATCTAAAGCCTACAAAGACTCAGAGATACGTAATTCAAGGCCATGGACCAGGGTAAAACAAGAAGGCACTCACTTCAGGTACAAAATTAAGGGGACAACAAAAAGTTCAATTATCAAGATAAATAATGCAATATTTTAAAAAATAAGAAGTAACACAAATAAATCCATGGTGAAGAAAATATCAATATTTGAAATAAAGATGAGACAGTTATCTGGTATAACCCTGAGTAAATCTTTGTGCTTCCATTTCTTTATCTAAAATGGGGGAAATAATAATACTACCTATTTCCTAGGGCTGTGGTGAGGATTAAGTGAGTTAACGTATGTAAAGTGATTAAAACAGTGCCTGGCACATTTGAACTGCTTAGAACATATTAGCGAAAAATCATCATAGTTACTAGTTTTTCAGTTTTAAATATGAGAAAACTGAGACTCAAAGAATTTAAATGGCTTGCCCAAGTTTACAAAGGCGGTCACAGGATTCACATTCAGGAAGTGGTACTCCAGACTGTATGTTTCTCGCAAGGATGCTATGAAAACCACATGCTCTTAAAGTACAGTGAGTGCATGTCTGTGTACACTTCACTGGTAGGTGAGTGAGCTGTACAGTGAGACGTTTTAAAATCTCTCAAAATTCTACCTAAAGTTAATGTATTGACTGAGAGGAATTTAATTAGATAGGCATTGTTTAGCAAAGGAGCACAAAAGGAAACAGAAGAAATACTCTACATTCTGACGGTGGGATTGTGACAACAGGGTCTGTCTACCCTTCACTAAAGAGGATAAAACAAATCATATAACCAGTCCTTTTCAGATTAGAGAGCAATCTATCTTCATGAGGAGATATATCAAGAGTTAGGATTCAGTATGTGGCTTTACCTTGTTTAATTTGTTCGTTTGAATTTAGCTATAGACAGATTTTTTTTTAATGAAAATATTTGGAGCTATTTGTTAACAGGATGGGTGGGAAATAAGATACACATGCGGATACAACTGTATCCACAACATACAGTTCATGTTGTGAGTTCATGGCACAGAAAAATAGCACTCCATTATTTAAAGAGCTTATGGCTTTAATTATATTTCTTAGTAAAGCCAGGGATTATTAGTACAGATTTTGAGTTGCTTACAGTCATGTTTTCTAAGAATAAAGCTTAGTTGTTTAAACCTGTGACTCAGTGCTATCTATCCTGACCAAATCTGTGTTACTGATATTATATGTTATCCTTCATCCAGATTTTGAAAGACAACTTAATTTTCCTTGAGAAAGAACAGGGGCAAATTAGAGAGTTAATTTGTATGCTGTTTCTTTTGAATATGTCTTCACTGAATTCTAGAATAATTAGAAGTGTAAAGCCCTGGCTTCTAGTCTTCAGTGTAATCCTATTTAGCAAAACGTGATACACACACTCATGCATAAATAAGACAAAGCAGGCAGGAATAGATTTATATGATATTTGAGAAAAGAACCTCTCTTTTACAAAACACTGAAGTTTGCATGATACCTTTTTCACAACCTGCATATATTTCACAACTTCACAACATATTTATAAGCAACTGGTTCAGCAAATTGAGAACATGCATTTACCACCCTTTTATCAGGCCTCTGACAATAAGTTACCCTGTAACTCCCTGTACGTACCTCGATTCTTTACCTGCAAATGAAGCTAATAATGACATCCTTCTAACAAACCTGTTGTGAGGATGAAATAAAACATACAAAGTGCTTATAAGAGGGCATGACACTAAGTAATCAAAATGTTACTTCTTCCAATATCAGACTTAACTTAGGAAAAGTCTTGTAACAGATGAAAATACTTACAAAACATCTAATAGTAAGTGTGGCTATTTAACTCCTGGAACCTCATTTCACTAGGCTTTCTAAAACACAATTACATCACTGTAAAATAGCAAACATTCCTCCTTCCTTTCTCTTTTTCCAGCAGCTTCCATGTCCTTGATTATCTGTAAAAGGGCATCAGGATGGGAAATGCAAAAAAATTTTTGACAATATGCATTACAAGTAAAATTATTCTGCGATTTTTTCTTATACAGTGTTTTTTGTTTTTTTAAATTTTGTTTGGCCACACTGCACAGCTTGCAGGATCGTGGTTCCCGGAACAGGGATAAAACCCGTGCCCCCTGCAGTCGAAACAGCAGAGTCTTCACCACTGGACTGCCAGGGAAGTCCCTCTGATACAGTGTTTATTGACCATTTCCTTTCTCATCTCATTGTAAAAAGTGGGATAAAATCGGGAGTATCATTCTCTGTTTTCACTGAGATAGCTAAAGCTCTATTTCCTGTTTTTTGTTCCATTAGTTACCAAATGAAGTCTTCCTTAGAACTGGTCTGTGAGCTTGGTGATCCAGCTACAGCACGGCTGTGTCTTGCTTTCCTATACAGTAGAGTATAACATTAAACTGAGCACTATGTATAGAGGATGTAAGGTATATGTTGAATCTGAAGAGCAAACATATCTAGTGTACATTCATGCTTACAACCATAGTAGCTTTTACCCCTTAAAAAAATAAATTTCAGCCCAAGGATTTCCCTAACCAAGTAGAGAAACCCTTGTATCAATAATAGGACACAAGGATACAATGATTTTGAATAACAATTACCTAATGAAAGGTAAACACACAGCTTTAAGAATCTGATGGTGGTTTTCAAAAGCAATAAGCTTTATTCAACAGCCACTGGAGTATATTATTTCACAGAATCAATGTCATAGCTTCTCTCAGCCTGCTCAATAGGTACACGTTCCCACCATGTTCTAACTGACAAAAAATAAAAAAGCAAAGAGGATGACTTCCTTTGTGGGGAAAAAACAGAAACTTAGTGAACCTTTTAAAAATACCATCAGGGCTTCTCTGGTGGTGCAGTGGTTGAGTGTCCGCCTGCCGATGCAGGGGACATGGGTTTGTACCCCGGTCCGGGAAGATCCCACATGCCGTGGAGCGGCTAGGCCCGTGAGCTGAGCCTGCGCATCTGGAGCCTGTGCTCCGCAACGGGAGAGGCCACAACAGTGAGAGGCCCGCGTACCGCAAAAAAAAAAAAAAAAAAAAAAAATTATGTCATTTAAGTGGATACTTAAAGAGTTCTTTTGCACAATTGATTTTTGAAAGCTTTGAAATTGAGTAATTTGCCATTTCTTAGTGCTCTCTGAGTAAATACATGTATATTTTTTTCGGAGTTTTCACAGCTGCTAGAAACACCAGAAAGTGTATTTCTAACCAGACGACAGAGAGAGAGAGAGAGAGAGAGAGAGAGAGAGATGTGTATGGTGTAGGGAAAATGGGTGATGTTAATTTTAATTTTGTTAGTTGAAAATATTCCCCAATATAAAAATATTTTAAAAATCAAGTAAAAAAGTGTCTGCCTTAAAATTATTTAAGATAGCTAAGTCACAATATATAGGACTTAGAAATTATACCGGTAATAAATTTAATGCTCTCAACATTTTATTTTTTAATTTCTGTACGCTAAGTTTGTTTTAAAGTACCAACATATTTCGACGTTACTTGATCCAAATAACACTAAACTGATCTAAATATATGAAAGGTGAAAGCCTTAACCAGCCTTCCCTTAGGAGAAGACTTGAGAGCTCAGAGACAAGGAGGTATAAAGCACAGCATTTGGCACAGTGGTTATTCCCCATGAGAGCCTGAAAGGCAAACTTGGCGCCTGACATCTTCATGTCTGAACCAATGTGCTTTGCTCTGTTTCTTGGACACAGATGATACATGTAAGCCTGTGTTTCTCAATCCACATGATAACATGGCAAATGAGTGTCTGATCAGCACAAATGCCCTCCAACTGCTAGAAAAAGTGTCTACTGCACACACTCTAGTGAGGCCTGGCCAATGGCTTTTTTATTCTTCTGTGAGAAACACTAATGTTTGTGCTTCAGTAGAGATTACATAAAATCCTGGCGATTTGCCTCCTGAATGTGCCCATCTACTTTATTCCTTCTCCACCACTACTTCTCTATTCTAAAGTATTCTGTTCTCTCACCTACCTGGGAACAGCTTCCTAACTGATCCACCTGCCTCAACGCTGCATCCTCCCCCATTGTTTCTTTACCCTGTAGGTAGCTTTGATCTTTTAGAATGCACACCATACCTTATTCAGGTCAGTATGCATTGCTCCCCTCCCACCCCTACTGCCACATCCAACCTAAGGTTTCCCACTGCTTTTAGTGTAAAATACAATAATCAGCAACATGGCTTTCATGTAGATCTGGGTCATCCTTACCTCTCTGGCCTCATCTGGAAGCCCCTTTCTTCTTGCTTTCTTTGTTCCATCCACAAAAGTCTCTTTCCCTTCTACTTGCCATGCTCCCTTCCACCACAGGGCCTTTTCACATGCCACTCCCTTTACCCAGAAGGTAGCTCACCCTCCCCCCTCCTCCCTCCTAATACTTCACACCTCACAGTACCACTTCCTTAGAGAAGCCTTCCTTGACCTCTATGAGTCCAGCCACTCATCGTAACACTCGAAAGAGTGACAATTTTACACTTTTTCTGTGATAATTTGATTAAGGAAGCACTTTGAGAGCAAGTGCCACCTCTCACAGCTGGGATATTTTAAATTTAATAAAGAAATACTTGGTTGTGAGCTAAAAATAAGCAATCATCAAAGCACTTGTGTCAGAGAACAGCAAGTACCAAATATCATCTAAATGAATTTAAGATTTTAAATCCTTTTTTTAAATAAATTTATTTATTTATTTTTGGCTGCGTTGGGTCTTTGTTGCTGCGTGCAGGCCTTCTCTAGCTGCGGTGAGCAGGGGCTACTCTTCGTTGCAGTGCGTGAGCTTCTCACTGTGGTGGCTTCTCTTGTTGTGCAGCACAGGCTCTAGGCGTGTGGGCTTCAGTAGTTGTGGCTCTCAGGCTCTAGAGCCCAGGCTCAGTAGTTGCGGCGCTCAGGCTTCGTTGCTCCACTGCACGTGGGATCTTCCTGGACCAGGGCTCAAACCCATGTTCCCTGCATTGGCAAGCGGATTCTTAACCACTGTGCCACCAGGGAAGCCCTAAATCCTTTTAAATTCAATTTTTAGAAAGACTTTTATTGAATTTTAAAGTCAGAGAAGTATCAACATTCATTTCTTAGCCTCCTGCATTTGAACACAGTTGCCTAGAGTTGCCCCTACAACACCAGGACTGTATTCTTTGCAGTAGCTCTGGTGATAGTTCTATTCCAGAACAGATCCTTTCTCTAAACTCTTTTTGTTTTGTTCTGTTTTTTAATTATTTTTTATTGAGATATAGTTGGTTTATAACATTGTGTTAGTTTCAGGTCTACTAGGCAGCTAAAGGAGAGGTAAAAAGAAAGATTTACTGAGTCTTCTGTTTCTTAATTGTTTTCAGCTCAAAATCACATACAAAAGAGATATTTTGGGTGGCTAATTTCACTCCCCTACAATCTCAAGAGCATAGATAATAGTGAAATGTTGTAAAATGATTAGGAATTGATGAGTTAGGAGCATTTAATGCCTTTGTTTTCAATATAACATTTAATTACAGGTTTATGTAATTTAATTTTGAATAATGGCTGTTTAACTCAGAAAATTTCTGGAAATTTAACAATTGACTCTCAGAAGCCAGTATAGGACTGCTTCAGAACATCACTAAACTGAGTCACCAAAAGGGAAGTCACAAAAGTGCTATGAAGCAAAACACCTGGCTAAGGAGGTTACAGAGCATTGCAAATCTTATCTCCCTTCAAATCCAGGTGGTACATTTGAAGTCAATCAATTTGTGGGGATTGGGAGAGCTAAATGTCAGAAAATATTTGTTTTAAACTAAGTTTTTTAAAACACTAGCAATGTTGAAGTAGTAATAACAGAGTGATTAAGAGCATGGGCCTTGGAATCTGACAGTCTTATATCTGATGTCCAACCCTGTTATTTCATGACTTGTTCAACCGAGCAAGAATTCCAATCATTCTGAAATTAACTATATATCTACAAATGAGGATAATAATGTCTAACTTCCCAGTTTTCTATAAAAAAGAATTGACACAATATTGCCTTTTGCAAGGAGTGTACCACAAGACACTGGTTTTGAGATGTTGATAGGTACTAATTTGAGAAAATTCTGGTTTAAAAAATTAGGAAATATAAAATGTGGAATCTAAAAAATGATATAAATGAACTTATTTATGAAACAGATTTACAGACATAGAAAACAAACTTATGGTTACCAAGGGGGATGGGGGAGGGGCATAAATTAGGAGTTTGGGATTAATTTATACACACTACTATACAAGGACCTACTGTATACCATAGTGAACCATATTAAATATCCTATAATAGAAAAGAATCTGAAAAAGAATCTATATATCTACCTGTCTATCTGAATTATATCTACCTATCTATCTGATTACTTTGCTGCACAGCTGAAACTACACAACATTGTAAATTAACTATACTTCAATTTTTAAAAAATCGTTTAAAAAAACTACAAAAAAATTTCAGAGTGTTTAAGTAGTTAAGCAAGGTATATAATAAGGAACATTTTTGAAATGTATTTGCCTAATCACCTCTATTTGTACAGAGTGTTTTGAGGATCTATTTACTGTATTCCGAGGAACACACTGATAAGTATTTACGAAGTGCTCTTCACAGGGCTCATAAATGACTATGTGCTTGATAAAGGAAACAACAATAGTATTATTACCACAATTTTTTTTTTTTTTTTTAGATGTTGGAGGTAGGAGTTTATTTATTTATTTATGCTGTGTTGTGTCTTCATTTCTGTGCGAGCGCTTTCTCTAGTTGTGGCAAGCGGGGGCCACTCTTCGTTGTGGTGCACGGGCCTCTCACTATCACGGCCTCTCTTGTTGCAGAGCACAGGCTCCAGATGCGCAGGCTCAGTAGTTGTGGCTCACGGGCCTAGTTGCTCCGCGGCATGTAGGATCCTCCCAGACCAGGGCTCGAACCCGTGTCTGCATTAGCAGGCAGATTCTCAACCACTGCGCCACCAGGGAAGGTCCCACAATTATTAAAAATAATATTCTGATACATGATGAAATATCTAGCAAAGATATGGTAGTTAGTCCAATGGGGAAACAAATCTTCCTGCACAGCCAGGGCCAAAGACATTAAAGACAGCAACTTCCTGAACACTTAGTGGGTTTTTGTGGATTCAGATAGAATAAAAACCAAAGTGAATTAAAAGAGAATTGAAAGGCTAGGACTATTAGTCAGCCAGAAAGAAACTGTATGATGATCAATCTGGTTTCTTAAGAAACACTTAATAAAAAAACAAACAGGGCTTCCCTGGTGGTGCAGTGGTTGAGAGTCCGCCTGCCGATGCAGGGGACGTAGGTTCGTGCCCCGGTCCGGGAAGATCCCACATGTCGTGCAGTGGCTGGGCCTGTGACCCATGGCCGCTGAGCCCGCGCGTCCGGAGCCTGTGCTCCGCAACGGGAGAGGCCACAACAGTGAGAGGTCCGCGTACCGAAAAAATAAAAAAAGAAAAAACAAACAAACAAAAACAACAAAGTAGTGCCTTTTGGGAAGAAGGTATCACAATTAATTAGCAATTCTGTGTAATGATTATGAGAACCCAAGAATCAAGGTTAATCCCTCTTATCCTTCTAAGATATTCCTTTGATCTACAGTTCAGGATTTGTTTCTGACCCTGTCACTAAATTGTACTGTAAGACATTGTGATGACAGATAATCTTTCCAAATAAAGATCTAGTGAGCACTGACCTTTACGGAGTGTGAAGCATCAGCACTGAAATGCCCAGACTAAAATGTGTTGAAAGAAAAGCAAGGTGGCTGGTTGTGCTTATTTCACTCGATCAAGGGCATTTGTGGGATCTCCTCAATTCAAGGTCTTTTGATATTTAAGAGTTCACAACACAGTCCCTTTAAAAGTAAAAATTACTCCATTATATACTCTCTGAGTTTTTAGGTGCAGCTTTTATAAAACATCCCTACTACACTGTCTTGTTTCTGCCAAGGAGGCCATCTTGCCCCTGGCATTCAGCAATGACCCAGTCTGACAGATGCAGGGCAGGCTAAAAATAGAAGCAACAAAGCCAGCCAGGGCTCCCCTGATGCTCTGAGGATGCTTTTCATTTTTTCTTTCTTTCCTTCCTTCCTCCGTTCCTTCTTTCCTTCCTTCCTCCCTCCCTCCCTCCCTCTTTTCTTTCTTTCTTTCTTTCTTTCTTTCTTTCTTTCTTTCTTTCTTTCTTTCTTTCTTTCTTTCTTTCTCTCTCTCTCTCTCTCTCTCTCTCTCTTTTTTCTTTCTATGAGGCAATGAAACTTTACTGGAAGTCTAAAAAATGAACTTTTGATAGGAAATACACATCTAAGAGGTATGCTACATATGTCATAGTACTGCTCAACCCGCTCTGCTCCCCTTAGCTTAAAAATATACACACACAAATCACACACAAATATATATGATTAATCATAAGCAATAAAAGTGCATTTTCTAGTTCCATATCTTGAACTGTCAGCAGGTATTCTACACTCAGATCGGGTATAAGTAGTTGCCCTTTTACTCTACCTCATTTGCTTTCCTCTGACAACATCTTGGCACCTCAGGTGCCTGGCATATGGCAATTATTTAATAAGTGTTACATCAACTAGTTAATGAATATATATTGTATCAGTCAGCATAGCCTAAGTTATGTTATAGTAACAAATGACTCCAAATGTTTATTTCTTGCTCATGCTTTATGTTTATTAACCTCAGCTGTTGCTCTATTCATTTCACTTCTTTCATTGGCTGAGGAAAGTCACATGTATAAGCCTGACATCTGTGGGTTGGGATAGTATAACCTGATTCTAGGGAGGGACATTAAATATCACAAATATT
This sequence comes from Delphinus delphis, assembly GCF_949987515.2. Classification (NCBI taxonomy): domain Eukaryota; kingdom Metazoa; phylum Chordata; class Mammalia; order Artiodactyla; family Delphinidae; genus Delphinus; species Delphinus delphis. The sequence goes on along the minus strand of NC_082699.1, from coordinate 28,618,522 downwards.
CACTTCTCTCAACTCCCACATACAGACCACACTTACCCACTGCCCATAGGAGATAATCCTACTAGTCATGGCATCACGCTCAAAATCCAGGGGCTCGCGATGGTTTTTACATTGGTCTGAAGGCCTATTAATAAATTCTCAACCCCATGGACATCCAATATACAACGTCTGAGCAGGATCAGGATAATTGCAATAAGTATTCTGAATCAGAAGAGGGAAGAATGGGAGCTACAGCAGTCAATGGTCTATGAAAGTCTGAAGTCACCTAAAGGTAGAAATGTTCCTTGATAATTCTCTGATTCCACCCCTGGGAATAGCTCTGAAGTTCATTATTTTCCGCAGGCTCTAACTGCCCTCTGAGAGGTCTTCCTTTCTATTATTTTCTTTGGTTACACCTGAAAGAAATATTGGAGATCATGCTCATTGGGGGCTGAGATGCATTCTCAGTCTGCTTTCTACCCATGGAAGTTTAGGGGCCCAAGTTTCAAGAAATCACAGTCTCTTTTAGTCCATGGGGTATTTTTTGATGGTACCACTCACTCAGAAACATAACTGGCCTCTTGCCTATTTGATTCCAACAACTCTTATTTGCCAGTCGACATGCCCCTCTACCTGCACTTAATTTAGGTATGTTGAGCCTATCATACCTCCTTAGCAGTGCCACACTATTAGTCTCTTTCCTCTGAGCCCTTTGCTCAATGAAAGATGTACTGTGTATCGCATTGATCAATTCAAGGGTTTTAACAAAGGATGTGATAGCCATATGCTTGATTTGTTCTTGGCTGAATCTTAATTGGCTCCCCTCGTCATACCAAAGCTGTCTCAGTTTTAGCGTTCATGGGTTATAGTTGAGAATAGGTAGCATCTTCCAACCCAAAGTTGAAATTCAAAGTTCCCTTTGGGAACTTTGCAAGTTCCCAAAACTCTTGACTTTCTCTATTTCCTTCATTCCTTCTTGCAAACTGGCCAATGTTTTTCTAGCTCTTCTCTGTCAAGTGTACCTTATCAAATGCAGTCAGCAGCAACTAAGACACACAACACTGTTTCCCAACTTTTTGGCCTACAGCAACAAGCCCATTAGGAGCATTATTGCTCTTTAAGTTATTAGAGGCCACAGTTTTATGAACTATTTCACCATTTCACACCATGAATTACCATTTGACCAACCTCAAGTAACTGCTCCTTTCTACTCACAACCTGGCTTTGTTTTTGTGGGCACCAATTTCTGTAAGTGTCAGTGTAGGCTAGTTAAATTATACTACATTAATAATAACTCCACAGCTCCAAAATTTCAGTGACTTACAACAGCAAAGGTGTATTTATTATAGTTCCTGCTGCATGTGCATTATGGGTTGGTCATGGCTGTGCTCCCTATTTTCATGTTCACTTCAGGACCTGTTCTGATGGAACAGTTCATCTCTGGGCCATGGCTACTCCTGTGGCCAAGGAGAATAAGAGTATGGCAAACCAGGTGCTGGCTCTTAAAGCTGCTACTGGGAAATAGAACATTTCATTGACCAAAAAAAAATCACAGGGCCAAACCTGACATCAATGAGGCCAGGAAGTAAAATCTTTCCCCTGGGAAGGGCAGTGAATATTTAGGAACAATAATACAATCTACTCTAATTATACGGGATTTTTTTCATAATATTTTTCTATAATATTAAACATAGTATGAAAAACAAAGGGAAAATTAGTGTGAGCTCTGGAGTCAAATTACCTTCATATCCTTGCCCTGGTACATACCACAAGCAAATTAATTTCTTATGCTCAGTTTCCTCTCTATAAAATTAAGATAAAAATATACCTTCACCTCCTGTAGAGGTGAAGTAAGATGATTAATGTAATATTTTACATACATCACAGTGAAAGCTTATTAATATGACACCATTATTATTTGGCATAGTATTACTATTCCTATTAGTATTATTAAAATATTGCTTTATCCACACAACCAGTCATTAAATTAATAATGTTTGTTCTCTCATTTTATCTACAGCTTGGATCACTTTTGTAATTGTTAAGTAAAAGTAGTGAGAAGGGGCTTCCCTGGTGGCGCAGTGGTTGAGAGTCCACCTGCCGATGCAGGGGACACGGGTTCGTGCCCCAGTCCGGGAGGATCCCACATGCCGCGGAGAGGCTGGGCCCGTGAGCCATGACCGCTGAGCCTGCGCGTCCGGAGCCTGTGCTCCGCAACTGGAGAGGCCACAACAGTGAGAGGCCCGCATACCACAAAAAAAAAAAAAAAAAAAAAAAGTAGTGAGAAGAAAATCCTAAAGTTAATGGAGCTCCCAACAAAATCTGCAATATGGGAGAGGTAGGTTCCATAATATCCCTAAGATACAATCTCATTTTCACCATCTATTTCTGCGTGGAAAATTTGAATTTTAATTAAAGTCATTTTAAATCTCATCATTGAATTCTATATTCACAGACACATGTACACAGAACACACACAAAAATGATTCAAGAAACCAATTGTGCATATAATTCTATGTGGTGAGACTGTTTCAGATGGTGTTATATATAGTGCTAAAATAGACGAAAAACCAGTTAATTGTATTTCCAAAAACTATGTAATCCAACATTTTACCTTTTTAAATCAGGTTGCCACATTTGTAGAAAGATCTGTAGCTTTTAGAAAGATAAAGTTTCTCATTTAATTCATAAAATACCCAACTACAGTTAAGACAAACTTAAATGATTTTTTAAGATATAATAACATATAATATTTAGCCTGAAAATCTTTTCAGAGCCTAGTCTAGGCTGATATGGCATCCTAGCATTGGGTATTAGTTGGTCCTTTGTTTGTTTTGAAGTGTGCCTTACCTTTTTCTGGGCCAGTTTTTAATGGCCAAGCAAAAATAGCACAATTACCTTGCTCTACCTAGATAACAATGGCATCTTTCAAATATGCACCACTTTTCCAAAATGGAGTGAATTATGTAGACATTAGCCCACTAATGCTCACAACTAAAGTATAAATTAGGACATGTTTGACTAATATCCCCACTTAACAAACCCAGAGTATACAATATACTGCAAAGTCCTTGGTTCAGTGTGTATATCCAGAACCTGAATTTAAAGGGCCATTATTAGTAGACCATTAGAATTAGAACTGAAAGCTGATAATATCTATAAGATAATCCACAATGTTTATTCAAAACATCGTTTTCTTGTCCTTATGATTAGCCAATATTTTAATGTATTTATTTGATTTCTAATTAGGTGCTTGTACAATCACATTGAATTTAAGAAATTGATAAATGAATATATGTGAATATGAGGTGGTATATGAATATATATAGGCTATAGAGTTTATAAAGAGATCTTATGGCTTTTGACCACAACAATTATAGTGAAGGCAATATATAGGCAAAATGTATTCAAAAAAAGAACAGATATGTCTCACTTTACTTTCAATTTCATACTTTCAGTTGTCAGAAGCAACTGGGATCAAATGGAAGGTGGCTGCTTTACCTCAGTTGACCCTGGAAATAAAAACACATAATGTGTGTTTCAATATTTCAAAATTCTTACATTTCAATATTTCAAAATTCTTACATTTCTTTTATTTTCAGAATTTTACTTATGAATGACTACATAATATCTGAAGTACAGGAAGTGCATTTAATAAGTGACCACTTAAATTTAGAGTGTTTGCATTTTTCACAAAATGTTTTCTTTCCTCAAGAAGGTACAAATCTGAACCCTGACTTTTACATATTAATCTTTCTCCATTTATGTTATTATTCTGTTTTATTAACTGATTTGAATTTTTTAATTATAACTAATTCATTCAGTCATCAAAATTTATGGGACACATATTATGTACAAGTCTCAATTAGGTGTTCAGTAAATATCTTTAAAGATGAGGAAGTAATTCCTAAATAAAGATTACCCCCAAAAGTTTTTTTTTTACAAGAGTAAAGACCTATTTTTTAAGAATAAAATTAGTCATTCATTTAATTAGGGAAAACTTTGACAACTTTAATTTGGCTAATATTAAACTGAAGATATAATTTATAATCCTAACTTTAGGTTAGGTAGACTTGAAATCTTGTTAGATGGAAGAAGCATTTTGTAATGTGTTTTCCTCTAACCTATTACAAATGTCTCAAAAATGCCAAATGCTGCAAAAATTGTAATACAGGGGATTGCTGTCTTCATGTTTATTTTAATCAAATCTTTTTATGTAATTGTATTATCACTGATTTGATTCTTGCCTGCCCGCATTTATTACTGATTCCTCCAAAAACCACTCAGCATTGTTTATGCTTGGCTTTCTAAAGCAAGGCCTTCTTTTCTCACATTTGATTCAAAATATTGGAAACATTTTACTTTTACAAAGTAAGATGTCGATTAATTATAAGTCGTCTTTTTCTTTCCCCTGGAGGAAAGAACAGATGCATTTTAGGTAAGCTTAGCTTTCTATATTTATTTTCACAGATAATAATTCTACATTTCTCCTATCATCGGTCCCAGTAGATATTTTTATCCTGACCTAGTCCTACTGGTTTCTATTTCTTAATCTGCTTCAAGAGGGCCTAAGTACAGTCCCATGCCCCACAGTTCAAGTTCAGGTTCAGTGGGGACAAACCACAATGAACTGGAGCCAATTGAAGATTCATCTTCTTGAGCAGCTGTGATTTCCTATATTGTTTTTGATGTGCCCCTTCTCCTTTCCTTTTATTTTACCCACTAGATTTAAGCCCATGTTTTAGATTTAAATGTGTTCTGAACCATGGCAACACTTCAGTACTACTTGGTTTCCCTATGAAATTATTAGAAATTCATTGGGTCTCTTGCCTGATCAGTAATTCATTACATAATTTTGATTTAGATTGATCACTGATTATACAACTGAATTCCAGCTACTGACAAAACATAGTTCTGTCTCATGTCCAAGACTCTCATTTGCAAAATTTATTTGCCAAGATAATAAAAATCATCTCTGAAAGTTGCTACATTTTGGGCACATGTTGTTTATTGTTATTTAATATTTCCCAAATAATGTTTTATATTGTCAAGTACTACATTTGTTGTCTCATATTTTAGTAGAAAAATCTAAAAATAATTGTCATCAATAATTTTTTAGGATCTGAAAAGCAGAAAATTATTTCAGGATTTAAAATAAACACATCTATTAAATATGCTGCTATACTTGCTACTCTTAATTGTTAAAGCACTTGCTTTTAAGGTGTTATAGGAAAGGGATTTGTGTTGTTTTGCTTCTAAAATTGTACCTTGAATATGAAACAAAATATTTTACAGAAAAGGGAGGATATAAGACCATTGATACAACAATTCACCTCATTTGAGAGGATATTTTCAAACTCTATTCAGTTCCATCAGAATTCATTGAATGCCTTCTTTGTGCAAAAATCCTTCCCTAGGCTATGAGGAAAGAAACCAAGATGACAAAGCCATGCTTCCTGGTTTTAGATTTACAAAGTTCTTCAAAGTAAATATTATTGTGATTTTATAGATGAGAAAACTGCGGTTCAGAGAGTATAAGTAATTTGACCAAGTGAAACAGCTCAAGTAGTCAAACCAGGTTTCCATTCTCACACCTGATGACCACAAACCACTTGCTTTGCTCATTTCCCCAGGATTCATGCTGTAGGACTGCAGTGACCAGTGGGGTAGCCACTAGCCACATGTCTCTGTTGAACACTTGAAATGTGGTTAGTCCAAATTGAGATACGCTGTAAGTGTAAAACACGTGAAAATATCACAATAATTTTTATATTGATTACATGTTGAAATTATGTAAGTATTTCAAACAGCATTTTGGACATACAAGATTAAGTAAAATATGTTACTCAAATTAGTTTTACTTTTTTCCATTTTTAATGTGGCCACTAGAAAATTTTAAATTATATGTGTCTCACATTTGTAGCTTACATTGTAGTTCTCCTGGACAGCACTGTTTTAGAAAGTGCTATAAATTTCTTACTCAGTGTGTTTCAAATTTACTTCTATTTTGCTTTCACTTACTCCTTTTATCCTCCTAAAATCTATGAAGCTGCATGAACGTGGTCATTAACAAGATTCAGAAAAATTTTATTGGACTCATCAGCAAAGTCTTTTTCCCGAAGGGCTTGAATTAGATTTCTAACTTCCTGAATACTCCTGAAAAGCTTTTTGGCTTCTGCAGAATTTTACTGCTGCCTGAATAGAATTTAAGTGCATTCAAACAAGGTCCAATTTTTGCTTTCTATTTTGTACTACTGTCAACATTGTAAATGGTTGGTGCGGATGGGTTAACAAGTGAGGGAGCTAAAGGCTTGAGGGTGAGAGAGAACATTAACCAACTCTATTCAATGACAAGAGAGGCAAAGCAATTTTTTGTTGTTGTTGTTGCGGTATGCAGGCCTCTCACTGCTGTGGCCTCTCCCGTTGCAGAGCACAAGCTCCGGACGCGCAGGCTCAGCGGCCATGGCTCACGGGCCCAGCCGCTCCGCGGCACGTGGGATCTTCCCGGACCGGGGCACGAACCCGTGTCCCCTACATCGGCAGGCGGACTCTCAACCATTGTGCCACCAGGGAAGCCCAAAAGCAAATTATTGTCATTAAGACTTAGACCTGCCAAACTATTTTTAACCTGAAAAAAAAAAAAGTTTATTTCCACTTCCTTTATAGTTATCTCCAGCACTCTGTCTCTCTTCCTGCCCCTTGCCCTCTGAGATTCTCTTTATCTGTAGCCTAAAGGGACACAAATATCTGGTTAAAATCAAAATCTCCCTTTTTTCCCCCTAAATCTCAACAACTTAGGCCAAAATTTTATCAAAATAACAATTTAAAAAGGAAAATAAACTGAGAGGCGAAACATAGCCTAACTTAGTTTCTTTGATTTCCAAATTAGGATATTGTTAAAAACAAGACAACTGGCCCCAAATGGAGTTGCTTATGCTAAGTCCCACGGCACCAAACAGACTTAATTATAGTTTTGGCTTTCCCAGAAGTGGAATCTTAAACCAGTCAATCAGGAATTGCGTGATTCAGCACTGTTACATAATCTGCCTGATAGACCCCTACCATCCCCCAAAGGACAGTAACCTTGGAATAACCAACCCGCTTTTTTTGCCTAGTGTTAAGTTCCTTGTTCCTGCTCCCTTCTGCCTCTACAAGTCTTTCATTTTGTACAGGTCCTTGGAGCTCTTTTCTTTTCTTAATATAAATTTATTTATTTAGCTATTTTTGGCTGCGTTGGGTCTTCTTTGCTGCGCGCGGGCTTTCTCTCCACTTGCTGCCAGCGGGGGCTACTCTTCCTTGCGGTGCGCGGGCGTCTCATTTCGGTGGCTTCTCTTTGTTGTGGAGCTCTAGGTGCACAGGCTTCAGTAGTTGTAGCATGCGGGCTATAGAGCACAGGATCAGTAGTTGTGCCCGGGTTTAGTTGCTCTGCGGCATGTGGGATCTTCCCGGACCAGGGCTTGAACCTCTGTCCCCTGCATTGGCAGGTAGATTCTTAACCACTGCACCACAGGGAAGTCCTACAGAGCTCTTGTCTATCTGCTAGATTGGTTGCTGCCCAATTTGAATTGATTTTTGCTCAATAAATGGTTAAAATTTTTAATATGCCTCAGTTTTTCTTTTGGCAATATATTTGTCTTTAACTTTTCTTGAACTCATTTCTGTTTTAGTCCATCATCCTGAATGATAAAAGATCTACAGTATCCTTTTTCTCCTCCTCTCCTATTTGTTGAGGAAACCACCTAGGCAGAAATCTGAACCGATTTAGGGAATAGCCCATAGGGATTTGCATACCAAGATTTTCAATAAACAGTTTTAAGGATCCAAATGCTCATTTAACTAGTGAAAGTTAAGATTTGATTTTTTTTTTCAGATCTAGAGAAAAATTAAAAGAGTCTAAGACTAAAAAATACTCCTAAAGTATAAATTTTAATCTCTTTCCTCAGAGTATCAGAAGGGGAGGGACTACCAGGCTGTAATGGAAACATGAAGTTCATGTTGACCCTGATGATCTCTCAGTGAGTTCTGAAGAAGGTCTTAGGGTTTGGTTTGCTTTTTCCTTGCTTGTTTTTAAGTCTATACTGTTCTCCCTTGAAGCATTACTAAAGTGTATGATTTCAAATATTTTGCTTGCAGCTTTATGATTTGACATCCCACCTCTGCAAAGGACTTTGTGGCACGTATTTTTAATTCAAAATTCAAATAAATCAATTAACTCGGTTTTAGGACTTTTCTATGTTGTCACCAGTGACAACCAGACTTACTCATGGCCTTTATAAAAATCACCCAAGGGCAGCATAGGGGCTCAAGAGACTTCTAACTTTTAAACAACAAATTTAACAATATAACTTATTTTTATTTAACATAAATTGGTTATTAAATATTTTACATTAATTTGTTCATTCAGATAACATCTCAAAAATCAAGTTGTGTATATCTTCGAGGACTGACCCAGAGTACCAAGACAAGTAGACTTAACAACAAATAATAGATTTCTATTAATTTCCAAACCCATTGGCAAGTAATAATTTTTTCTTTATCATTAAAATAAATCAAGGTTCTCAGACCTAGGGGTACCTCATATTATAATGTCAATGCTCTAATTTGGCATTTAGAAACTAGATAGCATTATACTTAGATGGTGTTGCATATATATATCTTAGTCTGTTTGTGCTGCTATAATAGCATAACACAGTCTGGGTGCCTTATAAACAACTGAAATTTATTACTCACAATTCTGGAAGTTGGGAAGTTCATCAGCAAAGTGCTGGCAGATTCAGTGTCTGGTGAGGACCTGCTTCCTGGGTTCATGGTTGGCTGACTTCTTGCTGTGTCCCCTTATGGTGGAAGGGATGAAGGAGCTCCTTGTGGGTCTCTTTTAGGAGTACTAAACCCATAGGATCCCTCATTATCCAATCGCCTTGCAAAGGCCCCATCTACAAATATCATCACACTAGGAGTTAGGATTTCAACATATGAATTTTAGAGGGAAGACACGAGCATTACATACACACACTCACACACACACACACACACACACACACACATATATAAAGCATATATATAAAGAGATGTATTATAAGGAAAAATAAAAAAGAACTTTATTATAAAAAGTTAGCTTACATGATTGTGGAGGCTGACAAGTCCCAAGATCTGCATTCAATAAGCTGAAGACCCAAGAGGATTGATAGCGCAGTACCAGTCCAAAGGCCAGCAAGGTTGAAACCCAGGAAGAGCTGATGTTTCAGTTCAAGTCAGAAGGCAGGAAAAAGCCAATGCCCTGTTTGAAGGCAATCAGGCAGGAGAAATCCCTCTTGCTCACAACAGGTTCAGCCCTTTTGTGCAATTCAGGCCTTCAACTGATTGGATGAGGCCCACCCAGATTAGGGAGAGCAATCTGCTTTATTCAGTCTACCCATTCAAACATTAATCTCATCCAGAAACACCCTCACAAACACGTCCAGAATAATGTTTGACTAAATGATGTCTGGCTACCCCATGGCCCAGTTAGTTGACACATACAACTAACCATCAATATGTGTATGTGTGTGTGTATAATCTTTCAGAAAGATTACACTAGGCACTAATAACACATAATAAAATTGTCAAGAAAGGGAGAAATATTGAGTACTCATCCTATGGCATTTCTATATGCATTATATTTCCAAATAACTGAATAATCCTATTTGATAAGGGAAACATTTTTCTTTATGAAATAATTCCAGCTTAGTAAATGTTAAAGGGATATTAGAATTGGAAATCAACATTTTGCAATCTCTAAGACAATCAATTCAGAAGAAAGACACCAATAGATGTAATCATTAAGTAGAATATCGATGGGGATCTTTACAAAGGAAACATCAGGGAGTTATCTCCTAAATCCACTAATCAATCTCAGCATCTCTAAATGTGAGAAATAGAAGATTGTATGATCTTCAGTGTGAGGCACTATGTAGTATATAGCACTGCCTATGAAGTATTCTTACAAAAGAGATGAACCAAAATTTAATCAAGCCCATTTACAGGAAATGTAAAGGACAAATCAAAATTGTGGAACGTTCTATCCCACAATTGACTTGGTTTTTTATGCACCAATATCATGTACAAGGGAAGAAAGATTAGGGATAGCTTTAAATAAGAGACTTAAAGAGTTAAGGCAGACCTAACAGAGCTCATCTAGTTATTAATAATAACTAACAAAATATAAAAAAGACTTTTTCAGCCAATCAGAGAGATCAGCAGTTATTAGGTGATACCGAGGAATTAGTGACAATTATTAGGTGTCACACATGGAATTTCTTTATAGTATTCTCTTTATTCTTATGTGCATTTGAAATTTTTCATAAGAAAAAACTTTTAAATTAAGAAAAATGAGGTTACACTATTTTATGTTTACCCTCACTGTGTGAGGGTGCCCATTTCTTCTTACCTTTAACAATATTTAAACACTTTCTGTTATTCTGACAAATGGAAATAATTTGTTCTTAGCATTTTAATTTGCAGTTCTTTAACCGTGAGTGAAGTTGAGCATCTCTCATGTTTATTTTACATTTTTATTTCTTTTAAGAATTCTGTTTCTATTGCTTGCTACTTGTGAAACTGAGTGGTTTGTCTTTTCAGCTGTATTGTGATGTTAAAAACCACATCCAAAGTCACACAACCAGTCAGTGTTAGAGTCTGGCTTAGAACCTATCTCCACTGGCCTTTCAAATGCATCTTATGGCCTTCACTATCCCTGCTTCACAAAAGGAATTCATTTCTTCCCATTTTTTCCAGTTTTATTAAAAATAATTGACATACCTCATGGTATAAGTTTAAAGTACACAGCATGATTGTTTGAATTACATATATTGTGAAGTGATTACCAATATAGGTTTAGCTAACATTCATCTTCTCATATAGATACAATAAAAAGAAAAGAAGAAAAGCACAAAGGAAAATAATTTTTCTACTTGTGATGAGGTCTCTTAGGACTTACTATCTTAACAACTTTCCAGTATATCAAACAGTGGTGTTAACTATAGTCATCATGTTGTATATTATATTCCTAGTATTTATTTATCTTATAACTGGAAGTTTGTGCCTTTTGACTACCTTCCTCTCATCTCTCCCCTTCCCCACCTTTAGTAACTACAAGTCTGATCTCTTTTTCTATTAGTTTGTGTTTTTTTAGATTCCACATATAAGTGAGATCATGCAGTATTTGTCTTTCTCCATCTGATTTATTTCACTCAGCATGGTTGTCACAAATGGTAGAATTTCCTCATTTTTTAATGGCTGAATAATATTTTATTGCACACACACACACACACACACACACACACACATATATGCCACAACTTCTTTCTTTGTACATTCATCCACCCATCCACCTATGAACACTTAGGTTGTTTCCATGTCTTGGCTACTGTAAACAATGCTGCTGTGAACAAGGGGATGTGGGTATCTTTTCAAGTTAATGTTTTCATTACCTTTGAATATATTCCCAGAAGTGGAATTGCTGGATCATATGGTAGTCCTATTTTTAATTTTTGAGGACCCTCCAAACTATTCTCCATAGTGGCTGTACCAATTTATAATCTCACCAACAGTGCCCAAAGCTTCCCTTTTCTCCACATCCATGCCAGCATTTGTTATCTCACATCATTTTGATGATGGCCATTCTAATAGATGAGAGGTGATATCTCATTGTGGTTTTAATTTGCATTTCCCCAATGGCTAGTGACGTTGAGCATCTTTTCATGAACCTGTTGGCCTTTTGTGCATCTTCTTTGGAGAAAAGTCTATTCAGGTTCTTTGCCAATTTTTTAATTAGGTTATTTGATTTTTTGCTATTGAGTTGTATAGGTTCTTTTTTTTTTTCTTTTTTTTTTTTTGCGGTACGTGGGCCTCTCACTGTTGTGGCCTCTCTCATTGTGGAGCACAGGCTCCGGACGCGCAGGCTCAGCGGCCATGGCTCACGGGCCCAGCGGCTCCGCGGCATGTGGGATCTTCCTGGACCGGGGCACGAACCCGTGTCCCCTGCATCGGCAGGCGGACTCTCAACCACTGCGCCACCAGGGAAGCCCAAGTTGTATAGGTTCTTTATATGTTTTGGATATTAACCCCTTATCAGATACATGGTGTGCAGTTTCTTTCCATTTTTAATCTTTTCCCCCCCAAAATGGAGTTATATTACTTAAAATTCCTATTCCTCCTCCTACAGTCTCTCTCTCTCTATATATATCTATATATATATATAAATGTAATTTCAACCTGACAACTCTTTTCTCTGTGCCTGATAGTGATAGGTAAAACTACTAAATCTTGATGCATAGGCAATCTGGAATCCAGTTGAATATTTCTCAAGGCTTACATCCCTAGTAATAATTGTAGGACTTCACACGAAAACCATTTAGCCAAATTTACTAAAAATTTTGCCAAATGAATAAATATTTCTCCTTTCACTTTAATATGTTACATAAAGACAGCTCTTCGTAGCTTAATACTATGGTAAAGTTTTTTTTTTTTTTTTTTTTTTTTTTTTTTTTTTGCGGTACGCGGGCCTCTCACTGTTGTGGCCTCTCCCACTGCGGGGCACAGGCTCCGGACACGCAGGCTCAGAGGCCATGGCTCACGGGCCCAGCCTCTCCGCGGCATGTGGGATCCTCCCGGACCGGGGCACGAACCCGCGTTCCCTGCATCGGCAGTCGGACTCCCAACTACTGCGCCACCAGGGAAACCCCCTTTTTTTTTTTTTGCGGTATGCGGGCCTCTCACTGCTGTGGCCTCTCGCGTTGTGGAGCACAGGCTCCGGACGCGCAGGCTCAGCGGCCATGGCTCACGGGCCCAGCCCCTCTGCGGCATATAGGATCTTCGCAGACCGGGACACTAACCCGTGTCCCCTGCATCAGCAGGCGGACTCTCAACCACTGAGCCACCAGAGAAGCCCAAATGACAAAGAATTTTTGATGGTCTTGAAAGTGAACATTCTACTCTCATACTACTTTTCTATGAAGCAGCCCTTAAGCTTGCTTAAATGTATTAGTGGGACCACCAAAACTCGGGAGTTAGGAAACCTAATATACATTTTGTTGACCAAAACATTTTATATTCATCTCTAATTGCTTCTTGAAATAGTCACCTCCTCATAATTCACGTTAACCAGTGAATACCTGAAGTCAGACCTGGCTATTGCATGTATTAACAAACATGGGCCTTATATCTCTTATCCTTATATTGATAATAATTTCTGAGAAGCAAATGTAATGCCCTACTAGATTAGTAAGCCACATAGCAGGAGGACTACCAATGGGCTACATAATTCATTATGTAAAAATCCTATTATAAATCTATAAATCCTATATTAGCAAAAAATGATAATGGCACATAAAACTTGGGGAAACTCTTTGCCATTGACTCCTTATTCTAATAATAATGATCACATTTTTAAAATAATGTATTATGGCTCAGAGTAGAGAAGATTCAGAGGCACATGTCACTCTACATGTTTAGGAGCCCTATTTTTTTTCAGCTCAGTAGCCCTAGATAACCGTGTAGATCCCTTTACCTTTCTCCACCTGGGACTGAATAAGCTATAACCTTCCTGATTGGCAAATTTAGATTTTAGATAGCTCCCCTTGGAGATGTCTTGTACCAGCCTTAAATGGCTCTTTATGTTGAGTTAACTAATGTACCCATCAGAGCTCTACCAAGCCAAGGAAGCAATCAGCCTATTCTAAAATCCTCATTTCTGGAAGCAGGTGGAAATATGTCAGACACTGGCTGACAGGACTGTTTATTCTGTAAACATTAACATTTTTTCTGACTCATAAGCTACCCTTTTTTTTTCTGAAATTCCTTAAATATGATTCTCCCTAGATGGTTTTAAAATAAAGTTTATTCCCTTTAAAAAAAAGTTAAATTCATCCTGCTAAATTATTTGCCTATTGTAATGTTCAAGGTTCATTTAAACTTTATCATGGCTTCCTTCTTAATAACAAATAATTTCAAGCATAAAACTCCAGTCTTGATGATAGTAATATATGCTTGATTCATATAGAAATTGTCAAAACACATAAGGTTATGGCTTTTATTGACTTCTACCAGTCTTTAACATATAGACATTTTGGTGGGTTATGGGTTTGAGCTTAAGACACATCAGAGTCATTAGTAAAAGAGTCTTTGTATTCTGGGGAGCAGAAGTCTTTCCAGATATAAGAGATTATATGTCTCACTCACATCTTTGGTGGGGTATCGATTAAATGTAAGTAAATGTTACTGTGGGGAGAGGTCCACGAAATCTCTTTAAAAGGGAATGAACTAATCTGGGAGGCACACTCAACTTTTCTTTCATCACTTTCTTTTTGATATAGTATGGCTAGAGCAACAGTGGTTACTTTGTGAGCATGAAGCTACCTTGGGGTTGGAAGCTGGATGTTAAGATTGTCAAAGCAGGCAGATAGAAGAAGCCTGAGACAATGCTGACCTTATGGAACCCTCAGACCATTCTAGGAAGCTCCAAGAATGTGCTTTGCCATAATGGGAAACAAGCCTCTATTTTGGAAAAGCCATTTTAGGTCCTAGCAATTGAATACAATTCCTAATTGAGAAAACTATTTTAGCAAAATCTGTATTCTAATAACACACCCAGAATCAGAATGAGGGTCTTTTTTTTTTTCATTTTTTACTTCTTTTTCTTCCAGTATTATTGAGTTATAATTGACACACAGCGCTGTATACATTGAAGGTGTACATGGATGATCACAATAAGTTTAGTGATCATCCATCATCTCATATAAACACAAAATTAAAGAAATAGAAAAAAATTGTTTTCCTTGTGTTGAGAATTCTTAAGATTTCCTCCCTTGACAACCTTCATGTATAACATACAGCAGTGTTAATTATATTCATCATGTTGTACATGACATCCTTAGTACTTATCTTGTAACTGGACATTTGTACCTTTCAATTGCCTTCATCCAATTCCCCCTTGCCCACACCCCTGCCTTTGGTAACTGCAAATCTGATCTCTTCTTTTTTTTTATGAGTTTGTTTGTTTGTTTTTGAAGAATAATTGGCCTACAATACTATGGTAGTTTGAGAGTGATGATCTTTTGAAAGAACATACAATAATATTAAATGGTATAAACATAGGATGTATTTTAGACCCTCTATATTTAAATGTGCATCTTAAGGGGATGATGATTTAGATGAAGTTGGTATTTCTCTCCTGTCACCCTGTCCTAGTGAATATAAGGAGCAATGTCCTATCTACCAATGATATGATTTTATCATCATAAATGAAATGTTGATATCATTAAAACATATTGCTATCAATTAGAATGCTTTCAATTGCAAGAATATAACATAAATTGAGTACGTAACAACATCTCAGTAAATTATTTTATCTTTCAGAATAACTTGGTATAATCCAGACTTTATATAGACAAAGAATACTTCTCACACATTTATTAATCTGCACATAGTGAGCATATGTTGTTTTTGCTATGCACAAATCACCTCCCACTACTTCTGGGATCAGACCTCCTCTTTCCTGAGAAAATTCATTCCATACTGTTCAGTTGGGGCCCACTCTACCTCCTATCTCAAGCTATAGGGTCTGGATCTATCCAGTCCTGACCAATCAAATTATCTCTTATTCTTGGTCACAATAAGTGATTCTGAAATGACAGTTGACACAAGCTGGACTAATCAGATCTTCTTAGGATGTTTTATCAACACTAACAAATGTAAAATAGATAGCCAGTGGGAAGCAGCTGCACAGCACAGGGAGATCAGCTCGGTGCTTTGTGACCCCCAGAGGGGTAGGATAGGGAGGGTGGGAGCGAGATGCAAGAGGGAGGGGATAGGGGGATACATGTATACATATAGCTGATTCACTTTGTTATGCAGCAGAAATTAACACAACATTGTAAAGCAACTATACTCCAAAAAAGACATTAAAAAAGAAAGCAAACTATTGGGGCTTCTCTGGTGGCGCAGTGGTTGAGAATCCGCCTGCTAATGCAGGGGACACGGGTTCGAGCCCTGGTCTGGGAGGATCCCATATGCCGCGGAGCGGCTGGGCCCATGAGCCACAACTACTGAGCCTGTGCATCTGGAGCCTGTGCTCTGCAACAAGAGAGGCCGCAACGGTGAGAGGCCCGTGCACTGCGATGAAGGGTGGTCCCCGCTTGCCACAGTTAGAGAAAGCCCTCACACAGAAACGAAGATCCAACACAGCAAAAATAAATAAATTAATTAATAAACTCCTACTCCCAACATCTTCTTGAAAAAAAAAAAAAAAGCAAACTATTGAGAAAGACTTTTTGCAGATAGGAAGTGAGCCTATGAGATGCTGGTGGCCATTGGGGGCCTAACTGAAGAATACAGAGTTAGCAACCTAATAACCTGACATTATTTGAGGCCCTAGATTCAACTGTGTCTGAAGCCACTCGTGTCCTGTTACATATGTTCATGTTTCCTTTTCTGTAGAAATGTGTAAAAAAAGGAATACAAATAGAATGAAAAACCTACTCTAATCTCACCATGAGAGATATCTGTGCTTCTGTGCCTACTTCTATAAGCTCTTTACTTACATTTCCTTTGTTTTTAAACTTTATTAATGCTGCAAAAAATCAAAGAATACCTATAAGTAACATGATTTTATGTATTAACAATTTGAAGATATATAGTCCTATAGCCGTGTCTCCATATTTATACTCTTGCAAAAGAAGAAATCGGAAAAGTCTGTGACCCTAATCTATCACCAAATATGAGTTTTCACCAAAGTAAAACACACACACACACACACACACACACACACACACACACACACACACACACACAAATTCCAGGCCTACTTTTGGATACTCTTCTGTGACCACGCTAAACTGGGAGCAGTGGCACCAGAACCAAACCGTCTTGGTGACAGTGAGGAACCTGCTGCAGTCCTGTGATGCTGTGCTCTCTTGGGAGCCACTGCAGTCAGGAAGCTGCTGTTTCTGCAGCTGCTGTTTCCAGACCATGCAGTGCCTGCTGCATTCTGTGCCAGAAAAATAGATGTCCACATCCTGCCCCTCAACCCCCATCTACTCCGCAGACCTTGTACTATTGCTACGGCTGCCATGGGAAAACCAAACAGCTCTACAAACAGCAGAAGCAGAAGTAGAGAAGCATGGTTTCTGCCTCCTTTCTGCTTTTCAATAGGGTGAACCTAATCACATCCAGGAACCTGCTTACAAGCGTTCCTTCAAACTGTAATTTTAGTTTTTCAGCATCTGCTGTGCAGAAAGGCCCAGGAGAAGGAGGGTAGGCTAGACGCCATGTGCAAATCCACCACATCCATGACAGAGAACACAAGCCATTGGTTTGTAAATTGGGAGGAAAAAATCCTGGTTCGAAAAATCATGTTTCAGAAAGTTTCTTTGGTATTTAGAAGATTTTGCATGTCTGCTTTGGGCTACTGATTTTTTTTTTTTTACTTTTTTTAAAGATTGAAGTATAGTTAATTTACAAAGTTGTGTTAATTTCTTCTGTACAGCAAGTGACTCAGTTATACATATATATACATTCTTTTTTAGATTCTTTTCCATTATGGTTTATCACAGGACATTGAATATAGTTCCCTGTGCTATACAGTACGACCTCGTTGTCCAACCATTCTATATGTAATAATTTGCATCTACTAACCCCAAACTCCCATACTGATGTTTTTTAAAAGCCAAAGTGGTAGTTTTCTGTCCCCTACAGATTTTTAAATTTTTTGAACAGAAAGATTATGGGGCCCCTAGTTATTTATTATTTAATTGACATAATAGCCACTCATCTCAATGCAAGACTTCAAGGGCCAAATAGAGTTGGTAATTGGTACTATCTTTTGTTTTAGCTAATTAATTAAAAGAGATAAAATTCCATTGTGAAAAAAGATAAAATATAGCAATAAGCAACTTACCAACATTATTATGTATACCTAAAATCATTAAAAGTGAAATGAAAAAATGCAAGTCTACTGTATTGTCAGGCCACTCAAGGTGGCTGTTCTCTTGCTCTCCGTACATCGCCTCTCAACCAGTGCCTGCTTCACCTATACCCTGCTCACATGACTGACCTTCCTACATCCTTGCCTCAGGCCCCAGCTAATGACTCCTTATCAAAGTGGCGGTGCGGGATGTGTCCCTCTGCTACTTTCCCAGGTAGCCCAATGAGCCAATCTGATATGAATTCCCCTATAACTGGTAACATACCCCCCTCCCCCACTGCAGAGTGAAGACTGCTGCCATGTCCTGCTCACCGTTGGCCACACATGGTGGGGTGTCGCTCCAGGACCTTGCTTCAGACATGTAAGCTCCCTCATCCATTAAACCCTTGATGTCTCTATTGCTCACTCCAGGCTCTTTCTCCAGTCTTGAAGGTGGGCAAGTACAGGTCTTGTAGGCCTGTGGGGTGCAGCCCAACTTCTACTCTCAGGTTTTCCACCATTGCCATAAAACGACATGACAATAACTCTCTCAGAAATGTGGATTTTTTGGACAATTACATGTTTATATCTATAAGAGGAAAATTTTCCTTCAAATTAAAACAAATTTGAGAACACCATTTTTTTTTGCAGAATAGAATTACTCTACATAAAAGCTTTAGTAGTTGACAAATTGCTTATATTAATGCCAAATCACACCAGAGAACTTTTCAAATTTTGTGGTTTTCTGGACTGGTTTTATTTTGATGTTTTTTTATATGAGAGAATTACCATTTAAAAGCTTCTAACAGTCTCTATTTTGAGAGATGTAGAAATTAAATCACATTTTTCATAGATTTTACTTGCTCAGTGATAGCCAACAAATGGTCCTTTTAATTTAAAAAAAAAAAAGGATAAGGTAAATATCCTAAGGATAAGAGAATAATAGAGTACTTTTGCAAGGATCTGGGTTATAAATGCTGGTGGTGGGTGAAATTAACTGCATTCCACAAACTTCTATTCAAACTTTTGGTTTTACTTTGGGGCCAAAGAACCATTCAAAGGAAAAGCTGCAGATCCCAAAGCCTTTCCTTGAAAGTTCAAAGTAGTTTGAGAATATCTGATGGACTGGTATGTTCCTGAGAGAGGCAGTTGGTCTCCAAGGTTAACAGTATCCCAGAAAAGAGTCATCACAGAAAAGGGTCTTGTCTGGACTGACCTGAGGTCAATGAAAACACCTTGGGCCCAGAGAGGAGGACTGGAAGAGAGCTGTGGCTTCATGTGACTCAGCCTGCCTGGAATAAAATGTGTTTGAAGTACAGAGCTGAGCACTAAGAGCAATTCCAGGTAGGAATTTCAACCTACTTTGATGTGAAATATCATAGTTCAAGTGTTACACTGGGAGTAGAGGACCCCTGTGTGCCCTGAGAAAGTATTGTGACTTTAGAAACAGATCTTGGCTAGTGGACTGACCGTAGTTTCCTGTTTCTTGTTCTTTGAAACTGTTGAATTGGACCCTTTGATCTAAGTAAGAACTTTGGAAAGAGAAGATATGCAAGTATCTCAGAGAAATGCCTGGTCCAGTTTTGGAGAGATGTGGATTAAAACATTATTTTTTCAAAGTACCCCTGGTGCAGCCATGGTTAATAACTGATTGGGTTAGTTCATCATAAACTAAGACAGCATTATATCCTTTCATATCTTGTATTTTCTCTACAACCATCAAATCCTTCTCAAGTGCTGGATGAACTATGGGTTTTGTCAGTGAATGTGTACTGAGAATTTAGCTTCCTTCATTTATTTGTTTATATTCATTTACCTTTTTGCTGAACATTCGGTAAACGTGAACACTTATCCTATACCCTCCAGTTAGATGCTTAAAATAGAGTGACACCAAGAATACAGTCTCTTGCCCTCTAGGAATGGAGTAGGTTGCTCCAACCTACCACCAGTGCTGGATGGAACCAAACGCCCATTCAGCTCCCTCAAACAGATGGACTCAGTTATCTCAGCACTGTGTGTAACTCTAAAAAAGAAAATCAATTGATGTCAAGTTTATTCCCCAATGCTTTTTCTTCAACAAATATAACTGATTTCTCATAAGATTTCTAGCATTTCCTGTGTCAGCCAAGTTTAGAATAGCTTGAACTCAGATGATCCTTATATCTCAGTGTATTCTTATTTGTCCATCTCAGTTCAGAATAACCAGAAAGGCAAACAAGAGGAAAACAAACATGCTCTTCATATTTCTTCCAATCTAAAATAATATTGAGGATAAATTTCTTTATGAAAAAGCAGCTCACTGCTCATTGTTAGGTGACTGAATTATATTAATTATGTTTAGGACTCAAAAAGGGAGAAAAGTGATTTCTAGAGCTTTTGGTTTAAAAGCTATTGTTTGCAGATGATATTAAAATGTATTTTTAAAAGCCCCATTATGTTTTACTAAGGACAGTTTCCCTGGTTTCCATAGTGATAGCCAAAATGAGTGTAGGTGCAATCAAAGAGAGTCATTGCATTAATAGCTGGTTTAGCATTTCTGTTGAATATGAAGGTTGCCCAATGTTTTAATATAATTGAGCTATTTTTTAAGTTCTTATTCCTTAATGAATGCATTTAACATCAGATGTCTTCTTATGAAATGAGTAATGAAGCCCACTTTACTTGAAATTTAACACAGTTTCAAAGATACTGAAAGTTATTCTGGTCATATCTTGCTTTTATAAAGATTATATGAATAAATTACTTCAGGCAATTACTCAGAAAGCACTTTTTAAATAACCTTCAACACCATGTAAAGAAGAGGGACAGGGAGAAGATGTGTGAGCAGGTACAAAATGAGTAGATTCCTGCCCTCAAGGAGCTTACATCATTTTCAATCTATTAAGGACCCTAGTCTCGTTCTGTTTGGAAGTTAATTTCCACTATGGTAAAAACTGTAGTCAACATATTTGTACCCAATGAAAAAGGGGGTAAAAAAATACTTGAAGTAACTCACAAAAACGCCCTTAGGATGCTCTTTTCTCTGCCTTGTACTATGTAGAACTGATTCACTTAGAAGCCAGACACTTGTTGGGTCTAATGAATAGTTATCAAATCATTTTAAAAACAAACAGAATTAGCAAGATATTTTGTGACATTTATTCAGCAAACAATTATTTTCCCAGCTATTCTCCTAGGATTCTCATGAATTACATGAATGATGGAACTTAAGAGAAAATTCACTTCAACAGTCAATCAAACAAACAAACAACCAAAACCCAACAGCCTATACTAGCCAACTGTGAAAACAAAGCTTAGCAGACTATCAGAAGAATCTAATTCAAGTTTGGAGGTAAGACCCTCCAAAGTATTTTGGTTATATGTTAATAACATACTTTAGCTGTTATTTAGATGTTGATGGCAATCTTTTAGTGCTCTGGGTTGAGCATTTAGTTATGAAGTGTGCTCAAGGAAGATTAAGACTGGAGCATCAGTATGGTTCTCAAGGGTTAAAGATATATCTATATCTATCTATCATCTATCTATCTATCATCTATTTATCTATCTATCAATCTATCTATCTACCAACCTACCTATTTATTCAGTTGAATATTTACTGAGTGCAATATTTATTGAGTGTTGCATGCTTTAGCTGTGTTTAGCATAATGGAGAGGAAAAAAATAGACATGGTCTCCATTGTTCTCTCATGTAACAATAGACCTAGGTCAAACACTATTAATCACTATAAACGTTTGCTACTAGAGGGAGTAGGTATTAATAGTGATAGTGAGTCTATGATAGGGAGGAATTTAATGGGACAAGAGGTAAGAGAAGACTCTCAGAAGAAGGAATGTATAAGACAAAATCTAAAGGAGGAGTAGGAGTTAAATGGAAAGATGGCCAGTTCGTCCAGAGAGCAAGAGGAACCAAAAATAAAGGTAGTGGTAGACCCATGCAAGCCCTTGTGGTCCATATTAAGAAGTTCCTATCATTGTCTCAAGAGCCATCAGTATTAAGGGCCATTGAAACTCTACAGGGATGTGGGTGGATATTGTCAGATATTTGTGTCAACGAGTTACAGTTGTGGACAACAGGGACACAACAGGGACAGTTGAGTTTATTTTCTTTAAGAAGTAGTAGAGAAATAACACAGAAAGTCAGGTTTTTAACTCTGTTAACTCTAATTGGGCTATTTAAAATTAGTAGTTCAGAGCCTTATAAGAGCACATTATTCAGCCCATTGCACACACTTATTTGATACCTAATAAGAGTCTGAGGCCTATAGAGTGCCAATGTAAAGCTGCCAGATTGTGAAATCTATGTAGCCTCAAACCATCACTGCAGAAAAATATGAAAATATGATGAATAACAGACAGAAGTCTAGACTGCCTTATTTTAAGTTTTGTGTGTTCTGACTGATGAAAACAATAATTGAAAGCGTTGAGTAACTGCATCAAGTAGCAATAAATTCAAGGTCATTTATTCAATGCACGAAAAGGAAACTTTCAATATCCTTCTAGTATTTGAAGATACTAAAATTGGTGAAATATATGAGGAAGGCATTCCCAAAATTTAGGCAAACTTTTCCTTTTTTCTTTTTCTTGAGTATGAAAGAGGTGGGGGAGATGCCTCACATAGTGAAGAATTTGTCTGAGAAGTATTTTCAGAAATAAAGACATGAAAAGAAGGAATGACAAAAAATTAATGATGAGGGAAGGAGATAGAGAAAGGGGAGAAGAAGTAAGGAAGTGGAAGAGGAAGAAAATAAAGAAAGAGAAAGAAAGAAAAATAAAAGAAGTAAAGAAGGAAATGTTTTGAGATGGGTATCAGACTAGCCCTTCTGTAAACAAATATATGGAGAAACTGTTTTCCGGTTTTAGATAATAACCATAACAAAACTGTGACCCTTGGGGGAAAAAAGGAAATAACCTGAGGTGGGCCCAACAATTGTCCAAGGCTTTAAGTTGGAGGCATTTTTGGACTGTGCCAGGAGATGTGGATCCCAAGCAGAACACTGAAGTCTTACTGACCAGAAGAGGCAGAGATTGGTGTTCAGGGCTTCTGAAGAAGCTGGAATTTGTGGAACACACAATACAGGAGAAGAGAGAGTTATGCAGAGAAGGGGCTTGAAAAATCTGCATAGAAATCCCCTTAAGTCTTTGGCCAAATAATAAACTGCATGTAGAGCAAAATCTTACAAGGCCTGGTGCAGAATAGCTATTGGGGAGCTATGAGCTGAATGTAGATTCTGGAGGCCACATAGTGTTTGGAAACATTGGACCAATGGAGAGTATAGAGACCTTAGTAAACACCCTAGATATTCAGTTGAAACCCTAGAAAAACCATGCTTTAGTGTAAAGTCTACTCTCAACTAGTAGTCAGCCAACTTTTCCTGTAAAGGATGAAAGAGTAAATATTTTAGGTTTGCAGGCCACATAATCTCTGTTTCAACTATGTGATTCTGCCATTCTAGAATGAAAGCATCCATAAGTAATAGATAAAGAAATGAGCATGGATGTTTTCCAATAAAACATTATTTACAAAAATATTTGGTGAGTCAGATTGTGCCTGTGGGTGTAATTTGCTGACCCTTGCTCTAGACCTTCCGTATCAAGGTCTAAAATATCAGTATGCTCCATCAGCAAACTAACTGTCAGCCAGATGTAAATCCAAAACTCTTTAAAGACAACAAAATCCTGAGAATCTACAACATAATATCCAAAATGTCCTCTATACCAGAATATTACTAGATATTAAATAAAATAAGCAGTCAATAAAAAGAGAGTCAGAAATAACAATGATATTAGGATTAAGAGACAAAAACTTTAAAAGAGTTATTGGTACTATATGCAAGAATTTAAAGAAATGTTTGCATAATAAATAGAGTTTCAACAGAAATAAAAACTATGAAAAATACAAATTCTAGAACTAAAAACTATAATGCATAAAGTTTAAAATTCAGAGCAATTTACAAATGAAAAGATCAGTGACTTGATGAAGGGATAATAGGAACTATCTAAACCAAAGCAAAGAAAAAAAAAATCCAAGAAAAAATAAGCAGAGCCTCTGTGACCAGTGGGAAATATCAAGTGGTTTAAATTCTTATGGTTGAAGTACGAGGGGAGAGGAAAGAGAGAATGGGGCAGAAAAATACTTGAAAAAGCAATGGTCAAATTTATTACAAATTTGAGAGAAAATATTAACCCATAGGTTCAAGCTCAACAATCTCCAAACACACTTCACATACAGAGGCTCAATGACAAAAGGGAACACTCTTGCACTGCTGGTGGGAATGTGGATTGGTTCAGCCACTATGGAGAACAGTATGGAGGTTCCTTAAAAAACTACAAATAGAACTACCATATGACCCAGCAATCCCACTACTGGGCATATACCCTGAGAAAACCAAAATTCAAAAAGAGTCATGTACCAAAATGTTCATTGCAGCTCTATTTACAATAGCCCAGAGATGGAAACAGCCTAAGTGCCCATCATCGGATGAATGGATAAAGAAGATGTGGGACATATATACAATGGAATATTACTCAGCCATAAAAAGAAACGAAATTGAGCTATTTGTAATGAGGTGGATAGACCTAGAGTCTGTCATACAGAGTGAAGTAAGTCAGAAAGAAAAAGACAAATACCGTATGCTAACACATATATATGGAATTTAAGAAGATAAAAAAATGTCATGAAGAACCTAGAGGTAAGACAGGAATAAAGACACAGACCTACTGGAGAACGGACTTGAGGATATGGGGAGGGGGAAGGGTGAGCTGTGACAGGGTGAGAGAGAGTCATGGACATATACACACTAACAAACGTAAGGTAGATAGCTAGTGGGAAGCAGCCGCATGGCACAGGGATATCGTCTCGGTGCTTTGTGACCGCCTGGAGGGGTGGGATAGGGAGGGGGGGAGGGAGGGAGACGCAAGAGGGAAGAGATATGGGAACATATGTATATGTATAACTGATTCAATTTGTTATGGGGCAGAAACTAACACACCATTGTAAAGCAATTATACCCCAATAAAGATGTTAAAAAAATTATTACTTTCTTCTCATCAGAAATAATGCAAGCCTAAATACAGTAGAATAATTTTTTAAAGTACTGAAAGTACAGGAAACTATTAACCTTAAATTCTACATCTAGTGAAAATATCTTTCAAAAATAAAAGTGAAACATATTTTTAGACAAATAAAAGCTGAGAGAATTTGTTGCCTGCAGACTTGTAGTATAAGAAATAGGTTGTTGCTCTTCTTTAATCTTCAAAATAAAGGAAAATGAAACCATTTACAAATCCAGATATATACAATGGAATAAAGAATGCCCCAAATAGTAGATGTATAAGAATTACAGATTTTTTTCTATGTTTTAATTTCTTTAAAATATAATTGATTTTTATGAAAAAATAATAACAATGCATTGTGATGTTTATTACAAAAGTGGAAGTAAAATAACGCAAAGAATAAGAAAGGGCAAATGAAAGTATATTTTTGTAAAGTTCTTATACTTAATATGAAGTGTATTAATTTATGGTAGACTGTGACAAATAAAGATTACCTTTTAAATCACTAGTACAACAACAAAAAGTATACCTAAAAGCCAGTAGATGAGGAAACTGCAAGAGTAAAATATATACAATTAATCCAAGAATGATAGGACAAAATAATAAATAAAGTACAGATGGAACAAATAGAAAACAAATAGCAATATGATAAAATTGACCCCAGACGTATCAATAATACTAACGTTCCAATCAAAAAGCAGAAATTGTCAGATTACATAAAAAAGCAAGAACAACTCCATGTTGTTACAAAAGATGTCCTTTAAATATAAATATGCAGATAAGAAGCAAAATTATAGAATATATATAGAGAGAGATAATGAAAACATCAAATAAAACAAAGCTGAGTAGCTATAATATCTGAAACTGTAGATCTCAAGATCAGGAGTATTACTAGAGATTAAAAAGGAACATTTATTAATGATAAATTGGTCAATTCATCAGGAAGGTATACTAACACTTAATGGGTATGTACATAATTATAGATGTTTAAAATGTATAAAGCACTTACAAAATTGAATTGAGAAATGGATAAATCCACAATTATAGTTCAAAATTTTAACTTTCTTTATTCAATAATTGGTAGAAAATGGTGATCAAAAAATGAGGTTAGGATATAGAAGAGGTGAACAACACTACCAACTAACTTGACCTCACAGCCTTTATAGAAACTACACTCAACAATGCAAAATACACATTCTGTTAAAGGGCATATGAAACAAATACCAGATTATATTTTGAGCCATAAATTAAATCCTAATATTTAAAAAGATGAATATCATATAGAGCACAGTCTCTTACCATAACAGAATTAAATAAGAAATCAATAACAAAAAGTATTTGGAAAATACTGAAATATTTGGAAATCTAATAACCCATGGGTCAAAGAATAAATCACAAGGAACATTAGAGAATATTTTCAACTACTGAAAACAAAAATACAATATATCAAAACGCATGAGATATAGCTAAAACAGTGCTTAGAAGGACATTTACAGCTTTAAATGCTTATATTAAAAAAGAAGAAAGGTCTAGAATCAGTCACTGATGTTTCCACCTTAAGAATATTTAAAAAGCAAAAAAAAGAGGGATTTCTGGTTTCCAGTCCAATATGTAAGAAGCTGGAAGCCACCACTCTGTCCTAAAAACAAATTAAAAGTTGATCAGACTGAAAAATCAACAATTCTTCTTAGATCCATGGACACAAATTACTAGAATCAGAAGTGAAAGAGGGGGATCACTAACGGTCCCATGGACATTAAAATGATAATCTATAAGTATTTTTATAGTATTTTAAGAATACTATAAACAATCCTATACCCACAAACTTGATCACCTAGATGAAATGGACTAATTCTTTGAGGGACACATCTGCTGAAACTCACACAAGAAGAAATAGATGATCTGAATAGACCTATATCAATTAAAGAAATCAATAGTTAATAACCTTCCAAAATAGAAAGCACCAAGTCTAGATGAGTTCACTTGTGAATTCTACTAAATATTTAAGGAAGAAATTATACCTATTTTTTACAATCTCCTTCAAAGTATAGAAGCAGGGGTGTTACTTCCTAATTCATTCTATGAGGCCAGCATCACCCTAATATCAAAACCAGAAACAGATATTACAAGAAAAGAAAATTACAGACTAATATTTCTCATAACATGATGTAAAAATCCTCAACAAAATATCATCAAAATGAAACAAAAAATGTATAAAAAGAATTATATAGCACAACAAAGTGAGATTTATTCCCCAGTATGCAAGGCTGTTTCAACATTTGAAAATTAATTAATTAACATTATCTATTACATCAACAGACTAAAGAAGAAAGATCACATGGTCATATAAATAGATTCAGAAAAAGCATTTGACAAAATCCAACACCTATTTATGATGAAAGCTCTCAGCAAATTAGAAACAGAAGAGAACATCTTCAACTTGATAATAAATATCTACAAATAACCTACAGCTAACATCATACTCAATGGTGAGAAATTTCCCACTAAGGCCAGGCTCAAGGCAAGATTATCTATCCCCTATCACCACTGCTTTTTAACATTGTATCAGAAGTCTTAGCTAAAACAGTAGGACAAGAAAAGGAAATTAAACATATACAGATTTGGAAGGTAGAAATAAAACTGTCTTTGTTTGCCAATGGCATGATTATCTTTTTAGAAAATCCAAAGGAATTGATTTTTAAAACTCCTGGATTAATAAGCAACTACAGCAGGGTTGCAGGATACTTAGTTAATATACAAAAGTCACTTGTATTCAGCAATGAACAAGTGAAATCCAAAATTAAATACACAGTACCATTTGCATTAGACTTCAGAAAATGAAGTAGTTACAAATCTAACAAAATATGTACAAATCGCTATGAGGAAAACCACAGAACTGTGATGAATAGAATCAAATCAGAACTAAATAAATCAAGAGAGAGTCCATGTTCAAGGATAGGAAGACTCAATAGTGTCAAGATGTCTCTTCATTTCAGCATGATTTATAGATTCAACACAATTTTAGTTAAAATCCCAGAAAGTTATTTTGTGGATATTGACAAACTGATTCTAAAGTTTATTTGGAAAGGCAAAAGATGCAGAATAGCCAGCACAATATGGAAGGAAAAGAACAGAGTTGAAAGACTGACATTACTTGATTCCAAGACTTACTATAAAACTACAGCAATCAAGACATTGCCATATTGGTGAAAGGATGCAGAAATAGATCAGTGGTACAAAATAGAGAGCCAACAAATAGACCCACATAAATATAGTCAACTAGTCTTTGAGAAAGAATCAAAGACCATACAATGGATAAAAAATAGACTTTTCAAAAAATAGTGGGGGAAGAACTATAGGTTCACATACAAAAAAAAAAAAAATCTAGACACAGACCTAACACCCTTCACAAAATTAATTCACAATGGAAGATAGACCTAAAAGTAAAGCACAAACTATAAAGCTCCTAGAAGATAACATAGGAGAAAATCTAGATGACTTTGGGTATGGTGATGACTTATTAGATACAACACTGAAGGCATGATATTTGAATGAAAGAATTGATAAGCTGGAGTTCATTAAAGGTAAACATTTCTGCTTTGTGAAAGACACTGTCAAAAGAATGAAAAGACAAGCCACAGACTGGGAGAAAATATTTGCAAATGACAAATGATAAAATACTGTTATCTAGAGGGCAGACAGCAGAAGCAAGAAGAACTACAATTCTGCAGCCTGTGGAAGGAGAACCACATTCACAGAAAGATAGACAAAATGAAAAGGCAGAGGACTTTGTCCCAGATGAAGGAACAAGATAAAATCCCAGAAAAACAACTCAATGAAGTGGAGATAGGCAACCTTCAGAAAAAGAATTCAGAATAATGATAGTGAAGATGATCCAGGACTTCCGAAAAAAAATGGAGGCAAAGATCAAGAAGATGAAGAAATGTTTAACAAAGACCTAGAAGAATTAAAGAACAAAAAAACAGAGATGAACACTAAAATAACTGAAATGGAAAATACACTAGAAGGAATCAATAGCAGAAAAACTGAGGCAGAAGAACGGATAAGTGACCTGGAAGACACAATGGTGGAATTCACTGCTGTGGAACAGAATAAAGAAAAAAGAAAGAAAAGAAATGAAGACAGCCTAAGAGACCTGTGGAACACAGCAACAACATTCACATTATAGGGGTCCCAGAAGGAGAAGAGAGAGAGAAAGGACCCGAGAAGATATTTAAAGAGTTTATAGTCGAAAACTTCCCTAACATGGGAAAGGAAATAGCCATGCAAGTCCAAGAAGTGCAGAGAGTCCCAGGCAGGATAAACCCAAGGAGAAACACACTGAGACACATAGTAATCAAACTGACAAAAATTAAAGGCAAAGAAAAATTATTGAAAGCAACAAGGGAAAAATGACAAATAACATACAAGGGAATTCCCATAAGGTCAACAGCTGATTTCTCAGCAGAAACTCTACAATCCAGAAGGGAGTGGCACGAAATATTTAAAGTGATGGAAGGGACGAACCTACAACCAAGATTACTCGACCTGGCAAGGATTTCATTCAGATTCAATGGAGAAATCAAAAGGTTTACAGACAAACAAAAGCTAAGAGAATTCAGTACCACCAAACCAGCTTTACAACAAATGCTAAAGGAACTTCTATAAGCAGGAAACACAAGAGAAGAAAAAGACCCACAAAAACAAACCCAAAACAATTAAGAAAATGGTAATAGGAACATACATATCAATAATAACCTTGAATATAAATGGATTAAATGCCCCAACCAAAAGATGCAGACTGACTGAGTGGATACATAAAACAAGACCCATATATATGCTGTCTACAAGGGACCCACTTCAGACCTAGGGAAACATACAGACTGAAAGTGAGGGGATGGAAAAAGATATTCCATGCAAATTTAAATCAAAAGAAAGCTGGAGTAGGAATATCCATATCAGATAAAACAGACATTAAAATAAAGAATGTTACAAGAGACAAGGAAGTACACTACATAATAATCAAGGGATCAGTCCAAGAGGAAGATACATCAATTATAAATATATATGCACCCAACATAGGAGCACTTCAGTATATAAGGCAACTGCTAACAGCTATAAAAGAGGAAATCGACAATAACACAGTAATAGTGGAGAACTTTAACACCTCACTTACACCAATGGACAGATCATCCAAACAGAAAGTTAATGAGGTAACACAAGATTTAAAAGACACAGTAGACCAGATAGATTTAATTTATATTTATAGGACATTCCATCCAAAAACAGCATTTTACACTTTCTTCTCAAGTGCACATGGAAATTTCTACAGGATAGATCACATCTTGGATCACAAATCAAGCCTGGGTAAATTTAAGAAAATTGAGATAATATCAAGCATTGTTTCTGACCACAATGCTATGAGATTAGAAATCAATTACAGGGGAAAAAAAGTTAAAAACATAAACACATGGGGGCTTCCCTGGTGGTGCAGTGGTTGAGAATCTTCCTGCTAATGCAGGGGACACGGGTTTGAGCCTTGGTCTAGGAGGATCCCACATGCCACGGAGCAACTAGACCCATGAGCCGCAACTACTGAGCCTGTGTGTCTGAAGCTTGTGCTCCACAACAAGAGAGGCTGCGATAGTGAGAGGCCTGTGTACCGTGATGAAGAGTGGCCCCAGCTTGCCACAACTAGAGAAAGCCCTCACAGAGAAATGAAGACCCAACACAGCAAAAATAAATTAATTAATTAGTAAACTCCTACCCCCAATGTCTTCTAAAAAAACAAAAAATACACATGGAGGTTAAACAATAGGTTACTAAATAACCAAGAGATCACTGAAGAAATCAAAGAGGAAATCAAAAAAATACCTCAAGACAAATTACAATGAAAACACAACAATCCAAAACCTGTGGGATGTGGCAAAAACAGTTCTAAGAGGGAAGTTTATAACAATACAAGACTACCTCAAGAAACAGGAAAAATCTCAAATAAACAATCTAACTTTACACCTAATGGAACTAGAGAAAGAAAAACAAACAAAACCCAAAGTTAGTAGAAGGAAAGAAATCATAAAGATCAGAACAGAAATAAATGAAATAGAAACACTGAAAACAATAAGAAAGATGAATAAAACTAAAAGCTGGTTCTTCGAGAAGATAAACAAAATTGGTAAACCTTTATCCAGACTCATCAAGAAAAAGAAGGAGAGGACTCAAATCAATAAAATTAGAAATGAAAAAGGAGAAGTTACAATGGACACTGCAGAAATACAAAGCATCATAAGACTACTACAAGCAACTCTATGCCAATAAAATGGACAACCTGGGAAAAATGGACAAATTCTTAGAAAGGTATAACCTGCCAAGACGGAAACAGGAAGAAACAGAAAATATGAACAGACAAATCACAAGTAATGAAATTGAAACTGTGATGAAAAATCTTCCAACAAACAAGAGTGCAGGACCAGATGGCTTCACAGGTGAATTCTATCAAACATTTAGAGAAGAGCTAACACTCATCCTTCTCAAACTCTTCCAAAAAATTGCAGAGGAAGGACCACTCCCAAACTCATTCTATGAGGACACCATCACCCTGATACCAAAACCAGACAAAGATACTACAAAAAAAGAAAATTACAGACCAATATCACTCATGAATATAGATGCAAAAATCCTCAACAAAATAGTAGCAAACAGAATCCAACAACACATTAAAAGGATCATACACCATGATAAAGAGGGATTTATCCCAGGGATGCAAGGATTCTTCAGTATATGCAAATCAATCAATGTGATACACTATATTAACAAATTGAAGAATAAAAACCATATGATCATCTCAATAGATGCAGAAAAAGCTTTTGACAGAATTCAGCACCTGTTTATGATAAAAACTCTCCACAAAGTGGATATAGAGGGAACTACCTCAACATAGTAAAGGCCAAATACCACAAACCGACAGCAAACATCATTCTCAATGATGAAAAACTGAAAGCATTTCCTCTAAGATTAGGAACAAGAAAAGGATGCCCCTTCTCACCACTATGATTCAACATAGTTTTGTAAGTCCTAGCCATGGAAATCAGAGAAGAAAAAGAAAGAAAAGTAATACAAATTGGGAAAAAAGAAGTAAAACTGTCACTGTTTGCTGATGACATGACAGTATACGTTGAGAATCCTAAGATGCCACCAGAAAACTACTGGAGCTAACCAATGAATTTGGCAAAGTTGCAGGATACAAAATTAATGCACAGAAATCTCTTGTATTTCTATATACTAATAACGAAAGATCAGAAAGAGAAATTAAGGAAACCATTGCATTCACCACTGCAACAAAAAGAATAAAATACCTAGGAATAAACCTGCCTAAGGAGGTAAAAACCTATATGCAGAAAACTATAAGACATTGATGAAAGAGATCAAAGATGATACCAACAGATGGAGAGGTATACCATGTTCTTGGATTGGAAGAATCAATATTGTGAAAATGACTCTACTACCCAAAGCAATCTACAGATTCAAAGAAATCCCTATCAAATTACCAGTGGCATATTTTACAGAACTAGAACAAAATATCTTAAAATTTGTATGGAGACACAAAAGACCCTGAATAACCAAAGCAATCTTGAGGGGAAGAAAATGTAGCTGGAGGAATCAGACTTCCTGACTTCAGACTATACTACAAAGCTACAGTAATCAAGACAATATGGTACTGGCACAAAAACAGAAATATAGATCAATGGAACAGGATAGAAAGCCCAGAGATAAACCCACACACCAATGGTCAACTAATCTATGACAAAGGAGGCAAGAATATACAACAGAGAAAAAACAGTCTCTTCAATAAATGGTGCTGGGAAACTGGACAGCTCCATGTAAAAGAATGAAATTAGAACACTCCCTAACACTATACACAAATATAAACTCAAAATGTATTAGAGACCTAAATATAAGACTGGACACTACAAAACTCTTAGAGGAAAACACAGGAAGAACAATCTATGATATAAATCACAGCAAGATCCTTTTTGATCCACCTCTTAAAGTAATGGAAATAAAAACAGAAGTAAACAAATGGAAACTAATGAAACTTAAAAGCTTTTGAAAAGCAAAGGAAACTATAAACAAAACAAAAAGACAACTCTCAGAATGGGAGAAAATATTTGCAAATGAATCGATGGAAAAAGGATTAATCTCCCAAATATATAAACAGCTCAAGGAGCTTAATATTAAAAAAACAAAAAACACCATCAAAAAATAGACAGACCTAAATAGATATTTCTCCAAAGAAGACATACAGATAGACAAGAAGCACACAAAAAGCTGCTCAGCATCACTAATTAGTAGAGAATTGAAAATCAAAACTACAATGAGGTATCACCTCACACCAGTTAGAATGGGCATCATCAGAAAACCTACAAAGAACAAATGCTGGAGAAGGTGTGGAGAAAAGGGAACCCTCTTGCACTGTTGGTGGTAATGTAAATCGATAAAGCCACTATGGGAACTGTATGGAGGTTCCTTAAAAAACTAAAAATAGAATTACTATATGACCCAGCAATCCCACTACTGGGCATATAACCAGAAAAAAACATAATTCAAAAAGACACATACACCCCAATGTTTGTTGCAGCACTATTTACAATAGCCAGGTCATGGAAGCAACCTAAGTGTCCAATGACAGATTAATGGATAAAGAAGATGTGGTACATACATACAATGGAATATTACTCAGCCATAAAAAGGAACGAAATTTGGTCATTTGTAGAGACTTGGCTGGATCTAGACACTGCCATACACAGTGAAGTAAGTCAGAGAGAGAAAAACAAATATCGTATATAAGCGCATATATGTGGAATCTAGAAAAATGGTACAGATGAACCAGTTTGCAGGGCAGAAGTAGAGACACAGATGTAAAGAACAAACATATGGACACCAAGGGGGGAAAGTGGTGGGGTGGGGGGTCGGGGATGGGATGAATTGGGAGATTGGGATTGACATGTATACACTAATATGTATAAAATAGATAACTAATAACCTGCTGTATAAAAATAAATAAAATAAAATTCAAAAAATAAAGTAAACACATTTATACATTAAAAATATTTTTTAAAAAGACTGTTATCCAAAATATATAAAGAACTTTTAAAATTCAACAGTAAGAAAACAAATATCCCAATTAAAAAGTCATCTACAACCTTAATAGACACCTTACCAAAGAAGATATACAGATGACAAGTAAGCATATGAAAAGATGCTCCATATTATATGTCATCAGCAAAATGAAAACTACAGCAATAAAGAGATACCACTATACACTTATTAGAATGACCACAATCCAAAACACAACACCAAATTCTGGCAAGGATGTGGAGCAACAGGAACTCTCATTCTTTGCTGGTGGGAATGCAAAATGGTACAGCCACTTTGGAAGACAGTTTAGCTGCTTCTCACAAAACTAGACACACTCTTACCATATGATCCAGCGATCAAATTTCTTGGTATTTACTCCAAGGAGTTGAAAGCTTGTATTCACACAAATGTCTGCACACAGGTAATAAACAGATATTTATAGCAACTTTATTCATAAATCCCCTAATTAAAAACTTTCCTAGAGTAGTGGAAATAAAAACAAAAATAAACAAATGGGACCTAATTAAACTTAAACGTTTTTGCACAGCAAAGGAAACCATAAATAAAACAAAAAGACAACCTACAGACTGAGAGAAAATATTGCAAATGATGCTACCCACAAGGGATTCATTTCCAAAATATACAAACTGCTCATACACCTTAATATCAAAACAACAAACAATCAAAAAATGGACAGAAGACCTAAATAGACATTTCTCCAAAGAAGACAATGATGGTCAACAGTCACATGAAAAGATGCTCAATATCACTAATTACTAGAGAATTAGGTATCACTGCATACCGCTCAGAATGGCCACCATTAAAAATTCTACAAATAAATGCTGGTGAAGGTGTGGAGAAAAGGGAACCCTCCTACACTGCTGGTAGGAATGTAAATTGATACAGCTGCTATGGAGAACAGTATGAAGAGTCCTTAAAAACTAAAAATAGAGTTACCATATGATTCTGCAATCCCTCTCCTGGGGATATATCCAGAGAAAATTCTAATTCAAAAAGATACATGCACCCCAATATTCATAGCAGCACTATTTACAAGAGTCAAGACATAGAAGCAACTTAAATGTCCATAAACAGATACAGCTAAAAAAGATGTGGTATATATACATACAATGGAATATTCCTCCGCCATAAAAAAGAATGAAATAATGCGATTCGCAGTAACATGGTTGGACCTAGAGATTATCATATTAAGTGAGGTAAGTCAGACCGAGGAAGACAAGTATCCCATAATATCGTTTATATGTGAAATCTAAGGTATGGTACAAATGAACCTATTTACAAAGCAGAAATAGACTCACAGACATAAAAAACTAACTTATGGTTACCAAAGGGAGGTGGGAGATAAATTAGGAGTTTGGAATTGACATATATATTACTATATATAAAATAGATAAACAACAAGGACTACTGTACAGTATAGGGAACTATATTCAATATCTTATAATAATACATAATGGAAAGAATCTGAAATATATATATATATATATATATATATATATATATATATATATATATATATATATATATATATATATAACTGAATCACTTTCCTGAAACTAACAAAACATTGTAAATTAACTATACTTCAATAAAAAAAAAGTTTAAAAAATTCCCAAACTTGGAAGCAACCAAGATATCCTTAAGTGGGTGAATGGATAAATAACTGTGGTACATCCAGACAATGGAATATTATTTAGCACTAAAATGAAATGAGCTATCAAGCCATGAAAAGACATTGAGGAAACTTAAATGCATATTACTAAGTAGAAGAAGCCAATCGGGAAAAGATACATACTGTTTTATCCAACTATATAACATTCTGGAAAAGGCAAACTGTGGAGACAGTAAAAATGTTCATGGTTGCAAGGGTTTGGGGAAGAGGGAGTGTTGAATTGGCACAGCACAGAGGATTTTTAGAGCAGTGAAATTATTCTGTGTGATACTGTAGTGGTGTTAGGGGAACCACAGACTGAAACCACCCGCCCTGGCCAAGCAAGATAGTAACCACTTGCATGAGTTATCTTACAACAGGAGGTCCTGAGAAGGAACACAGAACTAACAAGTTACCACCAACTGGAAAGATTCGGGAAAAGTCAAAAGGAGAGAGGAGACTCCAGTCCATACAACCTACCAAACTCCCAGAATCCTCCTCACTGGAATCTATCTTGGCTGAGTGATGAGCTCACTATCAGGAAGGACCCTGAGTCAGTGTGACCCATCAGAGACAACTCGGAAACTAACCCCATTACCATAAAACCTGACACCATGAGCCATGTGGCAGAGCAGTTCTCCTGTGTTCCCTTACCTTACTGCTCTCTGCCCAGGCACCACTTCCCAATAAAGTCTCTTGCTTTGTCAGCATGTGTGTCTCATCAGACAATTTATTTCCAAATGTTAGACAAGAGCCCACTCTCAGGCCCTGGAAGGGGTCCCCCTTTCTGCAACAGTGGTGGATACATGTCATTATACATTTGTCTAAACCTATAGAATATACAGCACCATGAGTGAACCCTAGTGTAAACTGCAGACACTGAATGTTAATGATATGTCAATGTAGGTTCATAAATTGCAACAAAAGTACTATTCCAGTGGTGGATATTTATAATGAGGAGGCTATTCATGTGTGGGGGCAGGGAGTATATGGGAAATCTCTCTACCTTCTGCTCAATGATGCACTGAATCCAAAACTACTCTAAAAAAAAAAAATCTGTTACAAGAAAAAGCAAGAGAAAATTAAACCCAAAGTAAGAAAAAAGAAGGAAATAATGAAGATAAAAGCAAAAGCCAATAGAAAATAAAGTTAACAAAGCCCTATAATGTGTTTTTGGTCTGTTTTTTTTGTTGTTTCTTTTTGAAAATATCAATTAGGTTGAAAATATTGGGATGGCATTTTTATATTTGAATTTTTAAAAATCTTCAGCTATTTTAATTTTTATGTGTGATGGTTAATTTTTGGTGTCAACTTGACTGAACAAAGGGATGCCCAGATAGCTGGTAAAATATTATTTCTGGGTGTGTCTATGAGGGTGTTTCTAAAAGAGATTAATATTTGAATCAGTAGACTGAATAAAGAAATTTACTTTCACTGATGTAGGTGGGCTGGATCACCCAATCCCTTGAGACTTGGGTGGAGAAAGGGCAAATTCACTCTGAGCTTGAGCTGGATATCGTTGCTCTTGGTTCTTAGATTTTTTCAACAAATGGTGCTGGAACAACTATGTATTCACATACAAAAATAATTGAATCTAGACACAGACTTTACCCCTTCACAAAAGTTAAATCACAATGGATCATAGACCTAAATGTAAAACATAAAACTATAAAGAGCCTAGAGGATAACATAGGAGAAAGTCTAGATAACCTTGGGTTTGGTGATGACTTTTTAGGTACAACAGCAAAGGCGTAATCTTTGAATGAAAGAATTGATAAGCTAGACTTCAATTAAAATTAAAAATTTCTGCTTTGTGAAAGACACTGTCAAGAGAATGAAAAGAGAAGCCACAGACTGGGAGAAAATATTTGCAAAAGACATATCTGCTAAAAGGTTCACATGGCTGAGAGAGATCATCTCTCTCATGTCTTTTATTTTAAGGACATGGATCCTATTCATGAGGGCTCCACTGTCATGACCTAATTATCTTCCAAAGGTCCAGTCTCCTAATACCATCACCTGGGGTTGAGGACTTCAACATATGAACTTTGGTGGTGGTGGTGGTGGACAAAAACATTCAGTCCATGGCACACATACTTTCCTGAAAGAGAAAAAAAGGATGACACCTTAAGGTATACTTTGAGAATTATAATAGCCATAAGTGTCTCCATGAGAATGTGTCCTAAATTTGAACATCACTAACATACTTGTTGAGGTAGGGGAGAAAAAAGTTAAGATTTGCTGAACTAGCCCAACTAATGAAATCTCTATCTTAGAACATGAAAAGTTATCAAAACAACATTACTTGGAATAAAATCACAGAAGAATGATCACAGAACATGATCAAAGGATTGAAGAAAACCAAGAGTCCAGGTCTGTTGGCATTCACATCTTTTCCTGTGCAAGAATCCATTAGATCCTAGGCCCAAGCTTGTAAAAAGTTCTTCCTAAAAATAAACTCCACCCTTTAAGTTGAGAGAAATGTTTTGTGTTTTATGTGAGTCTTTCTGAAAACTTCAGATAGCAAATTTAAAAGCAGTGTCAAAATTTTTCAGGGTAATGAAAGTTAAACAGAATTACATTTCTTAAATAAATATTTCCTTTGCTTTATTCTGACCATCCTACATTTATTTCTGGTTTATTCCTTGGAAAGAGAAAAGACCAGGAGGATGTTACCTATCCAATGCAGGAGTATGGAGTAAAATTAGTCCTGTGTTTGGGCAATGATTTGGTAAAACATATTATCAGAAGAAATTGCCAGTCCATATAACTCCATGGTTACTTTCTAGATCATACATATCTTCTATTCATTCAACAGCAAATTTATGTTTGCCATTTGCAGCAACGTGGATGGAATTGCAAGACATTATGCTAAGTGAAATAAGTCAGACAGAGGAAGACCAGTACTGTATGATATCACTTATATGTGGAATCTAAAAAAAATACAGCAAACTAGTGAATATAACGAAGAAGAAGCAGACTCACAGGTACAGAGAACAGACTAGTGGTTACAAGTAGGGAAAGGGAAGGGGGAAGGGGCAATAGAGGAGTGGCGATTAAGAGGTACAAACTATCAGTTATAAAATAAACTACAACGATATATTGTACAACATGGGGAATATAGCCAATATTTTACAATAAACATAAATGGAGTATATCCTTTAAAAATTGTAAATCACTATATTGTACACCTGTAACTTATATAATATTGTACAGAAACTATACTTCAAAAAAAAAAAAAAGCCCAGCAAATTTATGATGTACCTACTATGTGCCAGACACTGTGCTAGATGCTGGGGAGGTAAAGACAGTTTTCTCTTGTTTCTACTTGTTGAAATAGAAAAAAGCAATGCTTGGATTTGAGCACCAAATACAAGTAAAACTTGGATGAGGGTGAAATAGAAAAACGTCACTCAAATGTCCCTCTGTCTAGTTATGGGCCATTGTTAAGCTACAAATTCCAAGAGAGCAGGGGTCATGTGTGCTGTTCACTTATTTTTTAATCTCCAGTGCCTAGAAATTTCCTGGTATATGACTGATGCTCAATTAATAATTGTTGAATGAGTGAATGAAAACTAGCAATAAGACCAAAAATCACTTTAGAAGAATAGTAGCAGAAGATGACAAAATATTTGAACTGCCCAAGATCTATGGAGAGTAGAAACTTGGAAGCCCTGGAGAAAGAATGATAACACCAGTGGAAATCTGACTTTTAAATACTGTTGGACTGTATTTACCCACCTTTGAACTCACCCCAAGCTTGTTAAGGTATGGTAAAGAAAAACATATTTATTTTAGAGATATGTTTCTTGAATCCAAGGTCAATAAAAACATATATCTTTTCAGATATATGTTAGGGCTTCTACTTCCTAGCTTCCTTTGTGAACACAAAAAAATGAAAATGTCTGAGTTTAAATGTCCTTATTGCTAAAATGAGAATACTGATAGTATCCATGTCATAAGATTTCATGAGGAAAATTAAAAAACTCACCTGACACAAAACAAAATCTGGCATGTAATTGAAGTCAATAAGTATTGGCCCTTCTGGTAGTGAAGAAGTACATACCTCTTGGAGTTCACAGTCTAGCAGGAGTCAGAGAGATGTAACAAATAATTACAATATACATGTAAGTGCTGATAGACATAACTATAATGTGTAATGGGAGTATGAGCCAGGCTTGTTTATGTAGAACACTAAATAAATGATCACCTAATTGATAGAGTTAGCAAAATATATTTACTTGGGTACATTATAATCACTTAATTACTTGATGGGAATAACAAATATTAACAAAGAAGAAGAAACCCCATTAGAGAAAATAAGCATTCCCTTAATGGGATGGCTTGTTTTGATCATAAATGAATTAGATGCATTTTATTTATTCTAGGTTTTGTAAAAAAATTGTAATAAAAGCGAATCTGGCTCTTACTTCATAAAAGCAGAAAATATGCTTAATTAAGATTGCAAATCAACACAGTCCCCCTGTAAATGTGCTATTTTCACAGCTTGCCTCACACCTCTTCCACCAGCACCTAGTAATTCTTTGTGTATTTTTGTCCTCAGAGGAAATTGCTGCCATTATCTTAGGCTGCGTCTAAGTAAGTTGCATACACTCCACATTTGTGCTATTTTCTTCACACTCACCAACCCCATCTGCCTACCCTGGTCCTTTTGTTCTTTCCATTTGGATTTTTTTTCTGTGACTACACTGAGAAAAATCCAAGAACGATACCCATTCTTTAGGAGTGTATTATCAGGATGTAAGTTAGGAATGTTTAAACTGAAGTCATCAGAGCCAAAGTAAGCTTGATACATGTTGGAGGTCTTACAGTAGTGGTTCACGATTGTAATTACATAAAGTAATAATTACTGCACTTGGCTCTGTAGACGTGCCGATTGGTGGAATGTTCTGGTTAATGGAAATCCGAGCATTTGAAAATGTAAAAGACTGTGCTTGTTTTTTCTGTTGTTCTGTTTGTTCCTTAGCTTTTCTGTTGTTTTTCAATTCACGTGTGCTTTGAAATATTTTCTCCTTGCCCTTTTTTCCCCTTAAGAGAGGAATGTAAAAGTTTATAGTCACTATCCATGTGTGTGATGAAGGTATAATCTCCAAGCAAATCACACAGAAATTTCTTTCTCTGTGAGATAACAGATGACCTTGAAGACTTCATGTGCCAGAAACATCTTGCCAAAACTAAAGGACTGTTCCTGAATCTCAGGGAAGAAAAGACTTACTTTCTTAAAGAGCTTAACAATAATCAATTTTGTATCATTCATGAAGAGAGGTCTTGAGAACATGCTTATTCTTAAGCTTAAGTAACACTGAATAAAAAATAAGTCACATGGTTATAATTTCTCTATTGTATTAGTTGGAGTCTTTTTCCATCCCTCTGCACTTCTCTCCACTGGCTTCAATATCAGGGTCCGTGTGGTAATACGACACCTGCCAGCAGCTGCAGCCCCACAGCCTTCCAAGTGCAAATGCAGTAGAATTTCAGTCTCCTCATTGACCTGAGTTGAGTCAAGAGGTTAGGTTGGGAGAATGCCCACTTGACTTAGGCATAGATGATGTGCTCTTCTCTGAGCCTTAAGGGCTGAACACTGGGGAAGGATGGCTTACATGGGAAATTTATGGCATTATTAACAAAGAAGCAAAAAGATGAAATTGGATAGTAGGCACTCATCACAAAACAAATGTCATCTATTGATAAGTGATAACCTGTCACTTAACAATCAGTTAACATGTTAAGCCCTTACTATTTGCCAAGCAATGTTCTATGAATGTATTGGCTCTCAAGAAAATAATTTTCTGTGTTTCTCTGTTACAGTAACCAATATAATTAAATAAATTTGGTTTTTTTTCTCCCACTCTTAATTCAGACCCATACTTAAAAACTCAGTATACTTGACAAAAAATTAAAATAATAAAATATTGGAGCCTGAAAGAGTCTAGAGCTTTTTTATAGAGATAAATACCATAGTGCAGAATTCTCCAAACCATTTTGACCAAGGTCTTCTATGAATAGAAAATTGATGTGTATTACTAATGAACTATATTCCTCTACGACTGTTTTAATATATTGCACATCTTATAAAATGTACACCTAAACTAGAATTATAGAAGAACATTTTAAAGATGAAGTAGGTAATATTTTATAATGTCTTATTAACCATGAATGC
The DNA here is from genome assembly GCF_949987515.2 of Delphinus delphis. Taxonomy (NCBI): domain Eukaryota; kingdom Metazoa; phylum Chordata; class Mammalia; order Artiodactyla; family Delphinidae; genus Delphinus; species Delphinus delphis. The sequence goes on along the minus strand of NC_082699.1, from coordinate 28,576,561 downwards.
TTCATGTCATCATTTGCAAAATATTCACTTTGCAAGAGTCATCACTAACAACAGTGGGTGAAAATCCATAGTCTAGATATCCTTTTGATAATTTCACATATTTGGCCAACTTATTCCCAGTATTGCTTAAATAGATTTTTTAAAAATTCATGTAACATTGCTAATAGAAGGTTAGTAATAATTCAGAGAAAGGGTCAGTTCTGCCATTTTCTTATTTGTTTTTGCCTGAGTTATTAACATTTGCTTCAGTTTGCTAAAGCAAATTGTTCTGTTTTGTTTCTCAAAGAAATCTTTATAAACCAATTGTCCTTTCTTTATTACTTTATGTAAAATAAAACAAATAATAATAAACCCATAAAACTTGACTGGGCACTCATCATATGTACTGAGAGCAACATTTCTCTGTTGAGGACAACCCACTTTTTCCTCAGGACCCATCTCACAACTTAAGTGGTTCAATGAAGGGCAAGCATCCATTTATGTATTAAATATTTTAAAGGCTGATTTTTTTTCATTTTTTAGATAAAGATGAAAACAAGTCCTAATGTTCTTTCTCTCCTGACCTGTGAACTATTCGGGCTGTCTCTGGAATATACCAATTCTACATGGGAGGCCAAAGGCTAGTAGCACAGAAAGAGGAGAGGCAACCATGGTGCATATTTTGCTCATCCAAAAAGTGAGGATTATGAGGTTGTCCTCCCAGAATTTTTGAGAGGATTACATGAGAAAATTATTTCAGTGCTGAGAAACCTTTCCTGAAGGTAGAATAATGTATCTTGATTAGGATCTGGTGTAATCTGGAGTCAGACTACCTAAACACAAGTGCCAAATCTAGAATTTGCCAGTGGTGTAACCTTGGGCAGGTCACTTATGCCCTCCAATGCCTAGTTTCACTTGTTCAGTGAAACAATAATTTTAGTGGCACAGTCTTCCAGTATTGTTTTGAGGATTAAATGAAATGACATTTGCAAAGTTCTTAGTACAGTTCCTGATATAAGGAGTGCTTTATAAGTGTTAGGTCTTGTTGTCATTGTTATTCTAAGGATCAATTCAGAAAAAAAAAGAAGCTCTACTGACAGTTATTTTCATTCATAGTGAACATAACTATATAATTCCTTGGTATAAAAATATATTTATATATATGGGAATTCCCTGGTGGTCCAGTGGTTAGAACTCCACACTCTCACTGCCAAGGACCCGGGTTCGATCCCTGGTCTGGAAACTAAGGTCCTGCATGCTGTGCAGTGCGACTAAAAAAATAAAATAAAATAAATTTATATATATATATATATCATTATGTATATTATTTCTTTATATATATGTAAAATAAATCCTTATAATTTAGAGTGACTACTCCATCATACAGAACAGCAGTTACAAAGGGAAGTTTGGGACTCTTGGGGTCTCCAAAACCCTTTCAGGGGCTCTGAGAGGTCAAAGCATTTTCATACACCACTAAGAAGTTATTTTTCTTTTTCATTTTTGTTCTTTCATGAGTTTAGAGTGGCATTTTTCAGAAGGTCCATATATAAGATTACAACAGACCAAATAAGCAGACATGAGAATCTAGTTATTACCTACTGAGCCAGATGTTACAGAGATTTGTAAAAATCTCCTTTACACTTTTCTCACTGGAAGTTTTTTCAATTGGAAAATCATTTTTCATAAAAATATGTCATTTATATAATGGACCTTTTATTTTTAAACAAATTAATAAATACATAATTTAAAAGTTCTGGGCTTCCCTGGTGGCGCAGTGGTTGAGAGTCCACCTGCCGATGCAGGGGACACGGGTTCGTGCCCCGGTCCGGGAGGATCCCACATGCCGCAGAGCAACTAGGCCCGTGAGCCATGGCCGCTGAGCCTGCGCGTCCGGAGCCTGTGCTCCACAAAGGGAGAGGCCGCAACAGTGAGAGGCCTGCGTACCGCAAAAAAAAAAAAAAAAAAAAAAAAAAAAAGAAGTTCTCAGCTTTAATTTCCAGTAAGGTAAATTTTGATAGGTATAACCCATGTAACAAAATATGTGAGAGGTTCCTTTTTTCTTGATGTATAGTTGTACAATATTATATAGGTTACAGTTGTACAATATAGTGATTTACAATTTTTAAAGGTTATACTCTATTTATAGTTATTATAACTATTGGCTATATTCCCCATGTTGTACAATATATCCTTGTAGCTTACTTTATACCTAACAGTTTGTACCTCTTAATCCCCTACTCCTGTATTTCTGCTCCCTACTTCCCTCTCCCCACTGGTAACTACTAGTTTGTTCTCTGTACCTGTGAGTCTGCTTCTTTTTTGTTATATTCACTAGTTTGTTGTATTTTTTTATATTCCACATATAAGTGATATCATACAGTATTGGTCTTTCTCTGTCTGACTTATTTCACTTAGCATAATACCTTCCCAAGTCTATCCATGTTGTTGCAAATGGCAAAATGTCACTCTTTTTTTATGTCTGAGTAGTATTCCATTGTATATATGCACCACACCTTCGTTATCCAATTATCTGTTGATGGACACTTAGGTTGTTTTCATATCTTAGCAATGGTAAATAATGCTGTTATGAACATTGTGGTGCATGTATCTTTTCAAATTACTGTTTCTGTTTTTTTCAGATATATACCCAGGAGTGGAATTGCTGGATCATATGGTAGCTCTATTTTTAGTTTTTTGAGAAACCTCCACACTGTTTTCCACAGTGGCTACACCAGTTTACATTCCCACCAACCATGTATGAGGGTTCTCTTTTCTCCAGATCCTCTCTATTTGTTATTTGTGTTATTTTTGATGATAGCCATACTGACAGGTGTGAGGTGATATTTTGTTGTGGTTTTGATTTGCATTTCTTTGATGATTAATGATATTGAACATCTTTTCATGTTCCTATTGGCCATCTGCGTTTCCTCTTTGGAAAAAAAGTCTATTCAGTTCTTCTGCCCTTTATTTTTTTTGACCACACCATGCAACTTGCAAGACCTTAGTTCCTCAACCAAGGATTGAACACAGGCCCATGGCAGTGAAAGTGCTGAGTTCTAACCATTAGACCACCAGGGAAATCCCTTCTGCCCATTTTAAAATCAGATTATTTGTTTTTTGATGTTGGGTTGTATGAGCCATTTACATAGGTTGGATATTAATTATGTGGGGTGTTCTTAATAATGTTTGTGTAAATATAGTCCTAAAACCAGAAAGCTTGAGAGTTGCTGATACAGAAGTTGTGGATGAAAAAGCTGACATCATTTTTAGCCACTAAAATTAGTGACACATTCGATTCTTTCAGCCTGAAAGTAAACTCCAGGCTGTAGCATAAGGTTAAGCTGGATGCACAGAGCCTGCTAGGTGAGGTGGCTCTGGGATGCTGTGTAAAACACTGAGCATGCTGCCTGCTAAGTACCAAGGGATCTGTAAAAGGTAGATTGTGGTATAGAATCATGGGGATTGAAAAGTGACACAGCTTTATTAAATATCTTGCTTAAGGCTACAGACCACAAGCAATGGAGCCAGAATACTAAATGGAACGTTTGTTCCTCCTCCAAATTTTTTATCTGAAGGTGAGATTTCAGATATAAAGATTTCAGAGGTTCTCAAGATTCTATTCCTGTCTTACCAGTTCCTCTGAGATGTAGTGGAAATAATAGAAAAAAATTATTATGAAACATTTGTTTATCAAATGGTAATTTCATTTGAATCTTACCATGCATCTGGTTTACCATCATTCATTTGACTAGATCTACCAGAGGCACGTTATTGGCTTTCCAGTAGTAAACTATGCAACTTAAAGACATTATTTGTCATATTTTATAGGTCTCCTTACAGAATTGCTCAACCTAGAATCTGGATTTTCCCCATAGAATGTCTTATAAAAATGTCACATTGCTCTTTTCCTTCTACATCTAGCGATATTATTGTCAACTACAAATTGGCACTTGCCATCTACCTCTACAAGATTAACTTATGAGCTGTTGTAGCTGCTGACTTTCAACACCCCTGAAAGGCATTTAGGGTGGAGATCAGGAATGAAGCACCCTGTGCTCTGGGAAAAACTGGGAGAACAGGCCTTCAGATAGATATTTTCAGGAGCAGATTTTATGAGCCCAGTTCTTGCATCTCCTTGTATCTAGAAAAGCACTAACATCCTTCATGGTGACCTCCACTCCTCCGCATGACTAGCAGTAGCACTCATGACACTAGCGTCAACCTTCTGCAAAAAATATGTGCATGATTGCGTGTTTCTTAGAGCTATCTGAGATGCTGTCTTCCAGGCTATAGTCCTCATTTTACCCCAAATAAAACTTAACTCACAACTTTCACGTTGTGCATTTTTTTTCACTCAACAACATTTCGGCTTCTTATTTATTTATTTATTTACTTACTTATTTATTTATTTATTTTGAGAGCGAGAGATTGTTAAATACATCCACATAGGAACAACGGCATATTGGAAGCTGACTGTAACCCATCAACTAGTGAAAATTAACAGCTAAGGAGTCTCCATTCTGATTGTAATCTCTACATGTTAAAATGCATGCTGGGAGTTAGACACTCAACTCTGTTTGAAATCAGCTTTTCAAGGTGATTTGTGACTGTGTATTACTTCAAGCTGGTGGGGGAGGGCAATAATTTGTTTATTTTGGTCATTTTTCTTTAATAGTAGTAGAAACTGTGTTTGAGTTTTCACTGCCCCCCTTAGCTCCCATGAATTCTAAGGATATTTAAATAATAACAGCTATCAGAGCTTCATAGGAAACTTTGAGACAGCTTAATCCTTTGCCAGTGCAGGCAGTTCTAAAGCAGCTAATAATTTAATAATGTTTTTGTCTTGCAAAAGTGGTCTGTAGGCTTAATTTGCTTGCAGCAACAGAAAGTGAATGCTTTCACTTGTCCCCTGTAGCTTTCCTCCAGGTTATAGTTGTGGCAATGATTTACAGAAAATATTTTTCAAGATGCAATTTCCATCTGCAATGCTTTATGCAGAAAGTCTCAGCCACAAAAGTATGGGTTGTAGGAGAGGAAAAATAATTTTCTGTCCAGCCTTCCCAGTTCTTGGGTGAGACTCCCCTGTAACAAAAGAGAGATTAACAGAAGAAAAAAAAAATTAATTATGTACGGACATACGGGAGCCCCTCAAAGATATGAGACTCAAAATGTGGCCAAACATTTGAGGCTTATATGCCATCCAGGGCTAAGGAAAGGGATAGGGGCCTGGAGCTGCAAAGCAAGGAAGACAATTCACCTGGAAGGTTAGAAGAGGAAATGTTTGGTAAACAAAGTTTGCCCTGGCCTGCAGATAAGTCTCTCAGGGATAAAAGTTATCTCCAGTAATGGCGCTCTTCTGGGACAGGAGTCCCTTCTAACATAAATTTCTTTTACAAATGTAAATTTCCCTTACAAAAGGATAAGTTTTACTCTGTTTTCAGAGCTCGTCTGTCTGCAGTTTCTTAAAAATTATCAGCTCAAAATAATCCTTATGCCAAAGAGGCGTATTGCGAGGGGCACCTCCTGCTACCCTGTACTGTAAAGTCTGCAGAAGAGCAGAGTGTAGGATTAGTTAGTAGTCAGACAAGCCTGTGTGGTCTCAGTCCCACTGACCCCATGCCATCTGGGGCAGGTCACTCCACTGCCCTCAAACTACAAACTATAAATTAGGCCTGTAAATAGTTTCTACATGCTTTGCTATGCAGATTAAATAAGGCCAGGTTTGTTAACACCTACTACAATTTTCAACACCTAATTAGCACTACCTACATATTCACCACTTTTATTATTTCATAGGATATGGGTTCTGAGGGCAGAGAGAGAGAGAAGGGTAGGAAAAGGATGAAGAGAGAAAAAAAGAAAGTTTAATGTGACAAGAGAAAATAATGAGTTTTTCTTTCTTTTTTTTTTTTTTTAAGAAGAGATAGTTTGGTAAACATAGGAATAGGAAGAGGTCTTTTGACTGTGACAATTGAGAAAAAAAAATAATGAAAAACTTAAATCAGTTACCAAAACCTATATTGGGCTTAGAACCCAAGTCAGAGATTTCTTGTCAAAACTGTACGGTTTGGACAAGCACAGATAAAATTATTTGGATCTATATTTTTCTATAAAGTCTCGAAGAACCAATTGCTTCTAGAGAGTTGGGTTTCTCTGGAGGCTGGAAGTATGAAGGGCTCCTGGAATCTGCCTTGAGGTTTGGCCTCTTGGGAATTTGGCTATCTAGCTTTTTGGAAATGTTCCACCCCCAGATTCTTTCAGAAACACCGAAGCTATTTTATATTATGGTAACGAAGTCGAAACAGATCTGTTACCATAAACTGTGCCCAGAGAAGAATATGATTTCCAGGATTTTCAGCAAACAACCTTGATCTAAGTCATCTCCTTCTATCACCACCTCCCAAAGCACGTACTTAATTCTTAAGATGTTTTTTAGAGTCCTGATAAATACCAGGGTATTTATTCTTCCTTTGAAAAAAAGAAAAAGAAAATTGTCCTCCTGTGCTATTTTGTATTTCAGGTTTGAGTAGCTTGGGAAAAAGAGTACAATACAGAAGTTTGAATTATATTTGGATTAAACTCATGGAGCTTTACACATTCTGCAAGTAAACTCTAAAACAAAAAAACCAAAAGCTAAAAACAAATCTGACTGTCCAACTGTGGGATATTGGAGAAATGAAAGGGCTTGCTTTTATATTTAGCAGTTAGTACTACAGTTCAAATTGAGCACATAAGCATACCTCTCTGATTGATATTCCAGTTGACTGGGCAGCGCACCTTTCACATATTTAAATTCTTCATTATAAAGTGGCTCATTTTCTTTCACCTCTATTAAATAGTGCATATGGTTGAGAGTTCTACCAGCTGGCTGTAAGCAGCTATGGGTTGAATTATAATTGCAAGCAACTGCTGTGTAAAATCAGATAAGTTGGCTTCTCACTGTCATCTGGGTGTCTTAAAGATAAAGCAAGAAGGCCTTATTTGAGCTTAGAAAACCCTCAAGGAAAACTTATTTTTCCTGGAAAAAAAAAAGTAAAGGGAATCAAAATGCCTCCTGTGGAAACCTGAAGTAAATCAACAGACAGACATTTTCCAATGATGAATGAACTAGGATTCCTTTACGTCACCTCAACCATTTGTAAAGAATGGTGGGTCTGAAAATATTCATCTACTGATCTTTCATGAACCATTGTCTTGTACTGTTTGGCTCAAACTCTAAGAAAGTAATTTAAGGTCAAGAAGACATGGTAAATACACCATCTCTGGCTTAGAAGTCACCCAATAACATGTCAATGCTTATACTGTAACATGTCTCTACTCCCAGATTTAGTCATGCTTACAAAGAGATTTACGTGGACGACTCCATTCTGATTTAGGCTTAGTAAGGCCTATAAAATCCCTTTATGTATAATTATACAGCATCCACTTATTCATTCAACAAATATTTATTGAGTTGTTTACTCTCTGCCTAGTGCTGTTCTATGTGCATTGAATTCTGCTCCCCAGATATCGCTAACAAACCTGCTGACAAGACCAAACTGAGTGTATTGAGTTCATTGGTAAGAGGCATCACCAGCTTGACCAAGCAGCAGCAGCGCTTCTAATGGGATTTACTGAGAATTGGAAGCTTGATTTAAGGCAGGTATTTCCGTGGGAGGAGGAGTCTTGATTAGGATTGGGTAAGGATTATGATTTAACAGTTTATAATTGGTGGAAAGAGTAAGGTGAGGATTTCTGAGGCAAGGGATTCAAAGACTCTTCAGCAGTTAACTGTCTTGTGTTTTCTAGTGAACAGTTTGTAGGGGTTCAAAATAATCACTCTAAAGTATGACACTTTGGTATATTGATTATTTTAAATTAAAGGTACTTGAGAAATAGCCAATGCAAAAATAACACTCTGGCCCTTCCTTTGACCTCCTAGGAAGCAGGGGATAAATCTCCAATGTGAAAGTTACCTTCCCTGTACCAAGAGAGTAGAAGGCATCCTTATCACCAAAGGCAGGGAATTTAGGGCCAAAAAGGCCATATAAACAAATCTTGTTATTCCTTCACCATTTTACTACCCCAGGCCCATATCCCCTTGTTTAGTCAATTTTCACAAATTTATTGTTTCTTTGTCTAAAAGGTATAAAAGCTTCCTTCTCTAGTCACTTTGAGTCTCATTTTTGTGGGGCTCCTGCATGAATGTAAGTAATTGAATTTGGTTTCCTCTGTTAACCTGCCTTTAAAAAAAATTTACTGGCGGGCCTCAGCCAAGAACCTAGAAATGAAGAGAGAAGATTATGTTTCCTCCCCTACAAGACGAGAGGTCTTTCTGGAAGTTAATGGAATGAATAATCAAGTTATGTGCCTGAGCAAGAGTCTCCTCAAGTGGGAGGAGAATGAAGACAATGGGGTGGTGAGGTCGTGTGACTATAGTCAGGAAGCTATGTGTGGGAGTGAGGATGGGCGTAGGTAATTCCTGGCACTTGGGATCCACCAGCGGACAAAATGGTAAAAGTCCTCACATTTTGGAGTTTACATTCTAGAAATTCAATCAACTTCACATTGTGAATAAAACTGAATAGCTTAAATTGTGTGCCAGTTACTGATTTATTCTTTCACACTTCAAATTTAGAATTAGCCAGACACTATTTCTTCATTAGATCACTCAACAAGGCTTTTTGTACTCTACCAAATAAATGCCTGGCCTTGGACTAGGTGTGATGGAGAGACTGTCCTCAAAAATTTCATTGTCTAGTGGGTGACACCAACTTATAGATAGATGCCTATAAAAATGAGCTAGTAAGTGATGCCTAAGAAAGAGTTATTTATCTGATAAAATTAGTATTTGTTCTAGCATAGTGTTCTACTTAGAAAAGTACTAACCTTACAATGGCAATGCATGAAAAGGAAGTGAATGGGGCAAAAAGTGAATCCACAGGCTGCTTTATAACTGTTGTAAGATTGATAAATCTGTTTCAAAGGGACTATGCCTTTGAATAAGACCCAAGGTCATTGCATTTACTTGTTCTTATGACTAAGCATGAATAAATTGCTGCTGTGTCTCCTCTTCCATTTCCCCACACTGCTATGTTATTATGCAGGTGGTTTTAACACGTAAAGGATTTACAAAAGTCACAGGACTTCTACAGCCTGGCAGACAGGGTGATAAGTAAAGTGACTAGCCAACCAGCCAGCCTAGGGCAAACAGAAGGTGGGAGCTGAGTTTAAATGGAGAGTGTGTGCACACCCTGCCTAAAGGGATTCACATCGCCTTGGGGGGAAAATGTGCAGACCTGCCAAAGAAAGGTCTGTAGCCCTGATTCTGCCTGCCGGTGACCAGCTTCTTAGCCCTGATTAATCAGTAAATAAGTGTCACAGGGTTTCCCACTCAGTGCACTGGGATCTCCCAGTAGACTGAGATGCCTGTCTTGGTAGATGGGAAGCTGCCATGTGCTTCCCTGCTCCACCAGGGACTTGACCATTTGCCATCTTTCCTTCTTTTTCAGAATTCCCCTATGCTGGGAGATCTCAAAATATAAGGCAAGTAAAGGTATTATAGGTTTTGATTTTACATAAAAGTTATGCAGTAATCATTTCACCAGGAACAATTCATCTAGAGAATAAAGATAAAACAAACCTTTTGGTTTCAAATATTGGTCACTATGCTATCATTGAGATATATTTAATACTTATGCATCTTGTTTAATGTACCTCTTCCAAATGTCATTCTAACTTCAAAATTGTGTTTGTGCATATCATAAAACCTAAAACTAAAAAGATCTGTGTTCATAAACTATTGAAACTGAAAGGGACATTAATGCCCATACAGCTCTAATCCCCCATTTTCAGATGAACAGTCACAGAGAGGGATCTATGTAATCCAAGTTATCAAGCATGTTAGAGGTGCAGCCAAAGTCAAACCTAGAGGTCTTTGGCCAATGTGTACCTTTCTGCCTTTCCTAAGGAGTTTTTCTTCTAAGGAGACAGTGTAACAAAGTAGATAGAACTATCTTCTTTTTGAAATTGCTTTTACAAACTAACAAAGTAATATACAGAAATCTATAAGGTAAAATATAAAAGCTCTAAGCTTTCCTTTCCTCACTCCTAATTTATTATTCTTACAGCTATCTTTTCATGCATGTATATAGCATATACAATACATGTATACTTATTTAATTTTTGTTTGTTGTTGCCAAAATGGGGTTATACTTTTGTAATTTGATTTTTTTCCAATAATATATCATAGGTATCTTTCCATACACAGACAACTTATTATTTCTTTATCTGCAGAGAATTCCATGGAGAGCAGGCCATAACTTATTCTCAACACTCCCTTATTTATGGATAGTTAGATTGTCATCAGTTTGGGGCTAGTATAAAAAATGTTTCAATGTACACGTTTGTCATATATTCTTTAAGGGGGTTGCTAATATTTCTATGGTAGAGATTCCTGAACATGGAATCTTTGAGACACAGTGTTTTACCATTGTAAATTTTGGTAGGTACTACCAAATTGCCATGCCAAAAAAAAAAAAAAAAAAAAGCCTACACCCAGCAGCAGCAGTGAATGTGAGAGCTCTCTCCAACACTGTCAAGGATAGCATTTGCACTACTCTATTTACAGGAAGCAAGTTCCTGAGTCTTAATAGAAGCTAAAATAAACATAATGGGAGGAATTTACTGAGCCAAATTTGAGAAGGCAGGGGTAATACCGGTTTTAGGGTGGTCTATAATTGGAGACTTTAATGTCATCACCAGAGTGCACTCGTATCTCCCCCCCCGCCCCCGCCCACCCCATGACCTTCTGCGTGAAGCGGTATCTCAGCCGGCTTCTCCAGGAGTCCTCCCCTCAGTTTCTGAGAAACAACATGCTTCTGACTTCATATTCTAACAGTTCTGTAAATTAGGAGGAAAAGAGGCTTCTTTCTCCTAACTTCAGTTTGAAAAACTCTAAGGAAGATTCACATTGGCCCAGTTTACATGACACAAGCTCCCGACTTGGACCGATTACTGAGGTGGGGGAAGGGAAGTGTTCTAATGGGATCGCCTGGAGGCAGGTACCCTGCCCACTCCTGTGCTTGATAGCTTCAAAAGGGGCAAAGGAAGTGTTGGACAGTCAGTATGTAGGTGTATATGTATATACACATACAGCCATGACTAAATTTAATTGATACCTATAATTAATTGATACCTGTTTGAGATCATGGTCCAGATTTTTACAGGTAAAATAATTTTCAAGTTGTTCAGATGTTTAAACAACCGCCATGGACACCATCTGTTAGCCTAGAATGTCTGTTCCCTAAAGGTTTGTTTAACAAACCTTTGTTTTTTGTAACAAGTTCAGAGTGATTTCTATTAACACCCTTTTTATTATATCTCCACAGAACACGTCTGAGCTATAAAGAAATATAAAATGTCAGGAATGGTAAAATTCATCATAAATGCCTTTTTGTTTTGGCCTCACTTCAGTTCCTTAAAACTTTTCTGACAGAGTGGAAATCCAGGGTTTTACTAAGTTCTTGCACAGTTGATCAAAATTGGCTAGTGTCTAATCACTCAATAAAGACTCACAAAATAAGAACATGGATGCAGAGAGTCATGATGGTTACTTCTCTTTTGGACCCCAGTTTACTGACTGTTCTGACAGTGGAATCACTGGATCTGCGTGGGAGGATCCCCTTTGGCTCTTACTGTCTATGCACCTTCATCCAGGGCAACAGAGGAACAAGGGGTGGGGGAGAGCAGCCCGGGTGTGTATGGTGGCCCTGACTCTTACTAGTTGTGCCACCTTGAGTCAGTTGTGTGAATCATCCCCCAGATGACTTGTGACGATGCCCTCACAAACTCCTGAAATTAAGTATGATTCACATTCCAAGATTCCTTCACACAATATTGGGCACTTAATAGGATGGAGCACAGAGAGTGCTGTGCTGGAGGACAGGTAGTATGGCCAGGGGTGGTGGGGGACTCTTCAGAGGAGAAGAACCGGGGGTGCCAGGGCTATGGAGGAGAAGGAGGGACGATTCTGGCACTCGGTTAACTTTATTTCATTAAATCCACTTGACAACCTATGAGGAAGATTTCTTTGTTCTGAAACTATGAATGGAGGAACAGCTATCTCTAAAAACAAATGCAGCGTTTTAGGATTGGAATAGCTTTGAATCCACACATGAATTTGGGAGAGATTTTTTTGCCATAAGGCACCTTATACCTTACCATAAACAACATTCTAAAATTGCTTTGCAAAGCAAATGGATTATGTGTGTCCAGCAAGAAAAAGAGCAGAAAGAAAATCTGTTACTTAATAGCTTGTTGCCATCAGTGATGAAGGTGTACATCTCATTACTTTTCCCTCTGCATTTTGCCTGTCAGCTTCCCCACACTCAGCCCAATCACCCAAGCTCAGTGCTTCTCACCAAGCCTCTTAGGGCGACCAGCCTGTCTTGAAGCCCTGCCTCTGGTGTGCCAGGGAGTCACATCTGCCTGCCATTCCAACTTGAGTAACCCTGGGTGGACTGCCACCCTACACCTAGGTGATCAACAGCTAGCAAGGTTAGGTCCTCCCTTCATCAATGTTTCCACCTGATCCTTCCTCCTCCTGCAGTAGCCCTCTTCCTTCCTTATTTGAACCTAAGAAGTGCTTATAGTATTTTTCAAACATCTCTTTCCCTGGATGGTCTCTATCAACATCCTGCCATTCTAATTTCAACAGAAGCATTTAGTCAGTCTGTTCTAAGATGGTGAACTACCTGTAGACATTCATAAGTATACTTGAAAATAAAAAATGGTATATACTACTTTATCTTACTTATTAAATACAGAGTTCCTAACTTAGTATTTGTTAGTATTTTATTTTATTTTTAAATAGGTAATCACAAAATCCAAGAGGCTCAAAGAGTATGTATAAGAGATGTGCATGCTCTCACCTTGTGCCCGATGACCAAGGTCTCTTCCCTAGAAGTTCTCAAAGTTTTCAGTGTCTCGAATATTAGTCTAAACATATTTTATATTTATAAAAGCAGGTAACTAACGTAGGAGAATTAGGCTCTACCTTTTCAAGGGAACATGGTCAAAGAATTTGTCTATATACTTTCAAACCCTCCTATATATACAATCTATTTTTATTAACACAAATTTAGTACAAAAAGTACTCTTCTTAATTTGTTTTACTTAATACATTTTGGAGATAATTCCAAATCAACACATGTAAGTTTTCCTTCATTTGTTTTGTTTTGCTTTAGTTACATAGTATTGTCTTGTAAGGATGGATATACCATAATTTATTTAAACCAGCCTCTTAATATGGGCTATTAAGTTGCTTCTAATCTTTCATTCTGAAATATATTATCATTTCACACATGTATGTATCTATGTAGAATAAATTCCTTGAAGTAGAATTGCTGGATCAAAAGTTCTGTGCATTTGTGATTTTGATATATACTGAAAATTTTTCCTTCATAGAGGATATTCTGAGTTATACCGCTACAAGCAGTATATAGTAGGAAAAGCATAATTTAGCTGAAAAGAAAAGAAGCATTTTCTCTGCATCTCACTTCAAAGGATCTGAAATTGCAGTCATTATCTTCTTCTGTAATGACAATGGAGTAAAAACACAAGATGATAAATTACCTTCATGTATTTTCCTGTCATAAGCAGAGACTAGAGTTAGAACTATGCAAAGAAATCATTGTAAGGAAGCATAGATGAGTAAATTCCCCTGTGCTGGAGGAATTTGTACATCCAACGCATCACCAGCTCCCACACTCCTTCCACACTCCATGCTACCAGCTGTGAGAGCAGCACGTCTCTCAGTGGCAAAGATGGAATGTGCAACCACGCTTTGATCCGTGCATTTAAGAGATATCTATTTCATACCTGCCATGTGCCTGGTGATACATACCCTCAGGCAGTTCAGAGAGAGGTTACTATATCTACAGACCAAGACCAAAGTCAAGTCAAACCCCAGCATGGATGGGAGCAGGCCCTGTTATGGAAAGGAAAAACATTTTGTTCTTGCAAACCCAGTGATGTTGGAAGATAGAAGTTACTTTTTTTGTCTTTGCAATCTTACAGCACAATTTTCAGAGTATGGACTTTGGATTCAAATCTTGCCTCTGTATGTCTCAATACTTCTGTTTCCTCATCTATGAAATGCAAATAAATGTATTAACTCTCTCATGGGTTATGAGATTAAATAAAGTAACATATGCAAAATTCTTAGAATAGTGATTTCCACATTTGAAATTCACTAGTAATAAGCTTTCTAACATTATATTATTATAATTAACATTGCATTCTTTTATATTATTATTAATATAATTTTAATAGTTTAAATTATTAATATTATACTGATGATAATTTGATATTATTAATATTAATAATATTAATATTATTACCCAATTCCTTATTCGCTGTATTACTTATCCATTGTTGCATAACAAATTACCCCAAAACCTGGTGGTTTAAAATAACAACACTTATTATCTCAGCTTCCATAGGTCAGGAATCTGGGTATGGTTTAGCTGGGTGCTCTGCTTCAGGGTGTCTCTCAAGGCTGAAATCAAGGTGTTTAACTGGGACTACATCATCTCAAGATTCAACGGGGATAAGATACATTTCCAAGCTCACTCGTGTGCTTGTTGGCAGGATTCAGTTCCCTGTAATCTGTTGGCTGAAGGCTACCCTTATTTCCTTTCAGCATAGGCTTTTCCATCATGGCAGCTTGCCTCACCAAAGCGAGCAAGACAAGACAGCAAGAGAAAGAGAGTACCAGGCAGACCAAAGTCTCAGTTTTTACACTTTAACTTCAGAAGTAACATAACTATCTCTTCTGCCACATTCTATTCATTAGAAAAAGTTACTAGGTCCATCCCACGCCCAAGGGGAGTGAACACCAGTAGGGAGGTTCATTAGGGGTCATTTTAAAAGCAGCCTTCCACAATTGTTCTTCCCTGTGTCTTTGTGGCTTGGGAGAGAAAGATAAAATAGAGACATTTACAAGCACTATCTAACTGAGTTAAAGACCATACTGGTTATAAATTATGTTATAGTTTGACATGAAGATAAATATCCTGTTTGCCTGATTTTCTTTACAGAAAAAAATAAAGTTCAAGCTAACAATATAAAGAGCACACTTGAGGCTGATCCAGATATGTAGGAAGACTATGATGTAGATGTCAGCTTAGCTATAAATGACAACCACAAAATTGCACAAGCAGTTTCGATTCTCAAGAGCACTATGGTTTGGTTAATTGCCAGCATGATGTGGCTGGATTGTTCCTGGGAGAGGAAAGAAAACATTTTATAAAAGTTAAAAATGGTTTCAATCTGGGTAAATAAATGGCAACACGACTAAATCAGCTTCAGTGACTACTTGGTACTCTTCTGTCTTTTGGAAATATGCTAAAAAGACAGCACCCATTTATTCAGTGGGGGAAGAACTAATGGTTTTGATACAGTGAAGACCTCTGGAAAAAATAAAATAAAATTCCTACTTTCTTTCTTATACCAAAACAAAATTTGAAATTGTTCTATTTCAATGGAAATAAAGTAAATAAATTCACCAAGGGAAAATGTTTTTTTAGCTTTGGAGTAGAGAATGCATTTCTGTGTCCTAACCAAACTTAGAATTCAGAAAATAAAAGAATCATAAGTTTTAATATGTAAAAATTAAAAATTTCTGATTGGTGAAAAATGGCAGGATAAGTGTATAATGCTAAATGATATAAAACAAGCTGGAACAAATATTTGCAACATATATTATTGCCAAGTTGATAATTTCCTGTATATAAAATCTTTAATAATCAATAAGAAAAACTCCAAAAAGACCAAAGTATATTCCAAGATATCCATTAAAGCATTATTTAAAACACAAAATATTGGAAATAACCATAAATATAAACTCTTAATGAGACTCATGAAAAAAATTATAGTGTGTAAGTATGATGGAATGTTCTTTGGCCACTAAAAGGAATGAAGTAAATCTCAGTAAATTAATAAAGAATGACATACTGTTAACTTAAAAAAAAACTAAGATGTAGAACAGTATGTGAAGTATGACTTCATTTGTGTTTAAAAAGTAATACAAAGGATACAGAAACACACACATACACGTATAAATATATATTTGTATAGGCATAGACTATCTCTGGGATGATACACAGAAGCAGATAACAATGATTTGCTTTTCATTGTATACGCTTATGCCTTTTCTTTTAACTATTTGTACGCTTTTCCTATTCAAAATATAAAAATCATTTCAAAATATTTTTAAATGTGATCCCAACAAACACAAGCAGTAGCAAGGGAAAGGCAATCCAATATCAAAATTGCTCAAGTTAGCTTAGGCACCTTTCAAAAAATGGTGATTTAGATACAGAGTCTCACATTTAGCTTTGTTGGAATTTGGTGGTGAATTCTGAACCAAATTAATTAAGTCAGAAAATGTCGTGGAATCATTTAACTAATCCTACTATTAAACCTACTTTTGTTACATTAGTTTTAAGTTAATTTATTTGGTTTTTTTCAATTAACATCTATTGCACACCCAGCATGAGTCAGGCAAAGTGCTAGAGTATAACACAAGTTAAAGCACAACGCTGGTCATGGAGAATATTTACACTGGAGAAACCTGGCAGACAGTGTCATAACCCAATGATTAAAGTCAACATCACCAGTAAGAAGACCTGTCAGTATTCTGTACCTCCCGATGATACGATGCACCAGGAAGCACTCAATACCACTTCTGTGATAATATTGTCCAAAATGCATAACCTCGATCTAATCAAAAAAAGCTCAGACGAATCCAATTCGGAGGTCGTTCTACAAAATAAAGAATCGGTATCTTTTTTAAAAGGGTCAAAGTCATGAAAGACAAATAGAAACTGTCACAGATTGAAGTGCCTAAGGAGACATGACACCTCAATGCAGTGTGTGGACCTGGATTAGATTCTGTAACAGAAACAGAACATGAGCATGAAAGCTGGGGAACGTCTAACCAAGTGTGTAGATGAGTTAATAGTGTTGTATTTAGTGAATAGTATTAATTTCCTGGTTTCAGTAACTGTACTATGTTCATGTAAGATGTTAACATCTGATGAAACTGGGTGAAGGATATGCAAGAACACTTGATACTATTTTTGAAACTTTTGTGTAAGTTTAAAATTATTTCAAACTTAAAAACAAAAAAACCTGGGGAATGCCGTTCCTTACCCTAGGTTTGGTCAAAACAGAGCACTATAATAATTGTCAGAGCAACTTGGTTGTTTCTCTTGCAGGGAAGATTCAGCTTTGCTTATTTTATGGAAAACACGCTGAGCCCAACTTATGAAAAGAAATGGTTTATCTTTAGGTAACTTATTTCCTCATGTAATATTAGATGTGTTAGAGTGTTTTACCAAATAACTCCCAGAACTTTGAGATATACCCATAAACAAACACTCTTAAGATAAAAGACTAATATAGAGAAAAATTATTAATGTTTATTTTTTCCATATCTTCAGATTTCTCTCTCTCTCTCTTAGATGATAAGTGGCTACAGTCTCCCTACAATCCCTGGCCAGTTTATAATGGCATGAAAGGGCCAGTCCTAGAGACTGAGGGATAAGATTCGAAGGTGGTACAGAAGAATGACCTCTCTGAAGTTATTGTCTAGGGTAAACCACAATATGAAAAGTTGACTCTTTTAGCCCTAGACTGTGAGCCCTTCTAGGATCTAAGAGCTCCAAGAGAATAGGAAAAAGAATTGAAGACTATTTGTGATATTGATCGTATATTATCTAACCGGGACAAGAAAAATATCCATGTGAAAGGACTTAAGAATTAAATACAAAACAGTATATTACAGTTCCACCTCAATTAAATGGAATTCAACTTGCCAGAACCCTTAATTAACATTGTGTTTTCCTTTCCAGTTTCTTCTTATAGGAGAATGACAACAAGATAACAAAATAGGAGAGTGAGGAGAGAAAATGTGTTGGGCTTGGGGGCTTGCATAGCACAAAGCGTTCAAGACCCTTCTGGACCTGCCCTTGCCTGTTCTAGGATTCTGAACCCCTCTCCTCTTGCCAACCCCCAGACCTACCCTGTTGAACCCCACTGGCCTCCTTGCTCTACCTCAAACACTACCAAGAAGTTCCAGAAGCTCTGAGAATTTTGCATCCTAGGACTTCTGTTCCTGTTTCCTCTTCCTGGATCACTCTTTCCTTTTTTACTCACATGATCACCCCTTCCTTTGGGTCTCTGCTCAAACAACACCATAACTCAGGTCTTCCTTGAGCATCTAGTGTCAACAAGCAGCTCACCCTCACCCCACAGTCCCTATTGCACTTCCTCAGCTCTATCTTTCTGCATAGCTTTCACTACCACTTAACATCTATGCATTTAGGTGTGTTTGTTGATGGTCTATCCCCCACCTCTCAGGAAAGTCATCCCCATGTATCTGTATCTCAGGGCTTGAAATTGCCCAGTTATTGTTTGTTGAATGAATGGATGGACATGGTTCATTAGTTATGCCAATACCTTATAACCTCTGTAGTTCCTATACTTAGAAAAATCACGTTTCTCTGATAAGGCACTTAGTACATTCTGTTCTGCATGAATGTTACTCTATATGAGGATTATGTTCCCCTGTTGGACCTAAGATTTCTTAAGGCAGAACCTATTCATCAT
The DNA here is from genome assembly GCF_949987515.2 of Delphinus delphis. Taxonomy (NCBI): domain Eukaryota; kingdom Metazoa; phylum Chordata; class Mammalia; order Artiodactyla; family Delphinidae; genus Delphinus; species Delphinus delphis. The sequence goes on along the minus strand of NC_082699.1, from coordinate 28,557,925 downwards.
TAAGGACATTGTACTTGGTAAACATTGAAAGAATGAATACATTTGACCTTAATGATCCAGTGCCTTAAAACAGGGCAAGAACTGAAATCCTCCAAATAAGAGTCAATCCACTTATCATACAGTAGTTACCCCTTATTTGTGAGGATAAGTTCCAAGATTCCCAGTGGATGCCTGAAACCACAGTTAGTACCTAACCCTATATATATATATATATATATATATATATATATATATATATATATATTTTTCCTATCTTAATGGGCAGGTAGTATATACAGGGTAGATATACTGGACAGAGGAATGTTTCACATCCCTGGCAGGACCCAGCAGGACAGCACAGGAGGACATGGGATTTCATCACACTACTCAGAACAGCCCGGGGCATACACTTTAAAATTTATGAATTGTTTATTTCTGGAATTTTCCATTTAATACTTTTGGACTGCGTTTGACTATGAGTAACTGAAACTGTGAAAAATGAAACTGCAGATAAGGGGGTACTACTCTATTTTGTTTACTAAGGCAAAAAATATCTATTATACCTTAGAAATGTTTCTACAAGAGGACAAGTAAAAGGGTGTTTTTTTCAGACTTAATTTCACTATGAAATCCAATTACCTGATATAATGCCTTTTGTGAACACTCTGACTTAGCTGAGATAAAGGCTCATTGGAAAAAAGAAAGAAATGAATATTACTTTCATTAACCAGGGAAATGAAACAAAACATACAAATGAGCACCGAGCACATTAAAGATATTCAGCTGAAAATAAAATTCAACTCCTTTGGGTGCAGAAAGAAGCATTGCTTCCTTTGGCAGGGTAGTATGTATGCATTGTGATTTTTAGTTTCCTGTAAAATTTGTGACTGTATTTCTACTGACTTATAGAGCCATGAATATGATACGCATAACCACTGGTTACTTGAATGAGGCCTTAGTGAGCCAAAAATGGACAGAGCAAGTAAAGTCAGACCAGAGCTTATAGAGGCCCAGCAGAGAAAAGTCTGGATAGGTAGATGATGCTTACTGGAGTCTGACAGAAGGAAAAAGGAAGCCATCTGGGGAATATAACATCAGAAGTCCAAATGAAGATGGATGTTTCTAGGCTTATTGCTGAGACGGGCAGAGCACAAAAGCAAGGAGCTCAGATTTAGCATTCAAGAACAAGACTTGTCCCTGGGAGGATTGTTTCAAACTTTAAACTTTACAGCAAGACAAATCATTAGTCACAGAGAAAATCAGTCTGTGGCTTGGTAATCTACCCAGTGCCTCAGGCATGGAAGAATAAGGCCGTTGAGAATTGGTAGTAAAGAGTAGCAAAGCAAGAGCCAATTTCCTAGTAACTGTACCTAAAGTCAGATTTGACTTGATGACTCAAGGCCTACAACTGAGAAGTGTAATTGATCTCAGTGGATAGAAGAGTGTTAGGAGGTAGATGGTATGGATCTGGGGATCTGTCCTTCCAGGAGATCCTCATGCATCTTTCTCACCACAGGGATTATTTTAGGTTTAGAGGCACTTCATTTATCTTGTATACCCAGAACCATTGCGACTATCTATCTTTGGAAAAAAATAAAATAGGACAAGAGCCTGGACAATGGAATTCTCTTACCTAACATTTGGTTTCTTCATTTTTAATGGGTAAGCATTGGAGCCAATATGGAGAAGCCACTAATTCAGGAAATGAAAGATTTTGGGTAGAATTATTTCGATAGACTGTGCTTTAAGATAATTGTACAAGACTCTGCTTTACTTAAGCATTGCCCACACAGACTATGTAATGTCATCTGCTACGAGAAAACTGTCCCTTCTCCCACAACAGGGTGATTACAGAGTTCTGGAAATAAACTCTGTATCAATGTGAGGGGAGAGGAAGAAAAAGGAAAGCAGAGACATTGAGATCGGTTGCAAATATAAGATCACAGGTATGCAATTTTTATGTTATTTTTTTAAATAAAGGAACTGTTATGAGGAATATAGTTATCTGCAGGTGTGGGCATAGCTAGAATTCTGCTTCTGATTCAGGAGCGATTAAAATATGAGTGCTAAAGTATTTCAAAACTAGAGGACCAAAATAGGGGAAAACGTGAAGGAAAACCTGAAAAAAAACCCCAAAAGGAAGCCAGAAAAGAAAACAAGGGAGACAAGGAAGGGAGATTCCAGGACCGTGGACTGAGGGGTCGAGACAAAGACCAAGTGGATGGATGAGGCCATGACACAGGTGGGGACAATTCTAAGCCAGCGAGTGAGCAGACTGCCCAGAGTGCGACTGAGCTCAATTCACACAGAACATGATGTGATAACCTGTGGGTGAGACAAACCACAGATCAGTGATACTCTGAGAGCCCCTCACACTGCAGTATCCCTAAATTGTGTGGGAAACAGTGCTGCGGTCCTGGGTCAGAGTGGACCAAGATGAGAGTAGATCTTATGCACCCTCGTAATGACAATAAAGACTTATAATACCCATTTTCTGCTCAAAATTATAAGCAAGAAGAATTTATTGCAACTATTTCCAATTGTTTCCTTTTGTCATTCATAATGCCTAGATCGTTTCTGTCTTTTTCAAAGCACATTAGAGGAAATAAGACAGAAATAATTATTTGTAGAAAACTCTGCCATATTTGCAAGATCGTTGAGACAAACTCTGTGTTTTACTCATTTCTTTTAATACTTACATGCCTCCCTCAGTGCAAGGCACATAGGGGGACTTAAAAATTACTGACTGATTTCCTTTTAATTGAGGAAACTGAAATTATGTTGTGTCCAAGCTGTGGTGCTCTCAGGGTTAGTTATGAGAGCCAGTTCCTGACTCCCAACAAAGTCACTGGATCCATACTCTTCTTTTTTTTTTTTTAAATCTTTATTGGAGTATAATTGCTTTACAATGGTGTGTTAGTTTCTGCTTTATAACAAAGTGAATCAGTTATACATATACATATGTTCCAATATCTCTTCCCTCTTGCATCTCCCTCCCTCCCACCCTCCCTATCCCACCCCTCTAGGTGGTCACAAAGCACCAAGCTCATCTCCCTGTGCTATGCGGCTGCTTCCCACTGGCTATCTATTTTAAGTTTGGTAGTGTATATATGTCCATGCCACTCTCTCACTTTATCACAACTTACCCTTCCCCCTCCCCATATCCTCAAGTCCATTCTCTAGTAGGTCTGTGTCTTTATTCCCATCTTACCCCTAGGTTCTTCATGACCTTTTTTTTTCTTAGATTCCATATATATGTGTTAGCATACGGTATTTGTCTTTCTCTTTCTGACTTACTTCATCCTGTATGACAGACTCCAGGTCGACCCACCTCACTACAAATAACTCAATATCTTTTCTTTTTATGGCTGAGTAATATTCCATTGTATATATGTGCCACATCTTCTTTATCCATTCATCCGATGATGGGCACTTAGGTTGTTTCCATCTCCTGGCTATTGTAATTACAGCTACAATGAACATTTTGGTACATGACTCTTTTTGAATTATGGTTTTCTCAGGGTATAGGCCCAGTAGTGGGATTGCTGGGTTATATGGTAGTTCTATTTGTAGTTTTGTAAGGAACCTCCATACTGTTCTCCATAGTGGCTGTACCAATTTAAATTCCCACCAGCAGTGCAAGAGCATTCCCTTTTCTCCACACCCTCTCCAGAATTTACTGTTTCCAGATTTTTTGATGATGGCCATTCTGACCGGTGTGAGATGATATCTCATTGTAGTTTTGATTTGCATTTCTCTAATGATTAATGATGTTGAGCATTCTTTCATGTGTTTGTTGGCAGTCTGTATATCTTTGGAGAAATGTCTATTTAGGTCTTCTGCCCATTTTTGGATTGGAGTGTTTGTTTTTTTTGTTATTGAGCTGCATGAGCTGCTTGTAAATTTTGGAAATTAATCCTTTGTCAGTTGATTCATTTGCAAATATTTTCTCCCATTCTGAGGGTTGTCTTTTGGTCTTGTTTATGGTTTTCTTTGCTGTGCAAAAGCTTTGAAGTTTCATTAGGCCCCATTTGTTTATTTTTGTTTTTATTTCCATTTCTCTAGGAGGTGGGTCAAAAAGGATCTTGCTGTGATTTATGTCATAAAGTGTTCTGCCTATGTTTTCCTCTAAGAGTTTGATAATTTCTGGCCTTACATTTAAGTCTTTAATCCATTTTGAGCTTATTTTTGTGTATGGTATTAGGGAGTGTTCTAATCTCATACTTTTACATGTACCTGTCCAGCTTTCCCAGCACCATTTATTGAAGAGGCTGTCCTTTCTCCACTGTACATTACTGCCTCCTTAATCAGAGATAAGTTGACCATATGTGCGTGGGTTTATCTCTGGGTTTCTATCCTGCTCCATTGATCTATCTTTCTGTTTTTGTGCCAGTACCATACTGTCTTGATTACTGTAGATTTGTAGTATAGTCTGAAGTCAGGGAGCCTGATTCTCCAGCTCTGTTTTTAGCTCTCAAGATTGCTTTGGTTGGGCTTCCCTGGTGGCACAGTGGTTGATAGTCTGCCTGCCGATGCAGGGGACACGGGTTCGTGCCCCGGTCTGGGAAGACCCCACATGCTGCAGAGCTGCTGGGTCTGTGAACTATGGCTGCTGAGCCTGCGCATTCAGAGCCTGTGCTACGCAACGGGAGAGGCCAAAACAGTGAGAGGCCCGCATAACGCAAAAAAAAAAAAAAAAAAAGATTGCTTTGGCTATTTGGGGTCTTTTGTGTTTCCACACAAATTGTGAAATTTTTTGTTCTAGTTCTGTGAAAAATGCCAGTGGTAGTTTGATAGGGATTGCATTGCGTCTGTAGATTTCTTTGGGTAGTAGGGTCATTTTCGCAATGTTTATTCCTCCAATCCAAGAACATGGTATAGCTCTCCATCTATTTGTATCATCTTTAATTTCTTTTATCAGTGTCTTATAATTTTCTGCATACAGGTCTTTTGTCTCCTTAGGTAGGTTTATTCCTAGATATTTTATTCTTTTTGTTGCAATGGTAAATGGGAGTGTTTTCTTGATTTCACTTTCAGATTTTTCATCATTAGTGTATAGGGATGCCAGAGATTTCTGTGAATTAATTTTGTATCCTGCTACTTTACCAAATTCATTGATTAGCTCTAGTAGTTTTCTGGTAGCATCTTTAGGATTCTCTATGTATAGTATCATGTCATCTACAAACAGTGACAGCTTTACTTCTTCTTTTCTGATTTGGATTCCTTTTATTTCCTTTTCTTCTCTGATTGCTGTGGCTAAAACTTCCAAAACTATGTTGAATAAGAGTGGTGAGTGTGGGCAACCGTGTCTTTTTCCTGAACTTAGTGGAAATGCTTTCAGTTTTTCACCATTGAGGATGATGTTGGCTGTGGGTTTGTCATATATGGCCTTTATTATGTTGAGAAAAGTTCCCTTTATGCCTACTTTCTGGAGGGTTTTTATCATAAATGGGTGTTGAATTTTGTCAAATGCTTTCTCTGCATCTATTGAGATGACCATATGGTTTTTCTCCTTCAGTTTGTTAATATGGTGTATCACATTGATTGATTTGCATATATTGAAGAATCCTTACCTTCCTGGAATAAACCCCACTTGTCCATGATGTATGATCCTTTGAATGTGCTGTTGGATTCTGTTTGCTAGTATTTTGTTGAGGATTTTTGCATCTATGTTCATCAGTGACATTGGCAGTTTTCTTTCTTTCTGACATCCTTTTCTGGTTTTCCTATCAAGGTGATGGTGGCCTCGTAGAATGAGTTTGGGAGTGTTCCTCCCTCTGCTATATTTTGGAAGAGTTTGAGAAGAATAGGTGTTAGCTCTTCTCTAAATGTTTCATGGAATTCGCCTGTGAAGTCATCTGGTCCTGGGCTTTTGTTTGTTGGAAGATTTTTAATCACAGTTTCAATTTCAGTGCTTGTGATTGGTCTGTTCATATTTTCTATTTCTTCCTGATTCAGTCTTGGTACGTTGTGCGTTTCTAAGAATTTGTCCATTTCTTCCAGGTTGTCCATTTTATTGGCATAGAGTTGCTTGTAGTAATCTCTCATGATCTTTTGTATTTCTGCAGTGTCTGTTGTTACTTCTCCTTTTTCATTTCTAATTCTATTGATTTGAGTCTTCTCCCTTTTTTTCTTGAGTAGTCTGGCTAATAGTTTATCAAAAAAGGTGAAAGTGGTGTGGTAAAGTTCCCTACTATGATTGTGTTACTGTCTATTTCCCCTTATTTGGCTGTTAGCATTTGCCTCATGTACTGTGGTGCTCCTATGTTGGGTGCATAAATATTTACAATTGTTATATCTTCTTCTTGGATCGATCCCTTGATCATTATGTAGTGTCCTTCTTTGTCTCTTCTAACAGTCTTTATTTTAAAGTCTATTTTGTCTGATATGAGAATTGCTACTCCAGCTTTCTTTTGGTTTCCATTTGTATGGAATATCTTTTTCCATCCCCTCACTTTCAGTCTGTATGTGTCCCTAGGTCTGAAGTAGGTCTCTTGTAGACAGCATATATATATATATATATATATATATATATATATATATATATATATATATATATATCCTGTTGTTGTATCCATTCAGCCAGTCTGTGTCTTTTGGTGGGACCATTTAGTCCATTTACATATAAGGTAATTATCGATATGTATGTTCCTATTACCATTTTCTTAATTGTTTTGGGTTTTTTATTGTAGGTCCTTTCCTTCTCTTGTGTTTCTTGCCTAGAGATGTTCCTTTAGCATTTGTTGTAAAGCTGGTTTGGTGGTGCTGAACTCTCTCAACTTTTGCTTGCCTGTAAATGTTTTAATTTCTCTATCAAATCTGAATGAGATCCTTGCTGGGTAGAGTAATCTTGGTTGCAGGTTTTTCTCCTTCATCACTTTAAATATGTCCTGCCAGTCCCTTCTGGCTTGCAGAGTTTCTGCTGAAAGATCAGCTGTTAACCTTACAGGGATTCCCTTGTGTGTTATTTGTTGTTTTTCCCTTGCTGCTTTTAATATGTTTTCTTTGTATTTAATTTTTGATAGTTTGATTAATATGTGTCTTGGCGTGTTTCTCCTTGGAGTTATCCTGTATGGGACTCTTTGTGCTTCCTGGACTTGATTAAGTATTTCCTTTCCCATATTAGGGAAGTTTTCAACTATAATCTTTTCAAATACTTTCTCAGTCCCTTTCTTTTTCTCTTCTTCTTCTGGGACCCCTGTAATTCAAATGTTGGTGAGTTTAATGTTGTCCCAAAGGTCTCTGAGACTGTCCTCAGTTCTTTTCATTCTTTTTTCTTTATTCTGCTCTGCCGTAGTTATTTCTACTATTTTATCTTCCAGGTCACTTATCCATTCTTCTGCCTCAGTTATTCTGCTATTGATCCCATCTAGAGTATTTTTAATTTCATTTATTGTGTTGTTCATCATTGTTTGTTTCATCTTTAGTTCTTCTAGGTCCTTGTTAAATGTTTCTTGCATGTTGTCTATTCTATTTCCAAGATTTTGGATCATCTTTACTATGATTATTCTGAATTCTTTTTCAGGGAGACTGCCTATTTCCTCTTCATTCGTTAGGTCTGGTGGATTTTTATCTTGCTCCTTCATCTGCTGTGTGTTTTTCTGTCTTCTCATTTTGCTTATCTTACTGTGTTTGGGGTGTCCTTTTTGCAGGCTGCAGGTTCATAGTTTCTGTTGTTTTTGGTGTCTGTCCCCAGAGGCAAGAGTTGGTTCAGTGGGTTGTGTAGGCTTCCTGGTGGAGGGGACTAGTGCCTGTGTTCTGGTGGATGAGGGTGGATCTTGTCTTTCTGGTGGGCAGGTTCACATCTGCTTGTGTGTTTTGGGGATGTCTGTGGACTTATTATGATTTTAGGCAGCTTCTCTGCTAATGGGTGGTGTTGTGTTCCTGTCTTGCTAGTTGTTTGGCATAGGGTGTCCAGCACTGTAGCTTGCTGATCATTGAGTGAAGCTGGGTGTTGGTGTTGAGATGGAGATCTCTGGGAGATTTTTGCCATTTGATATTACATGGAACTGGGAGATCTCTTGTGGACCAACGTCCTGTATTCGGCTCTCCCTCCTCAGAGGCACAGGCCTGAGACAGGCTTGACCTGTGGAGCACCAAGACCCTGTCAGCCACATGGCTACTGACCACTTGTCTGAGAGTTCACTAGCCCTCTCTGATTCTCAGTTTTTCCATCTAGAAATTTCCAAGGAAATGACTCACTCTCGAATGCTACACGCTCTCTTAAGTGTCTCCCAAGATGCACGTGTTGCATATTTGGGTCAGGATATTTCTCCCTCTGTTCTCAGACCACTTCCATGCCCAGATCTGACATCAGCCTGACTTTAGAGATGGCCCGTGGCTGCAGGCTGCCACCACTGGAGAAGCAGGGAGCAGGGCTGCAGAGAGGCAAGGAGCCACACCTGTGGCTACTCGGGCTCTTGGTGGCCTTAGATATATTCTATGTTTGCCACCCTAACAAATAGAGAATGTAAACTTTCCCTAAGAAATTATCCTGTGTGTTTCAGCACTTTATACAAATTTTGCTGAGATTAAGGAAAATTATAGTTTCCATTTCTTTGTCTTTGATCTACAAAAGTACAGAAAAGTACTAGGTTTAGTTGGTCACCAGAAAATGGTTTAGGCAGTTACAATTGACAATGAATTACTCCTTTAAAGTAGATCTTAAATAATGGAAATGTTCTTTTCTTTTTGGAAGCTGGTTATCAACTAAGACGAATCACTAGTAATGTTTACTTCTTTGTGAATCAACAGGAAAACCATAAACAAGTCTCAAAGGGGACTGATGAACAAGGTTTCAAGGACATTACTGCTCCTGCCTGAAACCATAACCAACTGAACACCTGAAAATATGGAATTCAGAATTTCAGTGTTTCCTCAAATACAAAGTGCTCACAAAACAACTTAAGGCAGTTACAATAAGTCAGTAATATAACAAATCTTGAAAGCAAAACTAACATCTCAAAAAAGAAAGGTGACAGTCCCTGTTATGGATTGAATTGTGTCCCCTCCTCCCAAATTCATGTGCTAAATCCTAACACCCATATCTCAGGATGTGACTGTATTTGGAGATAGGGACTTTAAAGAGGTAATTAAGATAAATGTGGTCATTGGGGTGAGCTCAAATCCAATGTGGCTGGTGTCCTTACAAGAAAAGGGGATTATGACACAGACATACACAGAGGGAAGAAAGTGAGAGGGCAAAGGGAGAAAATGGCAAATCTACAAGCCAATGAGAGAAGCCACAGTATGACATCTCTCCCTGCTGACACCTTGATCTTGGACTTCTGGCCTCCAGAATTGTGAAGAAATAAATTTCTGTTGTTTAAGTCACTCAGTCTGTAGTATTTGTTATGACAGCACTAGCAAATGAATACAGTCTCCTATACCAAAAACCTTCCCAAAAAGTTCATACAAAGGAAGGAGAACCATGACTCTTTCTCTTGGATCCATGAATTCTATTTGATTGTGCTTATAATTTTCAAAGCATCTTCATGTCTGTCATCTCCTGTGTGCCTCCCAACAAACTCATTTAATGGGAGGAGAGGTTGAGACTGAGAGGAGAGCCTAGACTTGCTCAATGACAGACTAAATCAGCACCAAGCCTCTTGATTAACTTGCAAGGGCAGCAGCTAAGGTTGAGGAGGATAGGTAGACCAGTACTCCACATTACTGATTAGTGAGGGAGGGTGAGGCACCAGGTGACTGGGTGACCTGCCCAAGGCCTCTCCAGCAGGAAGAGGCTGCTGGGGCCTGAAGCCAGGTCTTCAGACTTGACCTTGTGACATTCCCACTGCCCTATAAGAAGAAGATATTCACTTCCTGTGCAGTCCCCAAATGATTCCTAGCTTCCTTCTTCTCTTTCCTTCCTCCTACCTTACCAATGAAATGTCAGCTCTCAGGACTACAGGGAGGACAACTGGGTAGGCATATACTTTATAAGTTTTGACAGAAGTCTTTAATACCACAAAGAAAAATTTGTATATCCATACATGTATAACTTTTGTTCCTAATGAGAAAGAAAGGGTCAATCTCTATGTGATAAAAACAAAAATAAGTAATAATAACAGATAACACCACCCCCTTCCGAAACACACACATGCTGTTATGCCTTTTTAGGGAGGGAATAGATTGCTCTGCATCTAAAAGTTCATCTAAAAAGACAGGCTTATAATGGGGTTGAGGGTATCCAGAGATTTGAATAACCACAGAGAATTTGCAGGAGAGAAAGGGATATCTAATAAAGAACTTTAAGAAGTATAGTTTATAATGTACTATGTAAACTCCATTGTGTAATTCCCATTTGTATGTCTTCAAATACTTTTCAGTAAGGGACTACATTACTTTTCAATAACTTTTGGAGCTGGAATTGTTTTTCTTTCTTTCCTTCTTTCTTTCTTTCCTTCCTTCTTTCTTTCTTTCCTTGTTTTCACGTGTAATACCAAACTCGGACCAGTCTTAAAATGGGCCAATTTTATTTGAATCACAATTCTTTTCCCTTAGGTTCACTGAGGAGTGACTGAGAGTAAGGATTCAAGCATGCAAGATACTGGTAACCAATCAGAAAGATCTGGAACTCTTCAGATCCCAAGATGTGATTCCTGCACAAAGTCTTCTGGATCAGCTAATACTTCTTAACAAAAGTCACTTTTAGGACTAAAAAGAAGTATTAGTCTGTCTGTCTTTCTTTCTCTCTCTCTACCTCTCTCCTTTCTCTTTTACCATCTATCACTCTATCCATTCATCCAACCATCCATCCATCTGTCTGCTTTCATATCTGTCTATATATTCAATTGAGACATTTTTCTTCATTGACTTTTTTTTAATTTATTTATTTTATTTTATTTTTTATTATTATTTTTTATTTTTGGCTGCATTGTGTCTTTGTTGCTGTGCACAGGCTTTCTCTAGTTGTGGCAAGCAGGGCCTACTCTTGGTTGTGGGCTTCTCATTGCAGTGGCTTCTCTTGTTGCGGAGCACAGGCTCTAGGCACGTGGGCTTCAGTAGTTGTGGCTCGCGGGCTCTAGAGAGCAGGCTCAGTAGTTGTGGCACACGGGCTCAGTTGCTCCACGGCATGTGGGATCTTCCCAGACCAGGGCTTGAACCCGTGTCTCCTGCATTGGCAGGCGGACTCCCAACCACTGCACCACCAAGGAAGCCCTTCATTGACTTTTGGTTTACAAAAGTTTCCCCCATGAAAGTTCCAAATGAGAAAAACTATCCATAATTAAAATAAGACAGTGTAAAAATCAGAGCTCCTGTTTATATCTCAACTTTCCCCACTTGCTGATAAGTGACTCACTGTCTCTCACCTACATGAAATAGAGCCAAGGGGTGAAGGAGCTAAGGATGACACAATCTTTAACCAAAACGGAAAAAAAAAAAAAGAAAGAAAGCTTTAAAAAGAAGTTCCCAACTATCCTAAATGTTTTATCAGAATCTTCTTTTAGTCTTTTTAATATGGTTCATTCCCATTTATAAAATGAAACCATTCAGAAAGCCATCAAATCCAGCCAGAGATTCCAAGAGAGGATGGGGAGGGTCTCGGTTGAAAGGATGCTTCTGAAGACTCCTTCAGCAAGTCCCTAGGTAATTGTCTGAGAATCTAACATGCTATTTGCATGAGACTCGAGGGCATTCCAGGTGATCTCCAGAGACTACACTGAGATCCCACGTGACCTTCATCAGTTAAGGAGTCCAGCAAGAAGGCCATAGCCTAGAGTTAGAGTGCACCTGCATGATAATGCTTAGGAAGTGACAGACTTGGGACTCTGATGTCAGACACTAGTCAGCAGGTCTTTCAAAGTGAGAAGCAGACCTCAAGGAAAAAGCCCCTGAAGAGGAGTCAGAATTTCCCAGCCAGTAAGACTCTTAGATTAGGCCGTTTTCCTATTGTGTAGCTGTGAGAGAGCGAGATCACCCTCTGAGCATGGGAAGGGAGGCTCCCCTTTCCAGCAAGGTCACTCGTTCTAGCTAGCCCAAGAGCTGTGGGCACCTGTTCGTTCTTTATTTAGTAATAGTCCACTTTGCAATCTACTTGCTATTCTAAACTGTCTCCTCTATTTTTATCCCTGACTGGATTCCCTGACTCATGCTGCCTCCATCCTGACCCTCTCATCCACTCCACCCTACTCTGAACATGCTTCCATCAATAAATACAAATATTTTAGTAGAATAGCTGGTTGTCCTTGGCTGAATTCCCCTCATACTTAGACCATGTGGCTACCCTTGAATTCCTCCCTGGTTTGACTTAATCATGTAGAGGGCTTTTTCTAGAGCACTTTCCTCAGACACATCCTTCTTTGGAAAATGTTAGTCTTAAAATAATTCCCAGTTCATTGCTCATCTTTTCCTGAAAATAGATCCTCTCCTAAGTCTCTAAGGTGTTTTTGGTCTTTAAAAGTATCTAATGCTTGTTAAAAGCATTTTAATCATCAAACAATTGAAACAAGACCCTATGGATTCTTGATGCCAAATAATGGGCTAATGACTCTCACATCAGTATTTTTAGCTCATAGTTCTCTCCTGAACTTCAGACCATATAGACAAGGAAGCATTCCATCCTAGTTATTAGCCATGCCCTTCATATTCCACATGTCCCAAGCCCACCTCCTTTTTCTCCTCCAAGTCTTCCAATATTCCTTCTTGCTCCAATGGAAGCTATATATCCTATTTTTTATATTTCACTTTAGGTATAAGTAATGAACATATAAACATGTATTGTTTACAATATAAATACATTATATCAGATGGTGAGAAGTACCAAGAAAGCAGCATATGGTGGCAGGGGAAAGGGGAGCTGTCAGTGGTAGAAAGCCTCACTGCTAACTGACATTTGAGCAGAGACCTGCAAGACCTGAAAGCCCGGTGGCTTTTGGGAAAAACCCAAAAGAGAGTGGCTGTTGGGAAAAGGGAATTTTTCATACAGAAGAAAAAACAACTGCAAATGCCCTGAGAAAAGGGGTGGAAGCAAAGAGGAGTGGGGAGGTCATATATTGACTTTGGGATGTCAATTATTACATGACATTAGAGATAATGGCCAATAATATAAGAGAAAGGAATATGTTGCTTAAGAATTGAAAAGTAAGGAATAACCCAGTAGAACTAATAAGGCTTCAGAATAACTGCAGAATTCAAGGCTAACATTTTCCTCTCCCCTATGGGTTGGCACACTTTTTCTGTAAAAAAGCAAGTTAGTAAATATCTTCACCTTTGCAGACCTTAAGGTCAAAATGCCATTGTGGCATGAAAACAATCATAGACAGTATGTAAATGAATGGACAAGACAATGTTTCAATAATACTTTACTTACAAAAACAGGTGGTAGATCAGATTTGGCCCCTAGGTCATAGTTTGCCAACCTCTTCTCTACATCAACAACTACCAAGCAGAAAATGGTATAGAAATGAAATTATTTTCACAATAACAATGAAACTATAAAATTTCTAGGAAATAATTAAAATGATACAGTACAATACCTTTTCAGAGAACATTTTAAAAGGCTTGTAAAGACATTAAGAAAGATGTGAATAAGTGGAGAAATATATCATGTTCACAAATGGGCAAATTTCATAGTAAAGTTGTCAGTATTCCTCCAAAATAATCTCTGAATTTATTGTAATCCAAATAAAAATTTTAGCAACATTTTTCAAAATATGTAAACACTTACTCTAGAATTAATATGGAATATAAAATCTATGAATAGCTCAGCAAGGCTAAAATAAGAGCAAAGAGAGGTGCTATTTCTGCTAGATATTAAAGTAACAATGCCTTAGTAATAAAAAGAAAATGATATTGATGGAAAACAGACAAATAAATCAATGAAAGTGAAAAGAGAGCTAATATGTATGCATATATATTATATATATTGTATAGATATATAATTTTATATGTATATAAACTTAATATATGATAAAAGGAGCATCAAAACCATTGGAGAACAATTCATTGTTTAGTAGATTATGTTGGGAAATCTCACTCAGTATATATAGATAAATAAACTGAATCTTTACTTATATAAAGATGAACACTAGATTAAATATATAAATATAAAATTATGAAGTCAATATAATAAATGCAGAGGTTATATCTTTGTGATCTTGTGGTAGAAAAAATATGTAGTTAAACAAGACATACAAGATATGCTTATCAAATTAATAAATTGGACTATATCAAAATGAGGGATCTCTCTTTTATAAAAATACTATAGGAAAAGTTAAAAGATTACAGAATGGCAGAGATACCAATAATATCTAAAACTGCCAAAGGATTAATATCTTAAAAATAGGAAACCTTTGCAAATCAAAAGAAACAGAAAATGGACAAGCACTAGAATAAGAATCATACAAAAAGGAAACTGAATGGGTAAGAAATCCTCAAACTCATCAGTAACAAAAGAAATGCAGATTAAACAATGAGACACCATTTCAGAGCCATCAAAATAGAAAAATTTTAAAATTTGGATGCTGCCCAATACGGATGAGAACATGTGTAAACTGGAAGCGTCATGCATTACAGATGAGAGCAGAAGATTCCTATTGCCCTGAAGAACAATCTGATGGTACTTAATGAAACCCATCATGCAAAAATCCCAGAGTCCCAGCAGTCTCACACTTGGCTATAAATCTCAGGGAAATGCTCTCAAAGTCCACTATGTAACATTTGCAAGTGTATTCATTGCAGCATTATTTGATTCCTGGAAATTGGAGGCAATTTAGTTGTCTACCACAAAATGCCACATATGCACATTAAAACTCTTACAAATATTATATTTTAGAAGGATAAAAACATATCCAAAAATTAGATGTCCATCAGAGAAGAGAATGTGCTTGGGGGGATCAGGAAAATGTGGATAAAGAAAAGGAGACCGGAAAGGTCTGTATTGCACTGAGCATGAGGGGGTGTCATCAACTGAGGGCATGATCAACTCTTCACATGAGGTTCAATGACAGAAAATGTATGACTTCTGTATAACAAAAAAGGAATATTAAAAATCATACCAGGTGTAAATCTGGTATCAAATGATAAAACTAAGGAACATAGGGTAACTGATAAGAAAACAGCCTCATCACAGGTGAGGTGCAGAAAAGAAAATAGATTATTTGAAGGAAGACACTGAATAATTCCAATGAAGCCTTGATTGCTGCAAAGGTTGATGTAATCCCTTCTGGACTCAGGAAAGTAAAGTTCTAAGGCATACTATTAATAATTCAACCCAAATGGACCTTACCTACCTGCTGTTCACCAACCCTTGAAAACTATGCAGAACAGGTGTAATATGAATGAGAGTGTTGTGTGTATATAAACCAAGTAATTAAATAGTAAAACAATCAAAGTAATGCAATTAATATTTTAACATTTGGAACTTGGATCTCTTGGAGAGTCATATTAAACTTTATCCACCTTTGATGTCTTATATTTAAACATAAAATTTACCTTTTACTTTCCAAGTTTGTAGCTAAAATCCCAGCCATGGGCAGTCCTTTGCCACCAGATGTTGAAGAGGATGAAATATGGGGTATTGGGTTTCCTGATGCAGAGAGGGAGTAGAGAAGATCTAGAGAGACTGAGAGGTTGGCCTGTCCTTAGCGGAGAAGGACTCAGGTCCTGAGATTAGAATTTTATTTTCAGCAGTCCATGTTCTGGAACAAATCTTATCTAAAACATAAAAATATTTGTTATCATTTGAATCTGGAATCTGCTAAGATGGATAGGTCTGGTGGAATGGGAGAAGCCCCAAAATATTCAACTCATTTATTTTATTCATGGGGTACTGACAGCTGAATGCCATCCTACAATCATGAGTCTCCAATCTTGCTTAGGGGCTAGGCTTTTAGAGGCTAATGTACATCTAGTCCCTCATGCATGCATACACTGTCCAATGAACAACCAAACCAAACTGCTAGATTTAAGTCCATCACTAACCTCTGCAGATATGCAAATTAACACACACTGATACTCAAATATTTATTGTTATTAAGAATAAATTACAAAATATGAACCAGCTAGAGAGACTCTATTTAGAGAAATTCCAAGACAATACCACTGAACCTCTTACAAATATATGTGTTTCTTTACATTGTTGATCAATTTGATCAGGAATTTTAGGTTCCACAGCTGTGATCTCTTTCTGCCAGGCCAAATTTCCTTTTACTGACTTAAATATTGGCTACAGAGGGGAAAAGCATAAGAAATATAATGATATGACCCTATAGGTGGTTCAAAAAAAGAGAGGCATAGTCCTGCCTGAATCAGTATCACTAATGTAGCTTAACCATACCAAGAGGGCAAGGATTTGTGTCTGGAGATACTAAATATAGATGTTTTTGCATGAATGGATTCCAGTTTTTAAAAATCCTTTTTCATTTAAAAATATAAACTCCACATCTCATTTTCTGACTTATTTTATTTTCTCTTTTCCTTGGTATTCCTCCAGTATCTCTCTAACAACATCTTTGTCTGCCCCCAATATACACACCAATAACAAAAGCAGCTGATTTCTCTCATCCTTAAGCTCAGCCTGATTTGCTGAAAATGCATCACAGAGGAATTTTCTAGAGAGAGAGAGACTTTGGAGTCTTGGAGGATCAGTTCTTGTTCTTTAGAAATGAAAACTGTAGAGATGAAAATATATCCACAAAAATCAGACATTCACTCTTTAGAATCATTTTCTACCCTGGAAGATAGCAAGGAGCAAGCACTGAGCAAAGATACAAGCATCTTTGTTGAACATATTTTATTTAACCAGTAATTTTGTGATCATTAAAATAACAACAACAACAATCAGTGATCTTGTGAACTTTAATCAACCCCCAGGACAAGCCCATAATTTTTAATTAGCTCAGAGTACGCTGACCTATATAGAAAATGTGTCCATCTAAAACTCTTTACTGTGTGGAAATCTATTTCATAACAGCAAGCTCAAACACTAACGGAACCTCCAGTGTACCACGATTACCTTTTGGAGTGTGCCACCGTTGGCAAAATCAAGGAACTCTTGAAAACCTAGAAAGGACAAGCAAATAAGAAACTTCAAGAGATCATACTACATATTTAAGTCAACCAAACAAAGCTTCTTTATACCTAGACAAAATCCCGGTGCATCAGAAATCATGATACCTTTTTAAAAAGTGTCAGTTAACATTTTTGGTGATCTTTTGAAATTGTTTTATGACATTTTTTTTTAACATCTTTATTGGGGTATAATTACTTTACAATGGTGTGTTAGTTTCTGCTTTATAACAAAGTGAATCAGTTATACATATACATATGTTCCCATATCTCTTCCCTCTTGCATCTCCCTCCCTCCCACCCTCCCTATCCCACCCCTCCAGGCTGTCACAAAGCACCGAGCCAATATCCCTGTGCCATGCGGCTGCTTCCCACTAGCTATCTACCTTACTACGTTTGTTAGTGTGTATATGTCCATGACTCTCTCTCGCTTTTATGACATTTTTAAGAAATCACCATAGACCAGTAATTAGCTCAACTAGCTCTCTGACAAACATACATTCAAGCTATTCAACATTAAAATTCTCTGAATTATTTAAATATGTTGAGGTCACTTCCAGTATTTGCCTAGAAGTCATAAAATTACATATATGTATGTTTGCATATTTTCATGTGGGTATATATGTGTATATACCCACATGAAAATATGCAAACATACATATATGTAATTTCATATATATGTGTATATATATGAACATAGTATGTATATATATGTATATATGTGCGTTAATGTATAGGTATATTTATGTGTGTATGTATATATATGTGTGCATACATATTTAATGTTTAAAATATCTTTAACTGCAAAAACAGCAACAAAAAAGTCAAATCCAATGTTTGTTTAGGGCAAAGTTAAATCCAGACTCCCAAGTCTTAGCATATTAATGCTTTCCAGCTAGAAAGATCACATGTCAGAAGAATTAAGCGTCCACAGTTCTTGCAGGTGTATTAAGGCAAAATGAAACAAGAATTCTTACTGTTGTCTGTGTTGGATGCCTCTCCTTATAGCAACTCTTTTTCAGGCAACTATCCCTTAGCTCATTATTTAGATTTGCCACCTAAGAGATTTCCTTCCCCCTCTCCAAGTGTCTGATTGCATTTGTTCTAGCAACTTAACTGCAGTGTCATTATTACATGATTCTTCACATAGCCAAAGGTTAAACTTGCTTTAAAGTCTACAGTAGGTTTCAACTCTGTGGGCAGCATAATAAAAGAGATCCAAATAGACAAATGTGCTATCAATATTTTATATTTGTGAAGGAAATGGTAGTCGCTCTTGGCTTTCTCTGAGTCCGTCTGAAAGGATGTGGTTTTTAAACAAGAGAGCCATTTCACAACCAAACTCTAATTTTAATTCAGAGTGTGCCACTCAGTGTTCCACCCCTGTACTACTTTTGTTGGTGTGTAATTCCTAATAAAATTTCTAGGTGAAGGACATTCCTGACACTGCAAATTGTCATAGGTAATTCAGACTCAACGTGCACAGATCCAAGGTCCCCACAGTCCACAAAATCTGTTCATTGACCTCCTGTGTTCCTTGCCTCAGTGAATGACTCCACAGCAGGCGGTGGCCCAAGACAGAAACAAGGATGCCACTGTTGCTTCTACTGTTCCTTTTTCCAACATCAGTTTGATTACCAAGTTTCTCAGTCACTCTCAGCCCCTCACTAGCCTTCTAATTCAGGTGGTCATCATCAGCATGATGTCACCATCATTTCTCACTTTCTTAACGACAGTCTCCTATCAGGTTTCCCATTCTTGGTTCCCTCACATCCATCCTCTATTCTATTGCCAGTCATCTTTCTTACATGTGAATCTAGTCAGTTATTCTTCAGCTTTAAGCCCTTCACTAGTCTCCATTGCTTCAGGATATAATACATACTTCTTATCATGAGTTGCAGCGTACTTTATGATCTCTTATCTTTTATAAACTCTTCCCTTGAATTCCATTCTCTGTGGAAGATATTATCACACTTAATATAAAGATAATCAAATTAGGTTTCTATAATGTTGGAAACCCAGATTTGGGTCACACAGCCAGGAATTATTGGTGTTAGAGCTGAATTGACATTAGAAGTCTGAATAAAGTCTTTAGAAATGCAATTCAGTTTGAATTTGTTTTTCCTCAAGAGGTCATGCATTCTAGGGTTCCATTTAACATACCTCTGATCTCATATACAGAACAACATGGGTCAATTTCATTAGAATGTTACTTGTGTATGAATTATTAGAGCACCCTTACCTGTTATCTTAGTTCTGTTTTCAGGAGAACCTGATGAAGGATTTGTGTGCAGGAAATTTATTTGGGAGGTGAGCCCAGGGAGCAGGGGTGGGGAGGGGCAGGAGGCACAGAAGGAGGACAAGCCAATAGAAGTATGTGTTAACAATCCTGTCATCAAAAAACCTACCAACAATAAATGCTGGAGAGGGTGTGGAGAAGAGGGAACCCTCTTGCACTGTTGGTGGGAGTGTAAATTGATACAGCCACTATGGAGAACAGTATGGAGGTTCTTTAAAAAACTAAAAATAGGGCTTCCCTGGTGGCGCAGTGGTTGAGAGTCTGCCTGCCGATGCAGGGGACACGGGTTCGTGCCCCAGTCTGGGAAGATCCCACATGCTGCAGAGTGGCTGGGCCCGTGAGCCATGGCCGCTGAGCCTGCGTGTCCGGAGCCTGTGCTCCGCAACGGGAGAGGCCACAACAGTGAGAGGCCCGCGTACCGCAAAAAAAAAACAAAAACAAAACAAACAAACAAACAAAAAACTAAAAATAGACCTACCATATGACCCAGCAATCCCACTCCTGGGCATATACCCTGAGAAAACCATAATTCAAAAAGAGTCATGTACCACAATGTTCATTGCAGCTCTATTTACAATAGCCAGGACATGGAAACAACCTAAGTGTCCATCGACAGATGAATGGATAAAGAAGATGTGGCACATATATACAATGGAATATTATTCAGCCATAAAAAGAAACAAAATTGAGTTATTTGTAGTGAGGTGGATGGACCTAGAGTCTGTCATACAGAGTGAAGTAAGACAGAAAGAGAAAAACAAATACAGTATGTTAACACATATATATTGAATCTAAAAAAAAAAAATGTCATGAAGAACCTAGGGACAAGAAGACGGAAATAAAGACACAGACCTACTAGAGAATGGACTTGAGGACACGGGGAGAGGAAAGGGTAAGCTGGGACAAAGTGAGAGAGTGGCATGGACATATATACACTACCAAATGTAAGATAGATAGCTAGTGAGAAGCAGCCACATAGCACAGGGAGATCATCTCGGTGCTTTGTGAGCACCCAGAGGGGTGAGATAGGGAGGGTGGGAGGGAGATGCAAGAGGGAAGAGATATGGGGATATATGTATATGTATAACTGATTCACTTTGCTATAAAGCAGAAACTAACACACCATTGTAAAGCAATTATACTCCAATAAAGATAAAAAAAGATAAAGTCATGTAATAATGATATATATATATAAAAAAAAAATTCCCATGCTATGACAATGGGTCTCAGTTCTCACAGGAGAACGTACTGGATACCTCCTAGAATTGCTACCTGATGGGGGAAAGACAGAAGGAATTTTCCATTAACTTCTGGCCCCATTGGTTGAGAGTTGCCTTCAGGAGTGTTAATTGCCCCAAGGTTCCGAGTTGTAACATATGTGATAACCAAGCAAGACCCTGCCAGTTCCTGAGCTCCGCAGAGCCCTAGGGCAGGAAGCAGAAACAGGCAGCACATACATGAAGCCTCTGCTCAAGGGTTTCTCCCTCCCTTCTGTGAGTCAAGCCTGCATAGACCTGTGTACAATACACAGCTGAAGTCGGAGATGGTGGCAGCCAGGATGAATCTGGGCAACAGAGGCATCTAAGACACCCATTCCCAGAACATGAAACAATTAAGAAATAGAATGACATTCTATTCACTAATATTTTTAGACTCACACAAATTTCAAGTAATAGGTTATAGATTAGTACAAATACAGTTTTCACTGATTTTTCTCTGCAGAAAACAAAGACTATTGAATTATGTGTAGGTGGTTCTATTAAGTGACTCATTTGTTGCAAATAAGTACCAGGTGCTTAGTTGAAAAACTAGAGCTAATCAATAAATAATTCTCTCTGGAAAGGAGGCAGAATTCTCTATTTCAATAATAGTCCATTTATAGATACGTTAAATATTAAAAACTCTGGACCCAAAATTAATCATACAGGAAATGATTTTAGCCATATTTTAGAACATTGGAAATCATATGACTGATATTTTCACTACTCTTTATTCTATGTCAATTCTTAAGCTACTTTGCTTATTTACATAGGGCACAAGAATATGCCAGCATAAACTGTAACTTTCAAAAATGAAATCCTTCATATATTTTTGGACCATGAAGTCTTTATATCTATTTCACCTCATTCTAAAATGTACGTTAATATATCCATAAACTAAAGATAAAGGTAAGATATAATTAAAATGTTAACAATAGTTATTGCCTTGGGATGAAATTAAAAGTTTTAATTTCTTCTTTGTGTTTTTTGGAATTTTCTATAATTCTTTCATGTTATTTTTGTAGTAAGAAACAATCTTACACTATACATCATTTTTTAAAGGTCAAATTAAAAAGACAACACTTTGGTAGCGATTTTTAACTCAAATGTGGCCAAAGATGTTTTTTATGAAAAATTGTTACAACATAGCTCATGCATGTAGAGAATTTTCCATCACAATGAAAAAGAATCAACCATTTGATTTTACCCTAAGTTAACTTCTTTCCAGGGATATTAATACCTTAGGTTTAGAGAGAGTCCAGGAGATGCTGAACTACATGTACAAAGAAAGGGGGAAAATACAACATTTTCCTTTTTCCAGGATAACTTTCAGACAGGAATGTGGCATGAATTACAAAATTCCACTGATCTTACTTTTGACTATATAGGGACAAAGATATCACTTGTCATTTCATGTCTGGATTGATGATGACCTCCTAGTTTCTGGGTAGATTTATACCATATTCTCCTGTTAGGAATGTTCTTCTGGCTCTACTCCTCCACATTTCTCCTCCTGTACAGATGGAAAATTCCAGAAATGTACCAGAAACGTCTTACATGAGGGGTTGGTGAACTCATTAATCATTAACCACTGTAACCTCACCAAACCAGCTAGAAAGAGACAAGGCTGATAGGCAGAGCTGATAATTTCATCAGGCTCACTGCTTACCACCAGCAAATCCTAGGTAGATCTGTAGGTAGTTAATCCTGCATCAATTCCCAGGCCTTTCTCCTTTTCCAGAAACTCCTGGCATTTGTCAGCTGTCATTGCACTTGTAGAGCTGCAGCTCTTTAATGTCGTGCTCTTCCCCAGCTCTGGCTGCAGACTGGAACTCAGCCTACCTGGCTCCCCTGTGCCATGCTGCTTTCAACGTCAACCATGTAGGCCCTTTTGGTTTGTCAGGGTTTGGGGAGGGGGGCGATTTGCTTTTTTTGCTTTGTTTTGTTTTACTTTTAATCTTGAGAAAATTAGGGGCAAGAGAAATAAATAAGAAACAAAGTCAAATTTCTGATAATCATGATTCTTACCTTACAAGGCTGATTATATTACTGAGATGGTCTTGTTCCATCTTCTGCCTTCATTCCTCAAGTTGGGGCTCTCCAAATATCCTCTCATTTTTTGACTCTCTCATTAGAGAAGGAAACGAAGAACCTTCTCTATTTGAAGTCTACACTTCTGTGTATGTTGGCAAGCAAAGAAATCAGGACAGAACAAGTATGCCCTTTGTCTTTGGTGAGTAATTTACCTTTCTGTGAACTTCCGTACTGGATAGCAGAGGCCTTACCTAAATTCCCAACCCCCTTATCACTATATGCTTCTAAATACTCTATATTTTTCCTTTATAGTAGGGTTCCTCAACCTTGGCATTACTGACAGTTTGGGCTGGGTGTTTCTTTGTGTGGGGAAGGGGGCTGTCCTATATATTGTAGGATGCTGAGCAACACCTCTGGCCTCTACCACTAGATACCAATAGCACCCTAGTCATTTGTGACAACAGTGTCTCCAGGCATTACCAAATGTCTTCTTGGGGGCAAAACTACCCCTGATTGAGATCATAAACCACTTCTCTAGAGAACTCAATTAATCTGTAATTATATGTTTATTTGTGTGATTATAAATTATTTTCTCTTCCACTAGACTGTAAATTCCACAGCGGCAGGGATCATCTCTATTCTAAATTCTGTCCAACTTCTTTTCCTGGCACATAGTAGCCCCTCATTAAATATATATTGATTTAATTAATGAACAAATGATGTGGGTAGTTTTATGAGCTATTACAATAATTTCAAGAATTCCAGGGTTAATTAGTATCAGGAGAAAAATGATTATTCTGGCTATACAACAAAATGATATTTACAATTTGTAACAATATCTAAAAGACATGACATTTTGGAAAACATGTCATAACGTTTTTCTTATAATTTACAAACTTAAAATTCAGTTACATAAGATTTTTATATTATTTCAAAAACTGATTTGAACTTTAATCTTTGTTATATTTTTCCATAAACTATATCCTAATGTTTGTGGATGGGAGAGTACATTTATTAATACTGATGGCAGATTGATAGCTCAGTTCTCTTAAGGCATTTCATTCTTAAATTTAATATAATTTTTTAAAATTTTGATTACCAAATTAATATTTACTCTAGAAAATAAAGAATTCAAATCATACAAAATAAAGCTCCTGACTTTTCCATAAACCTGTGCTCTCCCCTGATTGCTTTAGAGTTTATATAGGCATTCATGAATAAATACATATATGTATTTGTTTCGTTGTTTTGTTTAAAAAAATGTTTTTACTTAAATGGTATGGTACCATACTTATTTTTCGGCAGCTTGCTTTCTTACTTAACAATATTTCCAGGATCCACATAGGTTTACCTCACTATTTTTACCTGATGCCTACTAGTTTATAGTATGGACTCACCATAGTTTATTTTTTAAAACAGCAATAAGATCAAGCATTAAGATGGTCATAAAGTTTATTTCCTCCATAGACATTTATCCCCTGACCCTTTCTTCTGTTTAGTTAGCAGCATTCATTGCTTCAGAGTGCTAACACACCCAAATGACCCAGTTAGTTCATTTCTTAACTTTTAAGCTTCTAAGTAAGCTTTGGAGAATCATGGCCAAAAATAGTCTTGAAAGTCATTTTTTCTTTTGACAAAAAGTTGTTTTTGTTTTTGCTTTTGTGCTTAGTTTTGATACTCAAAATTAAAATTCAGGCAGAGCTGAAAAAATTAAAATCCATAAACAATAGCTTGGAAAGAGAATAGCTGAAGAGGCAGAATAACTATGTCTCCTCCATCCCCACCCGCACAGGCACACCAGTTAATGTTGCTGGTCCTGGGGATGGAAGGGATTGGAAGGTCAGGTGTCCACTTGGGTCTTTGGGGATAGAACATTTTGACCAGGTACCATTAAATTAATAGAGGGAGGGAGGTCCCAGTGATCTACTACCTCATAACAAATTACCACAAAACCTTAGTGGCTTAAAACAGAATCAATTCTCTTATTACTTCTCAAATTTTCTTCAAGTCAGAAATTCAAGAGAGGTTTGGCTGGCCAGTCTTGGCTCAGGGTCCTCCCATTCAGCAGCAGCCAGACAGTGGCTTGAGCAGAACAGCAGTGGTGGCAGCTGGGTCTGGCCGGGCATCGGTCCCTCTTCACCAAGTCTCAGGGCCACCCGTGTGGTCTCTGTTACACACGTGCTAGTCTGGGCTTCCTCAGAGCAGAGTGACTTCAGTTCAGCCAGTCTCCTTACATGCCAGCTAAGAACTCCAAAGCCAAGTGTCCCAAGAGAAGGAGGCAGAGTGCGTGACTTTTTTACGACCTTGCTTGGAAGTCGCATAGCGTCATTTGTACCACACACGACCGGTTGAGGCAGTCATGAAGTCCTGCCTAGGTTCAAGGGAAGAGGACATAGACCCACCTGACCTGTGGTGAGAGGAATGTCAAAGTCTCATTGTAAGAAAAGCATGTGAATTGGGAGATATGCCTGTGGCTATCTTTTGAAAATACAGTCTGCCTCAGGGAAGAACAATAGAACGGCAGACCCTCAGATAAGTTTTGTGTTATCTGAGTGTAGAGAGAACTCATTCCCTGCTTCCTGTCTGGGACCCTGACAGGCAGTAGGCCCCTCACAGCTCTCTTCACTATCACAGCAAATGCAGTAGCAGTTGGCTAAAAATGACAAGTGTAGTTCCAAGAAGGGAGGGGCCCTGAGGCAGCCCTGACAGACCTCTTGCTGCCCATAGCCAGGAGGGAGAAGAGCTGGATTTTCCCATACCCCCCAGAAGATGGGAAAATACGCTAAGAGAGAGAGCATGGGTACAAGACAGCCTGCATAGTATGAAGGGACATTTTGGTTGTGAAGAGGGAATGGCTTTCTCCACAGGAAAGCCATGCCATCCTTGAACCGGAAGCAGATAGGGTGGCAGCCATCTAGGGAAGGCTGGGAGTGGGCTGGTGGGTGTGGTGAGAAGGGAGTGAATTCGCAGAAGAAGGTATAGCAGATGTCTATGCCTTGAAAATGGTATCACACCCTTCAGAAGATGCCAGTGTGGCCGACACCAAGCAATGCCTCCCTAACCCCAAGTCTGAAGCTCTCTTAGTACCTGGGATTTACCAGGCATTCCAGGGGGAAGGAAAGAGGAAGAAAGTCCTGAATCGACCAAGTTTGTCTGAAGTGATCAGAGTAAGTTTTCTGCCATCAGACTAAATGGGAACTTAACATTTTTATCTTCAGTTACAGAAAAATAAAGAACATTACCAATTTTGTTTTCATACCTGAGGTTTTGACTCGTAACAATCATACAAACTATATAACGATTCCTCATCAATGGATATTTTTAAATGTTTCAAATTTTTCACGTAAAAATTATGCTGCAATGACAATTTATATGTGCTTACTTATATACACGTCTATTTCTCTAGGAAAGATGCCTAGAAGTAAAAATTCAAATGATTCTTTGCGCTTTTCTACAAAGAGCTGTCCCACCCAACCATTTGCTTAGAACAACCTTTATCGTATTATTAGAATGTGAGTTTCTTGAAGACAGGGGCTTTTGTTTGTTCTGTAGTATTTGCACAATAAATATTTGTTGAACAAACTATTCACATTTTTGTGTCAAATAACTCTATGCTCTCTTTTCAAAATGTTTATTTTTGAGATAATCTCATGAGCCGCTTTTTCTCAAGACAGTATCCTATTTCCTGAGTAAAACTAATTCCAGAAGCAGACTATGAGCCAGCTAAGGAAGTTGGAGGAAGAATTTGGGTGGGAAGGGGGGGACAAGGATTACTGCTCAAGATTATCAAGTTTGATCACCAATGAAACTGCAATTTTTACAGCATGTTGCTGGGAGTCTTGAAGAAGTCTGGTTTTCTAGTAAGTCCTCTCAGCAGGTAACATATCTGCCTCCCCCACCCATCACCACCAATAAATTTTGCAGTAGTCATCACTGATAATTTAAACAGGGATTGTTTGGAACAAACTCTATCTACTTTAACTGAGAGGCAGAGGAGTAAGGCGGCCAGAAGGGAAGAAGGGACACCAAGGATATAATCTCACCTAACTTCATTTTGCCGGGGGCGCACCTTGCGTGAGATTAGAGATGACAGAGTTCAGATTTACAGAACTTCCGTTACTTGACAGATCTCATCTGTGAATATCATTAATTGTCTACTTCTCAGGTTTTAGTTTGCCAATCTGTCAGTCCAGGTGAAATAAATCCACCAGACAAGTGCTCTACCTAATTCTACTTGATATATAAAGCCTGCTACATTATTAGATGTCAGTAAGAGCTAAGTAATACCATGATGTTGTCATCAACATGTTCAGTTTTCACTTCGTTTTTAATCCAGGTCAGCCTAGGTGATTAGAACAGTGTTTGCCCTCTCAGTCACAGTGGAAACTGACTTTTAAAAATCTCCAACAAATGACTGTAAAAAAAAACAATGAAAATGCAGACCAGGCCATTTCTCAAATAAATATTAAAAATCTAGATAATTTTTTCAGTCAGTTTGTGATTTAAACTTTGAGCTAGATATAATTATGGAATAGATAGACCTTGGGGGGAAAAGAGATGGTAGGGAAAAATACATTGCAAGAGTATACTTGAGGCTGTTCTTGAGATTTTTGGTCTACAAATATGTTCTGTTTCTCTAAATCAATAAATATAGCAAAGGTCTCACACTAATATTCTCAGAGAAGAAAAATGCAAGGTTAGTGAAATAAATAAAAGGAAAATCTATATGAAAACTTAAATTGTTTTTCATTCTTATTTATTTCACTTTGTCAATTGACAAATCAATAGCAGATGAGTATATTTTAGCTTTGCCTGCAGACTAGTAATTTATTTTTTTCTAGATTTGGATTACAGGTGTGTTTCTAGTGAGGGAGGCCCTTAGCATTTCAAAAGGGTATTAATAAAGCAAGATGTTATCAGATTGAACTGACCTAGATGATCCCTTCTATTCACAGGGCTCATTCTTTGACAATCTCCAGGTCTCAGTTTAGATGCCATTCAATAATGACTGGATGTCAATGTGTACTGAGTGCTCACTAGGTGCCTCACAATTTACACGTGCTAACACATTTCATTCTAGTAACAACTTTATGAGTTAACCCCATTTTAGAGTGGAGGAAATTGAGGCACAATGTATATGTCCTTAGCTATTACACTGTATGTATGGAACAATAATAGAGGTAGCCTGGCTCCAAGGCTTATGCTTAACCATGGTGCAGTTAATCCCTCTAAGGTAATGATAGTGAAGAACGTTAAAAACAAGACTACCTTGATTCAAATCTTGGCGCTGATACTTGCTGTGTGATTGTAGGCAAATAATTAAGCTCTTGGTAGCTGTTGGCTCAGGAATAGCAATAGTACCTGCTTCACAGGTTGTTGTACAGACTAAATGTTAGAAGAGGAGAGCTTCAACAGTGCCTGGTGTTTGGAAACAATTTAATGAGGAATCCAACTCACAGATGTATTTCTTGAATGAAGAAGGCAATACACCAACATAAAAAAAATTTTTAAACAATTACTGAAGGTCTATGCAGATTCAAAAGAAGATCACATGTTAATACATGAAAGAAAAGAATGACATCTTACATAACAGATGAGTATTCTTCACAATTTACTGCTAAGTAGAATTTTACATATTTGACAAATATTATCCTCTGCTACACCTTGTGCTTTGGAATCATGATTAATGATGTCAGAAAAAGCTACCTATAAATCTCAAAGTATTACCTCTGACAGTGGCTCCTCAAAGTGGCTGAATCACCTACGAGCTCTTTAAAATCATGTATACCCTGGCCTTACTCCCAGAGACTCTGATTCTTCAGAACTGAAGGGGGAGCACCAAGGAATTTGCACTTGGTGTTTTGTTGTGTTGCTTTTTTTTCTTTATAATCTGAAAGTCACTGATTTAAGAGAGTTGGACACCACTTAGCTGCATTATGCTCCAGTCCCTCCCCTATTTTTCGAGTAATGCCAGGGAAAATCAGGCCACAGCTGCGCGATCACCCTACTACTGACTCTGTCCTGGGCTTTATTGATGTCGTTGCTCTTCTGTTCATGGATTTCCCACCAACTTTAGCTCTTTCTGCTGGGGATTAATAATATTGGAGATTTAAAAAAAAATACCAGATTAGAAACATATTAGGAACCTAGTATTTAATTTTATTGGTGACTAAAACTGTGGTTGAGGTTATTGACAAAAAAAGAGAAATGTTTTGGTAAGCACTAGTTTTTTAAGCAATTAAAGCAGGTAAATTATTCATTTCCACTAAATAATGTAGATACTACTCTGTTTCAGACACTAGCTTATTTTTTTCTTACATTAATTATTTTCTCTTCATAATAATCCTGTGAGGTAGGCATTATTTCACCATTTTGTTGATTAGGAAACTGACATTCATGATAACTTATTCAAGGTCCTGGCCAGTAAAGGCAGAGCTCAGATTCACGTCCAGATTTCTGAGTCCATGTTCAGAGCTGTTTTCCCTTCGCTAGATGAACAAGGGGTCATTTTTCTCTTCTGTGGTGAGAAATATATTAAACTAGGGTTTTTTCTAATGCATTATCAATTTTTATATTTTTTGTAACCTTACTTTTCAATAGACAGTCTTTTTTAGAATTACTCCACAGCCCCCACAAGGAGTAGGCAGTGAAAATTGGCAGTACAGTCCAGAGTCTGATTTAGTCAAACATCAATCCACTTGCAAAAGTCCTTGGAAAAGAAAAAGTGTCTTTTAACACTTTGCCAAGCACTGGAGAGGAGGCTGGTTTGAAGGTTATACGAGAGTTTTCTTCCCACAGTTCAGAACATTCTACTTCACAGCTTCAAACGTCACTACATAATTTTTTTCTCTCATTTGATTGCTTTTTAATACACATGGAGATGAAATTTTCCCCATAAGACACAGAAAACTGCTGGGTAGTCCTCCAAGTGGACCTAGTTGCTTGTGACCCTTCATTTTGGGTTAGGTGCCCTCCCACCTTGTTCTCAGAGGGACAGCAGTCTTGAAGCAGGATGTTATTTCTGTGCTCAGGAATTGAATTCAGCCACTAGTCCACCAGGGGCTAGAGGCTACAAGCAAAGTTCCCTGGCTCTTGCCCCATTTGATCACAAAATGTATTTCAAGGAGGCAAGAACAGGTACAAAGTATATTATTAGAGACATGGCACAAAGTATGGGAGAGAACACAGAGGAACTATTTATTTAAGTCAGAAGCAAGGCAGAAATAAACACCCGGAGAGGATTGCCAACGTCCTGAATGAGGAACGCAGTAAAGAGGTGATTTAAATCATCAGTCCCCAACCTTTTGGCACCAGGGATTGGTTTCGTGGAAGACAACTTTTCCAAGGACCAGAGGTGGTGGAGTGGGGATGGTTTCGGGATGATCAAGCGGATTACATCTATTGTGTACTTTATTTCTATTATTATTACATTATAATATACAATTAAATTATTATACAACTCACCATAATGCAGAATCAGTGGGAGCCCTGAGCTTGTTTTCACTTGACACCCACTGATAGGGTTTTGATATGAGTCTGCAAGCAGTTGATTTTTTATGGTCTCTGTGCAGTCAAACCTCTCTGCTAATGATAATCTGTATTTGCAGCCACTCCCCAGTGCTAGCATCACTGCCTCAGCTCCAACTCAGATCATCAGGCATTAGATTCTCTTAAGGAGTGTGCAACCTAGATCCCTCACATGTGCAGTTCACAGTAGGGTTCGCGCTTCTATGAGAATCTAATGCTGCCGCTGATCTGAAAGGAGACGGAGCTCAGGCAGTAATGGGAATGATGGGGAGCGGCTGTAAATACAGATAAAGCTTCGCTCACTCACCTCCTGCTGTGTGGCCTGGTTCCTAACCAGCCACAGACCACTACCGGTCTGTGGTCCAGGGGTTGGGGACCCCTGATTTAATTCACTTATGTAAGACAGTCCTTCCAGGTCTTTGTTTACATTTGGCCAATTACCTTGTTTCTTTTTTCACACCTGACCAGTCCTAGGACCCTTCCCAGCATGTGTGCGCAACATTTTGCTAAGATGGATTCCATCGCAGAGGCCTGTGGGTTCATGTCCACACTTATTATGGGGTGGTGCCCCCTCCTGTTTTGACCCCCAAGCCTTCCTGTACATGTGCAGACAGGGAAGTTTTCCTTGACTTCAGGAGTGGTCATCTTATCTCTTTACTTCAGCAGAGCTCAGCTTCTGCCATTAGCTTCGTCTTGGAGTGTCTGGGGGAAAACAAAGCTTCAATATTGCTTCACTTGACAAATACCAGCTGTCTGGCCCAGGGGCCCATCTATCTCCTACCTCAACCTGACTCGGGATGCTGTCACCAAAGAGGGGAACATTTGTAGTCTCTGACCAGGTGGCTTCTCTCCTGACAGCTACTGCTCCCCACACCTGCTCCAGTTCCTCTGACTCTGCTCATCCATGGGGTCTCTTGGCTGAGCAGATTGAAAATTATTCTTAAAATATATGATGAAGCACTTCTGACCCATTAATAAAATCTAGATGGGATGAGGTGGCTTAGTGACTGCGGTCAGTTTCCAGCTTCACCTCATTTTCCATTTTCATTCCTTAATTTATTCACTCATTCATTTATTCAGTACATACTTTCTAAGGGGAGCTGTGTGCCAAGTACTCTGTTAAGCACTAGGAATGATTAAGTATCTACTGTCTACCCTCAAGAAGCTGACCAAGAAGTGATTTATAAAAGCAGATTGATAGATCCAATAACGGTGCCTGTGAAGGGTACTGGGGAGCGGAGGCCCACAGAAGAGGTGCATCTCTCCCAGCCTGGGGCTGGACAGACGGTTACAGGGCAAAGTAGAGATTCAGGGGGAGGTTACCCCATAGTTCATTCTAGTAAGATGTGTGTGAGGAATTGGATTGAGGTGAGAAAGAGCAGTGGGATGGGATTTGATGAGGCACATTCTAGACGATGGAGACATTTTGAGCAAAGGCTTTGGAGAAGGAAAGTCATGTGTGTGTGTGTGTGTGTGTGTGCATGTAAGTATGTGTGTGTGTAAGTATGTGTGAGTGTGGGGGTGAAAGTGAGTGTGTATATGAGTGTATGTATGTGAGTGTGTGGGGATGTGTGTGTGAGATAGTTACTGAAATCAGTTCATTGTATTATCAGGGAGCAGAACAGAAAAGTACAGAATGGAGGAATACATTCATAGCTGCCGTTTACTTCTACTTACTGATCAGAAATCTTGAGGTGTACAAAGAGCTACCTAAAGCCTGAAAATAAAGACCAGCACTCCTCAGATGCCTTGGCAACCGTTCCCCAAAGGCTTTTTCTTTGAGCTTTAGTTTCTTAAGTTGTGAAATGAAAAGCTGGGTCTCTGGAGTGATCAAGCATGAAGGTTCTGAGATTGGCTGCCTGGGTCTGAATCCTGACTCCAATTGCGAGTTCTAAACTGAGGTCAATTACTTAACTCTCTGGTGGGATGGAGAGCTGACTGGTGGACCATTACTGATGTCATCAACCAGAGGGCACCAGGTATTTACTGGGGCAGCTCTGAAACCACCCATCCTCTTCCTTTTCAAGACCTACATCTTGCTTCCACATGTAACAGAACATTTGATGTTGTAAACCAAAGATTATATTTCTTAAATCTGAGCATAGTACCTTGTATTCCATGATTATTCAGAAATTTGTATAGATGACATGTGTTATGGGTTGAATTGTCCCCCCCCACACACACACACAAAAAGATATGTTGAAATCTTAACCTCACAATATGGCCTTATCTGGAAATAGGATCTTTACACAGGTAATCAAGTTTAAATGAGGTCATTAGGGTGGGTCCTGATCAAATATGACTGGTGTCAGAATAAAAAGGGGAAATTTGGACAGAGAAATAGATACACAGGAAGGATGATGCAAAGACACACAGGGAGAATGTCACGTGAATACAGAGGGTCTGAGTGATAGATCTACAAACCAAGGAACACTACAGATTCCTGGGAAACCTCCAGAAGCTAGGAAGAAGCAAAGAAGGATTCTTCCTTCTGGGTGTCAGAGGGAGCATGGCCATGCTGATGCCTTGATTTCAGACTTCCAGACTCCATAACTGCGAGACAACAAATTTCTGTTGTTTTAAGCCACCCATTTTGTGGTACTTTGCTACGGCAGCCCTAGGAGACTAATACAGCATGGTACAATTTCTTTTATTTAGTGGGTTCTTAGGAATGATCAAATGCCAACACTTCATTACTTGCTCAAAATATTTTTCATCATAGGGGAAAAATGTGGAAAGGAAGAGTCAAAATATATCTATTTTTTATAGGCTATAAGAGCCCCCAAAATGCAATAGAGAGTAACATTTTTGTCTGTGCTTAATTTCCAGTAGCTATCATAGGAAGTTCTGATGTAAATTTGGCTAAGTGGCTGTTTCCCACTGGAATGTGATCACACAAAAATAATGCAGGATCTCAGGGCTGTTCCAGTTTTTCCAAGGGAGAAAGTTGATAAGTACCCTAGTGGTTAAGAGACTGTTTCAAACTTATGTGATTGTTACAGGCAAAGAAAAGATCATAGTCATGTAAGAAGTTCCAGTGTTCCAGAATCCTGCATGTGGCTGTCTGTTGGCCTGCAAGAGATAAAATAGTTTTTAAATTGAAAAGCTTGTGGCCAAAACAAAACACCCAGAACCTAAAGCTAATGGTTTTCTTCTTATGGTATTTGTGCCCTATTATGTACTCAAAAACTTTTAAAGCCTCCAAAATCAACTCAAAACTCATTAAACATTTCTATCCTCCAAAGAAACACAAAATCTGAGACCTATAGTTTGCAAATCACGATCAAGCTCTGTATCACTTAAAACACACTCAAAATATAAAGTTTCACCTTAACCCAAAGATCAATGTTTCCAATGAATGTATCAAGATTTATTGATTCATACACTCACCTCTTCATAATACCAAGGATCAACTGAGCACCAGTTTCTTCTTTAAAAGGAAAATTATCATTCAAATATTTGTTAAGATGACATTTTAATCAGACCTCCTGAAAAGTATCCCAGGGTCAGACTTTATTTATTACCTGACATTTTAAAATAGAAATGTATTTTATTATTACATGGAATAAAGCCTCCATTTTTAAATTTTCTTTAAAAAATAAAGCATTATTTGACTTTTTGAGTATCGAGAACAATGTAAGGAATAATTCTCTAAAGGGTTTAATAAAATGCTAAACAAAGCTTAGTTTGCATTTTAATCCTGATTAAAAGCAAAGTGGCAGACTGTCTATAATGGCCCCAATCCAGAGCCCCTTCTGGTTCCCCTGGGATTTGTCACTATTTGGGAAATAATAGCTTTCATTTTCTGTTCTATTCTCACCTAAAAACTCTCCTGTACTTTTTTTGGTCACTATTACCTTTGACTCCAAATCCTTTGTCCATTAACATATTTGCCTTTGCTTCACAAATCCCTCATGACATGGAAGTCACCTAAGAGTCTTAGACGTGGCTAAAAGGGATCAAAATATACTGTAAATTTTTAACAGGTAGTAACAAAGTCTTCTTGATTCAAAATTGCCCTCTTACCCCCAAAAAGCTCTGGTTAAAAGATCTTGTAAACTAACTGAGGCAACGTGCTGCTGTTTGGCCTTGTGTTTTCTTACAGCTCTACTAAATATTACAGTGATGCAGAGGAAGGGAGTGTAATTGCTTTTGCTTTCTTTTTATGAGCTAGTTTGTAGGTCCTCCTTCTGTGCTAAATACCTTTCAATGAATATTGCAAGAGCTGTGCACAGGTTTGTACCCCTAATGAAATCAGTTTGTTAATTTTCAGTTCTTTCTCAAAGGATGAAAAAATCGCTCCGAGAGACCCCTCCAATCTGAGCACCAGATTACCTGTGCCATTAAAATATAGAGAGCACTTTCAAAGTCACTGACTTGAATTTTTAAAGGCCATTGGATGGGCTTTAATTTTCATGACTTTTAAAGTCAATTAATTGCAAGTAACTCAGATGGGTTCTGTCCCGAGACTGTTTCCACTTTTGTTAAAACTGAGTCTCCCTCTGGGTCAGGTTAGTACTTGCTTTGTTCCTACTGAAACCAACATTTTGGACTCAATGGGTTTTCTTTCACCTTATTTTCAGAAACTTTGCTACAAAAGAATTGCCTGCTCTGTCCCTGGTGTGAGATTGTGTATAACTCTTGCTTACATTCATCTACTCAAGTCAGGATTAAAGCTGGAATCTGAAACTCCTATCACAGTTTAAAATGGTGGTTTTCCCCAGAAGAAGACCTTAGAGTCATGGGCTCAGAGAGATGTGCACAAGGAAGGCAGAGAACTAGGAAACAAAGGTCAAAGATCTTCTCCAGAGGTCCCAAGTTTTATTCCAACAATTGCCTGGACATGTGGGTAATGTTGACTGAAAACTGGAATAAAGAACTTTTGGCCACTTATCCTTCCTTTATAAGTGCCTCTATATTCAAGCCCTTTATAGACTGTCCATAAGGACAAAAAATATCAAACAAATGAATACTGATCTTTACACAGCCCATGTTAGAATGTAATTTAAGAGAACTGAAAATTGTTCTGCTGTATTATGACAGAAGTGAAATAAATTGATTTTTTAACTCTCCTGAGACAAAGTTTTATATAACAGCTCTATTTATAAATAATTCACGTACCATAAAATTCTCTCTTTGAAAGTGTACAATTCAGTGTTTTTTAGTATATTCAAATGATTGTGAAACCATCAACACTATCTAATTTCAGGACATTTTTATCAGCCCAAGAAGAAACCCTGTACTCATTAGCAATTACTCCCCATTCCTCCATCTCCCAAGACCCTAGCAACCACTTATGTACTTTCAGTCTCTATAGATTCGCCTCTTTTGGACATTCCATATAAATGCAATCATACAATATGTGGTCTTTTGTGACTGGTATATTTCACCTAGCATCATGTTTTCAAGGTTCATTCACGTTGTACTTCACTCCCTCAGTATCAGTACTTCATTCCTTTTTATTGCTAAATTGCTGAACTGAGAAGATCAAGCTCAGTAGCCCAAGAAAAATTATTTGTTATATGTTTATTACCTAGAGAAGCCTTTTCACATTAGCCTGATGAGATTTGCTCTATTTCTGAGTTAAGACACAAGAGCAACTTGGTAAGTATTATCTCACTTCTGCCAGAGTCTTGACTGGAAACAGTCATGGACCAATTATGTAATTTGATGAGAGTTTAATAAAGGGACTCTTCAGAAAGTATGGGTGAGATGTGGACTCTCCATGGGGTAGTGTAACACCCCAGAGCCAGTAGGAGCAAGGGACTCTTACCATGCCTGGACCTGAAGGGCAAGGAATTGAGGCAGCAATGAGATCCCAGAGAGGGAGCTGTGGGGAGAGGACCACCTGGCAGGAGCTGGATGGTAGGAGGAGAGAGAATCGAGAGGGCCGGGAAGTTAAGGTGCTGGCAGTACCGCTCTGCCTGATCAATTGTGGCACTTCCTGGGGATCCATGTGTCCAGAGAGAAAGCTCTGCAGAGGGAGCAGATTGTGAAGAGTGAGCCAGGGAGGTGAGAGTGTGTGATTCATCCCTCTCCAGTGATGCCTCTAGAGCTTCAGGAAAGCTATGAGCACCACAAGATGCTTGCCAAGAGTGTCTTTTTACTTTTCCTTTTTCATGGAAACCAGAATAAGGCTGAAATGAGAGAGCAGATTTGGGTGCAGGAATACAAAGTGAAAGGAAAAAGAGAAATCAAAAATCCACAATCATGGAGAAGGGCTTATTATTTTTCCAGACCCATGCAGATCTCCAAAAGATAAGAGGGACTGAATGGTATCAAGTGCGACCTGGGTGCATTTACATCCAAGAATAGAGAACTACTTATTTCTAGATAAAAATTATTCATAATAATAAAAGTTAGCCTTACTATGATCTCAACAAAAGATGATCCTTTAATGAAAAAAAATTTTTAACATCTTTATTAGAGTATAATTGCTTTACAATGGTGTGTTAGTTTCTGCCTTACAACAAAATGAATCAGTTATATATATACATATGTTCCCATATCTCTTCCCGCTTGCATCTCCCTCCCTCCCACCTTCCCTATCCCACCCCTCCAGGCGGTCACAAAGCACCGAGCTGATCTCCTGGTGCTATGCGGCTGCTTCCCACTAGTTATCCACCTTACGTTTGGTAATGTATATATATCCATGCCTCTCTCTCGCTTTGCCACAGCTTACCCTTCCCCCTCCCCATATCCTCAAGTGCATTCTCTAGTAGGTCTGTGTCTTTATTCCTGTCTTACCCCTAGGCTCTTCATGACATTTTTTTCCTTAAATTCCATATATATGTGTTAGCATACGGTATTTGTCTCTCTCTTTCTGACTTACTTCACTCTGTATGACAGACTCTAGGTCTATCCACCTCATTACAAATAGCTCAATTTCATTTCTTTTTAAATGCATGTATCATTATTTATTATTCAATGTCATTAGTTTTTTCCTCTTAGTTATTCCTTTAGTTTAATACTGCAATAACATTGCCTTATTCTCCCATTCATTATAAATGAACAGTACCACACTTATATTAGAGATTAAGTAAATTTTTGCTTGCTAGTTTGGAAAACCAACCACCACTTTTATAAATTTTGTTAGACTGTACATTATGATTCCAAGTAACAAACATTAAAATAATCTTTCATAATATGCCTATTTTTGAACTGGGGACTATTGATCTTAACAGCTGAATTGAAGAGGCTTGCCAGAAGAAGAGGGTCAGAAGGAAGAATGTGGGGAGATGCAGTGATTAACTTTTTATAGGGAGATAAGAAATTTAGAAAGGCAGTAAATCAGTGAGGAAAGTTTGAGTAGTGATGGTCAAAAAAGAAACTTATTGTATTGAAGGAGGGCAACATACTAGATTATATATGTCTTGTCACTGAATTTTGAAGTATCTATTTTTCAGCAAGGCATTGAGACAAACTAGATAAGAGATCATAGAATATTTACATTCTTGCAACCAACCAAAGTGAGGTTGGCCAAGTTCATAGGTGAAATTAGTCCAAATGGAGAGAGGGCTCAGCTAAATTAATTGCGTCTGCACCTTTCCCATTTACTCAAGTTACTGAGCCCCTCCTATTCTTAATTATTTTATAATAAGTAAGGCTACACCTTCTCCAAGCTTCCAAGAGCCAAACCAGCTGCAGGAAAGTGTCCTTTCCCCCAGTATCTTAGGCATCTGAACTATGCCAGTTCTCTGCAAATGGCATAATATTTTATGTAGAAAATCCTAAAGTCATCAAACAAAAACCTGTTAGAACTAATAAATGAATTCAGAAACAACCATCCTTTGAGCACTTATTCCATGCCCTGTGCTAAGACATTTACCTAATTGTGTGTTTATAGCCATGTCATGTGTAGCTATTAATTATCTTCATAATTAATATGAACACACTAGTCTTCACATCAGTGTGTCTGATCCCAAAGTGAGTGCTCTTTATCATCATAGTAAAGTTCTCTTATCAGAGAACTACATGCTTAAATTGTATTGCTTTAGACCTTTATGAATTATTTGTACTTAAATATGCAAAACTGGCAATGTTGATGATGGTTGTTGCATTAATGAAGACACATCAGAAATGATTGGACACCAAATTGCATTTATTTGATCCTGTTTTCTTCTTTGATTTGGCCTCTAGGAAGCACAGAGAAAACCATTGCCAACCTTTCACAACAAAACATATGCATTTCTGTATGCCAATTTTACCATAGATTTATTATTTTCTGGTCCATATTTTTCCTTTGCCCTAATTCTCTCATTTATTTACTTTAGTTACTTTTCATTTTGTGTATTTTTTAAACCTACTCAAATCCTTGGTAAAAAAGTATATTGGGACTTCCCTGGTGTTGCAGTGGTTAAGAATCCACCTGCCAATGCAGGGCACATGGGTTCGGGCCCTGGTCCAGGAAGATCCCACATGCCATGGAGTAACTAAGCCCGTGTGCCACAACTGCTGAGCCTGCACTCTAGAGCCCGCGAGCCACAACTACTGAGCCCACATACCACCACAACTGAAACCCATGCGCCTAGAGCCTGTGCTCTGCAACAGCAGAAGCCACAGCAATGAGAAGTCCACACACCACAAAAAAAGAGTAGCCCCTACTCACTGCAACTAAAAGAAAGCCCGAGCGCAGCAACAAAGACCCAACACAGGCAAAAATTAATAAATAAATTAATAAATATATTAATTAAAAAATAAAGTATATTAAGTAAGTAAATACAGTATATTTAATGTGATTCTTTTTTTAATGTAATATTTATTTTATATTGGAGTATAATTGATTTATAGTGTTGTGGTAGTTTCAGGTGTACAGCAAAGTGGCTCAGTTATACATATACATATATCCATTCTTTTTCAAATTCTTTTCCTATAGAGGTTATTACACAATATTGAGTAGATTTCCCTGTGCTATACAGTAGGTCCTTGTTGATTATCCATCTTATATACAGTAGTGTGCATGTGTTAATCCCAAACTCCTAATTTATCCCTCTTCTCCATATTTCCCCTTTGGTAACCATAAATTTGTTTTCTATGTCTGTGAGTCTATTTCTGTTTCATAAATAAGTTCATTTGTGTCATCCTTTTAGATTCCACACATAAGTGATATCATATGATATTTGTCTTTCTGTGTCTGACTTACCTCACTTTGTATGATAATCTCTAGGTCCATCCCTGTTGCTGCAAATGGCATTATTTTGTTCTTTTTTATGGCTGAGTAGTATTCCATTGTATATACGTACCACATCTTCTTTATCCATTCCTCTGTTGATGGACATTTAGGTTGTTCCATGTTTTGGCTATTGTAAACAGTGCTCATATGAACATTGGGGTGCATGTACCTTTTGAAATTATGGTTTTCTCCAGATATATACCCAGGAGTGGGATTGCTGGATCATATGGTAGTTCTACGTAATTCTAATTAATATATTTGGCAAGAATTTATCAAGTGTTTGTTATATTACCAGAACTATTCTAGGCACTGCATATTTACTGAAACCTCCAAAATAAAAACAGTAACATAACTATATATTATTCTGATATTTGAAATATAACTTCTTATTATTCTTATTCTGCTAGCCAAGCAATGTCTAGCCAAAAATGTAAAATTATCACATGAATATACTGATTCTGTTATTCTGCTTTCTTCTATCACAACACACAATGGTCTTTAAATCTATTTTTTTAACTATAATGAATATTGTCAGTTTGAACAGTTTAATGCATGAAGCACACAGATCAGTACAACCAAAACACATTCATGAGTACAGCTACAATAGCACAAAGCACCAATGGAGTTTCTTCAACATCTTTGGAGACATTAATCAATCCTCGAAACTATTTTTTCTCATCTGAGTAATATGCCAGCAACTCTAAGCCAGAGAAGGGGAATGAATTATACTTCATCTGACCCTTTTCATCAGATAAAAAAGAAATGCAATAACAGAACCCAAATGCGGTCAGAGTTGCCTGTTATGACTAATAATCCAATTCTACAGAGAAAAGAAGAAACAAACTAAGAGATCAGTCAGGATTACCTATAACAGACATATTTAATTCAGTTTCGTTATGCTTAGGATTTATCTCACTCACTGTGTGCTCTGGCTACTTTTGAGAAAGTGAATTAATTATTAAGCAATTTCTATAAAGCTACTTGTCAGCTTTTTCATTCCGCCCCAAGAGCAATGATGCAAACAAATGCAGTCACAGAGTAGAATGAAATTAAAGTTTCAATTGATTTCAATTATTGACTACATTTCAGCTAAATAGGGAATTTAAGTTTAGTTTCCTCATCTGACTTTAATTTTCTACAAAGGAGAAAGGACAGATGTTTTAAACTTTTTGATTATTTATTTATGAAACATGTATTTTAATGCTTTTTGTACCACAGCAACGATTATCCACTGTTTTTCTATGAATAGAGACCCCTTTAATTAATAGGCTTATTGATTATTCATAATTATTCCAGAGAAGATTGATACTTAATTCCATCAAGACAAATCTCCTAAATAGTTTCAAGAAAGGACAATGGAAGTTAGAAGCTAGTATTAGAATTGTTGATCTGTGAGCATATTTTCAGTCATTTTTTTAAACCATATCTCTGGTTGCCTGGTATAATGATTTCAGCATTAGATAAACTACATTTTTACATTAAGAAGAAACATGAGATATACTTACAAAAGGGACCAAAGTAAAATCTTTCTGCTGTTATCAAAATCATCAAATATTAAATTACAACCCTCGTTAGGTTTTACTCAACAGTAGAGTTGAACTTTTAAACCAAAGAATTTCTTTGCATGAATCATTTGTGCTACTCTTTCTGATCAATGTTAATGACAAATGAAAATTATAAGAAGCATTATAATCACAGTTAATACATATGCCATTTAGAGTGTTTTCTGTTGTGAGTCACTGCCAACCCTTCCCAAACAGGCTTAAACAGTAACAGGCAGTTGATTGACTCATAGAACTGGGGTCCTCAGTGCAATACCTTCAACATTTCCATTCCATTTTCCTTTTTATTTTTTTTCCAGCTGTGTCTTCCTCTAGAATTTAGTTTTTTCTTCTGATGGATCCCCCTCAAGGAGGCAAAATGGCTCATACACTCCAGATGTCACACTGGTGCACCAAAATATCCTGGGAGAGATCATTTATTTGAGTTACTCTCTCTGAAAAGCAAGCAAATTCCTCTTCAACAAAAACTCTAATCTAACTGGTTTGAATCTAGCCACTTGCAGAATCAATTCCTGTGGCCAGAGAAAGGCCCTGATTGGCTTGTGCCTGAGTTCCTTAGCCAGTCACCGTGGCCAGAGGGGCAGGACCGCCCTGACTGTCTAAGACCAATCAAGGCTCCCCACGGGACGTGGTAGAGGGGCAAATCCCACCCAGACCACAGGCTGCTACACCTGGCAGAAGAGGAATAGATGTCAGGGAGACCAGTATGTGATCACTTCAGTTCCTAAACTTTTTTTTGTTGTTGTTGTTGTTGTTGTTGTTGTTCAACTGTATTCACAGGAAAAGGGTGGGGGCATAATGTGAAACCCAAGCATACGCTAAGGTAGTTATAAATAGAAGAAGCCTGAAAATTATGGTGAGTCCCAAATTCCCATTTCTGAGATTTTACCAAAGACTCAAACACTGAAGTTTGCTTGAATTCTAGATCAAAGTAAATGTGGCTTTTTATAATATTTTTTCACTGTTTTTAAGAAACTTTGCTTTCAAGAATTTACTGCATCTGGCTCTTAGGCTGTCTGTCATTCCAGAAAAATCAGCAGGCATGAGGATTCCCACCTCCTTAACAGCTTCCCGTGAGGCAGCTGCTTCTAGGTGATGTCACTTTTTGAGAATCCAAGGGCAAAGAAGCAGCTAAGCGAGCTGGAGCCTTCTCTCTGGCACAATCAGGTAATACATCCCTGTCATGGGCATGGAGACAAAGAGACCTGCTAAACCAGCAACTCCTTGTCTTCCCTGGTGCTGGAAAGTAGAAATAGATATGTTGGAGAATGCATTCAAACAAATCAGTAAGTCCAGCCTCTAAGTCCATAAGGGGCAAATCATTTCTGATAGAGAAACCTCTAGCTTTATTATTGAACTGTCCTTCTTTTCATAACTGTTAGAAAAGACCATAACAGTATCTAAGCATCTAGTGAAGGAATTCCAGTACCTCTCCTGAAAGGAAAAACATGTCTTAACCTAACCAAAATAGTAAATTTAGGAACTCAGGAATAGGAGTAGTCGTTACCTATTTAGTATAAGTTATTCTTTTAAAACAGTAGAATTCGTAGTGTTTTCTATTTGAACCTTTTCATTTTAAGTCTCTTAAAATTGAGTCTCTAATAAATCCTGTCAGCGTCACGGAAAAACATCATACCCAACTATCAAAGTCCTTTAAGTAGCCGAATGACATGTCTGTTAGTGCCTAGAGCAAGTCAAAGAAGTAATCTGTCTTGATTTAGGCAAAGCTGTTGACGTTGTCCTACTTGGCAAGCATTCCTTTTGCACTTACTGCACGCTGGGCATGGTGCTTGTCACTGTCCAAATTTCCAACTTCATCACTAGCAGCACTGACTGAAGCTTGCAAGAGAAGGGTGTGAAGAATGGGAGAAATTAGAGGGGGAGAGAGGGAAGGGAGGGAGAGCAGAAGAGAGGAAAGGCAGGAGAAAAGGAAAAGGGGGAAATATTTATTCATACCTGGCCAATTAATGCTGCTAGCTGGCTTCTTTCCTTGCCACGATCTTGTTTAGTGAGAATGGAGGTGAGAAAAGGGAGAGAAAGTCAGAGGGAAATTGATAAGGAGAGAAAACTCTGCCACAGAGCTTTCCATCACCTCCACTCGGTCAGTCTCAGGGCCATTCTTAATCCTCACACCATCCACCTCCACACCTATATTCAGTGGCACCTCTCTAGAGCTACTTCCCTCATCCCAGAGTGTTGGAAGACAACTTCAATGCCTTGACACCACCAGGGATGAAACAGGAGAAGGTATGTTCCTGGTTCCCTAAGACATGACTCTGAATAAATATTCTGGCGGCAGTTATGGTCTCAATTACTACATACAGTAGTTCTGTAGTTTATTGAATTCCCTCCCTCATGCACTGAGGCTCTACTATTGTGATTAGTCTAGGTGATGGGAGGCACTGACGAGCAAGGTCTCTCTTACGGAGCTTACATATTAGCAGGGCACATACGTAATGTACAAAGAAGTTAACAAGAAGGTATAAGGTGGTAGATTTTTTTTTTGAGCTATGCAAAGGATTAAAACAGGATAACATAATAGAATAATTAGGTGGCTACTTTGCACTGTGTGTCAGAGAAGATCTAATAGTTAAGTTGAGTCTACTAGGCAGCTGTACCCAGGGCCATTTTTCTGAATGGCTGAAGGACAAGAAGGAGCCAGCCTTGCTAAAATCAGAGAGGATAGCATCGAAGTGAGAAAACAGGTAGTGCCAATGTCCTAAGATGACAACAAATCTGACTTTTTCAAGAATCTCAAGGAAGACCAGTGTGACTGGAGCACAGAGGGTGAGGGGAAAGTGGTGTGAAATGGGGTTTGAGAGGGAGCAGCACGAAAGGCATTGTGGGAAACTCCT
Source organism: Delphinus delphis (assembly GCF_949987515.2). Classification (NCBI taxonomy): domain Eukaryota; kingdom Metazoa; phylum Chordata; class Mammalia; order Artiodactyla; family Delphinidae; genus Delphinus; species Delphinus delphis. The sequence continues at coordinate 28,514,228 of NC_082699.1, read as the reverse complement.
AGGCTTTGAGGAAGTCATTGAGTTAGAGAACTCTGGCATTATCAATAGTATCAGCTGCCAACCTTATCAGTACATATTGCAAATCTATTACATTTTAAAGAAATTTGTGGACTTTTCTGGGGTCGGTCCAAATCATGATAAGAAAGATTATTTCCATGAGAAAATGCTTTCTGAATTCCAGACAAGACACTCACACAGTCTCTTCAGACTTGATTCATTTGCAACCTGGGTGGGGAATCTTCCTCTAAAATGGCTTGGATATTGTCCCAATATTGCATCACTGTTTACCTTTCTCTTGAGGTCAGATTTGGAAAATGGATAACTGCAGATTATCTGAATGTTGTAGGCTTCGAGGAGAACCTGGCTTAACATTTCTCTCTTTACCAATGTATATGGAGCCTTACCACTAGAGAGTCATCTGTCTGGGGCCGGGTCTATAATTCTTGTTTTGTTTAATTTGTTTGAAAATGTCTTCTGACAAAAAAGGAAACAATTAATTCACACCATCTTCTCCTTCTCAGTTTTAAGTAAGACAACTTTCGCTTTGAATTTTTTCATAAACCTTTTTGACCTTAAAAAGCAATAGTAATAAATCATCACCACTTTGAAAATTGCATTAGTAAACAAAACATGAAATACGATTATATATTAAGTTATTTGTGAAAATTATTCTCTGAGGTTCAATGATTTTATTTTGAGAAATATATCCCATTTTCTAGGATCAGAGATCACTCTAGTATATGCATAGGCCACATCAAGTAATTTGAAACATGTTGGGACATAAATAAATGTAAAAATGTGTTCTTCAAAAAATTAATGGCTATCTGATGCACAAAAGATTTATTTTTCATTCGGTTAAGTTACTCAGATATAAAATGATAATATTTTTATCACTATCTTTAAATGGCTGAATCCTTATTGTAAATTATCTTCTAGGGGAAGGTATTTGGGGCACTATTTTCTCAAGACATTAGAGCAATGTAATGTAAACTTACCATGAGTTCAACAGACCCACAAATTCAGAGGCTAAATAAATTGATAAAGTAATTTAATAAAATTGTTATATGATTTTCCAGTTTGGGATATTCGTCACACATAATATTGCCATAACACTTACAAAAAACTTTATATTATGGAAAACTTCAGACATACCCAAAAGTAGAGAAAATAGTATATTGAATTCTCATATACACACCACCCAGATTCAATAATTTTCAGTATTTTGTCCATTTTGTTTTATTATTCCACTCAATTTCTGATAAGAAATTTAAGAACTGAAAAAATATATGCAATAAACTCATAGTTATTTTGAAATTAACTGCAAGGTCACTATCTTTCCTAACACTATATATCTTTTTATAATTTTCTAACTTTTAATCACAAGTATTTAGATCTATGTTTCCTAAGTAAAAATGTAAGATATAGTGACTCCTTATCATATTTTTTTCACAGCATCACACCTCTCAGTAACTTGTGGGAATTCAAAAAGAGGTAAGTACTAATTGTTTTGATGTTTCCAGCTTTTCTGTTTCAGAACCATAGTTGTAAGAGGGGAGGTTGGCAAGAGAGCAAAGGAGTGAGATAATAGCTGAAAAGGACAAAATGGGAACCATCTTATTGCTTGATGATACTCGATGAGTTTAGATGGAATGATGTTAATGATAGGAGAGCAATCTCAGGGTGTGGGAATCTCTGTGAAAGATCATAAACTTCTTTGTGTGCTTGTGCCTAATGAATAATCTTAGACTTGTTTCCCTGCTCGTAGAAGCCAGTCTTAAAACCTCCATCCCTATAGCCATTATATTACTAAGGTTTCTGTTACCTCTCCCATGTATTTCTGTGATGGCCTCCTCCTGACTCTCCCAACCCCAGTACATTTTCCACACTATCTACCTTCAGTCAGGACAATGTCTCTAAAACTCAATGATGAACAGGTTTGACATTCTCCAGTGGTTCCTCATTGACTTCAGGGTGAGGCTGTCTCTTTAGTGTGACTTGGGTGAAAACTTTAAACCTGACTCCAGCTTAACTCTTTGCCACGACAGTATGTTGAATTTGTTGCATGAACTGGGAAGACTGTCCAAGGTGTCCCTTCTGGGTGAAAACTAACGTCACACCATCTATTTATTCTTCAGATTATCCTCTCACTCAGCGTCCTGACGCCTCATTGCTGTGAAGTGCTCTTCCACTGCTCCCATAGCACCAATGAGGCTATGGTGTAAAGCCTGTTGACATTCTCATTCCCCAGTAAGACAAGAACTCTCTGAGGCAGGGGCCATGCTGTACTCATCACTGCATCCTCAGCCCATGTCCATTGCTCAGCACATATTAAGTGTTCAATAAAGGTTTGTTGTAGAAATGGCTGAGTGAGTGAATGAAAAATACGATTCTGCTTTTTTCAGTAAAATAATTCCCACCAAAATGGAAATAAATAAATTTTAAACATTAAAAATTTTTAAAAAGGAAAGAATCATCATTAGGAGTATCATTTACTATAATAGAAGTTATGGTAGAAAGTTCCTTCTAGTCAAGTATAAAGTTCTAGAGCTATTTTCTTAATATATACTAATATTTTTAATATTATGTCTTCTTATCTACTTTTTAAAATAGATATATTCCAGATCTATAATCTTAACATATTATTATTCATTGTATCAAGTCCATAGCAACAATATACCTCAGTGGGGTTTCACTAGCACATTATTGTTGTAAGCTGAATAGAAGTCTTCCACCTTCCCAGCCCACATGACTTAGTGTATAAGAGCAACCAGAATAGCTCTAGCTTCCCTAAGAGACTCCTAAGAGAATGGATAAGAGGAAGTCGAGTCTATTTTTTTCCTCAAGAAACCAAGCACACTTTCCCCAGAAACTGGAAAGCACAGGTTATTTAGGTTTTTGATGGAATTTATTGATTTGTTAGTGTTATGTTTCAGTGTCTCTTGAAACTTTAAACCATTTGTATTCTATACACTCACTTACATTCTTTCAGAAATAGATGGGACATAACTTTAAAATAAATAAAGGTACAGTTTAATCTATATAAACTACAGCGTTGTCAACACTTAATCACATAATATGTTGGTGTATTTGTTTCATGGTTATGAGATTCAGTTGATCAATTTTTTTCTTACAGGATGAATCCATTGCTTTACTTTGTTTATATGATATTTATACTTTCTTACCCTAAGTAGAGAATGTGACTGACTGCTTCATTTAAGTAGCCCTGATCTTAAAGAAATGCATAATAGAGAAAAGATATGAAAAAATATGCCACTTCTTTAAGTTCCTGGGGGAATATACAGCCCTTTCAAATACATTTAAGAATAATTTGTCTACAATGTTATAATTCAGCCTATAATTTATTTTTATTTTCAGACCTTTGTTATCATTTTCTTTATTATATTTGCTCTTCTGCCAAAAATAAAGCTTGCATATATCTGACAATATGTATTTTTAATAAAGTTATGGAAGAGCTTTCAGCTTTGAAGCACATAGGATTTGATAAAGTTCTTCCAGTCTTATTTTAAGAATAATAGTGAAGATTCTATGATTCAGACTGAACAAACATTTATTGAAAAGCTACATGTTCCGAGTGCTTTCTCGTGATATCTCATGTGATCTTTATAACAATGTGGTGAGGAAGGTATTATTAGCATCTCTGTTTTACAGATGGGCAATGAGACTCATGGGAACTAAGTTGCTTACTGTTACACAACAGAATGGAAAATACCTATGAAGCAGCCTGACACATGGTAGGCATTCAGTAAATACTTGCCAAGCTGGAAAATACACTGCATTTTGAGACAAATACTGTTTCTTTTCATCATTCTCAAATCCCACCACACTAAATGAGCAAACATGAGGCTTAGCAAGCATTCTGACTCATTTATGTATGTAATTTTGTAAGTAATCTGTTATTTTATCTGAACAGGATATTAAACTGTCTGCCATTTTAAAAAAAACTCTTTAAGCATGTTTGAGGCCAATCTTCTCAAATTATATTGTATTTTTAGCCCAACATATCTCTTTCCTTTATTGTTTTATTGAGGTATCTAAGAGAAATTGTTTCAGCCAGAGTAGTTTGAGATTCTTTTAGTCAATCTAGAAAACCATCTCCTATGTTTAATCAATGCTTACCTGTCCTAACAGTGAAGTTTGGGATTTGCAAATGGCAAATTGCTTTAAGGTCAGTCTTCATGTTTTACTAATTTTTCCCCCCAAGCTCCTAACACGGTGCCTAGCATATCATAGATATTCAATAAATATCAGATAAATGAAATGATGGATGAACAGTTTCCATATTGAATGTCACACACATATTGAACAAGTAATTCCGCCCTGAAATGTTTCTTTGGGTTGGATTCAATAAGGCTAGTCAGGACAATGTTCAAACTCTACTACTTGCTTACTGTGGGAATTTGATGTATTCGTATAACAGCTGTAAGCCTCAGTTTTCTCCTTTTTAAAATGGTAACAATGAATTCTATTCACTGTAGTGACAAATGTTTCGTAAATGTCTGGGAATGCTATGGGGGAAAACAGATATTGGAAGCAACTTAGAATAAATAAACTGGTTGTCAAAAAGTACAGATTTCAATCTCTTAATAAACAAGCTCTTCTATGATTTGGATTTTGCCTGCTCTTTGGCTTCAATTTCAACCTCCAACCCCCTATTCCTTCCCCACCACTCCCACTACCCACATATTACACATACACACACTCACACACACACTCACAGGCTATGCTTGAATCACACCCACTTGCATTTTCCACAGACTCCTATATTCTCCTTTATTTGATGACTTTACATATGCCATTCTCTCTGCGTGAAAGTCTCCTACTCCCCTTTATTTACCTAGTAGGCTCCCAGGTTTTCCTGGAATCTAAACTCAAGCATTATCTTCACATTTTAAAGCCTTTCCTGACCACAGTTGAAGTTAGAAGTGCCTCCTCTGCTCCCACAGAACCAGATAGTCATTACCACACTGGATTGTGATTGGCTGTGGACTTGCTTGAGAGCAGAGACTCTGTCTTTCATCTCTCTCCCTCATGCTGAGCACAGTTCTTAGAATACAGTAGATGGACAATACATGTTTCTCAGGTCAAGTGCATAATTAATTAACATAGAGAAATGTCATATGCGAAGATATTCAGCAACCCATACACACATGGCAAAATGGCCCCGGGGCTGATTTTTGGTATCACATGCATCTGTTGCCTGGACATGTGTCACTCTGTCCTCCAGGACAATGGCTTCCACCTCCACCCTTCACATCCTCATCCACCATGAAGGTATCACCCTCTACCAGCCAGCTTAACATCAGATGCTAAGTATGTCTCCACCCTTCTCCACTCAGTAGGAAAGTCTTTGGAATGTTGGCTTTATCTTTTGAAAAGTTGTCAAGAACAATCCTAAAGCTGTGTAGTATTTTTCACCTGCATATCTTTTATTTTAACCATGTCTTAAAATGTGTTACATGGAAGCCCTGAGTCCCTCAACAGTGATAAATCAGTCTGTTTGGAAATAAATATGTAAAAATAAAAGGAAAATTAAAGTAGTTGAAAAGTTTCGATTTTTATGAACCCATATATCTCCAATGAATAAATATAGATGAACAAGTACTACTTAAAACAGTCTTATAAGAATTAATAATCATAAATCCCAATTTTTACTCTGTCTTTGAATTGGTTGTGACTTGGTTTTAGTCTCTCATACATGTACATTTCTCCTGTTTATAAAATGGAAATGATTTAGGTGTATCTATTATAAGGCATGTTCACTTTCTGCAAAATCGCACACTAAAAATAAGAGAGTTTATGGGAAGAGTAGGATCAGGGAAGATAGTTCAAAAGCTATGGAACTTTTGCAAACAAAGCACTAATAAGGGCAGTTAACAATCCTAATAGACATATGAACACAGTTACATGTCCATTGGTACTTATGCCCTATCAATTGATCTTTGCAGCCTTAACCCCTGGTGCTTATGCTTCCCTTGTGAGGTAGAGATCCTGGAGGTAGACCATTCTGTCAGACCTTGTAATGAAAATTAAAAATCTAATTCAGAGTGTAACCTTTTACATTTTTCCATTGTTTTAATGCAAGGGAAATGTCTTTGCATCTTCTTCATCTAAACTCAGTTTCTCCAGGAAGCTTAATGTAGAAGAAAGCTTAGGAGTTCTTGAAGCCACTAAACCAACCTCTACTTGCAGTTCTGTAGATTTCCAGTTCTTCCTAAGGTCTCCACAGATAGCTCCAGCTTTCTCTTTAATTGAGAGAAAAACTGCTCCTGATGGCTTCAAAACATTAACCTGATGAGAAAAATCATATAAGAGCCATTCCATGACTGACATGTTATATAGACGTTATTTTCCTATTTACCAAGAGTTAATGGAGTAATTAGTACAAAGCAGCACACTTTGACGTAGAACAGATTGTAGTTCTAAAACCTTATTTAATTGATGAACAAAATAATCAGTGGGTGCTTCATGAGATCATGTCAGGAAACTTCGCAAATTCCATGGTACAACTGTATTATGCAGCAATATGCAGTATCTCTTTGTAGCCACACAAATAACAATCCTTGCAATCACTTCCACTTTTACATGGAAAGGAAATGTATTGTTAGTTATGGTAATTCTACCCTGGTACCTTCCCAGAAAGTTGTGTGCTAAATATATTCAGACAAAAACAATGAAGACTTGCTCAAATGTTGCCGCTGGTGTTCTCTTGGGCTTTTCAATGAATACCTTACTGACCAAGGAGGACACAGTTCTAAACTCTGCAGCTGAAAATGCTTCCATAGTGGTCTATCAATTTATTTCCCTCTGGGATGAGGACATTTAGATACCATTGGAAATGAACTTTGCTGAATCGTGCACAAATAAAAATCACCTCTCTCTAAGGCTACCAACTAGACTCAAAAACGGTTGGAAAATAAAGTGTGATACTGGGGTGCATTGGTAAAAATAAAAGAGTGTTCTGTTACAGCCAGCATATTTTTAATTTTATTTTTTTATATCTGAAACTATGTTACACTTCTGGAAACTATGTGGCAACTAAGTAGTATTCTTATGTAAGGCTCCTGTTTCAGAATAGGTATTTAGAATTCATATCCTTCCGGATTAGGTAAATATCTATTGTATTAGGTGCTATGTGCTCTTAATCCAGCCACTCACAGAGTGAGTTACAGATTTGCTGACTGTTAAAACAGATTGAACTTTAGGAATCAATTAGATCATCTGAAGGTCCTTCTCATAGGTCACAAAACTGGTAGAGGAAATAATGGTGGGACATCACAGTATTTCTTGCGGAACATAACTTATTTCATAACTTGCGAGAACAGGAAGCAATTATGATTACACTGGCAAAGTGAGAGGGTAATAATGTGTCCTTTCTAGTTTGTATATCAAAGCTGGGAACAAAACTACTAGGTATTTGAATTTACCCATAGCACAGTTAGTGAACTTCAAAGAAGATGGCTGTTCATCTTATTTCAATCCATTTAAATTGGGAGTTACGTAAGCTATGTGAGTCACCCAGAAAGACATACTGAATGAGAAGAGCAGTGGGCAAGGACAGAAACTGGAGAAGCAATAGTTTGAGAGGCAGGAAAAAAAATCTCATGCATGAGAGTAAGAGGGAATGAGAAAAGGAGGAGTATGACCAGGAGAGATGATTTTCATGACAGTTAAGAGTTTTTATAAGAAATATTTGGGCAACATTGTCAAACACTACAAAGTGGTCAGGAAAGATTACAGCTGAAGTTAACACCCATATTTTGATGAAAGAACTGGAATATGGAGATTATGGTCAGGGTGGGTTACCGGGGTTGAAGATTTCTTATAGGAATTAGTCTGGGTTAGTGACAAAGTCCAGAGTGTGAGTCTGACTAGGTGCAACTGAGGTGGAGGGAAGGCCAGGATCTTTGGAGATAAGGAAATCAAGGGACTGACCGCACGACCAGGTTTCACGTGGGTCATTCACATGACCATGGCAGTCACTGTTATGTTGGCAGGACAGGAGGTACCTAAAAAAGTAAGTTTCAAAATCTTTTATTATTGGGAAGTGAGCAGTGTACCAGTAGGAGGACAGATACTGAAGACAGTGAAGTTTTACATAAGGAATGAAAAGCAGTTGGGTTTAAATACAACAACTGGGATTTAGGAGAATATTGACTCTTCTTTTTAATCACAAAGTTCATGAGGCCTCCAGAGTATATAGCTTTGGGATTGGCCTGAAATGGAACAGATAAATGTGGGTCATAAGTAGGAAGTACGGAGCAGTATGGGTTGAGATGAGAGAGAAATCAAATGACTCCAGGCTTACATGTTGGGAGATTGATCAAGGACTAATTAAGAGCATACCACTTCTAAGGCACTAAGGATTACTGAGGGCAAACAAAATCTCGTCCCTGCCTTCATGGAGTCTATAGTATAATGAAGACATACTTTACGAAAGACTCAAATAAATGTAAAATTATAGCTTGATAAGAGCTAGGAAGGAGCAGTGCAGTGCAAGGAGCTGGGAGAGCAGGATTTGTCTACTCCGGGAGGACAGGTTTTCCTGAGAAAGGAAAGACTGTGCTGAGCTCAGAAGCTCTGGGGAGAGGATAGGGAAAGGGCAGTGGTGCTCAAGGGGACAGAGAGGATAGGGGATGCAAAGACCCAGTGGCATGCGGGTTGCAGTGCAGAACACAGGGCGCATGTGCCACAGAGAGACCCAACCCTGCCAGGCCTTAGAGGTCACATGGAAGAATTTGTTCTTTATTTAAGGGCATGTTTTGTTCCTGTGACAAGAAACCTCAAACTATCCTCATGAAGTGGATGGCGACGTCTAAACACACCCTTATTTTTCTGTTGACGGATCTGTTGGCAAGCAGGGAAGGAATTAATCCTCTGCTCAGTCAAGGCTATTGTGGTTTTCATAGTTGATAGTTACTTCTTCAAAAGGATTACTATAACATCCTGTGTGGTAACCTTATGTCTGTGAGCAAATCATGCAAGTTAAGTCATCATGTTAACAGTTTTTGGAGTGACCCTCCGCCCCCTCCCACACGCAAACACTGTGCATCCTCTCTCCTTCCCTCTGTGGTAAGACAGCCTTTCCTGCTCTGCATTACAGTGGAAAATGAATTAGCAGATGACAGATATAAACCACTTTTTTTTTTTTTTTGCGGTACGCGGGCCTCTACCGTTGCGGAGCACAGACTCCGCACGCGCAGGCTCAGCGGCCATGGCTCACGGGTCTAGCTGCTCCGCGGCACATGGGATCTTCCTGGACCGGGGCACGAACCCGTGTCCCCTGCATCGGCAGGCAGACTCTTAACCACTGCGCCACTAGGCAAGTCCTAAACCACTTTCTGATAGAGCAGTTTCAAGAAGATTGTGTGTGTAAAAATCAAATTGCTGTAGATAAATAAGGAAGTGGAGGTGGTTAGTCAAACAGCTATTTCTAGAAATAACAAGAGAAAAAAAAAGAGAGAGAAGAGAATGAACCTTGAAGGGAAATGAGGTTAAAGGAGACTTTTTTGTTCATATAGCTTTTTAAAACAACTTTTTGAAGAAAAACTTTGAAACATACACAAAAGTACAAAGAAGTAAAATGAGCCATCACAATTCAGACTAAACAATTATCAATAATTATATTGCTATATTTACTACATTTTTCCTTTCTCTTGTTCTCTTTTCTGAATTATTTTATGGCAAGTCCCAGACATCATGTTATTTAATCGCCGGATCCTTCACCATGTTTCACTAAAAATCTGTATTTTTCCTTTATAAATATAATGCCATGTTTATATCCAACAAAATTAATGGTAACTCTATTATACCTAATTCCCAGTTTATATTCAAATTTTTCCTATTGTCTCAAAAAAAGTCGTCTACAGTTAGTTTCTTGGAATCAGGGAATTTGGTTGTTGCGCCTCCTTTTAAGTTTCTTGCAGTCTAAAACAGGCCTTACCCCCACTTTTTTTTTCTTTCATGTTTAAGATTTCTAGATAAAATCAGTCAGATCCTCTACTCTCGCATTTTTATAAATGAAAATTACGTCTAAAATCTTCATGGATTTTTTTTTTAATACTGAGGAAGGTTTGAGTAAGTCACACATGGAGAAAAAGGAGTTGGTGAATAGGAAGAGGTTGAAGATCAAAGGGAAGGCAAAATAATTATTGGTGAAAAATTATGAAGAAGTGAAATACAGAAGTTAGCTGTTGCCTGAAAGTGAAATTTTCTTCTTCTGAGACAGACAGAAGTAAGAATAAAATATTGGTAAATTTTGAAGTCGCGACAGACGCGATATTCAAAACAGTGATTAACCTGTTTGACCTGGGGTATCAATGATACGGAACAGATTGATTCAAACAACCCATGTGTATATCAGGGGCATATTAGTCCTGAGCGATGGAGAGGAAAGTTGATGTTTGTGCTTAGTGACCTGACCTTTATTTTCACATTGAAGTAGAAGGTAAGGTTGTCTGATGAAAAGAAGGGATAAGTGCATGGTTGCGATTGAGAATTAAATATTCAGAATAACTATGGTAACGAATGAGAAAGAATGTCAGCCTCGGATGAGGTAAAGAGTTCCTGTCAAAATCAAACACCTAGAAAGAGTAGTTCAATTTGGGGTCCTGAAAGTACTTGGCTGACTGGTTATAGAGACACAAAGGGAGAAGAATTATTAATACTCTTGAAAAGGTGCCTAATAATCAACAAAGAAATATGACTTGCATATTTGCAAATCTTAGTGATGTAATTTTTTAAATTAATAACCGAGGAGAAAAGACAAAGCCAAAACAAGGAAAGGTTAATAGTTGATAGATGATGATGAGAATATGAGTATTTATTATAATACTTTGGTACTTTTCTATATTTTTTCACTATTTAAAAAGTAATTGACAAATGAAACCTAGATTACTGGATATATAAGGTTGTGTTAAAAAAGCTGCTTTAATCAAAATTTATGAATATGTACTTCTGTTTACTTATCATATACTCATAATAAAAGTAGAAATAATTTTAAAAAGTTGGAAATTAGAGAAAAATCACTGTTTATGTATTTCTATTCCCATTTTTCAATGGATTTTTTTTTGAAGGGGAGACACTTACCATAGTACAAGTTTGTGTTTTTAATTTAAGAATATGTACTTAAATTTTCCATATTATTGTATAAATTTTATAACCATATTATAGTTAAGTATTACCCTATTGAGGTTGCTTCTGCATTCATACTATTACAGATAATGATGGATGAATGTTCTTAAAATTAAGTTTACTTTATGAAAATATAGATATAATTTTCTCATATCTTCATATATTTATGAATCAAAGAGTATGAAAATTACCAAGGTCTTTCATAACAGTTGGTGGTCTTGCTGCATAAGTCCCATAGCTCTCTAAGAGGATTCAGTTTCTACCAGCAATGTCTGAGAATGTCTGTTTCATCACACCTATTCAGCATTACTAATAGCTAATAGATAGCAAATTTTCTAGACCAAAAATTATATTTTAGGAAATTCCCTGGTGGTCTAGTGGTTAGGACTCTGTGCTTTTACTACCAAGAGCCTGGGTTCAATCCCTGGTCGGGGAACTAAGATCCCACAAGCCGTGTGGCATATATATATATATATATATATATATAACTTTATAAACAGTCCTAAGATAGAAGTCTTGTTTCTGTCTCAACCTTACAGAGAAACTAAAGCATCTAGTAAGACAGCTGACAGCTATTAATGGAAGAAGCCCCTGCTGTGTGCCGGCCACTGTTCTAGGTGCTGTTGATACAAAAAGTTCTTACATTCTAGAGGCCAGAGAAATACAATAAACCAAGGCATATAAATAAATAAGATCTTTTCAAATAGTGGTAGGTGCCTTGCAGAAAATAAAATAGAATGATACTCTGGAGAGTGACAGAGATAGAGAACTGGGGGAGCTATTTTAACTAGGATAGTAAGGTAAGGGCTTCATAAAATGGCATCATTTCAGCTGAAACCTCAAATGAGAGGAAAGGGCCATTTGAAAACCTCAGAGAAAAGCATTCCAAGGAGGAAGAATAGCATGTGTAAAAGCCCTGAGGCACACAAAAAAATGGAAGTATACTGGAATGCAGTGAAACAGGAAAAGAGGACAGCAAGTTCAAAGCGGAAGACTCAAGTCAGATCGCATAGGGCCTTGAAGACAGGTTTAGATTTTCTTGTCAATTCCATGGGAAGTCATTGGAGGGTTTCACGGAGGAGAGTAATAAGATTTAATTTATGCTTTAGATCGGCAAGGCTGGTGTCTGTGTGGACAATAAACAGCAGAGTAACCAGAATAGAGGCAGAAGACATGTTGAGATGTTATTGCAGTACTTCAGGGAAGATACAGTGATGGCTTGGACAGGATTGCATGGAAAGAGTTAGGGAAAGAGAAATCAGATGTGATTTCTAAGTCTATGGCATGAGCAATTGGGTGAGAGGTGATGCCATTTGCTGAACTAGAAAAGACCGTGAGAATAGAGAAGATTGCAGAGCTCAATTGGTCTTTTTGGTCATACTGAAGTTGAAGGTGCCTGTTAGACATCCAAGTAGCAAAGTCAAACAGACAAATGGAAAGGAAAGGCTGTGGTTCTGGGAAGAGGTCTCAAGTGGAGATTAAAGATTGGAAGTCTTCAACATGTAGGTAGCCTTTAAAGTTGAAATCCTGGATGAGATAAACTAGGTACAAAGTGTACCTAGAGGGAAAATGGGCAAAGAATAGGTTTGTGTGAGGCTAACATGGGACAGGCAGTAGTACACTGTCAGGAAAACTGTGAGTGTGGCATCACTGAAGTTAACTGAAGTGAGTGTTAAAAAAATAAGGGTGATGCACTGTATCAAACGCATCAAGATGACAAGTAAGGTGAGGAGAGAGAAGGGTGTCTTTGTAGTCTTCCCTAGTGCCACGTCAGTGGTCCACTGGAGACAAAATGCTGATTGGAGTGAGCCAAGGAGAGAAGGGAAGGAGGAAGTGGAGACAGCAGGTATAGACAACTCTTAGAGATTTGCTGTGAACAAGGACATGGATTTGTAGCTGAATTGGTTGACATAACTTGCCCAGGTGTGCACAGATAGTAAGTGAGTAGTCCCTTGCTTTGAACCTCAGAGTTTCTGATCCTGAATATAGGACAAGCTTTTAATCAAATATACTATGTTTTAATTTGTATCTAAAGAGTTTTGTGTATTTGCTTAACATCGTCTCTTTAATTTTCATCTTTAACTAAATATTACTACAGTCAATCAGACAGGTTAGTCAATTAGCCTAATATTGAGACCTATCAGAGTCAATGCTTAGATAAGAGGTCTGGGAATACTAGATGGCTGGGAGGGGTCCAAAGAAAGAAGAAGTGTGGCACAGATTTAATCACTGAAAAGATCCATGTCTGTCACTAGGAAGAATTAACTGTATCTTGTGTACTTTTGGAGTCCCATTTTCAAAAGAGAATACTTCCCATTTCCCAAGCACATGCCTTGTTGTAGAAAGAGTAGAGTTACAAGTGATTTCACTATGCTTCCTCTGAAAGCTTATATAGGACATGGGGAGAAAACTACTTTTCTTTGGTCTGCATTTAAGGTCAGCCAGTATATATGAAATAAATGAATGTCACACGAAGTAGAGTTGACTCAGAATAATAAAATATACTGCCACTTAGGTTTGAGGATGTGGTTCTTGAGGTAAAACTTAAACGTAGACTTTTAAAGATTGCATGTGATTTTATTGATAACAAGCATTGGAAAGGATGAAGTGAAGGAGGAAAGGAAAGGCACTAACAATTATTGTTCAGTCATGTGCCAAGCACTATGCTAAGTACCCTAAAATGTGTTCTTTTTTGATTCTCACCAAAGAATCAAAAAATAACATTTTTTGATAAATACTAACCCTTTTAGGGTTATTATTTACCTACACTTTTCAAGATGGAAACGTTGAAACTCAGGAAAGTTAATTCCCTAACGTACCGTATCAGGGAGCCAATGCATGGTCTATCCAAATTCCAACTGCAACAATTAACTATAATGTCATCATCCACATTAGCAAAAACTTTGTCACATAACTATGACAAATGGCTTTATTTCTTATTTACATTTATTTTGAAGAACAAAAATAATGACATTATGTAGGAATTCTTAGAGTTCTACTCAACACCATTTCATTCCATCTGACTGTGACCACAAGTGTTGGGCTACACCCCACAGGCCTACAAGCCTTGTAGTTGTCCAGCCTCAAGACTGAGGAAAGAGCCCCGAGACAGAGACATAATGGTTTATTGGATAGGGGATCTTACACGCCTGAAGCAAAAGAGTCCTGGAGCAACACCACACTGTGGATGGCAGAAGGAAGGCAGGACAGGACAGCAGTCTTTGCCACCAAGAGGAAGGGAAGGTTACCAGTTATAGAGGGAACTGACATCAGGCTGGCTCATCTGTTACCAGGGAAGCCAGCAGAGGAATATGCCCCTCACTGCCCCTTTGATAAACTGTCATAGTGGTGATGTTCTCATCTAAAGATTTGAACAATCACTAGCTGGGGCCGGGGATGAATATGTAGGCATTTGCTGATTCAGCCCTATGATTAAGAGGGAAGGTCAGTGGGGGAAGAGGGTGTAGGTGAGGCAGGGACTTGTCTAGAAGGGGATGTACAGAGATCAAGAGAGCAGCCATCTTGAGTGGCCTGATCATGCAAATCACATGTTATTCATGTAAGTGTGACACATGAGGGAAGAAATTCCTGCACCCCTGACTCAAAATGGGTTTGTGATCCATTTACAAGATCTTTCAGGAAGAGAGAAATGAAAATTAAATATAGTTCTGCTAGTATATTAATGAAAGAGACACATTTAAGTGGTCCTTTATTTAGATAAAAAAAAACAATCCATAGAGGATTTCTCTGTGCATTCCTGGAAGACTGGAAGTCTTTAGCTCAGAGCTCAGCACCTAATAGGAGGAGCTCAAAAATATTCATGGAAATAAAGTGATCTCTGATTATGTGTGTACTAGGCACTTTGGATAATACAAAGGAAAAATAGCTCAGGCTACCTTAAGAACAGGGAGGCTAGGAATTCACGTAAATAGAAACAGAGAGCTGGCAGAGACCCAGGCAGACCTGGGGACCAGCTTCTCCCTCCTGTCTTTTGGGCTTCCAGATCTTTGCCTGTGGGCTCCCTGTGCTGTTTTCTTCCCCTCTTTCTATTAGGCAATCCTCTTTGTAATCTCGACTCTGATTTGTAAAGGTCTGCCTGATAGGCTCACCTACTCACTGTTATCTCTTTGAGCAGAAATCTTTATTCCAGACCATTTCTTGGTCCAGATTTGAGCTGGGTCCCCAGTTCAGTCCAATAGGTGGTCAACAGTGCTCAAAGAACAACCAAGCCCTGCTTTTCTGAATGGAAAACAGCAGAAAGACAACTTCAGCTGGAAGGTGACTTGGCAAGGTGATCATGACCGACGCATTAGTTCCTGTGATCTTTCACCTAATGATCTGATTTAATTTGTGAGAACGGCACAGAGTTTGGCTAACTCTCCGCCCGGGTCATTTCAGTACAAGTCTAATGCTTTGCTTCCTGTCCTTGAAGAGCAAAGGAAAATTATATGAAGTATCGATTCAGAATTCTTTTTAAAAAGGAACTTACCTGAAATCCAGATGTGCCAGAATTTTAGACACCTAAGGAAGAAGTTTGAAAGTGAATTGTTTCTCCTTAAAGATTCAATGAGTTGACACAAAACCAAATTCATGCACTACTTATTTTATACAAAAAGCAGTTTTTCAACTAACAGAGCTATTAGAGCATTAATTTATAAAATGTAGAAATTTGATACACTGGTAGCAGTAGGTCATATTCTAATGTATATAGAAATAGTTTTGCCCCAACTGTAAAAGAACGTGCCTTGTAACTGAAACTCTAGAATAACAAACATGCTGATGAAACACACAACATGAGTAAGAGACTCACTGCTTCCTGAGAAAATGAAGGTTTCTAACAAAATGCATTTGAAGATATTAGGGATGTGAGTGTAGCTTGATAAGTTTATTTTTTTCAGTTTGGCACATACACAAATACTCTGTAAAAATTTCTGCCTCTTGGGAAAGTTTACATACAGTATGAACACATGGGAACTCTAAATTGTGCTTTCCTTTTTCCCTTCTTCTTTTTAAAAATTTCTGGACTTCCCTGGCGGTCCAGTGGTTAAGACTCCCCACTTCCACTGCAAGGGGCACTGGTTTAATCCCTGGTTAGGGAACTAAGACTCTGTATGCCGGCCAAGAAACAAAAATAAAATAAAATTTAAAAATTTCTGTTGCAGTGATTAAACCTTGCCATGTATATTCCATTAAATTCTTTATAAGGAACTAATCATAATTAAGTGAAGTATATGTCCAAATAAGGAATATTTAGGAATTTCTGAAGAATACAATTTCACTTTGTCATTGAACAAAAATATTATGTAAAAGGACATTTAATTAGTGTTATGGGTTAAATTGTGTCTCTCCTCCCTCAAAAAGGAATGTTGAAGTCTTAACCCCAGTACTTCAGAATGTGACCTTTTTTGGAAATCAGGTGATTGCAGACATAATTAGTTAAGATGAGCTTGTGCTGGAGTAGGGTGGGCCCCTAAGCCAATATGACTGATGTCCTTATAAAAAGGGGAAATTTGGACACAGACACACAGGAGAACACCAAGAGTGTTAGAGTTATGCTACCATGAGTCAAGGAACTATGAGAGGGACCTGGAACAGATCCTTCCCTAGTGCCTTCAGAGACCCTGACCTTGATCTTGGACTTCCAGCCTCTAGGACTGTGAGACAGTAAAGTGTTGCTTAAGCCACTCAGTTTATGGTACTGTGTTAACAGAAACCCTAGTAAACTAACATAGATGGTCAGCTGCTGCTGGTGGGTGGCTTTAGGAATCTCCTTCATTCAAGGAATCCATAAGAACGTTGAGCTTGCAGCTGTGGAGGAGCAGAGCTGGACAATACCCCACCCGTCTATTAGGATGAGTTAATGTATGTAAGAGCTGAAAATCTGCCTTTGAAAAGACACAGGAACACTGACCTCTTTGGGATCCAAGTTTATAGAAACATGCACACTGTGTAGCACATGATTAAAATCAGAATGAACCATGGAAGAGATAATACTACTGGGGCAGATGAAATCTGGCCCCTGAGCTGCCTGCAGCATGAAGGCCAAACAGTCCTGGTGCTATGGGAGCATCCTGGAGGTAATGACGTGTGTGTGTGTGTGTGTGTGTGTGTGTGTGTGTGTGTGAGAGAGAGAGAGAGAGAGAGAGAGAGAGAGAGAGAGAGAGAATGCACAGACAGTTCTGTAGTGGGTGGGACAGCCTCAGGCAAGTTTAATGCCCTTCTTTTTCCAAGAACATCACAACCTGTGTAGGCAGAAAGAGATCTGCACTAAGGCCGTGGGACTAACAAGGCTCAAGCTGAAAGCCCTGGCCAGGGTGACAGTACCACCAGTGATGTGGTGACTTCCCAGTCCCGACTGCAATAGCAGATCTCCCATTCCCTCACTGGGATTAGGAACGATGGAAACACAGAATCAGAAACCTTCAGGGGTGCATCACCTACGGAATTTGCCCACAAGGAATGTCTGAATTTTTCTGCTTCCTCAGCAGGCAATAATAGTATATTATGCCCAAGGGATAATTTTGGAATAATTGTAGGCACCCATCAGACCTGCACAAATATCTGGAGAGAAAGAATCTATCAGCACAGATCAAAGTTTCTGCAAGCCTATCAGATAAGACTGAAGGATCAAAACTTTAAACATTAATATAAATGTTTCCTGACTTGTATGCAAATCTGTAGATAGCAATCTTACTAGTATACATTTAAAGTCAATTTATTGTCTTTAATATGTATATAAAATGAATTATTTCAAGGACAATGGCATTTTTAAAAAGCCATATATTGTAACTTCATGGCTGTAACAACTATTTTGTAGTTAGTAAATTTACCTGAGAAGCAGGTAAATGAAAACTAAGCAAAAACAGTGAAGGTTTGCTTACTGGCACAGTGGAAAACCTTAGGGATTTCCACTGTGAAAACTTGGGGGTGGCCCGAAAGAGGTTTCTTGAACACTACAAGATCAGCTGAAAAAATAAACGGAAGAGCCTGTCAGGGCTGACAGCTCTATCTCTACACCAAAGAAGGCGTCAGATACTGTGTCTTCACACACTCATTCCATTCCACAGTTAATGAGCCATTTATCTGCTCTATGGCCTCCACTGTTGGAGATGTCATGGTGAGTGTTCCACAGCTATACCCAGAAGACTCAGACATTGCACTGGGCTTGCAGCATGATCAGTGTATGTTCTGAAGTGAAAAACCCCAATACAATTGTTGGAGGCAGCATATGAAAGCCACCCCTTTGGTGATGCATTTCCAGAAGTCTGAAAAAAATCCAGTGGCTTTCTGCGTGGTTGAGTCAATGAATTTTTAATAACCATAGCTAGCACTTATGGAGCACTTGCCATGAGCAAAGTGTGGTGATTAAGAGTTTTACCTAGATTATCACTTTTAATCCCCAAAACAGCCCTCACAAGTAGGTACCCTTATTATCTCCATGGAACGGATGAGGAAACTGAAGCTCTGGGGGGTTAAGTACCTTACCTATCATCTCTCAGTGAGTGATAGCTGAGCCTGTGTTCAAATGTCAGCAGCCAGACCCTCACACTCTTACCCTCTGCCTAACCATACCTCAGGCAGCAGATGGAGGCTGATGTGATCCTCAATAAAGAGGATTTTGTCTGACAGGAAAATAGATCTTATTCTGAGCATGCATACAAGAGCGACTATCTCTTGAGCACTTACCATGTGCCAGACTACAATGGTGCTCTTCGTACAAACCGCATTTACTTCTGACATCAACCCTCTGATATATATTATCACCATTTTACACGTGAAAGAACAGGTTTGAGTCACGAAGCAACTTGTTCAAGGTCACACAGTCTGAAAAACATCTCTCAGTTGGACGCTAAAGGCTATATACTTCCTGTTCTAAACTTCTTTCTTGATGTTTCTTTTTGGTTTGTTTCTGATACCGTACCTATAAAACTCTATGGATAACAATGATGCGTATAAAACACCTTTTTCCTCGAAGCTGATATTTGTATTTTCATGCCCCAGCCAGCTAAGATAAGCTAAGAAAGTGCTCTCTATAGTAGTTAATCTCCCCCTTTTACTTGTTTACATTTAAAACAAGTAAAAATGTCAATCTGAAACGGATTCATTATCTCCTTTTCTGGTTGCATAAGGGCTCTGTAGACTTTGAAGCAAAGGGGAAAAAAGCTTGTTCTTCATTCATCTAGTATGTACTTCACAGAACAATCAGGGCACACATGAATTCTTGGGCGCATTGTCCAAGAATGCAGCACAGGTGGCATCCTGATCCCTAGGAGAAAGAGAGGAAAGATGACATACGGAGTCATTCACAGCTGTTTGCAAGCAGCAGCCTGGTCTGAGTTGGACTAATACTGAAGACTTTTCATCTTTAGTCACTTTTGGGGTCTATAACTTCTTACTTGTCATAGCTGATATATATTTTTTTTTTTCTTTTTTTTTTTTTTTTTCTTTCGGTATGCAGGGCTCTCACTGTTGTGGCCTCTCCTGTTGCGGAGCACAGGCTCCGGACGTGCAGGCTCAGCGGCCATGGCCCACGGGCCCAACCGCTCCGCGGCATGTGGGATCTTCCCGGACTGGGGCACGAACTCGTGTCCCCTGCATCGGCAGGCGGACTCTCAACAACTGCGCCACCAGGGAAGCCCCTAGCTGATATTTTTTATTGTTTTCTAAGCATGATAGTATTCCTTTTACATGGATTATCTTCCAAAAACCTTATGTGACAGCTAGTATTATAATCCTCAATTTACAGATGAGGAAAAGGAGATTTAAAGAGATTAAATAACTTGCCCCACTTTATGCTCTAAGAGACAAAAAGCCAGGCATTGAATCTAGACAATCCATTATGATTAACCACAACATTTGCTGCCTTTCAATCCTGCTCATGTTGGTGCCACAATCTTGTTTAAGGACTCATCCATCTTTCAAGTGAGATTGTAAATGTCTCTTCTCTTTTGAGCCTGTTTTCAACTGACAGGGGAGAAGTGAATAATGAAACAGTGGATATTGTAGAAGGAATTTATATTTGACTTTTTAAAAAACTGTGATAAAATCCACATAAAATTTATCATTTTAATCTTTGTTAAGTTGCCAGTCACTCTGTGTGTGGGTGTATGTTTAACAAAAATTGTTTTGAAATTCTATATATATGCACAGGTCTCAGAGCTGAAAGGCATCATACCTCCTGCCAGAACTTTCTGAGAATAAACTTCAGACAACAAAGCACACAGACTTGAAAACTTTTACAAAGGAGAAACTCAGGTGGAGTGAAGGGAGGGAGAGAAAGACAGACTAGTGACTGAGTGTTGGAGAGCCCTGCTTGGGAGGGTGTGCTGGCCTCTGCCACACAAGCCAGAATCATTCTTCTAAGAGGAAGTCCAGGAACAATGTCTTCTCTAAAAACACTGGGGAATCTTTCAAAAACACTGGGGACATCCGGTAGAAGACGGCAGTTCCAGTCCCCGTGGAGGAAAGTGTTCAGGGGGCGGGGACTGCACTGGGCCTACTCTCTCCACAAGCAATTGCAGGCCCCTGGGGCTGAGGGCTGAGCCTCCTTCCAAGCATAATAGACCATGTAAACTTGTAAGGCAAGTCCTCAATAGCAGAGCCACCATGCTGCTCTGCAGAATATAACTCCATCAGGTATCCTGGTGATGTGATTCTCCCCCAAATCCCACAGAAAGACCATCCGACCCTAGGGTGTCACACATATAAAGGAAGTTGTGTGATTCTCTACTTGTTAAACATAAACCTTTCAGTACCAGAGACTACAGGGTTTTCTCTTGTTTCATTCCATCAAATTGTTAGAAATATTAGAAGAAAAGTAATGATGCTACGTGTCGTTGACTTATTTAAGCACTATTTACTTCATAATGAAGGTAGGGTTTCAGGACAGAGAGAGAATGGAGAGAAAAGGGGAAGAAACACAAATTAAATATCGTCTAGATTTTTACCAATTAGGCTAAAGAGAGCTCTTGAAGTCTCCATAACAACATATTGCTAGGTATAACAACGATAGTAATTTTGAAATATTTTCTGATAGACCTTCCTCTACTGGTGAAACCAATTTTCTTTATGTGCATTTTATCTGCTGTTATGACTGTGGGGAAGGGTCCTGGTGAATATTGCTTCCAGAAGAAAACAGTATAAGGGCAGCCCCATCATATATGAAGAAGAGACAGACTACCTTTCTGACCAGTGTAAAGAGGGGAATGGGAGGGGAAGCTAGAAAAGAGGTCAGGTACCAATGTCCTCATCCTCACTGCCACCTTCTTTCAGGGTCAAATCTGGGTGATGAGGGGAAAGCAAGGCCCCCAGTACCTGGGTCAGAAGAGGGAGGCTGTCTCTGTTTGATTCTTCCTGTGTGAAAGGGGCTTCCCTTATACTCTGTTCCCTTTTGGAAACAGCATTCACCTGGACACTCTCCTAGGGCTATAATGGGAGAGTACAGGACTTTGCAATCAGGGCAGCGGTGGGGATAAATTCAGCTATAGACACCTCCAAAGACCAGATGAAACAAGTGTCAGCAGACACAGACTGAGGTCAGGGCCAGCCTAGGCAGGGCACCCCACGGCAGAGGCCATCTAGCACCTAGGGGACCTGTTACGGATCCAGGCCTGCTCCAGTCATCCAGGCATGCCATTTGTGCGGCCTGGTGAGGAATTAAGAGATAGAAAACCTTTAAAAATCTGCTTCAAACCAGAAGAGATTGAGATGCTCTTTGGTGGCAGGTTTGAGTTTTCAACCACCCCACCACCACTACACAGAGCATTGTGGATGAGGGTGGGCCTGGGGAAGATGAGATGAGCCTTAGTAAATAAAGAGCTACATTTTCTTTGCACACAAAGTGCAGAGTGCACGTCTGAGAGCAGGGCACCTTCCACCACCCACCCACTTGACTCATTTCAGATCTAGGACAAAGTTCACTCCCCTCAGAAGGCTTTTCCTGATTAATTCCATCCCACACATGTTTGCCAAACACCAGCCATGTACACAGAGCTCAGCAGTGAAACAAAAGCTGCCCTCCAGGGGCTTTCAAAGCTGGAAGGGAGACAGATGTGTCACGATTGTAGTCCCAGGTGGAGAAGGTACTGGTGTTAGAAGCCATAGAATCACAAACTCTTCTGAATGAGAGATTGGGGGTTGATGTTAAGAGTTGATGTTAGAGTTTGGCATCCAAGGACAGGTAAGATTTCACAGTTAGGGATGGAGAGGAGGAACATTCTAGGCCAAGGAATGATTTCTACCAGGGCTCCAAGGCTGCACAGGTAAACTTTTGGCTATTCACAGTTTATTTTCATATGGATTTTCCATATAATTGCTGCATCTGTATTATGTTCCCATTGCTGCTATAACAAATCACCACAAACTTATGGCATAAAACAACAGATTTATTATTTCACCTTTCTAGAGGTCAGAAGTCCAAAGTGAGCCTTACAGGGCTAAAATCCAGGTGTCAGCAGGGCTGGTTCTGGAGGCTCCAGAGGAGAGTCTGTTCCTTGCCTCTTCCAGATTCCGGAGGCTGCCAGCTTCCCTTGCTTGTGGCTGCAACAACCCAGTCTCTGCTTCTGTTGCCCCATCTCCTTCCTCTGCTTCTGACCTTCTTGACTCCCTCTGATAATAACCCTAGTGATTACAATGGGCCCATGAGGATAGTTCAGGATAATCACCTCATTTCAAAATCCTTAATATAATCAATCAAATCTGTAAAGTCTCTTTTACAATGTAAGGTAGCATATTCACAATTTTGGGATGTAGGCATCTTTGGAGGGCCCCTGTATGCCTACTACAGTATCATTTATGTTACTTGCCTTCTTTTTATTCAGTGAGAATAACTGAGTTAGAATCCTATTAGTGAAATGCAAAAGAAAAATTCAAATATACTTTAAAAAATGTAAACATACTTATACCAATTACAATAGCCATTAAGGCAGGGGTCCGCAAACCCTGGGCCATGGACAGGTACCAGTTGGTGGCCTGTTAGGCACCGGGCTGCACAGCAGGAGGTGAGCAGCGGGCAATCGAGCAAGTGAAGCTTCATCTGTATATACAGCCGCTCCCCATCGCTTGCATTACTCCCTGAGCTCCACCTCCTGTCAGCGTCATGGTGAGTTGTATAGTTATTTCATTATATATTACAATGTAATAATAATAGAAATAAAGTGTACAATAAATGTAGTGCACTTGAATCATCCCCAAACCATCCCCCCCCAGTGGTCTGTGGAAAAATTGTCTTCTGAGAAACCGGTGCCCGGTGCCAAAAAGGTTGGGGACTGCTGCATTAAGGTGTCAAGGTGAACACCATTTAAAACTAACAGTTGTCCTTGGAGAAATACATATTATATAATCAAAATCCTCAACAGTTAACATTAAATTATTTCCTGCCTCCCAACATTACTTTATTAGTACTGCTCAAACTGGAGCTACCTGGGTCCCAGCAGGTACACCTGATAACCAGAGGTGACAATAAGTTGCAGGATAAACACTGCTCCAGTGCCAATTTTATTAATTGTAATGAGCCAGTTAAAACATTTTATGTTAAAAATGAACATGGCTGGGCTTCCCTGATGGCACAGTGGTTGAGAGTCCGCCTGCCGATGCAGGGGACACGGGTTCGTGCCCCGGTCCGGGAAGGTCCCGTGTGCCGCGGAGCGGCTGGGCCCGTGAACCATGGCCACTGAGCCTGCGCGTCCGGAGCCTGTGCTCCGCAACGGGAGAGGCCACAACAGTGAGAGGCCCGTGTACCGCAAAAAAAAAAAAAAAATGAACATGGCTATAATACAGAGTAGAATGGAAATTTTGAGTAAATTTAGTAAAACATGAGACTTTAAAGAAGCAATGATCCGCTCCAAACTGTGCCTAAGGAATTTCTTCTCTGCTTTAAGGAATATCTTGATGGAACATCTGAAAAGCACTGGTATAAATTAGAATAATTTGTGAAAGTTTTTTGTTTCTCAAAAAAAATTCAAGAAAATGTCTCCTGATTACATTTAATCCCAGCTGAAAGTGATATAAAATGTTTTCATTGCAGAATATAGAGATCATTTATTAGGCACCAAGAACATCATAATTCATCTATATATAGAACTCAGTTGTTGACAAGTTTCTGCTTCCATATATAACTGAAAACCAATATGTAAAAATATACACAAATTAAACTCTTCGTATTTAGAAGAGGCCCTCTGCAGCTCACCTGGAGTATTTACTTTTTTTTTTTGATTTGAAAAATAAGAGATTTTTTTAACATCTTTATTAGAGTATAATTGCTTTACAATGGTGTGTTAATTTCTGCTGTATAACAAAGTGGATCAGCTATACGTATACATACATCCCCATATCTCCTCCCTCTTGCGTTAGCTCATACACGATTCTGTTTAAGGTTGGCTTTGTGGGTTCCATACTCAAAGCAATAAACAACAAATTAGAGGAGAAACCTTGTTCCAGGAAACTAAGTTGACAGACTCATACACACACACACACACACACACACACACATACACACAACACATTTAAAATGTGTTATTTTCGACCACCTCTTATACACCAGACATTACCCCATATAATTATGAACATCCTGCGTGTTATTCTCTTTTTACACTCAGGATCAGAGAGGTTGAGAAGAGCTGGGATTCAAAACAAATCATCGAACTCCAAAGCTTGTGATCTTTCTTCTGCAGAAAACTCAGCTTAGTTCCTTAGGAAAGCAGGTGAGAGTGAGTTTAGAGAGTTTGCTACCTCTGTTAACAAAGAGTTTTTGTTCCTCGAAGTGTGGAACCTGAGTTATGTGTTAAATTTGGCTTCCCATAATAACTCATTAGCCAAACATCCCATGGTCCTGGCACGGAGCTAGATCCAAAACAGCCATAGTAGTAGGAGATTGGCATTTCATCTATCCACTCTTCTTCCTACCTGTAATAGGGTAATTTACCTTCCTAAGATTCAAATGACTCTTTTACTTCTGAATACCACTTGGTTTCCCTTTTTGAATAAAATGGATTTGTATTTATTGTATTTCCAGGGAGCACGTGTTGATTCAGGATATCCCCCCACCCCCCTTCTGCTGTTCATATCACCACTTCCTCTCTCCTTTGCAGGATCAGTCCTCATGGAGATCACATGAGTGAGTGCTCACAAGTCACTTAAAACAGTGCTTGGCAAATAATAAATGACCTTCAGGGGTTTTCCTTTTATGGAGACTCCATCAATTATGAGAAAGTCAATTATGATGGCTTATTATTAACAGTGAATGAATATGAATTATAAAAGTACACATCTGCTCCTCCACTATTACCCACTGCCCAGCATAAAATAAAATAACCCAAAATAGAATTCCAGATTTTATTAGAGAATATATCTAAAATACAATATTTATTAAGTTATGATATATTATTTGAATGGAAATATACTCTGTATCACAACTATAACAATCTTTACAGATAATACTTCATTTACATCCCTATATTTCAAAAGTCACTAAATTACAACATAATTCATATTTAACATAACATTGCTACAAATATATAAGAATTAAAAAAATTTTCTTTAATTTACCATATTGGAACCACAAACATTTATTTTATCTGATTTACATTACATAGGATCATGACTATTTTACCTGATTTATATTACACAGCTCAATTTATCTCATTATATGGCTTTGCATTCAATCATCCTACTTTCTTATGTTTTAAAAATAGCATTTTAGTGAACAATTGTGAATGCTCATTAGCCCACGTGCTACTAACAAAGTCAAGGTACTTTTCTCCTACTCCTTACATTATTCTCTGTTACAAAAAGGCTACTACCATAAGCAAAGCACCAGTCACAGCAATTCTGTCAAGCCTGACAATTGGTCTAGGTTTTCACATTTTAGTAGTAAGCACGTCAGGTCGAGAAGGGTCTAGAAAACCAAATAGATACAAAGCAGCCAGGGTCCAATTCACCAAGGTAGACTTGTGCTTAGCTAAAGGGAAACCCAAAGACTCTTCACTGGACATGGGCTCTGGGACCATTTTATTTGAAGGAAGCTTTGATTTGTCTGTTTTTCAGTGGCTGAGTCGGACGCCAGTTGTTCACCATCAGGTGTTCAGGTTCGCCCTCTGCGTTGAAGTTAAGGGTACAGAATTTCGATAACTAAAAGACAAAATCAAAGATGAAAAAATTAAAAATAAAAGTTTCACAGGAGTATTCAATTATGTGTTTGTGTTAAATCTTGAAATACATTCCCCAATATTCACATGTTGCAATGTTCAAAATTTAATTTGATTCCCAATAGATATATAATCACATATAGATCACATATATATGCTTTTATACAACAAATCAATTTCTATAAAATACACACAAAATCTTGCTGTCATTTGAAAGGAAATTTTTGGTGAGCTTGTTTTTTTTCCTCTTTTAATTCTATAATCAAACATCAAAAGCCTATAAAATAATTCTGAGATGTAAAGTAACAATAACAATTCTAGATCCCAATTAAGGTTTGGTTTTCTACCCCAGGGAAGATAAACGACAGCATCTGTACAATTAGATGAAGTGATCCAGGATCTGCAAATTCCGGGGCCGAATGATGGGCTGACATCTCTTCTTAAATTTATAGAAACACAGGAATGAATCTGCCCAAGCTGGGATTTCAAATCCTTATCATTGGTTAATTTTGATTCCCTATTAAATTTGCGTCAGTTCCTGGCACAGTGATGTGACATAGGCAGCCCTCAACCGGTTTCTTTCTTCTTTGAGGTTGTTTTTGCAAATTGGCACTTCCCTTTCCTTAAGCATGACTTGATCTAAATGAAGAAGGGTGGTTGGGGAAGTAATGTAGCTGCCCATGAATCAATAGCCTTGAACCTGATTTCTTTGGTCCACTAATATTCCCTCGATCACCCCCCAGGAAGTCAACTTCATGTAAGCCAACTATTGTAACAGGCACAGCCATGGTCACTGCATGCACTGATCACTCGAACAGCACAAACTACACTGTATAGGAAATATGTATCTGGTCTAAGCTGCTAAAGCAACCTGGAATGACTTTTAATAGACATATTTTCTCTAAGGGATGACTCTTGCCTTTGTCAGGATCCAGAAATGTATTCTGACATAAATAAACTGCAGTAAGCTCTTAGGTGAGTGAGCAGTAGGCTGGGAATTATCACCCATACCTATGCATCCTTGAATATAAAATCTCTTTGTTCCCAGCCTCACTTTCTTCATAGCTTACAAAAAAAGCATTTATTAGGTGACAGACACCTTTCTCATGTAATCTTCAATTTTATCCAACTTTAGAGTAAAAAAGAAAAAACTGCCTAAGTTTATAGTTAACAACAACAAATACTTATTGAGTGCTGATTATATCTGCTAAGCACTGTTGTTGGCACTAGTTGCACAGCTAGAAGCATCAGGAGGAGGAATAAAGCCTAGGTCTGTCTGACTCCAAAGGCCAAGTCCTTCTGCCTGGACTAAATGCTCCACCTGACTTTAGCAAACAGACCTGCTCACTGCTAACAGAGATGGGTTCTTTGAGCACGAGCCAGGTCACGCTTTCCAGGAGAGGAGGGGTGGTCAGTGAACCAGGGTAGGTCCAGTAGTCCAAGCTTTCAGGAAGGAGGCCACGAGGATCAAAGTTAGTGAACTCGGCACTCTTACCCTGGAACAAGGAAATACACGTGTTAAAAATGTCACATGATCAGAGTGGGGGGAGGCAGGAGAATAGGAAACAGAAATATTCCCCTCTGGTACCCAGAAAACTTCCAATTTTTTTAAAGAGAAGTTCCATGTTCACCAGAAAACAGAATAAAACAAATTAACAGAAGACATTTGACATGGAAATTTAGACTGGCAGATATGAGCAAGAGAACCTGACTATTAATTTCACCTATCCATTTTCTCACCTTGTCCTCTAAAACAGAGGTACCCAACCATTTTTGCTGGTTTCATGGAAGACAATTTTTCCATGGACCAGGGGAGGGGGTGGAATGGTTTGGGAACGATTCAAGCACATTACATTTACTGTGCACTTTATTTCTTTATTACATTGTAATATATAGTGAAATAATTATACAACTCACCATAATGCAGAATCAGTGGGAGCCCTGAGCTTGTTTTCACTTGACACCCACTGATAGGATTTTGATATGAGTCTGCAAGCAATTGATTTATCATGGTCTCTGTGCAGTCAAACCTCTCTGCTAATAATAATCTGTATTTGCAGCCACTCCCCAGTGCTAGCATCACTGCCTCAGCTCCACCTCAGATCATCAGGCATTAGATTCTCATAAAGAGTGTGCAACCTAGATCCCTCGCATGTGCAGTTCACAGTAGGGTTCGCACTCCTATGAGAATCTAATGCCACCACTGATCTGTAAGGAGGCGGAGCTCAGGCGGTAATGTGAGCTATGGGGAGCGGCTGTAAATACAGATGAAGCTTTGCTTACTTGCCCACCACTCACCTCCTGCTGTGTGGCCCAGGTCCTAACAGGCCACGGACTTGTCTGTGGCCGGGAGTTGGGGACCCCTGCTCTAAAATAATCCCTTATATTTTTCTTTAAGTCATTCATGATCATAGCCAGTATTTAAAGTGAAATTGCTGCCACTGAAATGAGGCAATTTTAGGTTGCTGTAACAGAAAATATATAGTATCCTTGATGAGGAGGTAATTGTCTTGCTGTCCTATTTGATGGCTGGGTTAGAACTGAAGAACTGTATTCAGTTCTGGACACCATGCTTTTAGAGCAACAGAAGCAACAGGAAAGAGTTACTGGAAGAGTGACAAGATTGCTACAAAGACACAACTGTCATGTAAGACTAGTTAAAGGGAACTAAAGATAATTAGCCTGGGGGTAGGTAAAAGGCTGATAGAGAATAGGGTCAAGTGGAAGGAAGATCAGGTTTTGCTTTGTTTCCGTTTTTTTTTTTTTTTTGAGATATAATTGACATGTTATATCAGTTTCAGGAATACAATGTAAAGATTCAATATTTGAATATGTTGTGAAATGATCACCCACAATAAGTCAACACCTGTCAACATATATAGTCACAGAATTTTCTTTTCTTGTGTTAAGAACTTTTAAATATACTCCTCGCAACTTTCAAGTAGGCAATACAGTATTATTAACTATAGACAATATAGTCCTTATTTTGACTTATTTATAAGTCATCCCCACGACTTATTTTATAACCGAAAATTTGTACCTTTTGACCCCTTTCACTCA
This sequence comes from Delphinus delphis, assembly GCF_949987515.2. Lineage (NCBI taxonomy): Eukaryota > Metazoa > Chordata > Mammalia > Artiodactyla > Delphinidae > Delphinus > Delphinus delphis. The sequence continues at coordinate 28,484,874 of NC_082699.1, read as the reverse complement.
TTTTGGCCTCACCCCCACCTCTGGCAACCACCAATCTATTCTCTGTATTTTTGAGTTGGTTTTTTGTTTGTTTGCTTGTTTTGTTTTGCTTATTTATTTAGATTCCACATATGAGTTCATATGGTATTTGTCTTTCTTTCTTTGACTTATCTCACTTAGCCTAATGCCCTCAAGGTCCATCCATGTTGTCACAAATGGCATGATTTCATTCTTTTTTATGGCTGAATCCATTATATCTACCTATCTATATACCACATTTTCTTTATACATTTATTTGTTACTGGATGCTTAGGCTGTTTCTATCTTGGCAATTGTAAATAATGCTCCAGTGAATGAGGGGGTGCATATATCTTTTTGAATTAGTGTTGTAGGATCAGGTTTATTCTATGTGAATCAAGGGAGTCAAGCTCAGGGTAACAGGTAAGCATTTCAGAAGATAGATGCTGCTTCGATTTGAGGATGAGTTTTATAAAGCCAGGTTGCTACTGCTGATGGTAGTATTTATAAGCAGATGCTCCATGACCTCAGCACAACTGTGCTGTGCAGCGGATTTAAACATGAATTCAAAGAGGTCATAGAATATAAATCTCCACAAAGCATGACTTGACTTGTCATGTTCACCACTGTATTTCCTAGATTAACAAAGTGACCAGAATGTAGTAAGTACTCAGCAAATATCTACTGTATGAATGAGTGAATAATTTGACCAGATGATCTTTCAGCCTCCTTGCAATCATGATTTTCTCTGACTCTTGCATATGGATGTTCAAATGATGGGAAGCAAGATTAAATAAATACAAGTCTTAAAATTATACAAGTATTAGGATCAATTTTGGGTTGATGATAAGTTAAATAAACGCATAAGCAACATTTTACCTTTATTAACTGCTCATCTAAGCACCACACGTCAAACCGAGACTACTCAATTTGAGCAAAAGAATTTTCAAAAATGAGTGGGGTATGGAAAATAGGTACCTTATTCAGGTGGCAAAAAATTCAACTATACCTTTGCTTTAATGGAATCCAGCACATCAACGACTTTCTGGAGGCCTGGTTTAGCATCACCAATCTATAGAAAGAGACAAGGGACAAGATAGTGTATTCCAGTTGGCACTACACCAGCTTTTAATTAGGGCAGCTCTATGGTAAAATTTCTCCAAATAGCAAACCAAAACCCACCATTTGTTACACACCACCCATCAGTCTTAGTTTGATTTCCCTTCTTTCACTGACAACCTCCTTCTGCTTCTGCCCCTGTAGTTCCCCTGAAATTACCTTCTCAAATGTCACCAGTGATCTCCAACTGCCAAAGCAAAGAGCACTGTTCACGTGCTTACTTTAAGCTTCATGCAGGATTTTGTGCTATCATCTTCCCTCCTTTTAAAAATTCTCCCCTCTTTTGGCTTTCCTCCTGCTCTCCAGCCTCCCAAATCTCCCTTGACTCCTGTATTCGTTTTTAGTCATTTAATCAGCATCTTTCCTTACAGTGTGAAGTTTCTTAGGGTTGCTTGCTGAGCAGTTTTATCCTCCCTCTTCATGCTTTCCTCGGATGATTTCATATACACTTGTAGCTTCCACCTTGACACAGGATTTCCAGAATCATGAATCTGCAGCCCAGACCTTTCTCCACTGGGTTGACAACTATCCAGAGGGCAGCTCAACCTGTATGTCCTACTCTTGTTGCCTGGATTCTCCAATATGGAGTCACTGTCCTTCACTTCTCCAAAACTTGGTCTTAATTTAGCACTATCATAAAATAGTACTATCTAGCTTAAGGTTGAATGAAAAAAAAATACTAGTATTCATCCAAAATATGCCTCTTTCTCATTTCACATTTCACATGTATATACCCTTCACATTTACATCCAAATGGTACCTATGAAATATCTCTGCAATTTTGTCCCCCATCTCTACTGCTACTAGCAGATGCACGGGAAAATAAGCCTGAAAATACTTCAGAGCCAAAGGCATTTCCTAGGCTCTTTGTAGAATGTCCTATTTGTTATGAATGTTCTGTCCAGTTAATCTTTTTTGAAAACAGGGAATAAAAAGAATTGGGCCATCAACTAACCTTCAGAAAAATACCCAAAACAGCCAGTCCGTCAGGCTGTTGCGCTGCTTTTCCAAACTCCCCGTACTTGGTGTTCCAATGAACCAAGTGGAGCTAAAGTAGGAGACAAAACCACAAACAACAAATGATTTACATGATAAAAGCCTACACAGCTATCTAGCGATCTTTTCTTCACAGCTAGAGGTTACTAAAGAGAGTGAAAATGTGGATAATTTTAAATCTAAACTTGTATTTTAATTCTAATTGGCATAATATCAAGTGATTCCTTCAACAACTCTAAGAAAAAGAGTTGCATACTTTTGAGGAAAGACAGAAAGTTTATTTCTAGATTTCCATTAAAACAGGATCCTCCAATTTGAATTTATTAATTTTGTGCAAATGGAGGTCTTAGAGAAAGTTTTGCAGCATTAATCGTAATATCACAAATAAAAGTTATAAAAAGCAAATGTGAAGGTCCTCTGTAAAATAGGGGGTTTGAGTTTACCAAATTAAGCTTTTGAAAGAAAAAAAGTGTATCTTACCTCTGCAGCATATTTCTTTTTATCCACAGTATGCTCAGAACCTTGCTCATCAGATGAACCCCAGTGAAAGTGAAACTGAATCAACCTGTAGGTGCCAGTGAGGGGTCCTCCTTCTAGCACTAAAATTAAAAAATATATATATATATATACACACACACACACACACACACACACACACACATTTACATACACACACACTCATACACATGCACATGAAACACACACTACTGAATATTACAATCTTTAATCCCATTTTATAGTACTAAATTTATGCCTGAACCAACATTTTCACTCTGAAAATTCAATCTAGACTCAGGTTTAGTCTACAGAGCTGAAGAGGATCATTTCAACTGTTTTATTTTTTCCTCACTTGTGTTGACTGAAGGATGGATGCTTTTCCCATCTGTTTTCTGAGCACAGTGGCACTTCTCTTCCAGATTTTTTTGGGGCCTCCTCATAGGTTCAGGTTCAGGTTCAGAGAGAGGAAATTTTCAGGGGAACTATGAATTCCTCTGTGAATCAGTGAGGAAGTGCCCACAGCTACTCGTCAGTGCTGGTCTGCTGCACACCTGCAAGCTGAGGAATCTCTCCTCTGCCACGGCCCAGTGACTGACCTTCAGCCGGCCTTGCTAACCTCTGATACCAGTTCTTACCAGAATTTGTGAAACAATAAGCATTCCCTTGAGCTTAACAACATAAAATCAATTTTCCTTACACAGGCTTTTTCCTTACACAGGCTTACAATTTTCCTTACACAGCAGATTGTCACTGCTACTAATTAGCTTTATACCCTTAAAATGTTCTATTTGACTTTCTGATCTTAATTTGCTCATTTGTAGAATGGATACCTCCAATTATTTACTACTTCACTAAGAATTGACTGATTATCTGTGAGACGCAGTGCATAATGCTTTCTTGAAATTCTAACTTTAATAACCATCCCATGATTCTACTGTTCTGATATTAATGTAACTTTATTACACTTAAATCCATATTAGAAATCACATTCTTAGACTATAGTCTATCTGTAGATAATTAATGAGCTGTGTCTTAAGAGAGGATTAAAATAGTAAGAAATCACTGTTTCCCCCATTCCCTCCAAAAAGCCTTTTACCTAATTTATATGTATTAATGGGACTTAACTGATACAAGCTTTTAAAATTAGTTTAGTTCTACTACTTCAATTTTATTTCTCTAGAACTGGGATTAGAACACCTTTTGCTATAAGTGTATTTTATTAGCTTTGATTTATAATTCCACAGAGTAATGAGCCCAAACTAATTTTGGCTTTGTAAAACCAAGGGACAAAGTCTGTACAAAAAGTTTGTTCGCTCAACTTCACCTAAATATGCTTAGATGGCAGCAATACCCATTCATCTATTCAAAGAAAAGATAAAGCTGGCTGGAAGATACTTAAGCAGTCAGGCCTTTCTATGGCTCCTGATACAACCTCTGGCTGCCAGATCTGCCTTACAATAGGCCAGGAGAAGAAAAGAATAAAAAAAAGAAAGAGAACAAATTATAAATGGTATTATATTACAGATCTATTAAGAAACATGAATTTGGATGTATTCTGATAATATCACATCTCTTGAAACTTAACTTTTATTGTAAAAGTGTTTTTCTAAATCTGATAAGGAAAGAATTATCCTTATATCCCCAAAATAGACTTTTTCCAAAATGAAGGAATTCCCATTTTTCATAATTATATATACCCTTAAAACAAAATACATGTTTATAAGGTAAATTGATACCAAAATTAATTCCTTTATAGTAACTTTTTTAAACTACTAACTAACTGGCTGATCATAAAAACCATTTGTAACATCATTAATTCTACCAAATGGCAAAATTAGTTAAATAAAACCATAGTAAGCATCTGAGATAACTGATCATATTTCAGAAAAGATTTAGAATTAGGCAAGAGTATATGAGCTTTTATTAAATAAGGTTTTCTAATACTAAAAAAAAAAAAAAAAGAAACACTCTAAGTTCAAAGATTAAACACTTTCAGGGCTAATCTATTATTCCCAGATACCTGTTTGAACTCCTGTTAAAATAAAACTATGTTGCTATGTAGAGTAGAAGCCTACTGTAATTAGGAAAGGTATTAAATTCTTGAAGTTTAATTGCTACAAAAAGCAGCATTTCTGGTCCTCTTCAACTAATTGGTCATTCCTCAGCAAATTCTTAGCATGGAGTTTAGTCAATGAAATCCCTCAAAACATTGTTATAATAATAAATTGCCATAAACTCTAATATAGGTAGCATACATCTTTTTATTTGAGAAATAGGAAAGACAAGGTTAAAGATGGAGCTTACACAATATTCTGGATCTACTTATTTTTTTACTTAATTTGATTGCTCCAAGCCATTTTCTAAACTATCCCAGTTTAAAATAAAACCTGTTTTTCTAATGCAAAAATAATTTTAAAGAATATCAGAAATTGCTGATATTCTTTTTAAAAAATTGTTTCTTTTTTCCTCTGTAAAATCTGTTAGTGGGGCTCTGAAGAGTCAATCATCTCTTGTACCACAGAAATGTTTTTTCCACAAGTGATAGAGATACATAAATGGGGTTTTCTACTCAAAGACTCAATGTCTTGTTCAAGACTTCTCCAAACTTAATTTAAATCCAAATCTCAAAACCAAGAGCCCCAGAAGAGTTTAACTTTTATGGTCTTCCATCAATTATACATACTATATATAAAACACAAAATAAGCACTAAATGTAATATTATAATCTGTCTTCTTATACATATTACTTATGTAAATTATACATTACTTGTGAAAAGTAAGAGATTCATTCCAGTAATATTGAAACAAATTAGATACTTATATAAATTAAAAATTTAATGTTAAAATTTTTTTCCTTCTTAATCACTTTATTATTACTTAATATAAGATGCATCCAAATAACAAACTAAAGACCTTAGTGAATGTCAATAATCTCTCCTAAATCCAAAATATAAATAAACTACTCCCAATAATCCTTAGTTTAAAACTAAAATTTAAGGGATTTCCTATTAATGAAGTAAATGAATAAGTCTACTAAAAACACATTTCTAGCAGGTGAATAATTTGAAATTTATTAAATCGGTTTTGGTTTTTCGGCAGTGGTCAATAATCCTAGGGCTACCTACTAAGGTTAAAAAAACAAATGTCAGTGTAGACAAATCTGAGAAATAGACACCCACATTCCATTTCTTTTTATGTAGTGAAATGTTTAGCTGTCACTTTCACTAGTGTAAGCACAATTAAGATTCAAGAGAACAGAAATTTTCAGTTTCAGGTTTATGGTAATTGTACCAGAGTAAAAAAAAAAGTAACTCTTTGACATGAACATTATTAAATACAGTGTCTAGGATGCTTTTGTCAGTTTTATAGAAGCTTAGGGTTCTGTTCACACCATTAGCAGTAGGCAGGACAAGCCCTTCCATTTTTTGTTGTTCTGTTTCCTTTTAACTTATAATTGTTTGTAAAAGGAAAATGTTCAAGCTTCAAAAGCAAGTCTCTGAAAATCAAGCAGGAATCTTGTATGACGATCCATTATATCATACAAACAATGATCTGCTTGAAATGAGCACAGGTGAACTCAGCTTCCTTCCTTCTCTTTCTTGAAATAATAAAAACAGATAAAAATATTCCAATTTCTAAAAGCAGAAATGATGTGAGAGTTGTATATGGGTTGGCCCAATAATTCGAACATTGGTTTTTCAAAGATATTTGCCTCTAACTTTGCTATAAAGCAGGAGAGTTTCAAACTCATTAATAAAAGTTAATAAGTTAGCAGGAGTTAACAATTTGACTACTATTCTTTTATCCCAGATGAAGCATGTAATAAAAGATCTCAAGCAGGAAGATTTATTTTTTAATAATTAAAAAAAAAAAACCTAACAGGATTAACAATTTTTCATTAATTTAAGGTGGTTTATTTTTAAAGGAATTTAGAAGATTGATGAGAGCTTTAACCCAAGCTTCTAGCTAAAGCCTATTAACTCCGCATTTTAAAAGATTTCTCTCAAGCTTAAACATAGCAATAAATTCTACCAATTCAGGTCCTTATACCCAAGTATTTAAGTTTGGGTATAAGATAACATTTAGGATACATCTGAAAATCTGAGTCTATGAGAAGTTCTAGAAGACTGAAATCTCACTGGGGGTGGAGGGGGGAAGTAAATGAACTGAAGCATTTAACTACAGAAAATAAAGGATATCTAAAAATGTTAACACCATGAAAATAATTCCTAACAAAAAGCTATGATAAACTGTCCATTTTAAAAAACTGAGTGACCAAAATGAAAAATTATTTTTTGACTTAAGTGAACATAAAAGTATATCAGTTTTTAAAAACATGGTACAAGTACAAACACACTAAATATTAACTATGATGGTCCTTCAAAGATTCTTATTCAATTTCTATTTTTAAGTGGTTGCCATTTAGTCTCATTCCAACAAACTAGGAAGGAGATGATTAGCAAGTAACTTAAACTCTTGAGCGTTCTGTTTCTTCATGTTTATTTTAAGTGGGTTTGACTAGAGTATCTCTACCATTTGTTCTAACTTGAGAGTCTAGGATCTTAAAAAAAAAGTCTAAAGGGTGTTTCTCTGCATGGTATGATTGGTTTTGTTTCACTTTTTTTTCTTTTTTCTATCCTGTAGGTGTGTTTTCCCTTAACATCAGCATTTAATATATTCTGTATTCTAGAAAAAAAAATGCTTCCTGTTTAATCAAAACAACTGCAAATGTTGAAGAGATATGGGCAAAAGTACAAAGGAGTCTTCCGTATTTAAAGGAGAACAAGTCTTTCTAACATTCACTCCTCTTGTTTTTACTGTACCTCTTGCCTAGCTCTCTCAAGTCCCCCATGTTTCCTACTTCCTTTTGTCTGGAGTCTCCTCCAAGAAACTGAAATCCTTCAAGCCTCATCCTTCAACCACAAACTTTATTCACCCTGAAAAGTCTTTTCTGACTTGCTCAGGCCAACTCCAAACCTGCTTTCCATATTTCCTTGGGATACTTCCTTGTTGCACTTATCAAAGTGACTGTCAGCGTCTATTATTTCTATGTCTTTCTACCTGAGGTATCGCCATCATGGCCTCTGGGGATGCAGGAGAGGGACCAGGACTCCATCCTGCCCTCAAGATGCCTAGCTTGTCTTAACATATAAGTGGTATTTGTAAGAATTTTGTTTTTTTGCATAAAACTAGGTGAATAATACCTCTGTCTCTAAAGACATGGGTTTGAGCCTCTATCTGAACCACTTGATTTTCATGTTTCACAATCTAAACATGGCCAGTTGCTGTAGTAATGTATGTGTTAGTCACCAGAAGTAGTTAGACAAAGGCGGCTAGCTCTCATCATTTCCTGCTTATGTAGAAATCCATCAGAACTTGACATATTCATGGTAAGACATATTACTATGTAATAATGTCATATATAAAATCAGTACATAGTTTAATATAATAAATGGCATGTTTGGGACAATATAAAAGTAAGATTTTAAAATGCCATCAAGTGATGGGAAGTAATTTTAAAGCTAATTAAAAACTTAATTCAAAAAACTTATCAGAGGTGCAATAGCTACAGCAATTGCCTAATAAAGGCAGTCAAATGGTGTGTAGACCCGACAAGAGCAATGGTCATTTATTGAGGAATTGTTAGGTGACAGGCACTAGGTTTTATATGTCTGTCCCATTCAATCCTTCCTCTGTAATAGACACTGCTACTCCAATTTTACAGTTAAGAAAACAAAAACTTAGGTTAAGTTACTATCACTCCCAAGAGGGGAGGAAGGAAGAATTTTTTCAAAACTGTACTGAATACTTTGGATAGCTACTGAAAGAGAATAGTCAACTCTATTATAATGACGATAATTACATTTATATACCATGTGAGTACTATAGGTCATTACTCCAACATTCTGACAGCATTATTGAATGTTGTCTCTATCTTCCCTCATTTTGCCCCAATGCTCCCTGCCCCCCACCCCCAGACTCCCACACCACCACACATAATGTGTTTGTAGCTCCATTCACTCAGTGCCCTTCAGAGGAAAGCACTCAGGAAAATAGGACACTGGCAACAAAATCAAGGGGATTGTTCTCCTATTTCTAAGCAAGAAGAAAAGAACAATTCAAAGGGCGCTCTGTAAACAGCCTCACTACAAATAAATTATGGTAATTGGTTTTGTCAGTAATGGACCAGGTATGTCCAACCAACTCTAAAACATTTTCCTTTGTGGAATGAATTTCTGGGTGGATACCAAGATACACGACCACCCTTATTACACTAGCCTAATGCTGAGAAAGTATTTGTAAATACAATGTTTCCAAGAATTTCAGGATTTTAAAGTATTAGGTTTCCATCACTCTTCTCACTGCTACCTTGCAGATCACCCTAGGATGTGCTTTTTCTTGGATAGGCATCAATTCTGGGAAACAAATATTTTAGAGTCTTAAAAGTTCAAGTTTTGCAAATCTCATCTTTGCTGATCTCTGTTGCCAGGGCACCTTGCCTTTTGTGACTTTTCCCAGGCATATCACAGTTATTCAATGCCCTACATAGAAACCAGGAATTTTACAGGGAGAGACAGCCCCTGCCACTTCAAAGTAATTAGCCTACTCCTCAGAGACTGCAACCTAATGAAGATTATCAGAGTGTAGTATTACAGGGGTCCTGCTGCTGCTCCTGTTAAGCTGGGAAAACAGCTACTGGCTGAACTGCACAAGTTATTTTTTAAACACTGACCTGCTTTGTCCTGGGAGTCATCAAACTCCACGTTGAAAGAGTGACCGTTGTTGATAATTCTGCGGGAAGTTGCTTGCTCATAGCGAAGAGACAGAGGCTTCAGGGTAGGGTCATGAACGGCTGCTTGGGTGTGGATGTCAACAGGGGACTGGCGCTCTCCGTTGGCGATGGGGAAGTCCTTATGCCATTGCTCGGGTCCTGGGTTTGAGAACAGACGTGTGAACTCCCCAGTGTGGGGAAGGGCACATGCAGACCCCTAGAAAAGGGCAATGACTCTGGAGCCAAACTGCTCAGCTCCAGTTTTGGCGGCACCACTGAACAGCTGAATAACCTTTGGGAAAATATTTAATCTGTGCCTTAGTTTTCTCATTTGTATTAGGGGGTAATAATAACATCTAGCTTATAGAGGTTGGTGTGAGAATTAGAATCAATACATGTAAAGCTTTAGAACAAGTAGTGAGCGCCATATAAATATTAGCCATTTTTATGCTCCTTTTACTGAAATTGAGCAACTGACACTGGGTTTGTGATTAGGATTTGGGATATGCAAGCTCACTTAGGACACTCCAGCAGATCGGAATTCCTTCCTCTAGTCCTCGGACTAGATGTAAGGACAGAGTCAACTGCTCAGGCCCGGGCACCCCTCCTTTAATGGTCAGGATCCCCATGACCTGGGGATCCCCAAACCCCTAAAGATGTTCAAAGATGCGCCAGACACATCTTTCCCTTGCGTTTGCTGGCCCGGGAGAACCCAGATCTGCGGCCCTGATAAAACCGGGTTCCTGGTGACCTCCTAACATAAGAAGTCGAGAGCTGAAGGGAAAACTCAGAAATCAACGCAAAGGATTCAGACCAGCCCAAGAAAATGCCCCGGAACAGTTCGTGCTGAGAGTCTTAGCCACAGGTGGTGCTGAGGATGAAGTTGCGGGTGGGTGGGTGAAGGGGGTTCCCTAATTCCTCTGCGATCAACAACTAAAATGTTTCCTTACAACCCTTCCTAGTTTATTCCTGGGTCGGGATAGGATGGTCTCCGGCTCGTGACCCTGGAGTGGCTGTCCGTGGGTCCCGCGGCTGCGGCTGCGCACCCCTTTCCCCGGGCCCTGCGCGCCACAGCGGGACTCAGGGATTCCTCGACGGTGGTCTAGGGATCCGTGCTGGGGGCATCCTGTGCCTGGGAGCGGCGGGCGGGGCGGGCGCCGGAGGCGCACCTGAGCCTCGGGTGCTCCGGACGGCAGCGGTAAACAGTAGGTGCGGGCGCTGCGGGTACCGGGGCCCCGGGCGCCGCGCCGCCCGCCGGCCGCACTCACCGTTGTGCTTGCCGTATCCCCAGTGATGGGACATGGTCGCGCCGTAGGTCCGGGCAGAGGAGTTGGCGCGGGTCTAAACGGCGGCTGCTCTGGCGCCTGCAACGTGTGTCCGCGGGTCGCGCTGTAGCCGGCTTTTATAAGGCTCCCGCCAACTTCGTGCTTGGGGGCGGCCCGGGGGAGGGGGCCCCGGGTGGACCTGGGCGACGCGGGGAGGAGGTGACAGGCGGAGGTGATCTCCCCGCGCTCGGGGCGGGCCGGGCTGGAGAGGCTCCGGGGGCGGGGAGAACGCCCTCCCGGCGGGCGCTCGGCCAGGTTCAAGAGCTCCTCTCCCAACGCCCGGCTCCCTCGGCCCGCGGCCCGGGTCCCCGGTCCCTGGGCAGCCAAGAGGCTCCGAGCTCTCTGCGCGCGTGGCGGCGGCGGCGGCGGCGGCGGCAGCAGCTGTTCCTGGGCTCCTGGGTTGGACTGGGCTGCGGAGCGTCTACGTGCACCCCATCCCCCTCCGGGGCGCTGAGGCTGGCGGCAGAGCTGACAGCTCGGGACCCGGGCCCGGTGCCTTTCATCCCCTGTCCCCTTTGTGACCGCATCCTTGGCCTCGGAGCCCTTCCGCCCAGCCCCATCGGCCCCACCCGCGCCGAGGTCTCCAGCCCGGAGGGTTGCTGACCGGTATCCCCGGCCCTGGGCCGGCAAGCTCGGTTAGGAGCTATGACCTTGGGGCAAATAGGGATACGGTCCCTTGAGGCGCTGGGGAGCGAGCCGCTTAGGGCTGAGAACCACGCTCCCCCTGCTGGAAGGCCGTGGAATAAATCAAGAAAGAGGAGAGAGTCTCTTTTGCGTAAGTCCAAACTGAGGCGAGCAAGGGAGAATGCATTTCCTTGAGAGCTGTCAAGGTCTCATATAAAGTGCTCATCACCTCCCATCTTCTTTTTTCTCTTTAAAAAATTAACTTTGCGGGAGAGACTTCCTAGTTGAGTACATATTAATTTAAAGCAATCAAAACTTCTAAAGAATCACTTTTCTAACAGGAATTGGGTAAAAGAAAGAATTTCTTGCAAAAAGATGAGAATTTCCTCGGCTGACAAAGGAAACTTGGCATCTGGCATACCTAAAAACCAATTGAAAGAAATTTAAGACAGGATATTTTTGAGACAAGGCAGCATTATAGCTTTCCTGGGCCCTAGGCATTTTGCCTTTATGGGTCCCTTATTCATAAACATACACACACGCACAAGCTCACACACACATACAGGTATTTATGGCTGTATTGATATAAAGATTAATACCTTAATATTATATATTTAAATTTTTTCTTTGATCTAAATGTTCAATTTTTTCTTCTGATTTTAAAAGAAAATATTTTCATGGATATTGAAAAGTGTTGTGAGCCTGAGTCACTGTTTTTCCTGTACCTAATGGGTAAGTCAGGACTGTTTTGAGGTGGGGACAGAATTCATTTCCCTCAGGGGACTTTGCCACAAAAAGTGGAGAAGGATTTTCTTTCCTGTGGATCTCTGTGATCTTTGAGAGCATAGTATTAGAGTTAAAATTGGGGCAGCAAGACACAGTTTTACACAGTTCTATCAGCCTTAACATCATATTACTCTTATAGACAAATAAAAGGATAAATTATAATATTAGTGTAAATTTTTGTAATGTTGATCTCAAAATCATTATTTACTATTTATTTCAGTCAATTCCACACAAACAAATATGATTCATATTTAGATTTACTTGTTTTTGTCCTAAGTCTCCAGAAAAGTGTATACCCTCCTTGTGTTGGGGTCTTCTGGTTGATGTCACCATGATTTCTTAGGCAATGAGCTATTTTTGATTTCTAGTAACATCAGAAAATGTAGTTTGTAGTTACAAAGAACCTTTTATTTATGCCTCTGTAGCTGCCTAGTCTCTTGTGGAGCCCGTAAAATAATTTTGATTCTTTGCATAATTTTGAAATATTTACTTAATTCAAAAGGAGAGGGCCTTGCAGTTTCTACGAGACTCTTCACTAGGCCCTGGGGATGAAAAGTTGGTAAGTGCTAAGAGTTGAATACTAAGTCTATGAATGTAAAGTGGGTTCTAAAGAGTCTGTGAAGCTAGCTAGGCTTTCAGAATCCTTGGAATCCTTGTGTCTCTCTCATTTTCTGTGGAGCTGGATTGTGGCTTTACTAACATGGAAGTAATAAGAGTATATTTTGATTATTAAATATCTTTAAAACTTCAAACACCACCAAACTGCAGTTCAGAAAATAGATTCTTATTATTCAAGTGAGTTTCTCCCTTCTCTCTCACTTCTAGAAAATGAACTCATTTTCAGTGGAGCAGGCCCTCCCCACAGAGCTGTGCTTGGGGAGAATGTCACATGCTCACTGCAGGGCAGAAATTATATCTTACCTTTGGATATTCAGCAGAGATCTACATTTTTTATTAACTTTTTTTATTACAGTGATTGTCAATACTTTTTTCTGTCCATTTTTTTTCAGTGCTGGAGATGGCTTTGTGCCTTCATGTAGATACATTCAGAATGTAACTTTATTTTACTGAGGGCATTCTTAGCAGGCAGTCATAATTCAGTTATGTTCAAAAGACTACTCTAAGATTGGATTTTTAAATATAAAAAATATTAATTTTCCTGTCCCCATGTTTCTACTAGAGGGAAAGGCTTGTTCATTTCAGAATAATTCTAAATAAAGAAACTGTACAGTATCTGAAGAAAGGCACTTTTTTCCTGCCCCAGGAGGAAGAAATGGCAGGCTATAGACTAGGGAAACATAATATAAAAATCTTGAAGTCCATACTCTAATTGTCATAATAAAAAGGCTTCTAACATATTAATCTTGCTAAAAATATAAAATAAAATGGAAAAGTATTTGCTTTTTCCCCCTCAAAGTAAAGATATTTTTAATATATTTTACAAGGTGAAATATACATAGTTTATTAAACATTTAACTACAGAACTAATAAGATAATAAAAAGTTAACTAGTCTCATGTTTGTTACAATCATAGTTTTCAAGTAAATATCTATGCAGGCTAAGAGCCAATCCCTTCTTGGGGCTCCTGTAGGTCTTTGCACACATATTCATCCATCCAAGTATTTTCGATAGCACATTCTAATCAGACACTATTATGATCATCAAGTTGTAATTCACCATCCCAAGAAGCTGCTGGCTGCTCATTTTTGAAGTAGGAATAATGACACCCACCTCAGGGTTATTATAAGGATTCAATTAGAGACTATGTATAAATCATCTGCTACATCAAGGCACTCAGTAAATGGCTATTCAGTTCACCCCAGACAGTGCTAAACCGTTAGAATATAATGTAATGAATGCAAAATTAAATACCTGGGCAAGGTTCAGGGAAACAAGAAGAATGAGCTTTCCGCAGCATGCAGTTTTTTGTGGGGGGAGGGAGGAGTGTTTGGGCTATGGAGAAGTCCATTCTAGCACACTTGCATATTTGTTTTTCTTATTAAACTGAGCCACCTGAAGCTGGGAACTGTATCACATTATTCACCTCCGAATCCTAGGTATCTATGACTTTTATCTGGCATGAGCTCCCGGACGCAACTAGTAACTACCCAAGTAATGCTGTTTGAAATTATGAAGTCACTAATCCAAATGGAGGCAATAGCAGTTGCTCTGTACAGAAGCCAGTCGGTTAACAAATAACATTGTGCTGAAATTAGACTTGGTTTTGAATCTGGGCTAATTTACTAGCACTCTGACCTTGGGCAAATTGCTTGGTCTTGCAAAGATTCAATTTCCTCATTTGAAAAACTAGGACAATAAAATTACCCACCTGCTAGAGTAGGCAAGGACTAATGTACATAATTTGTACAAAAGATTTAGCACAGTGCCAATATTTAGAACTTGATAAATCCTAGTTATCATTACTACTATTATATGTTTTTTGAACTCCTGTTATGTGTTTACTATTTTTTAGGTACTATGTGGGCTGTAAAAACTGTAGTCATCTATCCATTCATTCATTCAATAAATCAGTCAAGTACTGTTATGTGCCAGGCTGCAGCACACGAGCTGCAGCCATGCACCAGATCCACAGAGTCCCTGCCTTCGTGGAGCTTACATGGGGATGGATGGGGGTAGAATACAATAAATGAATAAGCAACAAGAAAAGTGAATTTCCAGTGAGGTAATGAGTAACGGGGTGGATGTTATTGTAGGTGCAGTGGTTATGGTAGACCTATTGAAAGCAGTGACATTTCTGGAACCATTAAGGAAAGACCTGGGGAAGGACATTTCAAGCAGAGGAAAAAGTAAATGTAAAGGCCCTGAACAAGGACATTTCTAGAACAGAAAAACTTGTGATGGAAGCACTGTGATCGAGGAAAAGAAGGCAAGGAGGTGAAGTCAGAGGCAGGCAGGGGCAGCTACTTGCAGAGCCTTTCAGACCCTGCTCCCCGGGAAGGATTTTATACTAACTGTGCAGGGAAGCCACCAGGAGGTTGGAAGGAAGGGAATGATACAAACTGCAATAATATAGTGTGCTTCAGAACTAAAAGGAGTTTAGCGATTATCTAGTCTGATTATTTATTTTATGGATGAGGAAATTTGTAGAGGTTCCCAGAATGCACTTGCTGTTCCCTCACTCCCTTGCCTTTGACCATCTGACGATGACTTTTCACAAAAAGATTCAAACTCCTTTTCCTGACCCATCAAGCCATTTTAATCCTGGTTCTGGCTTCCTTCTTAGCCTCTGAGTCTCTTGACATTCTTCTACTGTAGGATGGGAGGCAGTATCACATAGTGGCCAAGAGCCCAGGCTTCCTGAGTTTGGATTCAGCTTCTACGACTTACCTTCTACTCAGCCTTGGATGATTTATTTCACCTACTCAAGCCTCAGTTTCTACATCCAAATGTAATAAGAGTACCTAGGGTTGTTGTGAGTGTTAGATGGGCTAATTCGTGTGATTTAGTCATGTAAGCTAGCATGATGCCTGATGTTGTTAGCTGCTCCGTTAGGATTCTTGTTAGTGTAGCAGAGAGGCACAGAACTGTGCAGTGGGAATGAACTTTCTGAGAAGATGGACCTGAGTCCAGATTCTGGCTCTAACACTCACGTGCTGTTTTACTATCACCTTGAGTGAGCTACATGATCCTTCTGAACTTTGCTTACTTTATTTGTTAATTAGGGGGAAATTCTAGGTCTGAAGCATTATGATGAGAACTAACATCTGGAAGATAGCAGATATGGTTCTGGAACATTTTCTTTATTGAATAAATGGTATAATTATTATTATAGTACTTCCCATTGTAAAATCATGAATTGGCTTTTCTGTTTCTCTAACTTGGACGAAAAAAATCACATTTACTTAAGGAATATGTTTGGAGTTCCTACTCTTATAAAAAAATAACATTTTTGGAAATCTGATTATGCTGCAAGCATGATTCTGAAGGTTTTACACAGCCCTGAGGCATAGATGTAGGTCATTTTGCCCTAGGTTGTCCCACTCTACAGTTTGAGCACTTAGCAATCTGCTGTGTAGCCTCAAGGTGATATAGTAACAGTGCATTCGGATTATGCATGCATTACTATTCTGTAAAACAAAGTTATATCGACATACTTGTCATTTTTCGGGTTTCCTACCAATCACTAAAGTGGCAGGAGCTGGCATTAAGTATACATCTAATAAACAGATGAGTTCAACTTCCCTTAGTAAACTGCTTTTCAGACGTTTAAAAAATTAGTTCCTAAATGTGTCTTTTTCTTTCATGGAAGCTAGTAACATTTCAACTTTTCTGTAGTAATTAAATCTATTTAATTTTTAAGAGTAGTTGGTGAATTCAAACATTGTTTCAATCAACCAGAACTGGAATGAAAATATCAAGTGAGACAATTACACTAAAAATGCAAATTATATATTTAAAATATTTTATGTTCCATGGAAGCTACCACACGTGGCACCATGCAGTATTCAATTTAATAAAGTCCACCTCTTCTTAGACCGTTGGTTCTCACCTGGAGGCAAATCTGACAGTGTCTGGAGACATTTTGCTTGTGATGGGGGGGTAGTGTGATACTGGCATCCAGGAATGTTGCTAAACACCCTATAATGCACAGAGCAGCCCCCTGTAACAAAGAATTACTCAGTCCAAAATGTTAATAGTACCATGATCATGAAACCCTGTCTGAAGAGTATCTGTATGGTAATGCTTTTGTAAAAGTTATGTATGTATCCAGCAACACATGAGCCCTAGGAGAGTGCTTTGCCCATAATATGCTCTCACTCATTTTTGTTGGTTGGATTGGATAGAAAAGCATACAATCTCATGTCTGCACCTTACGATGATTGTTTATTCACTTTGCTTCAGCATGTATTCAATAATGGCTTTTCTACCAAATCATGAGAGCTGGTTATGTTAGTAGTAACTTTATCACATGATTAAACTTCTCATTTGCTTATAAATCACCACCTTGAATGGGGAATTTTTGACTTCCTTTTAGTAACAAGAACAATTTAACTTTTCCATGCAAGGGGAATTATAAGCATGACAAGCAGATTTTTCCCCCTTATCAAGGGCAGGAGTCAGGATTCACTGGTGTCATAAACTAGAGGCAAAACATAGTTTCCCACCCCAAATTTTAAATTTGAATATATACTTTTAATGAGTTGTTGTTGTTGTTTTAGGCTGTTGCTTAGGGTGCCCTCAAGTGTCTCCATGTAGTTATGTCTTTTCCCCCAGTGAGAACCTTAGCCTTTAGACGTCATTTTACTTTACAGGAGTAAAGTAAATTACTTTATGCTTCTAGAGCATCACTCATGCCAGAATAGCCCATGGAAGGCTTAGATCCAGATAAATTTGGTTTTCTGGAAACTGTCTTAAGAGTATAGAAATGGGAAACCAGCACTTTTATAATCTTAAAATATATATGGATAGGCCACAGGAAACAGAGATGGTTACATTTTATAATTCTGTAGTTTGCTCATTTTGTACTTATCCAGGTTAATCCTAAACAGAAAGTAAGTTTATTTTATGCAAGAAAAGATATCTTGAAAAAATAAAAGATATCTTGAAAGTTTTGGACGGCTAAATGAGGATTTGGGGCTAAAAGAGAAGTAGTCCATAACCTAAAAATATTGTTCCTGATGTTGAAACTCCATAGCATTTCTGTTATACTTCTTTGCTTCATATTACTTATGTGCATTTGTTTTACCACTTCACAAAAATTTTCTTTGTTTTACAAGCTGCAACATTTTCAAAGTTATTCCACACAAATTTTCTCCATATTTCTGAGTGCCTCTGTCTCTCTTTCCCTTCCTCCCCCTCCTCCTCCCCTTCTTCTTCTTCTCCTTCTCCTTCTCCTTCTCCTTCTCCTCCTTCTCCTTCTCCTTCTCCTTCTCCTTCTCCTTCTCCTTCTCCTTCTCCTTCTCCTTCTCCTTCTTCTTCTTCTTCTTCTTCATCTTCTGCTTCTGCTTCTGTTTCTGCTTCTGCTTCCCCTTTTCTTTCTTTTCTTCTTCTTCTTCTTCTTCTTCTTCTTCTTCTTCTTCTTCTTCTTCTTCTTCTTCTTCTTCTTCTTCTTCTTCTTCTTCTTCTTCTTCTTCTTCTTCTTCTTCTTCTTCTTCTTCTTCTTCTTCTTCTTCTTCTTCTTCTTCTTCTTCTTCTTCTTCTTCTTCTTCTTCTTCTTCTTCTTCTCCTTCTCCTTCTTCTTCTTCTTCTTCTTCTTCTTCTTCTTCTTCTTCTTCTTCTTCTTCTTCTTCCTCTTCTCCTTCTCCTTCTCCTTCTCCTTCTCCTTCTTCCTCTTCCTCTTCCTCTTCTTCTTCTTCTTCTTCTTCTTCTTCTTCTTCTTCTTCTTCTTCTTCTTTCTTCTTCTTCCTCTTCTTCCTTCTCTTTCTCTTCCTCTAGAGCATAGTGCCTTGTACAGAATACACACTTGAATGAATAAATTTCCATATTTTAAGGGACAGAAGGAATAGTATAGTAAATATCCCTTGAGTTATCTTTGATAAGATGGGATGCCCTTTTCTTTTTCTTGTCTTTCTCTTTGGCCATCTTTGACTGAGCTAAAAGAGTTTATAACCAGTTCAAAAAACCACCTAACCCAAGGTCAAAACTGGTCAGTCGAAGCTGTGTGCTAGACTTCTCACAATTCACAGCAGGGCCTATTTGCCCTATTTTTCTTACACGTATGATAGAGTTATCCTCTCTACTTCTACACTCAGCTAATCCCCACTGGGTGAGACAGTGAATGCAACAGTGGCCCAGTGAGATGAGGAATCATAGAACAGAGTGAAGTTGATTGGCTGGCAGGAGACTGTCTAAGCTGGTCTTGTTAGTGGATGGCTCCAAACCAGCCGCCTCCACATGCAATGCACACACCTTGGGGTGCACATGAAGGACCATTCCATGGCAGGAAAAAAAACCATGAGAATGTTTCTCTTAATAGCTATTTTTTCACTCCCTGAAAATTTCTACTTTATTTATATTTTATAACATATATAGCAGTATAATGCTGTAAGTATATAATTTATTTTTAAAAATTCTATATTGGGGGTTCATGTTCTAAAACTGAGCCCTAGTGGCTATATCATCCAAAAAGAGTCTGGAGTCCACTATTGGCCTAGAGGCCTAGGTGACCCAGGGCCAGGTTTTGCAGGTCGCCTGTGCCCTTGGTTCTGCTATCTTTTCCTTCTTTCCAATGACACTGATATCACTATTTACCATGTATTTCATGCCCAGTGTGCTGGGCACCATGGCCATGCCCGATAAGGCCTTCCCCTCAGCAGTCACAGCCACATTTAGTACAATTTCCCTTGAGTAATGTTTGAAGGTGGACTCTTTCTTTTCATTTTTTTTTTCTCTTCCTTGATGCTTCCAGGTAGATCCTTGACCTACTTTTATTTCTTTTATACTCGACACATAATTGCTTTTGAAAAGCATGAAATCCTTTAAAGAAAAGGGTTTCTTTAGTCATGTGCAAATACTTTTAAAATTATATATCAAATATTGAATGCTTCTGCCCAGCTAAAACCACGACATTCTTAGCAAGCTGCAAACTTTCTTCTTTGCTCCTTGTGCTTATTTTATAATTCCTCTGAAACTCCCCACCCCTACAAGGGCCTAATCAATGTTCCATATCAAGCTGCTAAGAACAAGAGGCTTAGTGCACCTCACAATCTTGACAACAGGCCCTTTGTCAGAGAAAACAAACTAATAGAAAGAAATTAGACCTCTGATGAAATATCATTAAAATACTTCTTTAAATTAAAAAAAGTTATAGAGGCAACCAGAGATTTACACTTCTAGTTATGAATTGAGCTGCCAACTGGCATTTCCTACCCCGCTCCCCACCTGTCAAAACAGAACTTGAGTTTGATTTCTGGTAAATTCACTGCCTGAGTAAATGTTTTTCCTCAAAGAGTCATCCACTATATTGTAAAGCTCCAGGTAGTAATTACAAGTGTGTGAGGATGTATGTGGTGTATATGTCTGTGTTGTTTGTGGAGGGCAGGACATTTACCTGAATTGACCATCATTTGCTTGGGTGGGGTGGAACCTGTCAGTTGAAACTCTTTACTGAATCTTCAAAAGTATCATACTTTGCCCATAACACAAGCATTTGAGTTAAAGAGTTATCTTTATTATGTATGTGGAATTGCTATGAGCACAAAGGTGAATGAAATGGAGAACTAAAATGACAAATGAGAAAATAAAGGCAAATTTATAAAAGTTCAAGCACTAGCATGAATCGTGCCAGTTAGTATCACCAGAGCCCAATGTCACAGGCTCATTGCCAACTACCTTCAGTTTGCATATTAGAAGCATGGGTGCTAAGAGATAAATACTCTGGTAGAGAATCTCCTTTTATATCTCCTAAAATATGTCTCTTCTATACTCAGTTAAATTTGCAAATGATAAAGTTTGGATACATGTAAAACTGTTTCTCTTCTGGCACCCACACTCTCTGTACAGACAAGCCTGGGTGGCTGCAATGGTAACCCCTGTTTTTCTCCAAGAACCCTTCCAGATATTAGTCACTGACCTTCCTAGGATGAGGACATAGCTCCCACCAGCTTAGGAACTTAGACTGGCATTCATTATTTTAGGACTCTCACTGCCTCTTCCATCTGTCCATCTGTCCATCCACCCGTCCATTCCTCCCTTCATTCAACAAGTACTTTTCCAGCACTGACTATGTTCCAGATAATTGTGTTAGGTACTGGGGCCTCTGTAGTATAACAAGACAGAGAAAGTCCTTACCCACCTAAAATCTCCCTGCCCCCACTACTCATCACACTTACATACACACATGTACACACCGACTTACATTACAGATACATTGATAAATAATCTTGTTACTCTTAAAATTAATTAATTCCTGGTACAAGAACCTGAGCCCTAGGTCTTCACTGGACTAAAGTTTCCGTATTGCCGACTGTCGAAATGCACCTTTTCCTGCTTAGCTCTCAGTTCTTCCCTGGCCTGGGCCTCACCCTTCCATCTTCTCTGCTTGGCTTGCACAGTCTCCCTACCCATGTCAGGCCTCTTCTCTGGGGTCCTGTGTTCCATTAAACCAATCACACACACAGGAGGGAGAAGTGTGAAATCTTTGAACCCAAGTTGCACTGTATTTTCAGACACTTCCATTTGTCATATACTTTCATGGGACTCAATTGTCCTTGGGGGAATGACTTCCCTTGAACAAATGTGTTTGTAACCATCCAAATTTCAAATGAGCTGAGTGAGTAGGATAGAAATGTACGGGCATGCTGAAACAGAATATGTACATTTAATGGCCAAAATATTTTTCCTGAGCTTCCAGGCTCCTCTACCTGGGAATAATTTAAATACAAGGGAGAATCTGATTCCTCGTTTACTGCACAGAGTCGATTCTCACCTGGCTAAAATTAGTTTTTAAATCACTGGGTTTTATGCTTTTGTAGTGCACTTGGTCCCCTGTGACCGCACCGTTACACTCACTCTTACTCCTGCTGATTATCTGTGATTATCCACCTGGTCAAGTTGTCAAGTGATTGCCATTAAGTGCCTTCAAATCTGAAGTAGTTAATTAGTTCTCTAGTCATTCCCTGGATCCTGGATTTTAAGCCTCGACTGTTTTATTTCCTTTTGTACAATTGAAGTTGAGTTGCCCCCAAATGGATAAACTCATCCCCCAGGATGACTTGTGCATCTCATTCAGGATTCTGATTTTATGACATGCCTAGACAAGTCCCAAATTAATTTCAAGGCAAGAGACTTCCTGTACTTACGGTGAGGATAGATTTTCCACTTCACACAGCACTCCGAGCTACTCTATCCTGCCAACATTCCAAAGTCAGCCAAACAGAGTGAACACCATAGTTCTCTCACCTCTCTATTTTGGTTTAGTTTTTGGATGTTTTGCTAATCATACATTTCCTCAGAAGGTCAGGTGCAAAGCTCTGGAATAGAAACTTCCTCCAGAAAATTTTCTGATCCCCCCCAAATCACCCCTTCTAGCTTTGTGCTGGTTTCTAATGGAGCCACAACTTGTTTTTGCTGCTCAAAAGTATCAGACAAGAGTTATCGCCATTGTTTTTAGAAACCATTTCCCCAATGCCAAGCACAGAGGGAACTCATTAGGGGAGCCCATTATGGTAACTAACTCCTTAGTCTTATCTAAATTGATAAGACATGGATTCATGACCTTACTCATAGAAACATCAAGAAAGAAACATGACTTTAAGTATTAAATAAGCCACTGGAATTTTTCTTGGTCACGTAAAATTAACTTACAGAAGATAATAGTTAACTGCTGTTAAGAGTTTTATTATGTCTGGAATAAATACTCTAAGAGGTTTACATATATTAACTCATTTAATACTTAACACTCTGAGCAGGTACTTTTATCACTCAGATGAGGACAGCGAAGCATAGAGAAGTTAACCTGCCTGAGGCCACGTATTGGGGGAGTGCTGTGTACCTTATACCCAGGCCTCCAGAAGACTGAACAGGATTGTAATGTTCATTTCTCATTTGTCTCAGTTTTAGTGTACCAACTACTAACACACAGGCCTCACTTTTGGCTATTAAAATTCTCGGAAAGGGGCTTCTCTGGTGGCACAGTGGTTAAGAATCTGCCTGCCAATGCAGGGGACATGGGTTCAAGCCCTGGTGCAGGAAGATCGCATATGCGGTGGAGCAACTAAGCCCGTGCACCACAACTACCGAGCCTGCGCTCTAGAGCCTGCAAGCCACAACTACTGAAGCCCATGCACCTAGAGCCTGTGCTCCGCAACAAGAGAAGCCACCACAATGTGAAGCCGGTGCACCGCAACGAAGAGTAGCCTCTGCTCTCTGCAACTAGAGAAAGCTTGCGTGCAGCAACGAAGACCGAATGCAGCCAAAAATTAATTAATTAATTAATTAAAAAAAAACAGATTGACCATGTGTTTTAAAAATATATATATCAGAAATATGTAAGACTCTCTCACCATCTTTTCTGTTGTGGATAGATATTGATGGTTAATACTGAACATTTGGGAAAAGGAAATAGGGTATTTAGGATTTAAAAATAAAAACCCTCATTGCTCTATGAATGACATTTCATTTGTCATTTTTGTAATTATTTTGCTGTCATCTAGGGACCCAAGTGAAATTTTTTAAATGTGTTGCTGCCATCCAGTGATCTAAATGAAAATAACATGCAAACTTGATTTTGTCTTATTTGCATTTTAAGTCTTTAAGTGCTACCTTAGGGGTCATTTTAAAAAAATCATTAAATCTTCATATACTAAACTTGAAATTTTTAGAATTTCTAAAAATATGACATTTGCAGTTTTTTTTACTTCTCACTTATTCTTTGTCTGCTAAAATAGTGTATTTTGTTCATGTCCACAGTTCCTTTTTAATATCAAATAAGAGGGTATTAGAGGAGAAACTAAAATCTCATTAACTTTATTTATACATGGTATCTGATGTGGTTTTGGACCATATGTATTTCTTTTAGAACAATTTTATTTGTGCCAATTCTTATTTGAGTAACTGACATACTAATTTTTCACATCTATCCAAGCTTGTTTATAGTTGATCAATCTCACCCATATTTATTTAATTATGTAAATGATTATAGTTAGACACCAAAATCTTCAGTTTTACATGTTCTATGTAGAATACTTCCCATTCATCTACACAAGTATTCACTGATTGCACGTAAAGAATTTTGGATCAGTGGTTCTGAATAGTTATTTACCTCTTCATAAATATATTCTGTCTCCCCATTAAAGGGGTAGGAATTATGTACACCCTCTCAAAATGTAGTAATGCCCTATATTCAGTAAATTCTTATTGTTGATGCCCTATTCATAGACTTTTAGGGATATAATCATCTATTATAACACACGTCATTCAAATTAGTTTCTGCCCTTTGCTGAAGTTTTAAAATATCTGAAATGATTATATCTGAAGAACAAAAGTTGGCAGATGTGGAAACATTTTTCACCACAGCAGTTCCTAGCCATGTCCCCTCTGTAGGCTGTGTATGCCTAAAATGTAATTGTTTGGAAGACTGTGCACGATCAGGAAAATTGTCCCCCCACTGAATAAGGACACAAGTGTGGTTTCAATATTCTAATGGACATTTATAATAATTCAGCACTTTGAGTTGCAGGGAGAAGTTGAGAGGAAGTTTTAAGTTGGGTGATAATTGTGATCATTGGCAATGACTTGGATGGGGCGGGCAGGGAATATATGTTCTACTGGAAGGCTACCACCTGAAGCTAAAGAGATCATTTTCCAAGGAGACCCAAACTGAATGAGATGAGCAAAAAACAGTATTAGTTTTAATCCTGTGTTGTTAAAGAAGATGAGTATTTGTCCTGGGTTCATCTATGTTCATGAAATCAAATGTTTATTGAGTGCTTATCCAGTGCCAGATACCATACTAGGCAAAAAGGGGGATGTTAGTGTACAAGAGTTATGTCTGTGCCCTAATGGAGCTCATGGTCTAGGGAGATACCTTCTCTTGATTAGACATTTTTCCTTAAAACTGTTCCAGCCTGTGTAAGCTTGTGTAAGCACCATTGTAGCTAGAATTAAGTCATATGTTCCTCCACCACATAAGAGTGTACATTGGGTACATTTTTAGAGTGTTCCCAGCATTACCAAGTACCCTGAGAGAATCATTTTGTGTACTACCACTAACTGATGAAAGCTCCACACCTCCTAATTTCAAGGAGTTTAATTAATACAACCAGTTTGCACTGACCAACCTGGTTTTACTTGACCCAAGTGGTAAACCATTAAGTAACATTAGCCTCCTAGGACTCTGTCACATGACTTGACTTCCAGCATTGCAGGACTCTCCTGACCCAAGACCATTTTCATTCCTTAGGGTAATTCAATTATTGCTGCCATTTTTGAAAGTAAGTTAACATATTAGCCAGTGATGTGATAAAAGATTTATCAAAGCCACTAACTGCAAAATTAGACTTTATGTCTAAAGATATTTTTGAAGGTCCCAATGTATGGATTTTTGCATTGTTAGACTGGTGTTACCTTGATGCACATTTAAAAAAAAAATGACATAAAGGCTACAGTCTGACTTGATTCCATGCCCCTAAGTTAGCAACCATGGTACTGGTATGGACCCCAGAATCCTAAACCAACTTTGAGGCCTCTGGAAACTAGTCCACACTGTCAAATGTATGGCTACACATTCATCTTCCGGACTGCAATTTCCTTGGAAGGCCCCCAGTAATTGCTTCAGCTGCTCTACAAGGAATGTAGCTTCCAATCCAACTCAGAATTTGAGTCACTTCAGTTATAAAAACAAACTTACAATGTTCTCCCTCCTTAAAAAATACAACACTCAACTGTTTACATTCATGTCTTTATTAGTTTTGATGATCAGTACAACTGCTTTTACTTCAAGTGCAGGCATTCACTCCTGCATGTTCTAGGAATCATTAATCCCACACTCAAATTAGAAAGATATCAGAGGCAGTTTTTATTTTAATAAGCATGCAAAGATAAAAGTAGTAAAATGAAAAATAAATGGCCCTCCTTCAGGTACAGAAAAATATTAGGATAAAGTCAACATCTTTATGAAGAAAGTGTTCAAATAATGGGTCAAATATTTTTAAAAACTCCTAGTCCGTGTATTTTACTTTCATTGATAATCAAAACCAGGCAATCTTTACAGTAGTTGAAATGTTAATAAGTGATGGACCTCTTATTGGTTTTATTTAAAGGTTAAAACACATCATCATCTCAATTCTTGGTATCCACAGTCATTTTAATTTCTGGCTTATGCTGAATTGCTATACGATCTTCAGACACCTCTACCCCCACGTATATAATTACTCATTATTTCTTTAAGATGGATAACTCATAACATGAAAAGAGTAAACTGAAGTTCTGTGAAATTTAAGATGACACAAAAATGGTGCCCAACAGCCATTTTTCTCTACCTTTCCTCTTCCAACTCTGTTTCTTCTTCTTTGAAATCTTACTAGAAATGTTGTTTTTACAGGAAAGGTGATTATTAAAAAGGCCAAATGCTTTCATATTAGATCTTGTCAATAGTTAATTCCGGTTTCTTGGTGATCACATCTCTCATCTTCATTGCTTGGTATGGAAAAGTGAAATATACTTGGAGTAAGAAGCACCAAAAGGAGACAAGGAACCAAACTCTGCAGTGTAGGTTTCCTTTCCTGAAGAGGGCAAGCTCCAGCAGCCTCATTTGAAGGAGGCCTTCACTACCCTGCCTTTGACAGGCTGTGGAGGGCGCCAGTTCCTCACCAGGGGCACCGGGGGCTCATTTTCCGCGCTGGAGTAGAGGCTCCGCAGCTTGGCCATCTGCAAGGGGCGAGGGAAGGCTGTCAGCGTGACATTCGGACAAAGTGGACACATTAAGCGTGTGACAAAGAGTTAGAAATCGTCAGCTTTCTAAACAAGCAAACTACAAAACTTGTCTCCAATGTGCAGTGAGAGTTATTTGGTTCTGAGTAACAAAAACCTTTTTTTTTTTCTTTTAAATTTGTAAAAACACTTTTCTTCCTTTTATACAGGATCACCATACCCTCTGGTCAAAACCTTTTCCTCCTGAATTCTGAAACAATTATTTTAATTCGACAGATCAGTATGAAATCTATCCCTTATGTAGGAATGGAAGACAGTGCAAACAATAAGCTCAACTGGCCCTTCATTGCATAAGTTAATGAAGTCAATTTACATGAACACTTAGAAGGGAGGCCTGAGGAGAGAGGTCCAAGGTGTTGAAAGCAGACAGACTGGAGGTGCAATCTCAGATCCTGCCCTTGGCTGTGTGATCATGAGCAAACTGCTTAACCTATCTGAGCCTCAACCTACTTAGCTGTAAAACTGGGGAACCAGTATACACCTCACAAGGATGTTCAATCCCTTCCACCAGCATCTTCTCCCCAGACCTGTATTTACCATTCCATCTCCTAAACAGGGCTCAGTATTTGGGAGTTCTCCAAATTAGCAAAGTCTAACTCATATGGATCTGTACCCTTCAGTGTTTCTAGAGCACAAACTTGGGCATTGTTCAGCATCACCACCACCTTTAAATGTTTTTGCATTTAGCCTGGTACCCTTTGGAAGTTGAGTTTTAGAAAGTTAAACAGGCTGATCGTAATTAACCGGGGCAAACTATGAAGTCTCCAGTCGCAGAGCTGTTTGGTAAGCATCTACTGCTTTATATTTTCAGTTTAGCGTCTGTATCTCACAGAGCCCGCCGGCGACGGTAAGTCAGCGTGCTCTCAAAGCCGGCCCGCGGCCGCCGCTCACCTGTTCGTGGCTCACGGTGATCGGCTCCTTCAGCAGGAGCCACACGATGCACTCCTCGCAGGGCGGCGTGGTGAAGGAGCCGTGGTAGGTCCAGTAGTCTCGGCAGGCGGGGAACAGGCAGGACGGGTCGAAGTTCGGGAAGGGCGCCTCCTTGCCCTGGGAGACAGCGGGACCCAGCGCGGTGAGCGGGCGCATGCGCATCGCCTGCCGCAGCGTCTCACCGTTTGGGGAGAATGGATTTCAAATGCAATAGAGAAAACGGAGCTTGTGAACAAGTATGTGCCTTTCAGAAATAAAGGGCAGATAGGGGAGGCCGGTTTGCATGGTATGACTTTGCCACACCCGATTTTATTCCTTATTCACTCTAGGTAGCACTATAAATCTATCATTTCTCAAGAAAAACGACAAACTCATTCTAAACTGTAACAGAGATATTTCATACAAGTTAATGCTGTGGTTCTCGATGATACAAAACAGGCTTGCATTTTTATTGAATATCATACTCAGAATACTTACTTTCTCTGGTGGTAAAACTATAAAGCGTTTGATTAGAACAGAAAGAATTAAAGTGAGTCTGCTAAGTAGAAGAATCTACTGTTAAGATTTAAAATATACAGGTGCCACCCAGGAGAGAAAGGGAAACACTAGGACCCAAACATTTGGTACCTCTGCATGTGTGTGTGTGTATGTGTGTGTGTGTGTGTGTGTGTGTGTGTGTGTGTTGGGAAGGGGAACACCACTCAACTTCTCTCTCAAACACTTCGTTAAAAATATAGTTATCTGACAGGTTGACTATGAAGATTAAATAAACTTATGTATGTGAAACTGCTCTAAAAACTATAAACCATAAAAATATACATACAAATATAATAGCATTTGCTTTCATATGTATGCTTAGCGTATTCATCAAACTTACTAACAGATTTTAGGTGAAAGAAATACACTTGAAAATGTAAAAAGAAAAAATTGACATACCCTGCTTTTATGTTCTGGGAGGGAAAATGATTTTTTTTACCTTCGTCTTAATTTTGTCCAGCGCATCAAGTAGCAGCTGGAACTCGTGTTTCTCATGTCCTATCTGTAAAAAAAAAGAAAAAGAAAAAGAAAACCAACAACTATATTTTTCTCTTCTCCATAATTTAAGATTGTCTTAAAAACTAATTTTAATCCATCCACCACTAGTGTTTATAAATCTGTCAGAATATCTTGTACTAAGCAAAAACATAAGTTTATTCCCCCCCCCCAAGATTTTAGAGTATATATTTTCTGAACTAAACTTAGACTCCAGGCCTCTGTAGTACAAAACCACAAATTACATGTTGATTTACATCTATGTCCTTGACCTTCTCTGTGAAGTCAGTCTACTTTTCTTTTTAATAGAATTAGAGCTAGGATGGACTCAATGTATCTAAAACTAAACTCATTGTCTTTCTGCTCAGACCCACTCCACTTCCTGTAGTACTGTGTTCAAGCACTGAAAATGACCCAGTGAATTCAGAACATAAAACAAATTAGGTCATTCAAAAAGAAAGAAGCTAGATTTTCACCTCTGGCTTAAAATCTAGATTATGTTAGCACTAAATTCATGTGTTAATGACACTAAGTCCTCTCTAAACCAAGGCTGGCTCAACAACACACACATTCCATGTGCTATCTTAGCCTGGGATCATGTGAGTGGTGGCCACCCTAAGCCGAGTGGATGTCCAGCCAGGGACTCGGCATCACAGATGTTCCCAACATTGGCTTTTCTGGTTTCCCCTGCAATTGACGTGGAGTAGCAGGAAAGGGTAATGAACAATGCTGCCCTTGCCCTCACTGCCACTGAAATAAGCTCCTTCAAAGGCTCCATCTCCACTGCCCCTACACACACACCACACACATACACACACATACACACACGCACACACACACACACACACACACATCCTGCATCTTGAGAAAATTTAGAAGTGCTAAGGGTACTGAAGTATGGCAAAAGTTACTCTTCTAAGGGAGAGCAAAAAATTTTGATCTGATCTTAACAGAAATATCTTGACTAGTTGAATGAATACTGAAATTCATTCCTCTCTCCCCTTTAAATAAAAGGAGGGAGTAAAACTTCAGCATTGATAAGGAACTAAACTTTGTAAAAAATATATGGTCAATTTTTACCTTACCTTCAGAAAAATGCCAACCACAGCTACTCCATCAGGTTGCTTCAGAGCACTTCCAAAACTGTTATACTTTGAATTCCAGTGAACCAAATGAAGCTGAAACCATAGAACAGAGGTTATGAGGTAAATTCCCAAAATAAGGAAATAAGTATAAAATTATTCACAATAAACCCGATAATTATACAGTCTTAAGGTTGCTGAACACTCTCACAGAAGTTGACAGAATTCTAAAAATTAACATGCAATATTTTGGTAAGACTTTTAATGGTTCAAATTAAAAGTTATGATAGGTAGAATCAGTGAAAACTGAACTTTCGTTAAACCAATTCAAAATATTATTTTAGTTGTGTATAACATTAGTCCTTTTTCTGACCAAATCAAACAGTGAAACACAGAGTTATAAACAGGAATCTGCTAGCATTCTAAAGTCACAATTAACTGGGAAGTAGGAGAGGAAAAATAAGGGGACAAATTCTTACGTGTCTTCATGCCTCTCTCCTTTCAGCAACAAATGGTCTAGAACCGGGTGGTAACCTTACCTTAATAATGTTAAGGTGATAACATAGACACTAGTTAAATTAGTCAAAATTTTCACATTGCATTATATAGAATGGCAAGAGAATACAATAGTTCATGACAATTTAGAAGTATTTTATTCAAGACCAAAAGTGTGAGATAATCCCACATGTAAAGACCAAACTGCAAGCCTTGCCCACATTTGTAAGGAATATACTAAACTTTCCCCATTTGTGGGGGAAGATGTCTGGAAGGCATTCTCAATTAACTTATCCTGTCACTGGCTGTCTAGATGGGCTGTAGAGAAATGATCACAGGGAAGTACTTCGGGTCTCCTATAGTTTAGTTTAACTGTTTAGTCAAATTTAGTTAGGCTGCCTAATGATGCTGCCTAAATGAGTGTCCACAAGTGGCTCCAAGGTTTCTGTCTCAGCTCCTATGGTTGACCAGAGTCTGCCTCTGGAAAAGTTTGGCAGTACAAATGGAATTATCCTCACCTCCAGGGCATTTGTCACCCCTTATAGGCTTGGCTTTATACAGAGAACATGCAGGAGGCTTGTCTTATTTCCTTGTAATTTGATGCCTTCCTTTAATGGGTTAACTGGAACAGAGAGTAGTATTTGTTCATATTAAATTGTGTGTATCTGTATCTAGCTATCTCTGTATAAGTACATATGTACATATAAAAACATACACACACATATGCACACCCTTCATTAAGAGACTAGAGCATGAGCATTAGCCAGAATTACTAAGTGCTATTTTTAAAGCACCACAGTCTTGTAAAAGAGGCAGCTTAGAGCACTGGGCAGGATGATGAACTAAGAAGCCAATCGGCATAAGGTAGAGCACAGGTCTAGCACTCATGCGCTGTGTGACTTTGTTATGTAACCTTCCTGTGCCTCAGTTTCCTTGTCTGTAGCCCATCTCATAGTGTGCTGAGAGGATCAAATGAATTAGTACTTGTAGGCACTTAATAAGTATTAGCTACCATTATCTTTTCAGTTCCAGTCAGGTCCCTGGCTTTTTAAACATTATTATTATTAAGCCGCTATCCAATTTCTAAATACAACCTTGAAATTATTCACGCATGACACTAACTCACCTACACTCTCTTAACTGTCTAACCTAGAATGTTTGGCAGCTTCAGTTTATGCTAAACTATTGCGGCTCTTTTCATAACCACAGGCTTGAAGCAAACGCATTGGATGCTATTCTGTCATTATTGTTGTTTTCAGTTTTCACTGGGTGAGATCCAGAGTAGGTAACGGCAATTCCTCCTACCTCCGCTGCGTACTTGACTCCATCCACGCTGTGCTCAGAGCCGTGATCATCCGAGGAGCCCCAGTGAAGATGAAACTGGCGAAGCCGGTAGGGTGCAGTGAGAGGACCACCTCTCAGCACTGTGATTCAGAGAAGCTAGGTCAGCAGTGAACTCACACTTCTTTTACAGAGCCCTGCTTTAAACAGCCCTTATAGCCTAAGCTTTATGGGCTGGGCTGATGGTGCCATTCCCAAGCACACTGGTCTCTTTCTCACAAAGTCAAGTCTTGGAATATATCAAAATAAATGCTTTCTCTTCTCTGTCCTTCTGATTTTGTTTGCTTGTTTGATTATTTTTTAAATGTCAATTTAACATGTATGAAAATAAAATTAAAACAGGAGATGGGCAATGAAAACAAGCAAAGCACAGGTCTGTTGTGTGGGTGCATTGGAGAGAACAGGATAGCTGAGAGCCAGGCAGACTTAGGTTCCAATCCCGGCCCCACCCCTTGCTAGTTGTGTGATCTCAGGCAAATTGCTAAACTCCTCTGAACCCATTTCTGCATCTCTCTGAAGGTGATAATAATACTGACCTTTCAGAGCTGCTGTGAGGATTAAATGAGATTAAGGGCTTTAAACTGCTCATCACAGTGCCCAGCACAGTCATCACTGAACAAATGTGAATTCCTTCTCCATGTCTTGCCTCACTACACTTTTCTTTAGTACTACAGGCAAGAGCTCTCATCCATGTCTAATTCAGACTGTGTTTACTCAAATGAGATGAAATGGAAAATTCAGAAGTTTCCCAGGGAATCAATCAATGTGGGCCCCTAAACAAGATGATTCTCCATAGCATGAATGTGAGTTTGCTGTCCAAATACCCCAACCTGGCACTTAACTTGGTTCCACTTCATTCAGCCTGGGGAGTGATTTAGAAGTTCAAATATTTTCTAAAGGATATTGGAAACTATACAGAAACCCTAAAATCAAAATTTAGCAACATAAGCTAGATCAAAATAAAATTCAGAGCGTAGCTATTCTAGAAAAGATTGACCAACTGCTGGTGCTGAAATGGCACACTGAAAGCCATAGTATAGGTCTAAAACAATAGAACAAGGCTTGTATAAGCTTGGTCATGTAGGAATGAGTGGTTTGATTAACTGCATTTTTTTCTATCCAACCACTAGGAACAGTTATTATTTGGTCATATGAGTCCAATTTATTAGGATGAATTATATGAAATTGTCAATAATCAATCATTTTTGCTTACAAAAAGTCATTTTCATGTGATCCAACCTAACAGATGCTGTTTAATTTTGTTACTAATCCTTCAGAATGGAACTTGATTTAAATGGAGAAGAGAAAAAAAGTAGCAGATACAAACGAGATTATTGTTTAAGAAAATATATTTTTATGATATTCCTTACCTGGAACCTGCTAGTAGGTAGAAATTATAACTATTACTCTTTAGCTACAACATCATTGAGAATATTCATTCCTATACATCAGTAAGGATAATTTTAATTTTTTTACAAATGTGGTTATAGGAAAATGTATTACTGTATATCAAGCACCAAAATGCTAAAGGTAGATTCTTACTTCATTCACAGTGAAATAAAGCATTTCTAATTAGCCTTCTTTTATTTCATTGATTTGCTTAATAGTGTAGGTGAAATGAAGAGATTTTTTTTTAAACATGAGATTTTTCATTTTCACACAAATACAAATCACAACTCAAGGAGAAATTGTCAGATTCTTCAAAAACACTCACCAAAATGATTAGTCAGATGAACCCCACTGAAGCATTGAAGGCAAGTCTTCTTGATTCATACAGTGGGTCTACTCTCTCCCCTGGATTGGCCCCTACCCACACAGCAGAGGAAGAGAGTACCTACTTGGTTTCTTTGCTATGTTCCTTGCTCTGTAGAATGGAATCTGTGCCACTTTGGGGACTGGGAGCCTTGCTCTCCAGGCCTTGGTTAGGAAACAGAAAACCCCTCAGGTGCAGATCATCAGAGCCTGAAGAACACTCATTTGGACTCATTACCATCACCTCCCTATCAAGCTTCATTTCAGGAATGCATTGCCAACTTTTAGCTTGGGCATGGGGCCATTTTGTAGCAGCCTGGGTGACCAGCATTAGAGAGTGAGACATCCCTCTTCTATGTATAAATATAATTCTTCAAGACTAGAGCAAAGTTAAATGTCATCTCCTTTTTCAGAGAAGAAGTGCACCCCACTTCCCACCAATTCTGTTGCTGTGTCATAAATCACATTTTGCCAATATGGACGTTGAAAATGGTCACGTGTCTCTACCTAAGTGTGATACTTACTTGACCTGTCATAAGTATCATCAAACACAACCCTGCAGGTCTTCCCATTGTTCAGGATGGTCTTGGCAGAGCCGGGGTCATAAGATGCTGACCATGGCTTCAGGGAAGGGTCGTGCTTGATGTCTTTAGTGTGCAATTCAATGGGCGACTGGTTGTCTCCCTTGGCAATCGGGTAAAGTTCATGCCAGTGGTCAGGACCTGGGAAATCAAATTGAAGGGATTTATTTATTTGGTGGCACAATCCAAGCCCTCTAAGTGACTAAACCAGCAAAATACACAGAGGCTAGCCGGTGATTATGAAAAGGTCTTGTATATCAGATTGGGCAATACAAGGCTTAGTGTTTAAGACCTGTTCATAGTTTTGTTAATAGTGTACCTGGAGACTGTATTTAACTCTGTGTATTTCCTCAAATTTTCCATGTATTTGCTCAAATATAGCCTCAGAGCCTTATTTTTGAAGTGGACTTCATCACGTTTTACCAATGCCATCTTCTGTCATATAGCTGGAATAAAATAACACTGACCCTAAGTAGATTTCAGAGCATATCCATATTCCTTTTCCCATGGGTAGGCAAGAGCTGCAGGCAGAGCAGCTTAGACCAATACCAGGCTCAGAGAGGTTAAGTGCTTGCCCAGTACATGGAGAAGGGGACAGTGAGAACTGGCCCTCGGTGGTCTGACTTCTCCGTCAGAGGCACTGTGATCTGGGCTAGTTACCGAACCTCTCTGCGCTTGAGTTTCCTCCAATGGGAGTAATAACAGCTCCACACCACGGAGAACTAAATCAGATATAAAGTAAAAGGGTCAGCAGTGTTTGGCACTCAGGAAGTGCTCGGTAAATGTTAGTTTCCATCGACTCCACCGCACTTGCTGGAGTTGCGCACTTTCTGAGCAGCACCATCCCGGACTGACCGGGAGCCGCTGCCCACACTCACCGTTGTGGTCGGCGTAGCCCCACTCCTTGGCCATGGTGGTTTTCTTGGGCACTGGACGGCTGCTGCCTTCTCTCCTCCGCGGTGCACAGTCCCTGCGAGCCCTCACCTTTTATATAGGTCCCCCCACACTTGCATGGCCTTATTAGGTCAGCGACGGTGTGGTGGGGGGCTAAACAGGATTGGGGTGGTATTTGGGAGGCGGAGTGGGAAAGCCAATGAATTCCAAGAGCTGGACAGCTGTCGGGGTGGGGGGAGATGGGCGGAGGGCATCCTTCCCCTTCCTCCCCTCCCCCTCCCCTCCCCTCCCCCCTCCCCTCCCCTCCCCTCTCCGGGGAAGCGCTTCTCCTGGCCCTTCTATTCCTCCCTCCCCGCTCCTAAAGCTGCACGGCTCTCTAACCCCGCGCGCCGCTGTGCAGAAATACCGGCGACTTTCGCCTCCTCCTCTCCTCCCTCCCTCCCTCCCTCCCTCCTCCAAGCTTTTTTTTTTTTTTTTTTTTTTGGTAAGGGGGGATGGGGCGTGGTAGTTGTGCTTAGCCTCCAACTAAAATCTGCACCCCGCCGGCACTTGCAGCCTCTCTTAGAAGTTGCTTTTAGCGCAGGCTGCCCGTCTGGCTGCGGTCTCCAGATGCTTCTGCGGGTTGATTTCGCTCCAGCGATCCGGTTTCGGTGGCTGGAAAGAACACGTTTGTTTGCCTGACCCATGTTTGACTCCCTTGCAGGCAACTTGTAAAATCCTAGCAGCAAAGGATGGGAAGAAAGAGGCCGGAGGGCAGGCTCTCTAACTCTGTTATTCTTGAGAGATTGACGATGCCAGATCCCTGGAACCACACCAGACAGCATTTCTTAACCTCATGGGTCCCTTTGGTCCTCAGGACTCCGAGGGCTGGGTCTCGGGAATCGGGGAGAGATCTGGATGCAGGTTACCGCAGAGCAGGAGCCTGATTTACCGACTGCGTGAGCTGTAAGTCTGCTCACGAAAAGTCGAGAACCTTCTGGGTTGTTGGAAGGCCACGAACATAAAGTGAGCAATATTGTGTAAAACGTATGACCTCATTTTCCAAGACATAATGAAAGACTGGAAGAAAAGAGAGAGGAAAAGTTTTCCAGAATTGCTTTGTATTTTTTTTCTCCCCCTCCCAAGTTGTTTTATAGTACGATAACCCACACAAAAGGAGAATAGAACTGGAATATCCAGTGTGCACATGTCGAAGATATCTTTTTAAATGTCTGGTTGTAGTTCACACTGCAGAACCAGTGTAGTAGATATTTACAGTTTTAAGAATATATAAAAAATTTTTCTTTGTTCCAGGTCAGTATTAATTTTATTTCTAAAAAAGACAGCAAGAAGAGATAAGCCTAATTCCAGTGCTGTCTTGAACAAGGTTGTAATATACATTTTCTTAATTACTTTGACTTTTATTGATGTTAGGTTTTTGCATTTGGGGATTACAAAACTTGAAAAGGAAATCTCTCATCATGGTAAAGATAGCTCATCCCCAAGGCATGTGGAATGACTAACCACACTCATAACCTGGACGCCAGGGGAGTCACTCCCCAGCGTATTTTTGTGACCAGGGATTATTTGATCCACACAATAGCGATGTGGAATCAAGAACTGAGATGGTTTGGAAAATCCAAGCAAACAGCAATGCAAATACCCTTAGACTCTGAGCTCAAATATGTCAGTGTTGGATTAGAAAGGCTACTGAGTTGGCATATCTGGGCCATTTTTCTGCTTCACTGTGATAGTGTGCTGCTGTAGTTTGTGATTAATAGAGGTTATATTCTGCATAATTATTTGTATTAGTAAACTACGATCCTGTGCCAATTCACGAAATTGTTTCCATCTCTCTTTTTCTGCTATATGTGTTTAGAAGATTGGTAACTAAATTTCATGTTATTTGATACAGTAATGATACAGATAAAGTTTTTAAATAAAGTCTTTATACCAAGCAAGGCCAACAATCCAGGAATTCATCATATTGTTACTATTTATGCATAGAGTTTTAAAATGAGTTGTCATTAATTAAAATTTTAAAAAGACTGCAAAATAATAAATTAAACACTTGCACAGTAGCACATAATTTCACATAAACACTAGTTAGAATTTGCAAAGTGAAATGTATAATAGGTTTGGGCTTGTGGTCTTGAAAACTAATGTTGGTTTTTTCATTGTACTTTCTCGTGAGAGTTAATCAAAATTGGAATTTCAAGACAGTTTATATCATGTCATTTTAGACCATAATATATTTTTCAGAAACCCCAAATTAATCATCTGCATCTTAATTGATTTACTCCAGCATGTTTGTCTATAAATTTCAAAATTCCCTGTTAACAGAGCAAAGAGAAAAATCTAAATTTTGTCCAAGACACTGAGATTTCTGGAGTTGAAAACTGTTAGGTATACACTGAGAAAAATAATGCCAGAAAAAGAGCTACAAATTATCCCTTAGCATGTACATAGTATTTCTCTTAGTACTATTATTGGAAAGTTGATGTATTGGGCAATTTGTAAGATTTATCCCCCAAATGAGTGTGTTCATACAGAGAAAGGAAGAGAGAGAGAGAGAGAGAACAGAGTAATCAAGGAAGATAATTTGGATAAATAAAATTATTGGGAGGAGGGAGTGTCTGAATGTAGAAGTTTGAGGTGGTATGTTAAAATTATAAACTCGAAAGATCTAAGTTGATAAAATTTAGACATATTTTTACTCTCGATTTGGCATTTTATTTTGCAAGATGCTAGGTAATATAACCAAGTCAAATCTTCTGCAAGTTGATACATTTCGTGTTTATAGTGCATCAGAAACAAACAAAAGAAGTGAGAAATTGCCTATTTATTCACCTCTGCGATCAAAGCATAAATTAGGATTTGAAGTAATTACATAATTATGCTTAAATATCTTATATGTTATAGGGATATGTATTTTCTACCACATTTTTATTTTCAGAGAACAAATTCTGGGATACAAATGTAAATATGGCTAATAAAAAATCAAAAAAAATAATTTTTGGCCTTCAGTTTATCTCTTTTTTAATTTATTTTTTATTGAGGTAACATTGGTTTATAACATTATGTAAGTTTCATGTGTACATCCTTACATTTCTAATCCTTTTTTAAAATTGAAGTATAGTTGATTTACAATATTATATTAGTTTCAGGTGTACAACTCAATATTTTCAGATGTATAATATTTTTATAGATTATACTCCATTTAAAATCATTATAAAATATCAGCTATATTCTCTCTGTTGTACAATATATCCTTGTAGCTTATTTATTTTAGACATAGTAGTTTATACCTCTTAATGCCCTATCCCTATCTTGCTCCTCACCCATTCCTTTTCCCCAATGGTAACCACTCGTTTGATCTCTATATCTGTGAATCTGTTTCTGTTTTGTAAATTCGTTTCCTTTATTTTTTAGATCTCACATATAAGTGATAACACACAGTGTTTGTCTTTGTCTGATTTACTTTACTAAGCATAATACCCTTTAGGTCCATCCATGTTGTTGCAAATGGCAGAATTTCATTCTTTATTATGGCTGAGCAGCATTCCATTGTGTGTGTGTGTGTGTGTGACACATCTTCTTTATCCATTCATCTGTTGATGGACACTTAGATTGCTTTCATATCTTGGCTATTGTAAGTAACGCTGCTATGAATATTGGGCTGCGTGCATCTTTTCAAAGTAATGCTTTAATTTTCCTCGTATATGTACCCAGGAGTGGAATTGCTGGATCATATGGTAGTTCTATTTTTAGTTTTTTGAGGAAATTCCATACTGTTTCCCACAGTGGCTGCACCAGTTTACATTCCAACCAGCAGTGTACTTGGGTTCGCTCTTCTCTATATCCTTGCCAAACATTTGTTATTTGTACTTTTCGATGCTAGCCATTCTGACAGGAGTGAAGTGATATGTTCTTATGATTTTGATTTCCATTTCTCTAATGATTAGTAATGTTGAGCACCTTTTTGTGTGCCTGCTGCACATCTATATACCTTCTTTGGAAAAATTCAGTTCTTCTGCCCATTTTTTAATCAGGTTGTTTGGTTTTTTGATATTGAGTTGTATGAGCTGTTCATATATTTTGGATATTAACCCTTTATTGGACATATCATTTGCAAATATTTTCTCCCATTCAGTAGGTTGTCTTTTTGTTTTGTTGAAGTTTCCTTTTCTGCGCAAAGATTTCAAGTTTGATGAGGTCCCATTTGCTTATTTTTGCTTTTTGTTTTCATTGCCTTAGGAGATAGAGCCAAAAATATTGCTATGATTTTTGTCAAAGAGTGTTCTACCTATGTTTTCTTCTAGGAGTTTTGTAGTTTCTGGTCCTCCGTTTAGGTCTTTAATCCATTTTGAGGTTTTCGGTTTTGTGAGCGTTTTTTTGTATATGTTATGAGAAAAATTTCTAATTTCATTCTTTTATTGTAGCTGTCCAATTTTCCCAGCACCACTTATTGAAGAGACTGTCTTTTCTCCATTGTATATTCTTGTCTCTTTTGTCATAGATTAATTGACAATAGGTGTGTGGGTTTATTTCTGGGCACTCTCTACTGTTCCATTGATCTATGTATCTGTTTTTGTGTCAGTACCATACTGTTTTGACAACTTTGTAATATAGTCTAAAGTCAGGGAGCATGATACCTCCAGCTCAGTTTTTCTTTCTCAAGATTGCTTTGGCTATTTGGAGTCTTTTGTGGTTCCCTGTAAATTTTAGGATTATTGTTCTAGTCTGTGAAAATGTCATGGGTATTCTGATAGGGATTGCATTAAATCTGTTGATTGCTTTGGGTAGTAATGACAGTTTAACAATATTAATTCTTCTAATCCATAAACATGGGATACCTTTCCATTTATTTGTGTCATCTTCAATTTCCTTCATCAGTGTCTTATAGTTTTCAGAGTAGAAGACTTTCACCTCCTTGGTTAAGTTTATTCCTAGGTATTTTATTCTATTGATACAATTTCAAACAGAATTATTTTCTTGTTTTCTCTTTCTGAGAGTTCACTTTTAGTGTATAGAAAAGCAACTGATTTCTGTATATTAATCTTGTATCCTGCAACTTTGCTGAATTCATTGATTAGTTCTTATAGTTTTTGGGTGGAGACTTTAGGGTTTTCTATATACAGTATTGTGTCTTCTGCAAATAGTGACAATTTCATTCCTACCCTTCCCATTTGAATGCCTTTTATTTCTTTTTCTTACCTGATTGCTGTAACTAGGACATCCAATACTATATTAAACAGAAGTGACAAGAGTGGGCATCCTTGTCTTATTCCTGTTTTTAGAGGAAAATCTGTCTGCTTTTCACCATTGAGTATGGTGTTAGCTGCGGGTTTGTCATAAATAGCCTTTATTACATTGAAATATGTTCCCTCTATACCAACTTTGATGAGAGTTTTTGTCATGAATGGGTGTTGAGTTTTGTCAAATGCTTTTTTTGCATTTATTGAGATGATCATGTGATTTTTATTCTTCCTTTTCTTAATGTAGTGTATCACTTTGGTCAATTCATGGATATTGAACTATCCTTGCATCCCAGGAATAAATCCCATTGATCATGGTGTATGATCTTTTTTATATATTGTTTAATTCAGTTTGCTAATATTTTGTTGAGGATGTTGGCATCTATATTCACCAGAGATATTAGCCTGCAATTTCTTTTTTTGTAGTGTTTTTGTCTGGTTTTGGTATGAGGTAATGGTGGTCTTGTAGAATGAATTTGGGAATGTTCCCTCCTCTTCATTTTTTTTTTTCTTGGCTGTGCTGTGTGGAATGCAGGATCTTAGTTCCCTGACCAGGGATTGAACCTGTGCCCCCTGCAATGGAAGTGCAGAATTTTAACCACTGGACCTCCAGGGAAGTCCCCTCCTCTTCAATTTTTTGAATAGCTTGAGGAGGATAGGTATTAACTGTTCTTTATATGTCAGGTAGAATTCCCCTGTGAAGCCATCCAGTCTTGGATTTTTGTTTGCTGGGAGGTTTTTTTGGGTTTTTTAAAATTATAAATTCAATTTCACTACTAATGTTTTTTCAGATTTTCTATTTCTTCCTGATTCAGGTTTGGAAGTTTTCATATGCCTAGAAATTTATCCATTTCTTTTAGGTTGTCCAATTTGTTGACATAGAACTGCTCATAGTATTCTCTTATGATTTTTTGTGTCTCTGTGGTATCTGTTGCTATTTCTCTTCTTTCATTTCTTATTTTGTTCATTTGAGTCCTCTCTTTTTCTTGATGAGCTAGCTAAAGACATCAATTTTGTTCATCTTAAAAAAAATCTCTTGGTTTCATGATATTCTTTAATGTTTTTTGTCTCTATTTTATTTGTTTCCACTCTGATCTTTATTATTTCCTTCCTTCTCCTCACTTTGGGCTTTGTTTGTTCTTTTTCTTATTTATTTAGATGGTAGGTTAAGTTGTTTATTTGAGATTTTTCTTGTTTCATTAGGTAGGTCTATACTGCTATAAACTTCCCTCTTAGCACTGCTTTTCTGTGTCCCATAGATTTTGGAAATTTGTGTTGTTATTTTCATTTGTCTTGAGGTATTTTCTGATTTGCTCTTTGATTTCTTCATTGACCCATTGTTGTTTTTTTTAAATTTATTTATTTAATTTATTTTTGGCTGTGTTGTGTCTTTGTTGCTTCACTCAGGCTTTGTCTAGTCGCGGCGAGCGGAGGCTACTCTTCATTGCGATGTGCAGGCTTCTCATTGCGGTGGCTTCTCTTATTGTGGAGCATGGGCTCTAGGCACATGGGCTTTGGTAGTTGTGGCACATGGGCTCAGTAGTTGTGGCTCACAGGCTCTAGAGCACAGGTTAATTAGTTGTGGTGCATGGGCTTAGTTGCTTCACAGCATGTGGGATCTTCCTGGACCAGAGCTTGAACCTGTGTCCCCTGCATTGGCAGGCAGATTCTTTAACCACTGCACCACCAGGGAAGTCCTGACCCATTGTTTTTAAATAAAATGTTGTTTAATTTCCATGTGTTTGTGTTTTTCCATTTTTCTTCCTGTAGTTGCTTTCTAGTTTCATACCATTGTGGTCAGAAAAAAATGATTAATATAATTTATATCCTCTTGAATTTGTGGAGACTTGTTTTGTGACCTACATTGTGATCTATCCTGGAGAATGTTCCATGTGCACTGGAAAAGAATATGTATTCTGCTGCTTTTGGATGGATTTTCCTGTAGGCATCTATTAAATCCAACTGGTTTACTGTGTCATTTAAAGCTACTGTTTTCTTATTAATTTACTTTCTGGAAGATCTGTCCCTTGATGTAAGTGAGGTGTTAAAAAGTTCCCTACTATTATTGTATTATTTTCAATATCTCCACATATGTCTGTTAATACTTGCTTTATACGTTTAGGTGCTTCTATTCTATTCTTTATATATTAGGTGCATATATGTTAATGAGTGTCATATCTCTTCTTGTATTGATCCCTCTATTCTTATATAATTCCTTTCTTTGTCTTTTGTTATAGACTTTTTTTAAAGTCTATTTTGTCTTATATGAGTATTACTACCCCAGCTTTCTTGTCATTTCCATTTGTATGAAATATCTTTTCCTGTCCCCTCACGTTCAGTCTTTGTTTGTCTCTAGCTCTGAAGTGAGGATCTTGTAAATGGCATATAAATGCGTCTTGTTTTATCCAGTCAGCCACCCTATATCTTTTGCTTGGAACATTTAGTCCATTGACATTTAAAATGATTATTGATAAGTATGTACTTCTT
This sequence comes from Delphinus delphis, assembly GCF_949987515.2. Classification (NCBI taxonomy): domain Eukaryota; kingdom Metazoa; phylum Chordata; class Mammalia; order Artiodactyla; family Delphinidae; genus Delphinus; species Delphinus delphis. The sequence goes on along the minus strand of NC_082699.1, from coordinate 28,442,535 downwards.
GTCTTTTTTTTTTTTTTTTTACTGGTTTTCTGGTTGTTTTTGTAGTTCTTCTCTGTTCTTTTCTTCTTATTATAGTTTCTTCCCTTGTGGTTTGATGATTTTCTTTACGGTATGCTTGTGTTCCATTCTCTCTAGTTTTTGTGTATCTATTGTAGATTTTTGATTTGTGGTTACCATGAGGTTTGTAAATGTTGACCTATAACTATATCTACTTGATTTAAACTGGTAGCCATTTAAGTTCAAATACATTCTAAAAGATCTACATTTTATTCCTCTCCCCCACATTTTGTGTTTTTGTTGGCATATTTTATATCTTTGTGTTTATCTCTTCACTATTTATTGTCTTTATAGTTGATTTTATAATTTTTTTGTTCTTTAATCTTCATACTAAGTTATATAAGTGATTGAACCACAGCCTTTACTATATATTTGCCTTTATTACTGGGATTTTTTCTTTCCTATAAATTCTTACCTTTTTGCTGTAGACTTTCCTTTTCCACTTAGAGAAGACCCTTTAACGTTTCCTTTAGGATAGGTTTAATATTGATGAACTCTTTTAGTTTTTGCTTCTTTGAGAAGTTCTTTCTTTATCTTTCAATTTTAAACAATTTTGCTGGGTAAAGTATCCTAGGTTGCAGGTTTTTCCCTTTCAAAATTTGAACATATCTTTCCACTTCCTTCTAGCCTGTAAAGTTTCTGCAGAAAAATCAAATGATAGTCTATGGGTGTTACCTTGTATGTGACTCTGTTTTTCTCTTTCTGCCTTTATATTTCTCTCTTTATCTTTAAATTTTGTCATTTTAATTATGATATGTCTTGGTGTGGGTCTTTTGGGTTTCATCTTGTTTTGGACCCTCTTTGTTTCCTGTACTTGGATATCTGTTTCCCTCTTCAGGTTCAGGAAGCTTTTGGCCATAATTTTATTAAATACATTTCAACCCCTTTCTCTCTCTGTTCTCCTTCTGGGAACCCTGTATTATGAATGTAAGTATGTTTGATATTGTCACAGAGATTCCTTAAACTGTTCTCAGTTTTTTTTAATTGTTTTTATTTTTGCTGTTCTGACTCAGTGATTTCCATTATTCTGTCTTCCATATCACTTATGTGATCTTCTGTATCATCTAGTCTGTTCTTAATTCCTTTTAGTGTGTTTTTCATTTCAGTTATTTATTCTTCAGCTCTGATTGGTTATTTTTTATATTTTCTAGTTTCTTGTTAAAATCCTCACTGATCATTTGTTGTTCTGTAATTCAGTTAACATTCTTATTCATAACTAATGCTTTAAATTCTTTATCTGATAAATTATTTATTTCTGTTTTGTTAGCTGTTTTTTCAGTTTTTTTCTTGTTCTTTCATTTGAAACAAATTCCTCTTTCCTTTGACTTTGCTTAACTTTTTCTGACTCTATGAAATTAGGTGAAACCATTACCTATCCTGGTCTTGAGGGGTGTCCTTATATAAGGCATCCCTATATAGTCTTCACATGCCAGCGGCTTTGGTGGGAAGGCTGGATCTGATGTGGGCATGAGTCAAATCTTTCCCCAGGGTGTGCTGGCAGCTACCACCTTGGTAGGGGGTGGGGCTGGAGATGGAATGGCTAAAGCCAGAGCCAGGTGAGAGCAGGTTTTCTCCTCTGCTCAGTGGCCAACACCACCCTATTGGGGGCAGGAGTGCGTTCTAAGTTGCTGGAGCAGAATCCCTGAGGATCAGTTCTGAGCTGTCTCCATTCTTTCTAAGTGTGTGCTCTTCCCTCTCCCAGCACTGGTGCCCTCACCCCAGGAGGAACAGTGCTGGAGCAAGAGGGGCTGGAGTAGGTGCTCAGCATGGGTTGGGGCACTGGCTGTGGCAGTTCCAGCACCAGTCAGAGTTCTGGACTGCTCCCGATTCACTGCCCCTGTAAGTGCTAGCAATGGCTGCCCCTACCCCATTCAGTTCCTAGCTGGCTACATCCCTCACAACTGCATACTTCTCTTGTTCACTGCAGCCCTCATCCCAGTGTAGAACTGCTTGCAGAGCAGGCAGGGCCTGAGTGAGCACTCAACTCAGGCTGTGGTACATACTGGGGCTGTTGCAGGAAACCAGCAAGCTCTGGGCAGTTTCAGTCTGCTTCCTCTGCCTTGTTTCAAGAGTAAGCAAGCATGTACACATGAGCAGAATCTCGGTTTATTACAGCCCTCCTGTTAGTCCCATTGGTTCTCAAACCTGCTAAGGAGACATGACCCCTAGTGTTGGCCCCAGGGCTAGGGTGCTCCATATGTGGTTTGAAGTACAGTAAGTCCTCTATATATCAACGACTTTCATTCCAAGAGTGCATTTGTAAGTCCAATTTGTTTGTAAGTCTAGCGAAGTTGACCTAGGTATCCAACTAACACAATCGGCTATATAGTAATGTACTGTAATAGGTTTATAATAATTTTCACACAAATAACACATAAAGAACAAACACAAAAAATAAAGAAAACATTTTTAAATCTTACAGAACAATACCTTGAAAAGTACAGTAGTATAGTACAACAGCTGGCATACAGGGGTTGGCCTCGAGTGAACAGGAAACAAGAGTTACTGACTGGAGGAGGTAGAGGAGGTGAGACATGGTAGAGCTGAAGGTTCATCAGCAATAGGAGATGGAGGGCAAGCTGCAATTTCACTCACACCTGACTTGGATGGCACAGGTTCTGGTTCCTTGCTGGATTCAATTCTATCTACCCTCTTGAATAAACAATCTAGTGATGTCTGGGTAGTAGCTCTTTTTTCTCATCATAGATGACACGGTAGCACTGGATTGCATTCCGAACGGCTGCTGCAACCTTCATGTACCATTCTACGTTTGGGTCCTGTGTCTCAAAAACTAACAGTGTCTCCTCAAATAAAGAAAATCCACTTGCCATTTCCTGCTTCATGAATCTCTTCAATTCTTCAATTATTTCTTCCTCTTGTCTCTCTTCACATCCTTTTTCTGGACCTCCAATTCCATCAGGTCTTTGCTAATAAGCTCCTCATGTTGCACAGCAACAGTACTCTGGAGTAAAGTACACAAAAGCACAACCACTTGTAGAGGATACATGCACATGACACTGTACTCCAGACATGTGAACTAACTTATGTGATTGAGACATGTGAGCACACGTTCACATCTTTGAAAGTTCTCAACTTGAAGGTTTGTTTGTAGGGGACTTACTGTACTCACTCCCAAGGGAGGATCTCTGAGCCCATGTAATCCCCTGCTCTTCTGTGTCCCCTCCCTGGCTCACAGGTCCCAATCTGATCCCTTATCTTCCCTTCCGACCTGACTCCATGCAGATATTGCTTGGAGCCTTGGTTGGATAAGAGTCTTTCTGCCAGTGTCCAGTTTGTTTTCAGTGAGAATCGCTCCACATATGGGTGTATTTTCGATGTGTTCTTGGGGGAAAGTAAGCTCTGCATCATCCTCCTTCACCCTCTTGATCTCCACTCTATCTCTAATTCTGTATACACTACAGTGTGCTCACCACCAAAAATTTAGTTTCTACCCATCACCATAGAGTTGATCCCTTTTATCCATCTCTCCCTCTAAAAATCAAAATTTTAAATTAATCTGTTTAACTATCATATATAACTAAACTTTTACCTTCTTCCAGGTAAAAGAAGGTAAAAACCTGATAGGCTCAGTCCCTGAGTTTGTCACCAGTTTGAGCTACTTGGACAAAACCTTACATTTTGGCTCCTGTTCACAGCAAATTTGTTGGAGAGCAGCCTGAGACCTTGTCCCAAATGGTGTCCCTCACTAAATGTATTGATCTGAGATAGTCACTTTATTTGAGAGTGGAAGCATGAATCCAAAGGTGAAGAGCCCCTCCCCCCAGATCTATGCAATAATATTTGATCATCAGTGTTCATAAATTCACACTCTTTTCTTCCAAATACAAATTCTTCTTTTGAAATACAGTAATAACATCTTAAACTGAGAAAAATGCATTAATTGAAATTTATGATACCTTTTCTTAGGACCAAATTTAGATTATCAATTCTAGTTTTCAATAACTTAATGACAGTATTTGCCTGCAAAATTAACAGGTAGAATTGTGTTTTGTTTTGACATTTCATAGCATTTAGGTGGCCATTTGCCTAAATTTTTCTTTGGCTGCAAGCAGCACATCTGTGAAATGGAGAGAATAATGCCTGCCTTACAGGGTTCTTGTGAGACTTCAGTGAGATACCATAGTAAAGGACTTATCACAGTCTAGGCCAGTGTATTTTTACTCAGCAAAGTTAGTACCCTTCTGTGGCCTTGTTCATTTTATCCAGTTTCTCGTTGGACAATCAACTACCCTGAAAATTCTTCATTCCTTTTTGGTTATAAACAGTGCCTTTTGTGCATGTCACAGAGCACAGGAGCTAACCCACAGACATTACTGAGATGAAGGATGCATTCTGCTGGGATAAGATAAAATTAATACCCACAGCATTCACCTTCTCCTTGAACTATTTTGAGCTGCTCTATCTAATGGACCCTTCATGCAGTGGGAGTTGAAGTAAACTTTTTTAACCATATGTGACCATTTATGTGCAAAATGTATTAATCTAATATAACAAAATTAACTGACACTCAAAAGCCCTGTGATAAGAACTAAAAAGACTCTTATTCTTACAAAGTTTAACACTTCTTTGGTATATTATTTGATAAATGATTTTTTAAAAGTGAAATGCAAACTCTCCTGAATGGCATTCAGGGTCTTCAGAAGTCTATCCAACCTGCTTTTCCACTTTATCCCTCCCTTTCCTTCCAAATTCAACTACCCTCTGCTTCAGCTACAGAGTGTCCTTCACTCTTCCCATAACACACTTTATTTTTTCCTACCTCTATGCCTTTTCATACACTATTCTTTTTGACTGCATTGTCCTTTTCATTGTCTATACCTGGTAAAGCTAAACTGTTTACATCAACCGTTCTGCAGACTACATAGTGAGTGTTTACATAAAATTTCACACTGAAATGGCATTGGTTCATCTTTAATATCAGTTCTCTGTTAAACCTGCTTTCTTTTCCTCTCTGCTGCCATTCTAACTCAAGGCCAAGCCACTTGTTAGAGTTGCATTGACTTGTTTTTTGTATTATTTTTACTGGAGGGGAGAGGGTTGTTTCCCATACAGTATAAATTTTTTTGCCTTCCTGAGCAAAATCAAGCATCAACCTCACTTTTCTAAGAGCTAGAAAGACTCCAATTCCACTTCTGGCTCTTCCTGTAAAGTGTTGCTAGCCTAGGCTAGTCAGTTAGCTTCTCAGAATAGGAATAACTGCCCTGCACACTACACTTGGTTATCATCACCAAAAGAAGTAACATATGTGCAAGCACTTGAAAACTAACATTTCACATTTGTCATTATTCTCACTTTAAACAGTTAATTGAATAAATATTTAAGAGCTGTGGAGTTTTCATTTAGGAAGAAATTCAAATTGTCTTTTTTTTTTTATTGTAAGGCACAAACCTTGTAAACCAAAAAGCATGGCTTTTAAAGGTATTAAGAGACATTAGAGATTGTTTTTCATCAAATTTCTGAATAACAGCAGAAAAATATCTGCATTGTTTAAATTGTATAGGCTTTTAATGTTATTAAGTAATTTTTTCCCCAAAATTAAGTAATCAAGACTAATAGAAGTCTTTGAATTAGTGTAATATGCCACACAGCTATCTTATCATATTTATTCCAAATAAATAATAAAATTTAAATAATCTACTCTTAAAATATTTTATGTTGATAGAATTGCAGAATTTTCTGTATTTTTTTAGTTTTATTGAGGTATAATTGACAAGTAAAATTGTAAGCTATTTAAAGTGTACATTGCGATGATTTGATATATGTATACATTGTGAAGATTCCTCGGATATAGTTAATTAATACATCCATCACCTCACCTATTTATCCTTTTATATTGTGAGAACATTTAGTTCTACTCTCTTAGCAAGTCACCACGTTATACATTAAATCCCTTAGACCTTATTCATCTTTAAAAAAAATTATTTATTTAATTAATTTATTTATTTATTCTTGGCTGCGTTGGGTCTTTGTTGCTGCGTGCCGGCTTTCTCTAGTTGTGGCGAGCAGGGGTTACTCTTCGTTGCAGTGTGTGGGCTTCTCATTGCGGTGGCTTCTTTTGTTGTGGAGCACGGGCTCTAGGCGTGCGGGCTTCAGTAGTTGTGGCACACGGGCTTAGTTGCTCTGCGGCCTGTGGGATTTTCCAGGACCAGGGCTCAAACCCGTGTTCCCTGCATTGGCAGGCGGATTCTTAACCTCTGTGCCACCAGAGAAGCCCAGATCTTGTTCATCTTATAGCTGAATGTTTGTACCCCTTTACTAACCTCTTCCTATTTCCAATTTTCAGTATTTTAAAAATAAAAATTCCTTCTATAAAAAAATGCTATTTAAATATCTTCATTTCCTTCACTGTAAATGCTATTGATCCTAGGATAAATTATTATTTTATGTCCCACTAAGAAAAAAAATACTGTCAATTAAGCCATCATGCACTATTTTTAAAAAATTCCTTCAATAGTGTCTCAGCATGCCTCATACCCTAAGATATGATTAATTTTTATCAGCTGTCTTTAGAAGAAGTTATTTGGACACTTCTGATTTTGACTCTAAATGATAAGGACTATCTTGTCATGTAAAAAACTGTAATTTCTGATAAATTCATAGCCATGTATCTCACATTTCTCTACGTGATAAAAAAAATTCATCTGACAGCATTGAAGGTATAAATGAGCCACTTTTGGAGCTGATAACTGCATTGAACTTCATGGGGAAACCCAGATTCTAGTCCCATCCTTAACTATGTGTGTAACTTTGCAAATTTGCCTAACATCTCAAATAATGTTTTCTTATACATAAATGAGAGGACTGGACTACAGATTGGGAATGTCCCTTCATCTTTGAATATCTATGATCATCAAATATCACATATAATATTTGAATTCTCTAAGTTGATAGACCTTAATCTTTTGAGGAATTAATACTTCTCACAGGTACTAAGACATTAACATGTATTCATTAAAAACTATATAATTCTTATTATCATGAAAACCAAAAAAAAGCAAAAAATCTAATTTATATTCAAATATGGCTTTATAACATTGTTTGTTACTTTGTTTTACTCAACCTAATATATCCTCTTGATTTGTAATGATATGGGGGAAAATTAATTATTTACTTAATTTAATTTTTAAGAGAAATTATTAATTTCTCTTATAAATTACAATCAACTGAAATCCCTGGCATATAGTTTGGTCTTTGGTATTCAAATAACTTTAAACCAGTGTGAAATTTTGAGGTAAATCTTCTCAAACTAGAAACTTCTTTAGTTGACTATTGTCAATGTAAAGAAAAACACAACTATGAACACAACATGGTAAGCTACATTGTCTTCAAGGTGATTACAGTATATACTTATTCATTTGAAATGTAAGATTAGGAAGGGGAAATTCCACTTGGAGAGCAAGTAGCTGCACTGAACTATTGTTTTTATGTTGTGCTCTGCTACATAAGTTATCTGCCTTGTTTTACCTGAGGAACGTTTATGATAAAATTTTAATATCTCCTTTGTGAAATCCTAGCTCACCATGTCCCCAACAAAAAAGTAGCTTGAAAAGCATAATGCAGTATAAATAGCTAATCATATGAAACCCTGTAAAACTAAAAGTCTTGAAAGACATCAACATAAATATTGATGTCTAAAACAAATGTGTTTTGTTACATGCTAGAATAAATATTTTCCTGGAGCCAATTCAATGTGTAACTAGAATTGAAACTTTTGGAATTAAAGTTTCATATCAGAACTGTCTTTAGTAAAATGTGTTTTTCTTCATACATCATAAGTATCATATGAATTCAAAAGACTTTAAGGAATTTATATTTAACACTAAAAAATTATTTTCTAAGATCCAATATATTTCAACCTTGAAATAAAATACTACTTAATAGAAACCAGAATTAGTCTTCATAGCTTAATTTTTCAGAATATCCTATTGAAAATGGAATATAACTGAATGAAAATTACTTTTATGACATGTAAAAGTAAATTGCAATGTGGAAGAGCCAGAGCTTCTTTAGACCAGAGAACCTTATCATTGTTAGCATTTATGAATGTCAACAACCTGGAAAAATTGCAAAGCATATGCACACTTCAGGGCCAAGAAGGTTCCAATTTAGACTTGATACGTAAGAAGCACAGACAAGAACCAATGGGAAAGTGGGGGGTCGGATGGGGAATAACAGGATCAGAGACCAAGAGTGTCCTGCTCCTGACTGGAAATCTATCCTGCTGCCTCACCATCCCTCGTTAATCCCTCATTAAACTCCTATGTTCTACTGACATTAACCTTTAGGACAGTTTATCCCTCTGTACTGTCAGAGCTTGAATCCTCAAGGGTGCCCATTGTGACCAGACTTTTGGTTTTCAGTTTCATGCATAATTATTAATCATTTATTATTGACCTTAAAGACATTCTTCTTTTCAGAAGGTGCCAAGGACAGGGTAGAGAAGACAAAAAGTTCACTCAGAGGAATCTCCATTCAAATGAGATGGATGGACCTTGCTGTCCCTCTTGGGCAGAAGCACACACATGAATACCTTGCTCACAGCCAGATTGATGCATGTGGTGCTTCGAAAATAAACAGAGCTAGATTCTTTGTTTGGCGATCACTGTATTCGGACTCAAAATTACTTTTATAAGGTATTCTTTCTTCACACAGGAATCAGAACTGAGCTGGAGAGGAACAGCTGGTCAGATCTTTTCACCTTTGGCCTAAGTCGCCACTTTCCACATTGATATTTGATTGAGAGGTTGAGTAATGGGCATTGCTGTCCAGGGTTCAGCACTCAGTTTGCAACCACCAACACTGCCTTGTCTGGGACATGGTGATAAGAGAAATAAATGTCAGCCTAGCATATCTGATATTGCACAAACTTTCTCCTTGCCATAATTAAAAAGTGGCATGAACCCAAAACTAACTTTAAAAAATGAATCCGTCAGCTCTGATTCAGGAACAACAATTTCTTCACACTTTCACATTGCTGAAATGTTGTGTTACTAACATCTACATTGATTTTTTTTAAGGTACATTATTTAAGTAAATAAAGAAGGATCTCTCTTTGGCAGTGGTAACTTAGAAAGAGTTGTTTATTACTACTTACCTTGTAAAGAATTTTATTGTTCTTTTAATAAGAACAGAGTAATTTTTAAAATCCAGAAATATAAGTATTGAATTGCATGGAAAATATAAATTATAATCATTTATTTCATATATTTAATATACTTTGACTCGAGCATATACCTTCCATTTAGATTTTACTACAGATGTAGGTAAATGATATGTTACAAATCTTAGCACAAATTCTGTCTCTCAGAAATGGTTTCTTTGTCAACTAACAGATAGAAACTTCTGAGGTCATCACATTTCATTTCATAATTTTCAAGTCACTGTAGTGCAAAAATTTATTTATTTTATTCAATGACTGGTCCAACATTGTCCTCTTAGCCTATGATAAAGGTGACTAATCATAGTAACTATTACTTCTGAAGTTCCTATTCGTATATTTGACATACCCAATTCAGCAAATTCCAAATGGAATAATATTTTATCAAAATCCAGTAGGTTTTTAAAATATATCTAAAGAATGTAATTGAAAGAATATCACCTATTCATGCATTCAACACAGTTTTTTAATGCCTTCTACGTGCTTCTATAAACTCTGTTCTAGGCACTGGAGATAAATTAAGCAGCAACAGAGATTGTGCCCCTCATTGAGTTTACATTCTAGTTGGGTGGCACTGACAAAAAGCAAATAAACAGACAATAACCATTGGCTTATAGGGAAAAATCCACTGGAGAGACTGGAAAAGATAGGTCTTCTTTAGATATGATAATTATGGAAGAGTTTCCTGAGGAGGTGAAATAAAAGAACTGAAACAGGAAAAACATTAACTATTGCAAGAATTCAAGAAAGAGCATTTCAGGTGAAAGGAACTCCAAGAACACTTTGTCTGGAGGGTAGTAATCAAGGGAGAGGGTGGTATAAGGCGAGGATAGAAAGGATGATAGAGGCTAGGCCATGTAGGGCCATATGGGCTGCAGGGAAGTGTTGATCTTTTTTACTTCAGTGCAATGGCAGTTGTTGGAGATGCTAATGAGGAATACAACTTGATTCACCTCTGCAGATCACTCTATTACATGGAGTGGAACTGGAGGTAAAAAGCAAGAGGGGAACAATAGTTTGCATTAATTTGATTCTAGTAAAACATTGCTTCATGTGATGAAGCTACAGATCTCAAATAGAGTTTGTAGTACCACTAGTGAAATTTGTGTGGCTGCACAAGGAGGAAGAAACAAGAAACAAAACTCAATTTCTACACTTCAACTTAGTTACCTTCAAAATGAGACGATGGAAATATATAAACATACCTTGTTTTCTTCACATTAGGAGATAATGAATGGCTATCAGTTAGAGATTCAGGTTAACTAATAGGTCATTGATATTGTGCCTGGTGATCTCCATTTTATGACTTCTCTTGAAATATGTCTAAATGCACATAGACCAGAGCAGCCTGAGAAAAGGAGGTATAAAACTCTCCAGTTCCCTTCCAACTAAAGGAAGACCACAGATTCAGCTGTGTCAAGGAACAGCTGATGCTTGAGCAAGTTTTTATTTGTCCATTCATTGGCTTTTATGTATATATTTGGTTAGTTAGTCTTAAAATAGAATTAAAGAGGCCTCAATGCATTGCAATTAAGAGGTAGAACTAGAGCTCCAGAGACCTGGGTGCCAACCTCAGCTCCGCCATTTACTTAGGGACAGTAACTTTGCTGAGCTCCAGCTTCCTCAGTAGTAGAGTGGGGATGTGTTGCTTTAAGGATTAATTAAGATAACACCTATAAAGTGTTTAGAATACTGCCTGATGTTAATAAGCATTCAGCAATTACTAGCTTAAAAGACATAGACATGTAAAAGAGGTAAAATTTTGCCCTGGGTTAATTAGCTTTCAATTAAGTTAAAATTCATGAAGGCAGAAACCAGGACTGTTTGGTCATAACCATATGCCCAGTAGCTAACCCATTGCTAGACACCAAGTAACCATGCAATATTGATACATACTACTGAAGGAAGGAAGAAAGGCAGGAAAAAAGGAAGGAATGCAGGAAACAAGGAAGAGAGGGAGGGATTTTCTAACTAATAGAAAGTGAATTGTCTGAAGGAGGATCCCATTAAGGAAAAATAATTGCTTATATTCAAGACTTTTGATAAAAGACTGAAAAGTGTCGAAGATTTCTTGAGATTATATAGAATAGGGATTCTAGAGCTATTTGTATGCATATGTGTTGCACCTAGGGTATTGCATACATGCATAGTGTTCATTCTAGTGTTTGATTTCAATTTCCAAAATATACCTCTAGTGTATCCACTCGTCTCCATTTGCACTGTTACTATCCTAGCCCAAGACACAGACATCCCTCATCTGGACAATTGCTGTCTCTTCTGTGTATGCCTAGAATATACTGAACTCCTTCCAGCCACAGCGCCTTTCAGTTTGCTATATCTTCTATTTATTTATTTACTTATGGCTGCGTCAGGTCTTAGCTGTGGCACGCAGGATCTTCGCTGAGGCATGCAAGACCTTTGGCTGTGGTGCTCGGGCTTCTCTCTAGTTGTGGCGTGCGGGTTTTCTCTTCTCTGGTTGTGACGTGCAGGCTCCAGGGAGCGTGGGCTCTGTAGTTTGTGGCATACAGGCTCTCTAGTTGAGGCGCACAGGCTTAGTTGCCCTGCAGCATGTGCAATCTTATTTCCCTGATCAGGGATTGAACCCACATCCCCTGCATTGTAAGGTGGATTCTTAACCACTGGACCACCAGGGAAGTCCCACCTTGCTGTGTCTTCTATCTGGAGTGCTCTTCCCCTGGGCTCTCTCCCTTTACTCAGGCTTCAGTTTAAAAGTCACCAACTCTGGGAATGTAAATTGGTGCAGCCACTATGGTGAACAGTATGGAGGTTCCTTAAAAAACTGAAAATAGTGTTACTATATGATCCTGCAATCCCACTCCTGGGCACATGTCTGGAGAAAACCATAATTTGAAAATATACATGAACCCCAGTGTTCATTGCAGCCCTATTTTCAATAGCCAAGACATGGAAGCAACCTGAATGTCCATCTACAGATGAATGGATACAATGGAACATTACTCAACCATAAAAAAAATGAAGTAATGCCATTGGATTGAATGGACCTAGAGATTAATCTACTGAATGAAGTAGGCCAGACGAAGACAAATATCATATGATGTAGCTTATATGTGGAATCTGAAAAAAAAAAGATACAAATGAATTTACTTACAAAACAGAAACAGATCCACAGACATAGAAAACAAACTTATGGTTCTCATAGGAGAAGGTAGGGGAGAGAGATAAATTAGGAGGATGGGATTAACATATATACACTACTGTATATAAAATATATAACCAACAAGAACCTACTGTATAGCACAGGGAACTGTACTCGATATTTTGTAATAACCCATAGGGGAAAAGAATCTGAAAAAGAATATACATATATATCTATATATGTATAACTAAATCACTGCTGTACATATGAAACTAACATGACATTGTAAATCAACTATATGTCAATAAAAAAAAATTTTAAATAGTCACCAACTCAAAGTGCCCTTTCTTGGTCATCTCACCCAAGTAGATTCTCCTTAATTTTTGTGAGCGCACCATATGTATATTTTTTCTTCTACTTATTAAAATCTATAGTAATTTGCTTGTTACCTAAAATGAATGAATGAATGAATTTATTTCTGATTTGACTGTCCTCGAAATACTCTAAACTAGCAAAGAATTTATTGAAGCAAAACACTGTTGTTCTTTGTCTCTTCCAACGACTTAAACTTTGTGGTGGGACCTACAAGTTCAAATTAAATACGTTTTTCTGAGCAGCATATCAGAGGCCACCTGTTTGTTACTGGTTCACTATTTATAGGAAATCAAAACCACTATGTAAGTTGCAGAAAAGTTATCTGCCTACCACAAGAGTAAATACAGTAATTTCCATCCCTTACTCCTTCAATTCTTTGGTAGGCATCTGCTATCATGGCATACATATTGAAATCTCAATTCAGGAGTGAAAATCTGAAACCAAGCTATCTGCTTTTATATACTCTGGCACTGTCTTATTTAAAATAATCCAAGAATGAAAATATGAGCTAAGCTGTTTGCTTTTTTAAACACTGAACGTGTTGATCCTGAAATTCCACTGGACAGGCTTTTACTCTCTACAAAGAGTTCCCGTTGACCTTGAATTATTCAGATGTCTAGCAATACAATACCCTCCAATATGTTCACTGTGAACAGATAGAATTTGAGCTAAATTATCTCACAATCACAGTCTCATAACTCATTAAATAACATAGAGATTAAAAGAGTTTTTAGGAAAGCATTAAGATCTGAGGCTCTGAAATCACAGCACCCTAAGTTTGAGTGCTACATCTAATAAGCCATGCATCCTTGGGAAAGTTACTCTACCTGTCTAAGGCCCCAGTTTCCTTATCTATGAAATAAGGATAATAAAGTATTTCATTAAGTTCTTGTCAGAGCTAAATATGATAATGCATGTAGAATATTTTCTATAGTAGCTTTCTCAATACATATTAGCTGCTACAATAATAATGATTATTATTATAATTGTTATTGGGTCTTTGACTTCAAATGGATTTCATGGGTCATCTCATCCAAACTGCAGTGAAGTTCCAGGGATCTCCAGTTTACAAGTGGTCATCCAGATGCTCCTTGAGTGATTCCCATGAGTAACTGCTCAGTAGATTACATAGTAGATTATTCTCTTTTCCACAACTCCAATTATTTGAAAATAATTTATGAGCACAAATCTGTCTTCCTATCCTGTGTGGGTTCTAGTTCTGTTTGTTAGAGTAAATGGAATTAAACTAAACCTACGGCCCTAAGAGATGCCTTCAAGTCTTTGAAAAAAGCTATTTCATTTCCTTCCTTCCACTTCCACTGTACGGTCCAACTCTTCATACTAAGCTAAACATCTCCAGTTCTTCATGTGACACCTTTCATTCTCCTGATCTCTCTCCTCTGAACATATTCCACTCTGTCAATATTCTTCTTAACAACAATTGAACAAAATACTTCAGAATTTGTCTGACAAGAGCAGTGACTAGAAGTACAATTACATTCCTTTTCCTGTACACTACTTTTCACTTAATACAAGGTAAGAATGCCTTAGCTTTTTGGGCTCAGACCTTTGAATGATATTGAGCTTGCTCTCAATTAAATATCCAAGTCTTTTTCACATGAATTCCTGTTAAGCCAGTTGTCCCTGCATATTGTATTAATATCAGCCCATATTTCCAGTCTGATGAAATCTTTTTGAATCCTGATTCTTTTTTGAGCATATTAACTATCACTTCCAGCTTTCTGTCAACAACAATGTGACCAGTCTGCCTTCTGTGTCTTCATTTATGTTGTTGATAAGACTATCAAATAGGATCCAGCCATGGGAAGAACTCTTTGACCACTCTGACGATGTCCCTCCAGGTTGAGATCAGTCCATGAATTAACATTCTCTGCATACAGTTATTCTCTTTGTAAATCTCCCTAATTACACTGTTACCCAGTTCCTATTCTTACCTACCAGCACGCTGCTCTTGGATGTGTGATGTAATGGAACATCACGGGCTTTGAACCCAAATGTAACTGGGTTCAAATCCTTGCTTTGTCACGGACTACCTGTGTGATATTGGGGCAGTTATTTAACATCTCTGAACTTCTCTTGTCTAACTTACAAAATAGTTTTTAATTAGTAGGCTAATTCCATAAAGAATTTTTTCATGTTGATCTATATATCTCCAATAGCCAGCATACTTCAGGCATGTTCTCAGTAAAATTTGCAAAATGAATTACTGAATAAATAAAGGAACGATGATTGGGTCAAGTTACTTATTTAAATCAACATACATTGCCTACATGTATGTCATTTCTCTGATCTATACGTCTGGTCCACTTATGAAAAAATGGTAGTCAATGAGATTATTAAAGTATTATTTATTCTTAAATGATCCATTGCTAGCTCCTAATAATCACTATATCTCTCCGTTTTTTACTGAGATACAATTGACATATTATTAAATTTACCTTTGTAAATTGTACAATCTAGTGGCTTTATTATATTCACAGAGTTGTGCAAACATCAGAATCTAATTTCAGAACATTTTCATCACCATGAAAAGAAATCCTGTATCCATTAGCAGTCACTCCCCATTTTCTTTCAAACCTTCAGTTCTAGACAGCTACTAATCTACTTTCTGTTTCTACAGATTTGCCTATTATCTAACATTTTAGATAAATAGAATCATTTAATAGGTTGTCTTCTGTGGTTCTATTCTTTCACTTAATCTTTTCAATGTTTATGCAGGTTGTAGCCTGTATCAGTACTTCATTCCTTTTTAAGGCCAAATAATATTGTATGGAGGTACCATGTGTTATTTATCCATTCATCAAGTGATAGACATAGGAGTTGTTTCAACTTTTTGGCTATTATGAGTAAAGCTGCTATGAGAATTTGCATACATGTTTTTGGATGGACATGTGTTTTCATTTCTCTTGGATGTATACCCATGAGTGGAATTTATTAGTTACAGTGTTACTCTGTTTAACCTCTTGGGGAACTGTTTTCAAAAGCAGTTATAGCAGGAACTTCCCTGGTGGTCCAGTGGTTAAGACTTTTTCTTCCAATGCAGGAGGTGCTGGTTTGATCCCTGATCGGGGAGCTAAGGTCCCACATGCCTCATGGCCAAAAGACCAAAACATAAAACAGAAACAATATTGTAACAAATTCAATAAAGACTTTGTAAATGGTCCACATAAAAAAAATCTTAAAAAGAAAGCAGTTGTACCATTTCGTATTCCCACCAACACTGTAAGAGAGTTCCAATTTCTCCACATTCTAGCCAACACGTGCTATTATTCAACTTTTTGATTATAGACATCTTAGTGCGTGTGTAGTGGTATCTCATTGTTGCTTTGACTTGCATTTCCATTATGACTAATGCTGTTGGACATCTCTTCATGTGCTTATTGGCCATTTGTATATCTTCTTTGAAGAATGCATATCCAAAGAAATTGCCCATTTTTCAATTGTATTACTTGTCTTTTCATTTTTGAGTTGCAAGAGGTCTTTTATATTCTGGATACTAGTCCTTTATCAGATGTATGATTTGCAAATATTTTCTCCCATTCCATGGGTTATCTTTTAACTTTTTTTTTTTTTGGCTGCGTTGTGTCTTCGTTGCAGTGCATGGGTTTTCTCTAGTTGCGGGTAGCGGGGGTTACTCTTCGTTGCGGTGAGCAGGCTTTTCATTGCGGTGGATTCTCTAGTTGTGGAGCATGGGCTCGAGGCGCGCGGGCTTCAGTAGTTGTGGCACATGTGCTTAGTTGCTGTGCAGCATGTGGGATCCTCCTGGACCAGGGATCCAACCCCTGTCCCCTGCATTGACAGGTGGATTCTTAACCACTGCACCACCAGGGTAGTCCCTCTTTTAACTTTTTTGCTAGTGTCTTTTGAAACACAAAATTTTTTAAGTTTGATGAAGTTGTATGTATGTATGCATGTTTGTTGTTCTTGTGCTTTTAGTGTCATCTGTAAGAAACCGTTGCCTAATCCAAAGTTATATCTATGTTTTCTTTTATATTTTCTTCTAAGAGTTTTATAGTTTTGCTCTTAATTTTAGGTCTTTAACCATTTGGAATTAGTTTTTGTATATGGTGTGAGATAATGGTCCTTCTTCATTCTATGGCATATGGATATCCAGTTGTCCTAGCACAGTTTGTTAAAAAGGCTAATTTTTCTGTGTTGAATATTCTTGGAATCCTTGTTGAAAATCAGTTGACTGTAAATATTTATTCCTGTACTTTCAATTCTCTTCTAGTACTGTATATGTCTATCCTTATGCCAGTACCACACTGTTTTGAATACTATAGCTTGGTAGTAAGTTTTGAAATTGATATATGTGAGTCCTTCATCTTTGTTCTTTTCCAAGATTGTTTAAGCTATCTGGTGTCTTGTATTTTTATCTAAATTTTAGGATAGATTGCCCATTTCTGTAAAAAAAAGACAGCTGGAATTTTAATAGGAATCACATTGACTATGAAGATCAGTTTAGGGAGTATTGCCATCTTAACAATATAAAGTTTTCAATCCATGACATAAGATGTCTTTCCATGTGTTAGTTCTTTAATTTCTTTCAATGATATTATGTAGTTTTCAGTATATAAGTCATGAACTTTTTTTGTTGATTTTATTTGTAACAATTTTATTCTTTTTGGTGCAATTGTATATGGAATTTTAAAAAAAATTCCTTTCAGATTGTTCATTGCTAGTGTTATAAACATATAACCAATTTTTGCATCATTACTTGTATGCTGAAACCTTGCTGAACTTGTTTATTAGCTGTAATAGGAGATGTTTTGGATTTTTCATGATTTTTTCATATATCATGTCTTCTTCAAATACAGAAATTTTACTTCTTCCTTTCCAATTTGGATCCCTGTTATTTCCCTTTCTTGCTTAATTATGCTGGCTGAATCTCCAGTACAATGTTGTATTGTATGTTGAATGTTGAAGTAGTGAAAGTGGACATCCTTGTCCTATTCCTGATTTGGGGAAAAAGATTTCAGCCTTTTATAATTAAGTATGACATTAGCTATGGGGGTTTGTAAGTGCCCTCTATAAAGCTGGAGAAGTTTCCTTCTATTCCTGATTTGTTAAATGTTTTTTATCATGCACGGGTGATGGATTATGTCAAATGCCTTTCTGAATCTTTTGAGATGATTATGTGGTTTTTGTCCTTTATTCTATTAATATGGTGCATTACCATATTATTTTTGTATGTTGATTTATTTCATATTATTTATTTTCATATGTTGAATCAGCCTTGCATTCTAGAATAAATCCTATGTGGTCGTGGAATATAATCCTTTTTTTAAAATGTCTTTGGAGTCAGTTTGCTAGTAACTCAATGAACCAATATTTTCCAAATAGCCAAAGGATGATATTACAAAATCATGCATGGGTAAGCAATCTATTTAAAGAACAAGATAGATCATAAATTTTAATGTAACAGAATATGAAAAACTTATTAATATGGTTTTAGATTCTACAGTGAAGCTAATCTTTAACAACTTACTATTTGTTGAGTTTTAGGGTAATATTAAAAAATTAGCCAAAATTATATGAAAAAACTATTAAAATGTAGTCAGTTCTGCTTTAATGCATGTTTTGAAAATCTAAAGTTGTTCTAACCTGAACCATTAGGTGAATGCAATAAACTGCACCCAGCTGAATGAAGCTGCATAGAGCTATATAAAATTCATCCAGACACATACTTCATGAGAATACTGGGCCACATCCATCCATATCTGGTGTTATAAGGTTCCTTTTAACACCTGTCACCAGTTCTAAGAAACTCTCAAGCTATAAGCCTTCTCATGGCCAATGCCACATGGCTCTTACTCTAAACTCTTTAACATTTCCATTTCCTCTCAGTTTGTTTTTATTTTTCCCTCTCCCTTCTCTTCTTCATCTCTCTTTTCTCTTACTTTGTTCTCTTCCTGTGCTACATGTGGTGAAAGAAGTGAGATCCAAAACAGGCAATCCTGGTGAAAATGAAGGCACCCACTTCTACAAGCAAACGTCAGATGATTTTCAAAGTAAAGTACCATATGTATTACAGTATTTATTCATTCCTTAATCACTTAACATGTTTAAAACTGGGCTACAAATTTTATTAGAATCCCATCTGTTTTTTTTAAATTACATTCCTATCTTTTTTTAATGTGTCGCTGAGAAGTTTATGAGTGTTATATCCCTAACCCTATTTTCCTATCAGCCTTGTGTGTTTTTTATTGAGGTAAATTTCACCTAACATAAAATTCACCATTTTAACCATTTTAAAGTATACAATCCAAAAAAAAAAAAAGTATATAGTCTGGTGGCTTTTAGTACATTCTCAACCTGTGGAACCATTTACCACTATCTAATTCCAGAACATTCTCATCATCCCCAAAAGAAATGTCATACCTATTAAGCAATCCCTTCCCATTTCCCCTCCCACCAACACTGGCAATCACTAATCTGCTTTCTCTGTATTTGCCTATTCTAGACATTTCATATGAATGGGATCATACAATATGTGGTCTGTCATGCCTGGCTTCTTTCACTTAGTATGATGTTTTCAGGTTCATCCATGTTGTAGCTTGTGTCAATACTTCATTCCTCTTTATGACAGAATAATATTCCCTTTATGAATATATGACATTTTGTTTATCCGTTGTTGTCCATCACTTGATGGATATTTGGGTTGTTCTCATTTTTGGCTATTATGAATAATGTTTTAATAAACATTGGTGTATAAGTACCTGAGTCTCTCTTTTCAGTTCTCTTGGGTATATACCTAGCAGTAGGATTGCTGGGTCAGATAGTAATTCTATGTTTACCTATTTGAAGAATAGCACAATGCCCCCCCCCCACTTTAAAAATTATTATAGGCATCTTAGTGAATGTGAAGCAGTATTTCACTGTGGTTTTGATTTGCATCTCTATTCATGAGGGACATTAGTCTGAAGTGATCTGTTTTTCTGGTTTTTGTATCATGGTCTCATAGAACGAGTTTGAAAGTTTTGGGAAGAGTTTGAAAAGGATTTCACTTTTTTGATGAGTTTGAAAATACTAATGTTAATTATTCTTTAAATATTTAGTAGAATTCGTAGGTGAAACCATCTGATCATGAACTATTCTTGTTGAAAGTTTACCAGTTACTGATTTAATCTCTTTGCTTCTTATAGGTCTATTTAGATTTTCTATTTCCTTTTTAGTTAGTTTTGATAGTTTATCTCTTTCTAAGAATTTGCCAATTCCATCTAGATTATTTAATTTGTTGGTACACAATTACTCACTATATTCTTTTACAATCTTTTTATTTGTTCTACCCTTTACAACTTAAAGATCTCTCCACTTGCAAAAAAGAGAAACTGATCATTTCCTTTTTCTCCTCTTAAAGTGTTAGCATCTACTCTAAGAGGTAGTCAGTCTTTCAAAATCTCTAGATTAGTAAAAATCATAAAGAAATATGGCATACAATTGCATTTGACATTTCAGGCATGATAGCTAATTGTTGTTTACATTTTTTACAAAGTTTAACTTATTCTGAATGTTAGTATAATATTAGTATTCCTACATAATTCTTATTTTTACATGTCTTTACTCTTTTTGGTGTTTCCCTTAGTTAAATGACTTTGCTTTTACCTTTAGCCAGAATTAACCTGTTAAACAAGACTACAGTTGCCTAATATTTATTGAATAATAAAATGTATACATTTTTACTAATGTTCATAACCAGATGTTTTTAACTGTTCTGTCCCTTTGCAAGGCAAAAGAAGTGAGAATAAAGATGAGAATTGCCTTTCCAGAATATATGGCACATTCAACTCTGTTTCTGTGTCTCTCTTCTCCATTTTACCTTGTTTCCAATATTTGTGCTTTCCTCTCTGATTTCTTCCTGAAGGCTACAATCAGACTGTCCTTTGGTCCTTTCACATCTGAGGCACACTCACTGCCATTTTTGTATCTATCAAATGAAGACAAATATGCCATATCAGTAATATTTACATCTACAAAGAAAAATAAATAAATAAAAACAATAAAAAGCCCCAAAAGCAACTTAAGGAAGGAGTCACTCTAAGGAATATTTTCTAGTTATATATTTAGAATGAGAGTTTTCAGTTTGGGGAGATCTTCCATCTACCTC
The DNA here is from genome assembly GCF_949987515.2 of Delphinus delphis. Taxonomy (NCBI): domain Eukaryota; kingdom Metazoa; phylum Chordata; class Mammalia; order Artiodactyla; family Delphinidae; genus Delphinus; species Delphinus delphis. The sequence continues at coordinate 28,421,679 of NC_082699.1, read as the reverse complement.
ACACTCTGTCAATGTTTGTGCATGTGAGCATATAACACAATAAATTTTGAATAGAATTAACATGCAGTATTCCCTTCTCCTAAAAGATACCATCTTTTCCATCCTAAGATCACTGACTTATGTGAGCATACATTCATTCAAGAAACTTGTATTACTATATTCCAGGGATATAAAAGTGAACAAAAGAAAAAATGGACAGATGTACTTACCTTCATTTATTCTAGCTAGAGGAGACGGACAATACACAAAATTGGTAAGTAAATTGTATAGCAATTGAAAATGTGATTAGTACTTTTGAGAGAAAAAAAAAGGTGAGATGCTAATTAAAAAAAAGATGAGAGGTGTGAGAGCCTGATTTCACAATGGGTGATAATTTTCTTCCCTGTAAGGATGACATTTGCACAAAAAATTAGAAGATATTTCCATGATTTAGTTTCTCTGTTCAGGTAGTTGTCATGATGTTTTCCCTTCAAAGTCTTCCTTTGACATGCAGCACCTGCATTTCTGCCAGTGTAAAACATCCCCCCGTTTTTGTGTGGTGTTCTTCCACCTCCATGCATACTTGTCCCTTTTCCAGTTCATCAAATATCTTTCCACTCTGCTTACAATGGAGGGTGTGTTCTCCCAGTAGGAGAGATATTTGTTCCTCTAAATGGCATTTTAAAAAAACATTTGTCTTGGGCTTCCCTGGTGGTACAGTGGTTGAGAGTCCGCCTGCCGGTGCAGGGGACACGGGTTCGTGCCCCGGTCTGGGAGGATCCCACATGCCGCAGAGCGGCTGGGCCCCTGAGCCATGGCCGCTGAGCCTGCGCATCCGGAGCCTGTGCTCCGCAACGGGAGAGGCCACAACAGTGAGAGGCCCGCGTACCGCAAAAAAAACAAAAAACAAACAAAAAACAAACAAAAAAATCCAACATTTGTCTTATACCATGACTGTCTTATAATAGATATATGTCCTCTACAGAATTTCTGCTTTTGGACATACTCTCCAAGTTCACTCTTCTAAATCTTCCTCAGATGCTGCAATGTATTTTTCTTTCAGAACAAGCTGCCAGTTTCTATTATTTTTTATGTGGGCCATTATTCTCTATTACTAGAGAAATCCTTTTACACATTTTTTTTAATTTTTAGAAAAATAATCCCAGCTAATTTTAGAAAGCTATATTTAAGTTAGTTAACGAATGTTTAATCCAACACTTTATATGTACAAGTAGAAAGCAGCCTCCCAGTTTTTTATTTCCTTAAATTAGACACTTGCATTTGAATTAGCAAAAGGGTCCCCCAAATCTGAAGTCTGAAGAACCATTGGTGTCATTCTTCCAAGAATATTTATATTATTTCAGGTTATTTATATTAAAATAATTTTATTACAGGTAGTTTCATGACAGTAAGATAAGATCTCCAAAATAGTAGAGTCAAAAGGTTGGGAGAGATATTTTCTTTAGTAGGATGCAAAGAGGAAGGAATTAGCATGTGTTGAGCGTCTACTAGATATAAAGCCCTATAATGGTCCTCACAATACCACTCTAATGGTATATGAGTCTCATGTAAAGAGACTCTAATATACCCATTTGACAAATAGTGCAACTGTGGTCTGAGAAGGTGAGTAACCTACTCCAGGTCACACACTTATAGACTGGCAAAGCTCAGACTCAAAAACTAGTCTAAAGACCATCATATGTCTTTCCAGGCTTTCATGTAATAATAGAACTCAAACCAGGCCCTTTCCAAAGAGTAATTAATATAGAAATCCAAGCCACAAAATCTTACTAACCAAACAAGGAATGGTTGAGTCACATCCAATTTGTAAAGTACCTAAGGATAGTTAATTGAAGAGCCATCAATTTACATGAAAAATCTGTGCATCATTTGTGACAGGAAAGGAGAACGAAGGCCCAAATCCTTGCCCTGCCCACAACACACACAAAGCAGAAAAGGTTTTGTCCTAAGATAAGACCTTACAAAATTCTTTTTAAAACCTTTATTTTCAGCATATTTTAGGAAGCACGACAAGTATTTAACAAGTACTCAAGTAGTGAAATAACACAGTGGTGAACCTTCAAGATTGACATGAGAATTTTTGTTCGGGTACATACAGAGGGACGGTCTCTCTCCTCTTTGCCAAGGTTGCAGTTATCAAGCTGTTACTGGAGTCAGCTTCCCTCTAGTGCAGGGGAATGATGGGTCCCATGGTCATGGTCTCCACACAGAGTAGTTAGCACTGCTCTGAGAAAAACTTGTTGCATAACCACTAACAGCACTCTTAAATTAGTCTGGACATCCTGAGAGTTCACATCCCTGGTCAAAAAAGAGAGTGGGGATGACTTGGAGCCTACCAAAAAGAATCAGGACTGGAAAACCAGCTCAGTTACTCAGGTTTAACAGAGGATCTGTCATTAATATTAGTATGGTTACCATACAATTTTATCAGCCAAACTAGAACTCTTCAGAGGGGGTTGTTATTAAAAAGTACTTTCAGATAACAGACAGAAACTGGAGTTGCACCGAGAAGTTGAAGACTGCTTCTTAGTATCACGTTTGTAAATAAGAAGACAAGCATCTCAGCTGTGCCTATGCACCGTGAAGTATCACAAGCTCTCTGGGATCATTTTAGACAAAAGAAGCCTATGTGATAGTACCAGCTAGAAGCCTCACCTCTGGTCTTGGTCCCTGATTAAATGAGCCTCAATGCATGTTAGTGTGCGGAAAGTGAGAACCCAGTTCTGTTTTGCCTTTTGTCCCAAGGATACGAGCTCTGAGACCAAAGGGCAGTGCTACAGAGTAAACCATGGCTTTTTCCCTCTTTCTTGTGGCACCACACCTTTCTGTTCATATTTAGATACTAGGACTTGAAAGCTATGCGGCCCTTGGCCTTATTCCCTGCCCATCTGTGAGCAACTCAAGAATAAAGAGCATTATCTTACTCATCTCTGGAGCCTCAGGATTCAGCACAGAGCTGCACAATGCATCTTCAATAAATGTAGGTAAGTTGAATGAAAATGGTGCGATCGAGGTTCTTAATCCTGAAAAGTATATGATTTACTACACTAACACTGAACTAAAGAAATGAATTTTCCCTCTTGGTTATTAAAAACCACACTGATTGAGTTTCAGGAAGAACTTCCTAAGAAAATCTCAGTGCTTCTAACCCTCACTTCTACTTCACCTTGTTGTCACATGCAAATGTAAGAGTGAAAGCAAAATAGATATTTTCAAGTTTATCCCAATGTTAACCACAAGCTTAAGGCAACTTCAACTTTGCCAATTACTTGTTCAATCTCTTCAGAGCCTTTTTGGTTATTTCAGCTTTGGTCTGCCAGCAGGGTATCAGTTTTACCAGCCTATTTCTGTGTCTGCTAAGCAGAAATTATTGCAGTGTTTCCTAAGATGGACTGGAATGGTAAATATTCTTTTTGAACTCACCCTGCCTGCCATACCTTTCTTTCTCTTCAGCCACCATGGAATCAGAGTTCTAAATAAAGAACTTACATGTGTTTTTAAGCAGCCAAATTCACCTCTGTTTATTTCACCTCCAGGAATATTCTTTGGCTAGAAGCTCTGGGAGCTTCATTTACCGGTGGCTCAGTTAAGACAGACAACGACATACTTCCAAGATGGTTTTTGGGCCGAATTCAACTAGAGCTGCTTCAAATTTTTTTAGACATAGAAAGGGCGTAAATACATATATTTTTGATAGCAACTATGGAAGAGTTGCAGCATCATATCTTTTTTGGAATGAGGTGTGATATAAATAAATAGATAACTACGCAGAGTTCCATCTCAGATATTTGTTTACAAGGAAAACGTCTGATGCCTCCAATCTACCCTCTTTATGCTGCCAGAGTTACTTTCCTAAAGTGAGAAACTGATCCTATCACTGCTACGCCTCCAATCCTTCCAAGTCTCACTTGACCCACCAGTTCGCATTTCTTACCTCCATTTACAAGGCCTGGAGTGCTATAAACTTTCCAGACTCACCTCCCTCCACCCTCTCACATGCTCCTTCCATTCCTATGTAGTGACATAGATTGATAGCAAAAATGACCCCAATCCCCTACCCACCCCCCGACTCTGCCATGTGACTATAGAACACCCACTGATTTTCCTACTGGTGACTTGCTTTGCCTAATTGAATGTGATGGGGCACAGTTCCATATCCAGTCCTCAAAAAACCTTACGTGTTTTTGCTGTCTCTTAGAACCCTGCCTCGGCCACAAAAACAAGCCCATGCCAGTTTGGTGGAGAACGAGAGTTCACACGCAGCAGAGACAAGTCATCCTAGCTGAGACCATCTTAGACCAGCCAGCTCCCAGCTACAGGCCAGTAGATCACAGATGCAAGAGTGAATCCTGCTTAGATGTGCAGAATGCAGCCAGATCCACAGAACCAGCCAGCCTACCCATAGATTCATGGTAAATAATAGTGCTTGTTGTTTAAGCCACTGGATTTGGAATAATTTATTACAGAGCTTTAGTGTGGCCAAACAGAATGGATAGACATGATACACATACCAAACTGTTTATAGTTCCTGAACACAAATGACCTTTCACCTCCTCACTGTTTTTAAAGATGCTATTCTCTCTGTTTAGAATAAGTCTCAATTCAGTCCATAGTTATTAATATGTCACTCACATTCCTCAACATTCATCTCCCCTGTCTTTGTCAGCCAGGGACAATTCCACTCGCTTTTCAAGATCTTGCAACTCAAGTGCTCCTGTGACACCAGCAATATTGTAATGGATCGAAATCTCCCTCATTCCTCCTCCTCTCTCTTCCCTCAGAGTTAGTCACTCTCTCTGTGTTTCTGAGCATTTCACACCTAGCTCCATTTTAGCAGTTGTCACATTATATTGAATTTATTTTACGTTTCTATCTCCTACACTGGACTGTAAGCTCCTTGGAGAGGAGAGGTGAGGCTATTTTAGAGTAGCCAGGGCATAGGACAGGTTTACACATTTTAGTTGCATGACTCTATTAACTTCCTACTAAGAGTTTGTTTCTTATCAATGAATCTCTACACTCATAAAATAAAGATATAGAAATATTACAAAAGTGGGGACAATAAGTTAGTTTTCAATCATGTGTTAGCACTATGCTAGCATCAAGGAAATAAAAAGCAGGCTGTTAAGCCTATAAAAGAGATGGGTTAAGGTCATCATAAAGACTTGTGGGATAAGTAACCCCCTGAATGATCTGATTTATCAAATTTTTACTTTATTCAGAAACCAGAAGGTATATTCTTATTGGAACTACTGCACTAAGAAGGAAGATATGAGACAGAAAATGATTTTCACTGTAGAGTAATTCTGTCTTGGCAAATGTTTGATTACTATATACAATTCCTGCTCAAAGAGCATATTTTCTGACTAGGAGAAATGACTTGAAAAATTCATAAAGTGAATTAAACTTGTTTGAATACGCAATGTGCTCTCTCCCTTTTTATGGTACCCATGTTAAACAGGTTCTTTTGGATGCATGGAATAAAGACTCCACCCAGATAACTCAGTGGAGAAAGGTAATTGTAAGGATACTAAGACTAAAGCCAACAGGATCCTTATTTGTAAAACTCAGAGGACAGGAACCACAACAGGACAGCTGCGTCACAGAGAAGGGAACTGGAAGGCTGACAACCTGTGTCCCATCAGCAACAGGAGACCATTTGATCTGCCCCTCACTCAACTGCCGGCTACCATCCTGGTACTGACTACTGCTACCCACTCACTCTCTTCTCCCCTAACCTCAGATCCCTGCTTCCACCTAAATGAAACTCACAACTTGGTCCCACTGCCCTCACAGCCTCTCTCAGAGTGCCCAATTCACTTCTGCTCCCCTTCAGAGGACTGATTTTCTTCACGTTTGTAAATTCAAACTGCCAAGAGAAATAATCTGATTGACACAGATACTTCATATTTAATATTTCCACAGCAGTTCTCCACTCAAACTGGGGGCCAGCCCTGAGATTGGCTACCTCACTCCTGTGGAAAGGAATGCTACATCAGCGTAAGACTGAAGAATGAAATTTGTATTTCCTCTGGGGCCTTAAATATTCATTATTAATTTAGCCTTTGTTTCAAAGGAAAAAACAGGAACAAAATTTTAAGATCCTGATTGGCTGACTTTTTTAAAAAATAGACTTAATTTTTACAGCAGTTTTAGGTTCACAGCAAAAAGGAGCCAAAAGTATAGAGATTTCACCTATATCCCCTGGTGGCACACAGGCACAGTCTCTCCCACTATCAATATCCCCCACCAGAGAAGTTATAATCAATGAACCTACACTGATATACTGTTATCATTCAAAACCCATAGTTTATATTAGGGTTTACTCTTCGTGTTGTACACTATATGGGTTGTAAATTTATGACATGTATCCATCATTATAGCACCATATAGAATAGTTTCACTGCCCTAAAAATCCTCTGTACTCTGGCTGTTCATCCTTCCCCCTCCCCAAATCCTGGCAATTAATGATCTTTTTACTGTCTCCAAAGTTTTACCTTTTCTAGAATGTAATATAGCTGGAATTATACACTATGAACCCTTCTCAAATTGGTTTCTTTAATTCAGTAATATGCATTTTTCAGTTTCCTCCATGTTTTTTCATGGCTTGTTATTTCTTTTTAGCACTGAATAATATTCCATCGTCTGAATGTACTACAGTTTATTTATCCATTCACTTACTGAAGGACATTTTGGTTATCTCCAAGTTTGGGCAATTATGAATAAAGCTGGTATCAACATCCACATGCAGATTTTTGTGTAGACATAAATTTTCAACTCATTTGGGCAAATACCAAGCTATTGCTGGATCACATGATAAGAGTGTGTTTAGTTTTATAAGAAACTGTGAATTGTCTTCCAATTGGTTCACTTTGAAACTTTCTCCTCTCAAAATATTAATGCTTTCTTCTCTGAACCATGAAATTGGCAATGACATAAAATGACTCAGCTATGCTTTAATCAGTCTATGAAAACCTTCTTCTATTGCCTTTCTTATCTCTTTCTCTTATTCTTCACAACAATTTTGCAGTCTCCATATTTTGCCCACTCCCCATCCACCACCCAAGATTGTGATTCCAGAGAAAATGAAGCATTCTGGATTGAGCCTCTTCAACAATCCTAGCTGCAAAATTACCCACCCTTTTCCATCCATACCTTCTTTCCCTTTGTCACACACACACACACACACACACACACACACACACACACCCCAAAAGATTTCTTGCTCCTCCCACCAAACATAATCCTTTTATCTGAGTTCTGAACCTCAATCCAACCCACACAGTTTTCCTTTTATGTCTTCAAAATTTTCCTCTTCCATTTCTTCTCAGCATGTAAAAAGCTTAATTTACTCACATCTGAAAACAAACAAAACTAAAAGCCTTCAATTACCCTGCCTAAGTCTCTCTTCCATACATAGCTTCTCTCCTAGAAGCAGGAGGTCTACTCTATTAACTCCACTTGCTCTCTTGCCGTGTAGTCTTCTACCCACCAACATTTGCACCCCTACTCTTCTGCATCTGTGTTCTCTACTGTCAGCAGTTTACCTTTAATTACAAAGCTCAGTGAATACTTCTCAGCCTTGTTACGGCTCTATTCTAGCTGCTACCAGTGCCTCATTTTGACTTCTTTCCCAATTGTGATCCCACCTGTAGCCTTTGGTCCCATCTAACGATTTGTCTCTCCTGGCCATTGTATATCTTTTTTGCAAACTCTTCTCTTCTTGTTCTTTCTTCTCAAGACCTCAGGTGGGCTGCTTAGACATAGCTCTAGTTCTGGGGTATTGACCTGCATGGTTGATGCATTGGTCTAGCACATCCTTGCCCTCCTGATGGGTGGGAGGATATTTTAACTCTATATCATCTCACCAGATTACTTCAACTCCCACTTATGAATTAAAGGCTCACAAATTTACAGCTCACAAATTTATATCTGTATATCAGAAGAATACACCAGGATGTCCCACAGACACTTCAAATTCAACATTTCCAAAACTAATCATCTCATCTTAACCCTCAAGTCTGCTCTTCCTCCAATATTCCCTTTCTTAATGAATGTGGTCATCCAAACCAGTTGTGTTTTCTTCAATAGTTTTAGTACATTTGCAGTACTCTCCTACGATTCTCTCTATACTCAGTCCTCCTCAGTTCATCCCATAGCACTACCAGAATTGTTAGGTTAACAAATAAATCTGACTTTTCACCCCTCTATTTAGAAATATTTGATAGTTCTCTGCCACCTATAGAATGAAGTATAAACTTCTTAAAGATCAAACAAATCCCCCTTCATCTGGCTCTTCTCTGACTCTTCAGCTTCATCTCCTGCCATGCTTGCTCTCATACTTTGTGCTCCAGAAATACTAAGTTATAAACATATGTGCTCTAGAGAACATTTGTCATTTTGGATGCTTAACGGCAACAAGGGAAAAAAAAAGACAACCCCAAGACCCACAGTAGTTTTTCTAATAGGAAGAATTTAACAAAATGAATCAGTTGAATATGTACTGGGGGACTGAAAAGGCAAAGGAGACAACTGAGGCAACACAAATAGTAACTTCAGGAGGCATCTGCCAGCCTGTGGTTTAGGGAACAAAGGGAAGATATTGGGATTAGTACAACCTGGAAGCTTGGGGAAAAGACCTTGTAGAGTTGGGATCCAGACATCCCAAGAGGAAGTACAGCCCTCCTGATGCTTTAGTATCTCAGATGTAAGTCACCATGCAGCTTAGTTCCAGATTACTGAAAAAGGGGCACTGGCTTATTGGAGCAGGTATCTCAGTGGGAGATGGGCAGTTATAACATTGCTTCTTGGTGTGTGGGGAAAAAGTCAAGACTGGAATCATCTGCCCCTATCAGGTTGAACAACCACTTCTAGGGGGACTTCTAGTCTTCCTCTAGTACCCACTATTAGCAGAGTTTATCAGGGTTCCAGCAGGCAAAGGAGAAATGTGGTTTGCAGAGTCTCAGTCCCAGCACCACTAAGCAGAGAACAGAAGGACAGAACTTAATAACCAGCATCCAAACAACCTTCCTACTTGAGGAAATGAGATTGATAAAAAGTGGAGCCCTGCTTCTAACTCTGAAAAATGAAGGTGGAAGAGTGTTACTCCCTTTCAGAGTTCCCTGAAGCTAGAGCACCTACATTTACCCAAAGGGATATTGCTCCCAGGACTTTGTTCCTGGAATAAGAGATGTAAAGAAGAGGGGACAGTAAAGCATTCATTTCAGTTATGGCTCTGGCAACAGCAGAGTCCAGTGTCAAGAGGCAGTGATCTCAGGAATGGCAGTCATGGTGACCAGTGACAGGACCAGTAAGGCCAAGACTGCCAGTGGATGCTTCCAGGGTCTACCAGTGCCACCTCTAGCTACCCAGTCTCCTATTGATTTTTTTCTCTATTCTGAGCTTAGTTCTTTAGACTTCCTGAGGATTCTGGGGGCTATGCAAATATCATTCAATACATCACTTTTCTGCTTAAATTAACCAGCATCGGTTTCTAATTGCAAGAAAAAGTATCCTGTCTAGTATATCCAACATGCTTTCATATCTCATGCCTTTACAATTTTTTTCCCACTTGTGAGATTCCTTATTTTCATTCATTCACTTATCTGTCTTTCAGGTGCTACATCCTCTGGTCCCAAAAAAATGTAGACTCCCATTGCAAAGAGGGTCTGTCTTTATAACTGCAGAGCTCATCTTGCACTCTTATCACATGTTAATATGTTTTCTCCTCTGGTAGTAAACTTCTTGAGGTCTGTGTATCTAGCACAGAGCCTGGAGTAGTATAAGAGGTCAAAAATATTTGTTGAATAAGTGAATGAATGGCTTTAATTCATTGACATTGCTCATGTTTAGTTGCAAATGTCTAGATATTTTCTTTTACTACATGAATCATAACTATCAGTAATCAAAACTGATCATCCTTCAGGGCCAAGTTACCCAACAATTTCAAAATTTATAATTTACAAAATTTAGAAAATTTGCAAGTGTTTCCCTTAGGTCATATTTTTGTTTATATCCTCATCCATTATAGACATTAGCTTAATATATTCATATATTTCCATGGTAGCTGTGTTTATTAATCAAAACATCAAGTTCAGAGGGGCTTCCCTGGTGGCACAGTGGTTGAGAGTCTTCCTGCCAATGCAGGGGACACAGGTTCGAGCCCTGGTCTGGAAGGATCCCACATGCCACGGAGCAACCGGACCCGTGAGCCACAACTACTGAGCCTGCACATCTGAAGCCTGTGCTCCACAACAAGAGAGGCCGCGACAGTGAGAGGCCCGCGCACCGTGATGAAGAGTGGCCCCCGCTCGCCGCAACTAGAGAAAGCCCTCGCACAGAAACGAAGACCCAACACAGCAAAAAATAAATAAAATTTAAAAAAAAAACAAAATATCAAGTTCAGAACAATTATAAGTCACAGTGTAGAAACAATGTCCTTGTAGGATGTCCTGTGCATTATAATTTATCCTTATTATGATAGTTTATACATTGTATCCATTCTGGTAGCTCCTTTAACAACTAATGATAGAGGAATCTGAAGTGACTTTTTCCTTTTCAGTGAGCTTCTATAATCCCAGGGCAGAGAAAATAGCCTGTTCCATGGGACATTTTTGGACAGGCTCTGTGCAGTTAGATGATCCTTCTCTGTCCCCTCTTACCCTTATAATGTCTTAACGCCTTATATAGCCATTGGCAGCCAAATGTGGTGGTTCTGAAACCTCTCCAGAGCTGCAGCTTCCTTTCCACTTTCACAAATCTGATTTCTCGAACCTCTCTGACACCCTGTGCAGGTGGCTTCCTAGAGTACAAAGCAGGTCCCTGTGCCAATACATTTGAGCATGCTTTGCTAGCTACTCTAGAATAGAGCTTAAGCCTCTGAGCATTGGCACTCCTAAGCCAGAGAGTTAAGAGGAACTGAGAGCCTTTTAAAACTATAACCCAGGAGAGAATTCTAGGGGGCACATGCCTTAAGGGGCTTCACTGACCAAAAGTTTATTAAACATTTACTATGGGCCCAAAACTTTGCTTCTGCTCCCAAATTTGACCCCTATTATGCCTGAATGAATTCATTACTCTCTTTTCACTCACCTAGTGTAAATGGAGGAAAAAATCCTTTTTGCTTCTTGTTTCTCTAGGAAAAGCAGATACATCTATATTGTCTGGACAGAATGAGGGTTCATACTGGGTTCGTTCTCAGCATCTTCTACTTCTGGAATCTACCTTCATACCAACTGACCGTGAAAGTCTGATTGGGAGTTTGTCAGTCATAGAGAGACTCAAGAGTATTAAAAACCAGAGAAAAGAAAAAAAAAACTGTTAGTCTTGGCAGGACTCTGAGTACAAATTTTGTAATTTTATAAAGTCAGAAATTCTTCCAACATTATACTTTGTTGAATTGCTATGGAGCCACACATGGAGAATTATATTCACAATACAAGTCATTTGTGTCTAATGTTTTAGTTATTGTGTCTCAACATATCGTGAAGGGTAGAGTTACAGAAAAAATAGAGTTGACTACTTTCAATTGAGTTCCCTAGAACATATCTCCATAATAAAAATTTTTTAACTGAATAATAAGAATTTGCATTCTTGTCTTTTCCATTGCTTCAGCACCCTCATTGTGGATCAACTCAGGGCCTGACTCACTTTTCGTACCCAGCATCTAGTCAAGTGCCTGACTTCTAGGAGTCATTCATTAAATAGTTTATGAAAACATAAATAAAAACTTCTTAAGACACAAAAGAGGTAAAAGAGACAACTCTTTCCCTTGAGTCTGAAAAGAGAAGAATCACAAACATGGCACAACTGGGGAGCTATGGTAAGGCAAGCACTGATGCCCAAGGTGGTACCCTGTCAATTTTGACCATGAGGACTGAAGGCATTTCAGATGAGGAAAAGAACCATTTGGGGGTTAAATTGGCCTGGGCAGAGTTTCACAGTGCAGAGAATTGAGGCAGACCTTATGGGAAAGGATTTGAATTGACAAAAAGAATAAGAGCATTCAGGTAATGATGAAAACTAAAGGTTATGGAAATGGAATTGTATAGAAGATATTAATGATCATATTATAAGTCTGTTGGATATAGTAGTGAGAGAAAGGAACTTTCTCTTGCTTGAAATCTCCTTGATTTCTCCTCTTTTAAAAATATATGTTCCACCTGTTCTTCAAGGTCATGTTCATGACTCACTTCCCTTCCCTAGCTGACCCAGGCTTAATCTTGCTCCCTTCTAAGAACTTCTTCCTTTACATATTTTTTTTCCTGTACCATTTAGCACCCAAAGTGTAGCACACTGAGGTAGTGGAAAAAGGGCCCAAAAACCTGACATTCCAGTATTAGTTGAAAAAATCAGGCAGAGCCTCCAAATATTACCATTTTCTGGGGATGTGAGGTCTTTGTAGCCTTCTCTCGCTACACAGCATATTCATTTAAAGACTTCTCTCTAGTTTCTCAAGTCAGACTGCCTTGCTTTGAATTCAACTCTACAACCTTCTGTTTGCCTGTAGCTAGTTGTTTAACTTTATTTTACTCTACACACAAAATAGGTCTATAAGAGTACCTCCTCCTTGTTGTCAGGTTTAAAAGCTTGCAAAGATTAAAAGAGTTAATCCATGAAGAATTTAGCACACTTACTCCAAGAAGAAAAGCAGAAAGAAGTGAATTTCTTCTGCTCATCCAGTGTGCTAAAACCCCGCCCCAAGAATCTTGACTACCACTAACAGCCACTTGAGCCTTTAGTGTAACCATAACTGCCATACTATAGGCTGACTTCCCTCACCTTGGTCTTTCAGTTTCCAAGCTGCTTTCTAGATAGGTTTCAATAAGAAATGTTCAACTTTTTTCACGGGTACTGGTGGTCAGGGGAAACAAGCTTAACATGTATATTCAATCCCAGGTTTTAGTTCTCCCATGTCTAAAAAGCTGGAATGTGTCCCATAAGTATGAAAGTTGTGTTGCTCTATCTTTAAGGTCCTTTGAATTAATGAATCCCAAATTAATGAGGTTGAGAAGTTAAGACTTAATTTAATAGATAGCAAAGAAAAAACTATAAATTCTTAATGGGTGAGTGAACAAGGGGTGATGCTTTAAGAAAACTGAGCAAGCGTTGGCTATAAGATGTATTGTATTTGAGGAAAGAAAAGATGTTTTATATTCTGATGAGATTAGGATGTGTTGTTTTTTTAAAACACTTGGAAAATACAATGTCACCCAAATGTCAAGGTCTAATTAATAGAGTTCTATTCTCAGAAACATATTTAGAAAGAAAGAAAGGAAGGAAAGAAGGGGCCCAAGAGGTGCTTGGCTTTTTAATGAAAAACCTACACTGATATAACCCCCTGAATAGAAGTAAACTGAAGTGCTGGTTTCCCACTTAAGCACATTTCAAGTAACAAGCTGGCTTCTAGAATCCACACTAGTATTTTGAAATCTGTAGGGGGAGACTGGAAATCATTGTTTCAATAGTATCTCGCTTTAAGAGGGGCAAACAGACTGAAACCTTTGAACCAGTAGGTTTTATCCTCAGTAACCTGTCGCTGAACTACCCAGTGGGTGATGTGTATTTTGGAAACTAAAGCCAAAATTAGCTGATTTTGGTAGATCATATAATAATTAAGCAGCTATCCAAAATTAGTACAAGGAAGTTCCATTTTCCTCAACCAAAGATGGGAAAACATAAAAATGAAGTTAGGCAATCTAAAAAGTTCTGGAATATAATAAAGCCATTTTCCCCAAAACCTAACATATTTTTTAAAACTGAATTCACCACTTGAAAAAACGTACATCTTTAACTCCTGGAACTTTCCTAATCATTTCTCAATTCAATTTTTATTTAATCGATCAAAGAATTCAGGTTTTATTATATTTTAGCCATAAATTTTACTTAATTTGTTTTTTTTTCTTTTTTTGGTTTTTTTTTTTTTTTGCGTTATGCGGGCCTCTCACTGTTGTGGCCTCTCCCGTTGCGGAGCACAGGCTCCAGACGCGCAGGCTCAGCGGCCATGGCTCACGGTCCCAGCCGCTCCGCGGCATGTGGGATCTTCCCAGACCGGGGCACGAACCCGTGTCCCCTGCATCGGCAGGCGGACTCTCAACCACTGCGCCACCAGGGAAGCCCACTTAATTTGTTTTTTAACAGCTTTATTGAGATACAATTCACAAACCATTTAATCACCTATTTAAAATATACAAATCAATGGCTTTTTGTATATTCAGAGTCGTTTATCTGTCACCACAATCAGTTTTAGAACATTTTCATTATCCCCAAAAGAAACTCCACATACATTAGCAGAAACTTATTTTCCCCTCATTCCCCTAGCCAGCCCTAGGCAACCACTGATCTTTCGTATGTGGTCTTTGTGACTACAAGTTTTGTTATGAACATATCCAAGAATAGAATATATGCTACATTATTGCAGTTCTGCTTTAATAATTATAGTGAATTAAATGAGGAAATGTAGCTCTCTTTCTTTCTAAGTAAAGATTGTATGAGAAGACAGTATTAGAAAAAGAGAAAGAATGATAGATTTTCATAAAGAAGAAGGAAGAAACCTGATGTATAAGAAGGAAAGAACAGGATGGGCTGGTACTTCCAGCTTCTTACTGGAGAGGCACACTACTGATTCCTAACCCAGCTTTAAGAGAGGACAAAGGTCAGATATAAATTCCTATGGTTCTGTAAAATGAACTGACATACAAATGCTGCAAATGTGTATCAGAGCCATCATTCTGAGATGGGTCAAACATAGACAAAAACTACTGAAGAGTCACATGTACAGTAAGTAAAATAAGGATTGACCCCATCATTTCCCTCCTAAATTGCTGTTTTTACTGATACCCATATGTCCACTGTCGTGACTCCAAGTTCAGACACTGTCTTTCTTCACAGTCTCAAATGCTTTTTTTTCAACATTTGTCACACCACACTGTCACAAAAGAAAATTTGTTTTTTCTTGTGATGAGATCCACTCTCCCAGCAACTCTCAAGCATGCAGAAGTTTGTACCTTTTGACCCCCTTCACCCAAATGCTTTGATGACAGTGAATATTTGAAAGTCTCTTGAGTGTAATGCTTAATCTGCTTCTTTGTACTCACCTGGCATATCTATAATCTCTCCATTGATGTACTCATCCTCATTCATGATTCTTTATAGATCTGTTGAGGTTTGCAGTTTTATCTTTTCACCTCACACGCTGGCAATGCCTCTCTTTAAAAGAGTTGACCCTGTTCATGCCTCTTTAAATGACGTTGACCATCTCTCACTTTATTTCTCACCTTTCCTGATTTTACTATTCATCACCTCATGTATAAAGGGAAAATCCAACATGTTGATATCATCCAAAACTCCTTTATATCAAGGCACCAGATAGCACAGTGGAGCTTCGTGGCTTTCCTTTTCTTGTATATATTTCTGTTAAGACAAAAATATGATGTTAGAAAAACAGTATTTTTATCTGTTGTTGCAATATTCTAAATTGAATATGTTATAAAGTAGTAGTAAGCAATAGGGTGCACTAATGACTTCCTCTGTTCTTTCCTCCAACTATTGTACAACTGTTAATTTTCAATTATTACAAAAGCACTTCTCCTGAAGGAAAGTCCCATGGAAGCAAAGAAAGTATCTAAAAGAAAAATTCAAGGTGATGTCTTATTTCTTCTAGGTGACAAACTCATTGCAAGGTTTTGTGCTTTATCTGTCTCAGAATTCAAATTCAAAAGTAAGATTATTGGAGGAGACCTATAAGTTGGAAGAAGAGTAAGATGTGGAGATAACCTTCTTCCCCACAAATACATCAGAAATACATCTACAGGTGGAACAACTCCTACAGAGCACCTACTGAATGCTGGCAGAAGACCTCAGACTTCCCCAAAGTCAAGAAACTCCCCACGTACCTGGGTAGGGAAAAAGAAAAAAGAAAAAACAGAGACAAAATAATAGGGATGGGACCTGATCCTCTGGGAGGGAGCTGTGAAGGAGGACAAGTTTCCACATACTAGGAAGCCCCTTCACTGGCAGAGACCGGGGGTGGCGGGTGGAAAGCTTTGGAGCCACGGAAGAGAGTGGGGTAACAAGGGTGCAGATGGCAAAGCAGAGAGATTCCACACAGCGAATTGGGGCCCAGCAGCACTCACCAGCCCGAGAAGCTTGTCTGCTCACCCTCCGGGGCAGGTGGTGGCTGGGATCTGAGGCTCGGGCTTCGGAGGTTGGATCCCAAGGAGAGGACTGGGGTTGGCTGCACCCAGTGAACACAGCCTGAAGGGGGTTAGTGCACCACAGCTAGCCAGGAGGGAGTCCAGGAAAAAGTATGGAACTGCCTAAAGGCAAGAGACCATTGTTTCAGGGTGCGTGAGGAAAGGGGATTCAGAGTGCCACCTAAACGAGCTCCAGAGACGGGTGCGAGCCGTGGCTATCAGCGTGGACCCCAGAGACGGGCATGAGATGCTAAGACTGCTGCTGCAGCCACCAAGAAGCCTGTGTGCAAGCCCAG
This sequence comes from Delphinus delphis, assembly GCF_949987515.2. NCBI lineage: Eukaryota > Metazoa > Chordata > Mammalia > Artiodactyla > Delphinidae > Delphinus > Delphinus delphis. The sequence continues at coordinate 28,405,190 of NC_082699.1, read as the reverse complement.
GTCATTATCCACACCTCCCCTCCTGGGACCCTGTTCAGCCTGCCACTGCCAGGGTCCTGCGATCCAGGAACAACTTCCCTGGGAGAACACATGGCATGCCTCAGGCTGTTGGAACATCACGCCTACATCTGTCTTACAGGCTGGTCCCCTGCATTCTGTGCCCCTCCCTCCCCATGGCCTGAATGAGCCAGAACCCCCTAATCAGCTACTACTTTAACCTCATCCTGTCTGAGTGAAGAACAGATGCCCTCAGGCAACCTACATGCAGAGGCGGGGCCAAATCCAAAGCTCAACCCCAGGAACTGTGAGAAGAAACAAAAGAAAGGGAAATTTCTCCCAGCAGCCTGAGGAGCAGCGGATTAAATCTCCACAATCAATTTGATGAACCGTGCATCTGTGGAATACCTGAATAGACAATGAATCATTTTGGGAGCAACTGTAGAATTAGGGTTTGCTTTCTGCATCTAATTTCTTACTGGTTTTATGTTTATCTTACTTTAGTATTTAGAGTTTATTTTCATTGGTAGATTTGTTTATTGATTTGGTTGCTCTCTTCCTCCTTTTCTAAAAAAAAAAATATATATATATATATATATTTTATCCTTTTTCTCTTTTTGTGAGTGTGTATGTGTATGCTTCTTTGTGTGATTTTGTCTGTATAGCTTTGTTTTTTACCATTTGAACTGTGTTCTGTCTGTCCGTTTTATTTTATTTTTTTCTTTCAGTATAGTTCTTAGCACTTGCTATCATTGGTGGATTTGTTTTATGGTTGCTCTCCTCTTTCTTTCGTTCTTTTTCCTTTTTCTTTTCTTCTTTTATTTATTACTTTTAATTTTTTTCATTTTTAATAATTATTTTTTTATTTTAATAACTTTATATTATTTATTTATTTATTCTTACTTTTTTGCTCCCTTTACTTCTTTTTTTTTTTTTTTTTTTTTTTTTTTTTTTGCGGTACGCAGGCCTCTCACTGCTGTGACTTCTCCCGTTGCGGAGCACAGGCTCCAGACGCGCAGGCTCAGCGGCCATGGCTCACGGGCCCAGCTGCTCCGCGGCATGTGGGATCCTCCCGGACCGGGGCACGAACCCGTGTCCCCTGCATCGGCAGGCGGACTCTCAACCACTGCGCCACCAGGGAAGCCCGCTCCCTTTACTTCTGAGCATTGTGGCTGACAGTGTCTTGGTGTTCCATCCAGGTGTCAGGCATGTGCCTCTGAGGTGGAGAGCCGAGTTCAGGACATTGGTCCACCAGAGACCTCACGGCTCCATGTTATATCAAATGGCGAAAGCTCTCCCAGAGATCTCCATCTCAATGCTAAGACCCAGTTCCACTCAACAACCAGCAAGCTACAATTCTGGAAACCCTAAGCCAAACAACTATCAAGACAGGAACACAGCCCCACCCATTAACACAGAGGCTGCCTAAAATCAAAATAAGGTCACAAACATGCCAAAACACATGACCAGGCATGGTCTTACCCACCAAAAGACAGGATCCAGCCTCATCCACCAGAACACAGGCACCAGTCCCCTACACCAGGAAGCCTACAAAACCCACTGAACCAACCTTAGGCACTGGGGGCAAACACCCAAAACAATGGGAACTACGAACCTGTAGCCTGTGAAAAGGAAACCCCAACCACAGTAAATTAAGCAAAATGAGAAGACAGAAACACACAGCAGATGAAGGAGCATGGTAAATACCCACCAGACCTAACAAAAGAAGAGGAAACAGGCAGTTTACCTGAAAAAGAACTCAGAGTAATGATAGTAAAGGAGACCCCAGGGCTTCCCTGGTGGCACAGTGGTTGAGAGTCTGCCTGCCAATGCAGGGGACACGGGTTTGTGCCCTGGTCTGGGAAGATCCCACATGCCGCAGAGCGGCTGGACCCATGAGCCATGGCCACTGAGCCTGTGCTTTCGGAGCCTGTGCTCTGCAGCAGGAGAGGCCACAACAGTGAGAGGCCCACGTACCACAAAAAAAAAAAAGACCCCAAATCTTGGAAATAGAATGGAGAAAATACAAGAAACATTTAAGAAGGACTTAGAAGAACTAAAGAGAAAACATCAGTGATGAGCAACACAATAAATGAAGTTAAAAATTCTCTGGAAGGAATCAATAGCAGAATAACTGATTTAGAAAAACGGACACATAACCTGGAAGATAAAATAGTGGAAATAAGTACTGCAGAGCAGAATAAAGACAAACAAATGAAAAGAATTGAGGACAGTATTAGAGACCTCTGGGACAATATTAAGCACAACAATATTCAAATTATACAGGTCCCAGAAGAAGAAGAGAAAAAGAAAGGGACTGAGAAAATATTTGAAGAGATTATAGTTGAAAACTTCACTAATATGGGAAAGGAAATAGTCAATCAAGTCCAGAAAGCACAAAGAGACCCATACAGGATAAACCCAAGGAGAAACATGTCAGGGCACATATTAATCAAAGTATCAAAAATTAAATACAAAGAAAAAATATTAAAAGCAGGAAGGGAAAAACAACAAATAGCAGACAAGGGAATCCCCATAAGATTAACAGATGATCTTTCAGCAGAAACTCTGCAAGCCAGAAGGGAGTGGAGAGACATATTTAAAGAGATGAAAGGGAAAAACCTACAACCAAGATTACCCTACCCAGCAAGGATCTCATTCAGATTCAACAAATTAAAATCTTCACAGACAAGCAAAAGCTGAAAGAAATCAGCACCACCAAACCAGCTTTACAACAAATGTTAAAGGAAATTCTCTAGCAGGAAACACAAGAGAAGGAAAAGACCTAAAATAACAAACCCAACACAATTAAGAAAATGGTAATAGGAACATATATATCGATAATTACCTTAAAAGTAAATGGATTAAATGCTCCAACCAAAAGACATAGACTGGCTGAATGGATGCAAACACAAGACTCATATTTATGCTGTCTACAAGAGACCCACTTCAGACCTAGAGACACATACAGATTGAAAATGAGGGGAAAAAAGATATTCCATACAAATGGAAATCAAAAGAAGCTGGAGGCTTTAAAATAAAGCCTATTACAAGACAAATCCGTGGGATGCAGCAAAAGCAGTTCTAAGAGGGAAGTTTATAGCAATACAACCTACCTCAAGAAACAAGAAACATCTTAAATAAATAACCTAACCTTACACCTAAAGCAATTAGAGAAAGAAGAACAAAAAAAAACCCGAAGTTAGTGGAAGGAAAGAAATCATCATAATCAGATCAGAAATAAGTGAAAAAAGAAATGAAGGAAAGAATGGCAAAGATCAGTAAAACTAAATGCTGGTTCTTTGAGAAGATAAAAAAAAATTAATAAACCATTAGCCAGACTCATCAAGAAAAAAAGGGAGAAGACTCATATCAATAGAATTAGAAATGAAAAAGGAGAAGTAACAAGTGACACTGCAGAAATATGAAGGATCATGAGAGATTACTACCAACAACTATATGCCAATAAAATAGACAACATGGAGAAATAGATAAATTCTTAGAAAAACACAACATTCCAAGACTGAACCAGGAAGAAATAGAAAATATAAGCATACCAATCACAAGCACTGAAATTGAGACTGTGATTAAAAATCTTCCAACAAACAAAAGCTTAGGACCAGATGGCTTCACAGGTAAATTCTATCAAATATTTAGAGAACACCTAATACCTATCCTTCTCAAACTGTTCCAAAATATAGCAGAGAGAGGAACACTCCCAAACTCGTCGTACGAGGCCACCATCACCTTCACCAGACAAAGACGTCACAAAGAAAGAAAACTAGAGGCCAATGTCAATGATGAACATAGATGCAAAAATCTTCAACAAAATACTATCAAACAGAATCCAACAGCACATTAAAAAATCATACACCATGATCAGGTAGGGTTTATCCCAGGAATGCAAGGATCCTTCAATATGAGCAAATCAATCAATGTGATATACCATATTTAAAAAATGAAGTATAAAAACCATATGATCATCTCAATAGATGCAGAAAAAGCTTTCAACACAATTCAACACCCATTTATAATAAAAACCCTCCAGAAAATAGACATAGAGGGAACTTACCTCAACATAATAAAGGCCATATAGGACAAACCCACAGCCAACACAGTTCTCAATGGTAAAATACTGAAACTATTTCCCCTAAAGTCAGGAAAAAGACAACTCTCACCACTCTTATTCAACATAGTTTTGGAAGTTTTAGCCACAGCAATCAGAGAAGAAAAAGAAATAAAAGGAATCCAAATCAGAAAAGAAGAAATAAAGCTGTCACTGTTTGCAGATGACATGATACTATACATAGAGAATCCTAAAGACGCTACCAGAAAACTACTAGACCTAATCAATGAATTTGGTAATGTAGCAGGATACAAAACTAATGCACAGAAATCTCTTGCATTCCTATACATTAATGATGAAAAATCTGAAGGAGAAGTTAAGGAAACACTCCCATTTACCACTGCCACAAAAAGAATAAAATATCTAGGAATAAACCTACCTAAGGAGACAAAAGACCTAATGCAGAAAACTATAAGATACTGATGAAAGAAATTAAAGATGATACAAACTGATGGAGAGATTTGCCATGTTCTTGGATTGGAAGAATCAACATTGTGAAAATGACTATACTACCCAAAACAATCTACAGCTTCAGTGCAATACCTATCAAACTACCAATGGCATTTTTCACAGAATTATAACAAAAAGTTTTACAATTTGTATGGAAACACAAAAGACCCTGAATAGCCAAAGCAATCTTGAAAAAGAAAAACGGAGCTGGAGGAATCAGGCTCCCAGACTTCAGACTACACTACAAAGCCACAGTAATCAAGACTGTATGGTACTGGAACCAAAACAGAAATACAGATCAATGGAACAGGATAGAAAGCCCAGAGATAAACCCACACACATATGGTCACTTTATCTTTGATAAAGGAGGCAAGAGTATACAGTGGAGGAAAGACTGCCCCTTCAATAAGTAGTGTTGGGAAAACTGGACAGCTACAGGTAAAAGAATATTAGAGCACTTCCTAACACCATACACCAAAATAAACTCAAAATGGATTAAAGACCATTGTAAAGACTAAATGTAAGGACAGACACTATAAATCTCTTAAAGGGAAACATAGGCAGAACACTCTATGACATAAATCACAGCAAGACCCTTTTTGACCCACCTCCTAGAGAAATGGAAATAAAAACAAAAATAAACAAATGGGACCTAATGAAACTTCAAAGCTTTTGCACAGCAGAGAAACCATAAACAAGATGAAAAGACAACCCTCAAAATAGGAGAAAATATTTGCAAACAAAGAAACTGACAATGGATTAATCTCCAAAATATACAAGTAGTCCATGAAGCTCAATGTCAGAAAAACAAACAATCCAATCCAAAAATGTGCAGAAGACCTAAATAGACATTTCTCCAAAGAAGATATACAGATTGTCAACACACACATGAAAGAATGTTCAACATCACTAACGATTAGAGAAATGCAAAGTCAAAACTAGAATGAGGTATCACCTCATGCCAGTCAGAATGGCCATCATCAAAAAATCTACAAACAATAAATGCTGGAGAGGGTGTGGAGAAAAGGGAACCCTCTTGCACTGTTGGTGGGAATGTAAATTGATACAGCCACTATGTATACGGTGTGGAGGTTCCTTCAAAAACTAGAAATAGAACTACCATATGACCCAGCAATCCCACTACTGGGCATATACCCTGAGAAAACCATAATTCAAAAAGAGTCATGTACCACAATGTTCATTGCATCTCTATTTACAATAGCAAGGACATGGAAGCAACCTAGGTGTCCATCAAGAGATGAATGGATAAAGAATATGTGGCACATATATACAATGGAATATTACTCAGCCATAAAAAGAAACGAAATTGAGTTATTTGTAGTGAGGTGGATGGACCTAGAGTCTGTCATACAGAGTGAAATAATTCAGAAAGAGAAAAACAAATACCGTATGCTAACATATATATGGATGGAGTCTAAAAAAAAAAAAGGTCAGGAAGAACCTAGGGACAAGATGGGAATAAAGATGGAGAACTACTAGAGAATGGACTTGAGGACATGGAGGGGGGTGGAAGGGTTAGCTGGGACAAAGTGAGAGAGTGGCATGGACATATATACACTACCAAATGTAAAATAGATAGCTAGTGGGAAGCAGCCACATAACACAGGGAGATCAGCTCCATGCTTTGTGACCACCTAGAGGGGTGGGATAGGGAGGGTGGGAGAGAGAGAGATGCAAGAGGGAAGAGATATAGGTATATATGCATATGTACATCTGATTCACTTTGTTATAAAGCAGAATATAACGCACCATTGTAAAGCAATTATACTCCAATAACATGTTGAAAAAAAAAACAGAAATGAAAATGAGTCATTTGTAGTGAGGTGGATGGACCTAGAATCTGTCATACAGAGTGAAGTAAGTCAGAAAGCATAAAACAAATACTGTATGTTAACTCATATATATGGAATCTGAAAAAAAAAAGTTTCTGAAGAACCTAGGGGCAGGACAGGAATAAGGACGAAGACGTAGAGAATGGTCTTGAGGATACAAGGAGGGGTAAGGGTAAGCTGGGACGAAGTGAGAGAGTGGCATGGACTTATATATACTACCAAATGTAAAATAGATGGCTATTGGGAAGCAGTCGCATAGCACAAGGAGATCAGCTCGGTGCTTTGTGACCACCTAGAGAAGTGGGAAAAGGTGTATGTGTGGGAGAAGCAAGAGGGAGGAGATATGGGGATATATGTATATGTATTGCTGATTCACTTTGTTATAAAGCAGAAACTAACACACCATTGTAAAGCAATTATACTCCAATAAAGATGTTAAAAAAATAGATTATTATTACAAAGATCTGTATTAACATACTTATTTAAATGAAAATTGAAGCCCATGTCTGTTACTAATCCTTAAACTGTACAGAGGTAAAGCAAACACAGTGACATGTTAACAACTAGTGAATATAAGTAAAGAATATGTTTACTGTCCTATTTTAAACATTTTTTCTGTATTTGAAATTCTAAAATAAAAATTTGGGGAAAAATCATTTTGTATTCGAGTCTGCATGGTCTGTCATTACTCGTCAAAGCCAAGTCCAATGAAATATCGGTCTTTGACCTCAAAAAAAAAAAGTGTATGAAAGTTAAGTTCATTTGTTTCTGTTTGTATTGAATTTTGTACTTTCCCCAATATTTTCTGGTTTTATTTATTTGTTTGGGGGAACATCAAAAATTAGCAAAGTTTCCAAAGTCAAAACTATACGAAAAAGTATACTAGAGGGCTTTCCTGGTGACGCAGTGGTAGTCCTCCTGCCGATGCAGGGGACACGGGTTCATGCCCCAGTCCAGGAAGATCCCACATGCCACGGAGCGGCTGGGCCCGTGAGCCATGGCTGCTGAGCCTGCATGTCCAGAGCCTGTGTTCCACAACGGGAGAGGCCACAACAGTGAGAGGCCCGCGTACCAAAAAAAAAAAAAAAGTATACTAGAGACACATTCCTCCCTTGACCCCCTTCTTTCTTCTACCCCACTGTCACTAACCACCTGTAGGAAACCTATAACACTGCCCACCCATCCTGTGTTTCTTTTAAAAAATAAGAAGATACATATTTATTTTCTCATTTCCCATTCTCTGTTACACAAAAGAGGACATATTACAGACACACTCTTAAATTTGCTTTTTCCCCTATTTAATGTTTCTGAAAATTGTGCCTTATCAGTTTATAGTAATCATCTCCCTCTCTCTTTTTCTTTTTTTTTTTAACAGCTGCAGAATACTAAGTTGCCTGACATATCATAGTTTACACAACCAATCTTCATGTATGGGAATTTTAGTGGTGCCCATATTTTGCAATGACAAAAAAATGCTGCATTGAATAATCTTGTTCATAATACTTCTATTGTTGTAAGGTGTATCTTCATGGGAAAGTCCCAGAGGTGGGACTGATGTGTCAAAAATTAAACACACATGTAGTTCTGTTAAATCCCCTTCTGTAAGGGTCATACCATTTTGCATTCTTACCAGCAATGTGTGAGAACATGCCTATGAGAGTATGTTGTTAAACTTTTATATTTTTTGCCAATTTGATAGGTGACAGTTGGTATCAGTGTAGTTTTAATTTGCATTCCTCTTGTTAAATGAGGTTGAATAACTTTTCATATGTTTAAAGATAATTTATATAATTTTTGTGAAATATAAAAATACATTTTGTGTTGTCTATTCATGTCTTTTGCCTGTTTTTTCCTACTGGGTTTTAGTCTTTTTTCCTCTCAAATTTTTTAGAGTTACCTATATATTAGGAATATCAGCCTTTTATCTGTGACATATGTTGTAAAAAATTACTTCAAATTTACCATTTGTTTTTTTCTACTTCGTTTATGGAATTTTTGTCTTGAGAACATTTTTTATGTAGTCAAATATATCAATATTTTCTTTTATTGAATATGGATTTTGAATCATGGTTATAAAGTCTTTCCCTACACACCTAGATTTTAGAAGAATTCACCCATTATTTTTTTAGTACTTGTAACTTCTTTCCTTCTTTTCTTCCTTCCTTCCTTCCTTCCTTTTCTCTCTTTCTTTCTTTCTTTTCTTTCTTTTCTTTCTTTTCTTTCTTTCTTTCTCCTGTCTCTTAAATCTTTGATCCATGTGATGATTTTCTTGCGTGAATAGTGCGGTATTGATCTTACTGTATTATTTTTCAATAATTTCTCTTTCTGCAGCAATTTATTTAATGGCTTTTATTTTTCAAAAAAGGTCCATCTTTTCTCTGGTGATTTGAGACATCATTTTAATTATATATGAATTTAAATATATATTTGGGTCTATTTCTGGACTTTGTATTTGATTTCACTGAACTATCTGTCTATTCATGTGCCAGTTACCACACTGTGCTAACTATCAAGGCTTTGTAGTATGTGTTAATAGCTATGGAAGAAGGTTAGTCCCATCTCACAGCTTCTCTTTTTCAGTATTCTGCTGTCTATTCTGGGTGAGAAGTTTTTTTCTGCATATTAGTAAATATTTATCTAAATCCATAAAATTTTTGATATTTATTAAGATTGTATTAAATTTGTAAATTAACATAAAGAGAACTGACATCTTCATGATTGAGTCATATTATCCCAAAATAGTGGATATCTTTTCATTTGTTCAAATCTACCTTTGTGTTCTCCTCACATGGATTTTGCAGATTTCTTGCTAAGTTTATTTCTAAGAATTTTATCTTCTTTTGTTATGTAAAAAGTTTTCTGTATCATTTTATCATTTAACTGGCTATTTTTGTGTATATACAGATTATTTCTTTATAGTAATTTAATATCCTTCTACATTACTGAATTTTTTTATTATTTGAGTCCATGGACATTCTTTTGAAAACTACACACTACACATTTTCTTATAGAAGATAATGTTTCCTAATAGAAGATTCCTTACTTTACTCAAGAGTATATGATGGGGCTTCCCTGGTGGCACAGTGGTTAGGAATCTGCCTGCCAATGCAGGAGACATGTGTTTGAGCCCTGGTCCAGGAAGATCCCACATGCCATGGAGCAACTAAGCTGGTGCGCCACAACTACTGAGGCTGCGCTTTAGAGCCCGAGAGCCACAACTACTGAGCCCATGTGCCACAACTACTGAAGCCCACATGCTCTAGAGCCCGTACTCCACAACAAGAGAAGCCACCGCAATGAAAAGCCTGTGCACCGCAACAAAGAGTAGTCCCCACTCACCACAACTAGAGAAAGCCCGCGCGCAGCAACGAAAACCCAACGCAGCCAAAAATAAATAATTTTTTTTTAAAAAAGAGTGTATGATGTTACAATCACATCACAAAGAATAAAATACCTAGGAATAAACCTACCTAAGGAGGCAAAAGACCTATACTCAGAAAACTATAAGATAGTGATGAAAGAAATAAAAGATGACACAAACAGATGGAGAGATTATACCATGTTCTTGGATTGGAAGAATCAATATTGTCAAAATGACTATACTACCCAAAGCAATCTACAGATTCAGTGCAATCCCTATCATATTACCAATTGCATTTTTCACAGAATTACAACAAAAAAATTTTACAATTTGTGTGGAAACACAAAAAAACCCCGAATAGTAAAAGCAATTTTGAGAAAGAAAAATGGAGCAGGAGGAATCAAGCTCTCTGACTACAGACAATACTACAAAGCTACAGTAAGCAAAACAGTATGGTACTGGCACAAAAACAGAAATATAGATCAATGGAACAGTATAGAAAGCCCAGAGATAAACCCACACACCTATAGCCAACTAATCTATGGCAAAGGAGGCAAGACTATACAATGGAGTAAAGACAGCCTCTTCAATAAGTGGTGCTGGGAAAACTGGACAGCTACAGGTAAAAGAATGAAATTAGAACACTCCTAACAGCATACACAAAAATAAACTCAAAACGGATTAAAGACTTAAATGTAAGGCCAGACATTATAAAACTCTTAGAGGAAAACATAGGCAGAACACTCTTTGACATAAATTGCAGCAAGATCCTTTTTGATCCACCTCCTAGATAAATGGAAATAAAAACAAAACTAAACAAATCATACCTAATTAAACTTAAAAGGCTTTGCACAGCAGAGGAAACCTTAAACAAAACAAAAAGACAACCCTCAGAATGGGAGAAAATATGTGCAAATGAAGCAACCGACAAGGGATTAATCTCCAAAATATACAAACAGCTCATGCAGCTCAATATTAAAAAAAACAAACAACCCAATCTAAAAATGGGTGGAAGCTCTAAATAGATATTTCTTCAAAGAAGACATACAGATAGGCAAAAAGCACATGAAAAGATGCTCAACATCACTAATTATTAGGTAAATGCAAATCAAAACTACAATGAGGTATCACCTCACACTGGTCAGAAGGGTGATCATCAAAAAGTCTACAAACAATAAATGCTGAAGAAAGTCTAGAGAAAATGGAACCCTCCTACACTGTTGGTGGGAACGTAAATTGGTAGAGCCAGTATGGAGAACAGTGTGGAGGTTCCTTAAAAAAACTAAAAATAGAGCTACTGTATGATCCAGCAATCCCATTCCTGGGCATATATCTGGAGAAAACCATAATTTGAAAAGATACATGCACCCCAGTGTTCATTACAGCACTATTTACAATAGCCAGGACATGGAAGCAACCTAAATGTCCATCAGCAGAGGAATGGATAAAGAAGATGTGGCACATATATACAATGGAATATTACTCAGCCATAAAAATGAGTGAAATAATGCCATTTGCAGCAGCATGTATGGACCTAGAGATTGTCATACTGAGTGAAGTAAGTCAGACATAGAAGGACAAATATCATATGATGTTGCTTATATGTGGAACATAAAAAAGGGTACAAATGAACTTAACTACAAAACAGAAATAGAGTTACAGATGTAGAAAACAAACTTATGGTTACCAGGGGCAAAGCAAGGGAGGGTTAAATTGGGAGATTGGGATTGACATATACACACTACTATATATAAAATACATAACTAATAAGAACTTACTGTGTAGCACAGGGAACCCTACTCAATACTCTGTAATGACCTATATAGGAAAAGAGTCTAAAAAAGAGTGGATATATGTATATGTATAACTGATTCACTTTGCTGTACACCTGAAACTAACACAATATTGTAAATCAACTATACTCCAATAAAAATGTAAAAAAATTAAGTGCAAACCTGATTGTGCCAAAAGAGTATATGATGTTATTATTTTAGAGTTAAAGAAAACTATAACAATGTTGAAGTTTCAAGATCTATTTGTTTCAAGAAGAGGTCAGTATACTTCACAATTTCAATACTTACTACAAGCAATGGTAATGGAGACAGTATGGTACTGGCACAAGGTCAGATATATATATCAAAGGATTAAAATTGGGAGTCCAGAAATAAACCCATATATCTATGGTCAACTTATTTTCAACAAGCGTGTAGAGACCATTAAATGGGGAAAGAATATTCTTCAAGTGGTGCTGGGACAGCTGGATAGCCATATGCAAAAGAATGAATCATCTCACACCATAACAAAAATTAACTCAAACTAGATCAAGGACCTAAATGTAAGAGTAAAGCTTATACAACTCTTACAAGAAAACATAGGATTAAATCTTCATAACATAGGATTTGACAAATGATTCTTGAATACGACACCAAAAGCCTGAGCAACAAAAGAAAAAAATGATAAATTGAAGTTCATCAGAGTTAAAAACTTTTGTCCTTCAAAAAGCACCACTAAGAAAGAGAAAAGATGACCCAAAGAATGGGAGAAAACATTTGCAAATTATATATCTAACAAGGGGCTTATATCTAGAATTTATTAAGAACTCTTACAATTCAATAATAAAGATGATAAGCCAATTTTTTAATGAACAAAGGATCTGAATAGACACTCCACCAAAGAATATATACAAATGACAAATAATTGCATGAAAAGATCAGCAATATTAATCATCAGGGAAATAAAAATCAAAACCACAATGAGATATTACTTCACACTCATTAGGATGTCTAGAAACAAAAAGTCAGATAGTGTTGTAAAGGCTGTGCAAAAATCAAAACCCTCATTCACTACTGGTGAGAATGTTAAAAGGTACAGCCACTTTGGAAAACAGTTTGGCAGTTTATCACACAATTAAACATAGAGTTACCATATAATCCAGCATTTCTGCTCCTACATATACATCCAAGAGAAATCAAAAGATATGTCTAAACAGAAATTTACACATAAATGTTTATAGAAACATTATTCATAATTGCCAAAAAGGGAGACAATCCAAATGTCCATCAATGGACAAATTGATAAACAAAATATGGTATATCCACACAATGGAATATTATTGGCAATAAAAAGGAATGAAATACTGAAACATGCTGCAACACAGATGAACCTTGAAAACATTATGCTAAGCGCTAAAAGCCAGTAATGAAGGACCACATACTAAATGATTCCATTCATATGAAAGTCCAACATAGGGAAATCTAAAGAGACAGAAGGTAGATTTGTGGTTGTTTAGCACGAGGTGATGAAAATGTTCTAAAATTGACTGTGATGATGATTGCATGTATCTATGGATATATAAAACCATTGAATTGTACAGCTGAAATTATTGAATTGTATAGTATGTGAATTATATCCAATAAAGTTGTTTTTAAATGAAGAAGAAGGAAGAGGAAGAGGAGGAAGTTAGTAGGACTTCTCCAAAATGTCTTAAAAACCTTGACATTTTCCTGAAAGTGCTAGAAGCCCACATTGGGTCCATATGATAGTAACTATAAAACTCTTTAATAAAATGTGCTACCTATTTTCCCCCCAAAATGGAAACTGCTTACATTAAACTATATGGACATGAGTTTAAGGAAAAAGAAATATGAAATAAGGATCAAGAAATAGTGAAATGGTCATATGGAATCCAGGGTCAGAAAGGAAATTATGATCTGTTGCAAAGCTCTAACTTTCAGAGAGGAGAAATTTTATCAGTTCCTTGGGAAACACAAAGCCTTCTTTTCTGTCACTCATGTCTTAAATGTTTAAAAGAAATCTTATAGAAAGACCTGTTAAAGAATTTAACATGAACAATGCATATTACACATATTTTAGGATTATAGTTAAAATTACAATGCTTATAAAGTACTTAAACTGGAAATATACAGTATCTTGTTCATACATAGCATATTAGATTTCAGAAGATTTGGTGAAAGAAGGAAAAAATTGTGTAAGAATCATGAAATTTACAAATGAACAAAATCAAAATGTAGGAGGTCTTTAATATTTAGATAGACTGACCTCAAAGTTGTGATTATTTATGAATAAAAGCCATTCTAATCAAACATGTTAGATAAAAAAACTAGTTCAGCACAAAAGTCATGCATACAAATACACAAAGTCATATTTTTTTCAAAAAAAGAAGCTACAGTTTATTGAGAACTTCTAGGTTCTGGGCATTATGTTAGTACTTTTAAACCTTATCTTATTTAAGCTTTACAAGCACCCTACACAGTTGATATTTATAACTGCTACTTTTCAGATAAGCCAAGGTGATCAGAGAAAGTCAGTGATGATGATGATCCTGGACATTAAATACAGCCTTAAACCAGACTTAAATTTCAGGTGGAATCACTTGTCTGCTGAGAAAACTGTCATCATTGATGATAAGGATTTTTAAACTCTAACTTCAGAGTCCTGACTCTTGAGTGATAGTTCCACATGGCCCATTAAAATCTAAAATCAGAAAGGGCTTTGTTTGAACCCTACAGAGACGTGGCACTGAATCTAACAGCAAGATTGATTGATTGTGCATTTGCAGACTTGGCAGCTTTTGCAATGATGATTAAAATAATCAACTTTCACCTCTTCCCTTCCTCTGGGATTTATGGAGAATATTTTTATTTTGGGAGGGTTTTCTTACTTACAGAGAAATGATGCTTAGCTTCAGTGCCACTCTAATCTTAGGGCTGATTTAGAAAACACACCAAGCAGTTTAATATGTTTCCATAATAATGAATATTTAAAATATTATAATAACAAAAATGTAGACTAAATTGCCCCTAAAGTATTCATAAATAATTCTAAACTAAAGTAAAAGCTGAACATAGAATTTAAAAATTATCTAGATTCTGTGTTTCTTCTCCTATTGTTTTTACCTGTCTGCTGGCCAGTTACTAAAAGGTGCATGGAGAACGAGGAAACAACTTTGCAAATTATTTTTAAACAGAAAAGAACTTGAAATTAAACTGATTGCATTTCGATTACTTATAGATTAAATTTTTTTATGCTTGTTCTCTATGCCTGTTAACCTGTGAATGAGAGGTTGGGTATATATCTAAATTTTTTATATGTTTTTTTATATATGTTTTTTCTCTATGCCTGTTAACCTGTGAATGAGAGGTTGGGTATATATCTAAATTTGTATTCTAAAATTTAAAGAAAGTCATATAAAGATGGATTTTAGCGAGCACACACTTTCTCTTTAAGAAATAAGAATGTAAATGACCAAAGGAATAATACAGATTAAAATCATTGGAATGATTCAGAGTACTCTTTTCCATTTTTGGTCATGAATTGATCAGTAATCTACTTTGTCACAAAGGATATTTTAATCTGTAGATCAATTAAAATACATTTGGAACTATATTTTCACACCACTGCTGACTCCTAGTTTCTTGACCTTCTACCTTATCCCTTCCTTTGAGTGTCTGCCTCAATTCCAGGCCAATGCATTGCCATGACCCCTAAGTAGTGTCATTGTCTATGGCTTTCATATATTTCCCAGGTCAGATTCTCTAAGCCCAGCTATGTGTCCTCTCCAGTGACCTTCAGCCAGCCTGCTCCTGGCATTTACCTAAGAACAGCATATTAAAACATTCCTTTGTATATGTTTGAAGTTCATACTCATTGCTCAGTTATTTCAGAAACATTTTAGAACAACTGTTCTACTTTTAAAGTGTCTGTAGACAGGTGTCATGGATGGACCTCTAAGAGTGTCAGAAGCCATTAAAGGATTAGTAATGTTATTCACAGAACACAATCCCAAATCTTGCAGGTCATCTGGTCCAATTCTTCATCTAATTCAAGAATTCCTTCTCTACCACTTGTGGAAAGAGGACAGAGAGGGAAGGAGCATGGTATTTGTGAAATCCTGGTTCCAGCTCATTTGACTCTTACGTTACGTTTGATCTTAATCAAAATACAAACTATCTGAATCTCAGTTGCACATTAAGCACTTGGGTACATAGTAAGTGCTTAATAAAATAATCTTGAATGAACTAACAAGACAGTAATATCGGTCTCTCAGAGTTGTACTTATAGTTTTCCAAATCATTCTCTTCATCTCAGCTGTGCTTTCGGACATTCTGTATTCTCTGTCTGGGATTATCTCTGCTTTTTCTCACTATTTCACCTAGTTAACTTGTACCTGTCCAAATAAATCTCTCTTATAATAGCCCTCTACCCCAGCCACCCTGCAGTCTAAGTACTATTTTTAAGCAGCCTGTGCTATGTCCATTATTGAAATAATCATGTCTCCACCTTATCTGCCTGTTAGAGTTCCAGGAATGAGTTCCATGAAGACAGGGACAGTGTTTCATTCCTTTATTTATATACTTTTCTCAGGTACAGATGTCAAGTTAATTAAACCCCTCTGTTCAGGGAAATGGAATAGAGACTAAATAATAGGAAAAAAACCCACTGAAACACTGAAAAGATAAAATAGCCAAAGCTTCAGCTGGACAAACCAAGGAAAAAAGAGAGAAGACTCAAATAAATAAAACTGAAATGAAAGACGATGTTGAATTTTGCAGAATAATTTTTCTCCATCTATTAAGATGATGATACAATTTTAACTATTAAATTGATTTGCAAAACTAATACCTCAGAAATGTGAAAGTTCATGAGACTACTATGAATAATTATGTGCTAATAAATTGGACAACCTAGAAAAAATGGACAAATTCCTACAAACACATAATCTACCAAGATGGAATTATGAAGAAATAGAAAATCTGAACAGCCCAATTATTAGTAAGGAGATTGAATTGGTAATCAAAAACCTCCCATCAAAGAAAAGCTTAGAACCAGTTGGTTTCACTGGTAAATTCTCCAAATATTTAAAGAAGAATTAATGTCAATTCTCAAACTCTTCCAAAAAATTGAAGAGGAGGCAACACTCCAAACTCATTTTAAAGGCCTGATACCAAAGCCTGATAAAGACACTACAAGGAAAGAGCTAAAATCCAATATCTTTGATGAATATAGATGCAAAAATTTCAACAAAATACAAGCAAAATGAATTCAATAGCACATTAAAAGGATCATTCACCATGATCAAGTGGGATTTATTCTTGGGTTACAAGGATGGTTCAACAAACACAAATCAATAAGTGTGATGTACCACATTAATAGAAAGAAAGATAAAAATCATATGATCATCTCAATATATGCAGAAAAATAATTTTTACAAAATTCAACATCCTTTCATAATTAAAAATTCTCAACAAATTGGGTGCAGAAGGAACATACCTCAATATAATAAAGCTCATATATGACAAACCTACAGTTAACATCATACTCAATGGTGAAGAGTGAAAAGCTTTTTTGCTAAGATCAGGAATAAGACAAGGATTCCCCCTCTCACCACTCCTACTCAACATAGTATTGGAAGTCCTAGCCAGAGCAATCAGGCAAGAAAAATAAATAAATAAATAAAAGGCATACAAATCAGAAAGGAAGAAGTAAGACATCTTCAATCTGTGGTTAGTTGAATCCACAGCTGCAGAACTCCGTAAGACAGAGGGGTGACTGTAGGCAACTGATATTTGACAAAGAAACAAAGGCAATACAATGGAGCAAAGATAGTCTCTTCAACAAATTGTGCTGGAACAAGTGGACACTACATGCAAATAAACAAATCTAGACACATAACTTACACTCTTCAAAAAAATTAACTCAAAATGGATCAGAGACCTAAATGTAAAATGCAAAACTATACAACTCCTAGAAGATAACACGGGCAAAAATCTACATGACCTTTGAAATGGCAATGGCTTTAGATATAACACAGAAGTCACAATCCGTAAAAGAAATAATTGATATCTGGACTTCATTAAAATTAAATACTTGTACTCTGCGAAAGACAGTGTCAAGAGAATCAGAAGTTAAGCCATGGACTGGGAGAAAATATTTGCAAAATACACACCTGATAAAATATGTACTGTTATCCAAAATATAAAAAGAACTCTTAAAACTCAACAATAAGAAAATAAACAGAAGGGAGGAGCTTCAAGATGGTGGAAGAGTAAGAGGTTGAGATCACCTTCCACCCCACAAATGCATCAGAAATACATCTACATGTGGAACAACTCCTACAGAACACCTACTGAACGATGGCAGAAGACCTCAGACCTCCCAAAAGGTAAGAAACTCCCCACGTACCTGGGTAGGGCAAAAGAAAAAAGAAAAAACAGAGACAAAAGAATAGGGTTGGGACCTGATCCTCTGGGAGGGAGCTGTGAAGGGGGAAAGGTTTCCACACACTAGGAAGCCCCTTCACTGGCGGAGACTGTGGGGGGCGGAGGAGGGGAGCTTCGGAGGCTCTGACGAGAGCACAGCAACAGGTGTGTGGAGGGCAAAGCGGAGAGATCCCCACACAGAGGGTGGGTGCTGACCAGCACTCACCAGCCCGAGAGGCTTGTCTGCTCACACGCTGGGATGGGTGGGGTGCGGGAGCTGAGACTAGGGCTTCAGAAGTCAGATTGCAGGGAGAAGACAGTGGTTGGCTGGGTGAACAAAGCCTGAAGGGAGCTAGTGTGCCACAGCTAGCCGAGAGGGAGTCCGGGAAAAAGTCTGGAGCTGCCGAAGAGACAAGAGACTTTTTCTTGCCTCTTTGTTTCCTGTTGCACGAGGAGAGGGGATTAAGAGTGCCACTAAAAGGAGCTCCAGAGAAGGGTGCAAGCCACGGCTACCAACGTGGACCCCAGAGATGGGAACGGGATGCTAAGTCTGCTGCTGCAGCCAACATGAAGCCTGTGTGCGAGCACAGGTCACTATCCACACCTCCCCTTCCGGGAGCCTTTGCATCCTGCCACTGCCAGGGTCCCGTGATCCAGGGACAACTTCCCCGGGAGAACGCATGGTGCACCTCAGGCTGGTGCAATGTCATGCTGGCCTCTGTCACCGCAGGCTCGCCCCGCTCTCCGTACTCCTCCCTCTCCCCGGCCTGAGTGAGCCAGAGCTCCCGAATCAGCGGCTTCTTTAACCCCGTCCTGTCTGAGCGAAGAATAGACACCCTCAGGCGACCTACAGGCAGAGGCTGGGGCCAATCCAAAGCTGAACCCCAGGAGCTGGGCGAACAGAGAAGAGAAAGGGAAATCTTTCCCAGCAGCCTCAGGAGCAGCGGATTAAATCTCCACAATCACTTGATGTGCCCCGCATCTGTGGAACACCTGAATAGACAACGAATCATCCCAAATTGAGGAGGTGGACTTTGGGAGCAATGATACATATATTTATTTCCCTTTTTCTCTTTTTGTGAGTGAGTATGTGTATGCTTCTGTGTATGATATTGTCTGTATAGCTTTGCTTTTACCATTTGTCCTAGGGTACTCTCTGTCCGTTTTATTGTTTGCTTTTTTTTTTTAGTATAGTTTTCAGTGCTTGTTAACATTGGTGGATTTGATTTTTGATTTGGTTGCTCTCTTCTTTATTTTTTCTTTCTTTCTTTTTATTACTTTAAAGATGTTTTTAACAATTATTTTTTATTTTAATAACTTTTATTTTATTTTACTTTAACTTCTTTCTTTCCTTTCTTTAGTTTTCTCCCTCTTATTCTGAGCCATGTGGATGACAGGCTCTTGGTGCTCCAGCAAGGTGTCAGGGTTGTGCCTCTGAGGTGGATGAGCCAAGTTCAAGACATTGGTCCACAAGAGACCTCCCAGCTCCACGTAATTTCAAACGGTGAAAATCTCCCAGACATCTCCATCTCAGTGCCAAGACCCAGCTCCACTCAATGACCAGCAAGCTCAAGTGCTGAACAACCTATGCCAAACAACTAGCAAGAAAGGAACACAACCCCACCCACTAGCAGAGAAGCTGCCTAAAATCATAATAAGGCCACAAACACCCCAAAACACACCACCAGACGTGGACATGCCCACCAGAAAGATAAGATCCAGCCTCATCCACCAGAACACAGGCACTAATCCCCTCCACCAGAGAGCCTACAGAATCCATTGAAGCAACCTCAACAACTGGGGGCAGACACCAAAAACAACAGAAACTATGAACCTGCAGCCTGAGAAAAGGAGACCTGAAACAAAGTAAGTGAAGCAAAATGAGAAGACAAAGAAACATACAACAGATGAAGGAGCAAGGTAAAAACCCACCAGACCTAACAAATGAAGAAGAAATAGGCAGTCTACCTGAAAAAGAATTCAGAATAATGATAGTAAAGATGATCCTAAATCTTGGAAATAAAATGGAGAAAATACAAGAAACATTTAAAAAGGACCTAGAAGAACTAAAGAGCAAACAAACAGTGATGAACAACACAATAAATGAAATTAAAAATTCTTTAGAAGGGATCAATAGGAGAATAACTGAGACAGAAGAATAGATAAGTGACCCCGAAGATAAAACAGTGCAAATAACTACTGCAGAGCAGAATAAAGAAACAAAAGAAAACAATTGAGGACAGTCTCAGAGACCTCTGGGACAATATTAAATGCACCAACATTTCAATTATAGGGGTCCCAGAAGAAGAAGAGAAAAAGAAAGGGACTGAGAAAGTACTTGAAGAGAATATAATTGAAAACTTCCCTAATATGGGAAAGGAAGTAGTAAACCAATTGCAGGAAGCACAGAGAGTCCCATACAGGGTAAATCCAAGGAGAAACACGTCAGGGCACATATTAATCAAACTATCAAAAATTAAATACAAAGAAAAAATATTAAAAGAAGCAAGGAAAAAACAACAAATAGCAGACAAGGGAATCTCCATAAGGTTAACGGCTGATCTTTCAGCAGAAAATCTGCAAGCCAGAATCTGGGAGTGGCAGGACATATTTAAAATGATGAAAGGGAACAACCTACAACTGAGATTACTCTACCCAGCAAGGATCTCATTCAGATTTGATGGAGAAATTAAAACCTTTGCAGACAAGCAAAAGCTAAGAGAATTCAGCACCAGAAAACCAGCTTTACAACAAATGCTAAAGGAACTTTTCTAGTCAGGAAGCACAGAGAAGGAAAAAACCAACAATAACAAACCCAAAACAATTAAGAAAATGGTAATAGGAACATACATATTGATAATTAACTTAAATGTAAATGGATTAAATGCTCCTACCAAAAGACATAGACAGGCTGAGTGGATGCAAAAACAATACCCATATATATGCTGTCTTCAAGACACCCACTTCAGACCGAGGGACACATACAGACTGAAAGTGAGGGGATGGCAAATGATATTCCATGCAAAGGGAAATCAAAAGAAAGCTGGAGTAGCAATTCTCATATCGCACAAAATAGACTTTAAAAGAAAGATTATTACAAGAGACAAAGAAGGACACTACCTAATGATCAAGGGATCAACCTAAGAAGAAGATATAACATTTGTAAATATTTATGCACCCAACATAGGAGCTCCACTTTCACCAATGAACAGATCATCCAAAATGAAAATAAATAAAGAAACACAAGCTTTAAATGATACATTAAACAAGATGGACTTAATTGATATTTATAGGACATTCAATTCAAAAACAACAGAATAAAGTTTCTTCTCAACTGCTCATGGAACATTCTCCAGGATAGATCAGATCATGGGTCACAAATCAAGCCTTGGTAAATTTAAGAAAATTGAAATTGTATGAAGTATCTTTTTTGACAACAACACTATGAGACTAGATATCAATTACAGGAAAATATCTGTAAAAAATACAAACATATGGAGGCTGAACAATACACTACTTTATAACCAAGATATCATTGAAGAAATCAAAGAGGAAATTTTAAAATGCCTAGAAAAAAATGACAATGAAAACACGATGACCCAAAACCTATGGGATGCAGCAAAAGAAGTTCTAAGAGGGAAGTTTATAGCAATACAACCCTACCTCAAGAAACAAGAAACATCTCAAATAAACAACCAAACCTTACACCTAAAACAATTAGAGAAAGAAGAACAAAAATCCCATAGTTAGAAGAAGGAAAGAAATCATAAAGATCAGATCAGAAATAAATGAAGAAGAAATGAAGGAAATGAGAGCAAAGATCAATAAAACTAAAAGCTGGTTCTTTGAGAAGGTAAACAGTATTGATAAACCATTAGCCAGACTCATCAAGAAAAAAAGGGAGAAGACTCAAATCAATAGAATTAGAAATGAAAAAGGAGAAGTAACAACTGACACTGCAGAAATACAAAGTATCATGAGAGATTACTACAAGCAACTGTATGTCAATAAAATGGAGCGCCTGGAAGAAATGGAGAAATTCTTAGAAATGCACAACATTCCAAGACTGAAGCAGGAAGAAATAGAAAATATGAACAGACTAATCACAAGCACTGAAATTGAAACTGTGATTAAAAATCTTCCAACAAACAAAAGCCCAGGACCAGGTGAATTCTATCAAACATTTAGAGAAGAGCTAACACCTATCCTTCTCAAACTCTTCCAAAATATACCAGGGGGAGGAACACTCCCAAACTCACTCTACAAGGCCACAATCACCCTGATAGCAAAACCAGACAAAGATGTCACAAAGAAAGAAAACTACAGGCTAATATCACTGATGAACATAATTGCAAAAATCCTCAACAAAATACTGACAAACAGAATCCAACAGCACATTAAAAGGATCATACACCATGATCAAATGGGGTTTATCACAGGAATGCAGGATTCTACAATATACACAAATCAATCAATGTGATACACCATGTTAACAAATTGAAGGAGAAAAACCATATGATCATCTCAATATACAGAGAAAGCTTTTGACAAAATTCAACATCCATTTATGATAAAAACCCTCCAGAAAGTAGGCATAGAGGGAACTTACCTCAACATAATAAAGGCCATATATGGCAAACCCACAGCCAACATCGTTCTCGATGGTGAAAAACTGAAACCATTTCCACTAAGATCAGGAACAAGGCAAGGTTGCCCAGTCTCACCACTATTATTCAACGTAGTTTTGGAAGTTTTAGCCACAGCAATCAGAGAAGAAAAAGAAATAAAAGGAATCAAGTCAAAAATAAGAAGTAAATCTGTCACTGTTTGCAGATGACATGATACTATACATAGAGAATCCTAAAGATGCTACCAGAAAATTACTAGAGCTAATCAATGAATTTGGTAAAGTAGCAGGATACAAAATTAGTGCATGGAAATCTCTTGCATTCCTATACACTAATGATGAAAAATCTGAAAATGAAATCAAGAAAACACTCCCATTTATCATTGCAACAAAAAGAATACAATATCTAAGAATAAACCTACCTAAGGAGACAAAAGACCTGTATGCAGGAAATTATAAGACACTGATGAAAGAAATGAAAGATGATACAAAGAGATGGAGAGATTTGCCATGTTCTTGGATTGGAAGAATCAACATTGTGAAAATGACTATACTACCCAAAGCAATCTACAGGTTCAGTGTAATCCCTATCAAACTACCAATGGAGTTTTTCACAGAAGTAGAACAAAAAATTTCACAATTTGTTTGGAAATAAAAAAGACCCCAAATAACCAAAGCAAGCTTGAAAAAGAAAAACGGAGCTGGAGGAATCAGACTCCCAGATTTCAGACTACACTACAAAGCCACAGTAAGCAAGACAGTATGGTACTGGAACCAAAACAGAAATATACATCAACGGAACAGGATAGAAAACCCAGAGATAAACCCACGCATAAATGGTCACCTTATCTTAGATAAAGGATGCAAGATTATACAGTGGAGAAAAAACAACCTCTTCAATAATTGGTGCTGGGAAAACTGGACAGCTACATGTAAAAGAATGAAATTAGAACACTCGCTAACACCGTACACAAAAATAAACTCAAAATGGATTAAAGACCTAAATGTAAGGTCAGACACTATTAAACTCAGAGGAAAGCATAGGCAGAACATTCCATGACATAAATCACAGCATGATCCTTTTTCACCCACCTCCTAGATAAATGGAAATAAAAACAAAAATGACAAATGGGATCTAATGAACCTTAAAAGCTTTTGCACAGCAAAGGAAACCATAAACAAGACAAAAAGACAACCCTCTGAATGGGAGAAAATATTTGCAAATGAAGCAACTGACAAAGGATTAATCTCCAAAATTTACAAGCAGCTCATGCAGCTCAATATCAAAAAAACAAACAACCCAATCTAAAAATGGGTGAAGACCTAAATAGATATTTCTCCAAAGAAGATATACAGATTGCCAACAAACACATGAAAGTATGCTCGGCATCACTAATCATTAAATAAATAGAAATCAAAACTACAATGAGATATCATCTCACACCATTCAGAATGGCCATCATCAAAAAATCTACAAACAATAAATACTGGAGAGGGTTTGGAGGAAAGGGAACCGTCTTGCATTGTTGGTGGGAATGTAAATTGATACAGCCACTATGGAGAACAGTATGGAGGTTCCTTAAAAATCTAAAAACAGAACTAACATATGACCCAGCAATCCCAGTACTGGGCATATATCCTGAGAAATCCATAATTCAAAAAAGTCATGTACCACAATGTTCACTGCAGCTCTATTTACAATAGCCAGGACATGGAAGCAACCTAAGTGTCCATCAACAGATGAATGGATTAAGAAGATGGGGCACATATATACAATGGAATATTACTCAGCCATAAAAAGAAATGAAATTGAGTTATTTGTAATGAGGTGGATGGACCTAGAGTCTGTCATACAGAGTGAAGTAAGTCAGAAAGAGAAATACAAATACTGTATGCTAACACATATATATGAAATCTAAAAAAAAAAAAAAAAAAAAAGAAATAAAATGGTCATGAAAAACCTAGGGGAAAGTCGGGAATAAAGACACAGACCTACTAGAGAATGGAGTTGAGGACATGGGGAGGGGGAAGGTAAGCTGGGACAAAGTGAGAGAGTGGCATGGACATATATATACACTACCAAATGTAAAATAGATAGCTAGTGGGAAGCAGTTTCATAGCACAGGGAGATCAGCTCGGTCTTTTTGACCCTCTAGAGGGGTGGGATAGAGAAGGTGGGAGGGAGAGGGATACAAGAGGGAAGAGATATGGGGATATATGTATATGTATATGTATATATATAAGTAATTCACTTTGTTATAAAGCAGAAACTAACACACCATTATAAAGCAATTATATTCCAATAAAGATGTTAAAAAATAAAGAAGAGATAAGAAGATAAAAGCCAAAAAAATAAAAATAAAAAATAAACTCTATTTTAAAATGCACCATGGGACTTCCCTGGTGTTCCAGTGGTTAAGACTCTGCACTTCCACTGCAGGGGGCATTGGTTCAATCCTCGGTCAGGGATCTAAAATCCCATATGCTGCGTGGTGCAGCCGAAAAGAAAAAAAAATGGGCCAAAGACCTTAGCTTACACCTCACTAAAGAAATATACAGATGGCAAAAAACTTATGAAAATATTCTTCACATAATATGTCATCAAGGAAATGCAAATTAAAACAACAGTGAGATTTCACTACATATCTATTAGAAGAGCCAAACTCCATAACACTGACAACATCAATTGCTGGCAAGTAAGTGGATCAACAGCAACTCTCAATTATTACTGATGGGAATGCAAAATGATACAGCCACTTCGTAGGACAGTTTGGTAGTTTCTTATAAAACTAAACATACTCTTACCATTTTATCCAGCAATTGTGCTCCTTGGTATTTGTTCAAATGAGTTAACTTACATCCACACAAAAACCTATTCATAGATATTTATAACAGCTTTATTCATAATTGCCATAACTTGGAAGAAATCAAGATGTCCTTCTTTACATAAATGCATAATTAAACTGTGATTCATCCAGACAATGGAATATTATTCAACACTAAAAAGAAATGAGCTATCAAGCCATGAAAAGATATGGAAGAATATATATATATATTACTAAATGAAAGAAGCCAATGTGAAATGCTTAAATATATATTACTGTAAAGTGAAAGATATATATATATATATTACTAAGTGAAATATATATTACTTAAATATATATTACTAAGTGAAAGAAGCCAATCTGAAATGCTACATACTGTCTGATTTCAATTATATGACTTTCTGGGAAGGCAAAACTATGGATACAATAAACAGATCAGTGGTTGCCAGGGGTTAGATGGGGGAGAGATGAATAAGCAGAGCACAGAGTATTTTTAAGACAGTGAAAATATTCTGTATGATACCATAATGATGGATATATGTCATTATATGTTTATCCAAACCCATCAAATGAACATAAACCCACAACATCAAGAGTGAACCTCAATGTAAACTGTGGACTTTGGGTGATTATGATGTGTCGATGTAGGTTCATCTATTGTAACAAAAGTACCACTCTGGTGAGAGATGTTAATAATGTGGGAGAGAGTATGTGTGTCTGGGTAGAGGATATATGGGAATCTCTGAATGTTCCCCTTAATTTTGCTGTGAGCCTAAAAGTCTCTTTAGAAAGTAAAATCTTAATGATAAAAAAATACAAAGGGTCATTAAAAAAAATGGAGGCTTACCATTGGTCATCATGATCTAAATGCTGTGGTTTCTCCCATCAAAGCACCCATACCCAATATTGTTGAGATGACTGAAGACAAAGGCACTTGGGAAATATTTTGCTCTCATTGACCTAGCCAATGTGTTTTATTCTGTTCTTATACTGAGGCTTCGCAGACTCAATTTGCCTTCTTTCAAGGTACGCAATATACCTTTACTTATTTGTCTATGGGATATTTAAACAGCCTTGTCATGGTCCATAACCTTTGTCACCAAGACCTGGATAATGTACCTACTTTGTTTCTACTCACCGCTGTCATTATATATGTGATATTCTCTTAAAATCTCAATTACTAAAGGTCATCCAGGAAGACCTGGATGCCACAGTGACTCGGTTTCAAGTCAGAGGTTGGCTATCACCCCACATAATGTTCAAAGACCAACAACTTTTATAAAATTCCTGGGTAATAGCCAAAGTTCTTGCTTTTGGTCTGGCCAATAGAAGAAGAACAATTTCATTATCCAGGATAATGAGCCATAGGGGCCATCCATTTGGCAAGAGCTGATGAGTATTGTCTTAAAATCTGGGTCACCTATGTCCCTGCTCATACCAAGGCCAACAGTACTGAGGCTCTTTTCAAT
Organism: Delphinus delphis; assembly: GCF_949987515.2. Taxonomy (NCBI): domain Eukaryota; kingdom Metazoa; phylum Chordata; class Mammalia; order Artiodactyla; family Delphinidae; genus Delphinus; species Delphinus delphis. The sequence goes on along the minus strand of NC_082699.1, from coordinate 28,378,263 downwards.
GAACAAGCTGACCCATCCATGATAGGTTGTCCTACAGGCTCAGCATGCATCCACTTGCTAGGGGACCCATTTGAACCTAAATTTCCATCACCTAAAAATTTTCTATACTATTCAAGCAATAATGAATGGATGATTAATCCAGCCTTTCAGTCTCAACCCCTCAAGGAAATTGAAATTATTGCTCCAGGGCCATTTCCACAGATGATGTGGACTACCAAGAAGGGAGATGAGCAATTCCACTTGATAAATTAAAATCACACTTAAAAATAATGTTAGAACCAACACTCTACCCCATCATGATAAAACCAGAACCCCCTCCTTGGTAATAATTCATGCCAGACAGAAACACAAAGCAACAAAAAACCTTTAAGATATAGCTGTACACCATTCTGTTGGATCTTGGTCTTATTATGGGTTTAGGTACTTTCATTGGTTTGCAATCCAGACACACACACCCTCCAAATAAGCCATTATTTCAACCAAATATGGCAAATTCTGAGGCCCAAGTGCCATTGAATTTCAATAATGCAAACCCTGTAGCCCCAAATCTCAATGGCTTGCCCAACACCAACCAAGAAAAAAAATAACTGAGACAAAAACCCCATAGTAATTGGTTAAATTAGGGGGCTTGTCTGAAGCTAATACTGGAGCTCCAACCTCAGCCATGGATATTTTAATTGTCAAACCATCTAAAAGCTTATTAACCACATGGACCCAAATCAGGCCTTATGATTTAAAACCTGTTTGCAGCAGAACTCCTCTCATCACCTATCTGGGCAAAACCTTGGACAACTGAGAACTTTTAGATTCAGCTACTTTTAAGTGGAGCTTTAATTATGCCTGTCATGTTCTGGCACTTTGCTCTAATGACAGCAGTATCATGGATGCCAGCATCATGCTAGCTCTGCACCCACAAAACTTTTGACTTAAAAGATATTTGAAAATGAAGCTTCCAGGGCCCAACACTATCTTCACATTCTACAAGCTGCTCAGCCTCAGTTTAAAACCATAGAGCCACAAAGATATGACCCACTGCAACCTGAGTGCATATCTACATGGGAAGGATACTGCAGTATCACAGTGCCCAAGAGATGACTTCACCTCTGCCTCTCAACCAACAACCAGGAGTCCCAACTACACCAGAACTGGGAAAGCCTCACCACCCACAGAAGACCCAGACTCTTGATTTTTCCAATGATTTATTACTATTGAGTCCTGCTATAAAAGGTGGGACCCATCAGACTGGAGTGACTTTCCAGATATAGCAATTTGCTTGTTGCATGACCCAACTCTACATTTTGATACTTGTAAAACAATAAGTTCTATCCCTATGATTATAATTCAACCTATACCATGCTAAGCCCCTATGGGACCAAGTCCAATATCTTCACAATGTTCCCAAGATTCAGGTTGCTCTAATACCATCCACCGCTCCTTCCTAAAGGGCAGCCTTACCAAAGTATCCACACTGTGTGCTCTCCTAGCTTTAACAGGAGAATTCTTCTGGCCTCTCAGTGTTCAAACCATGCATTCCCCTTCATCCTCTTCCCCTCCCCCTCCACAGTTTTCAGCACCCACACCCACACCTTAGTCTGTCTATGCCTAAGTGTCTATGCCTCTTTCCCTCTAAAGGACTATAAGGCAAGTAAAATGCAAAACCAATACCCTAGACTCTTGAATATTTACACATCTAACATAGGCATACATTTGACTGAAATAGCCTCTCAGGCACTGACTACCCATAACTGTCAGACTAGCTATCAATCTGCTTCCACATATACCACACCACACATTTATTCAGGTGATATCTGGCCCAGAGAAGGAAAATATTGGGAAGTAGCCATCTCCCCTGATTCTGCAGCGCTCCCTCATGGCAAGTCACTGCTGTCATATTTCCTCAGTACATACCATGTAGGCGCTACTGACCCTCAACATATACTCAGCAAAAATTGCTGTCTTCCTCCAGTCCCATTCTTTGATAGTTACCATTTATCAAAATCAAGGTACAACTTTTCAATTTAAAGGCAACATCACAGAACTACACTGTGGTCCTACGAACGAGGGTCTCATCTCCTCTACTTTGCCCTTCCATTACCTCCCAGCCACAAGACACATGGATGAACTCCAGCCTCTAAGGATCTTCAATTTATATAAACTTTAATAATTTTTCCTGACCCTGGCCAAACATCATCGACATGCAGCATTTATACCTGTAATATTGGGATTCGCCACTACTCTGGGACTTGCTGGAATGGCCACATGGTTAGGCCATTGCTCTAACCCAACAGTCAAAAATCATTGAAACTAACCTACCAATGTCTGAAACTCTAGTATTTCATATTTCTAAAGTACAACAAATATTAAGCCTGCTTAATCAAGACCAGAGAACCCTGGCAAAAATAGTTTTTGACAATAGATTTGCCCTAGCTTGTCAAGGAGAAGTTTGTGATGTTATTAATACTTCCCTTTGTACACGGGATAAGAACACTAATCTAGTGTCCACTCAACAGAAAGCCTGGACCACAAAATCAACATCCTAAAAAGCATAACTTGTGCCTTTAGCGTACTCTGTAATTCAACCAAAATATTACTGGAGGCCTCTTTCATGACTGATTTATTCTTCTGGTTAACGTCAAACAAACGTGGAGCCTGGCTGCAAATCAGCCTTTCGGGATTCTTCATATTTTTCTTGCTTCTGCTTTCATTTCCTCCTTTTTACTGTCATAATGAAATGTTTTCTGTGCTGTTTAGGGCAACTTATATCCTACTCTCTAGAGGTCTCCTCTGCTATTCAGGCCACTCAAATACCCAAAATAATTGAGCTCAAAACTGATGTCAATCAATATATTTTTTCATTTACTCAGTCCTATAAAACACACAATGCAGTTTCAGAATTATTACACCTCTATCACTGTGAACAACCAGCTTACTAATTAGGGCTCAATATTTTTTAAGTTCTTTTTACCCTTAGACTGAGGGAATATAGTCAAAGTGCTGTGTTCAAAATTATTTGTTTTTGTTTTTCTATGTGAGGTGTTGTTCATTGGAAATACACTTGGGGTTTTTTATATTTACACTCAATTTTACTCTTTTCTCCAGTTTTGCTGATTTAATTTATTTTATTAATATGCATATTTAAAAATTCCAAAATCAAAACTATGCAAAACACACATGTAAAGAAGTGTCATTCATTCCTCACTCCTTTCTCCTTATCTACAAATCACCATCTGTTGGTAACCAATTTCTTATTATAATACCTTTCTAGTTTTCATTTGCAAAAATAAGGACTATATATGTATAAACAAACATGCGTACATGCATAGTTCCTCTTAATTTCTGACATTAAAAAGCATGCTACGGCTTCCCTGGTGGTGCAGTGGTTGAGAGTCCGCCTGCCGATTCAGGGGACATGGGTTTGTGTCCCTGTCCGGAAGGATCCCACATGCCGCAGAGCGGCTAAGCCCGTGAGCCATGGCCGCTGAGCCTGCGCTTCTGGAGCCTGTGCTCCACAACGGGAGAGGCCACAACAGTGAGAGGCCCACGTACTGAAAAAAAAAAAAAAAAAAAAAGCATGCTAACTTTACTTTTTAAAACAAAAACAACAGTATATGCTGAAAATCACAAATAATAATTCATACACATCACGCTCTTTTTTTGTATAGCTTCATAATATAACATCTCAAGTATGGGATTCAGATTATTTTTGATGTTTTGTAATTAAAAATAATGCTACAATTTTTAAAAAAAGAAAACTGATGTCAAAACATTAAGGGTTCAACTGAGATAGGTATAGACAAAATTTTTAATTTTAGTTTAATAAACTTTTAATTTATTGTGCTGTCTTGACTCAGTTTTGAGGCCCTGGCTAGAGACTAGACAGCTCCCCTTCTTGAACAACTGATTAAGTCCACACCTCAACCACTTTCCTTATCAGGCTCACACACTCTGGGGCCACTATACACTTATCCTAATCTCTACCAGGCCAGGTACCAGACAACTAGGGGACAAGCCCATGCCCCAGGGCCCACCAAACTTATTAAAATTAGCCAATCCATAGAGAGCCCGGGAAACCTAGCTAACCCCACCCTGCTTGCCATACATTACCTGCACCTACAGCTCAAGCTTGCTGTTACATTGTCTCCAGGTATAACCCACTGTGCCATCCTGCCTGGCAGCCTTCCCTCCTTCGGAGCTGTAAGTAACAGAAAGTTCTGCCTTTCAGTGTGTTGTGCCCCACCACCAAAGGAATCTTTAAATCTTATAAAATATAGTTCTACATAGGCTTTAATTACCATTTAATATATTAAAGCTGCCAAGTTTAAAAATTACTTTTTCTAAAGCTTTTGTATTTTTAGGCAGAAAATACAAATTATACTTAATCCTTGATGAATATTCAATCTAATGTTAATTCCCCTAAACATACAATGGAATTGATAGGCCCGGTTAACTAAAAGTTGCTTTAAATATTTTAAAATATATGAATTATAAATTTAGTTTATTGGAGTCTCTCAAATATTTCAAATGCCTGACATGTTAGTCTTTTACACACTTGACAAGTTAAAGGCCAGGGTAGGGGTGGGGGGAAGACTTTTCTAATAATTAAAGTAACTCTGGTAAAAGTAATAAATCAAATGTATGCATTAGTAAATTATGTTCTCTTAAATGTTTAAACACTGTAGAAACTTAAGAAAGTTCTCTTATACCTTTGAAATAAAATGGCTCATATACAATATTCTAAAATGTCAAGTTCTATTAACTGTTTTGAGCACCTTACAAATAATATTTCATAGATTATTCCAATGGTTAAAGTATTCCTAAACTCAATACAAACATGTTAATACTGTAGGTTTTATTAATTTCAACTTTACTGTTTTCACTGTTTTGCATAGTCGCTGACTAAAATAGAGAGTAGGGACATATGATCTCGTTGGGCTGAGGTTACTGTATCAGAAGATCAGGGTCAAGGTTGAAATGTCAATTAAAGAATTTGAGGGCTTCCCTGGTGGCGCAGTGGTTGAGATTCCGCCTGCCGATGCAGGGGACACGCGTTCGTGCCCCGGTCCGGGAAGATCCCACATGCTGCGGAGCAGCTGGGCCTGTGAGCCATGGCCGCTGAGCCTGCGCGTCCGGAGCCTGTGCTCCACAATGGGAGAGGCCATAACAGTGAGAAGCCCGCATACTGCCAAAAAAAAAAGAATCTGAGAGAGGAGCAGGGACACAGTTAGGTATTACCCAGGGCCAGGGAGCCTCCTCACGAGCCAAAGGTCAACATGTGGGTGTGTCCTTGAAGCAATGGAACTTTTCAAGCTCACACCATTTTGTACAACCTTGTACATTATGTGTATCTTTCCCCAGTTTTTAATGTTAATCTCTTTTACAACTTTTAATTGTCTGATTTGTTAGTCGATACTCCCTCTACAGGCTAATATTCTTCACCACTTGACTAAATTTATCTCTTTATTGCATGGTTGGAGTCTGCATGTTTTTATACTTTACGTATCTTGTTCATTATCGATAACCCTATTGTCATTTTATTGACTATTCCCTACCTGATTAACACAATCAATTTGATACTTATTTTAGAATATTACCTCTAGGGTTGCATCGAACTCACGATCTGTAGCTCACCTACATACACCCTTCCGTCTCTGCGGTTTGGGCTAGCAGGTGCCAGGATACAGTCATCGTACGGGAGTCTCCACTGTACCTTGGAGTTCCTGCCTGCAGTTCATCCATCTTATCCAAACATCCCCTCAATACCATGCATCTTATACCTCTTGAAAAGACATAAATCCATTGAAAGTATGGAGCTCTTGCCTTGGGAACTTTTGCCTATTTTATTCTTTGCTTCTGTCATGCCAACATTTGTTTTAATCTTTTAATTTGTTGTAAATATGTGTTCTAAACATAACTCTTTCTTTAAAAAAAAAAAGGAGTAAATAGATCTTTTATGGCACCATTGGGCAGGATAAGGCAGGTGGGCAAGATGTGAAATTAGAGGTGCTTAGTGATAATTTTCTGAAAGTGGAGATGAAAGGCTTGAAATATGACAGTGCTATCCTAGTAAAGGTCAGCACGAGGTAGGTGAATTCCTCCAAAGCCTTCCTTGACCCAGGCTGTTCTATGTGTCCTTTGTTGGTGTGACTTTAACACCTAGTTAGGTTTCTCTTGTTGCCTTTGCCTCACTGCTTTATAACTGTCTGCGGTTGAATAGTATTGTTTTGAGAAGCAAAAACGTTGAGACCTGGGTAGAGGTGATGTTAATGTGAAAACATGATGCTTAAGCTTCAGGACACTCCACTTGCTTGAACCCACTTCCAAGATCCTGGAAAGGCCCTAGAAATGTCTTCAGGTGGACATATGTTTACATAAAATTTACAAAAGATATTTAACCACAATTATACTTTGACATCTCACTATCATCAGGTTTCCTGTGTCAGATGTTGTTAGAGAGGCTGCAGGTATTTTGAGATCCAGATGAGGGAATGTTGAATTTTAGTTTGGGTTTAATGGGATATATTTATGTGGTTCACAGTCATTTCTGTATATTGATAATTTATTGCTAGCCATTATGGTAGCATCCACTATGCCAAAACAAACATGCAGAGCCCAAAGTCTTATCAAAATGCAAAAATGTTCTAACAGCTCCCAGCTCTGGAAACTGGTAGACTGTGGAAGAGAGACTGAAATGTAGAGACAGAGCAGACTGTCGGAAAAAAATTTCAATCACCAAATATATAAAATTGTAGACAGAGAATTTGGTTCTCATCCTAGTCAAGACAGAAATTTTTTTCACTTAGGAATAGATCTGATAGTACTTTATATACAATTAAAACCACATCATATTTTTTGATGGGAATAATACAAAATTAAATTTATGAGAATCCTGCTTGTAAGGCACAAGTGTGAAGCAGAACTTCAAATGTGTGTGAAGTTTTATGCATCCCATTATCAATAATAAAAAAAATTTAATCAACCAGGCTGGAAGCCTAAATTATCTTTCTATTCTCTCTATAGAAAATGATATACTTTTTGTCATATGAAGAGGTAATTGAAGGTTATGAAACAAAAATGTAAGGAAAAGGTATTACAGAGTTGTATCAGGCAGTTTAATACAAAATACTATATTATTTTTCTGGATTTTGTGATGTTTTGGTATTTGATAAATTTTTTAATGTTTGTTATGACTTTTTTGTCCTGAGTACATATTCACCTTAGTAACTAATTTTTATTATTAATTTTGTATTCTTTTTTGTGAAAAAATTAAATTTACCATTTTAAGTGTACAGTTCTGTGGCATTAAGTACATCGCATTATTGTACAACTGTCACCACCGTATCCATCTCCAGACCTTTTTCATCTTCTCAACCTGAAACTCCATATCCATTAAACAGTAACTCCCCAATTGCTCTTCTCTCAGCCCCTGGTACCACTATTGTACTTTCCAGCTCTGTGAATTTGACTATTCTATGTACCTCTTATTAGTGGAATTATATTTGTATTATTCCTTTGTCCTTTTGTGTCTGGCTTTTTTCACTTAGCATAGTCTTCAAGGTTCACCTATATTGTATCATTCCTTTTAAAGGATGGATAATAATCTATTGTACGTATATACTATGTTTTGCTTATCCATTCATCTGTCAACAGACATGTGGGTTGTTTCTACCTTTCGGCTATTGTGAATAAAGCTGCTATGAACATGGGTGTACAAATATCTGTTCAAGTTCCTGCTTTCAATTCTTTTAGGTTTATACCCAGAAGTGGAATTGCTAGATCATATGGTAGCTCTATATTTAATATTTTAGGAACCACCATACCATTTTCTACAGTGGCTGCACATTTTATATTCCCACAAACAATGCACAGAGGTTCCAATTTCTCCACATCATTGCCAACACTTGTTATTTTCTGTTCTTTTGGTTTTGTTTCGCTTGGCTTTTGATAATAGCCAACTAATGGGTATGAAGGGTATTCCATATTACAGAGGGTCCCCAAAACTTGGGTCTTCCTTGGACTCAGGTCTGAATTTCAGTTCCACCATGGTATATGGTCCATTTACTCAATTTCTCTATGATTTTTGTTTCCTCATTTATAAAATGAGGGTAATAATAAGCCAGCCTCTAGAATTGTTTTGAAGATTTGGTGAAGTAATATATGTGACACCATTAACACAGTGCCTACACTTAGAAAGTAGCAGTACTTTTACTATTATTTATTTACACATCTTTCTCCTGTACTATATTTGAGCTCCTCACTCATATTTTTATCTATAAAACCTAGCTTGGGGCCTGACGCACAGTCAGCATTTAACAAATATTTCATGGTTGAGCTTATATTAGTCTGTAGAACACAGGTCACAATTCTTTTAGCCACTGTGAATATAGGAGTTCAAAAGTTCCTTAATGCAGAACTGAAAGTACATATCAGAATTTTGCTGCTCTGTAATTCACTCTATGCAATTAAGGTCTTATCAGTATAGTAAACTCTGTATTGTTCTCCTTCTCTAATGCTCACTCATGCTCAGCAAATAGTTTTATTTTTCTCATAAAGTTATAAGTCAAAGAGCCTCTCTGGGTATTACTTTGTACAAATATTTGTCCTGGGTGGACTCTACCTGACTATTGCTCACAAGATTTTGGTGCCCCAAGGGCAGATGAGATCAGTAGCATGTGTTTTAGGGTACCACCTCAGCTGAGCTGATTTCTGCTTAGGTGCACTATATGTGACACAAAAGCCTACAAGATTTGGGGATCCCATTCGTAGGTGGGCCTTAGGGTTCAAAAAAACCCTAAAACTGTATTTGAAATTGAGGAGGGTATGTGAGTCTGAGAATATGTGCAGACATAGATAGGACTTTTATCAGAATCTCAAAGGAGTTCATGACCAAAAAGGATTAAAAATGACAAATCTAGAAGGCCTGGGGCACCTGACCCATTATCAAGTCAGAGTCTGAAGTTTAGGGAAAAAAATAGAGCTCTTTATACAAATTGTGATTTAGGTTCAGGCCTTAGGCAAGATAGGACTAAGCCACAGAATCAGCTCCCAGCCCCAAGTGTCATTGAAACTGGAGGGATAATTTAAATCTCCTTTAAACTTCCTCTACCTACACGTGGGATTGGTCCAGAGCCTGTAGATTGATGCTAAAGATGGTAATAAAGTCATAATAGTTGGGAGCTATTCAAAGAACATGCAGGGATCACACAAGTAAACATAACTTCCAATCAGTAAGGAACATAATAACATGAGTAATGGATGGAGGATGAATGGAGGACGTTGAGATCAATTCATCACAGTGCCAGGGTGCCCATTCATTTCCTCTTCAGGTAGAGGCTGAGAGTATGCTTTTTAAAAAGAACATTGTTCACTTGTTTCCTGTCAAGTACAACCTTTGCAGCATCTCAAATTGGGGTACCTATTACAATGTGAGGGACCCTGAGAAGCGGCTGTGGCCAAAGAGCTCTCCTTTTCTAGCCTGTACTAGTCCATGAAAATGTTGTTGAAAATATATTCTTTCACTTGAGTTTAAAATCACTATATAAAATGCAGATGTGACTGAAAGAAGTTAACGTATAAAACCATTTTCTGCCATTAACACACTGATGTGAATTCATTTCAAGATGGTTAACTTGCTAAAGTTAGACAAACTTGGATACAGGGTTGGAAGGTAGAGAGATGTGTCCTAGGCAGTCCAATGTCCAAAGTAGGATAGACAAGAGGTAGTATTAGAAAACCATAAACTTGGAAAAGAGAGAGTACCATGAAAGATAAAATGGAAGTGAACAAGGAAGTAGGACAGCAAAGCCATTTCACAAATGTGTTAACAAACTGCAATCTTGACCTCTGGTTTCCCTAAAGTAAGAGCTTTCACAAAGTAAACATGTTATTTTAAAGTGTATCTGAGACGGCCTTGCAATTATGATGTACAGTTTAATTGGAACAGGGGAGAACCTCAGAGGAAAGAGCACAGAAAACAGGGTACATACAAGTGAGAGGAGAAGAAAAGTGGCTACTTGCTTCAAAATATTCTTAGCTGTCCTGGTCTGCCACTAAGCTGCAGCCTTCAAACTCCAACTGCAAGGGAAGCATTTTCTGAGCCTCCTTGGAGAAAACCCATGACCCCAAATCCTCCCATTAAAGCTCTGTCCAGAGACTTGGTACTGGCTCAAGGAGAAAGTCAGATTTAGTTTCTGGGAGGCAGGACATTGTTGGGAAAGTTGTAAGATTGACATGATGGTGATGAGCCTGGAACTTCCTGGTTTGATGCATAGCTATTAGACCTTTTAAGGAATAGGACACTACCCTCCCCCCTCCAGATATTACATAATTATATCTATCTGGAGCTTTCTAACATGTTTCTCTTTTTCAAAAACACTTAAATTTTAAGAAAGACAGAGGGTGAGTCTTGAAAAAATTATAAGGAAACCCAAAAGAGCTTACTGTGCATGTCAACTGCCTCAGTTAGAATAAAACACAATCATCAAAAGGGTATTTATGTTTGTTTTATAGAAATAAAATGGAAAAAATACTTCCATATGCTTAAAGCAGTTATATACCACAACTAAAGACAGAAAGGATTTTTTTAATTGCAAATGCAATTCACAAATAATCTGCCTTCTTTTCCCTCCAATACTCTGTGTTTTTATTTATTTTTTAATGTGAGTAGCTGTAAAAGTTGAGTCCTTCATCTCCTGTTCTTTCCAGTCATATTCTCTTCAAGGTAACAAATGTTACCAGGTTGGTGTTTTTCCACTCACTCTTCAATGAATGCATAAGCATGTATACATGCAAGACATGTGTTATATACAAAATCAGGATCATATTATGTTGTTGCTCTGCAATTCACTTTTTTATTTTTACATCTTTATTGGAGTATAATTACTTTACAATGGTGTGTTAGTTTCTGCTTTATGACAAAGTGAATCAGTTATACATATACATATGTTCCCATATCTCTTCCCTCTTGAGTCTCCCTCCCTCCCACCCTCCCTAACCCACCCCTCTAGGTGGTCACAAAGCACCGAGTTGATCTCCCTGTGCTATGCGGCTGCTTCCCACTAGCAATCTACTTTACGTTTGGAGAGAGTGGCATGGACATATATGCAATTCACTTTTTACACTTAAAATATTACAAGCACGGTTGCCTAGGATCATTATTTCAGTCTTTAGGCTACTTTGAAATGCCTTCTCTCACAAACTCTGATTCAATTAGTGTCCTTATACTTCAAATTATTTTGGTCAATTCTTCAGTAGCATAGAGTTCTAAACATGAGATTTAGGGACCCAAGTCTATATCCATTTATAATTCAAATGAGTATACAAACTTAATGATTGTACCACTTTATGCTTCCATAAGAAATATCAATGCTTTGCATTTTACCCCCCATTCTTTTGGTTTCTCATTGCTTTGAATTTCATTTTCCTACACAATGGTCACATAGAGAGTCTTTTCACACACTATTGCCTATTGGTGAGCAGAATCTAAAAACTCTTCTTTTGGATGCAAAAGGCAAAAAACGCCTCTTTGTGTTTTGTGAGAAAGGGCATGGTGGGCTTCTCCCCTCCTCAACTATGTGGGTTAGCAAATTCTGCACAAAGTTGCAGTTCTTCCCCAGAGCTTCTAGAGTTGATCTCCAAGAAGCAGGCTGCACACTGGAAACTGGCTGGTCAAATTTTCTCCAAAGACCAAGGGGGATCCACTGGGCTTAACTGGTTGTCTGCACTCTGAGAGCCAAAGTTTCTGAGTTTCTCACCCTAGTACATCACGCCTGTTTCCAGCCAGAAGCCACTGCCTTCCCCAGTTCTGTAAACATTGATGCCCACGTTCGTGTGTGTTCTTAAGACTTTGTATTTTGGAGACCCACATACATTTCTTATCAACTGGTTGAATCTTGCCAGCAAGGCATTGACAAGAAGAGGGGGTCATGGATTTGAAATCAGATTTTCATCTTTCCCAATTTTTTGTTTCTTCTTCATCTGTGTCTTAAGAGATTATGGCCACAGTTGTTCTCCATGAACTTAAAAACAAATTAACAAGTCCAGGCTATATTGAAGGCGAAAAGCAGAAAATGTTTTAAATATTAAAAGTGGATCAACCCTTTATATATTTATCTAGAATAAAACCCACACAAAGTCTATTAAGTGATTTACCAATTCTTGCAAATGCTAATCTTAAAGTAATATCCTGTGTATGGATGGGTGCAGGACACTGTGATATGAAGACCATATTTGGCTTCCCTGACCTGCAATGTAAAAAATTCATTTTACCATAATAATATTAGGGAGGCTGTGTCCAACCGAGCAGGGTTCACTTTCTTAAGTGATAGAGGTTTATCATGTCAGGTAAAGTTTCAGAATCATTTAATCTCACTTTTCATCATCCATTATGGTGGAGCCGAAGCTATGTACTTCTAGATTTATGTGCCTTTAATTTTTTCACATTGCTACAAAGTGAGGCACCTGTAAGTTTACACCCCAGATAATCCTCTGTTTCTGGAATGTAGAAGTTATTCTTTTTCATAACAGATGCAATATAGTCTGTCAAGCAGATATTATGACTCAATTTAGAGATCATCACCATTGCATAGGCTGAAGACGATCTAACAAATCATCCTGCTTCATGCAGCTCAGCTGCACTTCTGAGGCCAGAGTCTTCCTGGATCCCCTGCCCCATCTGTACACCCACCTCCCCATCGCTTCTTGGATCTCTTAGCTGTTGTGACTTTTCTCATCCACCTCTTAGCCAAAGAGGGAGGGCAGAAGGCTGCCTTCAGAGCCAAGTAGCAGCTGTTGCTGCCAGTACCATGACCAGAAGCTGAGGACCCACCCTCCCCAGCCTTCTCTAGCTGCTCTGTCACCACATACCCCTTGGCTGGCACAGTGGGGTGGCCAATATTCAGGCTAATATGATACTTTCACCTCTGTCACAATTTATGACATATTAAAAATTGAAACATTTATTCTCCAGTTAGGAGGTTTAAGGTTTCTGTTACTAAGATTAGACCAAGTCTTAGGTAAAGAGACAGTATCCCTTTCCTGAAAATGGAGTGCTAAAATTCTGGCCAATTTTCCTGAGACGAGATGATTCTTAGCTTAGTGTATATTACAACAGTCTTCCTCGATTGAAAATGCTGTCATTCCAGCTCCAGGCACATATTCTGGTGGCCTGACATTGCTTGTTCCCAGCATCACACACATCCCATGGAAATAAATGAACAAACTCAACTCCCTTGTTTATCCATCCAACAACTGACAAATATTTATTGAGGATCTGTAAAGGATAGTGGAAGATTCCTAGCCATCCTATCATCTAGTGGAGAGACAAGTATACACATAAACGTAATCAAGGATTGAATATGAGAAGTGTCATAAGAAAGATACAAAACAGGGCTTCCCTGGTGATGCAGTGGTTAAGAATTCGCCTGCCAATGCAGGGGACATGGGTTTGAGCCCTGGTCCAGGAAGATCCCACATGCCGTGGAGCAACTAAGCCGGTGCGCCTCAACTACTGAGCCTGCGCTCTAGAGCCCATGCGCCACAACTAATGAAGCCCGCACACCTAGAGCCCGTGCTCCGCAACAAGAGAAGCCACCGCAATGAGAAGCACGGGCACCGCAATGAAGGGTAGCTCCCGCTCACTGCAACTAGAGAAAGTCCACGTGTAGCAATGAAGACCCAATGCAGCCAAAAAACTTGGGAGAGTATGAATTTCATGAAAGTCTTCATTAAGGAAATACTTATCATCTGAGATGCACTTTGAACAATAGGTTGGATTTTCACAAGTGGATATGTGTGTTTGGGCTGAGAAGCTGTGTGTTTCACATGAAAGTGCTGCACGTGGCAAAGCCTGAAGGTGGAGTGAGACACAGAATCAACTTGGGGATAACATATAATCCTCTTTGACTGAAACATAAACAATATGAAGGGAACTAGCAAGATACAAGACTAGAAAAATAGATTTGCAGCCCTTGAATGCCAGGCTGTGCAATTCACATTTTATACACAGTATTGGGAAGCTGTTGCGATTTAACAGACCAGGAGTGAGCTGATTGGTACTAGGCTTCAGGGCTATTATTCTCACAGAAGGACTTGAGCTGGATTGGAGGGGAGAGAGGCTCAGGCAGTGAGGCCAGGTAGGATGCAATTTTATGTCAGCAGGTGAGAGGCAGTGGCAATGAAAAGGAAGTGGAAGGGAGGAATGCCAGAGGTGTTGTGGAGATAAAATGGACAGCATTCACATGAGGAAGCCTAAGGAAAGGGAGGGAGAACGTGAGAAGTCCAGGCCTGTGGGCTTAGACCCTGACCCTGGGCTTTGGTGGCAACATTAACCGACATAGTGGAGGCAGGAGGAGAACGACCATGATATCATCTGGAGGCAGGAAGAGCTCAGAGTGAGGGCAAGTCATTCAGTTAGTGCTGATCTTTTAGCAGAAAGATCAAGTAGATAAGTTTTTAGTTAAAGAAGTAACATTTTCATAGCTATGCCTTGCAAGTATGTAAGTCTACACTTCTTAAATGATTAACAGATGGAACACTTGACAACATTCATCACCTGCATGAACAGAAATATTTATTGTGCTGTGCTCCTGTGTGTGACACTCCACCAGGAGCGGGAAGGATATGGGTAAAAGTTAGGGTTTATGGGGAGGGGGAAGGGTAAGCTGGGACAAAGTGAGAGAGTGGCATGGACATATATACATTACCAAATGTAAAATAGATAGCTAGTGGGAAGCAGCCGCATAGCACAGGGAGATCAGCTCAGTGCTTTGTGACAACCTAGAGGGGTGGGATAGGAGGGTGGGAGGGAGAAGCAAGAGGGAGGATATATGGGGATACATGTTTATGTATAGCTGATTCACTTTGTTATAAAGCAGAAACGAACTCACAATTGTAAAGCAATTATACTCCAATAAAGATGTTTAAAAAACAAAGTTATTGTTTAAATTAACTACTAAGAAATTGGAGTTGCTCCCATTAGTAGTAAAAGTAACAAGGGGCAACCTGAAGCCAAAGTGTTGAAAAAGAAAACTGTTCCCTTTACTTTTTCCTTAAACTGTGAGGGGATGAACATGCCACAAAACACCAACCATGATGACTAAGGAAAGCTGTGTAGACTTAACAGCCCTTATAAAATAAAACTCACATTAAAATCAATCTGACTTACCTTCGTGCTATTGTGCCGCAGGGTAATTAAAGGTGAACAGTGCACATAAATGACTTTATTGATAATCATTTTGCCAAAACATACATTTTCAGCTCTCCTTAACCACTTCCTCTTATGTGTCTATTATTGATATTTACTTCAAATATTAGCACTGATATTTTCTTCAAAATAATATATGTTATCTGCCTAGAAAATCTGATAGAATCAATGGGTGACCAATTGGAACTTAGAAAATCCAGTAAGATCACCAGACAAAATAGCAATGTAGAAAAATCTACTCCTTTCTGCTATATCAACCACAGTCGATTAAAAATATCCAAAGAACAATACTCTTTACAGTAGTAATAAAACTATTACTTTATCATATTATTTCGAGCACCCCTATCCCTGCCCCCAACACACCCAAAACACACACAATTATACCTGCATTTTAGAAAGCAAAATCCCTGGATAATTTTAAGCTCAAGATGAAGCTAATTTCCCTGACTCTCCTTCCCTAAATGTGCCAAGCCCATCATGCCCAGGACTGAAATTCATCTCTTTTCCCCATTTAGCCACTTTCCTCCTCAATACACCACCACCACCACCACCAATCTCTGCCACTATTCAATGAATCTTTGAGAAGCTGCTCTCTGCTCCCTAACTGTGGTGGGCTGAATAACGGCCCCCAAAGATGCCCATGTCCTAATCCTCAGAACCTGTGAATTTGTTACTTTACGGGGCCTTTGCAGAAGCAAGTAAATTAATGATCCTGAGACGGGAAGGTTATTCTGAATTGTCCAGGTGGGCCTGATATAATCACAAGATTCCTTATAAGAGGGAAGCAGAAGAGCAGAAAGAGAAAAGATGCTAAGCTGCTGGCTTTAAAGATAGAGAAGGGGCCATGAAACAAGAAATCCTGGCAGTATCTAGAATCTAGAAAAGGCAAGGAGTGAGATCTCCCCTAGAGCCTCGAGAAGGAATGCAGCCCTGCTAATATCCTGATTTTAGCCCCTAAGACTCATTTCAGACTTCTGACCACATGAAGTGTTAAGAGAATAAATTTGCATTGTGTTAAGCTATTAAATTTTGGGTAATTTGTTACAGCAGCAGTAGGAAACTACTATATTACCTCCATGCATCTTTTGCCATGAACCCCGAACCATGAAACTGTGGGCTGCCTGCTCAGAGTGAGGTAACTTATATGATCAGTGCATAGCTCAGGATGACAGTAGCTGGAGAACCAGTGCTGAGAGCACTGGTTCAGAGAAGAAAGGAAGAAGTGAGATCCAAATAGAGCTTCTAGTAAGGAGCCCCCACTGTATTTCAGACATTGTGCTAAATGCTTTACATGTATTACCTCTTTGACTTTTTCTCCTTTATTATCCTTTTCAATGTCTTTGAGATATGCAGTGCTTGTCTTCTTGAGTATATGTAGTCTTTGATTGTAGTAAGCTCATCATCTCATCATTATTTGTGGGAGTCCTAAATTCTAAATTGGGCAATCTTTCCTTCAGAGAGGTCAGTATACAGTGGCTATCACCCCCGACGTGGGCCAGTTCAGTTCCCTTGAGAGTCTTGGCTCAGCAGGAGAGTCATGGGTTCAGATTCCAGCGGTCCAAGCCTCAGAATTGTCATTGGTACCCATTCTAAGGGTGATGCCATGCCTGTCCCTAAGACCCAGTTCTCAATTTAGGGGTTTATTTAGGAGACAGAGTGTGAATTTCCTGAAAGGATCAATTACCTCTTGCATGACCAGAATTTTCTCCAAGAGTGAAATCTCTCCAGACCCGGTAGTTCTGCAAGAGAGAACTCGTGGCAAAGGGGTAGGTGCTATGAAGTTGGGCAAAAGTAGATGGACTTAAAATATATTTAAAAGGAAGAAAATATTAAACCTGCTAGTGTTTTTTTAATAGGTTTTATGAAAGGAAATGCTCAAAAAAGTCTCCCAGGGTTCTTCCTCAAGAAATAGGGAAGGTAGTAGTGCCACTTATAGGTGGAATACTGAGAGGAAATATTGTGGAGGATGGGAGATTAGAGTTACATTTTGGACATGTTAACTTTGCTAGCTTCTGTTACATTCTAAAAAGAGCTTTAATGTTGAGTGCCCAGGCCGAATTTTTAGTTATATATGTTTCAGGTGAACAGTGTTATAGTTCAACACCTATACACACTACAGTCATCATCACCACAAGTCTAGTTACCATCCATCACCATACAGTTGACCCCTATCACCCACTTTGCCCACCCTCCAACCCTTTTCCCCTCTGGCAACCACTAATCCGTTCTCTGTATCTATGAGTTTGTTTTTTGTTTTGTTTTATTTTATTTGTGAAGTTTGTTTTGTTTTGTTTTTAGACTCCACATAGGAGTGAAATCATATAGTAATCAATATTTATCTTTCTCTGTCTTATTTCACTTACCATAATATCTTCAAGGTCCATCCATGTTGTCACAAATGTCAGAATTTCATTCTTCTATATAGCTGAGTAGTATTTCATTGTGTGTGTGTGTGTGTGTGTGTGTGTGTGTGTGTATACCACATCTTCTTTATCCATTCATCCGTTGATGGACACTTAGGTTGTTTCCATATCTTGGCTATTGTAAATAATGCTGCAATGAACATAGGTGTATATATCTTTTTGAATTATTGTTTTCATGTTCTTTGGATAAATATCCAGAAGTGAAATAGCTTGGTCATATGATATTTTTATTTTTAATTTTTTGAGGAATCTTGGTACTGTTTTCCATAGTGGCTGTACCAATTTAAAGTCCCATAAACAGTGTACATGGGTTCCATTTCCTCCACATCCTCTCCAACATTTGTTATTCCTTGACTTTTTTATAACAGCCATTCTAACAGGTGTGAGGTGACACCTCATTACAGTTTTGATTTGCACTTCCCTGAGAGGAATGTTGAACTTTTCATGTGCCTGTTGGCCATCTCTATGGCTTCTTTGGGAAAAATGTCTTTTCACATCCTCTGTCCATTTTTAAATCAGGTTGTTTCGGGGTTTTTTGTTGAATTGTATGAAGCCTTCATATATTTTTGATATTACCATCTTATTGAATACATGATTTGCAAATATCTTCTTGCATTCAGTAGGTTACCTTTTCATTTTTTTTTACATCTTTATTGGAGTATAATTGCTTTACAATGGTGTGTTAGCTTCTGCTTTATATCAAAGTGAATCAGCTATACGTATACATATGTTCCCATATCTCTTCCCTCTTGCATCTCCCTCCCATCCTCCATATCCCACCCCTCTAGGTGGTCACAAAGCACCGAGCTGATCTCCCTGTGCTATGTGGCTGCTTCCCACTAACTATCTATTTTACATTTTGTAGTGTATATGTGTCCATGCCACTCTCTCACTTCATCCTAGCTTACTCTTCCCCCCACCACGTCCTCAAGTCCATTCTCTACATCTGCGTCTTTATTCCTGTTGGACCCCTAGGTTCTTCAGAACCCTTTTTTTTCTCTTAGATTCCATATATATGTGTTAGCACATGGTATTTGTTTTTCTCTTTCTGATTTAACTTCACTCTATATGACAGACTCTACGTCCATCCACTTCACTACAAATAACTAAATTTCATTTATTTGTATGGCTGAGTAATATTCCATTGTATATATGTGCCATATCTTCTTTATCCATTCATCTGTCAATGGACACTTAGGTTGCTTCCATGTTTTGGCTATCAAAAAGAGTCATGTACCACAATATTCACTGTAGATCTATTTATGATTGCCTTTTCATTTTGATGATGGTTTCCTTCACTGTACAAAAGTCTTCTATTTTGATGCAGTCTCATTTGTTTATTTTGGCTTTTGTCCCCTTGCCTTTGGAGTCAGATCCACAAAAACATAACTAAAACTGATGTCATTGAAGTTACCACTTATGTTTTCTTTTAGGAATTTTATTGTTTCTGGTCTTACATTCAAGGTTTTAATCCACTTTGAGTTAATGTTTGTGTATGGTGTAAGATAGCAGTCTATTTTCATTCTTTTGCATGTAGCTCTCCAGTTTTCCCAGCACTATTTATTGAAGAGACTGTCCTTTCTCCATTGCATGTTCATTTCTCCTTTGTGTAGATTAATTGTCCATATTAGTTGTCCATGTGTGTTGGATTTATTTTGGGGCTCTCAATTCTGTTGCATGGATCTATATGTCTGCTTTTGGGCCAGTACTATATTGTTTTGATTGCTATAGCTTTGTAGTATGATTTGAAATCCGGGAGCTTGATACCTCTGGTTTTGTTCTTCTTTCTCAAGATTGTTTTGGCTTTTTGGAGTCTTTTATGTTTTCATACAAATTCTAGAATTGTTTGTTCTAGTTCTGTGAAATATGCCATTGGCATTTTGATAGACGTTGCCTTGGGTAGTTTGGACATTTTAGCAATATTAATTTTTCTTATCCATGAGCACAGAATATCTTTTCATTTTCTGATATCTTCTTTAATTTCTTTCATCAGTGTTTAATAGTTTTTACAAGTCTTTCACCTCCTTGGTTAAATTTATTCCTAGATATTCTATTCTTTTTGTTGCAATTGTATGGGGGATTATTTTCCTAATTTCTCTTTCTGTTAGTTCATTATTAATGTACAGAAACCCTACAGATTTCTGTATATTGATTGTGTATCCTGCAACTTTCCTGAATTCATTATTAGTCCTAACAAGTTTTGGGTGAAATCTTTACAGTTTTTCTATATATGGTATCATATCACCTGCAAATAGTGAGAGCTTTGTTTCTTCCTTTCTGATTTGGATGCCTTTTATTTCTAGCCTAATTGCTGTGACTAGGACTTCCAATATTATTTTGAATAACAGTGGCAAGGGTGGGAATTTTTGTCTTGTCCCTGATCTTAAAAGGAAAAGCTTTCAGCTTTTTGCTGTTGAATGTGATGTTATCTGTGGGTTTGTCATATATGGCCTTTATTATGTTGAGTTATGGTCCCTCTATACCCACTTTGTTGAGAGTTTTTATCATAAATAGCTGATAAATTTTGTCAAAAGTTTTCTCTGTATCTATTAAGATAATAGTATAATTTTCATTCTTTGTTTTGTTAATGTCATGTATCACATTTGATTGGTTTGCAAATGTTGAACCATCCTTGCATCTGTGGAATAAATTCCAGTTATTCATGGTGTATGATCCTTTTAATGTATTGAATTCAGTTTGCTAATATTTTATTGAGGATTTTTGCATCAATGCTTATCAAGAATATTGGTCTATAATTTTATTTTCTGTGTTGTCCTTGTCTGCTTTTGGTAATAGGGTAATGCTGGCTTTGTAAAATGTGTTTGGAAGTTTTCCCTCATCTTCAATTTTTGGAAGAGTTTGAGGATAGTTCTTAAATCTTCTTTGAATGTTTTGTAGAATTTGCCAGTGAAAATTCTGGTTCTGGTCTTTTGTTTCTTGTGTGCTTTTTGATTGCCATTTCAATCTCCTGATTAGTAATCGGTCAATTTAGATTTTCTATTCCTTCATGGTCCAGTCCTGGAAGACCATATGTTTCTGGAAATTTATCTATTTCTTCTAGGTTGTGCAATTTGTTAGCATATAACTGTTCATAGTAGTCTATTCTGTGGTATCAGTTGTAACTTCTCTTTTATTTCTGATTTTATTTGAGCCCTCTCTTCTTTTCTTGACTTAGTTTTATTGATCTTTTCTATTGTAGTTTTGGCCTCTATTTCACTTATTCCTCTCCGACATTTATTATTTTCTTCCTTCTATTAATTTTGGTCTTTGTTCTTTTTCCAGTTCCTTTAGGTATAAAGTTAGATCATTTATTTGGGAATTATTTGTTTGTTTCTTTCTTGAGGTAGGCTGCATTGCTATGAACTTCCCTCTCAGAACCACTTTGCTGCATCCCTTAAATTTTGGTATGTTGTATTTCTGTTCTCATTTCTCTATAGGTATTTTTTAAATTTCTTCTTTGATTTCTTTGACTCACTGGTTATTCAGTAGTGTGTTGTCTAATTTCCATGTTTTTGTGGTTTTTCCAATTCTTTCCCTTGTGATTGATTTCTAGTTTCATACCATTGTGGTTGGAAAAGATGCTTGATGTGACTTTAATTTTCTTGAAATTATTGAGACTTGTTTTGTGACCTAACATGTGATCTATCCTGGAGAATGTTCCATGTGCACCCATGAAAAATGTGCATTCTTCTGCTTTTGGATGTAATGTTCTATATCTATATATATATATCTATTAAGTGCATCTGATAATGTGTTGTTTTAGTCTGCTCTTTCCTTATTGATTTTCTGTCTGGATGGTCTATCTATTGATGTAAGTGTGGTGTTAAAGTCTCCTACTATTCTTGTAATGGACCCTTTAGGTTCATTAATATCTGCTTTATATATGTTGGTACTCCTATGTTGGCAGCATATATATATTTATAAATGTTATATCTTCTTGCTTATTGACCCTTTTATCATTATGTAATGCTTTTGTTTGTCTTTTATTATAGTCTTTAAAGTCTATTTTGTCTGATATGTGTATAACTACTGTAGCTTTCTTTTATTTGTGTTTGCATGGAATATCTTTTTCTAATCCTTCACTTTCAGTCTGTGTGTCCCCACTTCTGAAGTGAGTCTCTTGTAGGCAGCATATAGATTTTTTTTTAAATCTATTCATCCATTCTGTGTCTTTTGATTGGAGAATTTTGTCCATTTACATTTAGAGTAATTATTGAGAGGTATGTACTTATTGCAAATTTGTTCACTGTCTTCTGGCTGTTTTGTGGTACCTCTCTGTTTCTTTCTGCTTCTCTTGCTCTCTTCCCTTGTGTTTCTGCAGTGTTATGTTTAGATTCCTTTTTCATTTCTTTTTGAGTATTTACTATAAGATTTTTCCCTGCATTCAACCATGAGGCTCACATACAACATCTTATGTAAATACTTATGTAAATAGTTTGTAGCAACTTAAATTTGAATACATTCCAAAGCTTTATTTTCCCCCCTTTTATAATTTTGATGATACATTTTACATATTTTTAGTTTATGTACCTCTTAGCTAATTCTTGTAATTTTAGTTAATTTTACTAGTTTCGTCTTTAACTTGTATGCCTGCTTTATAAGTGATTGATCCACTACCTTTATTACATATTTACCTTTTCCAGTGAGATTTTTACTTTCATACATTTTCTTATTATTAATTAGTACCATTTCTTTCAGCTTAAAGAGCCCCTTTTAACATTGTTGGGCCAATATAGTGGTGGTGAACTCCCTTAGCTTTTGTTTGTCTGAGAAACTTTTAAACTTTCCTTCAGTTATGAGTGATAACCTTGCTAGGTAGAGAATTCTTGACTTGAAAGATGTTTTTTTCCTTTTAGCACTTTGAATATGTCATGTTACTGTCTCTGGCCTGTAAGCTTTCTGCTGAAAAATCTGCTGATAGCCTTACAGGGTTTCCTGTGTATATAACAAATTGTTTTTCTCTTGCTGCTTTTAGGATTGTCTCTTTATACTTCATTTTTACCATTTTAATTATAATGTGTCTTGGTGTGTGTCTCTTTGAGTTCATCACATTTGAAACTCTCTGGGCTTCTTGGGCCTGAATATCTGTTTCTTTTACAGATTAAGGAAGTTTTCAGCCACTATATCTTCAAATAATTTTTATTCTCTCTTGTCCTTCAGGGACCCCCTATAATGTGAATGTTATTCTGTTTGATGTTGTCCCAAAGGTCCCTTAAAGTATCTTCACTATTTTAAATTCTGTTTTTGTTTTGCTGCTCTGTCTGGGTGAGTTCCATTGCTTTGTCTTCCAGCTCATTGATTCATTCCTCTACTTCATCCAATCTGCTGTTGAATCCCTCTGGTGTATTTTTCAGTTCAATTATAACTTGTTTGGCATTTTCTTATATTTTCTGTGTCTTTGTTGAAGTTCTCACTGTGTGGTCCATTCATTTCCCAAGTTCAGTGAACATCTTTATGACCAATTACTTTTAACATTTTACCAGGTAGATTGTTTATTTATGTTTTCTTTAGATCATTTTCTGAGGTTTTGTCTTATTGTTTTGATAGGAACATATTTCTGTGTCTCCTCATTTTGCCTAATTCTCTGTTTTTGTTTTTATATACTGGGTAAATCTGCTGCCTCTCCCAGTCTTAAAGGAGTACACTTATGTAGGGTATGTCCTGTGAGGCTCAGAAGTGCACTCCCAACTATCCACCAGAGCCAGATGCTCAAGTGATGTCTCCTATGTGGGCTGCATACACTCTCCTGTTGTGGTAAGGCTGAAGCTGCTGCTGCAGTGCACTGGTGGGCAGGGATAGCCACTGGAATGGCTCTGGAACACAGCCATGGCAGCTGCTGGGCATTGGTGGGCAGAGCTGGACCTCAGAACTGCTATGGGGCCTGGCCATGGATGCTGCCAGGTGCTGGTGGACATGGTTATTGCCCAATCAGCTGTAAGTCCTGGCTAGGTTGCAGGGGTGAGCAAGGCTCTCTGCAGGTGTGCCCACTGAGGCTAACAGGTTAGATGGAGATTTCCAAAATGCCACCTGTGCTGGCATTAACAAGGTGGCTCCTGTCAGTGTCTCAGTCCCCAGAGAGAGCATTCCAACTGGTCCCTGCCTCTCCAGCAGATACTTCAAAGTTAGTAAGTGGATCCCCTTTACCTATGGTCCATGCAATTTTCAATCTAATGCTTCTGTGCTGGTTTTGGGGTCAAGTCTGTGTGCAAGCCCTTTAAGAGTGAGTTTCCCATTCCCTGTAGTTTTAATAGTTTTCCTGGATTTCCCATTGATCTTCAAAGCCAGGTGTTTTGGAAGCTCATCTCTTCTGTGCAGGATCTAAGGGTTGGGATGCCTGATGTGGAGCTCAAATCTCTTGCTTCTCAGGGAAAATAATCTTACCTTTGTGATCCTTCCTGATTGTGGATCACCAAGCCTGGGATATGGTTTTTTCCTCAGCATGACCATATCTCAGTTTTTCCTACTTATCTCAATGATACCCTTTTACCCTTTGTTGTGGAGACTCTGTTCATCCACTTTTCATGTCCCTTTCAGAGGGAATTATTTCATATGTAGTTGCAGATTTGTTGTGTCTTTGGGAGAAGATGACTTCAGGATCTTTGTAGGTCACCATCTTGAACCCACCTCCTGGGCCAATTTTGATATTTAATTTTCACTTGATAGGTTGACAAGTAAAGATGAGTAGTGTCTTTAAAACATATGTATTCTTATTTTCAGGGGATACTGGTATTTCAACTTATAAATAAAATCTGGTTGGCTTAATTTTCTATTTAATATATGAAAAAGTGACTATTTCATGCATGTAGGGTTGCAGGTGATTAAAAAAAAAACTATAAAATCTCATATTTTTTATCTTCCTGGAAGGATTTATAGGAAAAGGACTATGTAATTTGTTCCCAAAGACTGGCTGACAAAAATTTAATGGAGCTTAAACTGTTCTTTCTGTATCTTTATGTCTTTTGTTTTTTAATTTCTTCCATTTAACCAAATGCTACAACCAAGAAACATAATCTGTCTGGAACATTACCACAAGCTCTCTGGTTCCTCCAAGGAATTTGGTCTCCTCATTGGTAGTCATATATAACACTAGTAGATGGTTTTTTAGCCAGTTATGCTTACTTTAGGGCTCAGTTTTCAGAGAATCTGGGTATTCCAGAGTAACTGAAGGAGGCCAGTGTTCATCATGGGCCATGGTAAAATGACTTTTATTATAACTGTCAACTAGATGTAAAGTACCACTGCAAGCAGCTTCCACTGGGTTCTTACAAAGATGAAGAGAAAAGAAAATAACCTTCAACAAAATTGGTCTTCTGTTTCTCCAGCATCCCTTTCTGCCTCACTTTTATCTCTATGTCAGCCTTTCTTTTAGTTTGAGGCCCTTTGTTTTTCTCCTTTCAAACCCTCTCCACCAATTAAAATTAAAATTCAAAAGGTCCTGATGTTATCATTTGCATTTGGTCAAACCTCATTTTTCTTTATGTTAGCTAATCCAGGTTTTTCTATTTTTAAGTATAACTTATATTTCCCTAGGCCTCACCCACCAACCTATAAGGCAAATTAAATCACTGATTTCTTGATCTGACCTGATAGAATAAGATTCTCTATACTCCCACCTCATTCAAAACCTCACCCCATTTTCACCCTTGGAATCTTTCTGGATGTTTTGTATGTTTAGAGGCAAGTCTGCTCATGTTCCTTCATCTGCCTTCCTGTTATATCCTTACTTACCTCAAAAGCGTTTGAAAGAGGTGCCATCCCACTACCTTGGCTGCTGAAAACCTTTGTGGGAATGCTACATCCCTGACTAGGGTAAAATCCATGCATTTTTTTCCCCAACTGCACTACTTCAAGATATCAAGTTACAGTTTACTTCTTTCAGTTCCCACTGTGTTCAAGGTACTATGTGGTATTTTGTGAACTAATGGGTTGAATGTCCCCCAAGTTATTGCAATTTGTCAGCTGGGCCCTTAGACAATTTTGCTTTGGACTCTGATCTTACAAAATCCATTTTAAAGACAGTTTCTTTGGCTTCTACCTGCCATTTTGCTTTTTTTTTTTAAGGAAATAAGAACTTATTGGTAAAATTAAAGCCCTTAGTCTATACCTCCTGTTCTCTTTCTATTTTTTCCTTCCTAGAGGTGACCATGATCACCTGAAATTCATGGTTACTTTCCTCAATTATATTGTTTGTTATTACTACATAGTATAAATCCATAAATAATACTTTGCATTGTTATGTATATTTTACACTTTATGTAATTGGTATTATACTATATCCATTGTTATCCAATTTAACTTTTTTTTGCTTAGTTTGCTTACATTTTTGAGATTTATCTGTGTTGATGCATATAGTTCTGTCTATACTCCATTGTAGGGCAATGTCACAATGTATTTGTCCATTTCTCTGTTGGATGATATTTGTTTCCAGCTTTTACCTATTAACTACTGCAAAAAAAATGCTTTAATAATTTTGTTTTCCTTCTAAAGGGATTTGAAGCAATTGTAGTGTGGAAAACTTAGAATAAGGACGTATTCTTCAGAGATTGTGGTTATAGCTGTCACTGAAGGTACTTGGGGTGGGGTATAGTTTGGGAAAAGAGTGGTAAGAAGAAAGAGTTGCTCTCCTAGAATATTCCTTCCTTTTCTCTTATCTTCTCCCTGACTCTAACAATGTTTGCCTCTCCTCTTTCTGCCATTAAGGTTCTCGTATATTACCAATCCAGATCCCATCAAATCTCTTATAGTAGAAATAGTCTGCTTTTGGAATTTCTACCTCTATGAAAGTTTAAACAAAGTGGTATAACCCAACTAAACTTTATTTTTCTGATCCATAAAAATTAAAATGATATTAATGACTTAAGAGTGTTATTGTGAGGAATGAAAGATAATATCTGGGGCCTTATGGCAGACTGGACTCTTCCCAAAGATAGCTAGAGTAGATCCCCTCCTGTTGAACCTGGGGGGCTCTGTGACTTAGGACCTCTTAACATGATTTCTACAACAGAGGATCAACTTTTTAAATGGAGGCTCAGGCCTCCAAGAGATTATTTCTGGAGAAAGAAAGTAGAAGGGGTCAGTCTCGAGGCCTGAGCCTGGAAATTGGTAAAGTTTCTTTCACCATATTCCATTAGTCAAAGCATCAATAGATGACTGGAATAGCCCCCTAAATGATCTATTCAATCATAAATTCTTTCTTTCTTTCAAACCTATTAATAATTTCCCATCACATTTAATATAAAATAACTTTACATGCTTAAGGGTCTGAATGACTGTTTCCCTGTCTACTTCTCTAAACTCATTTCATATCACTTTCCCCTGCTCACTATGCTTCAGCTTTGGTCCAGTTCTTTTGCAGGTAACAGATCACCCAGAAACTCCGTGATTTAAAGCAACTATTTTTTATCTCATATTTCTGTGGTGTGGGGGTTCAGGGGATTAGGAGGGTTGTTCTTCTGGTTTTGCCACTCATGCAGCTGTATTTAACCAGAAGATCAGCAGGAAGCAAAGTTCAATTAGGACTCTGGGATGATGGGGCTTTGCTCTCCAAGTGGTATTTCCATTTGAAGGAGGCAAGACCAGACAGGGCTTTCTCTCATGGCTCATCTGTGTTCCGAGTAAGCACTTATCAAACTTCTGTTGTTCATGGATGTCCCATTGGCCAAAGAAGTCATGTGGCCAAGTCCAAAGTCAATGTGGAAGAGAGCTTCATAAGAGCATGGATGCCAGGAGGCAAGATTCATTGGGCGTCATAAATGTGACAAGACCCAAAGGCCTGATTTCATTTCCTAGAATACACCAAGTTCTTTTCTACTTTAGGGTCTTTCCATAGTTTCTTCTTTTAGGCATTCAACAAATATTTAGATACCCGCAGGTACTAGACAAAGTGCTCAGGGCTCTTATGAGGTTTTCCTTCTAAAGAGGGGAAACACACAGTAAGCAAGTGCAACGACAAACAAGATAATTTTAGATGGTGATAAGAGCTCTGAAGAAATAAATCAGGGTAATGGGTAGAAAGTGACTGGCAAAAGTGGAGAAGTTAAGTTTAGAAAGGTCAGGAAGATCTGAGCGGATGGCACTGAATCTGAAATCCAAATGATGAGAAGGAGCATTACAGGCAAGGAGTATTCTAAGCAGAAGAAACAGCTCCTGTATCTCCACCACTACTCTCCCTGGCCACCTCCTGACTTCCTCTTTACACAGCTGGTGACTTCTCATCTCAGCTTGAAGATCACTATTTTCAATAGGCTTTCTCTGTCTGCCTAATATAAAGTATCCTATTCTTGCCCTCACTACTCCTTACCCAGTTTACTCAAAGAATTTATGATTTTCAGTAATTTGCTTGTTGTTTACTTATTTATTATAAGTCCCCAATAAGCTATAATACCCATATAAAATAGGGTCATGTCCCAACATTTCTTGAATATTTTCATACAACAATGATTATTCAGCATTCAAATATAATTGCTAAATGAATAAATAAATGAATTAACATAGTAAGTCCCAGTCTGAAAGTGTGACCACAAATGCCTGGAGTAGGACATCTTCATATGTCCGATTCCTGGTAGGTCCAGACTACTGTTGTCCTTCTTGTTCCAGGTTGGTTTGGGACTCTCCACTTTCTGGGGATTTCATTTTCAGAAGCTCTTTGGAACTTCCAGGACTCTGAGCTTAGGTCAGCACTGCCCAGTCTACCCTAACAGGTTTCCATAAATTTAAATTCCAGAAAGGAAGCTTTGGGGTATTGATCCTTATTCCTTGAAGAACTCTTCTGAGATTCTTATACTAAATTCCTACCTCTCTCTCCTGCTACTTTCAAATTCTTCATGAAAAATAAAAGATTTAAATTCTATTTCATTAGACTTCACCTCCATAAATAACGATAACAGCTGTCAATCATCCTAGTTTGCTTACCAGGTACCAGATACTTGAAACATAATTTAGCCCTCACTACAGTCCTGCAAGGTAGGAATTCTTTTCCTCATTTTTCAGATGAGGTAAAAGAGACTTACAGAGGTCAAGAAACTTCCACGGTGTCATCTAAGGATTAAATGGTAGAGCAGGTATTTAGACCTTTGAGTCTAGATCTGACTGTTTTCCTACCACCCACATTGCCGTTGTATTGACCCGCTCAACATAGGAGAGGGAAATACAGGTCCACTATGACTTGCTTCCAACTCTGAAATCCCAAACTTTCTGAAAACCAAGTTTTTCTGCAAAAATCTGACCCGACTTGACCTGAACTCATTTGTGAACAAAACTTGACCTGAACTGATATGAAGCTAATTATAGTCCTTATTTATTCCACTTATTATGATTGCTTATACATTTTGCTATAAAAATAGTAATGTGTTAAATTACAGGGTGCTCCACCAGGCACCACTAAGGGCATTACTTTTATAATATTTGCATTGTAATGCTCTTATAAGATCTGAAACATTCTACAGTCTGAAGCACATGTGGTCCCAAGTGTTTCAGATGAGCAACTGGTAATCTGTTATATTTGTGAATGACTCTATAGTCCACAAAACTTTTTCAAAGTTGAAGTAATTTTATATTATTTTCCTCTCATGCACAAAGAGGAATTTAGGAAATTTTCTAATGTGCTTTATCTTCTTGGTTTCTTTAAAGTAACTTATTCTGTGATTCCAAGGTATTACCTGTACTTGATCCCAAGAGAAGTTTGGGGTTATTTGTTCAAGCAAAAAGACATTTAATTTTAAAATTAAATAACATGTTAAGGGGGAAAGGTAAGGGCCAAAAAAGTATACCAAGAATACTATCTGTATTTTTTGAAAGAGAAAATATATGCAGTTATTTTCATGTATATCCATCAACTAGAAGAGTATGAGCAAAATTGATAGCTTTGTTTCTCTCTGGGATGATGGGAGGGAGATATTTTTATTTTATTCATAAGTTTAGAACAAAATGAACTTATTATCCATTCAAAAAATTAAAGTCATAAATAAATATATCCATGGATGATTTTTCACAAAGTGTGAGAGACTTAAGACACAAATGTTACCCAAGTCAGCTGAGTTACAAGTGCACAGCCTGGCGTTAGTCATTAGTGTGGCACATAATAAATGGTTCATGTTCTTCTTGCTTTCACCTTTTTCCCATTTAGGCCAGATGTTTTCCACACATTTTTGACCACTGAAGAGCACACACTGGCCTTTGTTTTTGGCTCATGCCTGGCTGCACTATCCCTCGGTTGCTTAGGTCCTCGGACAGTATTCTTCTCTGGCAAGTACTCTCAGCCTCTGGTCTAAGTGGTTATCTGAGCCTGAATTCAACTAATGGTCACAGAACAGGATAGAATAAGAGGATTCTGGATGAGAAGTTGAGCTAAGCTGGCAGGCAGGGGGTGGGCAGAGAAGGCACATGGATCCTGAGGCAGGCAGCAGTCCATCTGTGATGGCCATCCCCAGACAAAGGCAAGGTCAGAGTCCAGGTAGGAGGTCCAGAGAGCAAAGTTTCTCTGGATGGCATTGGATAGAACTGAACCTGGGCATACAAGTGTAGGTTTGACATTCAAACCAGGCACTAAAAACAGAGTTAAACTTCCAGAAAAGACAGGTTCACACATGTTTACTCCAGAATGGAACTATGGCATCCCCTCTGGACTGGTTTTAAGCACTTTTCCTCCTGAGGACAAATCAGAGAGAGGCAGGAATCTGTAAGTGTTACTTGTAACATGTAGTGAATGTGATTCTCTCCCCTCCCACATGCAGTGCTGTCCAGCCCAATTTTATACCCTAAGAAGTGATGGATCACCGAAGTCCCAACAAACTTTCACTGTCCATTGCCTGGAGTTGGGTTGAATGATCTGGTGGCAGCCCTGATGATTAAGGAGGCAGGCTGGTGACCTTAATGGATGTGTGCGAGTAATTGTGAGTCATGAAGTCAATCCATAGCTCATTTCAACAACCATAAGTTGTGGTGCCCGACTGCCGTGGTACCATTTGTCTTATGCTTTGTTCATATTATGATGAGGGGATTAAGTTGTGCTCAATATAGCTTTCTCTAGACACTGCAACTCAAATCTTCGGTGAGTAGCTGCATTTCAATCCTACTAAATTTAATAGATTTAAATATTTTTTCAGGTGCATGCATTTATCATCAATCTTTGCATTGGCTCAAGCAGCCTTACCAGTAACAAAAATAATATATCACTACCTTACCTCTAGGTTCTCTGAAGAGGTAGTGGAAAGAATTGGATTTTCAAGCTCACTTTGGAAGAGGTAAGTAGGAAGGAGACTGCAAGCAGATCGTAAATCAGTTGGTTTAGGCAGGACACCTGCTCCGTCAGTCTCAGCTACATCCAAATGGAAAAATGAGTGATCTAGGATTACCCTCACGCAATGCCAGTGGCCAAGGCACTGAAAGGTCACATCTATTATGGTTGGCATTTCTCTCCCCACTGGGCTGTTTTTTGAGTGGATGTCATACTCATCTCATACAGAAGGCATGTTCATCATGCCAGAACATTGCTGCTAATATTTGATCTAATAAAAGTCACCCTATCTTTTCTTCAAGCTTTATGATATTTAACGGCTGCTAAATGATGATTTCCTTTCTTCCTCACCACTCCAACTTTATGTTTTAATGCCTTGAATCCTTAAGCAAAGTTTTGTTTGCCACCTCTTATTTTAAACTTAGAATGATTCTTTTAAAAATGTAGTAACCAAAATAAATGTCACAGTCAGCCTTATTTCCAGGAGTGATTTTATGTTAATAGTTGATGCTCCTTTGAAAGGAGCCACTGGCCTTTACTAATAATATCATGCTCACCAGCAAACAACTTGGCACTATATTTGTAGTATCAGAAGTTGGGGGAGGACTAGAAACACAATCTTAACCAAAAAACAAACTTAGGATTGAAAAGTGTAGCAACAGCTGGTGCCAGCTGCAAGCAACCGCACAGTTGAATCCTGTCCAACTCTGAGGGAGATCTCTGAGAACTCTTGAAGCCTGCAACAGGAGCAACAAAAGACCACATTGTAAGAACGTCAAATGTAAACCCAGCTAGCTAGCACCCCCAGAAATTACCAACAGGGGGAACTGATAACATTGCCAGGAATTCATCTTCCCCAGATCAAATCACTGCATAAAATCAGCCCTATTTGTTCTAGGAAGTTTATGCTCATAAGCTTCATTCTAACTGGAGCTTTGTTCATAGCCACTAAGGCCCTTAAGGAGTCCTTTGGACTCTGTGAGTCTCCATTTTAAAAGCAATACTGACATGAACCTGGGGAAGTGTTTTTCCTGGAGTTCTTTCTCACCGGACTGGTTCCGGCTGCCTCCTGGGTGATGACGGAAAACTAAGGCACTAACCTACATGTCATTGCCTCATTTTGTAATCTTCAGGCAGTTGCACAAATGTTGTGTGGAACTTTACCAAGTAGTTAAAGGCACAGTCTGGGGCAGTCTTAAAGGACTTAGGATTGTTACTGAACTACCTAACTATTGCATATTAAGGAACTCCACCACAGGCCAGATAAGTGAGGTGTAAGAGAATGCAGTCAACACCTTTTCACTCTCAACCCTGAAGTTTGGAAACCCAAGGCCTTTCAAGTCACAGTTGAGAACTGTTGCCCAAGTAGCCTCCCCAAAGTTTTCTGATTCCAGAAAGGAGCCCTAAGAAACTACAGGAAAAGACCCTGTGCACTCTCACTATGTGAGTCAGTGCTAAAGGAAGAGTTATATTTTATCAGAGATCTTCAAGAATTCTTAATATTCTTCACTTACTTGTAGCCAAGTCTATCTTTGAGATCAGCTTAGTATAAGTTATATATTTAGGTAGCTCTCATTTGCCTAGAGCAACATTTTTTTTTTTTTTTTTTTTTTTTTTTTTTTTGCGGTACGTGGGCCTCTCACTGTTGTGGCCTCTCCCGTTGCGGAGCACAGACTCTGGATGCGCAGGCTCAGCAGCCATGGCTCACGGGCCCAGCTGCTCCGTGGCATGTGGGATCCTCCCAGACCGGGGCACGAACCCGTGTCCCCTGCATCAGCAGGCAGACTCTCAACCACTGCACCACCAGGGAAGCCCCCCTAGAGCAACTTTTTTAAAAATTTAAAGAAAAGCAGAGAAAAGTCAGAATAAGACATATGGCCTTTAGCAACTAAATTACACAAGTAATCTCTTTACAGGAGACAGGATCTGGAAGGACTTTCATTAAAATCTTTCTATTTAGCCTTTAGCTAAAAGCAATGATTGTTTTTGAAATCTTGTTGTAGGGAGAATCTAATATAAATTTACTTTTTCTTCCTCCAGCCCTAGAAATATAAGGGAGGAGGATCTATTATGTTCCATCCTGTGCTCTGATCCTTCACCCTAGGACTAGAAGAAATAAAGTAGATTTTTGTGGAAATGTGGAGATATGTGTTCATGAGTTACACTGCAACCAGGGAGTTGAAATCATGTGTAGCTTGGTTTCTCTACAGAAATGTTAGAAGGGTAGACACCGAAAGAACATCAAGAAGGTTGTGTGATAGCTCTGTGGGCCTGGACAGCCTGGCTGTGGAGATGCAAAAACCCACAGCAGCCATCATTCAGGAAAGATGATGGCCCATATAGCACCCTGACCCCTCCCATGGACAAAAACCAAGCCCTGTCTGTGTTGACATTAAGAAGTCTATTTTAAGGAAAATACAAAGACTGTTTGGGAGGTAATAACTAACCATATCACTGAACTCTTTTTTAATAATGAAGTACAAAGTGATGAAACACTATTTTTAGTTTGATTTTATAATTCGTCACTGGAAAGGATGCTTGATACAGAGCTTGAAGACACTGTTCTAACACTTACATCTAACTTTGGGTAAGTAGCTTAATTTTCTCATCTGTGAAAGCCTCTTTCTTCATTTTGAAAGAGGGATACTAACATTTGTTCTACTCAGCTCACAATCTTCTTAAAAGTTATAAGTAAGATCATGTGAGTATAATTACAGTGAGTAAAAACCCCTTTCTATGGGCCTGTTCTAGAAGAAAGGGTTTTTTCTTGAAAAGCATCTATAATCATTCCATTTATTTCTTACCCATTTCTTAGAGAAAAAAAAAAAACCCTAGGGAGGATTAGCTGATTAGCTAATATACTTCATCAGTCAAAGTCTTGGAAGTTCTGACACAGACCTGTGTCCTCAACTCTCAGGGTCATTTAACTCTCCCATCCAATTTAACCACAACCCATGCAGTTTTCCATTATTAGTAGTACACTCAGTGAAAATATAATAGCTATGTTTTACTGTGCATCTGCTATGTGCCTTTATCTCTAATCCTCATAAAAAAGCAAAACCTTCAAGGTGAGTACAATCATTAACCCACTTCACAATAAAGAAATAGAATGACTCAGAGAAATTAGGTTAGACAGACAAATTTTAGTTAATGCTAACACCTGAAAATAGCTGTGACTCTAAAGAAAGTCTTTAGAGACCAAAGGAGGATTGTAGCTATGGCTTCATCCACATTAGGTGTCTGTATTCACTCTTTTTTTTTTTTTAACATCTTTATTGGAGTATAATTGCTTTACAATGGTGTGTTAGTTTCTGCTTTATAACAAAGTGAATCACTCTTTTAAGATCAGTAAAGGGGTTCACTGTAATGTACTTCTTTTGTACACTCTGAGTCATTCTGCAAACCGGTACTTCAATTACTGGTCTTGCCACTTTTCTTTGGTAGCCCGACTAGGACAGGAATCAGTTAAGAGAGAACTAAAATGGCAACCTCTTGCATGTAGGCATGGATATTTCCACTACTAAAAGGCATTTGGTTATTATGCTTGTCTTCACTTAACCATGTATCCGACTTGAGCATTTGATTCAAAAACCCCTGCAGAGAACGTCACCACCCTGTTCTTAGCACATTGACCCAACAGATAAAAAAGCATCAAAAAAAAAAAAAGAATGAAAAAAAGATTTTCTCCTCTGGAGTCAGGTACTAGTAAAAGCATTAAAGGATTTTTAAAATCTTATGAGGATAAAAACTAGTAAAACAGTAAATAATTTTTCAAGTGGCTGCTAATATTTGGTATTCTTCCTAAAAGAGGAAGGCATGTGAGGAAAATGACATTCCACTTAAAAGAGTGTTTGTAAAACTGTCCAAATGTGTTTTAAAATGTCACCTTGGAATGTTCATTAAAACAGATTCTCAGGCCTCCTGTGAAGAGATTTTGATTCAGTAAGCGTTACTTCAGTATTAATAATGTCTTTGTTAATATAATCTAATGCTTAATAGGAATGCATAATAGCATCCTAATCAGGACCTAGGATCTTCAGAATGACTACTTATCATATCTACAGCTAACTCAACACTGAAAGGTTAGTTATATACTATAAAGGATGTTAGAAATAATTTTGTGCTCATGAAATTAGTGGTATCAAGAGTAATAAGTGACTAGAGAAAATTTGCTAGAACATGAACAAGATATATGAGTGGACAAGTACAACACTTGGATGCCATTGATGTAGTATGTAAGTCTAGGCCTCATTGGGCCCCAGTGGACCCAGCCGTCTGAACCAACAACAAAGATCACCAGTCCTGATATCATCAAAGCGTGTTTGAAGTGAGTCCTTCATTCAAGGTGCTGGGTGATGAGCCTCACTTGCAGCAAGCCCTCCTGAAACTGCAGACAAGTCACATGACTATTTTGTGCCAATTTGCTACTAATGAATGTACAATGGAGGGAGTCTGATCAGAGACTTGCTTTCATTGAAACATATCTTTAGTAATTAGATTGTGAAGGCAGATTCCTATAGCCTCCGGATACGTCTAAAATGGCTACCAATACCTACCAGCAGAGCTTGATACACGTTAGCAATCTAAATTGCATCAGGTCATCTCACAAAAGTAAGGGAGTGGATGAGACATGCATGTGCATTTTAATTCACATATATGTGAATCTGAGGCAGGTGATCTACAGATTGTACATTAAGAAACACGGGATTAAGAGAGGACATATTCAGTTGCAAATGTATTTTAGAAATCTAGTCTTTGACAGAAGGGTTTGAGAGCTAACAGAATTATTTGGGGGAGTCAATAGAAAATGTTTTTAAATCTTCGGATAACTTTTAGGTAGATGGACTCCAACAAAGGTTGCATGAAACATCTTAAGATAAGGTGACTGATGTGACTGACCTTCACCTCCCTTAATATTTACATTTGAGAATTTATCTCCTTTCATGTTTACCTGTGGGATTTAGTTTAATCTGTGGTAAGCAGATGTCTTTCACTCAATTGT
This sequence comes from Delphinus delphis, assembly GCF_949987515.2. Lineage (NCBI taxonomy): Eukaryota > Metazoa > Chordata > Mammalia > Artiodactyla > Delphinidae > Delphinus > Delphinus delphis. The sequence continues at coordinate 28,342,405 of NC_082699.1, read as the reverse complement.
TTGAATTTCAGGCCACATGCAATCACTCGAACTATTTTATTTTATTTCGTGTATTTATATTATGTATTTATCTGAGAGTTAAAATCAAACTTTTTTTTGAGTCTGAAGTTAATCATTTACATTTGTGCAGTATTTTAAGGTTTATTAAGGATTATGCATGTTATTTTCTTTTAAGATGAAAAATATTGCTTAATTATGTCATCTGTTATAGAGGAGCTCATCAATTCCCTAAACAGTTATAGGAGATAAGACAAATATTATTTTGTCTGTTTTAAAAATAAATATATAAAAAAAAAAAAAAAAAAAAAAAAAAAAAAAAAAAAAAATAAATATAAAGATGGTACAATTAATCTGCACAAGTTACCCATTCATCCAGTAGAAGAGACTCCTAACAATTAGCTTAAAAGTGCACAAGCCATAAGAACCTGCTATATAAAAAAAAAAAATTCAAAAAAATTTTAAATAAATAAATTTTTTTAAAGTACACAGCCTATATTTTCAGTGTATTCAGTATATATCACTTCAACCAGTAATTTCAATACGTATGACAATCAACTAGGTATATTTAAAATGTCATGTTTTCAAAAGCAAGAAATTGTAAGAAATTGAATGCCTCTATGCTGTGGGTTAAAATAGTTACCTATGTAGAGTTGACTAGGTTAATAAAAAATATTCACTAGTGAATTTTAAAACTGTCTTCAAAAATAAAAATAAAATGTTCCAAGGCAGGAAATATAAGGTTGAAATTTTTTCTTTTATTACAGTAATAAAATCCATGAGTTATGGATCTGTGAAATTTCTATGTCAAAAGTTCAAACCACATTTCAAGAGTTAAGTTTCAATACTTACAAAGTGTCAAAAAAGTTGACACTTATAAAGACCAATGTTCTTACTCTCCCAGCAATGACTGACAGACACAGACGGGTCTCTTCATTCCTCCATTAATAGAACTGAGATAGGAAAGGCTCTTTTTCCTTAGTTCCAAATACGAACATGAGTTCACCTCCAGCAAAACTCATTCACACACCCCTGAGTTCAGACCAGTACGTTTGGGTGGGTGCAGTCCCTGATGAGTGTTTTTTCTTCTAAGTCTTTATAGAAATACAATAATTGAAGTTTAAAATGACCACTTAATTGTTCTCTCTAAAGTATTTATTGAACACCACTGTTTTCCATGCAGTGATTTAAAAAAATAAAATGGTCCATCATTATCCAGGTATCATTATAGAGATGGTTATAGATATTAAGCAAGTAAATAAATGAATTTCAGTATGCAAAAAAAATTAATAATTTCAGGATGCAACAAATGCTATGAAAGAAAGAAGACAGACTGAATTAATAGAGGGACTGAGAAGCAGGGATATATTAAATTTAGACATCAGGAAACTTGTCTCTGAGGAGGTGAAATGTGAGCCTGTGTAAAGATCTAGATACAAAGGCATCCAGACAGAGGGGACAGCAAGTGCAGAAGTACTAAAATGGGAACAAGCTTGGTATGGATGGAGACAAAGACATCCACTGGAAAGAATAAAGTTCGTAAGACATCTTGTTACAAGTGGAGAGAAAGACCAGTTTGGAAGAAATAATAACTGTGAAATCCTGATAAACCATCCTGCCATTTAAACTGATTCAGCAGAATTTCCAATTGTCTTACTGTAGAAATGTACAAGATAATATAACCATTTTCCATGACCCACTTCTCCACTAGAAATAAGCTTTCTCTTGTCACTCTAAACAATATCAATTCTGGAGAAGCAGGGAAATTAGGGAGCAAAGTGAGAGTTATGCCAAATTTAATAAACATGACACTTGATTTTCACTGTGTATATTTCCTTATTTTAGGGAAAATATGGGTCCCAGGGAAGCCACCTAACCTTATGGAATGCTAAGGATTATAGAACTGTATTGCCTTTTGGAATTTCTTTTCAGTGGCATTTAGCAGATCTCTACCATAGTTAGACACAGCACTGTTTCACATTCCTAGTTCCTTCCATACCAAAGAATTATTTTTTAATTATAAATTTAAATTTGAAACTCATCATAATTTACTTGCCTTCATAAGAGTTCATGCTTTCAGTTTTAAAAGACTGAAGTAGGAATCAGAGGAAAATGTTCATTTAAGAGATTAGGAGGAAAAAAATTCATATAAGAAATGCTTAATATAATTTAAAATTAGCTAAACATGGTTTTCAAATTTTGTAAAACACTGAGAAAATGTCTCTGCTTTTTTGAAAACATTTCAGGGCACTAAAAAATCTTCAACAAAGTTAGTTGATGCTACTCAATAAATAAATGTAATAAGCTATTAAGTAACTTTATGTATTTATGTATGTATGTATGTATGTATTTTATTGGCCACAGGCCCATGTGGGATCTTAGTTCCCCAACCAGGGATTGAACCCTCAGCCCCTGCATTGGGAGAGCAGAGTCCCAACCACTGGACTGCCAGGGAAGTCCTATTAAGTAACTTTAAAGCAAATGTTTTATAGACAGCCTGGTAAAATGGTGGTGTAATAAAATAGAGAAGAGGATGCACTTATGAGTTTTAGAGGTAACCAGAAATGGATTCAAATCCTGACTCTTCTTGAATTTTCTGAGCCTCAGTTATTCCTTTTAAAAGTGGGGTGAGACTAACCTAACCCTTAGGTCTACTGTGAGAACTGAATTAAGTCATTATTTTAAAGGATCTGACAGATGGTAATTATTCAATGAACAAAAGTCTTTTCTAGCCTTCTCCAGTACCCCTAGATGAGTGCACGGTGAAATAGCTCTCCTTAATAATAATAGTAAATCTTTTTATCACTTTTCATAATTCTTTTTGCTTGTGTGTTTGTTGCAAGAATTTTATGTATTGTGAAAGAAGGCCAAGAGATAAAATTATGGCATATGGTTAAAGGGCAAGATAATATTAACATTTTATCTTTAAATATTTTTTTCAGTAAATATTTGGCCTCTTAAAATTCCATTTCATAAGGTAAAGAAAGAAATCTTTCTTTCCCTTCTACCCTCAGCCCATTAATACATTTTCATCAAATTTGCAAATTAAACCAATGTAATTATTAAAATTAAACATTCTGCACATCATTCTTTCAACATTTAAAAATCTCTATTTAAAGTACTACAATTGTTTTTTCCATATTATTGACATATAATTGGCATATAACTTGATACTTCTAAGAGTTACCAATCAGCCAATTCTCTATCAAAATTATTTACGTAGTTTTACATTACTTTTTTAAAAACTATAGGTTTTTCCATCAGCCTACTTGCTCCTGATTCAATTCCATGTACATACGGATTTATTTGGAATATTCTAACAGGGGAAAAAAAAGCCTTCTTCAATATGTGTTTATATACTTGATGGTTTTAGGGAATAAACTGTTTAGATTAGAAGAGCAGAGGCTGTGTAGACTGAACTCCTTGGTATGCAAAAGCAGTCCAAAGATCACAGGCCTAGAAAATTATACTGTGAGGAGACTACAGGTGAAAGTAAAGAGAACACAAAGTGAGACATATTGGATTTAGTACAGATATTAAGCTGAAAGAGGCAAAGTTTGTAAGCAGAAAAAGAGGAATAAAAGTAAATGGGAGGAGTGTTATGTTAGGACTTAAACCATAGGTGCTCATTAAATTTTACATCCTTTCTCTATATAGTTTTCTGCTTGTAGATGTACACAAACACACCCTGGGTACATAATGGAATAAAGGGTCATAATGGTTAGGGTTCAAGGTAATTTAGTGCCTAAAACTTTAAATAAAATGCAATCCCATATGTATGTTAAAATATTCATGTGATGAATTATCACATAATCATGTAATGAAAAGGAAGTTGTCCTTTTTTCCAAATAGGTTGATTAATATAGTAGTTTGATTTAAAGTTACTTTTAACAAAGTAGCAATTAGGAGGCATCTGGCAAAGAGTAGCCTGTTTCTATCACTCCATGAGCTTCTGGCCAACCTGAGACTCTGGGTCTAGAATGAAGTAGCCCAAGGGTCAAGTCTGACTACTTGTCATCTTAAGCCAGACCAGACCAGATTAACCAATCCAATCCTCCAGAAAACAGAATCAAGTTGAGGTCAACGGGCATTTGTTGATAGTGGAAGGTTAAGAAAGAGTACAAACTTTGGAGTTAGACAGATCTAAGTTTAAACCCTAGGCTTGTAAGATATAAGCAGCCACTTACAAGCTTTGCATAACCCTGAGGAATTGCCTTCAATTTCCTCTTATGTGGAATACACATTTTAATGCCTAATTTGGTTATTGTGAGAATTAAATGAATTACTGCATATAAACTGTTTAGCCTAGCATTTGAGTAATACTGGAGCTTTAATAAATGGTACCTTTAAAAAAAGTTCCCTTTTAAGTAATAGTTTCTTCTGTCTACTAAAGTGTGGAATGGAAGCTTGGGCCTCTTCCGACTTTGTTCAAGAGCCATACATAGTCCATCTGCATCTGAGCTAGTTGGCTATCATTAGCCAAAAGGGACAAACAATGTGCCTCTGGTCAGCCTTGCTAAAAATTGTGCCAGATTCACTTATTTCAGAAAGCCTAGGTAACTCAGAAAATTCCAGAGTGTGAAAGGAAGTATGACTACCAAGGCATGGAAATCAGTCATTACTATGGAAGCTTATATTTTCTGATTTTGCTTCCTCTGAGCACATTTAGAGCCTTGGAAATATGGACCTAGGCAGTCTGACACATACTAATTGGTTTTCTTTGCCTCCTTGAAAAGTTCTGTAGATCTTCTCATCACTCAACAGGTGGCAAGTCTCACCTTGGTCCAAGCTTAAATTGGACTTAAGAGAATTGTGGGCATAGAAAGAGAATTAGGGATCATCCACCTCATAGCTCACCCAGTGTGGCATTCAGCAGAGGTGTAGTAAAGAAAACAACTGGACTTGGAGGCTCAAGTCTTGGCTTCTTGGCTTCTTGGCTTCTTGCTAGTTGTGGTGAAGACCCTCAACATCTCTCAGCCACAAGATGATAATTCTCACTGTATAGGATTTATGAGTGTAGTGGTGATGGTAAAATAAAATAATATGAAAGTGCTCTATAAATTGTATAGAACTATACAGAAGAAAGCCTTCTATTCCAGTAGACCTGTATTTGATGTGTAACATAAATTTTGGAACATATTTAATTTCAATATTAATAAAATCTTCTCCATTTATGAATACCAACTCCTTTAAAAATGGACTTTATTCTCATCATGTGTGTCTTTGAAGTGTACCATTATGAATAATATATATTACAAATAATTAATGATTCTGTTACCTGATTTTAAATTAACATCATGATACTTGTTCTGATCAGCCTGTAAACATGCAAATTATACTTCTTACTAAATTACTGTTGCTAGTATTGCTTAAGTGTCCAGCAAGGGTAAAAATTGGAAATCTCAAGTGCACAGTCATTTTCAGTTAGAAATTCAAAGAATCATATATGATAATAGTCAGCCATATCTTCTACTAACATGAGAGAAAGAGTGCTTGCTTTTATAAAAGCTAAGATTTCCATATTTCTCTCTTACAATATAAGAAAATAAAACAATTGGAACTGACCTTACCCTTGTGGGCTTCTTTTACAATATCTTTTTTTTTTTTTTACATGCATATACTTCCTGATAGGTAGAGATGATGAAATAGTAACCTATTAAGGACAGAGACGGTTCTATAAAACCCCACAAACTGTGGTTTCAGTTGTCTACTGCACATTCAGTTGCAGTTAGTTATTTCAGGTATTATCTTTGTTTTCAGAAAAAGAAAACTAAGTAGAAGATAATGGCAAGTCCTGACTGGGGATATGATGGTGAAAATGGTAAACATTCTTCTGTTCATGTAGATCAAATAACAGCCTCTTCCCTTTTCCAATAAAAGAGATATTGAGCACTTAAAGTACCTATGTAGTCATAGATTAATGGTTTGGTTTGCCTGACTTTGAATTATAATAGCTCTGCATGTATTCTTAGCAGTTGTCCTTTGGGTCATTGTTGTCTACAAAATGCATTCTGTCTCTCTTCCTTTCTCTCCCTCTGTCTCTCTCTCCATATGTGTATATTAGAAATCTATTGCTATAAAGGTAAAATATGTATAGTCTGATCCCACAGACTATGAGCATATTATTTGTATTGACAAATACACCATTTTATAGTATAGCATAGAAAAGGGGCATTCTCAAACACTGAATTTCCATTAAGTTAAACAGAATATCATTTAAGATCCTCAGTAAATCCTAATCTAATAAACAAAGTTATATTCCTAAAACATTGGATTTGATCAAGTTTTGATTGTAAGTGTATGTTTGTCCTGGTAGGTCCTGAACAGTGGGGCAAGCTGTACCCCATCGCAAATGGAAATAGCCAATCTCCCATCGACATCAAAACCAGTGAAACCAAACATGATGCCTCTCTCAAACCTATCAGTGTCTCCTACAGTCCAGACACAGCCAAAGAAATCGTCAATGTGGGACATTCCTTCCACATAAACTTTGTGGACAATGATAATCGATCAGGTGAGCCAAAAGACCCTTCTAATTTTTCTTCGACTTTACTGGGGAAATTAAAACAATAAGGCTTTAAGAAACACAAAAGACCATCTGCAGTCTTTTGTGCACATGTGTAATGTTGCTGGAATCTGGTGAGGCATCTTGAATATCTAGAAAATTTACAAGTGGTAAAGATGATTTTGGGGACTCCCAGATCTGTCTTTTTTCAGTCCCTCTCCTTTTCAGGGACACTATTCCATTTCTTCTTGTTTCCAATGTCTTTTTGCTCACTTCACACCCTCTGAATAAACAGTAGCTTTTCAAAAAGGTCTATGGACCATCATGAATATAAAAACTGAAAAGGCAAATATTTTCTAATCGAGATGAGGGTGGAGGATCCTATTAGGGAAGAAAAACAGAGGTGAAGAATATATTTATTTGTGTGACCAGAAAAATGGGTCCGTAACTGTGAAGTGCCAGTAAGAAAATGGTCTTGTGTGCATCTTGCATGGAACAATTCTGTGCATAAGTATACTTGTCTATATTCCCCTCTCCTTACTAGGCCATAGTGACTGAATTTTTATCTTCATATCCCAGAATCTAGCACATAGTAAAATTTTCAAAACTGTTTACTGAATAATTTATTAAATGACAATTCCATAAAACAACTCTACTGACAAAAGGCAAAATTTGTTTTAGCACTTTCCTACAAGGTTATGAGCCTAAATTTTAGACACCTTGCAGCTATGTCCATTGTTAGGATTAGGTCTGGTATTATGTGTGTTTTATTAATCATATGATTGGATAGACTCTCTAAAGAAACATGGTCATTCAATGTTAGAATTTTAAAAGTGACCTTACTGTTCTGCTGGAATATTCTTTTGGTCCCTGGCTAGGGATTCTCAACAAAGCTGTCAAGATACCCTCTTGTGTCTTGATCAGTTACAAGGTATGTGTTGAGTAATTTGTTACTAAAAATAAATTACTAAAGATCTTGATGCATACTGCCCACTACTGTCTTTGTTAAAAGAATGAATGAATGAACTTGCAAATTAAAGCAGATTCAAGGAAAGCCCTGTAATCATATAATTCACTCATTTTCCAATATGCTTTCTTAAAGGCAGAAAAAGGTAAAATTACAGCTCATGTGCTGAGAATTACATATAATTAATGCACTATCGTAGGGTGCACCATACATATGAAGACCATCATTGTGGATGTGGGGAAAAAAACCAACAAGATGGAAACTTTGGCGCTACTGTTTGTTTTCATTTCTACTCAATCCAATTTAATGTTAGTTTATATTAAATGCAAAGATAAGCTGGAGCTTATGATTGTAACAGTAATTTCCTTTTTCTTCTAGTGCTGAAAGGCGGTCCTCTCTCTGAAAGCTATAGGCTCCATCAGTTCCATTTTCACTGGGGTGTCAAAGATGACTATGGTTCTGAGCACTTGGTGGATGGAGTCAAATATTCTGCAGAGGTAAGGTAGCTTAAGGAGTGAGAGAGAACTACACTGAGAGTCCTCCCAGAAGCAGCTCCCTTATAAGACTCCATTATAATAGCTCCAAAGGAATGAGCATTCTGGTCCCTGAAAAGCACTCCCAGGCTCCATTAAAATAAAATACAGACACACTGTGTTTGGCAATAGAGGGAAATTTTCATGTGAAAGAGGCAGGTGAACTTGGAGTCAGACTCATGAACCCCAGAATACTCTTTCATTTCAGAATGCCTTGAAAAGTTATCTTGATGTCAGGCTAGCCTCAAGGGGAAATGCTGCTCTCCTTTTAAAACTCCAACCCCCAAATGGAGAACACCATCATTCTCTTCTTATTTAAATGTTCAAGTTTGGACACACCAGTAGCATAGGTGTAGCTAGGCTGGAACACTTCAGTAAGTCTCTACTAAGAGTGCAAGTTTAATCACAGGAGTCATCACAGAGTAGCATACTCTAGATGAGGGTTTGAGGTTCCCTGGCTCAGGCCACTACCCTCTGGCCTCTTGATTCACCCCCACATGGAAGTTTGTGATCCAATTCAAGACATTCTGTCTGTATATCCATGGAAAAATAAAGAACATTTGCATCAAACTGTCAACAGAGGGTATGGGAGACTAAAAACAAAGAACTTTTGCTCTTCATATGTATGAATATACAATACATTTGTACCAATATAGACTGGTTGGCTTTTTTATTTTACTTTTATAAAATGAGTTCGTAATACATATAGTTTTCCAACATGCTTTTTTTTCACTTACCAATTTATCATGATCATTTTTTCAAGTCTGTAGGTTTAATTGCACCTCTTCTTTTACTGTCTGTACAATATTTCAGTGTATGCATGTTAGAATTTATTAGCTGAGCCCTACATATGGACAATTACAATGCCTTTTCCTTTTTGTTCTGTTCTTTTTGCTTTTACCAAAAAAAAAATGCTGCAATAAATACATCTGTACATGTATCTTACACCCTAGTGAAAGCAATTATGTAGAGCAAATTTTCATAAGAGAGATTGTTAGGTACAGAGTTATGCATTTTTCATTTTAATAGAGGATTTGGGAATAGTATACAAATATAACTTACTTTATGTTACATTGTAAAGCCAGGCTAATAACTTTCAATGTTGCAGAAATCCATTAAATGTATTTTTCCTATTTCTCCCTCATAAAATTGAAGGTGGACTAAAATCAAATGGGCTGAAAGCCTAAATTAGTATTAGTAACATCTTTGGGGGAGGACATTTGGTTGTATTTAAGAAATATAAACTGGTGATTCTCTCATTTAATTTGAGAAAAATAAAATTAATCCAGGGTAGAGATGACAGGCACTTAGCCACAAAGTTCAACATATGACAGATGGTGGGATGGAGGATGGAAGGGAGAGCAGGAGAGAGGGAGATGTGGGGAGAAAGAGAGAGAGAAGAGACAAAGAAGAGGGAAAGAGGGGAGGGGCGGGGAGGGCAGGGGAAGAGAGGGCAAGGGAGGGGAGGCAAGGGAAGGGAAGGGAAGGGAAGGGAGGAGAAAGGAAGGGAAGGGAAAGGAAGGGAAGGGAAGGGAAGGGATACATGACATGGAGAGAATTGGTTTGATTTAGAGTGATACAAGTGACCAGATGATCACTTTACATTGGGTGGTCAGGAAAGGATTTTTTCAGAACTGGCATTTGAGTTCAGCCTCAATTCAAGTCAAAATACTGCTGTTGAAAGATTATGGGGAAGGACACCCCAGAGAAAATCAGCAGCTAATGAAAAGACTCAAAGTTGTAAACCAAGTGAAGGGGTATAATCTATGAGATGTGCTGAAAGATGGATGTTGATAAATAGAGAAAAGTAAGAAATTAATGACAACTGTTGTATTTTTTGGTTGAGCAATTAGATGGAAGGTGGTGCCTTTTCCTAAGAAGGGAAAATAAAACAGGTCTGGCAAGGAGGAAGTCAAGAGTTCTAGTTTGGCCATATTAAGTTTGAGATTCATATTAAACATCCATGTGGAGATATCAAGAAAGTATCAAGAAGACATACACACATACTTGGGTATACAAGTCTAGAGTTCCACAGAGAGGTTAGGCTGGAGATGTTGGCTTGAGATGTGTCTGGATATGCTCAAGAGAATCTGTCCTTGGCCAAGACTCCAGATACTTCAGGAACCCCTTCTCATAAAGTTACTAAGTACCTCAAGTGAGAGAAAATTAAGTTTTTGTCCCCAAACTAGTTAGCCAGAATTCCTGATCTTCTTATACCAAAGTTTTTTTTAAAAAAAGGAGTAATATTTAATAGTTATGATATTGTGAGAAAAGACATTTTATTTACTGGTTCCAGTATTTGCATTTGCCCACTCTGTTCAGCACACAGATAACTCTTCTTAAGAGTGAGAACATAGCCCTTTCCATGCCCTGGATGAAGGGTCACATAAGTTTTATCTATCAAAGCCAAGATATATCTTTATATATTAACAAGTTAATGTCTAACTTACTTTTTACTTTCACAATGGTATAAATAACTACTCAACCACATTGTCATTTTTAGCTTCATATAGTTCATTGGAATTCTGCAAAGTACTCCAGCTTTGCTGAAGCTGCCTCACAGGCTGATGGTTTGGCACTTATTGGTGTTTTGATGAAGGTGAGTTATAGAGAGTTACAGAGCTCTGCTAAAACTATTTCTTACCAATCAGACCTCAAAATAGGATGAAATAAGACAAAAGAATATTTGAGTCCTTCTTTTTCTTTTTGGAAAGTTCCCCTTCTACTAATGGCTGACCATAGGTGAACGAACAGTTCCCTAGTGTATTTTAGTTTGTTTTCTCTTGGCTTTTCCCACTTGAAGAGAGAAATAAATTTCAGGTAGAGATGAAATGAGAAGGTGTTGAAGGTGTAGCTAATTTTTTTTTCAGCTCTTCCAAAGTCTCTTTCTTCTAAACTTCCTACCTCATAGAGTCAGGAGTTTATCAGTTTAATGTTTCATAAGAAAAATATATTGAGAGGATTTTTGTCCCATAAAGAAAGTTCAATTGATATTTAAAATGGGAGATTTGTTCACATCCTCTGTAGGAGAGTCCCTGAAAAGTTCTATAGGGAAGTTATTATTAAAGTGGGTATATTTGGGTGACTAACTTTTGGAATTATAGTGATTCTAGTTAACCTTTATTGAACACTAACAACATGACATTCATTGTACTAATTATAATTAATAGAACAAAAAGTAGGAGGTTTGTTTTTGTATTACAGTTTTGTTAAATTCCGATATTTTGACTTGCATATTTTTTCTTCAGTTACTGTTTTTAATTGAAAAAAATTAAATAAATAGGATTTGACTTGATAACAATTTTTATCTCACACTTTATTTTTTTTAATCTCCAGGTGGGTCAGGCCAACCCAAACCTGCAGAAAGTACTTGATGCCCTAAAAGCAGTTAAAACTAAGGTAAATAGACTAATTAAGTTAGTTTAAATCAGAGAACAAGAATCTGCAGAACTACAGAAGTCATTTAATTGCATATTTAATGTGAGGAGTAGGAAGGCCGAAGCACAAACTACCAATCTGAAAATCAAGGTACTACTTAGATGTTCCTTGCTTCTGAAAAGGTCTCTGACTCAGATATTTGTTTTATTTTAGTTTTGTTTTTCATAGTTATTGGTCATCTATTTTGGCAGGATGAAGCCTGTAGAAGAATGGGTTTCATAGTTATTCAAATTTGTTTAAAAACTATAACCAACTAAAATGTGAATTTTTTACATCATGGGGAAAGATATCTTTATTTTTATCAATACAAAAATACAGAAGTTAAGGGTATTGTTTTAAAATCCCTTTAATATGCAGTGTCTGATAACCATGATTCCCCAAGTCAGCTTAAAAAAAAAAAGAAAAAAAGATGGATTTTATGATATATTTAACCTTAGCTTTACTGTTTTAATAGCAAATAGTTAAATCATATGTCAGAGATATGTCATTTTCTTTCATTGTATTTTTATATAAAATAAATCTAGTTCATGTTGAGTCTAAAAAAATTAATCTTCAAATGGATATATTATAAAGTGGAAAGTCTGAAGATAAATAAGCACTCAACTCAGGAATATAAAAAATAATATATGAAAAGAAAATAGAAGGAAATAATTAATGAAGATGAAGCAAAACATTAATAAAATAAGAAAGAAAATGAATATATACAAGGTAAAATTTTATTACTAAAATGAAAAGCTGATTCTTTGGATAAAAACAACCAAAAAACACACTTTTGGCAAGTTTGATGATGGAAAAAAAGGTACACATACAAAAAATTTATTAGAATTAAGGGATTGGGTCATAATTAAAGATGTGGTAAAAAGTTTTAAAAGAGAAAAATTTGTACACTTGACCCTTGAACAACATGGGTTTGAACTGCACAGGTCCACTTATTCATGGATTTTTTTTTTGATAAATACATGCTATAGCACTACAAAATTGGCACTTAATTGAATCTGCTGATGCACAACCGTGGTTATGAGGGATGACCATAAAGTTATACGTGGATTTTTGACTGTGCAGGGGTTCAGCACTCCTGGTTCAGCACTTCTAACCCCCACATTGTTCAAGGGTAAGCTGTATAATACTATACCAGTAAATTTGAAAATTTAGATTAAAAGGATGAATTTCTAGGAAAATGCAGAGAAACTGACTCAAAATGTGAAAGCCTAAACAGATCAAGAATCTAAAAAGAAATTGAAAAAACAGTAAAAATCGTATCTAGTGAAAGAAAACTCTAGGCCCAGACCACTTTATGGGGAAGTGTTACACAACTTTTAAGAAACAATCATGCCACTGTTAACTAAACTGCTCAGATGAGAGGACAGAAAACTTTATTTTGATTTAATTAAATGAAACCTAATACCCAAACTGGGTAAGAACACCACAAAAAGGAAATCATAGGTTAATCGTTCTTAGGAATATAGCTAAAATAAATATTAAAATCAATTACAGCAAATCATATTCAACAGTATATTAAAAGAGTAATGTTTCCAAACTAGTAGACTTTATCCCCAGGATGCAAGGATAGTTTAATATTAGACTATCTTCCAATATAAGTCATTACAGTAACAAATTAAAGATGAAAAACCATATTACAAACTTGTTAGATGCTTGAAAAGCATTTGATAAAAATTCAATGCCAATTCCTGAAGATAAAAAAAAGAAAGAAAACTCTCTGAAAACTTATTGAGCTTAAGAAAGAATATCACATACCAACTTGGATCAAACATCAAACTTAGTAGTGAAATATTTGAAGCCTTTCAAATTCAATCAAGAAAAAGACCAGGGTGTCAACTGTGACCACCACAACTGACCATTACAATAAATGTCCTAATCAATGTAATAAAGAAAGGAAAGAAATAAGAGTACATTTTTGGATAAATATTAGGGAAACAAAGACAAATCTATCCTCAAGCGCAGAGGATATAATCATTGGCATCGACCTGGAAAATACAAATCAAACAGGTAAAAAACAGAATTAATACACAAGTTTAATAAAGTTGACTACATAAAATATTAGCATACAAATATCAATTCATTTTCTATACACCAATATAACCAATCAGAAAAGAAAATAGGAATAAATAGAATGAAGATAAAACATACCAATATACATGTCAATAAATATCTTTACCACTGGAACAGTATCTGGTATCATTCCTAGAGAAGCAATAAATGTTTTATACTGGAAATTAACTATCGTTTTAAAGAATACAGATAATAAAAACTTTTTGAATCTTTGCTTGTCTTCAACCAAATGAAGAAGGAGGCAGATTGCTCAGTCAAAATTCCAGTGTAGCATATTTTCAATCTTCTATTACTTTTATTGTTTATATCCACAAACACACCAGTCATGAAATACTATATAGTAGAAAAATTGATTAACTTCTTAGCTAAGATCTATCTACCAAATAATATAACATATATGTCATATATGTAATGATGCAACTAGTTTATATCATGATATAATAATATATTACTTTTCTTTTTCTTTCAGGGCAAAAAAGCCCCATTCACAAATTTTGACCCCTCTGTTCTCCTTCCTTCATCCCGGGATTACTGGACCTACCATGGCTCTCTGACTCATCCTCCTCTTCATGAGAGCATAATCTGGATCATCTTTAAGGGAAACATCAGTATTAGTTCAGAACAGGTAGAGTATCAAAGGTGAATGAGTGAGCATTAGAGGTGCAAAGCAGGAATACCATTTCAATTCATAGAATTATTGGGGGAAATTATTATTTCAATTAGATTTTGAAGAGTTCATTTTCCCTTCCAACTGAAAAAGGTTTATTTGTGACATAAGGTCTATTGAATAATCAAAAATAAAAGTGTATTTATAAACACTTTTTTTACTTTATGTAGAAAAAATATATGAGATTCAGAACTCTTGCTATTCTTTTTGCCTTAATAAGGAAAATTCCAACTTTGTTGAATATCTTCCTAAGAGTTTCAAAAACAAGAAAAAACTGGCACTAGAAGTACTATTAAGACTTTGGGGAATTGTGACTCTCAAGTGGCATATTTTGATAGCTGACATGGGTTTTTGTTCTTTTTTGAAACTTAAGCTCGTAAATATTCAACAAAATATCTCATTAATTATTGTTTATAATTATGAAAATAGTAACTACCAATGATTGAGCAACTACTTTTATTAGGTTACTTATGTACGTTTTGTCAGTCAATTCTCATAACAAGACTTTAGGGCAGGCGGTGTGACCTATTGGTAACTAACACTTCTTGAGCATATGCCATATGCCAAACACCATTCTAAGAACTTTACATGTATTGACCCATTTAGTCTTCACAACAATGCAATGAAATAGTACTATATGGAAACTGAGGCACCAAGCAGGTAAGTCTCTTACCCAAGAATGAGAAAGCTGGTATTCTAATCCAGTCAATCATCAATAATTTAAGCCAAATGCCTAGTGCAAAGAAATGTGAAGGAATTTTTGGCTTCCTCCCTTCGTATCTGTGAAACCACTGCAGCCTTCAACCTGATTTTCTAAATATCAGTGCATCAATTATACTAGAAGAAAAGTGTTCTGTGTAAATTTAATAGCTTTTGACTATTTAAATATTTTATCCTCCCTCCAAGCTGGCACAGTTCCTCAGTCTTCTATCAAATGTCGAAGGTGATAAAGAAGTCCCCATTAAGCACAACAACCGACCACCCCAGCCTCTGAAGGGCAGAACAGTGAAAGCTTCATTCTGATGGGCCCAAGAAGAAATTTATCCTCCCTCAAGAAGGGAGGCTCTGCTTCTGATGTAATCCAATAAAGCAAATTTTAAGAAACAAGTTTATTTTAATACTAGCAAGACAGCCTACTTTCAAATTTAATCTGCAGAACTAAAAAGCTTTAATTTTTATTCTTAATGCTTAACTCAAATAGTAATCTGTAAGTTTACAAAACTTGTGCTTAAATTCAAGTCTATTTTGTTGAATTCTTTATAACACAATTAATTTCTTAGTGATTTGTACTTAATTTCTTAGTTATTTGTATCTCTTTCCATTTTATTCATTTTAATTGAACTAATAAAATAATTGTATCCCTGTCTTCTTGTCTATTATGTACTCTATTTTTAAAAGGCATTAGGTTTCTACCTCATTTACATTCAAGAATTTTAAATGCTTTATTTGCAACATTATTTTGCCTCAAATGTAATAACCTAAGAGTAGCTTGAGATGAAATGTTGAGAATTCATTTGCTTACTCTTGAAGACAAAGACAGCTAGGATGACAATGGATTTAATATTATTATGCTGGGTCCATGTTGCTACCATTTGTATACTCTGTGATAAAAATGATATATTTCATACAGGAAATGATGCTTCTGGTTATTGCTTCCACTCCCCCCCCCCCAACATTAGCAAGTTCATTGTTTTTGTTGGGGTTTTTTCCATTATTATAACTAGTTAGCTAGCATGGAGAATCTGTACTTCAAATTTGGAAGAAAAGTTACCAGTGAATTATTTATAACAATGATAAAGGAATCATTTGGCTTAGAATCATATAGAAATATCACATATGCTTTTAGTCAGATGTGTACTTAACCTGAAGCCATTCTTTCTGAAGCCATATCTACATTCAGAATTCTGCAAATCTTGTGTCCATTGTTTAGTCTTGTGATTTACTTATTTTCTCTTCTCTGAGAAATCATATTAGAGACGAAAGAGCACATCCATTCCAATGTTCTAGTCTTGTCTAATGTCAGAGAATCAGTCAAAACCTCTCAATGACTGTAATCGTACATAGAAAGATAGACAAAGCAGATTCTTCATAGCTCTGAGGTAGCTTTTGTGTAAAGGCTGTGTTTATTTTGTACCTAAAAATCCTAGGAGACATCTTTTGATATTTTTATTTGGAGCCCAGAATTTAAGTGAATCTTCTTTAATAAAAATGTAATGGACCCAAGTAACACTTCATTTAGCTCAACCCCCATAATCTGTCTATAAAAATAAAATACTTTCTTTGCAAAAGTAATTTGACTGTGCATATTAATATATATTTACCAGATATTGAGAAAGCATGAAATGGTTACACCTGTCCTATGACCATCTTATTTCACTTAAGTTACCTTGAAAGGATTTTAATCTAAATTTATCAGTGGTCATCATGAAGGTCAAAAGAGGAGTATGAGTTTAATTTAAGAAATATATTTGCAAAAGATGCTCTTGACCTACAATGTTTGAAAGTGTTTTCTGAAAAGAAATTGCGTGGAACACACAGGAATATGGCTTCTGTAGCTGGAGTGTGATCACTGCAGGGGGACCGTCAAGATGGCGGAAGAGTAAGACATGGAGATCACCTTCCTCCCAGAAAATACATCAGAAATACATCTACATGAGGAACAACTCCTAAAGAACACCCACTGAACGCTGGCAGAAGACCTCAGACCTCCTAAAAGGCAAGAAACTCCCCACGTACCTGGGTAGGGCAAAAGAAAAACAGAAAAAAACAGAGACAAAAGGATAGGGACGGGACCTGCACCAGTGGGAGGGAGCTGTGAAGGAGGAAAGGTTTCCACACACTAGGAAGCCCCTTCGCGGGCGGAGACTGCGGGTGGCGGAGGGGGAAAGCTTCGGAGCCGCGGGGGAGAGCACAGCAACAGGGGTGGGGAGGGCAAAGGGGAGAGATTCCCGCACAGAGGGTCGGTGCCGACTGGCACTCACCAGCCCGAGAGGCTTATCTGCTCACACACCGGGGCGGGCGGGGGCTGGGAGCTGAGGCTCGGGCTTCAGAGGTCGGATTCCAGGGAGAAGACTGGGGTTGGCTACATGAACACAGTCTGAAGGGGGCTAGTGCACCACAGATAGCCAGGAGAGAGACTGGGAAAAAGTCTGGACCTGCCTACGAGGTGGAGACCATTGTTTCGGGGTGCGTGAGGAGAGGGGATTCAGAGCACCACCTAAACGAGCTCCAGAGACGGGCGCGATCCGCAGCTATCAGCGCGGACACCATAGATGGGCATGAAAAGCTAAGGCTGCTGCTGCAGCCACCAAGAAGCCTGTGTGCAAGCACAGGACACTATCCATGCCTCCCCTCCCGGGACCCTGTGCAGCCTGCCACTGCCAGAGTCCCGTGATCCAGGAAAACTTCCCCGGGAGAACACACAGTGCACAGCAGGTTGGTGCAACTCACGCTGGCCTCTGCCGGTGCAGGATCTCCCCGCATTCCGTACCCCTCCCTCCACGAGGCCTGAGTGAGCCACAGCCCCCTAATCAGCTGCTCCATTAACCCCATCCTGTCTGAGCAAAGAACAGACGCCCTCAGGCGACCTACACACAGATGTGGGGCCAAATCCAAAGCTGAACCGCAGGAGCTGTGCAAACAAAGAAGAGAAAGGGAAATCTCTCCCAGCAGCCTCAAGAGCAGCAGATTAAATCTCCACAATCAACTTGATGTGCCCTGCATCTTTGGAATACCTGAAGAGACAACGAATAAGCCCAAAATTGAGCTTGGTGGACGTTGGGAGAAATGATAGATAGATAGATAGATAGATAGATAGATAGATAGATAGATAGATAGATAGATATATTTCCGTTTTCTCTTTTTCTGTGTGGCTGACAGGGTCTTGGTGCTATGGCCTGGTGTCAGGCCTGTGCCTCTAAGGTGGGACAGCTGAGATCAGGACATTGGTCCACCAGAGACCTCCTGGCTCCATGTAATATCAAATGGCAGAAGCCCTCCCAGAGATCTCCATCTCAACTCTAAGACCCACCTCCACTCAACAACCAGCAACATACAGTGCTGGATACCCTAGGCCAAACAACTAGGAAAACAGGAACAAAACCTCGCCCACTAGCAGAGAGGCTGCCGAAAATCATAACAAGTTCACAGACATCCAAAACACACCACCGGACATGGTCCTGGCCACCAGAAAGACAAGACCCAGCCTCATCCACCAGAACACAGGCACTAGTCTCCTCCAACAGGAAGCCCACACAACCCACTGAACCAACTTTACCCACTGGGGGCAGACACCAAAAACAACGGGAACTACAAACCAGCAGCCTGCAAAAAGGAGACCCCAAACACAGTAAGTTAAGCAAAGTAAGAAGACAAAGAAACACACAGCAGATGAAGGAGCAAGGTAAAAACCCACCAGACCTAACAAATGAAGAGAAAATTGGCAGTCTACCTGAAAAAGAATTGAGAGTAATGATAGTAAACATAATCTAAAATCTTGGAAATACAATGGAGAAAATACAAGAAACATTTAACAAGGAGCTAGAAGAACTAAATAGCAAACAAACAATGATGAACAACACATTAAATGAAATTTAAAAATCTCTAGAAGGGATCAATAGCAGATTAACTGAGGCAGAAGAACAGATAAGTGACTAGAAGATAAAATAGTACAAATAACTACTGCAGAGCAGAATAAAGAAAAAAGAATAAAAAGAATTGAAGACAGTCTCAGAGACCTCTGGGACAACATTAAATGCACCAGGATTCAAATTACAGGGGTCTCAGAAGAAGAAGAGGAAAATAAAGGGACTGAGAAAATATTTGAAGAGATTATAGTTGAAAACTTCCCTAATGTGGGAAAGAAAATAGTTAATCAAGTCCAGGAAGTGCAGAGAGTCCCATACAAGATAAATCCAAGGAGAAACACTCCAAGACACATATTAATCAAACTATCAAAAATTAAACACAAAGAAAAAATATTAAAAGCAGCAAGGGAATAACAACAAATAGCAGGCAAGGGAATCCTCATAAGGTTAACAGCAGATTTCTCAGCAGAAACTCGGCAAGCCAGAAGGGAGTGGCAGGACATATTTAAAGTGATGAAAGGGAAAAATCTACAATGAAGATTACTCTACCTAGCAAGGATCTCATTCAGATTCGAAGGAGAAATTAAAACCTTTACAGACAAGCAAAAACTAAGAGAATTCAGCACCACAAAACCAGCTTTACAACAAATGCTAAAGGAAATTCTCTAGGCAGGAAACAGAAGAGAAGGAAAAGACCTACAATAACAAACCCAAAACAATTAAGGAAATGGTAATAGGAACATACATATCGATAATTACCTTAAATGTAAATGGATTAAATGCTCCAACCAAAAGACATAGACTGGCTGAATGGATACAAAAACAAAACCCGTATATATGCTGTCTACAAGAGACCCACTTCAGACCAAGGGACACATACAGACTGAAAGTGAAGGGATAGAAAAAGATATTCCATGCAAATGGAAATCAAAAGAAATCTGGAGTAGCACTACTCATATCAGACAAAATAGACTTTAAAATAAAGACTATTACAAGAGACAAAGAAGGACACTACATAATGATCAAGGGGTCAAAGGAGAAGATATAACAATTGTAAAAATTTATGCAACCAACATAGGAGCATCTCAGTATATAAGGCAAATGCTAAAGGTCATAAAAGGGGAAATCGACAGTAACACATTCATAGTAGGGGACTTCAACACCCCACTTTCACCAATGGACAGATGATCCATAATGAAAATAAATAAGGAAGCACAAGCTTTAAATGATACATTAAACAACATGGACTTAATTGATATTTATAGGACATTCCATTCAAAACCAACAGAACACACTTTCTTCTCAAGTGTTATGGAATATTCTCCAAGATAGATCATATCTTGGGTTACAAATCAACCCTTGGTAATTTTAAGAGAATTGAAATTGTATCAAGTATTTTTTCCAACCACAATGTTATGAGCTAAGATATCAATTATAGGAAACAATCTGTAAAAAATACAAACACATGGAGGCTAAAAAATACACCACTTAATAACCAAGAGATAACTGAAAAATCAAAGAGGAAATCAAAAAATACCTAGAAACAAATGACAATGAATACACGACAACTCAAAACCTATGGGATGCAGCAAAAGCAGTTCTAAGAGGGAAGTTTATGGCAATACAATCCCACCTCAAGAAACAAGAAACATCTCAAATAAACAACATAACCTTACACCTAAAGTAATTAGAGAAAGAAGAACAAAAATACCCCAAAGTTAGCAGAAGGAAAGAAATCATAAAGATTAGAACAGAAATAAATGAAAAAGAAATGAAGGAAACAATAACAAAGATCAATAAAACTAAAAGCTGGTTCATTGAGAAGATAAACAAAATTGATAAACCATTAGCCAGGCTCATCAAGAAAAAAAGGCAGAAGACTCAAATCAACAAAATTAGAAATGAAAAAGGAGAAGTAACGACTGACGCTGAAGAAATACAAGGCATCATGAGAGATTACTACAAGCAACTATATGCCATTAAAATGGACAACCTGGAAGAAATGGACAAATTCTTAGAAAAACACAACCTTTCGAGACTGAACCAAGAAGAAATAGAAAATAAAAACAGACCAATCACAAGAACTGAAACTGAGACTGTGATTAAAAATATTCCAACAAGGTCTTCCCTGGTGGCGCAGTGGTTTAGAGTCCGCCTGCCGATGCAGGGGACACGGGTTCATGCCCCGGTCCAGGAAGATCCCACATGCCGCAGAGCAGCTGGGCCCATGAGCCATGGCCACTAAGCCTGAGCGTCCGGAGCCTGTGCTCCGCAATGGGAGAGGCCACAACAGTGAGAGGCCCGCGTACCGCAAAAAAAAATATATATATATATTCCAACAAAAAAATGACCAGGTCCAGATAGCTTCACAGGCGAGTTCTATCAAACATTTAGAGAAGAGCTAACACCTATCCTTCTCAAACTCTTCAAAAATATAGCAAATGGAGGAACAATCCCAAATTCATTCTACGAGTCCACCATCACCCTGAAACCAACATCAGACAAAGATGTCACAAAGAAAGAAAACTACAGGCCAATATCACTGATGAACATAGATGCAAAAATCCTCAACAAAATACTAACAAAGGGAATCCAACAGCTCATTAAAAGTATCATACACCATGATCGAGTGGGGTTCATTCCAGGAATGCAAGGATTCTTCAAAATATGCAAAGCAATCAATGTGATACACCATATTACTAAATTGAAGGAGAAAAGCCATATTATCCGCTCAACAGAAACAGAAAAAGCTTTTGACAAATTCAGCACCCTTTCTTGATAAAAAACCTCCAGAAAGTAGGAATAGAGGGAACTTACTTCAATATAATAAAGGCCGTATATAACAAACCCACAGCCAATGTCGTTCTCAATGGTGAAAAACTGAAACCATTTCTTCTAAGATCAGGAACAAGACAAGGTTGCCCACTCTCACCACTATTATTCTACATAGTTTGGGAAGTTTTAGCTACAGCAATCAGAGAAGAAAAAGAAATAAAAAGAATCCAAGTTGGAAAAGAAGAAGTAAAGCTGTCACTGTTTGCAGATGACATGATGATATACATGGAGAATCCTAAAGATGCTACCAGAAAACTACTAGAGCTAATCAATGAATTTGGTAAAGTAGCAGGATACAAAATTAATGCACAGAAATCTCTTGCATTCCTATACACTAATGATAAAAATCTGAAAGAGAAATTAAGGAAACACTCCCATTTATCACTGCAACAGAAAGAATAAAATACCTAGGAATAAACCTACCTAAGGAGAAAAAGGACCTGTATGCACAAAACTGTAAGACACTGATGAACGAAATTAAAGATGATATAAACAGATGGAGAGATATACCATGTTCTTGGATTGGAAGAATCAACATTGTGAAAATGACTCTACTACTCAAAGCAATCTACAGATTCAATGCAATCCCTATCAAACTACCAATGGCATTTTTCACAGAACTAGAACAAAAAATTTCACAATATGTATGGAAGCACAAAAAACCCCGAAACACCAAAGCAATCCCGAGAAAGAAAAATGGAGCTGGAGGAATCAGACTCCCTGACTTCATACTATACTACAAAGCTACAGTAATCAAGACAGTATGGTACTGGCACAAAAACCGAAATATAGATCAATGGAACAGGGTAGAAAGCCCAAAGATAAACCCATGCACATATGGTCATCTTATCTTTGATAAAGGAGGCAAGAGCATACAATGTAGGAAAGACTGCCTCTTTAATAAGTGGTGCTGGGAAAACTGGACAGGTACATGTAAAAGAATGAAATTAGAAAACTCCCTAACACCATACAGAAAAATAACCTCAAAATGGATTAAAGACCTAAATGTAAGGCCAGACACTATCAAACTCTTAGAGGAAAACATAGGCAGAACACTCTATGACAAAAATCACAGCAAGATCCTTTGTGCCACACCTCCTACAGAAATGGAAATAAAAGCAAAAATAAACAAATGGGACCTAATGAAATTTAAAAGCTCTTGCACAGCAAAGAAAACCATAAACAAGATGAAATGACAACCCTCAGAATGGGAGAAAATATTTGCAAATGAAGCAACTGACAAAGGGTTAATCTCCAAAATTTACAAGCAGCTCATGTAGCCCAATATCGAAAAAAGAAACAACGCAATCCAAAAATGGGCAGAAGACCTAAACAGATATTTCTCCAAAAAAGCTATACAGATTGGCGACAAACACATGAAAGATGCTCATAATCATTAGGGAAATGCAAATCAAAACTACAATGAGGTATCACCTTACACCAGTCAGAATGGCCATCATCAAAATATCTTCAAACGATAAATGCTGGAGAGGGTATGGAGAAAAGGGAACCCTCTTGCACTGTTGGTGAGAATGCAAATTGATACAGCCACTATGGAGAACAGTATGGATGTTCCTTAAAAATCTAAAAATAGAACTACCATACGAACCATCAATCCCACTCCTGGGCATATACCCTGATAAAACCATAATTCAAAAAGAGTCATGTAACAAAATGTTCATTGCAGCTCTATTTACAATAGCCAGGACATGGAAGCAACCTAAGTGTCCATTGACAGATGAATGGATAAAGAAGATGTGGCACATGTATACAATGGAAAGTTACTCAGCCATAAAAAGAAGCGAAATTGAGTTATTTTTAGTGAGGTGGATAGACTTAGAGTCTGTCATACAGAGTGAAGTAAGTCAGAAAGAGAAAAACAAATACCGTATGCTAACATATATATATATATATATATATATATATATATATATATATATATATATATATACAATCTAAGAAAAAAAAGAAAAAAGTTCTGAAGAATCTATGGGCAGGAGAGGAATAAAGACACAGACGTAGAGAACAGACTTGAGGACACAGGGAGGGGGAAGGGTAAGCTGGGTGAAGTTGGAGAGTGGCATGGACTTATATATGCTACCAAATGTAAAATAGATAGCTAGTGGGAAGCAGGCACATAGCACAGGGAGATCAGTTCATGCTTTGTGACCACCTAGAGGGGTGGGATAGGGAGGGTAAGAGGGAGATGCAAGAGGGAGGAGATATGAGGATACATGTATATGTATAGCTGATTCACTTGGTTATAAATCATAAACTAACACCATTTTAAAACAATTATACTCCAATAAAGATGTAAAAAAATTAAAAATAAAAAAAATTTTAAAAACAAAATGAAGAAATTGTGCGATTTAAACATAAATATCATGACAAGGACCTGAAAAATATTTGACTTGATGACCAATATTCTTTAAGAGGGTTAAAATGGATTCCAGGATTTAAATATAAATCTGTAAGTCTTATTATGAAATGGGCAAAGAAGTGACAGAACTTATATGATGGCCATCAAATTTTATCCCTAAGCTAAATGCCAACTGGGAAGCATGTTTCCCCTTACTTGCTTCTGCCAAAATTTCACATATTTGGCAGAACAGACAAGGTGCATTATGGGAGCTTTCCACTCTTCTCTGAAGTAGCCGATAAAAGCAGCTGTTGAAAGGAGGTATGTGGACAGGAACTGGATCATCTGAGAATGCAACTCATATGTTTCTGTGACTCACCCTCCTGCTGTGAGCCCTCTTCCCTTGCCAACTTAGGTGGAGACTTCGAACATCCAGCAAGGATTCTCTATCTCTTCCATGACTTTCTTTATGCCAAATCTATTGGGCTTCTAATCATCCTGAATGACAATGCCAACTGATGGGGCTCAGCAGTAGGCTCAAGAGTAGAAGGATTCTCCTACTCCCTGCTGTTTTTTGTCTTATTTACCACCTCCCTCTTCATAAATATCATGCTGAACATTAATGAAACCTTTTAGCTAATTTGTGAGTCCAGACAGCTCAAGATATTGTCTAAATTATTCATTTTGATAAGCTTTAGCAAAATAACTCTAAAAACATTAAATTCATCAGAGGGAATTAGGGCGAAGGAAAGGAAGGGAGAGAAATGTTGAAAGAATTAATTTCCTGACAGAACTCCAAAGAGAAAATTTTATTTTATTATAATCCTGATTATTCTATTATCAGTGGTTCTTCACCATTTTGTGACCACAAATTCCTATAAATATGTGATTAAAGCTATGAATCTTCTCCCTACCTCCTCCCAAAATGTAAATAATTATATGTAGCTTAAATTTTACACTGAGTTTTACAATATGTAGGGACTCATTCCTTTCCTTCCTTCCTCATAACAAAGTCAGTCCTGGACCCCAGGATAAGATCCTGACTCTAAACTATAAAAACTGAGCTACAATGGACTCCATGTCTCTCTTGATCTCGCTTCTAACTTAACATTTATTTTTGCTTTTCTACCTCATTCTTTACAGCAGATCCCTAGAGATGGAATGACAGTATATTTCCACTATAGCTCATGAATTATTTTTTGTTGTTTTTCTATTTTCCAAATATTATTTTGAGTTGGTATGAGGTCCCACTGTCAAACAGATATAAAAAGATAAAAAAAGAAAGATAATCCAAACCTTAGTGAATTGGTTCATTTATTAGTGGGTAGACAACGAGTTACAAATGAGAGTAAAAAGGCTTAGAAGAAAAGTTGCTTGGGGAAGATATCAGATAATACTGGGCCCAAATCACTCTGAAAGTCATCAACACACTTTGTATCTAAGACCATGAAAGCATAAAGAAATACTTATTTCAGCATTATCTTCATGATTATCTATAAATACCAAATACTTATTTACCCACTGTTCTCTTTGAGACACTGTACTAGGATTCCCTTATTACTCTTATTAGATTTGGCTATTTTAAATCTCACTAGATAGACAAAGAGACAGATAGACAAATAAGCATATATAAAAATGAATAGATAATTGCATTTATTCCAGGACTTCTCTATTTGACAAAATAGAGCAGTCCTAGAATAATAGTGGTTATTTAACCTACTGCAAGAAGATAGTGGATTTTATATTCCTAAGCTTATATGGACACATTTATAAAGCTAAGGGGAAAATGCATGAAATAAAAAGATATTAATAGAAATGTAACATGCTTGAAAGAATTTAGGAGAAAGTGCCTCAAGCACTCCTGCTTACAGATCTCACTTTCAATAGAGAAGCAACTCCTAGGAGTAACCTAGAGTCTTAAAGAAATGTGCATACCCTCATCTTGTATCTTTAGTATCTTTATCCTAAAAGTAAATGGATGGACAAAGGGTAATGTTTAAAGGCATTAGAATGCTCAGAGGACAAGTGCACTTACTAAAGGTTTCTCAGAATGGCATCTGGACTAATCCCTTTACTATGAGAAGGTAGAAACAGCAATTATGTCAGAAAGGAATAGAGTTTAAGTGGCCTTATTTTTTTTTTCCCTCAAAGACTAGAGAATATAACTTCCTCAAATCATCAACAAGTATTTTAACACCCTTTAGAAACAGATACATGCCAAGCTATTTGGATATGTTATTTTCCATCATGTTATTAAACCACCTAAACTACCAGCAAAAACAAACAAGCATACCATGCAGGAATAATGCTTTGTTACTCAGAGAAATAATAGACACTTATCTCACTCATACACCAAAATAAATCTGAGATGGGTTAGACTTTTCAATGAAATAATGTACTATAAAAATAAGTAAATATTTAAATATACGGTTGGAGAAGAACATTTTCTTAAAAAAAATGCACACCGAATGCACAGATCAAGAAATAACAGAATAATTGATTGAACTATGAAAAATGTAAATATGTAGGTCAAGCAACAATAATAAAAAAAATTTAATGAAAACGAAAGTGATAACTGGGGAAAAGTTTTCAATATAAATGACATCCACAGATATAAGGGCTCTGCTATAGAAAAAGCTTTCACTAGTTATTAACATAAAAATTGAATTCCCAAGAGAAAATAGTAAGAAGATATGAACAGTCAACTCTGTAAAAAAGAAAGACAGATGATTGACAAATATATGAAAAAATGCTTAATCTTAATAATCAAAGAAGTATAACTTTAAACAATGTTCTCTGAGTCTTTGCATATAATATTGGTAAATAATTTTAAAATAATACACAGTGTTGTCAGTGAAGTAAAGAAATAAAAACTCATACATTGCTGGAAAGAGCGTAAAATATCAATAGTACAGTCTGCTCATGAATAAAGCAAAAGTTGTGTTCCAGAAGAAATTTTATTATCAAAAATTAAGTAAGTAAACTGTAAGTTCAATGTAGGAAAGGAAATTTAAATTGAAGAATTTTAGACTTACTACAATGTGATTACCTTATCTATTACCCTGGTTCAAAGGCTATATAAATTCTATTTATTTACATTTATGATCTCTAAATTTATATTTTCATCTGAGATCAAGATTTAAATTCTCTCATCCAATTGACTGTTTGATGTCGCCACTTCGTTGTCACAAGTACATCTCAACCTATTCAAAACACAACTCTTGGAACCCACCCAGACCTGGTGCCTACCAGCCCCAATGGGAATAGAGGTGACAGGGCAGGATGGTTTGCTCAGAGCCCAGGGAGAAATTGCAGGGTGGAAAGAGGTAAAATATGACCCTGACTAACTGATGCCACCATTGAGCTTGAAGTGATTCCTTTGGTTCTAACTTTTCAAATATAACCTTCCCTTTATTGCTATAACCCTCTTTGTCTATTCTAAAAAACTAATAAACAGAAACGTCAATAAAAGAGTCAGGAGACCAGAAGAGAGAACTCTCATGCCCTATGACAATAGCAGAGCCCAACAAGAAGAAGCCCCAATGACTTACCTTCCCTGGCAAGGACTCTGTCAATGAAAAGCCAGGGATTTTCTTTACTGTAGCCTCCCAACTTCCTTTTGCCCCACTATAAAAGCCTTCTCCTTCATTTGCCATGCAGCGACTTGAAGGTAGCTCACCACAGCTGAAGACCCCGAATTGCAATCCTCTGCTGATCTTGAGTAAATCTGTTTTTCACCCCTGGGGAAATAACTGGCAGACTATTTGGTTTAGGTCAACATTTTGATGGCCCATTCAGGGACCAGAAAAGACCCGCATAGGCTCTGGGGCTGGTGAACACACAGATGGGATACCCACGATTGAGCCCATTGAGCTCACTGCTTTTCTCACTGACCCTGGAGCTTGAAGGTTTGCTTCTCTCCTGGATCCAAGCTTATGCCATTCTTGTATTTGAAGCTCTCCAGGCTTTATCCAGGATCTGTTTTAAGGTTTCATCTTTCCAGTCAAGGCCTTGTTCTATGTGTGACTACTCATTCGGCACTTTGGTCTGATTTTGAGATAAGACTGTTTCAACGGAAACTGTACTACTTAAGCCTTCAGCCCACTCCTTTGAAATAGGGGCTATTCTATGGGAACTGGCTGAAAATCCTTTGGCCTGGCTCCTACGGGATCAAGCTGTTCCCTTAGAACCGGCTGGTATTAGGTCTGCAGATTGTTTGAATTGCAAGCTGTTTCAATTGTTTGAGCTATATGCTGTCTGTGCTGTTGAAGGTTTTGAAAATACTTATTTTCCTTGAACAACAACAACAAAAAAACCTCTGAGATATGGAATCCCAGTTATCTAAATATTTCAAGGGCACACCCCCTACAGAAATTCCAGCTGACTTTTATGTTTGAAAAGTGATGTCCTTCCTCATGTGCATTTCTAGATAAATGGAACTACCTGACCAAAAGTAATTTAGAATACCTGTGGTCATTATGGGGAATTTTTGAAATCCCCAACTTAAATTTCTTAAAACTGAATTGCACTAAAATAGTGTTAAAGTTGAACAGAATGCTTATTTTGATTGGTATTTGGAGGCGTCCAAACATTATCAGAAGCCTAAATTTGCCTCTCTGCAAAATAAGATTTTAAGAATAACTGAGGCAGGCACTGTCCTCCAGCACCAGTGGTGAGCACTGAGCCAGAGCAGGAGGTGGCGCTGCTGCAGCACCACGGGGAGGGCTGCGCTGCTCACCTTCTGCAGCTGTGTCTGCGCCAGCTCCTTCACCATCACTGGGGCACCATACAGCTCTAGTCTGGGATGGAAGCTGTGGCTGTTGCGTGTGGCCAGATCTGCATCCCGCCTCAGCACCCAGAGGACATGCAGGAGAGAGAATGAGCCAGAGGGACACGCTGGTGCATCAGTTTGCCAGAGGATTTTTTCCCATTATAGTTTATTACAAGATTTTGAATATAACTCCGAGGCACCTCACAAGTTCGGCTCTGTTGGAAGGTCATCTGCCCACCGTTCCCTCAGTGAGAGCTGTTCCAAGGCTGCTGCCTTGAGAGAATAAGATGTTGAGACCGACTGAATACGTGACTGAACCCAGGCAATTGTATAGTGCAGGCACCAGTCCCTCCCACCAGAAAGCCTACACAATCCCCTGGACCAAACTCACCCACCAGGAGGCAGACAACAGAAGCAAGAGGAACTACGACTCTGCAGCCTGTAGAAAGGAGACCACAAACACAGTAACGTAGACAAAATGAGAGGAGAGAGAAATAGGTTGCAGATGAAGGAGCAAGGTAAAAACGCACAGGATCAAATAAATGAAGAGGAAATAGGCAATCTACCTGAAAAACAATTCAGAGTAATGATAGTAAAGATGATCCAAGATCTCAGAAATAGAATGGAGGCATGGATCAAAAAGATACAAGAAATGTTTAACAAGTACCTAGAAGAACTAAAGAACAAACAATCGGTAATGAACAACACAATAACTGAAATGAAAAATACACTAGAAGGAATCAACAGCAGAATAACTGAGGCAGAAGAACAGATAAGTGAGCTGGAAGATAGAATGGTGGAAATAACTGCTGCACAGCAGAATAAAGAAAAAAGAATGAAAAGAAATGAGGACAGTCTCAGAGACCTCTGGGACAACAATTAAATGCACCAACATTTGAATTATACACAACCCAGAAGAAGAGAAGGAGAAAGCATTTCAGAAAATATTTGAAGAGTTAATAGTTGAAAGCTTCCCTAACATGGGAAAGGAAATAATCAACCAAGTCCAGGAAGCATAGAGAGTCATATATAGGATAAACTGAAGGAGAAACATGCCAAGACACATATTAATCAAACTAACAAAAATTAAAGACAAAATATTAAAAGCAGCAAAGGAAAAGCAAGAAATAACACACAGGAGAATCCCCATAAGGTTAACAGTTGATCTTTCCGCAGAAACTCTGCAAGCCAGAAGGGAGCGGCAGGACATATTTAAAGTGATGAAAGGGAAAAACCTACAATGAAGATTACTCTACCTAGCAAGGATCTCATTCAGAGTCAAAGGAGAAATTAAAACCTTTACAGACAGGCAAAAATTAAGAGAATTCAGCACCACCAAACCAGCTTTACAACAAATGCTAAAGGAACTACTCTAGGCGGGAAACACAAGAGAAGAAAAAGACCTACAAAAACAAACCCCAAACAATTAACAAAATGGTAATAGGGACATACATATTGACAATTACCTTAAATGTAAATGGATTAAATGTTCCAACCAAAAGACACAGACCGGCTGAATGGACACAAAAACAAGATCTGTATATATGCTGTCTACAAGAGACCTGCTTCATACAGAGGGACACATACAGACTGAAACCGAGGGGATGCAAAAAGATAATCCATGCAAATGGATATCAGAAGAAAGCTGGAGTAACAATATTCATATCAGACAAAATAGACTTTAAAATAGAGACTATTACAAGAGACAAGGAAGGACACTACATAATGATCAAGGGATCAATCCAAGAAGAAGACATAACAATTGTAAATATTTATGCACCCAACATAGGAGCTCCTCAATACGTAAGGTAAATGCTGACAGCCATAAATGGGGAAAGCGAGAGTAACACAATAATACTGGGGGACTTTAACACTCCACTTATACCAATGGATAGCTCATCCAGACAGATAATTAATAAAGAAACACAAGACGTAAATGACACATTAGACCAGATAGACTTAACTGACATTTATAGGACATTCCATCTGAAAGCAGCAGAATAAACTTTCTTCTCAAGTGCACATGGAACATCTCTAGGATAGATCACATCTTGGCTCACAAATTGAGCCTCGGTAAATTTAAGAAAATTGAGATTGTATCAAACATCTTTTCTGACCACAACACTATGAGATTAGAAATCAATTACAGGGAAAAAACTAAAAATCACAAACACATGGAGGCTAAACAATATGCTACTAAATAACCAAGAGACTACTAAAGAAATCAAGGTAGAAATCAAAAAATACGTAGAAACAAATGACAACAAAAACACGATAACCCAAAACCTATGGTATGTAGCAAAAGTGGTTCTAAGAGGGAAGTTTATAGCAATAAAATCCCACCTCGAGAAACAAGGAAAATCTCAAATAAACAACGTAAACATACACCTAAAGTTACTATAGAAAAAAGAAAAAGCAAAACCTAAAGTCTGTAGAAAGAAAGAAATCATAAAGATCAGATCAGAAATAAATGAAAAAGAAATGAAGGAAATAATAGCAAAGATCAATAAAACTAAAAGCTGGCTCTTTGACAAGATAAACAAAACTGATGAACTTTTAGCTAGACTCATCAAGAAAAAAAAGGAGAGGACTCAAATAAATAAAATTAGAAATGAAAAAGGATGTTACAACTGACACTGCAGAAATACAAAGGATCATAAGAGACTGCTACAAGCAACTGTATGCCAATAAAATGGACAACCTGGAAGAAATGGACAAATTCTTAGAAAAGTACAACCTTCTAAGACTGAACCAGGAAGAAATCGAAAATATGAACAGACCAATCACAAGTAATGGAATTGAAACTGCGATTAAAAATCTTCCAACAAACAGAGGTCCAGGACCAGATAGCTTCACAGGTGAATTCTATCAAACATTTAGAGAAAAGCTAACAAATATCCTTCTCAAACTCTTCCAAAAACTTGTGGAGGCTGAAACACTCCCAAGCTCATTCTACAAGGTCACCATCACCCTGATACCAAAACCAGATAAAGATACTACAAAAAAAAAAAAAAAGAATTTTACAGACCAATGTCACTGCTGAACATAAATGCAAAAATCCTCAACAAAATACTAGCAAACCAAATCCAACAACACATTAAAAGGATCATACACCATGATGAAGTGGGATTTATCCCAGGGATGCAAGTATTCTTCAACATACACAAATCAATCAATGTAATACACCATATTAACAAATTGAAGAATAAAAACCATATGATCATCTTAATAGATGCATTAAAAGCTTTTGACAAAATTCAACACCATTTATGATAAAAATTCTCCAGAAAGTGGGCAAAGAGAGAACTTATCTCAATAAAATAAAGGCCATATATGACAAACCCACAGCAAACATCATTCTCAGTGTTGAAAAATGAAAGCATTTCCTCTAAGATGAGGATAAAGACAAGGGTGTCCACTCTCGCCACTATTATTCAACATAGTTTTGGAAGCCCTAGCCATGGCAATCGGAGAAGAAAAGAAATAAAAGGAATCCAAATTGGAAAAGAAAAAGTAAAACTGTCGCTGTTTGCAGATGACATGATACTATACATAAAAAATCCTAAAGATGCCACCAGAAAAGTAATAGAGCTAATCAGTGAATTTAGTAAAGTTGCAGGACACAAAATTAATACACAGAAATCTCCTGCATTCCTATACACTAACAATGAGACATCAGAAAGAGAGATTAAGAAAACAATCCCATTTACCATTGCATCAAAGAGAATAAAATACATAGGAATAAACCTACAAAAGGAGGCAAAAGACCTGTATGCAGAAAAGTATAAGATACTGATGAAAGAAATCAAAGATGACACACACAGGTGGAGAGATATACCATGTTCTTGGATTGGAAGAATCAATATTGTCAAAATGATTATACTACCCAAAGCAATCTACAGATTCAATGCAATCCCCATCAAACTACCAATTACATTTTTCACAGAATTAGAAAAAAATATTTTACAATTTCTATGGAAACACAAAAGACCCCGAATAGCCAAAGCAAACTTGAGAAAGAAAAATGGAGCTGGAGGAATCAGGCTCCCTGACTTCAGACTATACTGCAAAGCTACAGTAATCAAAACAGTATGTTGCTGGCACAAAAACAGAAAATAGAAAGCCCAGAGATAAATCCTCACACCTATGGTCACCTAATCTATGACAAAGGAGGCAAGAATATACAATGGAGAAAAAACAGCCTCTTCAATAACTGGTGCTGGAAAAACTGGACAGCTCTAACTCTCTAACACCATACACAGAGATAAACTCAAAATGGGTTAGAGAACTAAATGTAAGACCAGACACTATAAAACTCTTAGAGGAAAACATAGGCAGAACACTCTTTGACATAAATTGCAGCAAGATCTTTTTTGACCCACTTCCTAGAGTAATGAAAATAAAAACAAAACTAAACAAATGGGATCTAATTAAACTTAAAAGCTTTTGCACAGCAAAGGAAACCATAAACAATGCAAAAGGACAACACTCAGAATGGGAGAAAATATTTGCACACAGCAACTGACAAGTGATTAATCTCCAAAATATACAAACAACTCATGCAGCTATATATCAAAAAACCAGAAACCCAATCAAAAAATGGGAGAAGACCTAAATAGACTTTTCTCCAAAGAAGACATACAGATGGCCAACAAACACATGAAAAGATGCTCAACATCACTAATTATTAGAGAAATGCAAATCAAAACTACAATGAGGTATCACCTCACACTGTTTAGAATGACCATCATCAAAAGATCTACAAACAATAAATGCATGGACATATATACACTACCAAATGTAAAATAGGTAGCTAGTGGGAAGCAGCCACATAGCACAGGGAGATCAGCTCGGTGCTTTGTGACCACCTAGAGGGGTGGGATAGGGACGGTGGGAGGGAGACTCAAGAGGGAGGGGATATGGGGATATATGTATACGTATAGCTGATTTACTTTGTTATAAAGCAGAAACTAACACACCATTGTAAAGCAATTATACACCAATAACAATGTTTAAAATAAATAAATAAAATTTTTTAAAAAACAATAAATGCTGGAGAGGGTGTGGAGAAAAAGGAACCCTCTTACACTGTTGGTGGGAATGTAAATTGATACAGCCACAGAACAGTATGGAAGTTCCTTAAAAAACTCAAAGTAGACTGCCATATGACCCAGTAATCTTACTGCTGGGCAAATACCCAGAGAAAACCATAATTCAAAAAGATACATGCACCCCAATATTCACTGCAGCACTATTTATAATAGGCAAGACATGGAAGAAACCTAAACGTCCATCAACAGAAGAATGGATAAAGAAGATGTGGTACAGTACATATATACAACGGAATATTACTCAGCCATAAAAAGGAACGAAATTGGGTCATGTGTAGAGATGTGGATGAACCTAGAGACTGTCATACAGAGTGAAGTATGTCAGAAAAAGAAAAACAAATATCGTATATTAACGCTTATATGTGAAATCCAAAAATTTGGAATAGATAATCTTATTTTCAAAGCAGGAATGAGAAACAGATGTAAAGAACAAAAGTATGGACACCAAAGGGAAAAGGGAAAGTGGTGGGATAAACTGGGAGATTGGGATTGACATGTATATACTGTTACATATAAAAGAGATAACTAATAATAAGCTGCTGTATAGCACAGGGAACTCTACTCGGTGCTCTGTGGTGACCTAAATGGGAAGGAAATCCAAAAAAGAAAGTATATATGTACACGTATGGCTGATTCACCTTGCTGTACAGCAGAAACTGACACAGTAGTGTAAAGCAACTATATTCCAATAAAAAAAAAAAAAGAATAACTGAGGCAAACAAAGTATTAAAGAAAGATAGATAAAATGGTTTTCAAAATCTCATGATTTCTTCCTTGGCTTCTTTGTCTCAGACTCTGCTGCTGGCATTATCTTTCTGTCTCTGGTCTTGGTGCTCATGCCCCAGCCCCACCACCAGCACCATCTTCCTCCTTTCCTTGTGTGCTGCTTACACCTCCTCTATACACTCAGTTCTCCCATACCACTTCTCTCATCGAACTTATCCTTTTCTCTGGAATTCTCCCCACTCTCTTTTTCTCTAATCTTATCAGAGCCTGTCCCTTTAAAATTAAGCTTCCTGAGGATCCGGAGGCTAAACGCTTAATTTTTTATATTCCTCAGACTGAAGCTGAACTGCAAGCCATAGTCAAAGAATTTCCGAAGTAGCCAAAGAACCTCACAGATATGTGGAAGAATTTAATATAGTCATTCGAACTTATCAACCTGGTTTCTCTGATTTGTATTAGCTAGCTCACATGCTCATTGGTGAGGGCCAGGCTCAGCATTGGATGAAAACTGCTAACTGGGAAAATCCTGAAAGATCTCTAGAATTAAAATTTGGAGACCAGCCAGCTAACTTATTATATGATCAGGTTTGGGCAATTGCTAGGTGACTTCATCAGACAAATCCTAGGGCTTTTCAAAAGCCTGTTGATTGGAACAAAATTCAGGCCTGCACACAAAAATCTGATGAATATGTTCATGGCTATTACAATTGACTTTGGATTATTTTTAAAGAAAATTCTGGTCTTCCTTCAGATGTTGATTCCCCCTGAGTAGCTTATGTTTAGTATGTTATTATTTATCTATGTTTATTAATGGGCTGAACCAGGACACTTCCCTTCAAGTAAAATGGGCCAGAATGGAATGAGAAACTATGTACACTGCAGATTTAGTTAATCTGGCAAATCAGCTCTCTCATACATCTAGATAAGGCACCTAAAAGGAAGACCACCAAAATTCTTAATCTTCAACTTCAGCAAATGGAAGCCCTTAAACAGAACCATTTATGCTGATAGTAGATATACTTTTAGAGTATAGCTCATGACTTTGAAATGTGGAAGCAACATAGCTTCCTTACTTTCAGTGGAAATAAAATTTTAAATAGCCACTATATTCAGGAATTCTTAGACGCAGTACTTTTACCTGCTGCTTTAGCTATTATTAAGATTTGGAGGACTTCCGGGAAGATGGCAGAAGAGTAAGACGCGGAGATCACCTTCCTCCCCACAGATACACCAGAAATACATCTACACGTGGAACAACCCCTACAGAACATCTACTGAACGCTGGCAGAAGACCTCAGACCTCCCAAAAGGCAATAAACCCCCCCACGTACCTGGGTAGGGCAAAAGAAAAAAGAATAAACAGAGACAAAAGGATAGGGACGGGTCCTGCACCAGCGGGAGGGAGCTGTGAAGGAGGAAAAGTGTCCACACACTAGGAAGCCCCTTCGCGGGCGGAGACTGCGGTGGCGGAGCGGGGGAGCTTCGGAGCCGCGGAGCTTCGGAGCCGCAGAGGAGAGCACAGCAACAGGGGTGCGGAGGGCAAAGCGGAGAGATTCCCGCACAGAGGATCAGGGCCGACCGGCGCTCACCAGCCCGAGAGGCTTGTCTGCTCACCCGCTGGGGCGGGCGGGGCTGCGAGCTGAGGCTCGGGCTTCAGTCGGAGCCACAGGAGAGGACTGGGGTTGGCGGCGTGAACACAGCCTGCAGGGCGTTAGTGCACCGCGGCTAGCCGGGAGGGAGTCCGGGGAAAAGTCTGGACCTGCCAAAGAGGCAAGAGACTTCTTCTTCCCTCTTTATTTCCTGGTGCGCGAGGAGAGGGGATTAAGAACGCTGCTTAAAGGAGCTCCAGAGACGGGTGCGAGCCGCAGCTAAAGGTGCGGACCCCAGAGACAGACATGAGACGCTAAGGCCGCTGCTGCCGCCACCAAGAAGCCTGTGTGCGAACACAGGTCAGTATCCACACCCCGCTTCCAGGGAGCCTGTGCAGCCCACCACTGCCAGGGTCCCGGGATCCAGGGACAACTCCCCCGGGAGAACGCACGGCGCACCTCAGGCTGACGCAACGTCACTCCGGCCTCTGCCGCCGCAGGCTCGCCCTGTACTCTGTGCCCCGCCCTACCCCCCACCCCCCCCCCCACCCCCCCCCCGGCCTGAGTGAGCCAGAGCCTCCGAATCAGCGGCTCCTTTAACCCGGTCCTGTCTGAGCAAAGAACAGACGCCCTCCTGCGACCTACATGCAGAGGCGGACCAAATCCAAAGCTGAGCCCTGGGAGCTGTGAGAACAAAGAAGAGAAAGGGAAATCTCTCCCAGCAGCCACAGAAGCAGTGGATTAAAGCTCCACAATCAACTTGATGCCTGTGGAATACATGAATAGACAACGAATCATACCAAACAGGAGGTGGACTTTGAGAGCAAGACTTATGCTGTATAACTTTGCTTCCACCATTTGTCCTAGGGTTCTATCTGTCCATTTGTTTTTGTTTATTTAATTTTTTTCTTTTTTTCTTAATAATTATTTTATATTTTAATAACTTTATTATATTTTATCTTATTTTATTTTACTTTATCTTCTTTCTTTCTTTCTTTCCTTCCTTCCTTCCCTCCTTCCTTCCTTCCTCCCTCTCTCCTTTCTTTCTTTCTTTCTTTCTTTCTTTCTTTCTTTCTTTCTTTCTTTCTTTCTTTCTTTCTTCTTCTACTAATTCTTTCTTTCTACATTTTCTCACTTTCATTATGAGCCATGTGGATGAAAGGCTCTTGGTGCTGGAGCCAGGAGTCAGTTCTGGGCCTCTGAGGTGGGAGAGCC
Organism: Delphinus delphis; assembly: GCF_949987515.2. Taxonomy (NCBI): domain Eukaryota; kingdom Metazoa; phylum Chordata; class Mammalia; order Artiodactyla; family Delphinidae; genus Delphinus; species Delphinus delphis. The sequence continues at coordinate 28,305,036 of NC_082699.1, read as the reverse complement.
AACTTCAGGACACTGGTCCACAAGAGACCTCACAGCTCCTCATAATATCAAATAGCGAAAATCTCCCAGAGATCTCCATCTCAACACCAGCACCCAGCTTCACTCAACGACCAGCAAGCTACAGTGCTGGACATCCTATGCCAAACAACTAGCAAGACAGGAACACAACCCCACCATTAGCAGAGAGGCTGCCTAAAATCATAATAAGTCCACAGATACCCAAAAACACCCCAACAGACGTGGACCTGCCCACCAGAAAGACAAGATCCAGCCTCATCCACCACAACACAGACACTAGTCCCCTCCACCAGGAAGCCTACACAACCCACTGAACCAACCGTAGCCACGGGAGACAGACACGAGAAACAATGGGAACTACAAGCCTGCAGCCTGCAAAAAGGAGACCCCAAACACAGTAAGTTAAGCAAAATGAGAAGACAGAAAGACACACAGCAGATGAAGGAGCAAGACAAAACCCACCAGATTTAACAAATGAAGAGGAAATAGGCAGTCTACCTGAAAAATAATTCAGAATAATAATAGTAAACATGATCCAAAATCTTGGAAATAGAATGGACAAAATGCAAGAAACATTTAACAAGGACCTAGAACTAAAGATGAAGCAAACAACGATGAACAACACAATAAATGAAACTAAAAATACTCTAGATGGGATCAATAGCAGAATAACTGAGGCAGAAGAACGGATAAGTGACCTGGAAGATAAAATAGTGGAAATAACTACTGCAGAGCAGAATAAAGAAAAAAGAATGAAAAGAACTGAGGACAGTCTCAGAGACCTCTGGGACAACATTAAACACACCAACATTCGAATTATAGGGGCTCCAGAAAAAGAAAGGGACTGAGAAGATATTTGAAGAGATTATAGTTGAAAACTTCCCTAATATGGTAAAGAAAATAGTTAATCAAGTCCAGGAAGCACAGAGAGTCCCAGAGAGTATACAGGATAAATCCAAAGAGAAACACTCCAAGACACATATTAATCAAACTATCAAAAATTAAATATGAAGAAAACATATTAAAAGCAGCAAGGGAAAAACAACAAATAACACACAAGGGAATCCCCATAAGGTTAACAGCTGATCTTTTAGCAGAAACTCTGCAAGCCAGAAGGGAGTGGCAGGACATATTGAAAGTGATGAAGGAGAAAAACCTGCAACCAAGATTACTCTACCCAGCAAGGATCTCATTCAGATTTGATGGAGAAATTAAAACCTTTACAGACAAGCAAAAGCTGAGAGAGTTCAGCACCACCAAACCAGCTCTACAACAACTGCTAGAGGAACTTCTCTAGGCAAGAAGCACAAGAGAAGGAAAAGACCTACAATAACGAACCCCCAAAAAATTAAGAAAATGGGAATAGGAACATACATATCAATAATTACCTTAAATGTAAATGGACTAAATGCTCCCACCAAAAGACACAGATTGGCTGAATGGATACAAAAACAAGACGCATATATTTGCTGCCTACAAGAGACCCACTTCAGACTTAGAGACACATACAGACTGAAAGTAAGGGGATGGTGAAACATATTTCATGCAAATGGAAAGCAAAAGAAAGCTAGAGTAACAATTCTCATATCAGAAAAAATAGACTTTAAAATAAAGACTATTAGAAAAGAAAAAGAAGGACACTACATAATGATCAAGGGAACGATCCAAGAAGAAGATGGAACAATTGTAAATATTTATGCACCCAACATAGGAGCACCTCAATACATAAGGAAAATACTAAGAGCCATAAAAGGGGAAATTGACAGTAACACATTCATAGTAGGGGACTTTAACACCCCACTTTCACCAATGGACAGATCATCCAAAATGAAAATAAATAAGGAAACACAAGCTTTAAATGATACTTTAAACAAGATGGACTTAATTGATAATTATAGGACATTCCATCCAAAAACAACAGAATACACATTTTTCTCAAGTGCTCATGGAACATTCTCCAGGATAGATCATATCTTGGGTCACAAGTCAAGCCTTGGTAAATTTAAGAAAATTGAAATTGTTTCAAGTATGTTTTCTGACCACAATGCTATGAGACTAGATATCAATTACAGGAAAAGATCTGCAAAAAATACAAACACATGGAGGCTAAACAATACACTACTTAATAATGAAGTGATCACTGAAGAAATCAAAGAGGAAATTAAAAAATACCTAGAAATAACTGACAATGGAGACACAACAACCCAAAATCTATGGGATGCAGCAAAAGCTAAGAGGGAAGTTTATAGAAATACAATCCTACCTTAAGAAACAGGAAACATCTCGAATAAACAACCTAAACTTGCACCTAAAGCAATTAGAGAAAGAAGAACAAAAACCCCCAAAGTTAGCAGACGGAAAGAAATCATTAAAACAGATCAGAAATAAATGGAAAAAAGTGAAGGAAGTGATAGTAAAGATCAATAAAACTAAAAGTTGATTCTTTGAGAAGATAAACAAAATTGATAAGCCATTAGCGAGACTCATCAAGAAAAAAGGGGAGAAGACTCAAATCAATAAAATTAGAAATGGAACAGGAGGAGTAACAACTGACACTGCAGAAATACAAAGTATCATGAGAGATTACTACAAGCAACTCTATGCCAATAAAATGGACAACCTGGAAGAAATGGACAAATTCTTAGAAATGCACAACCTGCCAAGACTGAATCAGGAAGAAACAGAAAATATGAACAGACCAATCACAAGCACTGAAATTGAAACCGTGATTAAAAATCTTCCAACAAATAAAAGCCCAGGACCAGATGGCTTCACAGGCGAATTCTATTGAACATTTAGAGAAGAGCTAATACCTATCCTTCTCAAACTCTTCCAAAATATAGCAGAGGAAGGAACACTCCCAAACTCATTCTATGAGGCCACCATCACCTTCATACCAAAACCAGAAAAGGATGTCACAAAGAAAGAAAATTACAGGCCAATATCACTGATGAACATAGATGCAAAAATCCTCAACAAAATACTAGCAAACAGAATCCAACAGCACATTAAAAAGATCATACGCCATGATCAAGTGGGGTTTATTCCAGATTTGCAAGGATTCTTCAATATATGCAAATCAATCAATGTGATACACCATATTAACAAATTGAAGGAGAAAAACCATATGATCATCTCAGTAGTTGCAGAGAAAGCTTTTGACAAAATTCAACACCCATTTATGATAAAAACCCTGCAGAAAGTAGGCATAGAGGGAACTTACCACAACATAATAAAGGCCATATATGACAAACCCACAGCCAACATCATCCTCAATGGTGAAAAACTGAAAGCATTTCCACTAAGATCGGGAACAAGAAATGGTTGCCCACTCTCACCACTCTTATACAACATAGTTTTGGAAGTTTTAGCCACACCAATCAGAGAAGAAAAGGAAATAAAAGGAATCCAAATCTGAAAAGAAGAAGTAAAGCTGTCACTGTTTGCAGATGACATGATACTATACATAGAGAATCCTAAAGATGCTACCAGAAAACTACTAGAGCTAATCAATGAATTTGGTAAAGTAGCAGGATACAAAATTAATGCACAGAAATCTCTAGCATTCCTATACACTAATGATGAAAAATCTGAAAGTGAAATCAAGAAAACACTCCCATTTACCATTGCAACAAAAAGAATAAAATATCTAGGAATAAACCTACATAAGGAGACAAAAGACCTGTATGCAGAAAATTATAAGACACTGATGAAAGAAATTAAAGATGATACAAAGAGATGGAGAGATATACCATGTTCTTGGATTGGAAGAATCAACATTGTGAAAATGACTCTACTACCCAAAGCAATCTAAAGATTCAACGCAATCCCTATCAAACTACCATTGGTAATTTTCACAGAAATAGAACAAAAAATTTCACAATTTGTATGGAAACACAAAAGACCCCAAATAGCCAAAGCAATCTTGATAACAAAAAACGGAGCTGGAGGAATCAGGCTTCCTGACTTCAGACTATACTATAAAGCTACAGTAATCAAGACAGTATGGTACTGACACAAAAACAGAAATATAGATCAATGGAACCGGATAGAAATCCCAGAGATAAACCCACGCACTTATGGTCACCTTATCTTTGATAAAGGAGGCAGGAATATACAGTGAAGAAAGGACAGCCTCTTCAAAAGTGGTGCTGGGAAAACTGGACAGGTACATGTAAACATATGAGATTAGATCACTCCCTAACACCATACACAAAAATAAGCTCAAAATGGATTAAAAACCTATATGTAAGACCAGAAACTATCAAACTCTTAGAGGAAAACATAAGCAGAACCCTCTATGACATAAATCACAGCAAGATCCTTTTTGACCCACCTCCTAGAGAAATGGAAATAAAACCAAAAATAAACAAATAGGACCTAATGAAACTTCAAATCTTTTGCACAGCAAAGGAAACCATAAACAAGGCAAAAAGACAACCCTCAGAATGTGAGAAAATATTTGCAAATGAAGCAACTGACAAATGGTTAATCTCCAAAATTTATAAGCAGCTCATGCAGCTCAATAACAAAAACACAAACAACCCAATCCAAAAATGGGCAGAAGACCTAAATAGACATTTCTCCAAAGAAGATATACAGACTGCCAACAAACACATGAAAGAATGCTCAACTTCATTAATCATTAGAGAAATGCAAATCAAAACTACAATGAGATATCATCTCACACCAGTCAGAATGGCCAGCATCAAAAAATCTAGAAACAATAAATGCTGGAGAGGGTGTGGAGAAAAGGGAACCCTCTTGTACTGTTGGTGGGAATGTTAATTGATACAGCCACTGTGGAGAACAGTATGGAGGTTCCTTAAAAACCTACAAATAGAACTACCATATGACCCAGCAATCCCACTACTGGGCATATACCCTGAGAAAACCATAATTCAAAAACAATCATGTACCAGGCTTCCATGGTGGTGCAGTGGTTGAGAGTCTGCCTGCTGATGCAGGGGACACGGGTTTGTGCCCCAGTTCAGGAAGATCCCACATGCCACAGAGGGGCTGGTCCTGTGAGCCATGGCCACTGAACTTGCGCATCCGGAGCCTGAGTGTCTGGAGCCTGTGCTCTGCAACAGGAGTGGCCACAACAGTGAGGGGCCTGCGTACCACAAAAAAAAAAAAAAAAAAAAGAGTCATGTACAAAAATGTTCATTGCAGCTCTATTTACAATAGCCCAGAGATGGAAACAACCTAAGTGTCCATCATCAGATGAGTGGATAAAGAAGTTGTGGCTCATATATACAATGGAATATTACTCAGCCATAAAAAGAAACGAAATTGGGCTATTTGTAATGAGGTGGATAGACCTAGAGTCTGTCATACAGAGTGAAGTAAGTCAGAAAGAGAGAGACAAATACCGTATGCTAACACATATATATATGGAATTTAAGAAAAAAAAATGTCATGAAGAACCTAGGGGTAAGACAGGAATAAAGACACAAACCTACTAGAGAATGGACTTGAGGATATGGGGAGGGGGAAGGGTAAGCTGTGACAAAGCGAGAGGCATGGCCATATATACACTACCAAACGTAAGGTAGATAGCTAGTGGGAAGCAGCTGCATAGCACAGGGAGATCAGCTCGTTGCTTTGTGACTGACTGGAGGGGTGGGATAGGGAGGGTGGGAGGGAGGGAGATGCAAGAGGGAAGAGATGTAGTAACATATGTATATGTATCGCTGATTCACTTTGTTATAAAGCAGAAACTAACACATCATTTTAAAGCAATTATACTCCAATAAAGATGTAAAAAATAAATAAATAAAATTTAACTGCTCAGACAATGGTATCAAGTGTCATTAAAAACCTGGCAAAGCTATAGTTCCATCAGTATGTTGGCTCACTTTCTTCTTGCTCTTTTTTTTTTTTTCTTTACCTCCTGGTACTTTTCTTGTAATACTTTTTCCTTTGGTTTCACGAGGAAACTGAAACACATTAAGCCCCTCCTTTACTCTATTCCAGGTCTTTGTTTTACCCTGAATTACTATTGGTAAAATAGCTTTCAAACATTTTCCTTACCTGAGCCCTGAGGTTAATTAAAGTTCTTCCTCCTCAAGATGGTCTACCCCAGCCAGAGTTGTCAGTCTCCCCATTATATGCTCTCATGGCACCCTATACTCTTGACAGTACTTAATACAGTTATAATTTGTGTAATTATTCATTTGGTGTTGGTTAACCTTGTCAGACTGTAAACAATGAGATCAATGACAGTGTCTGTTGACTTCCTTTCTATATTTCCAGTAATTAGCACAATGTCTGTTATACAGTAAGTACTCAATAGACTTTTGATAAATGAATGAATAGAATTTCCTAGCCAGTAATCTATAATCCATAAGTGACTCCCAAACCTGAGAAATATTAGTCATCTGAGGACTTTCTTTCTTGTTTGTTTTTTAGGTATAGTTTTCTAAGTCACCCTAATGTTCTCATTCTACAGACCCGAGATGATTCAATATCTTCCTCAAAGATCCTCCGAGTGATTATGATGACCTGCTGTAGGTATAGTCTGTGACTCCCCATCATCTTCCAAAGTAAGTACAAGTTCCCTAAAGCTCATATTATGCTCCACCCACCCACATCACCACCTTAACTTGTATGACTTACCTCTCAGTTATTTGCTATTTGCACATTATGATTCAGCCTGGTAAACCCACTTGACATTCCCTAGACATAGTGCTTCCCTGACTCTGCTCATGCTCTTCCCTTTTCCAATGGCTTATTACTCCTTCTACCATTAAAATCCTACCCATATTTTCAGGCTGATTTCCAATGTCACTTGTCAAGAAAGCCTCCTGAGTTGCCACAGCTGGATACAAGTCTTCCCTAGCATAGAATTCCCCAGAGAACATTACAGTGTGCAGGAATTATGAAACAAGACAAGAAGATCTCCCTGAGCTCTTCTTTCTTGTCTTGTTTCATAATTCCTGCACACTCTATTTATCTCTTCTTTTAACCTATAAACATCACAAAAAGAGCAAGTGAAAGAAAAAGTCAGGAAGGCAGTGATTCATCTTACCACTCATCTTTGTGTCTCCTGAGCAACTCAAAAAGTTAGAGCATATCATGAGTATTTAGCATATTTGACTTGAAAGAACATGTAGTTATTCTGGCTATAAAAAAAGAATAACACATTGCCTACGAAAATTAAGCAAAAACAACCAATTTAATAGTGGTTTCTGATTCCAAGCAGGAAAAATCTCAAACAGTAAATTATTAACTCAGACATTTGAAAAACTGAATTAGAATTCTGTTCTTCTTTCAAACATTTACAAAGTATTTTAGTATGTAGAAAGCACTACACTAATGTTGTGGGAGATAAATAGATGAATAAAACACTGATCCTATTAATAAGCATCTTACAAACTAATTTTATGTCTGTTTCTTCAGCCATCTACTCTGTGTTTACCACTTGGAGAGCACTATACTAATGCTAATGCTGGGTAAATACAGAAATAAAGAAAAATAGAAAGGGTCACAGAGGAGCTTACAATCTGTTGAGGGAGACATCCATGTAAACAATTGTAAATCAAATTAGGCTTAAATATATAATTAATATAATTTAATAAATATAATAATATAAATGCAAAAAATGCTATGGGAAGGAAGAAGAAAAATGATTTAACTTTAATTTCCTATTTCTATTCATCTAGCCAGGTTTCTTTACCATTATATGAGATACAAATTTGCCTATCTTTCAAGGCACAATCAACCTGCTTCAACAAGTTGGACACAATAGAAGAGTTTGGAATCTATTTTCAGTCTTGTCTCCTGGAATGTGCTAGGGGAATAGACTTAACTCAGTGAATTGAAGAAAAGCCATCTTGTCATGCAAAGTAAAATATGTAAGAGGTAAGACAACAGACAAAAAGTAGTGGACCTATACTGAAAGTTCAAACACAAGCTAATGTCATGCCCTGGAGAAAACCAGGACCAGTTGGATAATCTAGAATGTGATCACAAAATGAAGAACACCAGACAGAAATCTGAGGTTGAGGAACCAGGTTTCAATTCCTGAGTGAAATTAAAAGTGGATTAAAGCAATTATTGTCCATATTTTAGGAGAATTGGGTTATCATTGCCTGAAATTCGCTATACAGAACCTGGGTAGAAGCAGTAATTTTCAAACTGTAGTAACAAAGTCAGTAGCAGGATTGGCAGGTGTGGAGTCCTAAGTTATGGCTAGATTTCTCATATCCCTCTATTTAAAGTCAGGATAAGTTTTAGAGACCAGCAGAATTCAATTTGCATCAAGTGGTCCCGTGGCCCCATCTATGATGAGAAGATATATAATAAGCATGAATAAGAAATAATTTTTTAAAAGAGATAAACAGCATAATCCTCATTGCCTGGTCAACTTCAAGCTACAAGTGTTATAAATCTGCTCCCAATCAGTTTTGAAAGGTTACATGAAGTCAAATAAAACACAACAAAACAACCCAAAAAAGTCATTTTAAGTTAAACTTGATTTATAAATAAATGACTCAGCACTTTAAAAAACAAAGGAGCATTCTGTAAAGTTAGAGTCTATTCAGAAAACTCAGGAAGGATTCCAACTATTTCCCACTGAACAAAGTAGACAAAGACTCTTACCAAAGGTAACTGCAGGGCAATATAGTATGTACAGAAAATTTTTGATGAGCAGCTATATTATAACCCAATTATCTATGACCTGACAGGCCTGTGAGATGAATATCTTGGACTCAAGGAGACAGTAGCCAAGAAACTGTTCATACTGGGATTGAACACAGTTGTGTAACAGCATCAGACCAGTTTCACTGAGAACTTCTTAGTACTGGCTCTCCTTGGAATCAATCTTTCCTTAGTAAGAATGTACCCACTTTGCAACTCAAAGTATTAAAACAATATATTCAAATTAATTCACAGTGAAACAAAGTGTACATAGTTAAAATGCTGGAGGCACTGGAAACAAGAGCACATTTCACTTCAACAGCCATTTATTAAACCAGTACAATGTGCCAGGCCTACCAGGACATCTGGCATCTGATATCCCAAATCCCTCTCAGTCTTTCTCATCATTTCCACTTCTACCACCACAACTTTTTTAAGGTCATCATTGTTTCTCACTGGGATAATTTTCCAACCCAAGTGGTACCTCTGCTTCTGTTCTGGTCCTGCTCTAACTGTGCTCCACAACAAGGTTCAATCCAAACTCCTCCCCCATATAAAACCCTTTACTGTTCCTCCTTGTTTTGGGATAAACTCTAAGTGGCCCCTAAGACCTCTGTAATGTCTCCCTCCTTGTCTCTCCTGCTTCACCTCCCACTACTTCCTCAGGCCTCCTGTGCTCTAGCCATACAGTCAGGGCTGCAGTTCCCTGAACAGGCTACACAACTAAATACCTCAGTGCCTTTGCATATGCCACCAGCAACATGCCTCATGGTGCTCTATTTCCTTCAAGATTCAACCAAATATTTGCCTCATCTAAAAATTCCTTGGTCCCAGAGGTAGTAGTTACACAGTATCACCCTTAGACCCAAGATAGAAGGAACCTGGGCTGGGCTCTGCCCTTCAGAGGGCCTCAGACATCATAAGCAAAAATAAATTTATGAAAGATCATATGGACACCTCTGTCTCTCAGGGTCTGGTGCTCAGCACTAGCACAGCAAGATCTATAGCCCTAAATATCTGTTCTCATGACTAACATGATTCATTCTCCAGGAGATCCTCTCCATATCTCTAGCACTACATCCTTGAAACAAAAAGCAACAGTGTCTGAACATCACAAAAGTTTGTGGCTCTGCCCCTGCTGCAGTGTGGGGAGGATCTGAGCAGCAACCATGGGCCACAGGCAAGAGAAAGGCCACAATAATCATTCTTTTCAGATAGCATACGTCCTTGCAAAACAAACTGCTATTTTCAGTAGAGCCAAGTATCCATTCTCTTGTTCATGTGTGGGCTCAAATGTATGGTTCCAGAGCTACTCAATACTTAGTATTTACAACAGGCAGCTGGGAAAATTTGGCAATTCATATTGCTGTTAAATTTGTATATAAATAGGTCTAGATGTAACATGTGTAACTCATCACCTCAACTGACAACTACATGGATATTGATTGTTAATTGGGATTTGTTTGATTTTTATAAAAATATTTAAAACAATTTCATTAAATTTTCAAAAGAATGGATAATAAATTTCAGCTGTAGCTAAATAAAAAATATTAGTAAGTTTTCACTTTCTATTTTATTTTTAATAGATATATTTGAATACATAAAAATAAATTTTTGAAAAACTATGAAAGAATAATTTAAATTTAAAATTTTCTACATTTGTTTAAACTTACAATTTGATGAAAATATGTTCAAATTTTAAACACTTTAAACAGTATATATTTAGACATTTAGGTCATCAACAATATACAAACTATGTGAAAATCTCAATTATAAAATTATCATTTGTTATTTTGCTAAAATTGTCCAGGAAAATATATTTGTGAAATATATGTTTTGTTTATCAATTGTGCTTATTTTTATTTTATTACTCATCCAAATATTGCCAGCCCTTCCACAGAATACACAGACCTGCCCACTAATATTTAATTTAGTTGCATTTGATATTGTGCCAACTTCTAGTAATAAAAAATTCATAAATTTACACATTTTTTAAAAATTTCATTACAGGAACAGTTTTTTGAAACTTTATTTTTAATGTTTAAATATTTGGGCATACAGAATGTGGGTCTCCACTTGTACTTTCCTCAGTCCCTCAAATGTTATGAGTGGGCCTGGGTTAAGCTTTCTCTCCACTATGCTTCCTTAACCACTGCACATTTGTCTCCTATGGATGTGCAATATTGCATTATAATTATTTTTTCACAAACTTTTTCTTAGTATTAACTGTGGTAGTCTCAGGGGCAGAGACTTCTTCATCTTTGTAAACCAAGTGCCTAGGAAAATTCCTAACACATGGTAGAAGTTAAATAAATTGGTTGAATTAATACATAAATAAAACAAGGCAGCATTGTCTAAGGACATGAATTATTGAGCCTAATTGCCCAGGTTGCAATCCTGGCTCTGATATTGTCTCTTAATCTAGAGTAGTAACCTCTTAATCTCTCAGCTCCTGGATTTCCTCACCTACAAAATAGAAGTAATGAGGGACTTCCCTGGTGGTGCAGTGGTTGAGAATCTGTCTGCTAATGCAGGGGACACGGGTTCGAGTCCTGGTCTGGGAGGATCCCATATGCTGCAGAGCAACTAGGCTCGTGAGCCACAACTACTGAGCCTGCACGTCTGGAGCCTGCGCTCCACAAAAAGAGAGGCCACAATAGTGAGAGGCCCGTGCACCGCGATGAAGAGTGGCCCCCGCTTCCCACAACTAGAGAAAGCCCTCTCACAGAAACTAAGACCCAACACAGCAAAAATAAATTAATTAATAAACTCCTACCCTCAACATCTAAAAGAAAAAAAAAAGAAGTAATGAGTGCCTACCTCAAAAGTTTGTTGCTAGCGCTGAAGTATTAAATGCAGTATTAAATGAGTTAACATTTAGAAAAACTTAAAATTGTGGCTGCACATTAGGTAGTTAGTATTTACTAAATCAGTCCCTAAATTAAATCACATAACATTTGTTTAGGTTTCACTAAACACAGTATCTCATTTCATCATCACAGCAACCCTATGAATTATGTACAGTTATTATCCTCATTTTACAAATGAAGAAATTGAGGCTTGAAGGGATTTAGATGCTTGTCCAAAAACCACAATGTAGCAAAACCAGGATTGGAATTCCAATTTTTGTGGAAGCAGAGCCTGAACCCTTAACCACCAAATGAATTTTCTTTCCAGATATGATCACTTAGAAATGTAGGTACATATACATAAATTATGAAAATTTAAGAAAAGTGCTCTTTTGAAGGCTACATTTTATTTAATTTTTTAATTGTCACAAAGTTCTAAAAAGATTTCAAGGCTGATGGCCATTCTAACTGGTGTGAGATGATATCTCATTGTAGTTTTGATTTGCATTTCTCTAATGATTAATGATGTTGAGCATTCTTTCATGTGTTTGTTGGCAGTCTGTATATCTTCTTTGGAGAAATGTCTATTTAGGTCTTCTGTCCATTTTTGTTTGTTTGTTTGTTTTTTTTTGTTGTTTTTTTCTTCTGCCCATTTTTGGATTGCATGGTTTGTTTTTTTGTTATTGAGCTGCATGAGCTGCTTATAAATTTTGGAGATTAATCTTTGTCAGTTGCTTCATTTGCAAATATTTTCTCCCATTCTGAGGGTTGTCTTTTCGTCTTGTTTATGGTTTCCTTTGCTGTGCAAAAGCTTTGAGGTTTCATTAGATCCCATTTGTTTACTTTTGTTTTTATTTCCATTTCTCTAGGAGGTGGGTCAGAAATGGTCTTGCTGTGACTTATGTCATAGAGGGTTCTGCCTATGTTTTCCTGTAAGAGTTTGATAGTTTCTGGCCTTACATTTAGGTCTTTAATCCATTTTGAGCTTATTTTTGTGTATGATGTTAGGGAGTGATCTAATCTCACACTTTTACATGTACCTGTCCAGTTTTCCCAGCACCACTTATTGAAGAGGCTGTCCTTTCTCCACTGTATATTCCTGCCTCCTTTATCAAAGACAATGTGACCATACATGCGTGGGTTTATCTCTGGGCTTTCTATCCGGTTCCATTGATCTTTATTTCTGTTTTTGTGCCAGTACCATACTGTCTTGATTACTGTAGCTTTGTAGTATAGTCTGAAGTCAGGGAACCTGATTCCTCCAGCTCCGTGTTTCGTTCTCAAGATTGCTTTGACTATTTGGGGTCTTTTGTGTTTCCATACAAATTGTGAAATTTTTTGTTCTAGTTCTGTGAAAAATGCCAGTGGTAGTTTCATAGGGATTGCATTGAATCTGTAGATTGCTTTGGGTAGTAGAGTCATTTTCACAATGTTGATTCTTCCAATCCAAAAACATGGTATATCTCTCCATCTATTTATTTCATCTGTAATTTCTTTCATCAGTGTCTTATAATTTTCTGCATACAGGTCTTTTGTCTCCTTACGTAGCTTTATGCCTAGATATTTTATTCTTTTTGTTACAATGGTAAATGGGAGTGTTTTCTTGATTTCACTTCAGATTTTTCATCATTAGTGTATAGGAATGCTAGAGATTTCTGTGTATTAATTTTGTATCCTGCTACTTTACCAAATTTATTGATTAGCTCTAGTAGTTTTCTGGTAGCATCTTTAGGATTCTCCATGTATAGCATCATGTCATCTGCAAACAGTGACAGCTTTATTTCTTCTTTTCAGATTTGGATTCCTTTTATTTCCTTTTCTTCTCTGATTGGTGTGGCTAAAACTTCCAAAACTATGTTGAGTAATAATGGTGAGAGTGGGCAACCTTGTCTTGTTCCTGATCTTAGTGGAAATGCTGGAGAGGGTGTGGAGAAAAGAGAACACTCTTGCACTGCTTGTGGGAATGTGAATTGGTACAGCCACTATGGAGAACAGTATGGAGGTTCCTTAAAAAAATACAAATAGAGCTACCATATGACCCAGCAATCCCACTACTGGGCATATACCCTGAGAAAACCATAATTCAAAAAGAGTCATGTACCAAAATGTTCATTGCAGCTTTATTTACAATAGCCAGGAGATGGAAACAACCTAAGTTTCCATCATCAGATGATTGGATAAAGAAGATGTGGTACATATATACAATGGAATATTACACAGACATAAAAAGAAACGAAATTGAGCTATATGTAATGAGGTGGATGGACCTAGAGTCTGTCATACAGAGTGGAGTAAGTCAGAAAGAGAAAGACAAATACCATATGCTAACACATATATATGGAATTTAAGAAAAAAACATGTCATGAAGAACCTAGGGGTGAGACAGGAATAAAGGCACAGACCTACTAGAGAACGGACTTGAGGATATGGGGAGGGGGAAGGGTAAGCTGGGACAAAGTCAGAGAGTGACATGGGCATATATACACTACCAAACATAAAATAGATAGCTAGTGGGAAGCAGCTGCATAGCACAGAGAGATCAGCTTGGTGCTTTGTGACCACCTACAGAAGTGGGATAGGGAGGGTGGGAGGGAGGGAGACGCAAGAGGGAAGAGATATGGGAACATATGTATATGTATAACTGATTCACTTTGTTATAAAGTAGAAACTAACACACCATTGTAAAGCAATTATACTCCAATAAAGATGTAAAAAATAATATAAAATAAAATAATAAATTAAAATAAAAAGATTTCAAGGGGAAAGTTGTTTTAAATCCAAACAGCAAATCAAAAAACTTTAGTAGGCAACAAGTCAAAAAAAGTAATATGTTTTATTGCTAAATGTGAATAAAAGAAATGAGCTTAAATATCTATGTCATTAGCGCTTATCAATACAGCATGCTCCTCCTAAAAGGCTTTGGATATTGAAGGATTTTATGAGCACTATTATATTTATTTTAAGGTACAGGAAGTATATAAAAATCGTGGATACCTTCCTGGTGAAAAAAAAAATGAAACGAAGTGACTTCTGTCAGGTCATCTTTGGAGCTAAGACAATGACTTTTATGCTTGTTCCTGAAAAAATTAGAATTATCCTAGCTCCATAGATATGTATTACTAAGCTACTTCATGGGATTTGAGGGTGTTGTCACTGTGCTTTATGCCATCAGACTTATAAAATTTTTATGAGATATTCTCTACCCTCAGGATTTTATAATCTAATAGGAAAATAAAATAGCCAGGCACAGATTTTATAAAATGTACCTGCTAACATGGCCAGAAATGGGAGGGATTTAAATTTATAAATCTGGGGATATTGCATAATTCTGTGTTCACCCTGGCAGGCTGAACTATATAGCATAGTCAGAAAACATACTACGAAATAGACCAAATGTTAACAGAGGAATCATACATGAAGGAACATGACAAGCCACTTGCCCTGTTGAAGTAAGAACAGTCCACACAAATGGATTTAGTCAAGATGGTGATGTCATAGTAGAAATGCCATAGATTTGTACTAATCCATAGAGTGATGATTTACCAATGGGAAAACTAAGGAGGCCTGCTAGAATTGAAAGGATAGGTAAAAGGACAGAGAGACACCCAATATCACAATTCTGGAAATACTGTACAATGTATTCTTCCTGCTTCAGGTTGTTGCTCTTATATTCTCTGAGCACACTCTATACTGTCTACAAGTTCATAATATATTCTTTAAGAATTCATTTGCTGTACATAGTGAGTGTAGATTCTAGAACACAGAGGCATAAGACACAACATTAACTTTTTTTTTAACATCTTTATTGGAGTATAATTGCTTTACAATGGTGTGTTAATTTCTGCTGTATCACAAAGTGAATCAGCTATACATATACATATATCTACATATACATATATCCCCATATCATCTCCCTCTTGCACCTCCCTCTCACTCTCCCTATCCCACCCCTCTAGGTGGTCACAAAGCACCAAGCTGATCTCCCTGTGCTATGCGGCTGCTTCCCACTAGCTATCTATTTTACCTTTGGTAGTGTGTATATGTCCATGCCAATCTCTCACTTCGTCCCAGCTTACACTTCCCCCTCCTCATGTCCTCAAGCCCATTCTCTACATCTATGTCTTTATTCCTGTCCTGCCCCTAGGTTCTTCAGAACCTTTTTTTTTTTTAGATTGCATATATATGTGTTAGCATGCGGTATTTGTTTTTCTCTTTCTGACTTACTTCACTCTGTATGACAGACTCTAGGTCCACCTACCTCACTACAAATAACTCAGTTTTGTTTCTGTTTATGGCTGAGTAATATTCCATTGTATATATGATAACATTAACTTTTAATTGGAGTCATTAAAGGAAGAGAAAGAGAGAAAACAATAGGTAGTCCCACATTGCCATTCTTCCCAGCACTCATCACACTTATAATTACAGATTGATGCTTGAGATTCCCATGAGGTCACAGGCCTTGTTTATCATTTCACTGCCACATTCCAACTGTCTGACACATAGTAGGTACTCCACAGATATTTGTTCGTTGATACGGACAACACATTTGTCAATAGGTAAGTTTGTTTTGTTTTTGTTCTGAGTGAAATTTTATTGTTCTTGGGGAAGAAAAAACAAGAGCAGATTTGTGAAATTATATAGAAAATGTCTGCCAGAATTCTAGTATGGTAGCAGCAAGGCTTACACAGACAACCCAATGGTTGTCTATGTAAGTTCTTTATTAACTTCCAAAATATTCCTTTTCCTAAACTTCTCATATGGAACAAGTCCAACTAAAGAAACATGACCAGCAAGAATAGGAGGGATTGGAGTTGGGCAAGACAGGAGGAGGGAAAACCAGTTAGCAGACAGACAAAAGCAGCCCTCTGGACCTCATTTTCTCATGTGCAAATTGATGATAGTTTTTTGAGACTATTCTGAGACAACAATGATTTTTAAAGAATATTCTAAGATACCAAGTATTAAAGAATCAGATGCAGAGTCCACATTCAATAAATCTTGTTGACTCTAAAGAATAGAAATACTGTCCTTTAGAAGAGATATTTCAACAGGAAAGAGAGAAAGTTTTCTCAAGTTTACATGAGAACTAGGATATAGAAAACTTCAAGATCCCAATTAAAAGATCGTGCTAAGGGACTTCCCAAATCACTCTACCTGAAGAAAGTTCTTCAATCGTTTTCCAGTTTACTGGAATAAAGATATTTTCTTGTACACTCTTAACCAGATTGAGTTAAGAACCTAGGTTTTATATGTGCGTGGCTTCAATTTTGAAACATCATTCTCAATCTGTGACCTGATGGTCTTAGATTTGTTACAATTCCCTTCAGGACCTTGTTAATGGGAACCTCTGGAAAAACAGGCTTAGAGACCAAACACTGGCTCAACCCAACCTCTTTCAAGGGACATTTCAGAAGTAACTTCAAAAAATAATTTTAAAAATCTACACATTTCACTCTGTGGTGTAACATTTTAAAAATTCAGTTTTGAGGGCTTCCCTGGTGGCGCAGTGGTTGAAGGTCTGCCTGCCGATGCAGTGGACACGGGTTCGTGCCCCAGTCCGGGAAGATCCCACATGCCGTGGAGCGGCTGGGCCCATGAGCCACGGCTGCTGAGCCTGCGTGTCCGCAGCCTGTGCTCCACAACGGGAGAGACCACAACAGTGAGAGGCCCACTTCAAAAAAAAAAAAAAAATTCAGTTTTGATATTTTATTTAGATCTTAAAAATGAATATCAGGTGAAAGAAGGAATACTGAGCTCAGTTCTACCACTACTCCTTACTGACAGTGTAAATGGCAATTAGATCATCAGGTCCTGTGTGTCTCCATGACGCCCACAGATTATGAGAGCCAAGTATGTAAAGAGTCAGTGTGGAAAAGACGATTTGGACATTTTAGTAACAAAGCAACTGAAAGATTATACTCTGCTGAAATTGACTCTAAGCAAATGCCTTTGTGGTGCATTAAAGTCACCATAGCATTTTTCCTTACTTCCTGAACTAATACGTTATCCATAAGAAACGGATTCTGTTAACAAGAGCTAAGTCTTTAACTAGCAAAGTTTTTAAAAGCTGGTAGTAATCACACTGAGCTCTGAATTTGAGTGGGCGTGCCGTGTTGAATGCTCTGGCATGGAAACCTTGCTCTGATAATCCCTGAGCTAAAAAAACGACGCAGAACACAAAAGGCATCCCGACTACGGGAACTGGCAACGCTCCCCTTTTCTGTAACCAAACCAGTCCGATTCGTCATTGCTGAACCATCTTCACTTCTACTCTCCCCATCAGCATTTGCTGCCTTGTAGCATTGTATCTTGCTGGTCTTCTCTAAGAAGAATTTAGAACGCTTTTTTCTAAAAAGAGGCCCAGAATATCATGCTAGTCTTCTGAATATATGGAGACTAGGAGATATGATGCTATATATATGCAGGAGAAACATCCCCTTTCATAAACAGAACTGTGAAGTTGCCACCATCAGGCATTTTCCAGGATGTGTGTGTAGAGGATGCAGGGTTGTAATACAAGTTCATTTTGTAAAATACAAATCATCCTAATGAATGAATAAAACTTATCCATAATCTTACTACACAAAGACCACTACTCAGATTTTGGTACACAATCTCTAGATATACAATATCAACCTGGAGAGAGAGCAAGAGAGAGAGAAAGGGAAAAGGGAGAGATAGGAAGGGAGGGAGGGAGGGAGGGAGGAAGGAAGGAAGGGAGGCTTTTTTGATTTGCTTTTTTTGTTTGTCAATAATTGTTTAATGTTCTTCCATGTCGGTTAATACATTTCTATAAGGTAATCTTTAATAACAAAATAGTATTCTAGTAAGTCATAGTATTCTAGTAAATGCTATAATTTATTTCACAAATCCTTTACATTTAGACATTTGAGTTGTCAATATTTTTTTTCAGGTGACTCTGAGGTGATTGTATTGAACAACATGTACATAAATATTTACACACTTTCAGTTTTTTTCTTGGCATAAATTTACAAAAGATGAAAGAGTAGGCATATTTCAAGCTTTTGGTGCATAATTTCCTCTGAAAGGTACACCTGGTGTCCTAGGGACAGTGAGGAGTCCTCTTCCATATGGGATCACAGTCATTGCTCAGGGACAATCAACAAAATATAGGCTCTAATGCTTTGATAAAGAGAATCTCCTTAGGAAAAAATAATATCGGGTTTTTGCTCTCACTTGAGGGAAATTTGAGATTCCCTAAATCTTGCAGACTAGACTTAGCACCCACAGCAGATCCATTGGGCCATGTCTGATCATCTGTGGCAGTTGAAGGTGGCTTGGGGAAATGAGTTTCCTGTCTTTAACAGGGTGTCAGGAGCTCCTACCTGCCCTAGGGGAGAAGAAGGGGACATTGTCATTCTTCATTAATAGGGATTTAGGGAATCCAAATCCATCCTCTCTCTACGATAAAGCCTCAAGTCATAGACTTGACAACTTTGAACCATGGCTCTTCCAACTGTGACTTATATTCAGAGTTCAGCTGCTTTATGTTTTCTCTATCATGTTTCCATGAATACACCCATGTTTTCTATCTTACGTAATTTTTATAATCCTTTATAAACTATATACCTCTTTATGTACACTCCCTTCTCACCCTCTTTTATTTACCACATACACTTCCGTATTGCACAGAATTCCTACATCTATATTTTATTTCCTGTTCCTGAGTCTCCTTCCAGATGACCTGGCTCTTTCTAAGAAAGGGCAAGAGCTAGACCACTAACGATCTGGGAGTAACTTGGGGAGTAGTAGCAAACATCATGGGAAAACAACATAAATGATTTCTGTTCATTGCAGTTAAAATTTTCAGCAATTGTTTTGAGTTTAAAAGTTCATTTACACAAAGCCACAATGAGATACCACATCACACCTAACAGGATGGTGTTGATGAGGGTGCAAAGAAATTGGAACCCTTGTACACTGCTGGTGGGAATGTAAAATGGTGCAACCACATTGGAAAAGAGTTCGGCTGTCCCTCACAAAGCTAAACCATACACTACCACATGATCCAGCAATTCCACAACTAGGTATATACCCAAAGAATTGAAAGCAGGGACTCAAATAGATATTTATATGCCAATGTTCATTGTAGCATTATTCACAATTGTCAAAACGCGGAAACAACCCGTGTCTATCAACAGATGAACGGTAAACAAAATGTGGCATATACATGTAATGAAATATTATTCAGTCATAAAAAGAAATGTTCTGATACATGCTGTAAAATGAATAAACCTTGAAAATATTATACTAAGTAAACAAATCAGACACAAAATAACTCTACTACATGAACTAACTAAAATAGACAAATTTGTAAAAACAGAAATCGACAGATGAATGGATAAAGAAGATGTGGCATATATATACAATGCAATATTACTCAGCCATAAAAAGAAACGAAATTGAGTTATTTGTAGTGAGGTGGGTGGACCTAGAGTCTGTCATACAGAGTGAAGTAAGTCAGAAAGAGAAAAACAAATACCATATGCTAACACATTTATATGGAATCTAAAAAAAAAAAAGGTTCTGAAGAACCTAGGGGCATGACAGAAATAAAGATGCAGATGTAGAGAATGGACTTGAGGACATGAGGAGGGGGAAGTGTAAGCTGGGACGAAGTGAGAGAGTGGCATGGACATATATACACTGCCAAATGTAATATAGATAGCTAGTGGGAAGCAGCCGCATAGCACAGGGAGACCAGCTCAGGTGCTTTGTGACCACCTAGAGGGGTGGGTTAGGGAGGATGGGAGGGAGATGCAAGAGGAAAGAGATATGCGGATATATGTATATGTATAGCTGATTCACGTTGTTATAAAGTACAAACTAACACACCATTGTAAAGCAATTATACTCCAATAAAGATGTTAAAAAAAAAAGTTACAGGGACTGAGAGGAGGGAGGGATGAGGAGTTATTGTTTCATGGTTACAGAGTTTCTATTTGGGGTGATGAAAATGTTTTGGAAATAGTGGTGACAGTTGCACAACATTGTGAATGTAATAAATGCCACTGAATTGCACACTTAAAATGACAAATTTTATGTATATTTTATTGCAGTGAAAAAACTCAAAACTGTAATGCAATAAAAAACATTGAATTTTACACTTGAAATGGGTGAATTATGTCTCAATTGTGTTTTTTTTTTTAATTTCACTTATAAAAATTCTCCCTCTCTGCATCTGAAATACTGTGGTTAAGAAGAAAGCACAGGTAAATTTCAAAAATGTTTAATACTTTTTCAATTGTCTTTCAGGGGCTTATTTTCCTCTTTCCTACCTACAACTCCTGGTAGTATAGAAAAATGCCTTACCTGCACTATGCTACATTTTGACTATATTTATTTGTAGGAGTACACATTTCTCTATGTAGCTGCTTAATTTACATTATCTGAATAAAGCATAGCTGATACTAATGGTTTCCATCAGAGCTAGGCTTCCTGCTGTGAAAAGGGTATAAACCACTCTCAATGATGCTAAGCAAACATTAGCTAACCTAAGGCTGAGATAACTCCAACTTTTAAATTTTTGAAATATTTTCAAAAACAGTTTGGGGAAAATAGTAGATATACATTTTTGCACCGTAGGTAGAAAACAAAGCACAACTTTTGGAGGAAATCTTTATTGTGTTTCAATACTCAACGATATGTAACAAGACTAGGAAAGAGAATGACACAGTCTTACGGTAAAAGAAAACATCTGTTTTGAGGATGAGGAGAGCCTGCAGGGCATCGTGATGGGTTCTGAGTCCTTCTTCCCCACTTTTTGTATGGACCATTTAACATCTTACCTGTAGTTTCACTTAACTTTTACCGACAGTTTTTCTTATATAAAATAAGAATGATACAAATCAGGGTAGTTGTGAAGATCAAATGAAATATTTTGTAAAGTGATCAATAGCATCTTATTTCTCAGCAATGAACAAGTAATGCCAAGTAAGAATCAGCTAATAATAATTTGATCATTTCCAGATTTCCTGGGCAGTGGCTACAGATTTTATTTTCTCCTTTTTCCAAAAGAACTCTTTCTTTAAAAATTACGTTTTATTGGAGTATAGTTGATTTACAATGTTGTGTTAGTTTCAGGTGTACAGCAAAGTGAATCAGTTATACAGCTACATATATCCAATCTTTTTAAGATTCTTTTCCCATATAGGACATTACAGAGTACTGAGTAGCGTTCCCTGTGCTATACGGGGTACTTATGAGTTATCTATTTTATACATAGTAGTGTGTATGTGTCAATACCAATCTTCCAATATATCCTTCCCCCCCTTTCCCCCTTGGTAACCATAAGTTTGTTTTCTACATGTCTGACGATATTTCTGTTTTGTAAATAAGTTGATTTGTACCGTTTTTTCAGATTCCACATCTTAAGTGATGTCATATGATATTTGTCTTTATCTTTCAGACCTAGTTCACTCTGTATGACTCTGTATGACCATTGCTTCATTTACAAATATTTCCTCCCATTCTGAGGGTTCTTTTCATTTTGTTTATGGTTTCCTTTGCCGTGCAAAAGCTTTTGAGTTTAATTAGGTCCCATTTGTTTAGTTTTGTCTTTATTTTCATTACTCTAGGAGGTGGATGGAAGATCTTGCTGCAATTTATGTCAGAGTGTTCTGCCCATTTTCCTCTAAGAGTTTTATAGTATCCGGCCTTCCATTCATATCTTTATTCCATTTTGAGTTTATTTTTGTGTGTGGTGTTAAGGAGTGTTCTAATTTCATTCTTTTGCATATAGCTGTCCAGTTTTCCCAGCACCAGTTATTGAAGAGACTGTCTTTTCTCCATTGTATATTCTTGCCTCCTTTGTCACCAATTAAGTGAACCATAAGTGGGTAGGGTTTTGGTTTTTTTTTTTTAATTTTTCATGGAGTATAGTTGATTTACAATGTTGTGTTAGTTTCATGTGTACAGCAGAGTGAATCAGTTATACATATACATATACTGACTCTTTTTTAGATTCTTTTCTTATATAGGCTATTAGAGACCATTGAGTAGAATTCCCTATGCTATACAGGAGGTCCTTATTAGTTATTTATTTTATATATAGTAATGTGTATATGTCAGTCCCAATCTCCCAACTTACCCCTCCCCCTTTCCCCCTGGTAACCATAAGTTTGTTTTCTACATCTGTAACTCTATTTCTGTGTTGTAGATAAGTTCATTTGTACCCTTTTTTTAGATTCCACATACAAGCAATGTCATATGATATTTGTCTTTCTGTGTCCGACTTACTCTACTCAGTATGACAATCTCTAGGTCCATCAATAAGTGTGTGGGTTTATCTCTGTACTTTCTATCCAGTTCCATTGATCTATATTTCTGTTTTTGCACTAGTACCATATTGTTTTGATCACTGTATGTTTGTAGTATAGTCTGAAGTCAGGGAGCCTGATTCTTCCAGTTCAGTTTTTCTTTCTCAAGACTGCTTTGACTATTTGTGGTCTTTTGTGTTTCCATCCATATTGTAAAGTTTTTTGTTCTAATTCTGTGAAAAATGTTATTGGTAATTTGATAGAGATTGCATTGAATCTGTATTTTGCTTTGAACTTTACTTTTTAAGATTTCGCATGTAAGTGAGATTATACAGTATTTGTCTTTTTGTGTTTGGACTTTTTTTGCTTAGCATAACAAAATAATGTCCTCAAAAAATAATGTCCTCCAGATTCATACACATTGTCACAAACGGCAGAATTACCTTCCTTTTTATGGTTGAATAATATTCACATTTCTTTTATTCATCCATTGATGGACATTTCAGTTGTCCATTATCTTGGCTATTTATGAATAATACTGCAATGAATATGGGAGAGCCGGTATGTCTTTGAGATACTGATTTCACTTCCTTTGGATATATACCCAGAAGTGGGGTTGCTGGATTATATGGTAGTTTAATTTTTAATTTTCTGAGAATACCCTATACTATTTTGCATGGTGGCTGTACCAATTTACATTCCTACCAACAGGGTGCAAGGATTCCCTATTCTCCATACCCTCAATAACACTTATCTCATCTTTTTGATAATAACCATCCTAAGAGGTATGAAGTGGTATCTCATTATAGTTTGCAGTTCCCTAATGATTAGCATGTTTTCATATACCTGTTGGCCATTTGTTTCTCTGTGACCTTTAAAGATGGAGGAAAGTGACCATGAGCCAAGAAAAACAGGTGGCCTCTAGAAGCTAGAAACATGTTAAAGAAACAGGTTCACTCCTCGAATTACCAAAAAAGGAACTCAGCCTTACTAATAATTTGATGTTAGCTTAGAGAGACTCATGTAGAATTTCTGACCTAGAGAACTGTAAGTTAACAAATTTGTTTTAAGCCACCAAGTTTGTGTTAATTTGTTAAGGAAGCAATAGAAAACTTACTCAGGAATACATTATGATAATAATTATAAATATCTGACAAGAAGAGTTGAGTCTGACTCATAGAGAAGGATGCAGTGCACAGTTCATTGTGATTCTTCATAGGGGCCATCTGCTGGGAGGTAGTTCCCATTCAGTAGTGCCACTCAGTTGGAGGGAGTTAATAGTTCTGTTGCCTATGTTTTCGTCTAAGAGTTTTATAGTGTCCGGTCTTACATTCAGGTCTTTAATCCATTTTGAGTTGATTTTTGTGTATGGTGTTAGGGAGAGTTCTAATTTCATTCTTTTACATGTAGCTGTCCAGTTTTCCCAGCACTACTTATTGAAGAGACTGTCTTTTCTCCATTGTGTATTCTTGCCTCCTTTGTCATAGATTAGGTGACCATAGGTGTGTGAGTTTATCTCTGGACTTTCTATCCTGTTCCATTGATCTATATTTCTGTTTTTGTGCCAGTACCATACTGTCTTGATTACTGTAGCTTTGTAGTATAGTCTGAAGTCAGGGAGCCTGATTCCTCCAGCTCCATTTTTCGTTCTCAAGATTGCTTTGGCTATTCAGGGTCTTTTGTTTCCATACAAACTGTAAAATTTTTTGTTCTAATTCTGTGAAAAATGCTGTTTGTAATTTGATAGGGATTTCATTAAATATGTAGATTACTTTGGGTAAGATAGCCATTTTGACAATATTGATTCTCCCAATCCACGAACATGGTATATCTCTCCATCTGTATGTGTCATCTTTGATTTCTTTCATCAGTATCTTATAGTTTTCTGAGTACAGGTCTTTTTGCCTCCTTAGGTAAGTTTATGTCTAGGTATTTCATTCTTTTTGATGTGATGGTAAATGAGATTGTTTCATTGATTTCTCTTTCTGATCTATTGTTGTTAGTGTATAGGAATGCAAGTGATTTCTGTGCATTAATTTTGTATCCTGCAATTTTAACAAATTCATTGATGAGCTCTAGTAGTTTTCTGGTAGCATCTTTAGGATTTTCTATATACAGTATCACTCTCTGACATAAATCACAGTAAGATCTTTTTTGATCCACCTCCTAGAGTAATAACTATAAAAACAAAAGTAAACAAATAGTACCTAATTAAACTTAAAAACTTTTGCACAGCAAAGGAAACCATAAACAAAATGAAAAGACAACCCACAGAATGGGAGAAAATATTTGCAAATGAAGCAATGGACAAGGGATTAATCTCCAAAATATACAAATAGCTCATGAAGCTCAATATCAAAAAAAAAAAACAAACAACCCAATCAAAAAATGGGTGAAAGATCTAAACAGACATTTCTCCAAAGAAGACATATAGATGGCCAAAAAACACATGAAAAGATGCTTAACATCACTAATTATTAGAGAAATGCAAATCAAAACTATGATGAGACATCACCTCACACTGGTCAGAATGGCCACCATCAAAAATTCTACAAACAATAAATGCTGGAGAGGGTGTGGAGGAAAGGGAACCCTCCTACACTGTTGGTGGGAATGTAAATTGATACAGCCACCATGGAGAACACTATGAAGTTCCTTAAAAAACTAAAAATTGAGCTCCAATACGATCCAGCAATCCCACTCCTGGGTATATATCCAGAGAAAACTGTAATTCGAGAAGATATATGCACACCGATGTTCATTGTAGCACTATTTACAATAGTCAGGACATGGAAGCAATGTAAATGCCCGTCAACAGATGAATGGATAAAGAAGATGTGGTACATATATACAATGGAATATTACTCGGCCATAAAAAAGAATGAAATAATGCTATTTGCAGCAACATGGGTGGACCTAAAGATTGTCATACACAGAAAGACAAACATCATATGATATCACTTTTATTTGGGATCTTAAAAAACGGTACAAATGAACTTATCTACAAAACAGAAATAGAGTTACAGGTGTAGAAAACAAACTTATGGTTACCAGGAGGTAAGGGATGGGGGTAAATTGGGAGATTGGGATTGACATATACACACTACTATATATAAAATAGATAACTAATAAGAACCTCCTGTATAGCACAGGGAACTCTACTCAATACTCTGTAATGGCCTATATGGGAAAAGAATCTAAAAAGAGTGGATATATGTATGTATAACTGATTCACTTTGTTGTACACTTGAAACTAATACAATATTGTAAATCAACTATACTCCAATAAAAGTTGTTTAAAAATATAAAGCTCATAGAAGCAAAGAGTAAAATGGTGGTTTCCAGAGGCTGAAGGATTGAGGAAATGAACAAATGTTGGTCAAAGAGTGCAAGCTTTTAGTTGTAGGATGAATAAGCTCTGGGGATCTAATGTACAGCATGGTTAATAATAATTTAATTAATAATACTGTATTATACACTTGAAATTTACCAAAACAGTAAATTTTTAGAGTTCTCATCACCAAAAAGCAAAGGTAACTATGTAAGGTGATGGATGTGCTAATTAACCTGAGTGTGGTAATCATTTCACAATGTATATATATTAAATCATCACTTTATACATCTTAAAAAACTTAAAGGTATATAATTTTTATTTTTCAATCATACTTCAATAAAGCTGGGGAGGGGAATTATAAAAAAATTTAATTAATATTATAAATCACAAAATGTAGCATCTCTCTGACCTTGCTTCTTTGGTCACATCTCTTTCTCTAACCACAGCCAGATATGGTTCTCTGCTCTTAAGAATTTATGTGATCAGATTGGACCCATCTGAATAATCTGGGATAACTTCCCATCTCAATGTCTCTGCCTTTATTCATATCTGTGAAACCCCTATTCCCATGTGAGCTAATATATCCATAGCTCTGAGCGTTCAGATATGAGCATCTTTCAGGGCCATTTTATAACAATGAGGATATACATCTCCACGCAATGCCTGCTCTGAGGATGCTTCTCCCTACATCCGTCTCATAGAGTGCTCTGATCTCAAACCCAAAACCTAGTCCAAATAAGCCTTGGTTTAAGTCATATTCTTCCATTACCAAGTCAAAACTTATTGTCATTACCCAGGTCAATTTTTACAGACTCCTACATCACAGATTGACAGATTTAATTTCCAATGTGCCTTTTACCTTTTCTGGAAAATGGTAGCAAAAGGCATAAAACTTTTTTAGAAGCTGTATTAAACTTTGGGAAAGCTGACAAGGGAGAGAAGACAATACATTAAAATAGTTGAAAATAATACCACAGAACTGGTAATTAATAAATATTATTACTTATACTGTGAAGAGCTTAGTGTGCCTTTGCAAAAAAAAAAATCATAATAGACACTTCTGATGCTCCAGTGACCCTGGGTCTATAGTTTTGCATTTGCACATCTGGAGCCAATACTCACCCCTATACTCCCAAGGCGACAAGCAGCTCACTTCCTCCTACAGTAGAGGTGACATTTGTTTCTACAGTATCTTCAAGAGCATGCATCTCACAGTGTTGTACTGTATCACATCCTGATATAATAGAAGCAACATTGTATTATCTTTCTTGATTAAAAAAAAACCTCACTCTCAAGAGATGAACAAAGAAAACTGATAATACAGGTAAGAAAACTGTAAAATGTCTTAAGAGTTCCTTGCTCTTCTACAGCATCAGCTCATATACCATGCAGGTGTTAATGAGCCATTTGCTGGAAGAACATTTGACTTCCAAAAATAGGATCTGGTTTATTGAGTTCATTTTCTTTTCTCTTGGTGTTTTGAATGATTGAATGTCCTTCTCAAAAGCAAAGGCTGAACTGCCTTTCCTCCTGAGGTTCCCTTCTAGCCTTATAATTCTATGCATCTGGACAAATGATTGTTGCCTCTGCACAAATCCTTTTTTAATATTTATTTATTTATTTTTATTTTTTATACAATGTTTTAAAGTTACTTTCTATTTACAGTTATTACAAAATATTGGCTATATTCTCCATGTTGTACAACACATCCTTGAGCCTATCTTACACCCAATAGCTTGTGCATCCCACTTTCCCACCCCTTTATTGCCCCTCCCCACCTCACTGGTAACCACTAGTTTATTACCTATATCTGTGAATCAGCTTCTCTTTTTTTATATTCACTAGTTTGTTGTAATTTTTAGATTTCACATATAAGTGATATCATACAGTATTTGTCTTTCTCTGTCTGACTTATTTCACTTAGCATAATGCCCTCCAAGTCCATTTATGTTGCTGCAAATGGCAACATTTTTTCATTTTTATGTCTGAGTAGTATACCATTGTATATACATACCACATCTTCTTTATCCACTCATCTGCCGATGGACACTTAGGTTGCTTCCATGTCTTGGCAGTTATAAATAATGCTGCTATGAACATTGAGGTGCATGTATCTTTTCAAATTAGTGTTTTTGCTTTTTTTGAATATATACCCAGGAATGGAATTGCTGGGTCATTAAGTCCTTTTATAGTAACCTCTGACCTTTACTAAATTCCAGTTGACTATCGCAGGTTGTCCTTTTATATGTCAGCGTTCATTAATAACTGGGACTCCTGGTCTCACACTGCCAAACTAGAGGACGGCTCTAGCAAACCCTCACTCCAAGCCTATAAGGTAGGCTTATACTGAAATCAAAGACTAACGCAAGACTCTCTTCTAGTTATCTGGTTAAACTCTCACTTTACCAGAAGAAGGCTGAGGATGTTTGTGGAGGTACTATTGCTTTGCTGCTAGGACTCCTGGAACAGTAGAGAGTCTCAGCAGGGTTCTGGCAATGAAGGATGCAATCTCTTTCTCTCTCTTTCTCTCTCTTTCTCTCTCTTTCTCTCTCTCTCTCTCTCTCTCTCTCTCTCTCTCTCTCTCTCTCTCTCTCTTTCTAGCACCACTGCTCTTCTCCCTGGCATTACAAAAACACCCAGGACTGTGCCCCTGCTGGTTAAAGAAAGAGGTATTACTCTTAAACATATATTTTCTGAGTAGTACAGGCCAGAAATTAAATACAGTTTAGATGTTTTTGCTACTTACACTCTTAACATGCCACTACTTACTCTAAATTCATGCAGAAAAAAATCTAAATTTAAGAACCTTTTTCTATTTTGCAAAATAAATAAATGAATATATTCCACACTTATATGTCTATCTCCCTCGCAAGGCTGTAAACCCCTTTCAGATCAGGAGCAATGACTTAGTCATCTTCCAATACCAGTGCTCATCACAATGCCTGGCACATAGTAGGGACTCAGGAAAGAATGGTTGAATAAATAAGCAACAAATAGTAAACAGCCATTACTTACTTTTTATTAATTCACCAGTAACTATAACCTATTTATAAATAAATGAGGTTGTTCAAAAATATTAAACAGGGGCTTCTCTGGTGGCCCAGTGGTTTGAGAGTCCGCCTGCCGATGCAGGGGACACGGGTTCGTTCCGCGGTCCGGGAAGATCCCACATGCCGCCGAGCGGCTGGGCCCGTGAGCCATGGCCGCTGAGCCTGCGCGTCCGGAGCCTGTGCTCCGCAACGGGAGAGGCCACAGCAGTGAGAGGCCCGTATACCGAAAAAAAAAAAAAATTAAACAAACGCTATGTGTCTGAACTATGTTAGTTCTGGGGGTAAAAACATGAAATAGACACACCCCTTGCCCCAGAAGAGCTGCAATCTGCCAGGAGTGGAAGAGGTAAATACAAAGAATTGTATTAAGGCGGGCATTCTCCAAAAACATACATGGTAGCAGAGTTGAAAAAGCTCTTAGTTTTGCACAACAGAGAGAGATGGTCAAAGAAGGATTCTGAGAGGAGGCTACATTTGTGCTGGTACTTACAGGCCAAAGAAATAGAGAAAGGGAACTTAATGGAAAAGAAGAAAGCATGAACACGAGCAAAGGTAGGAAAGAACAGGGCTTGCTTAGAGCTTGGCAAGTTGTCTGAAGAGTCCAGACGCTGGACGGTAGGGGTGAGGTGCTGGCCTGGCATGAGTGGCAGGAAATGAGGCTGGAAAAGGGAGCTGGAGACAGAGAGAGTAAGCTTTTGAAGGCAAAAACTCTTGAATGTTAAGACTCTGTCGACTGTGTAGTGCTCATCAAAGGTGTGTAGTCAGGGAAGAGCCACCAGCTCTGTGTGGTAGAGAGGTGATCAGTACAGCGGTGAGGCATTGGACTGAAGGCAAGACAGTGGGAGGTGATCACAGTAAAGACCTGAACTTGGGCAACGGGTGTGAGGAAGAGTTCCTGCCTCCAAAGACCCTCATGTTGCACACAGGATTCCCAGGTTCGCAGATCTGTGTGAATGTGTGAAGGGGGGTATTCAATGGACCCATTCGTCCAATCCCTACTGCATCCCACAGAACCAAACTTAAAATGAATTTCTCTATGCAAAAAGGCAAACATATGACTTTTGCCAGTTAAAATTCTGGCATCTCCTTGCACACAGATTTAACAAAAAAGACATATTCTTTCCTTGTTTGCTCTGCCCTTAATCCTAGCATCTGTGTGACATCATAGACTGAATGTTTCTGCTTTATGAGAACAGAGTTTAGCACCGCAGGGCACTGTATGACATTCTTCAACCATTTGTCACCACCCTGCCATGGATGGTGTCATGTGGAGGTGAGGAAATAGTACAATTTTTCCTCCCATCCTATTTTCTGCCTTGCAGGCAGAAAAGCCAGCTGGAGGTTTTATATTTGACTGAGGAAAGTAAACTAGTGATTTCAGATAAAAAACAGCCTTTATCCTTCATATTATACAATACATTGTAACTTACTGCAAATATGGAACTTACAAGCATGGAGTTACACCCAATTTATTTGGTTCCTTCAATTTTCCACTGCATGATCCAATTTATAAAAAGTAAAACAAATTGTCAAAACTTTATGGAAGCAAGATGCACTAGAGAGTCATATGCTAACACATATATATGGAATCTGAGGAAAAAAAAAAAAAGGTCATGAAGAACCTAGGGGTAAGACGGGAATAAAGACACAGACCTACTAGAGAATGGACTTGAGGATATGGGGAGGGGGAAGGGTAAGCTGTGACAAAGTGAGAGAGTGGCATGGACATATATACACTACCAAACGTGAAATAGATAGCTAGTGGGAAGCAGCCGCATAGCACAGGGAGATCAGCTTGGTGCTTTGTGACCACCTAGAGGGGTGGGATACGGAGGGTGGGAGGGAGGGAGATGCAAGAGGGAAGAGTTATGGGAACATATGTATATGTATAACTGATTCACTTTGTTATAAAGCAGAAACTAATACACCATTGTAAAGCACTTATACTCCAATAAAGATGTTTAAAAAAATGGCAAAATAGAGTGATATTGGCATGGAAGTAAGAATATGAGTGATCTTTATCTCTTTTTTTTTCTTGTCTTCGATAAATGATATTTTAAAGGCACTATCTGCATGTGGTAAATGCATTAACATTTTCCCAATAGAACCTGTGAAAGAGCTGCACCAATTAAATTCTTCCTGTTTAACTTTCAGAGGCAAGGTGTCTTCTGGGAAAGTCCAGTTGCCCAAGTTGGACATGCCTCTAGGATGGCCCCTCACAATTCCAGGAGGACCAGGGCCTCTTACCTTTTCAATGGTCCCTGAAGAACCTTTTAGGAACAGCTCCTGACAGTCTTCTACTTCCACAGACTCCCTGGACAGAGTTATACCATTTTCGCAGGGACCCTCTGGCCACACTACCACAGCCAACCCAGCTCAGCCACGGGCAACCTCCAGTTGGAGGCACCTCTTAAATTAGGTTATTTTAAACACACGAATTATGTTGCTGATTTTTGTATTGGTTGGGGTTTTGTTTGAGTTTTGTTTTTGTTGTTGTTTTGTTTTTTAAAGCTGTTACTTTTGGGTTGTGGGCAAACTGCATGTGTGCCCATGTTGCCATTGGCAGTGTAAATTGTAAATTGCCTTAGACAGGGCTGCTTGGCAATGCTGCCTAAAACGCTTATAAACATCCATGCCCTGTGGGCCTAAATCAACTCTTGGAAATTTAAAGTAAGGAAACAAAAGCAAAATCATGTAAATGATTACTGTTTACTGTTAAAAAATTAAAACAATTAAAAGGAAAAGAATTACAGGAAATAAAGAGATGCTCTTAGGAGTATTATTTATAACAATAAAAAAAACAGAACTAACCTAAATGTTCAATAGAAGAATTATAAATTATGATATATTTTAAAAGGAAAAATTAAAACAAAAGGAAAAAATTAAAGAGAATAAAAGATGCCCTTAGCAATATTATTTATAAAAATAAAAAATGGAACTAACTTAAATGTTCAATAGAGGAATTATAAGTTATGATTTAGTTAGTGATATTTAAACTTGGTTTAGCAGCGGAAACCTGTCCTCACTGAAACATTATACGTAAGCTAAATATGCAAGTTGATGTAAAATATTTTATTTTTAAAGAGTAACTCCTCTAAGTGAAGCAGGGGATAGGGGCTAGACCCGAGGTCTTCCTGTTTGTGCTCCCATCCACCCTCCATGGGGCCCCAAACCACCACTGAGACCACCGTAGAGCACCATGAAGCACCACGGTATACCATTTCTGTTGTCACGAAAAATAAGTGTATAGCCACACAAAATATTTCTGAGACAATGCTATAGAGTGATAATAAATGAAGAGGGTGGAACACAGGCACACTATACATACATATATACATACAACTGTATAAAATGTACATAATTAAGAAGTATGGAAAGATGGTGGATAGATGAACATAATTGGTCTTATCTTACGAGGTTGTTTTAGAAACATACGCCTTGACTTAATGGAAATGTATTTTAGCAACATCACTGCTTAGCCTCAATGCTTTAGACAATTAACCTGATCTTCCTCAGCATTCTCATCTGTAAAATGGCAATAATTATAGTACCCGTGTCATGGGGTTACTGTGAGCCTTGAATGGATTTATTTTTGTACAGAGTTTAGAGCAATGCCTCAACAGATATTAGCCATCATTAGTAATATTAT
Organism: Delphinus delphis; assembly: GCF_949987515.2. Taxonomy (NCBI): domain Eukaryota; kingdom Metazoa; phylum Chordata; class Mammalia; order Artiodactyla; family Delphinidae; genus Delphinus; species Delphinus delphis. The sequence continues at coordinate 28,272,208 of NC_082699.1, read as the reverse complement.
CAGTCCCTTACACTCAATTGTAACATTTTTGAAGTAAAGTGTGATAGCAAAAGAGAAAAGTTCAGATTTAGCCAGATGCCCATCTCCTTCCTCTTTTGCTAAACCCAGTAAATGCCTGCCCATGCTGACTATGGAGGGCCACCCCTGAGCTAAGACTCTCCACTGCTGTAGAGGAACCCCAGGAAACAATGTTTATGAGGCTTCTAGACTCTCACCCAACCCCTTTTTAATATTGTTCTTGATAAAAATAGTATTTCCCTCTCAGACCTCTAATGCGATTAACATAATCAGCACAACAACTTGAAACTCCATTCTTCTTGGGTGTCTACTGAATTCAGGAATTTTTACTTTAGAATATTTTCACTTAATCTGATATTCTATACACATACAGATCAAAGAAGTTACTTGAAATAAGGCTACAGTATTTAAGTACATTGACTAAATATTTAATGGGAAGAAAAAGACCTATGTTTATATGACGTCACCTGTCATACAAATACAGGGTCAGTACAATGCTTTATGTCTTATTGTTTTTCTTCCTTCTGTTATTCATCTGTTTGCTAACACTCCCTCTCCATCTTCTCATCCAAGCCTCTAATTTCTGAGGCTGATTTCCTTGCTTTAGGCTTACATCAGAAGCAGCAGCATCTTAAATATAGTATCAGTATATATTTTTTATCAACTTGAATCTGTTAATCAGCAAACAATAGCTGGCTTACTTGATGTCTAAATATGTTGATTAAAGCCTTATGACTTTTCTAAAGTTGACTCACTTTTATTATGATATTTAAAGGAATGCTTCCGGGCTCATGTTCTTAAGAAAGCAATCCCCCCACCCCCATCCCTTTTTTTCCTTTGGAACGTTTTTATAACCTTCATTTGGAAAGTACCAAACATTGGCAGTGACATTGAGTGCCTAAATCTAAAAGGAATCTGGAACTACTGAATTGTTCTTGTATCTCCCTCATTGACAGACTGTGTTCATTCAAAGCATGAGACTTCTTGGAGTTTCCCTTTGATGATTCCTTTAAATGCCTCTGCTAGTCTAAGATGCAGAACCAACTTATTATGTTGAAACTCTTCTCCTTTTTTTTTCTGGATTAGCAAAGTGAGACCCGAAGAAGTTAAGAAACTTGCCCATGCTCACAAGCCATTACACTTTGTCCTCCCTCCTTCTGATTAGAATCAGTACTCCTAGGCGGCCACTGTCCTTAACCTCAAATCTAATAATGTGCAGAATGAAGTGCTCAGATTGGTCCCAGGTGATTCAGTGTGGGAGGGAAGGGCCAGAAACCCTGAAGACTTTTCAAAAGCCTTTATCTTTTTGAGAAAAGATTTTTTAAAAAATTGATTTTAAATGAGAAAGCAGTAACCTGATTTCTCTAGAATTTTATGGCTAGAAAAATCCTAGTTATGCTCCCCTTCTTGTGAATATTTTTGTGAATATTTTGTTTTTTAATTCCGCTAATTTTAAGAATGGCCTGGGAGGAGAAGAGGTGTGTGTATGGTGGATGGATGTATGGGGATCTGATGGAGAAATCTAAGCTGAGCAAGGCAGTAGACTGACTTTAATGAAATCTCTGAGCCTTGAAGGCAGGGGTGAGGTTTTTTCTTTGTTTGTTTGTTTTGAATTTTATTTTATTTATTTTTTTATACAGCAGGTTCTTATTAGTTTTTGACCTAACAGAGAATGAGGATTGAAGAAAGAATACCAGCTGGTCTCCTAACACCACCATGAATCTCAACAAGACTGAGGCAGTGCTAAAGAGAAAGACTATGTGATAGAAATGACACAGATGCCTTTGTAAGTAAGCCTCTGATAAGAAAGCTTTTAATAAGTAAGTCTCTTATATCTGCTGATAAATCCTGAGCACTGCTTGAAGACCCCTGACTTAGTCCATACCTTTTACATAGAAAGAGAACAACAGTCACAGATGAGACTCTATGCCATTCATAAAAAAAAAAAAAAAATCACACAGGAAAGGATGACATTTTTACAGAAGTACAAGTGAAGCATTAAAGCAGCCTTGACTCCAGGAAAATTTCATGCAAACTTGCTTCCACCTGAGGCCGCTTCCCCTGATTACTTGCTAGTAAAAGTAGACCACAGAGAGTAGGTACATCAAATGTTTACTGTTAACGAGTACTTCCTCAGCTTTCTCTCCCTTGGCAGGGGCAGAGACACTGTGCAGTGGGATCTGCACAGTGCCCAAAGGATTAAAAGATACCCAGAGCAGGTGGCAGAGATGTGCCCAGAGGAAATGGTAGCCTTGAGATGCACCTGGGGGAGAAGGGAGAAAAGGAGTTAAGAACAAAAGAGAAGGAATTACAGGACACCAAGTATGAGCTGACTTGACTTATTCATGAGCACAAATTAGACACTCTCTGTCTCGTACTAAAGAGTAAAGGAGAGGAAGCCTTTGGCAGGGACTGGAATCCAACACCAGCCAATGGAAATAAAGCATGGGATTCTATGTTAAAGCCCCATGGTGTGCAGTCTCCCTGCGGTCTGTCCACTCCCAGGAGAGCAGATTAGCTTTTCTTCTCCAACAGCACCATCTGGAGGTTAACAATCACTGCTGTCTTATACCTTCATTTTTCACCCTTTCCCCCTCCACCCCCTCGCGGTATGCGGACCTCTCACTGCTGTGGCCTCTCCCGTTGCGGAGCACAGGCTCCGGACGCGCAGGCTCAGCGGCCATGGCTCACGGGCCCAGCCGCTCGGCATGTGGGATCTTCCCGGACCGGGGCACGAACCCGTGTCCCCTGCATCAGCAGGTGGACTCCCAACCACTGTGCTACCAGGGAAGCCCATGTAAAAGTTTTTTTAAGGAACACTGCACACTCTATATGTTACCAAAGCTGACAAATAATTATAAGTCTACACTCAATCTTCTACAGAAGCACAAAACTACTGCAGAAAATTTAAGATTATCTTGTGAATCTCTGTGTTATTTTACTTGTTTTTCATTGAGATATAACTGACATACAACATCGTGTACTTTTAAGGTGTACAATGGGTTGATTTGATACCTTTTTGTATATTGCATTAGCTAACTCCTCTCTCATGCCACATAATTATCATTTCTTTTTTTATGGTGAGAGCATTTAAGGTCTAGTCTGTCAGCAACTTTGAAATATATAACACAGTATCGTTGGCTATAATCACTATGCTGTGCATTACATCTTCAGAATTTATTCATCTTCTAGTTGCAAGTTTATACCATTTGACCAACTATGTTTATTTTAAATATGCATGAAAAAATATTCCTTTGTTCATTAAATAAATATTTATTGATTTCTATCATGTGCCAAGGAATATTTCAACTCTCAAAACACTGGTTAACAAAATAAAACCCCTGTTCTTAAGAAGGTTAACATTCTTGTAGGAGAAGGTGACATTAGAAATAAACAATATTATGTTATATTAAGTCCTATGAAGAAATAGTCAAGCAGAGTAAAGAGAGAGTAATGGTGCTACTTCAGAGAGCATGGTCAGGCCCTTTGACAGGGTGACTTTTGAACGAATGAAGGAGTGATCCATGCGAAGATCCAGGGAAGGGCTTTCCAGGTGAAGAGAATATCAGATGTAAAAGCTTGAAAAAGCCTGTTGGAGGAACCACAGGGCTGTGCGGGCAGTGAAGTGCAGTGGGGAAGGTAGTAGAGAGTGAGGACAGAGAGGCAGCCAGCACACAGGTCCCACAGAGCCCCACCAGCCCCCATAAGGACTTTGGATTTTATTCTGAGTAAGAGGAAGTCACTGAAGTGTGGAGCTCAATGGAAAGAAGCACTTTGATGTACATTTTTTTTAAAGATTCACTCTGGCTGCTTTGTGGAGAAGACAGTAGGAGGTGAGAATAGAGCTGGGAAACAAGTTAGGAGCTATCATTTAAGAGCAGAGTCCATAGGACTTGCTGACAGATTGTAATGGTTTGAGAGAAAGAGAGTAATGTGAGATGACTGTGAGTCTGGAGATGAGTCTGGAGTGAGAAAGTGCGATGCCAGATATGTGAGTGCCATTTACTGGGATGAGCCTCCTGGGAGAGCGAGAGGTTGCAGGGAAGAACACGGGGTCTCGTCTGGATGCATTATTGTGAGTGTCCATCAGAAATGCTATGGAGCTGTCCTACAGGCAGTTGGATGCATGGAATTGGAATCTCAGGGGCAAGGTTGGGTATCATCAGTATAATTAAATTTTGTTTAAAGTGATGGTGCTAGAAAAAATTCACCCAGAGAGAGAGTGAAGTAGAGAGAAGGGCAGATGAGAAAAAAGCAGCTGGAAAGGAGGGAGGAATCCAGGAGGTGTGCTTCATAAAAGTGAAAAGATGCATTCACGTGTGTGTGTGTGTGTGTGTGTATGCATGTGTGTGTAGGTGTGTGCGTGTGTATATGCATGTGGATGTATATATATACATATGTGTGTATTGGTGTGTATGTGTGTGCATGTGTATGTATATATGTATGTGTGCGTATGTATATCCATGTGTAGTAATAAATAATTAAATTCATAATTAGGCACATAGTGTTTCTCTGATTCTCTGCCAAGACTAAAGGAGATTAAAGGAAGGTGAAGAAGGAGAATAGACCATTTTTGGCCTTGATTTATGACTTTGTTGCAGAGCCTTCATGTGTAAGCCTAGCTATATGAAATTATTACAGAACAATGGCATGTGATTAAGTTCTACCAAGTCATTTGCAACATACTATCTGACCTGATGATAAATTGACACATCTACAATAAACAATAATCAGTTATAGGGACTAATTCAAGAATTAACTGTTGTTGAACATTAGCAGTTCAGAGATATATCTGAAATATTTATTTTATTAAAAATATTAAAATAGAATATGTCTTCATAACCTTGTCACTCTTACTAATTTTTAAAAAGGATACATCTTCATTAAATATGACAGGGATTTTTTGCTTGGGTAGGAATGAAGTGTATTCTCATAATAAAGAAAGTAAATAGAGCTCTTCGCTTCCTCTCTTACTTAATACTGGTTGGAAAGCCAGATTTGGCTTTGCTTTTTCTAAATAGAATCCTTTATGTAAAAGAATAATTGGGGCTCAAATTTCAAACTCTTGTGATAAATAAGTAAACTAGGTCAAAAGTGTGCTTCTGGGTAGCTACAAAGCACCACAAAAACTTCCATTGTTTAAGGAAGGAGCACTTCAAGCTTGTGTTTGTCCAAGCTCCCGTTTCTAAAGGGAAAAACACAGAAAGTATATTGACTACACAGCAAATAAAAACAGTAAATAGATGTGAGTTTAGGAATTGTTATTTCCCTGCTTGATCTCAGGACGTCTGGGTCGAGTGGTGGCTGGAAAGCCCACACAGCAGAGTCCCTGTACCAAGAGAAAAAGACACAGTGAGGTAAATGATATTTGGGAGACCCCTTGGGATCAGGGCTGCAGGAGTTTCCTGGGTCCCAAAGATTATTATATAACAACCCTGAAAATTGTCTTTAAAAGTCTTTATACCTGCACAATCTTTTCTTAGCCACAGAATTGTGATTAGTCTGATTCATATTTACCACAGTCAATGCCCCCCATCTGTATCCCTGATTTTATCCTTTTGTTTCTCATCTCAGCTGGCTAAGAAAACAGTGCATCTACTTATAAAAAATGTTAAGTTTTCCCAACCTAAATCCATCGACAGATGAATAGATAAAGAAGATGTGGTACATACATACAATGGAACACTACTCAGCCATAAAAAAGAATAAAATAATGTCATTTGCAGCAACATGGATGGACATAGAGGTTATCATACTAAGTGAAGTAAGTCAGAAAGAGAAAGACAAATACCATACGGTATCACTTATATGTGGAATCTAAAATATGACACAAATGAACTTATCTTTGAAACAGAAACAGACTCACACACATAGAAAACACACTTGTGGTTGCCAAGGGGGAGGAGGGGTGGGCGAGGGATAGATTGAGAGTTTCGGATTAGTAGGTGCAAACTATTATATATAGAATGGATAAACAATAAAGTCCTACTGTATAGCACAGGGAACTATATTAAATATCCTGTAATAAACCATAATGGAAAAGAATATGAAAAAGAATATATATGTATAACTGAATCACTTTGCTGTACAGTAGAAATCAATACATTGTAAATCAACTATACTTTAATAAAATAAAATTAAATTAAAAAGTTGTTTCCCTAGAGGAAAATTACCATAAAAATAAAACAGGATAAAATTAATAAACAGGCTATATTGAATTCTTTTAGGTATGCTGTCTCATTTTTTGTTTTCTTTTTTATCCATTCAATAAATAGATTTAAATGATACCATTGTCAGGCCTTGGAAGATTTACTGAGACTTTCCGAAAAAAAAAAGAAAAACTTGAGAATAAGAAAAATAAGTTTAAAAGTTTACATATCAGCTAAACAGCTCTAAAGTTGGGCTTTATAATCTATGTATTATGAATAAGAGCTGACATTTGAAAACTCTCTTTAAAGGGCAGAGTAACCTTCAGATTTGAAACTCTTACTTGGGTGAATGTGACATGTCCAAAAAAAGGATGTGCCAACTAGGGAAAAGGTTGATTTGTCACAACAGAACAGAAAAATGAAAACCACGGAAGTATTAATAAAGTTTTTCCAAGTATGATCCAACGTTGAGAAAATATTAGCCAACAGACCATGTCATTCTGCCAAAATTATCCATATTTTAGAGATAATGCTGTGGAGATACAGCAAACAGAATTCTATCATTATAGTCTCATTGTTAAAAGCACCCTTTTAGGGCTTCCCTGGTGGTGCAGTGGTTAAGAGTCCGCCTGCTGATGCAGGGGACACGGGTTCGTGCCCCGATCCGGGAAGATCCCACATGCCGTGGAGCGGCTGGGCCCGTGAGCCATGGCCACTGAGCCTGCGCGTCCGGAGCCTGTGCTCCGCAACGGGAGAGGCCGCAACAGTGAGAGGCCCGCGTACAGCAAAAAAAAAAAAAAAAGAAAGAAACATCTCTCCCCCATTGGAGATACCTGGCAAGATGGTTAGGCATGGCGCCCTATTCTTCCCTAGCCAAGAGAGGCGGAACTGCATTGTTTCCCAAGAATTTGAATCTTTGGTAGAATGACAAAAAAAAAAAAAAAATCGCACCCTTTTAGTGAGTTGGATGTTTCATACTCTTCCAGCTCTAATGCTTCTATTTATCTTCTTTGTTCTGAGTTCCATGCTCACCAAGCAAACTTTTGATTCGGTTTTCTGTGTATGGTAGCCTTCCTAGTGGAACTCAGTAAATGTTCCTTGAATGAATGCTCATGTTGACTTGGGTATTCCAGCTAAGGTAAGACTCGTATTACTCTTTCTAAATTAATAACTTGACTTTTGTTTTGTATTTCAGCTTTGTAAGCTCACTTATGTTGGGTCTGCGCCTCTTTTTGTATTGATCCCTTTATCACTATATAATTCATTGTTGTGACAAATTAGGTTTCTGACCTTGCAGAAGGTCTCTAGACTTGGAGAACTCTATCAAGGTATATCAGCTTGTGAGACTCCTTAGGAAAGTGGCGTGATGGCCAACATCTGACCACACATCCCCATTTTGTACTGCTTTGACATAGCAAGAAAGTTGAATTCTAACTAATCTGCCAAGATAGATTATTACTCTTTTTGAAGAGAAGAAGCAAGAACAAAGGTAGAAGCCTTAGAGAGATAATGCCCTAAGGGTGGACTAGAAGGAATGATGGAAAGGGGAAGGTCACAATAAATGTAAAAGATGAGGTTAGGAAAGGGTATGGGAAAGAAACTTGCAGTTCATAGTCAGAAACATTCAGAAACACACAATGAGAAAAAGAGAAAGATCTGAAAAGAAATTTTTCAAAACTGAGTGCTCAGAACGGGAGGAAGAGCAGTTTGCTAGGAGCAAAAAGTAGATGGGAAATTTCTGTTGGCAGAACCCAGGGAACAGTTGGACCAGGACCTCAAGTGACTATAATAAGCAGTTCAGCCTTGAATTCAAGGAGTTAACCTAAACGTAGAGAGAATTATAATGTTAATTCAGCACCTAAACAGGAATTAATGCAAATTTCCTGGCCTTGAATTTGATGTTGGTAAGAGTAAATCTAGAAGTACCTGTAATAGAGCATAATCCTATGCCAAATACTGCATTCAATCTATTTTGATATGTTGTTTTGGTTGAGTATATGAAGAAAATCTATTCTTACAGGGACATGAACTTGGAAAAGGGTAGAGTTTTCAGGTAATAGTGGGTATTCTTCTTTGATATTCCACCAAAATTTATAAGTAATAGTTCTTCAAGGTTATTTGTAATATGCAATATAGTTTCATTAGAACTATATCAAGAAACTTTTTTACTCTGTTTCATTAAAAAAAAATCCTATATCAAATAATGTGAGACTATGTGACTACAGTTTACCTTTTTTATATGTGAGTTACATATATATATATATATGTATATATATATGGTTTTATTACAGCATAACCCAGTCTGTTTATTAGAACTGATTACAGCTCTTTCAGAGGAAAAGAGTGCTGAGAAGAACAAGGGATGGGACACTGAATCATGGTATGGTCTACAGGGGGGTGGTTGGGTGTTTCTCAATCCTTTGATCTCAAGATATTTTACACTCTTAAAAGTCACTGAAGACCCCAAAGAGCTTTTGTTTATGTGGGTTATATCTTATTGATATTTACTGTACTAGAAACTAAAGCAGAAGTATTTATTAATTCATTTAAGGATAATAGACTCATATCATAAAGTAACATAGCAGATTTTATAAAAATAACAATATTTTATAAAACAAAAAATGTAATTAAAAAGTTGCACTTACACTTTTTAAACCCCTTTAATATCTGCTTAAATAGAAGACACCTGGATTCTTATATCTGTTTCTGCATTCAGTCTGTTGTGATCAGCTGTTTTATTTGAACTACTTGAAGTAAATCCAGTCTCACACTGACGTGTAGCTAGAAAATGGAGGGGCATATTAACAGCCTTTTCAGTAACTGTGGATAGTATTCTCCTTCAGTACTACACCAAAGCTTAACAAGTGGTAGTTTCTTAAAATTTGTGCATAAATAAACCATATGAATGAACTTTCCATACTCTGTTCCATTAAAATCTATTGGTCTATCTCGTATTTCAAATAGATATATTACTTGTGCATGATTTTGTAACACCATATACTGTCTCATTAGAAAATATTGATTCACTAAGTGACACATATGTTCAAAATGTTGACATGACTCATTATACAATATCAAAAAATCACATTTTTTAAACTTACCCCTGGTCTCATCAGAAATATCTTTAAGCATTGAGAAGCGGGCATGCTCACAGAGGCAGATAGAAATTTTCCAAAATCCTAATTTTCTCTTGAAAGTTCTAATTTTATCTTTGCCAACAAACACTTTTCGTTGTCTTTGTTGAAGTGACAAACTCACTTTGTTCATTTGCAAGAAAATATTTGCCAGTTAGCCAAGTCTGAACATCTGTAGTTTGTCAGTTGCTCTTTCAAGTCAACATGATGCTTCATGAAAAAAGTGGTTAATTTAGTTTGCAACTCAAACCATCATGTAAGTGCTTTCCCTAATGAAAACCATCATGCTTTAATGTGCATCAGGACTTATTGCAGACTTTACATCAAATATTAAAATAATATGTCCTCAGGGTACATGCCCAGTAGTGGAATTGCTGGGTCATAAGGTAGTTCTTTTCTTTTTTTTGCTTTCTTTAATATCTTTATTGGAGTATAATTATTTACAAGAGTGTATTAGTTTCTGCTTTATAATAAAGTGAATCAGCTATATATATACATATATCCATAACTCCTCCCTCTTGCATCTCCCTCCCACCCTCCCTATCCCACCCTTCTAGGTGGTCACAAAGCACCAAGCTGTTCTCCCTGTGCTATGCGGCTTCTTCCCACTAGCTATCTATATTACTTTTGGTAGTATATATAAATCCATGCCACTCTCTCACTTCGTCCCAGCTTACCCTTCCCCCTTCCAGGTCTTCAAGTCCATTCTCTACATCTGCGTCTTTATTCCTGTCCTGCCCCTAGGTTCTTCAGAACCTTTTTTTCTAGATTGCTTATATATGTGTTAGCATACAGTATTTGTTTTTCTCTTTCTGACTTACTTCATTCTGTATGACAGACTCTAGGTCCATCCACCTCACTACAAATGACTCAATTTTGTTTCTTTTTATGGCTGAGTAATATTCCATTGTATATATGTGCCACACCTTCTTTAACCATTCATCTGTCAATGGACACTTAGGTTGCTTCTGTGTCCTGGTTATTATAAATAGAGCTGCAATGAACACTGTGGTACATGACTATTTTTGAATTATGGTTTTCTCAGGGTATATGTCCAGTAGTGGAATTGCTGGGTTGTATGGTAGTTCTATTTGTAGTTTTTTGTTTGTTTGTTTGTTTTGTTTTTTGTTTTTTTTTTCTTTGCGGTACGCGGGCCTCTCACTGTTGTGGTCTCTCCTGTTGCGGAGCACAGTCTCTGGATGCACAGGCTCAGCGGTCATGGCTCATGGGCCCAGCCACTCCGCGGCATGTGGGATCTTCCTGGACCGGGGCACGAACCCGTGTCCCCTGCATCGGCAGGCGGACTCTCAACAACTGCACCACCAGGGAAGCCCCTATTCTTAGTTTTTGAAGGAACCTCCATATTGTTCTCCTTAGTGGCTGTATCAATGTACATTCCTACCAACAATGCAAGAGGGTTCCCTCTTCTCCACACCCTCTCCAGCATTTATTGTTTGTAGATTTTTTGATGATGGTCATTCCGACTGGTGTGAGGTGATGTCTCATTGTAGTTTTGATTTGCATTTGCACTAATCTAATGATTAGTGATGTTGAGCATTCTTTCATGTGTTTTTTGGCAATCTGTATATCTTCTTTGGATAAATGTCTATTTAGGTCTTCTGCTCATGTTTGGATTGCATTGCTTGTTTTCTTGTTATTGAGCTGAATGAGCTGCTTGCAAATTTTGGAGATTAATCCTTTGTCAGTTGCTTCATTTGCAAATATTTTCTCCCATTCTGAGGGTTGTCTTTTCATCTTGTTTATGGTTTCCTTTTCTGTGCAAAACCTTTTAAGTTTGATAGGGTTCCATTTGTTTTTTTTTTATTTCCATTTCTCTAGGAGGTGGGGCACAAAGGATCTTGCTGTGATTTATGTCATAGAGTGTTCTGCCTATGTTTTCCTCTAAGAGTTTAATAGTGTCTGGCCTTACATTTAGGTCTTTAATCCATTTTGAGTTTATTTTGTGTATGGTGTTCGAGAGTGTTCTAATTTCATTCTTTTACATATAGGTGTCCAGTTTTCCCAGCACCACTTATTGAAGAAGCTGATTTTCTCCATTGTATATTCTTGCCTCCTTTATCAAAAATTAGGTGTCCATATGTGTGTGGGTTTATCTCTGGGCTTTCTATCCTCTTCCATTGATCTATATTTCTGTTTTTGTGCCAGTACCATACTGTCTTGATTACTGTAGCTTTGTAGTATAGTTTGAAGTCAGGGAGCCTGATTCCTCCAGCTCCGTTTTTCTTTCTCAAGATTGTTTTGGCTATTCGGGGTCTTTTGTGTTTCCATGCAAATTGTGAAATTCTTTGTTCTACTTCTGTGAAAAATGCCAGTGGTAGTTTGATAGGTATTGCATTGAATCTGTAGATAGTTCAGGGTAGTATAGTCATTTTCACAATGTCCCTTCTTCCAATCCAAGAACATGTTATATGTCTCCATCTGTTTGTATCATCTTTAATTTCTTTCATCATTGTCATATTTTTCTGCATCAGGTCTTTTGTCGCCTTAGGTAGGTTTATTCCTAGGTATTTTATTCTTTTTGTCACAATGGTAAATGGGAGTATTTCCTTAACTTCTCTTTCAAATTTTTCATCATTAGTGTATAGGAATGCAAGGGATTTCTGTGCAATAATTTTGTATTCTGCAACTTTACCAAAATCATGGATTAGCTCTAGTAGTTTTCTGGTAGCATCTTTAGGATTCTCTATGTACAGTATCATGTCATCTGCAAACAGTGACAGCTTTACTTCTTCTTTTCCAATTTGGATTCCTTTTATTTCTTTTTCTTCCCTGATTGCTGTGGTTAAAACTTCCCAAAATATGTTGAATAATAGTGGTGAGAGTGGGCAACCTTGTCTTGTTCCTGATCTTAGTGGAAATTGTTTTAGTTTTTCACCATTGAGAACAATGTTGGCTGTGGGTATGTCATATATGGCCTTTATTATGTTGAGGTAAGTTCCCTCTATGCTTGCTTTCTGGAGGGTTTTTATCATAAATGGGTGTTGTATTTTGTTGAAAGCTTTTTCTGCATCTATTGAGATGATCGTATGGTTTTTCTCCTTCAATTTGTTAATATGGTTTATAAAATTGATTGATTTGCATATATTGAAGAATCCTTGCATTCCTGGGATAAACCCCACTTGATCATGGTGTATGATCCTTTTAATGTGCTGTTGGATTCAATTTGTTAGTATTTTGTAGAGGATTTTTGCATCTATGTTCATCAGTGATAATGGTCTGTAGTTTTCTTTCTTTGTGACATCTTTGTCTGGTTTTGGTATCAGGGTGATGGTGGTCTCGTAGAATGAGTTTGGAAGTGTTCCTCCCTCTGCTATGTTTTTGAAGAGTTTGAGAAGGATAGGTGTTAGCTCTTCTCTAAATGTTTGATAGAAATTGCCTGTGAAGCCATCTGGTCCGGGGCTCTCATTTGTTGGAAGATTTTTAATCACAGTCTCAGTTTCAGTGCTTGTGATTGGTCTGTTTATATTTTCTATTTCTTCCTGGTTCAGTCTCGGTAGGTTGTGCTTTTCTAAGAATTTGTCCATTTCTTCCAGGTTGTCCATTTTAATGGCATATAGTTGCTTGTAGTAATCTCTCATGATCCCTTGTATTTCTGCAGTGTCAGTTGTTACTTCTCCTTTTTCACTTCTAATTTTGTTGATTTGAGTCTTCTCCCTTTTTTTTCTTGATGAGTCTGGCTAATGGTTTATCAATTTTGTTTATCTTCTCAAAGAACCAACTTTTAGTTTTATTGATCTTTGCTATTGTTTCCTTCATTTCTTTTTCATTTATTTCTGTTCTTATCCTTATGATTTCTTTCCTTCTGCTAACTTTGGGGATCTTTTGTTCTTCTTTCTCTAATTGCTTTAGGTGTAAAGTTTGGTTGTTTATTTGAGATGTTTCTTGTTTCTTAAGGTAGGATTGTATTGCTATAAGCTTCCCTCTTAGAACTGCTTTTGCTGCATCTCATAGCTTTTGGATCATCATGTTTTCATTGTCATTTGTTTCTAGGCATTTTTAAATTTCCTCTTTAATTTCTTCAGTGATCTCTTGGTTATTAAGTAGTGTACAGTTTAGCCTCCATGTATTTGTATTTTTTACAGATTTTTTCCTGTAGTTAATATCTAGTCTCATAGCATTGTGGTTGGAAAAGAAACTTGATATTATTTCCATTTTTTTAAATTACCAAGGTTTGATTTGTGACCCAAGATATGATCTATCCTGGAGAATGTTCCATGAGCACTTGAGAAGAAAGCATATTCTGTTATTTTTGGATGTAATGTCCTATAAATATCAATTAAGTCCATCTTGTTTAATGTGTCATTTAAAGCTTGTGTTTCCTTATTTATATTCATTTTGGATGATCTGTCCATTGGTGAAACTATTGTGGTAAAGTCCCCTACTATGACTGTGTTACTGTCGATTTCCCCTTTTATGGCTTTTAGCATTTGCCTTATGTATTGAGGGGCTCCTCTGTTGGGCACATAAATATTTACAATTGTTATATCTTCTTTTTGGATGATCCCTTGATCATTATGTAGTGTCCTTCTTTGTCTCTTATAATAGTCTTTATTTTAAAGTTTATTTTTTCTGATATGAGAATTGCTACTCCAGCTTTCTTTTGATTTCCATTTGCATGGGATATCTTTTTTCCATCCCCTCACTTTCGGTCTGTATGTGTCCCTAGGTCTGAAGTGGGTCTCTCGTAGACAGCCTATATATGGGTCTTGTTTTGGCATCCACTCAGCCAGTCTATGTCTTTTGGTTGGAGCATTTAATCCACTTACATTTAAGGTAATTATCGATATGTATGTTCCTATTACCATTTTCTTAATTGTTTTCGGTTTGTTATTGTAGTTCTTTTCCTTGTCTTGTGTTTCCTGCCTAGAGAATTTCCTTTAGCATTTGTTGTAAAGTTGGTTTTGTGGTGCTGAATTCTCTTAGCTTTTCCTTGTCTGTAAAGGTTTTAATTTCTCCATCAAATCTGAATGAGATCCTTGCTGGGTAGAGTAATCTTGGTTGTAGGTTTTTCCCTTTCATCACTTTAAATATGTCCTGCCACTCCCTTCTGGCTTGCAGAGTTTCTGCCTAAAGTTCAGCTGTTAACCTTATGGGGATTCCCTTGTATGTTATTTGTTGTTTTTCCCTTGCTGCTTTTAATATGTTTTCTTTGTGTTTAATTTTTGATAGTTTGATTAATATGTGTCTTGGCGTGTTTCTTCTTGGATTTATCCTATATGGGACTCTCTGTGCTTCTTGGACATGATTAACTATTTCCTTTCCCACATTAGGGGAGTTTTCAACTATAATCTCTTCAAATATTTTCTCATTGCCTTTCTTTTTCTCTTCTTCTTCTGAGACCTCTATAATTTGAATGTTGGTGCATTTAATGTTGTCCCAGAGGTCTCTGACATTGTCCTCAATTCTTTTCATTCTTTTTTCGTTATTCTGCTCTGCAGTAGTTATTTGCAGTATTTTATCTTCCAGGTCACTTATCCATTGTTCTACCTCAGTTATTCTTATATTGATTCCTTCTAGAGAATGTTTAATTTCATTTATTGTGTTGTTCATCTTTTTTTTTTTTTTTTTTTTTTGCTCTTTATTTCTTCTAGGTCCTTGTTAAACGTTTCTTGTATTTTCTCATTCTATTTTCAAGGTTTTGGATCATCTTTACTATCATTACTCTGAATTCTTTTTCATGTAGACTGCCTATTTCCTATTAATTTGTTTGGTCTGGTGGGTTTTTACCTTGCTCCTTCATCTGCTGTGTGTTTCTCTGTCTTGTCATTTTGCTTAACTTACTGTGCTTGGGGTCTGCTTTTCACAGGCTGCAGGTTCGTAGTTCCTGTTGTTTTTGGTGTTTGTGCCCAGTGGCTATGGTTGGTTCAGTGGGTTGTGTAGGTTTCCTGGTGGAGGGGACTGGTTCCTGTATTCTGGTGGTTGAGCCTGGATCTTGTCTTTCTGGTGGGCAGGACCATCTGGTGGTGTGTTTTGGGGTGTCTGTGACCTTATTATTATCTTAGGCAGCTCTCTGCTAATGAGTGGTGTTGTGCTCCTTTCTTGCTAGTTGTTTGGCATAACGTGTCCAGCACTGTAGCTTGCTGGTTGTTGAGTGGAGCTGGGTTTAAGCGCTGAGATGGAGATCTCTGGGAGAGCTTTTGCCATTTGATATTACAATGAACCAGGAGGTCTCTGGTGTACCAATGTCCTGAAATTTACTCTCCCACTTCATAGACACTGGCCTGACACCTGGCCAGAGCACCAAGACCCTGTCAGCCACATGGCACAGAAGAAAAGGTAGAAAAATAAATAAATAAATAAAATAAAAAATAATTATTAAAAAAATTTTAAAGTAATAAAAAAAAGAAAGAAGAGAGCAAACAAACCAAAAAACAAATCCACCAATGTTATCACAAGCAGTAAAAACAATACTAAAAATAAAACAAACAAAACAAAATGGACAGCCAGAACCCTAGGACAAATGGTAAAAGCAAAGCTATACAGACAAAATCACACAAAGAAACATACATATACACACTCACAAAAAGAGAAAAAGGAAGAAAATATACATATCTTTGCTCCCAAAATCCACCACCTCAATTTTGGATGATTCTTTGTCTATTCAGGTATTCCACAGATACAGGGTTCATCAAGTTGATTGTGGAAATTTAATCCACTGCTCCTGAGGCTGCTGGGAAAGATTTCCCTTTCTCTTCTTTGTTCACACAGCTCCTGGGGTTCAGCTTTAGATTTGGCCCCGCCTCTGCGTGTAGGTCACCTGAGGGCATTTGTTCCCCTCCCAGAAAGGACAGGGTTAAAGTAGCAGCTGATTAGGGAACTCTGGCTCACTCAGGCTGGGGCGGGGGTGGGGGTAGTATGGATGCGGGGTGAGCCTGCAGCGTCAGAGGCCAGCATGACTTTGCAACAGCCTGAGGCGTGCCGTGTGTTCTCCTGGGGAAGTTGTCCATGGATCATGGGACCCTGGCAGTGGCGGACTGCACAGGCCCCCGGGAGGGGAGGTGTGGATAGTGACCTGGGCTTGCACACAGGCTTCTTGGTGGCTGCAGCAGCAGCCTTAGCGTTTCATGCCTGTCTCTGGTGTCTGCACTGATAGCCGTGGCTCGCGCCCATCTCTGGAGCTCACTTAGGCGGTGCTCTGAATCCCCTCTCCTGGCACACCCCGAAACAATGGTCTCTTGCCTCTTAGGCAGGTCCAAACCTTTTCCTGGACTCCCTCCCAGCTAGCTGTGGCGCACTAGCCCCCTTCAGGCTGTGTTCACACAGCCAACCCCAGTCCTCTCCCTGGGGTCTGAACTCTGAAGAAGCTGGAGCCTCAGGTCCCAGTCCCCAACCCTCCCAGCCGGCAGGTGAGCAGACAAGCCTCTCGGGCTGGTTAGTCCTGGTCAGCACCAATCCTCTGTACGGGAATCTCTCCACTTGGCCCACTGCACCCTTGTTGCTGCGCTCTCCTCCATGGCTCTGAAGCTTCCCCCCTGCCACCCGCATCTCCAGCAGTGAAGGAGCTTCCTCATATGTGGAAGATTTTCCTCATTCACAACTCCCTCCCAGTGATGCAGGTTCTGTCCCTATTCTTTTGTCTCTGTTTTTTTCTTTTATTCTTTTGCTCTACCCAGGTACATGGGGAGTTTCTTGCCTTTTTGGAAGTCTGAGGTCTTCTGCCAGCATTCAGTAGGTGTTCTGTAGGAGTTGTTCCACATGTAGATGTATTTCTGATGTATTTGTGGGGAGGAAGGTGATCTCCACATCTTACTCTTCTACCATCTTGAAGGTCTCCCTCTGGTAGTTCTAGTTTTAGTTTTTTAAGTAATCTCCATAGTGGATGTATCAATTTACATTCCCACAAACAGGGCAAGAATGTTCCCTTTTCTCCACACCGTCTCCAGCATTTATTGTTTGTAGATTTTTTAATGATGGCCATTCTGACGGGTGTGAGGTGATACCTCATTGTAGTTTTGATTTGCATTTCTCTAAGAATTGTGAGGTTGAGCATCTTTTCATGTGCTTTTTGACCATCTGTATGTCTTCTTTGGAGAAATGTCTATTTAGATCTTTCACCCATTTTTTGATTGGTTTGTTTGCTTTTTCTGATATTGAGCTGCATGAGCTGTTTGTATATTTTGGAGATTAATCCTTTGTCATTTGCTTCATTTGCAAATATTTTCTACCATTCAAAAAGGCACATGCATCCCAATGTTCATTGCAGCACAATTTACAACAGCCAGGACATGGAAGCAACCTAAATGTCCATCAACAGAAGAATGGATAAAGAAGATGTGGTGTGTGTATATATATATATATATATATATATATATATATATATATATATATATATATATGCGCACACACACACACACACACACACATACACACGCACACAATGGAATATTACTCAGCCATAAAAAGGAATGAAATTGGGTCATTTGTAGAGACGTGGATGGACATAGAGACCCTCATACAGAGTGAAGTAAGTCAGAAAGAGAAAAACAAATATCGTATATTAACTCATATATGTGGAATCTAGAAAAATTGTATAGATGATCTTATTTGCAATGCAGAAATAGAGACACAGATGTAGAGAACAAACGTATTGACACCAAGAGGGGAAAGGGGGAGGGTGGGATGAATTGGGAGATTGGGATTAACATATATACACTATTGATACTATGTATAAAATAGATAACAAATGAGAACCTACTATATAGCTCATGGAACTATAAACAGTGCTCTGTGGTGACCTAAATGGGAAGGAAATCAAAAAAAGAGGTGATATATGTATACATATAGCTGATTCACTTTGTTGTGCAGTGGAAACTAAGACAACATTGTAAAGCAACTATATTCCAATAAAAATTGATTAATTTTTAAAAAGGCCATAAAAAAAGAATATGTCCTCAGGAGTTGAGATTAATAATTAATCTCAAATTAATTTTTAATAATATGAACACAACTAATCATTTTTACTTAAGGACATGGACATTTTTAAGAGAAAATGGCTTTTTAAACTATGATTTCATGGTGATGAAGAAAAAATGACTACAAATACCATTTACAGTCACAGCCCTGATGCTAAGAAACCAACAATTTTAAACATCATCGCTTTTGCACCAGCATTCCAAATGTCCAATAGTGAAAAAGGCAAATAGCATCCTGGGACTATTAGAAAATAGTTTTGACTTCACTGACCCTTTGAAAGTGTCTCAGGACCCTCAGGGGTCTTCTGGCCAGACTTTGAGAACCACTGGTCTCTGGCATGGGCTGTGGAAGAAAATTCCCTGATTGTCCAGATGATGGCAGTAGAAGGTTTTAAGAGGAGAGATATGAGGACCTTGGCTTTTACAAGAAGGGCAATACTTGTCTGGAGATGATCTTGGGGAGAGGGTGTTCCCATTTAGTTACAACACAACAGTGCAACCTATACCCCCCTCCCATTTATCTTGGATTAGTTTCACAACTGATACACTAACATTTCCTTAGGTAACAAGTTGCTTGGATTTTTAGGTCAATAACTTATGGGCAGTTGTTATTTTATTGAGAAAGAATAGATTTCAAGATGTGCTGATTTTACACAAAATCAGAGCACTTCTTATTCATTCTTGTGCTCACTCATTAATTCTTTCAACCAAAGCTTCTTGAGCCGCCTGTAAAGACAAGGCATTGTGAACAATAGGCATGATCAATCCACACTGGTTGCTAGACAAGTTCAAAGGAGGCTAAAAGAGGTGAGGACAAGTTCTAACAAAGACACCTCTGCCTCCTTGGAACCTGGGAGAGCCCAGCAGGAGACAGACCACAGTGGTCAGAATCCAGCGTGTGCACATGAACCCTACATGGAAGACCCACTGATTGGGTCAGCAAGTAGTTCTGTCCCGCTGAAAATGCCAGGTTCCCCAATTCCAGGTTGGGTACCTCACTCTGACAATCCCTGTGCTTCCTCATCACTGTAGGAAAGTATCAATTTATCACTTCATCAAAGCATTAGTAGAAAACTTTTAAATCTTGTGCCCTTCTTGAAATGCTGACCTTGCATTTGACTTGAGGTACTTGATTCTCCTTAGATGGATGATGGTTATTTTCTAGAAAAACTAAACTATCTCCTGAGTTTTATTCTTTTCAGGCCCTACTTCAGCCACTGTTTTATTTCAGAGTAGACAATCTTTTGTTTTTGCCACCCATAATCTTTTTTCCATTCTTCAGGTACTAACCCCAGTTTTCCTTTACCGCAGTCACCCACCCCCAACACAAACATACACACACACACATACACATACACACACACACACACACACACACACACAAACATGAACACTCTTAGTCTGTACAATTTGGGAAAGGGCTAACTCCACATGCTTTCCCAAGCCAGATAGAAATACACTGGCCAAGATGACTTGATTAAGGATGGGCATGTGACTCAATGTGGGCAAATGAGAATTCAAAGTAGATAGAAAAAATTTTAAGTCTTTGGAGAAAGAAGCTCTCCTTTTGTCACTGGTGTGGCTTGCAGGAGATGTTTAAGTATATAGGTGGAGCCTTCCTTCCTTCCAATATGAAAGGCGAGTCTGACTATTGATGGCACCCACAGAGGCGGAGGTGTCCAAAAGGAAAGGAGATCGAGGCCTGATCTTAATCCCTGGTTTCAGCATGATGAAAGCAAGCTGTACCCCTGGACCTTTCAATTATGTGAATTAATAAATTCCATTATTTGCTTTAGCCATTTTGTATTGAAGTTTCCATTGCTCTCAAAGGAGTCCTCACTGACACATCTCCCTACCCAAGCACCAGGTACAAAACTACATAGAAAACCAGAGAGCCCAATTTCCAAATATACCACACTTGCAAATCTTTATGTCTTTGTTAATTTCTCCAGAATTAATTGCTCCATCTTCTCCATGTTCCCTTAGCACTCTACAGATACCTAAAATTAAAATACTTAACATTTTGTCTGATGCAATTCGTTTTTATAGTTGTCTTAGATTTTGAGCTGTTTAAGAGAAGGTATCATATCTTAATCTTTATATCTCTAGTACTTAGCACGACATTTACCACATAGAAGATGCCTGAAAACTTGTGATCAAATTAAATTTCCGGAGTAGGAGAAAAGTTTGGAAATGGTCTTTCAGCTCTGGAGAATTCCAGCCTGGCATCATAGTCACTTGCTTGACCTGCATAATAGAGGTTCCCAGATGTTGGTGCCTTGGATGGTTTTAAGCCCATTTTTTCTCAGATCTGTTCCTGGACCTTTCCACTGGTCTGCTCTGTATAACAGGAGGATGACCTTTCATGGTTCCATGCTATCTGACTTCTGGATAGGTTCTACCAGTGAGTATCAGTAGGAGTTTAGAGGATGGAATAAAGGGAGAAGCCACAATATTTCTCCTCCTCTCTCTACTTCAAGCAAGGACTCAGGTAGTGGCTGTGTCTCTCCAAAAAATAACCAGATCCTCCTAGTCAGGACATTAGTTTAAACTTCAGCTTTCAGCTTGATGGCCATGGCTCCTGGGCTCCAGGAACATTTCCTCCTCCTGAGGAAACTGAAAGCTTCCTGCTCTTGCTAATCTCTTGGTTACCTGTCCACTTTGGTTTTTCAACATCTTCCATTACTTGTATAATCAATTCCAAACATTTAATACCCTCTGTTTGAAATACTGGGTGGTTCTGTTTTCCTGATGGAACCTGACTGATACTGTCATGTTTTTTAAATGCCAGCACCACTGAGTTATGTGTTTGTGTATGGGGCCCTCCCACACCCTCCAGTATAAGCCGGTAACAGATCAAGAATTACCTCCATAAGGACAGTTATTCTCAGAAGTCCCTGTTAACATACAAGTCCTTTTTTCTAGGTCATACCTTCCATAAGGAACTTGGGGTTGACTTATGATTCATCTGATCTCATTGAGTCACAAACCCAGAGTTTCTGCAACTCTCACTCCATGAAAACAGCTAAGACAAACTGGCCCACTTTCCACCCAAAGGCACTTGTAATGAAAACACACTCATTTGAAACAAGAAACTTTAATGTACCCACTTTCTTCCACCGGGTGACCTATGGAGGTGGGAGTGGTTAAGCAAGGACAGGTCCGGCAAGAAGACTCCTCTCAGCCCATGACAGGAGTTGGGGGGAACTCTGCTTGTTATAATTCCTCTCTAGGAAGGTAGAGGTGAGTTCCTAGCCACATCAGAGAAATCTCCAATTACTTCAATAAAGAATGCATTCCATTTACCAACAATGAGTATTCGTTATACATCAATCATGGTGCAAAGTGTAAGGGTGCAGGTAAGAATGAGGCACGTAAGCAAAGTTGTGAAGTAGCTCAAGTTCATCTCGGTTATCCAAACACTCAGACCACTGACTCTTTTATATCATGTTGACATTCCGTTGTCAGTCTTTATTCCCACCAAAACCTGTCATGTAAAAATCAGTTATACTAAAGTGTAAAAATTATCCTCTGAGGGGAGTTTACATTTCAGTGGGTATTAAAAACCTCAACATAAGGGATTTAATCTTCTTCAGTAAATCTAAAATAAGAACAACTTGTGATACTTATCCAAGTGCCTGGATGGCTTTCTAGCCTCTGAAATGAGACCACTATTCCTTGGTCTACATTTTCTGCAGCTCCACTCAGAGGTATTAAAAACCTTTTACAAAATATTGCATTTCACTGCCACCTATGATAAAATGTGTATAGGCAAAGCCACATTTTCAATAACCTTGTGTTAGAAATAAGGAACCTCCCTGTGAACAGTCCAGTGAGTATTTCAAAATGTAACCTTGCTTTTCGCTTTCCCCTCCTTGCCCCACCTCCTCTCAGGGGACAAGGCAGCCCAGTGCAGGACATCACAATCCAAGCTGAGAGAAAAGGGCATCCATGCCTGTGGGGGTGAGAGGTCGGAAGTGGTGATGGGATACTGGTTAAACACAGAAGAAGTGGCCAAAGAAGTAAATGTATTGAGGATAATGAGAGCCAGGTTTCTCACTGTTGGAGAAGGGGATTAGAAATATGGAAATGGAGAACTAGAATGAACCCTGTAGTATTGGATTGAAATTAGAGATATGTGACAGGGCGAGAGGGAGTCATGGACATATACACACTAACAAACGTAGTAAGGTAGATAGCTAGTGGGAAGCAGCCACATGGCACAGGGATATTGCCTCGGTGCTTTGTGACGGCCTGGAGGGGTGGGATAGGGAGGGTGGGAGGGAGGGAGACGCAAGAGGGAGGACATATGGGAACGTGTGTATATGTATAACTGATTCACTTTGTTGTAGAGCAGAAACTAACACACCATTGTAAAGCAATTATACCCCAATAAAGATGTTAGAAAAAAGAAATTAGAGATATGAGTGTGAAATTGTGATTTTTAAAAATATAGATGCAGAAATATAGATGTTGTACATGTGAGTACACATTGTGCGTGTGTGTTTGTGTGTGCATTCCTGACCTCTGTTCACTGAGAGGATCTAGGAGTAACAGTGCTCCAATAGCCATGCACCCATCTAGCACCCAGATGTTAGTTTTTTCAATACTATTTTCCACTAAAAGAAACCAGGGCTCCTTGGAGAAATGTTAGATTCCAGGGCAGGGGAAGGTGCAGAATGAGCTGAGCCAGGAACATCACACTGCTGTCAGAAATAAGAACATGGGGACAAAGTGTCAAAAGGGCACAGAAGCCAGCTTGGAGATGCTCCTCCTGGCCAATTAAGAAAAATATGCATGTGAGAATAGATGGTAATAGTGATAACAGTCTTACAGCCCACTGAATAAAACAGGGATCCCTTAAATCCATAGTGGAAACATGAATAAATTGGAGGTTTAATCAGAAACAGGATATTTACATAGTCTCAAAGCACATCCCCTCACAAATACTTGTTAATTACAAAGGAAAAAAAGAGTAACTTTGCAGTGGAGAAGCCTAGCAGACACCATCTTAATCAAGTGCTGAAGTGAATATACTCCATTAGAGGACAAATCAATTTGCCTGATAGGACCCAGCATTGCTTTTGTGATCTTCCTGACAACAATGCAAAATCTGGATCTAATCACAAGGAAATCTCGAACAAACCCAAATTGAGGGGCATTCTGTAAAATAACTAGCCTATCATCTTCAAAAGTGTCAAAATCATAAACAGCAAAGAAAGACTGAGGACCAGTGCCTGACCAAAGGAAACACAGCTAAGTGAACGAGTTACCCTCGAATGGCATAGTCAGTGATAATAAAGCAAGGTTAACCTCATGGTTGTTTTAGCTGTACTATGGCTCTGTAGGATAATGTCCTAACTTGTGAAAATATACACTGAAGTTTGTGGGATGATGCATTAACAGGTTGGCAACTTACTCTCAAATAATTCAGCGGAAAAAATTGTGTTTACAATTTCTCTGTGAGTTTGAAATTGTTTTCTAAATAAAAGTGTAAAAATGTAATCTCATTCTGTATCTTGCATATACAAGTTCAAAGTTTGTCTTGTAATATTTATTGTGGTTGAATCCAATTTAAGTTAAAATACAAAATGCTTAACAAATATAAATCCAATACAGGTGGGAAACAAGATTATCCATGCTGGTATTTACAACTCTTTAATCTTTTCAAAAGATAACAACTTAGACTTTAGATAACACTTAGAACTTTTTGCCTCTAAGAGATAAATTATCAGATAATCTTCAAGGAAATCAGTGCTGTGTAGATGTTTTTAGTCTACTAAAGTCCAATTTGTAGCATAGAACTGATGGAATACTGTAGCAGAAAGCTTAAATTATGAAGTGGTAATGCTCATACACAGTAATTAGAATCCCCATCCTACATGCTATTTACTTTCTCTGAGAAAACAGACTTCTTTCTCTGACTAGGATACTTCACAACATGTCTTTCCAAACTAAAGAAATTCATTCAACACTGGTATTTTTAAAACCAGTGAGAACTTCTGGTTACACAGGTAGATTTAACAAGTATTCCTTTAAGAAAAAACAATTTTCAAGGGATAACTTGCACTTTACTTGTTACATGAACTTATAGTGCATTTGATTGCAAGCAGCAAGATAATTACCAAAGATACAAAATAAAGTTTTTTAAATATTCAATTAATTAAATATTTGCTACTTGTCAATCTCCTGCAAGGCCTCAAGCTAGATACTGTGAAGGGGAAACAAAAAACAAAGGAGCTTTCATCTTCAGGAACTCATCTTAATGCAATCATATCTATCATTATTATACAATTTACTGATAATCGGTGATCTTACCAAGAACTATCACAGGGAATTCCATGGTGGTCCAGTGGTTCGGACTCGGTGCTTTCACTGCTATGGGCTGGGTTCGATCCCTGGTCGGGGAACTAAGATCGCACAAGCCATGTGGTGCAGTCAAAAAAAAAAGAAGAAGACTATCACAGAATACTTCCAATTATTAAAATCTACATTCAGGGGAAGAGAGGTGTCTTAATAAATCATCAAAATTAAGGAAACTCAGTTAAACTTTTCCCAGAAGATGACAGAAGTGTAGCACGTGTTCAAGTCTTAAACGTGATTATTAAGTTAATGCTTAGTGTCACTGTATTTGTACCAGAAAGAGCAGAAGGACCTCCCCCATCCTCCTTCACCAAAATCAAACAAAAATATACAAGAGATAATAGGTTAAAGTGAATATCAAGAGCCAACTTACAAAATTAAGAGATGGAGGGACATGTGTGTAAGGGGAGAGGGGTGTTGCCATGGAAATGGGTTGAAGGGTTTGTGACTGATTATATCTATGAAACTCAAGTAATGTTTCCCCATCAATTGACAAAACAATGACCTTCACAGGACTGCTCCCTGCTCTGTTGCCAAAACACAGGACAAAATTAGCCAATCTGTGCCTCATGCCCATGGGCAGCTCTGCCTGCACTGGTACCTTGTAATCTGTTTCAAACCATGCTAATGCTATAAATTGACAACCAATTTGTCTGATCAATTATTAGCCAGTTTATCATTAACATCACCAAGTGAATGAGATGTATGGCATAAGTCATTAAAGTTTAAAAAGCCATTTATATCCTGGGGAATTCCTCACCAAAATTGTATTGACTCTTTTTGAGCTGTGGAATAGATGCTTTAATTCACTATATCCCACCCCCACCCTGATAACTCTCCTCTTGTTCATTTTATTAGAGGTATCCTGCAGTGAGAAGCAGCAACACGATCCAAATGAAAATTCACTTTAAAAGGAAATAGTATCTACGTTTATGAATTGGAATGACAACAAGATATTAAGCGGAATCCCTTGTTTAGGAAAAGGTACCACAATCCTATCATTCTGGGAATGCATTTAAGTTTTTCACCAAACATCACTGAGAGATGTGACTGATCTGTCTTTATGGCAAGGGAAGATTTTTAATACGTTCTGAGGTTTGCAACGCCTGCCACGTTGTCACGCAGGTTAAAGTAGATGTATTCCGTGTGTTTTAAAACACACCAGTGTTTACTGCTTATATACCCAAGTATATACTGCTTATAAACTGCAAATCTGAGACAGATGACTTAAGTTAGTTTGATTAAAAAGATCTGATTTTCTTTGTGCTGAAACTGACAGCAAAATGGCACCCCATAAATTAGAATTCTAGGAAAGAACTGTTAGTAGGGGTTTTTGTGTTTGCTTTGTTTTGTTTTGTTTTCTCTCCACAGACACGTTTGGGGTGGTCTGTTGGTGACAACTTTTAATGGAAAGAGGCTCTCACTTTTCGGCCCTTCAGAGGCTGTGGTGGACGGTGATTGCTCAACAAAAAAGCAGCTGCTTTGCCCTCCCCTGTACACAAGAGGGTGCGGAATGTGGCCAGCTGTCGAAAAAAAGAGAAGAATTAGTTTTAGCATAGAAAGTCACGCCAATGTTAATGAATTGCCCTGCACAGAAAGTTAAGAAACTTATAAGCTTTCTTCTACTGGGAACTAAATGTACAATGTACAATGAAATGTACAATGAAAATGTACACAATGTACATGAAAATGTACAATGTACACTAAATGTACAATGAAAATTTTCTAAGTTATGGGTCATACAAACATCATAAAGCAACCCTTCTGCTAGATTCTTATCACAATACAAATACCTATGGGTTCAAAAATTAAGTATATAAGCTTTCTTCATTTGAAGATCAAAGTAATAAGAGGAAACAACATTTAGAATGTGGTTTAAAGAGTACATATCTAGAAATCAGAGAATGCAAAGGCATAATGGGACAGTGGAAAGGGTTTTCCAAGCTGGGTCCCAGTCCTGGTTCTGCCACTAGTGAGCTGTGTGACCTTGGGAAAATCATTTATTGTCTCTAGTTTCCTCATCTATAAAGTGAAGCATTGGATTAGATTACCTCAATAGGTGTCATCCAGCTCTTGGAATTACACTGAATACTCACGAGCACTCCAATATAACATGGCCCAAATTTTCAAGGGAACCATGTGGTACTCATCCTACAGAATTTTCATCTTTTATGCACTCTTTTCCTTAAACAGTGATTTTTCTCTCACCATATGTGTGCCTTGTCAGCAACTAACTCTGGGAAAAGACTAGGAGTCTTCAACCACTTATAATATTTCAATACAATTTAAGCGATATAGGCATATTTCTCAACACAAGGGCTTACTTTTTCTTATCTCACACACACACACACACACACACACACACACACAATGCTTAATTATCTTACAAACTTCATATAGTACACAAAGTGTCAAGAAGAAAACAGAAATTACGAGAAATCACATCACAAAATATAACCACTGTTAACATTATGGAGTATATCCTTCTAGATGTTTCCTTATGTACAAGCACTATATGCACATGCACCAGTACACACGCTTGACACGTTTCATTGCAAAATAAGCTCAACTATACTTACTCTTTTGAAACCTTATTTTATCACTTAATATATATCCTTCACACGTCAATAGATATATCTATGTCACTATTTTTAATTGCTGAAAAGTTTTCTATTATAAGCTTGTTTTATAAATTATTTAGCAATTCCTTTGTGATTTAATATTACGTTTTAAGACTAAGCACAGGTCTATAGTAGTAAAATGAAGACTGGGTAAATTACCTGAATAATTTTACTGTCTCAAAAACATTCACTAAAAACATATTGCCACACAAGTAAGTTTTTGGTGTCTGTTTTGCTGTTTTGAGTGAGTACAAAGTATTAAATTGTTGAGAATGAGAGCCTTCATTCTCTAAGTTTCATTAGTCACCTAATCAAAGAGTCAAGGAAATTCAGACTAGGACATATATATTAGGTTTCCATCATCATCATTTACCTGAAGCCTAAAATATTTCTCTTAACAGTACTAGCCAGGATGGGAGACAGAGGTGATGCAGGTCCTTCATAATAAATAGGCAATAGTTTATAACCGCACTCTATGGAGATATGTTCAGGTATCATATACAAGCAGTTGTGTATTTCCACAAGTCATATTTTGAGGTGTCTTTTCAAAGAGTATAGATATGAGAAGAATAAGACAAATATTTACAACTTGCTATTACTCATGTTTCATTATACCAGATCATTATGGCTAAAGCCAGATGGGACATATATAATTCTCTGGTAAAGTCAAGTAGCAGAGGCTAATGAAATCTAATCTCCACAGCCACAGAGAAGATGTCCAGCCTTCTGCAGATCATGATGATCCAGGTCTATCTGGAGTGGCCACTCCAGGTGACTGTGCTGGAATCCCAAGCCCTGAATCAGTGCACTGATTTGCCAGCCTCACTGAACACAACTAGCCTCCCAGGGAAACTGCCTATTCCTCTGAAGATCTTGGCTTTATTTATCCCCCTATCCCCCTTTGACTCCTCTGCAAATTGATCATGGCTCCCTACCTCTGCAACACCTTAGCCTCATCCATCTAGAACTAGAACTTACTCTAGATCTTTCTCTGACCAGCCTGCTCATTTTGGTAAGAGTCTCTGAACCTGTCCTGATGTCTCATCAAACCCCTTCCCTTTCTGGTGCTGGATCGTCCTCCTGGTCCCTTAGCCCAGCTAGGTAGACCCTGATCTGCTAGGCTCTGCTTAGATTGGCTCCTATCAGTGTCATACCCTCACCAGGCCTCTGGCTTCCTTTAGGCAGAAAATCTGTCCCTCTGTCACTAAGGCTAACTCAGTATCTAAACAGCTCCTGGCAAGAATCTCCCCAGCTCAGGGTGAAGGCTGTTTTGCTGTTTTCTTTGGCTCTACTACTGAAAGTTTAAATTTCTTCTGTAGTGACCCCAGTAAGCAGAAATACCCTTTTCTAGTGTTTTGTTAACAGCTTTGATTAGTCACTCTAGTGCTCAAATGTCTTTACTAGCTCTCCACTGCCTGCCGAAGTTGACTAACAATAAAAATAAGCTCTCTCTTATAGAACATGGTGGGCCACGTACTATGCTAAGTGTTTTATATTACATACCACATTTAATCCTCCAAACAAACCTATCTATAATATACCATTATACCCATTTTAAACATGAGGAACTCGAGGGAGAGTTAGGAAATTTCAATAAATAAGTCATCTGGCAAATAAGCCATGCACTAACCACAGCACTACACTGTATCTGTAAGTGTTTTTCTTTTTTTCTTTCTTTTTTTTTTTTTTCCATTTTCCCCTAATCTCTTCTTATTTGTTTCTTATTATGGAAACTGGCAGATATACAGAAGGGTAGATAGAGTAACATAATAAACCATCACCCAGCTTCAACAGTCATCAACACGTGGCCAATTCTGTTTCATCCACACTCTCACCCATTCTCTCTCTCCATCTGCGAATCCTGCCCAAACTGTATTATTTTGAAGCACATTCCAAATATCATATCATTTCAGGTGTAAACATTTCAAAATATTTCTCTAAAATATATAACACTTCAAACCCTATTAAGGCTCCAAAACAAAATTGTTAGCACGGCTTCCAAGCCTCTTGACCACCCAATTCCAACTAATCCTTCTAGATTATTTTCTATTATTCCACACACAAGTCCCACTCTAGGTCACTTTTGTGAAGGGGTGTCCAAGAGCATCTGAATGAAAAGATTTTGAGGTGATTCTTAAAACTTGAGATTCCTGGACCCCCCCCCCCCCCTCAGACTTCTGAATCAGAGTTTCTAACAAGGCTCCACATTTTGGTAAGCTTCATCAGGTGATTCTTGCATACTCTCAATTTTGACAACCACAGGTACAAAGTTGCCCACATATTTTTTGCACTTCTCTTTTTTGCCTTTATTTATGCTATTCTTTCTTGAAATACCCCTTTCCTTTATACTCCCAACCTGTCCCCACTTTTTGAAGCAACCCAAATGTAAGCTCTTTCATGAAGTCTCTTCCTGATTTCTCCACTGAAAACTAGTCTCTCCCCTTCTGAAATTGCCTTACACCTTATATTCTCTTACAGTACCAAGCAAAGCCACTGTGTTACAGTTTTTTATGCATTTATTTTATCCCCTCTGTTAGATTATAAACTACGGGAGGACAAGGGCCTTTTTAACACTTGTTTATACCTCTTGCATCATGCCTTGCAAAAATTGGCAATTATTAAACAATTCTAGAATTGACCTTATACTGTCTTCTAAAATTTAAAACTTTAATTTCAAAGATAATTAGATAGTTTTATATAGTAAGTCAAAATTAATATTCAAGTGAATGAATTCTTTCCTCAATTCACACATAGTCTGAAGATGCAGAAGTTAGGGAAATTTTCCTAGATTGTTAATTATCATTAATTACAAAATAAAAAATTTTACTATTAAAAAAGGACATTAGAGTTTCAATTCCAGATATACTGGACTAAGACTCTGCAGACAACCTTCCTGTAGAAAAAGACAATTGTGAAACCCAGACACAATACAAAAAAACAACTAGCTGCAGGTACTAAAGAGTGAACAGAAGTAGAGGGATATAGATGGGGACTTCATGCTCACTTGGAGATATGGGAGCCCTCAAGTGAGTTCCTGTCTCTCCAGTTTTTCACTTGGACAGGGTGGAGTCTGCAAGGTGCATAGAGCTGCTATGGGGCATACCTGTCTTGCAAGGAAAGAGCAACAGAGAGGATCCCCAAACTCATACCCAAGAACTACACATGTACTGAGACTGAAGCTACTGCGCAAGAAGGAAAATCTGCAACTTAAGCCCAGCCAAGAAAATTACCTGCCAACACAAAGGAAACAGTACTCATCAGAGAAAAATAACAGATCCAGAATCTCCACAATTTAATGTTCGTAACATCTAGAATGCAATAGAAAATTACTCAATATACAAAGACTCAAGAAAATGGAATACATTCTTAAATAAAGAAAAATCAACAAAGTGAGACTCAAGATTACCCAAATTTGGAAATTACAAGGATTCTAAAGTGGCTACTTCAACTACCTGTGGGTTATATGACGTTAAACAGCATACTTTTTAGTGCGTGAGAAATTTCAACAGAGTAATGGGAAGTCTCAGCAGAGAAATAGAAATAATAAAAAAGAATCAAGTATAAATTTTAGATCTAAAAAATATAATTTCTAAAACAAAAATTCACTGGATAAAATTAACAAACTGACATGACAGAGAAAGAGCAAATGAACTTGAATATAGATCAATAGAAATTATCCACAGTGAAGAACAGAGATTTTTTAAAAGATTTCAAACTAATAGAACCTTGGAAGGAACCTGTTAGATGTTATTAAAAGGTCAAATGTTTGCATAATTAGAATATCATATATGAAAGCAACCTAAGTGTCATCAACAGATGAATGGATAAAAAAGATGTGGGGTGGGGTGTGTGTGTGTGTGTGTGTGTGTGTGTGTGTGTGTGTGTGTGTGTGATGGAATATTACTTGGCCAGAAAAAAGAATGAAATTTTGCCATTTGCAACAACATGAATAGACCTGGAGGGTATTAGCTTAGTAAAATAAGTCAGAGAAAGACAAATACCATATGTTTTCACTTATGTGTGTAATCTACAAAATAAAACAAATGAACAAATATAACAAAACAGAAACAGACTCAAGATAAGAGAACAAAATAGTGGTTACCGGAAGGGAGACGGCTTGGGGAAGGGCAATATAGGGGAAGGGTATTAGAGGTACAGACTACCAGGTATAAAATAAAGAAGTTATAAGGATGTAATGTACAGCACAGAGGAATATAGCCAATATTCTGTGATAACTTTATGTAGAGTATAATCAATAAAAATAATAAATCACTATGTTGTATACCTGAAACTGATATAATATTGTAAGTCAACTGTACTTCAAGTAAAAAAAAAGAATATCGGAAGGAAAGAAAATGGGACACAACACACATAAAAATTAACTCATAAATAATAGAACACTTAAATGTAAAAGCTAAAACTATTACTTAAAGTAGGAAAAAGTATTTTGTGGTATACAGTTAGGCAAAGATTTCTTATCAGGAAACCAAAAGCACAAACGATAAAAGATAAATTGATAAAATGACCTTCATCTAGATTAAGAACTTTTTAACTTTTGCTCTTCAAAAGATATAGTGAAGGGCTTCCCTGGTGGCACAGTGGTTGAGAGTCTGCCTGCCAATGCGGGGGACACGGCTTCGTGCCCCCGTCCGGGAAGACCCCACATGCCACAGAGCGGCTGGGCCCGTGAGCCATGGCTGCTGAGCCTGCGCGTCCGGAGCCTGTGCTCCGCAACAGGAGAGGCCACAACAGTGAGAGGCCCGCGTACCGCGAAAAAAAAAGAAAAAAAAAAGATATAGTGAAAAAAAATGAGAGGCAAACCACAGACTGAGAGAAAATACTCTGTCAGATTGTTTTGAATGCTCCCTCTTGGAAAAGGCCTTTAACTCCAAACCTGAAGGAGGAGCAGGAGTGTTTATGTACTATATGATTCCATTTAAATAAAATTTTAAAATAACATTCTAGTGACAACATCTCAGTGGTTGCCTGGGGCCATGGACAAGGAAGAAGATGGAGTACAGAGGGGCACAAGGAAACTTTTTCAGCCAAGGGATCCACTCTATGTCTTGATTGTAGTGGTTGTTACAATAACCAAAATCATCAGCTGCACACTAAAATTCATGAATTTTATTGTATGCAAATATCGTAATAAACAAAAAAAGAAAAAAAATTTCTTTAAAAAGGAGTACAGAATTAAAGCCAAGTATTCTGCACATCAAATTTCAGCAGGTCAGTAAGCCACTATAGATAATCTGGCATAAACCAAAGAGACTTGGCAAGAGAAGTCAGCCTTCCAAAGAATGACAGATCTGTTACCAGAAGTAGCAAAAAACAGTGTATCTGTTTACTGGCCTGGCAGTTAAATCAAGCATTCCCGTAAATGACTCTTTTTCTTTGGGGAGAAAAATGGACTTGGATCAAGAAAAAGAAAACGAAAACCATCTGATTTGCCCTTTAGGTCAAACAATGACTTGGCAAGAAATAGCAGCAGGAAAAAAACCTAGAAAAAAATTGGCACCAACTTACTAAAAAGAGGATTTAATCTTCACAGATAATAACATTATACGGTGGAATTGAAAAATAAATAAAAAATACTATTTTGCAGTGGTTTCTAAAATAAAGAGCTGCTAAAATTGAGATTAAAAATTATCTTTTGAAAAGTAATCCTTAAATCAATGGTATACACAAAAGACATTTTCATTTTACTTTATATAAAAGAGTTAAGCAACTAAATAATCTTATCAACCCTTTCATGCTTTGGATTTTTAAAATATGCTTTCTATTTTAGAACAGTTTTGAATTTACAGAATTCTTGCAAAAATAGAATAATTAGTTCTCGGATACCCCACACTCAGTTTCCCCTTTTATTTTTTTTCATTCACTTTTAAGGACGCACACAAAAGTTTCCCATTATTAACATCTTGCATTAGTATGGTACATTTTTCACAAGTCGTGAACCAATATTAATATGTTATCATTAACTGAAGTCCATCTTTTATTCAGATTTCCTTTGTTTTTACCTAACATCTTTTTCTGTTCCAGGATCCTATCAGGAAATGGCATCATATTTAGTTGTCTTGTCTCCTTGAGCATTTCGTGATTATGACAATTTCTCAGACTTACCTTGTTTTTGATGACCTTGACAGTTTTGAGGACTACTGATCAGGTATATTGAGAATGTCTCTCAACTGGGCATTTTCTGATGTTCTTCTCATGGTTCAAATGGGATTTGACTCTTAAAATATCTTTTGCTTCATTCTTTAAATCTTAAAATCACCATAATAATTTGGATTATTACGATATTATAATCATCATGATAATTTGGATTATTAAGATATTATAATCATCATAATAATTGGGATTATTACTCAGATAATCATTTCAATCTGGTTAAAAATAAAATGTCTGAAAGTGTTCCTGCTACAGTAGATTTAAGTGAATGCCTCAAAGTGAATTACCACTCACACTAAAGCTCTAAAATACAGCTATTATTTTATAAACTCTAACTACATAAAAACCACATTAATAATTAACATTAATGAATTGAGCTTCAAATAAGATACAGTAGTGAATTCACAGCTAGGCAGTCAGTCATTCCTAAACTTGCAGGGGGTTATTTTTGATTCGGTTAACTTTATGTATTTTAAGTAACTAAATATATATTTTGATATATATTGTTTTCCAAATCACAGGTGGATTGAAAAAACTTATTTTCCAACCAGCTTTAAGGAATAAAGAAATTCTTGAAATATAAGGGAAAACATGATTCCCTTAATATTACTAACTTGATGTTATAATGTATTAACTCTCACTATTAACCTATTCAAATTTAATAAAAGAATGTAAAAGTAAACAGTTTAGCACGTGAAGGGGAGGAAAATGAACCCCATTAATAAAGCCACTGAATCTGTGACAGGTCATTTTTCTCATGATGCAACTCACCTTATTTATGATGGAAAAAATTCACAGGAATTTCCGTGTCAGTCAAGCTCTGGATTTCTACCCAGACTTTTATAAAGTGTTTTAATACGTATGCCCCAGATTATTATTTGGCTTTCATTCTAAAGACAAGGTCGACAGAAGTTGGATATGTTCAACACCCCAAGGGGAAAAGTTACCTGATATGACCTTTGTAAAGGTGAAACAGCTCTAGTCTTTGATTGGACGAAAGATATAATCCACTAGGCAGGTGGGCCAGCCCAGGACAGGAGTACTTTATTAGATGCAAAAATTACTAGGTTATGTTCTTACTAAGATTTTGCAGCATATAATTTGAAACAGAAAACAAAACAAAACCCGTTAGGTATAGCATCCCAGAGCACAGAGCATCCACCTGGCAGATTCGTCAGTCACAGGGTGGGTTCACAGCTCTGGCCAGAGTCATCAAAGACATTCCGAGACTGACTGACCGACTGACTATGGGGGCTCTATAAGCATTTATCAGAAGAACCAGTGAGGAAATGTCCTCACAAGAGGAGTACAGGCAGGCACCCACAGCCTCTTAGCAAATGCTTAAAGCCCCTCAGGCAGCTTCACAACAGTTTTGTCGATAAAAGCCAAAAGATCAGATGGACTTCTTAAATTTAACAAGTACACATATTTCTTAGGGTGCTATGCCCAAGGCTGTTCTCACCGTTCCCTTTCTAAATGTGAGATCTGTAGGAGAGGCAGGTCCAGGGACTGAGGTCAAAAAGGAGACTATCACCTTTTGAGATAAGCTTCTCTCCTGATTTTCCCATTTGTATCCCAGACTGTTAATATCTCAGACCACACAAAAGAAAATAAAAACAAACAAGTATAGCCCTTAAAGTGGCACTTCACTTCCACCCGTGCCTGTTTGCACATTGCATTTCTAGGAAATGGGAAAGAAATCATCTAATCATAGAAGGTCAAATAAGAAAGGGACATAAATCTCATCTGGTCCAACCACCCATCTGACTAATGAAGAGAAAGGTAAAGCCTTAATTTCAGGCTTCACAACAGCAGAAATGAGGGCAGGGTTTGAAAACACACACACACACACACACACACACAAGATTAAGCCCAGTTTCCTCTAGTGAATCAGGATCAATGTGGAAAAAGCGATATACCTGTTGAGAGCTGATGTTTATAGGTTGTTTTAAAACGATCCATGTGACGCTCTCTAGAAGAGGTGGGACTGTAAGGGAACCAGGATATGTCCAATAATCCCAGCGTGGAGGAAGCAGAGATAATGGGTCAAAATTTGTGAATCGAGTTTGTTTACCCTGAGGAAGAAAAGAGAATTCCCATAAATTACAATGGGAAAGCTTTACACAGAACTCAAAAAAACATACATCCATTGAAATATTATTTCACTGGAATTCTGTAATTCATGGAATTATTTAGTATCTGCTTTTCATATCTTAAAAAAAAAGAATCTGCCTTAATCTAAAAATTTAAGATGAAGTAGCGCATCACCTAGATTTATTTAAGAAGCTCAAGATTTACTTTTTAATGTAAGTGGTCTTTAAAATGTGTTGCCACTAAAGGCTTACGCTGCAAAACTCCAACAAAAGAAACTAATTATGCAAAAATAGATGCATTAGTGATTGTTTTAGATAACTTAAGACCCCTTCATAATTTTCAAGAGATAAGTGGTAATAAACTACTTCTGTTCTATTGGTCAAGTATGTTCCAAACCTGCTTCCAAGCCAGCAGCATATGCTATGTCAAAGTCTAAATTTTTAAAAGAAGATAAGAGAATTCAGGAGAAACCAAGGAATATATTAGTCACTAGTAAATAGAAATTAATTTTACCTTTTCTTTAATGGAATGCAAAATATCGGTAATCTTTTGAAGTTGGGGATTATGCTCACCAATCTGAAAACACAACATTTCAGAAGAAATGGTTACTGTAGCACATCAGGTCTGCATCACTCCATTTCAGTCACTATTTTTAAATTCTTTTTTTTAAAAAAAAAAAAAAAACCTAAGCCAGCCCAGAACAAACAAACAGTGATTGTTCTATAGTGAGGCTCTCTTTCACCTGCCAGCCTTATCACGCCAGAAAAATCGAAACAACAAGATAATATTACAGGGCTCCTTGGCTGAACTATAACTTCGATTCCAAAACTAGCAGTAACAGCTTCTTATTTGTCAGCTTTATGAATGTTCAGGGTACAGATTCTCTCGAGAGAAACTTTGCTTAGGAAACTCTTACATAACACCTGCACTATTAAACCAGATGTGACTTTCAGACCCTAGATCCAAACCAACTATGGGTGACAATCAAAACATTAGAGGAAAACATCTCCCACTTTCAGCTTAAAATGACTTGAGGTCCTGAATCAACGGAATGTATCATCATGAGGAGAATCCTTCAGAAAAATATATATACTTCTTTTCATTTATTTGGGGTGTCCTGAATCTCTCTGAAGGTTTTAAGTCCTTGGGATTCAAGTATAATGCCTTGCCCCACTTGGATCTCACGGCCACCACCAGACTTGAGGACCGAAAAAAGGAGCTGCTGCTATGCATGCCAGTCTCTGCTCTGCCCCATGCTTCCCCCTGTCCCAGTGCAACGATTTACAACATCAACATCACGCAAGTCAGGGGCATATCAAAAGTGCACACCCTAAGGAATGTGGTCGCAGTGGGAGTTGAGCGGCACAGCCCACCCACAGGTATTATGACAGTGATACCTCCTGTGGATATCAGACAAAGGAAACTACAACAGAATCTTTTAAAATGGTCAGTGTGTTTGGGACAAAATACTATTGTGGTCAAACTAGTGCTTCAAGAATCAGGAACTTGGGCTTCCCTGGTGGTGCAGTGGTTGAGAGTCTGCCTGCCGATGCAGGGGACACAGGTTCGTGCCCCAGTCCAGGAAGATCCCACATGCCACGGAGCGGCTGGGCCCGTGAGCCATGGCCGCTGAGCTTGTGCATCCGGAGGCTGTGCTCCGCAACGGGAGAGGCCACAACAGTGAGAGGCCTTCGTACCGCCAAAAAAAAAAAAGAATGAGGAACTTGAATTTTACCCTATCCTGTATCTCCAAATATTGAGCAGTCAGGAAGAGCCTATTATAAAGATTTTCTTCTCAAGATCTCAGTTGTTACTTCTGCTACTATTGTTGCTGCATCTGCGTTTGCTATTCACAAAAAAATGATCAATGGACAATGAGACGTTTCATAAGACAATGTTCCTAGGGTAGTTCTGGGCCCTTAGATGAACCATAAAATAATATACAAAACGTTAAAATTCACTTCAAAGGGAAAACATTAAACCTAGAACTAGTTTACTATTAAAAAATGGTAGACCGTCTACCCCATGATTGAAACTCTTTATCCAACATGGCTGACTAGTTATTCAAAATGAAATTAGTGATTCTCACCTGTAAAAATACGCCCAAGACAGCTAGTCCATCTGGCTCATGAGCTGCCTCAACAAAGCTGGGGTATTTGTCTGAATTCCAGTGAACAACGTGGAGCTGAAAGGGAGGAACGCAACATAATTCAAATGTTTTTTTTTAAACACCCTTAAAAACATAAATACAAATAAAACATTTATATAGATCTTCTGGTGTTGTGCACTTATATGTATAATGTCCAGAATCCTCCTCTTTACTTTTGTCTAAAAACTAAAGTACACAGGTGAAGGACCATGTCACTTTGGTCTGTGGTGTACTGTGCTGAAGTCCACATCACTAGAAGGCTCTGGAGCATCCTGTCAAGCCTCTCTAGCCCTAACAATCTCCAACAATTGCTCCCAAGTGACTCAGGGCTCCCCCATGTCCACAGATGGGACTGCAACTGTGCAGCCTTCAATTAGACCCCAGCTGGTGGCTGAGTCCAACGCACGAGCGCAGGGTCATAGGCAAGTGGAGAAGTCAAACTCCACACAGTAGGTATTTGGGGACAATCCTGCTGCTGAGAACAGTGCCAGTTGTTCCTGAAACTGCCAGTCAGATGTTCATCACTGCAATTTAAGACTTTTTATGGCTTGAAAATGCAAATTCTCCTTAGGGGTAATTATTTTTAGCGGTATTTACACATTTTCTAACTTCTAAGAATATGTTCAGATCCTCTGTTGAGAGCAAGTTTTAAGAGGGAAAAAGAGGCTTCAGGGTCTTGTAAACAGAGGCATCTGAGGAAGAAAATGAGAGGCAACTGGTGCTACTGATGGGGGGGGTGGAAAGAAGAAAGAGACAAGGAGTTGGAGTTGGACAAGGAGTTGGAACTCTAGAAAACAGGCTTCACCCACTTCACAACTTCCAAAGGTGTCCTAAATGTCCTACAATAGTAAACAATGCAGTATTCCAGACTCACAAACAAGCGTGAAGGGTTGTAGAATGACAGTAAGGCAGAAGACCACTCTTAGAGGGTCTTCATTCCTGGTTAAGGGAAGGACAAACTGAGATAGAATCCAGAGGGCAATGCAGGCACCCAAATGACTTGGCCAAGATCATGACTCAGCCATGTTGTCCAAGGACCCTCCAGGAAGGATGGACTTCAGATAAGATCTCTTTCAAATGAGTCCTTTTGGCACCTCGGGGAGGAAACACTTATTTATGAAGGGTTTCATGCACAAATCAGCTTTCTGGCTGTAACAGAGAGAATGTAGTATATTCAAATGAATATTTTTACCCCTTCCTTTAAATATAACTTCACATCTCACAGGCAACTAATATGGGAGGCTTTCTAGATAAATAAGAGTTACCATAAACTGGGAACTATAAAACTATAAAATAGTGCACCATTAACAAACAATCAAGGAAGACTGTGGCATATCTAGATGGAAAATACAGAAGCAGATTCTTCTGGTGCCATGGTCTATGTTGATGTCAGATAGCTGGGAGAGGCACAAAGCCTGAAAACATTGGATGACGAAACAAAATTCATGTGGCTCACATGAGACAGATGATGTTCCACTGTAAGGGAGAGGTAGGAAAGTATGCTGAAGTTGTTTTAAGTGGCTCCTTGCCAACATAGTTCACTTTG
Organism: Delphinus delphis; assembly: GCF_949987515.2. NCBI lineage: Eukaryota > Metazoa > Chordata > Mammalia > Artiodactyla > Delphinidae > Delphinus > Delphinus delphis. The sequence continues at coordinate 28,233,030 of NC_082699.1, read as the reverse complement.
TAAGAGATGACACCAAAGAGATAGAAAGATGTGAAATGCCCTCTTTATGTTCACAACTCCAACGGATTAGAAAATGAATGTGTAACTAAAGAGACATGAATCTATCTGTATATCCTTCCACTGGTTAAAAACAACAATTGTTTGAAATATTATAGGAGACTAAAACAAGAAAAATGTTTTGTTTTTTTAAACAAGTCCTTCTCTCTGCCACACACTTTGCTTAACTGGCAGCAGTATCTTCAGAGCCACTGATATCAGCTTTATTAGCATTTGTATTTGAACTAAAACTCAAACAAACTCACATTTTCTAACAGTGACAGCCACAGTGATTTGAACTGAATGACAAGAAGTTATAGTAGCCACTGCAAAAATGGAAATAAGGGCTTCCCTGGTGGCGCAGTGGTTGGGAGTCCGCCTGCTGATGCAGGGGACACGGGTTCGTGCCCCGGTCCGGGAAGATCCCACATGCCGTGGAGCGGCTGGGCCCGTGAGCCATGGCCACTGAGCCTGCGGGTCCGGAGCCCGTGCTCCGCAACGGGAGAGGCCACGGCAGTGAGAGGCCCGCGTACTGCAAAAAAAAAAAAAAAAAAAAAGGGGAAATAAGATTCTTCCCTATTGGAAAGCAATTTCTAAATAATAGTATTTTTCAACTTTAATATTTTTAAATTGCATACTATTGCTTCATATAATGTGCTCATTAATGTTGAAATTGTAATTTTACTATCAACTACATATTTAATACACTCATTATGTATTTGGCATAAATTGTAATCAGATAAAGTTCCAAATATGCAGTGAACTATTAGCCTACTTTTTGTAGATAGGTGACTCTCGGGATAAAGTCTTTCATGATTTAGATTACTTTAATATCTGTAATGTCACAAATCATTAGATTAGGCTCCAAATTAAATTTTTATAGGTTACAGCTTTAAATGTGGGTGGGGATTTTTGTGTTTGTTTTTGTTTTGTTTTCTTTTTGTGGTACGCGGGCCTCTCACTGTTGTGGCCTCTCACGTAGCGGAGCACAGGCTCCGGACGCGCAGGCTCAGCGGCCATGGCTCATGGGCCCAGCCGCTCCGCGGCATGTAGGATCTTCCCGGACCGGGACACGAACCGTGTCCCCTGCATCGGCAGGCGGACTCTCAACCACTGCGCCACCAGGGAAGCCCCATATTTTTATTTTTTAAGAGGACACAACTTGATGATAGTCCTGAAGTTAGGTACAAAAGTAGCTGGAAAAACTAAACAACCCCTAGGAATCACTTATGATAGCCAAGCACAAAGGGATCCTTTTGAACCTGAAACCCAACGCAAATGACTCCCAAATACCTCCATCTCCCACCCTGACCTTTTCTTTAAACTCCAGGTTTGTATCCAGTAGCCTATTTGAACACGAGACTAGAATATCTATAGTTGTCTCTCCAACTTAACATGTCCAAACAGTTCATTCCTGTCTGCAGCCTGCTCCTCCCTAGACTTTCCCATCTCAGCAAATAGCACAACCATTCTCATGGTTGCTCAAGCCAAAATCTTAAGAGTGCTTCTAGATTCCTCTTTTTCCTTCCTTCAATATTGACATCCTTCTCCTTGGCAAATCCCATGGATTTTACCCCCCAAACATATGGATTCGTCTAGCTCTCTTCATCTCCACCACCCCATAGTACAAATCACCATCATCGCTCATGTGAACACGTTCATAGCCTTCTAGTTTGTCTCCCTGCTTCTTCAATGTTTGCCCAAACTCTTAGCCACGGAGCAGCTAGCTATATTTTATAAAATATAAAGCAGAGCATGCCATTGCCCTGCTCGAAACCCTCCATTGTCTTTGTCCTGCTACATGAAGATAAACTCCAAACTGCTCACCAAGCCCCCCAAAGACCAACTTGGTATGGCCCCTGCAGGCCTCTCTGGAACATGGCTAATAATATCTCCTCTCTCATTAACTCCAATCCTGGAAGCCAATGTCTTTGTCTTCTAGAACATGCCAACCTCATTTCTTCCTGAGAGCACCTGGACCTGTTGTTCCCACTTACCAGAAAGATCTCCCTAGATTTCCTCAGAGTGGCTTCTTCTGGTCATTCAGTCTCAATTCACTGATCATCTCAAAGAGGCCTTTCTTAAGCACCCAGTTACTCTACCAGATCATGTGGTATTGTTCCTATCAAAGAACTTACCACATCCAATTTATTTATTTGTTTATTGTCGACCTTGAACACCCACCAACCCTGAGGTCTGACCCAGACTTCCTCTTCTTCCAGTTACATTCCTATCTCAAGCCAGAAACACTGACTCCTTCCCTCCCTCACCCTCAACCCCAAGTAATCACCAATCACCCCACTGAAGTGGCACTTCCAGCCAGCCAGCCCTCCAGCTGCACTATGTCCTATTACCTGGAAAATTCCCGAAAGCCTCCTGACTGGTTCCCTTTATCCACTCCTGCTTCAACCCAATTTATTCTCAAACTATAGTTTGAATGATATTTTTAAAACACGTATATGATCACTTCCTGATTCAAAGCCAATAAGTGGCTTCTTGTTGCACTAAGAATAAAGTTCGCAATACTCACGTGACTTACCTTAATAAGATGAGATGCCTCTAGCCTCCCAACTTTACCCCTGACAACTCTCCCCTTTTTACTTCATGCTCTAATCACACTGGCCATTCTGTTCTTCAAATATGTGATAATATGTTATACTCTTCCCCAGCCCCAGTACTCACACATGAGTCTATGCAGGCGCTCTCCCCTTTGCCTGGCTCACTCCTGCTCCTGCTTCAGGTTTGGGTAAAGCCTTTTCCATGAGGAAGTGTTTCCTGACCCATCCCTCCTCCTTCCCAGCACTCCCTTCAGGATGAGCACGAGTAAGTTGGGCCAAGATGGGGGACATGATAGGATCTCAATGAATTCTTAAAAGAATGAATGAATGCATGCATGCATGAACAAATGAAATAAATAGCCTTAAACATACATTAAAGAACAGTGTGAAATTCCAGTCAAAGCTTCATCTTCTTCAAGAAGGAAAACCTACAAAGATGGCCCTTGCTCTGCAAGTAAGGACTCTGAGCCTCTGACTAATTTCAGGATATATGAGGGCCCTTTCCAGGAAACCACTTGCCAACTCAGAGTCAACCTCTCTGAGAGTATACTTTGAAGTTTATGAAGTTAGAAGGTGTAAACATAAAGCAATGTGACCAATTTTCCTAAGCGGCTTAGGAAAATTACAGTTCAGTGATCCAAAGCCAGCTCTTAATCTGCACAAAGCTTTTGAAAGTTAGAACATGTCAAATTTAGAACACGAAACTTTAGAAAGCAAACATGAAAACTATTCAGTAGGTGATATAAACTGAGACACTGTACAGATTCAGGAGTTCTGCTTTGTACATTCTTGGCATCTTTTGTCCACTTTGGATGTAGATTTTATTCCTCCACCCCAAGGAAAGAGCAGGTCCCATACCCTAAGCACTTGGCCTCAAGCAAAAGTGTTTTAGTAGGCAAAAAGGACGTTTTGGTTGATAGTCTCAGAGAGCAGATGTATAAGTCAACAGAAAAATAAAACTGGAAAGAAGTCTGTTTGCTGAATCTCTCTGAACAGCAGGGCTATAAAAGAGTGTCTCAACTCCACAAGTCAGTAATCACAAGAAAAATGAAGAAAAACTGTACTTGCCTGGTAACATTTGCTCTGTCTTGCCTAGGCGACTCACAAGCCACATTATATATTTTCACATAAGTAGCTTTGGTTGAGTCACACAATAATTCACTTTCATCTCATGATAAAGCTGTGTGTTAGCAATATTTAACTGGTTTTTTTTGTTTTGTTTTTTTTTTTGGCGGTACGCGGGCCTATCACTGTTGTGGCCTCTCCCGTTGCGGAGCACAGGCTCCGGACGCGCAGGCTCAGAGGCCATGGCTCACGGCCATGGCTCACGGCCCAGCCGCTCCACACCATATCCCTTGCATCGGCAGGCAGACTCTCAACCACTGCGCCAGGGAAGCCCAATATTTAACTGTTTTAAAGCTTGAAGTATATTATGCTTTGTCCTTTAACCAGAGGATTAGAAAAAGTAGAATATTATTAATGAATATGATTATAAGGAAAAGAAGTTCACTCCCCAATGGAAAAAAAACAAGTCAATGAACACTTCATCCTATTCTGCTTTACCAACGACCTGAATAATTAACAGAGACTCCATTTTAATACCTGGGGTTGTAGAGGTAATGTAGAGTTTAGGAGGGTTTGTGACTTTACTTTTTTTCCCTACGAGGAACTTGGCCACTTACTATTAACTCTATTATACGGACTTCACGTGATCTTAGTATATATTTGTGTCTGGACCAAATGTGTACACAGTTGGGCCTAAACCAAATGTTTCTTTCTCTCCCTTCTCACTGGTTTTTCAGGAAATACAACAGAGTTTGTAATTGGTATTGGACAGACCTGGGTTTCAAGCCATCTCAACTGCTTCCTAGCTGGATAAGTTACTTAGTCTCTCTAAGTCTCCAGTTTATTCATTTCTAAAATGGCACAAAAACCTTAATCTCTAAGACTCAGAAGGGCCAAACGTGTGGCTCTCATGTTGATAAACTCTCATGCTGACAGAATAGAGTGATTTCAGCCACTGCGATACCTAATCTGGCATAAGGAGAGTTGTCTTCTGTGTCCCCAAAATCCCATCACATAGAAAAACTCTGAATGATGAATACAAGTCTGAGGGCTCACCTCTGCGGCATATCTCACGCCGTCCACCACGTGTTCAGAGCCGTGATCATCGGTGGACCCCCAGTGAAGGTGAAACTGTCGTAACCTGTAGCTTCCGGTGAGAGGACCCCCACGCAGAACTAAACATCAATACATTTTAAATTGTCAGCAAGAAAAAAAAAAAATTACACATCCTGTCACAACCCACAGCATCTCCCTGGATCACTCAACATCTCCATGTCCTTCAAGGAATTTTTTATAAATGTCATTCAGATGGCTGACAGGAATACAACTTTTAAGTATATGAGGAGTAAAAACAAACATTTTAAAAGGTTAAAGAGTCCACAATACAGGTTTTTATGGAATATCTTGTAAATCAAAACAGACACACTGGTTAAAAGTAGCAGAAACTGGGAGTTTGTAGAGGTAAAGAATTGCTCTGTTTAATGGAGAATGTCAGTCTCTCTAAATAAAAATGTGATGTGCTAAGAGCTCCATCTTGAACACGGTAGAGCAGCCTAGCAATATGGTCAGAGAACAGGCTTCAGCGTTAGGAGTCCTGGGGCTCACACCTTATTTACTAACTGTGTCATCTTGCACAAATCCTTTAACTTTGAAACCTCAGCTCTCCTGTCTATAACCTCCAGAGAGTAATGTTACCTCCTCCTGATGCTGTTGTAAAAACAGAAGAAAAATTGAACACAAAGTACTTATCACTGCCTGGCAGAAAGTCAGCATGCTGGACACGTTAGCTATTATTACTATTTTATTGCTGTTATGATTACTACAAAAACTGGCAAAGTAAGCATGTCTTTTATACTTGAATTCTATCTTCTTGGGGAAACATGAAATACAGGACAAAATTAACACTTTTAAAATAATCCATCAAATCTTTGTCACTTTGGCAGAGTATATTTTAGTACTTTGCCTCAACACATATGATCTCTAAAACCGTGGGAATAGAATCATATATTAAGTACACAGAAAAGCTTTTTAGTAGAAAACATAGTCCTAAACTGTCTCCTCCCAATTAATCTTTATTGAGCATGTTTTAAAGGATATGTGAAGATGTGGAAGCATCGCATGCTGATTACATCAAAAGCACTGCTAATCTCTCACTGACATTCCAACAGGATTAAGTGATGGATTGGTATGGTGCAGCCTTAAACAATAGTTTGATTTAAATTACCCTCCTCTTCAGAATATATATATATATATCTCAAAATTTGTCAAGAATGATGCACCTTATATAAGAAGCAAAAGATGTTAAGAGGTATCACATGCAGTTTTCTACAAACAACAACAACAAAAAAGACAAGATAATACATTTGACTAAGGCACACTCCTCTTTGAGCTATACTGTAGGAGAAAGAATGATCCAGACTGCCATCTGTATTGACCAGTACAACTGAATTCATTTCTCCCTTACTTGGTTTGACTCGGCTGAAGTTGAACATCAGTAATTAAGAGTTGGTATAGTAGTTGGAATCAGCAGATGTGGGAATAGTCCCAGCTTGGCTACTAAACTATGCCACCTTTCAAAACTCATTTAAGCCTCTATGGGCTTCAGCTTTCTTGTCTATATTTGTGATTGTTTGTTTAATTAAGAGATTGGACTGGATGTTCTTTAACTTCTACAATTCCTGAAACTGCCTAAGGAAAAAAAATGGGAGTGTATATAATAAAATCTTTTGTAAGGTTGAATGGTTGGGGCTTCCTTTAGATTCATTTGCATCCAGATTTCTTTACAATAAATAAAAATAGCTATGTTCAGAGCCCTCTGAAAAATAAAAGAGAAGGGAGAACCACTTACACCAGACTCTAGGGCTTGCTCTTCTGTCACTCTGTCACAAACAGAAAATTGTACTGTTTCTTCTCCCACGGAACAATGTTCACGAGGGCAGAGACCATCTGCTCGGGTCTCTGTTGTACCCATCCCATCACCTAGCATAGTAACCATCACAGAGGAGATGCACAATAAATATTTGATGAAGGAATGAATAAAATATTTGATTTGTATTTAAACAAACAGTTTCAAAGATGATTCACAGATAAATTAATTTAAAAGGCTCATTTCCCTGACTCCATATAGCATGGATGCAGTGGCATTCCAAACAAAAAGAAATCAACAGCTCTAGGGTCTCTTTTCCCCTCGCTATTGCGTAATAAGACCTGAGCTGAACCTTGAAGTCATTCCTTCACAGATAAAAAGCAGCTTAGAGAGCTTGAGTGATCAATGTGGAATTGACTTTGAGAGAAGATGCAAACAAGCTGGCTCAGGAGAAAGAAAGTGATACCAAGAAACACACACATTATTAGGGAAACATCCAAGAGTACTGGTTGATCTCTGGAAAGCCTGCTCTGAATCCAGGGTTTAAAGCCAGATTAGCACAGCTCTGCTTAGTTAAGCAACAGAGATTGCCTTACTCTTTACATATCTGGACTTGGAGTGTTTTAACTAAAATATCCAACCTGGGACTATGATCAAATGTCTAACCATGAAGACCATTCTCCTGGAGCAGTGCTCTACCAAAGAAACACAGAGTGGGAAAAAATGAGTCAAAATACCAAGGTGAATCGCCAACGTTGAGATGGTCTATAATAAAACAACTAAACAGCTAAACTATGATATAAAATGAATAATGGTGACAAAAATTATTTTTTAATGAGGATGATTTAATGTTTTAAAGAGTCAAATTCTTCATCTTACTTTCCAACCTAGATGAATAAATATATATTGTTTCCATCTTATGTTTGAAAACTAGTAAGTATTGCTCCAAAATCACACTTAGCATATATATATATATACATATAAAATACTTCACGTATCCCTCCATTAAGATTTTAAAAAAAGTCTATTCCAAATAAAACTTTCATATAAGAGATCTACAGAGATCAAGAAACCAGAGTTAATTTTAAAGTCTGAGAAAATTTTAATAACTTAGTAAAAGGATATCTGTCATTTGCTATATGCTGCAAAGACCAACTAGGAACATATGCATTACTCTATTGAACTTAACTTTTTTTTTAATTGTTAGTAATTTGCTTACTCTACTCACTTTCTGAAACTACACTGTAGTCAGCTGCCTAAAATGATAAGCAAGGCTGGCAAAACAAAATCAGAAAAAAATTCATTTAGAAAGCAAAACACTTGTCTGTTCATGCATTTACTGTCTATCTCACTAGGATACACACTCCTTTAAGGCAGAATTGATCTCATTCTCTTGTATACCCAATGCCTAGGACAGTTCCCGGATCAATAAATGTTACTAACATAAAGTAAGAAAGAGACCTCACCTGTAGAAACACTCCCCCACAAACTTCAGTTTGTAAGGATGCTACTGAAGTGACCTGAGCATCACTAAAGCACATAGTCTTAGGACTTGTGAATCTAATAAAAGTCATGGACTGATCACTGTATGGTAAAGAGTTCTCTGAAGTAAAACTAAATGAACAGCACATCTATATTTTGCTTGGAATCTAGGAAAAGAACAAAGAGCACAGATCTGCCAGGATTATAGTGAGAGAGAGAGAGAGAGAGAGAATGAAGATAGGAATGGTCCTAGCTACTGGGGCTTGAATTCTTTTCAGAGCCAGGACAGTCTTCATTAGTCTGGCTTCTGGCTTCCTTTGCTCTGAGCATGTGCACTCCAAGTTACTCTCTGATCACTCATTCATTCAACAATTCTTTAGAGCTTATAATGGGCCAGCAACTGTGTTCAATACTAAGTACACAATGAGCAAGGCCATCCTTATCCTCAAGAAACTTATAGAAGGAAACATAATTATAATAAAGTTTTATAATACATCATTGTCACAGATTGCCAATTTAGTTTCCTGTATATCTTGGCTCAGGGCGGGGCGGGGCATGGATCACACAACTAAGGTATGCTTACTCCCCATCTTTTTCTGTTTTTTTCTTTTTTAATATATAATTTAAGATCTTGTACATTTGTTTAACTTCAGGCAGTTACCTAGAACTAGATAACAGGATTATAACTGAGAAATTGACAATTTTTAGAGATGAAAATTAAAGAACAGTCACTGAATCCATCAAGTTACTAGCATTCTTAGTAGGCCTTTCTTAGCAAGAAAGCATCTTCCTTCCTTTTGACATCTTTTTAAAATTTCAGCACAACATATCTTATCCACAGAAGGGACACAGACCATTATTATTTATTATTATTTTTATTACTAGTTATTAGTAGTTATTGAGTATTTACTATATGTCAGGAACTATTTCATTTATTAAAACTTAAAAATTAGTACCACAGCCTTTAAAAATTACATGTTCAAACTATGAATAATCCACCAATGTTCAAACTATTTAGGTGTCAAACGGTAAATATTAATTGATTTCTGGTGGTTTGTAATTCTATCAGGACTTCACCTACATATACTAATGCATTCTGTACCCTAATGCCATACCATGGTGTTGTCCATATCCTCCAAGAAACATCATACCAAAAAAATGCTTTTAACTGAAACATACGTTTATTGAGTACCCTCTGTGTGCCAGGCACCAGGCTAGGTAAATGAGTAAGACACAGCTGTTGCTCACAGGGAGCCTTTAGCTGAGTGGAAAGAACCAACTGGCAGTCACAATGCAATGTGGGAAGTTCTGTAAGAGGACAGGCCTGGGATGCCACAGGAGGGGTGACGGGGCCAGTCAGGTGTGATTCCTAGGGAGGGGGGACCTTGTCTGTGTTCCGAAAAACCAGAAGCTAGGGGGAGAACACCCTTGTCTGCTACAGCCAATTGGAGAGTTATCTCTAATGAATTTTTTCCTGTGTGAATTTCACATCTACCTGTCGCTTTTTAAAGGACTATTAAAATTTTGAGGAGTGGCTCCCCACAGCTTAACCACTGGTTGTGCAGCTGCCCAGCCAGAGAAGCCCTGCCAGGACCATGAGGAAGGTTTCACACCTGTGGTCTCTTGACTGGTGGGATTGAGAGTTAACCTTGGTAAGAATGGCTTCTTTATAAAATGGAGACTGTTTTACTCAAGTTAAAATGGCTTGTTACAGAAGTATCTTTGTGTTTTTTATAGTTTGTACCAAAGAAAAAGAAAAACCAGCAACAATTTATTTTAGCCATGGTGGTTTCTATGTTTTAATTAATTTAATCCCCCAAATTACCATGAAACATTCTCTTCATTTATCTTGAGACAGAAGAATGAGACTCATGACCTATATATATGTAGCTTCTGTCTCAGAGGAATACTAAGTACTTTATGGATATTTTCAATTAACCCTGGTAATTTCATTGTGATCTAGATAGAAATGAGACCTTTGCTTATGGGAGAGGGCACACACTACCCATCACGGACACAGCGTCAAATCTGGAAACACAGACAAACTAATTCCACTGATTAACCCAAAGTAGAGGGAAAATGAGAGGAAGAGAGAGGGAAAGAGAGGGAGAGAGAGAGAAGACCAGGATCATCACTGAGCAAATTAAAGTAAGAATTTTTTATGACTAAGGTTTTTTATGAGAAAGTTTTAGATGAAGTACAATCTAATCATTTCTTATTCTAAAAGTAGGAAAGGATAGCCTCAGTTTTTTGTTTGAGAGATCATAAACAGTATCAAACTACCATTATGGGTGGTATAAACTTTGTACTTAGAAACTTCGGACTACTTTTATAATGTACTATCACATCAACCATATCTATTAATACAGATTCATAAAACTGAGGGTCTGAAGGAAAGACAATTTAATACATGTAAAAAGTGAGGTTACTTCTCCACCCACCCAAAAGTTGAAAAGTACCATGTGTTCATCTTTCCTTATGCATCTTTTAAATTGCTCTGATGAAAGCGAATCACATATATGAATTTAACAAATATGAGGAAGAAATGTAATGGGCTTATAATTTTTGCTAACAATATAGCACTACATAAACACAAGATATTATTACTAAACTAAATCTGAGCTTAATGAATAAGTGAAGACTTTCTTCCAATTAAGGATTTTTAAAATTTATTTTTCATTAATAGAGTAAATACAGCATTATCCTAATAGTAGACTTAAGATAAAAATAATTTGTCGGAAGCCTTAAAAAGTGTTCCAAAATATGATTCTCTCTGATCTTCTCTTTAATCTTACTTTTAAACTTGATATCATCTATTCTTTGGGCAGGAGGTACACTTGAATAAGGATTAAATGTTCATTTTAAAAGGAAATGCTCTTTTCTACTTCACTCAGTTTTTAAATTAACAAATAAACTAGTTGTTTTTTTTTTGGTTGGTCTATTATTTATTCACCGTGTGAAAGACATTATTCCATGAACTAATCAAACAAAACTTTTACTCTAAGTTCTAGCAAAGTACTAATAAGGGACACACAGTGCATAGGTAGTTCAAATATGAAAGATAAGAATGTGCCATCCAATCAACCAAGCTCCTCACCCCAACCAAGAAAAAAAAGAAAAGCCAACCTGATTTGTCCTCTGTGTCATCAAAGTCAACATTGAAGGAATGGCCACTATTACTGATGATTTTAGCTGAGCTTGTGTCGTACTTGATACTAAGAGGTCGGAGGGAAGAATCATATTTCACTTCTTTGGTTTTAATCTCAATTGGAGATTGTTGATCTCCATCAGCAATAGGGAAAAATTCATTCCAATGAATAGGACCTTTAACATATAGGACCAAAAGAAAAGGACTGAATAAGTTATTTCATTCAACAAATACTTGTTGAGTGCAATGCACTGTACTTGACATTGAAGAAAATACAAAGATTAATAAAATACGATCTTTACCCTCAGCACTTTAACATCTAATTGTTTTGTTTTACAAGACCAACTGCTTTTATTATAGGTATGGAAACTTCCTGGTTTGCCTTAATTCATCTTCAGAATTAAACTCACCCTTGTAGACAAAAGAGCATGTTAAAAGTACTTCACAAATGCCTTCTACTGAACTAAAAGCAACACTACAATTCATTGTTGAAAACAATGAGATTCAGTCTCAGCTCCAAGAATGATCTGTGAGAGCTCCACAGGTCAGGTTTATGGGCTGAAAGAACTAACAGAGCTGAGAAAGCTGTGTAGCAAAAAAGGGTGTAGTTCTTTAAAATGCTCTCCCCACTTCTATCACTCACTGTATCTTCACATGTCACCCAGTTCTCAGCTCAATTTCCTGTGAATGTGCAACAGGCAAACTAAGGAAATATGTAAATTTTTCACATATAAAATGACTGCACCATGTCAGGAAATGTAATATTGTTGGTTTTCTGCAGTAGAGTCAGGCAACAATTTATTTCTCTCTTTCTGTGTTTCAGAAGGTCCTTCCAGGGTTGTTTTGCCAATATTACATGAATTCCAATACAAGGTACAATTGGCATCCTGGTCCTCATTCACAAAGTCAAAATCGCATCAAGTTCCCAAATCGAACACATGTTTGATAAATTGAGGTGAAGCAATAAACTGACAATTCCCTTGTATACTCTCACTTCTCTGGGAGACTCATTCAAGTTCTGCCTCTCAAAATCAACAGCCAGGTTGCAGCTTCAAGTAAGCTCCAAGCCAGTCTACAGACTTTACAGGTTAGAGGTTCTTATTTCCTCCTCTACTCTGCCTGTAATTTACACCACCTCCACCAGGTCTGTAGAGCATGGCTGCTGACTAAGCTTTTCCCTACTCCACTAACCAACTAACTTGCTTTCTCTAAAAGTGAAGTACTAACTAAGATGACACAGCATGACGATGAATTAAGCATTTGTTACTAACAACAACAAATATTTTTTAAAGATAAGATTTAGAATGAAATTTCAAGAAATGCAAATATATCATAATTATCAACAGCTTCAATCTCTAAATCTAACGCTCCTTATTACTCTTCTTCTTTGCAAAAGAGAAAGCATAAATTCTTTCCTTTACATATGCTTCAGGTACAAAAAAGTCATAGCATGAATACATAACCACACACATAACTTAGAAATTGTTCTCTTATGAATCATACACTTTGGACTTGAAAGCAACTTGAACATCAAAAGTCCTTCGTTACATCTTATTACAGAAAAGGCATTGCATTTCCTTATTTACTAAGTACTTTCATTTACCTTTCTAACACTCTTTTTGTATACAATCTCGTCCTTTTTTCATGTGAAAAAAATGTTCTATTTCACTGCCCACAAGTATGAGTTAACCTAATGAGAATCAGATTTCAAGTATGCAACACATATGTCATATTAACTTTTTTCCAATCAGGAAAGAGCATCTTTCTCCTCTTAATTCCTTTATGCTCCTATTTCCAGTCCTTTATAACCAGAACTATTTTTAAAAGCAGAGGCAAGACAAAATAAGATAAAAATAATAGCACTTTGCGTTAGTCAATATTATCTATTAACCATAATGGTAGGTTCCTTTCCCTTGCCTTTTATGTGCAACGTTAAACCCATTTAAACATAGTTATAGAGATATACAGAAGTTCTTCCATTGATTCAGGAACTTTCTGAATATCCATAGAGATAGGTAGTTTTCAGTGATTGTCACATTTCCTAAACTAAACTAATAAAACTGTCAAAGGTTTGTGGAAGAAGTTGTAAGCTGTTTGTGAAGGTAACCACTTCCAATGCCTCATTTCTTGATGTTCCATTTTATCACTGCTACTATTCCCAGCTAAAGTTTCCTTTTGTCTGCTCATTCACTGCTCTTGCCAGTCTAAACTGGCAAGCAACAAAACTTGCCCAGTCAGGATACAACACATTTCCAATAGGATTTTGCCAAAGTTGATCTACTTAAAGGTGTGGTCCTCAGAAAGCTATTGAATCTAAAAGCAGGGAATGGTCCTACAATTCTTAGCCGAAATACAAAATCACTCCTTGTTAATGGCTTTTCTAAGATGAATTTTTTTTTTACGTTTTCAAATTTTCATTTTTTTCTTAGGTTTTCTCCAATTTTATTGAGATATAATTGATATACAGCACTATGTAAGTTTCAGGTGTACAGCTTAATGATGTGACTTACATACCCCATGATATGATTACCACAATAAGTTTAGTTAACATCAGTCATCTCATATAGATACAAAATCAAAGAAATAGAAAAAATATTTTTTCCCTGTGATGAGAACTCTTAGGATTTACTCTCTTGACAACTTATATATATAACATACAGCCGTGTTTATTATATGTAGCATGTTGTGCATTAAATCCCTAGTACTTATTTATTTTATAACTGGAAGTGTGTACCTTTTGACCACTTTCATCCAATTCCCCCTTCCCACCCACTCTGGTAATCATAAATCTGATCTCTTCTTCTCTAGGTTTGTTTGTTTGTTTTTGAAGCATAATTTACCTATGTTAGTACCTAGTGCACAACACAGTGATTCAATATTTTTATACAATTCAAAATGATCACCATGATAAGTCTACTTACCATCTGTCACAATACAAAGACATTACATAACTTTTTACTTTAGGTAAAAAGTTTACATAACTTTATTCCCCACGCTGTACATTTCATCTTCGTGATTCATTTATTTTGTAATTGGAAGTTTGTACCTCTTAACCTCCTTCACATATTTCTAAGATGGATTTTTAAAATTTCAGATGCACTTCATTGGAGCCAATATTTTCAAACATATTAAAGAGTAATCAATACTCATTGATTGAAAATACGCTTCTCCTTCCTAATCATAGTGAGGGCACTGTTAACACCCAGTGACTATTAAATAACAATAACAGAAATTATTCCAGCAGAGAGGGAAATTAAAAGAAATTTGTTTTGTAGGTTTTTTCCCCAAACATAAATTGAAAATTAGCAAAATGTAAGATTATAATTGCAGTCTCAAAGAGAAATCCACCTAAATTATACCTTTCATTATTAAAACTCTTTCACCTGCTGCCATTTTTTAACTGGCAAGTTAGTCATAGCCTCAAAAAGACTACAATTAGAAATGAAACTTTTCTGTTTCTTTGTGAAAGTAAGCTTTCTATAAAATTAACTATACAGTACTGCTGAATAATATGCATGTTAATCCAAGAAAGTATTATTATTATTACTATCATTATTCTCAGACCTAATTTTGACAGTGATTCACTGTAAGGCTTTCGTGGTGTCACTTTGCAAACATTTCAAGTAATGGTTATTTGAAAATCATCAGTTCAGTTTAATACAAAAACAAGAAAAATGGTTTACTTTTGATAATTTAAGATATACAAGAAGAAAAGTATACATCTTATTATTCCTGTTGGTTCCATCAATAAACACATTTTTACCAACGTGTTACAATGTCAATGATCCTTTGTTAATTCCTCAGTCTCTGAAAGGATGTGTAGAAGGGGAAGGAGAAAGCATGCAGACTGCAGACGTAGCTTAAAATATAACTTCATTTCTAAGAAAGAACCTAAAATCTTGGTAAAACCAGCAGTACCAGTCAACCAACTGCAAGTTGCTATGGAAATATTTTATAGCTAACAGGTAGCTATTAAGAAAGTTGCGGTACATTGATTGACAAGAAGGCAACGTAAATCTTCAATGTTGCAATTCAAGTCATTAAAATTTCTTAAGTATATTTTCAAATATTTTCCATGATTTGTTTCCCCGTAGAGATAATGAGCTTAGAAGACTGAAAGCAAACTTGTCCTCGATTCATTGAAATATGTCCTCAGATTTCTAAACTCGGTGCCTTTGATTGATAAGTAGTTACTACTAGAGAAAGTTTTCGGCTTTTCAAATGAAGGCGAGGGGACATATCTGAAGATTTCGGGGTCTGGGGTATCGTGACAGGGCTAACGCACGTCAACTCACCCCCACTATCAACAGCCTCCGAGACGCTTTCCCTGTCCACGCAGGACTATGCCTTCCCTCCGCTTCCTGCGTGTGGCTCCGGGGAGCGCTGCTCATTCAAAAGACAAACCGAAAAGTTTCTCGCCAAGTGTGGATTGGCAGAGTGCGGTCGGCGGACTCCGGGAAGCGGGCGGTCCCCCTCGGCCGTCCCCGGCGCAGAGCCCCCTCCCTCACCCCTCCCATCCGCGGAAGGCGCTCACCATTGTGCTCGCCGTATCCCCAGCTGAACCTCGCCATGGTCCCTCGGGGTGGCAGGCAGAAGAAGAAGTGGCGGGGCAGCGAGCAGAAGGAGGGAGCGGGCCGGGCGAGCGAGCTTGCGTGGGGCTGGCGGGGGCCCAGCTTAGGGCGGGGGCCGCGGAGGACCGGGAGGGCCCTTGAACCCCGGGGCCAGGGCGCTCTCGGCCTCGTCCGCCAGGGGGAAGTGGCGGGCAGGGAAGGCGCCCGAGAAGGGAGGACGAAGGTGCTGCGAGTGGGGGGGCGCTCGGAGCGGGGCTGAGTCCTGTGGTGCGAGTCCTCTCACTGTTTGAACTCGGGAAAGACATAGTGCTTGATACGAAGGCGGGGAGATGGAGAGGGAGGAGGGAAAGAAAGAGAGAAGGGCTTCCAGAGGGGCTTTCCTGCCATCTGAGAATCGGTCATCCTAGAGAGGCAAGTGTTGCCCAGCGGGCCCTCCAGGGAATGAATGAGCCACCCAGGCCGGGAGCCGCCCGGCTGGGAGGTGAGGAACCGGCTGGAGAAGTGAGGAGGGCGGGGATGGTCGTGGTGGCGGCGACTGCAAAGACAATACAGCGCAATAATGACAATGACAAGAGCCACAAAAAGAATTCTGCTGCTATTTATTAAGGACTTACCACAGGCCAGGGTCTTAGCCAAGACGTTTACCCGCATTTTCCCTTTAGATCCTCACAACAGTCTTTTGAGGAAGACACTATAAGTTCCCAATAGTTAGGAAACAAGGGAATGAGGCTTAAAAACTAAGTAACCGGCCCCAGATCAACGCAGCTACTTGGAGCCTAGAGGTCCCTCTTAAAGAGGAGCCGATCCCCACCCGTCCATTCTTGCTGCCCCCTTCCCCTAACGCTCACCCTCTGCGGGCCTGTGGCTTGGGGAGTGAGGGACCCAAGCCTGGTTATTGATCCTCGGCCCTGAAATTCTGTTGCCCTTTTGACCCTGCAGGGATGCTTGGTAGGCTTGCTGCCCTAGACGGACGACGGAACTGACTGCAGAGCCTTGAATTTCTGTCCTCGTGTGGGTGTTCTGGGCTCCCAATGAAAAATAAACTGTGTGACCTGCCAGGATTATAATTACTGTTCCAGCCGTGTAAGGGTTTGAGTTAGGTCTATGTGAACTTTCAAATTGAATTGTGCAGTGTTACTTAGAGACAAACTAATGCAAAGAGCTTCTTAATTGGCATGAGCCTTCCATAAAAGACTTAAGAGTGGCTGTTAAAATATCTTTCATTTTCTCTTGCCATCCACATCGCAGCTGCATAATGTGGCAATTGCAAGTCCCAGGGAGTCCCTCTTTGGGTAACCACTGCATTGTTCAGGGACCACTAAATAAGGATCAATTTGAACTATTCTTCTTTAGACCTGACCTAAATACCCCACAGTGAGCCTGTAGCTCCTTCTGCTTATATAGCTCTTATTGAGGTTAGAATGAAACAGAAGAAATGCTGCACTTCATATAGCATTAAACACAATAAACTTTATGCTTCTCTTGCACCTAGAAGAAGGCCTAGGCTTCCACATTCCACATTCTGTGGCACAACTGGGTTCATTTATGCCAAGAATATAATAGGAACCAAACTTTTAAGAGTAATGTCTGATCTATATTCATTTTCACCACAGAAGACAATATGCATATATATTTATATACACACACATATATATGGGTGTATATAAACTATATAAATACATGTAAGATACATAAGACATATATAAGTATCTTAAATTTATTTAAGAATGTTATCTTGAAAAGTTAAGTCTGGGTTACTTAGCTAAGCACCCTTATTCTCCACTAAGTCTATAGATATAGTTGGGGATACATGTATGCACTGTATGAATGCAGTGAAAGAGATCGCGAAAGCTCAGAATTCCATGAGCCATTTTCCCATGGTGCCCTTGTCTCAGATTAAGTTTCATATTTTATAAACCCAAGGAACCTCTCTGTAAGGAGCTTAGTATACCCACTTTCAGTAACTCAGATGATTAGCACATCAGGGTGAATAATGCTCTAAGTAAATGTCAGTTCCTAATGCTCAAGAATAGTTCTTGAATGAATGAATACATGAATTAATGGACCAAAACTGTTAAAGAAGTTCCAATTAGTGGCTTCAAATCCTTCCCAAATTGTTACTTTTACTGCTTGGGTACACAATTTCCTGTGGTTTGAATGTATTGTGTAGTCTATCCAATTTTCCAAAAGAGCAACCTAACTATTAGAAACAATCAAATAACAATTTATAGAAACTGGTTAAATAATCTGTAGCGCATCCACACAATGGGCTGCTATCAAGATTTGAAAAGAATGAAGATCTCCATGAACAGAGATGGGATGAGTTCTGGGACAGATTTGGTGGGAAAAAATAGGAAAAAAAAAAGCAAAGGTGCAAAAGAGTGTATATAATATGCTACATTTTTTATAATTTTAAAAAAGAGAAATAAGAATTTGTATACATATTTGCAGATTTTCTCCAAAAAAATTATGGAGTTTAAACCACAAGTTAACAAAAATGGATCCTTATAGAGGATGGTTGGGGATGGGGTCTATAGGGATGAAAGTGAGATTTCTCAGTTTATCTTTTTAATTTTCTAATCATAAATGTTTTATATTTTCAAAAAAATTAAAGAGGATTAAAAAACACTAAAATTTAATTTAGGCAGAAACAAATGAACTTAACTGTATATTAATGTGATAATATAACCACACAGAAAAAAAAATATGCTTTGAATAGAGTACTCTGGCTATATATATCCTTAATAAAGTATATTACATATTAAGAAGAACTGCAAAACAATCTTGAACTTTACTGCTAGATTTAATTTTGGTAGTAATATCAGTGTTGTTATTGTGAAACCATTTTTGTGTATACTTCTTATATTAAGAAAGAACAATGAGTAAATATATTGATACCCGCTGGAACCAATGATTTTCACTCTGGTTTATACAAATATGAAAGGGCAAAAGCTACAATGAACATTGTCGTACTAGATTTGAATATTCTGTTCACTGAAAGATGCTAAAAGCAGTAACACCCCAATGCCAGTGAACCAAAAAAACAAACTTTATGGCTCCTCACTTATGGACTTCTTATAAGGCCCTATACCTAATTTTATATTTGTAATTTTGTATTCTTCTTTAAAAAAAAAAAGACAATTCCAAAATTATATTAGCTTCAGGCTCCACAAATCTGCATCTACCTCTTGCTATGGGACACCTGGCCCCCAGAATTTGATTTCTGAACTCCTTTACCCTTTACAAGGAATCGAGCCCCTTGGAGAAGTGGCTGGTTTCAGAAATAGAACAAGGAAAGATCAAGGTGAGAGCCTAGAACATATTTTTTATGCCAGAAAGCTAGAAAGTGATCAAAAACTAATGAGTCAAGAGAATGAGACACAAGCCACAGAATGGGAGAAAACGCTTTCAAAAGACACATATAATAAAGGGCTGTTATCCAAGATATACAAAATACTATTAAACCTTAACAATAAGAAAATAACCTGATTTTTTTAAATGTGCCAAAGAGCTTAACAGGCACCTCACCAAAGAAGATATACAGATATACAAATAAGCATACAAAAGATGTTCCACATCATATGTCATCAGGGAAATGAAGATTAAAATGAGATACCACCTATTCAGAATTGGTGAAAATCCAGAACACTGACACCACCAAATGCTGGCAACAATCTAGAGCAATAAGAACTCTCATTTACTGTGGTGGGGATGCAAAATGGTAAGAAGACAGTTTGGCAATTTCTTACAAAACTAAGCATACTCTTACCGGACAATCCAGCTATCACACTATTTGGGATTTACCCAAATGAGTGGAAAACTTTGTCCACACAAAAACCTACACGTGGATTTTCT
Source organism: Delphinus delphis (assembly GCF_949987515.2). Taxonomy (NCBI): domain Eukaryota; kingdom Metazoa; phylum Chordata; class Mammalia; order Artiodactyla; family Delphinidae; genus Delphinus; species Delphinus delphis. The sequence goes on along the minus strand of NC_082699.1, from coordinate 28,213,449 downwards.
TTTCTTTTTCTTTTTCTTTTTTTTTTTTTTTTTTTTTTTTTTTTTTTTTTGCGGTACACAAAAACACACCTCACCGTTGTGGCCTCTCACCATTTTGGCCTTTCCCGTTGCGGAGCACAGGCTCCGGACACGCAGGCTCAGCGGCCACGGCTCACGGGCCCAGACGCTCCGCGGCATGTGGGATCTTCCCGGACAGGGCCACGAACCCGCGTCCCCTGCATCGGCAGGCAGACTCTCAACCACTGCACCACCAGGGAAGCTTCACATGGATGTTTATTGCATCTTGATTTATAATTGCCAAAACCTGGAAGCAACCAAGATGTCTCCTTCAGTAGGTAAATAGATAATTAAATTGTGGTACATCCAGACAACAGAATATTATTATTAAAAAGAAATGAGCTATCATCATGAAAAGACGTGGAGGTAACTTAACTGCATATTTCTAAGTGAAAGAAGCCGATCTGAAATGGCTACATACTGTATGATTCCAACTATATGACATTCTGAAAATGACAAAACTATGGAGACAGTAAAAAGATCAATGGTTGCTGAAGGGGTGCTGAGATGAACAGGCAGAGCACAGAGGATTTTTCAGGGCAGTGAAACTATTCTGTATGATACTATTATAATGAATACATGTTATTATAAATTTGTTCAAATCCATCGAATGTAAAACACCAAGAATGGACCCTAATGTAAACTGTGGACGTTGGGTGATTATGATGTGTCAATGTAGGTTCATCATTGGTAGCAAAGGTACCCTCTGGTGGGAGAATGTTGATAACGGTTGAGGCTATGCATGTGCGCTGGTAGGGGGTATTTGGAAACTCTCTGTACCTTCCTCTCAATTTTGCTGTGAACCTAAAACTGTCACCCAAAAGTAAATTATAAAAAAAAACAGACCCATAAAAAAACTAATGGGGTCATGTAAAACACATACACATACACACCTCCCACAGGAGCTAGCTTACAGGAAGTCCCACTGCCAGATTTGGGACAATTTGGCCACCAGAAAGAATAATGATGATAATACATTAATCCTCTCCCTCAAATATCTATGAGTCCATAGTGGTACAGAATGAGAGAGAGAGTGAGAGAGAGTGAACTTCTTTATGAGAGAATACAGATGAAATGATAGAATTTTAAACAACCATCTTTGCAAGGCCAGTATTTCAGGCAAGAATCAGTAATGGGCGCTAAAACTTCTGGGTGAAAGGTTTGGTTATTGGTGAATAAAATATTCACACAGTCTAGGATTAAAAGACAAAAGATACATGACAACAAAACATAATGTGTGACCCTCAATTAGATTCTAGATTGGGGGAAAAGCTGTAATAGATGCTTTGGGGACAATTGGAGAAATATAAGCATGGACAGCATGTGGTATTATTGAAATGATGTTAATTTTCATAGGTGCGATGATGGTACTGAGAATACTTTAGGAGATGAATGTTAAAGCTATAAGGCCGAAGTACCTTGATGTCTGCAACTGATTCTCAAATGTCTCGGTCAATAACTGGTGACACTAGTTGAGGCATGTTTGGGTGCTCATGATGCCATTCTTAGAATTTTTCTGTGGGTTTTAGTTTTTTCAAAAGAATTTGGGGGGTCAAATCAATGAACCCTCAAATCAATGAACCTATTAACTTGCTAAGTAAACTTTTATAACTTTGTGTGGACTTTCTCCTTAACAAGGAGCCTCTGACTCTGGGATCACAGCCATCAACTGTAAACAAGTAAAGTGAGATTAACACTGGCCAGAGAACCCAGGATATGGTCATCAACTCCACTTTACTCTTGAACCAGTTAGATCCAGTACAAGCTTCCTTCGCAGAAAAACATGCTTAGGTCACCTCTCCTCAGTGAATCAGATACTGTATGTATGAGAGGCACTTGTAAATCACAACTCTAGCCACACAAATATTCAATTAAGTATAGTAGCATATTAAAGAAATATCAAGGTATGAATTAAAATTCTTTTGTTAGGGGAGATACACAGATTCTTCCTCAGAAATACAAATTCCCCCACCCCCACCCCGCCCAGGGATTCTTTATACAAATTCTACATGTGAACTGAAGTGGCTGTGTTCATCTGACTTTTACCCAGCAGGAAACTGACATGAGCAAGGTTCCTCATTCCTCAGTTACCTAGAGAGGCAAGCCTCACTGTCAGGAACATGGCCCCAGTCTGCAGAGTCCCAAGTCCGAGGTGCTCTCACTTTGTACCCATTTCCTTCATTCATCAAGTCCTGTGATTTGCACAGCTATGACTGATTAACCACAAGACTTGTCATTTGATTCATTTGATGTCTGGTGGAGAGTGTTAATTTTATGGAGCTGATACTATATGTGGTTTCAATTTCTTCAATTTCCCATTCCTAAGGTTATGCTGGGGTTAGAAATGCACAAGGCAAGCTCTCCAGATTACACTGAGGCCCAAAGGGGCTAAAGGTCTTGCTCAAGGGACAGAGATTTCACTCTAGGATGAGAATTCTTGTACCAGAATTGGAAAGGTGACTACAAGGAACCACCTCTTAAGTCACTTCTCAGATTATAACTTCCAGAAACTAGAGCAAAACATTTTGTCCCATATTGTCAGACAAGAGCACATTGCTAAAACCCTGCCTGCTATATTTTTGTTCTTTCGTTTAATCTCACACTGTTTTCTACAGTAACAGAAATGTATCCACACCCTATTTTATAGTACTTTGTGTCTTATTTGAACATATTATAAGAGCAGATAAAGTGTGAAAAAGGAGAGAGCTAAGATTACTTAAAAGAAAATGAAGGGCTTCCCTGGTGGCGCAGTGGTTGAGAGTCCGCCTGCCGATGCAGGGGACACGGGTTCGTGCCCCGGTCCGGGGGGATCCCACATGCCGCGGAGCGGCTGGGCCTGTGAGCCATGGCCGCTGAGCCTGCGCGTCCGGAGCCTGTGCTCCGCAAGGGGAGAGGCCACAACAGTGAGAGGGCTGCGTACTGGGGAAAAAAAAAAAGGAAAATGAAGCTGTATAAACATCAGAACAGTGTTGTGTTGAAAAGTCCAGATAATTCATGCCAAAATAATAATTCAAAATAATTAACTAAAAGAATTTAGTGCATTGTTCCTTGGTTTGGAATGAACAAGTCAATGTCACTCTATTCCTGCCAACTCTCTGAAATATAATGACAGAGAGAAATTAGGGTGCTGACAGACATTCTGTCATCAGCTTTTCTAAAGTTTATTTATCCTTTTCTGTCCTCTAGGAAAGGACAGTCTATTCTATCAAGAACGATTCCCATATCCCCATCTCAGCACCAAGGAAGGCTTGATACATCCTCACTCCAGTAAGTTCCCTACCTGGATCCCACCATTCTGCCACTGAAAACTTGATGCACTAGCCTTGGACACCTAGCACAACCTCCCACTCCCACCAAACACATACCATTATATCCTTTATTAACCTATGTTACCAACTCCACTCCTTCTTTGTCACTGCCATCAGCATACTAATGTGTTCTAGAATTTTCTCCCTTTAGGAAGAAAGTTTCTCGCAGAACATACATACAGCTCCCATTTGCTACCCACCTGTCCTCTCTGGTGTTCCTTGAGTTTTTCTCTCCTATACTCAACTATATTAGTAAGGTTTCTCCAGAGACACAGGACCACACACTGCGCACGCACTTGTGTGTGTGTGTGTGTGTGTATGTGTGTGTGTGTGTGTGTGTGTGTTATAAAGATATTTATTATAAGGAACTGGCTCACACAATTATGGAAGCTGACAAGTCCCAAAATCTGCAGGATGAGCCAGCAAGCTGGGGACCCTGGAGTGTCAATGGTGCAGATCCAGCCTGAAGGCCAACAGGCTTGAGACCCAGGAAGAGCCAGTGTTTCAGTTCCAGTCCGAGGGCCATAAAAAGCTAATGTCACAGTTCATAGGAAGTCAGGCAGGAGGAATTCTGTCTTACTTGGGAAAGCGTCAGGCTTTTTGTTTTATTCGGGTCTTCAGTTGAAGGATGAGACCCACACACATTAAGAAGGACAATCTGCTTCACTCAGTCTACTGATTTCAATGCCAATTTTATTCAAAAACACCCTTGCAGAAACACCCAGGATAATGTTTGACCAAATATCCTGGCACCCTGTGGCCCAGTCGAGTTGAGACATGAAATTAACCATCACACAAACCTTTAAATTTGGGGGGGTTGGGGCTTTCCACTAGGATCTCTCCTCTCTCTACACGCTCTTCCTAGGTACTTCTGTCACTTTCTAGGATGTAATCTACATAGTTCAGCTATCTCTTCCAGCATTATCCAAGTTTTACATATTCAACTATTTACATTAAAAAAAACAAGTAGTGGGCTTCCCTGGTGGCGCAGTGGTTGAGAGTCCGCGCAGGGGACATGGGTTCGTGCCCCGGTCCAGGAAGATCCCATATGCCGCAGAGCGGCTGGGCCCATGAGCCATGGCCACTGAGCCTGCACGTCCGGAGCCTGTGCTCCGCAACGGGAGAGGCCACAACGATGAGAGGCCTGCGTACCGCAAAAAAAAAAAAAAAAAAGTAGGAATTCCCTGGTGGCGCACTGGTTAAGAATCCGCCTGCCAATGCAGGGGACATGGGTTCGATCCCTGGTTCGGGAAGATCCCACATGCCGCAGAGCAACTAAGTCCATGTGCCACAACTACTGAGCCTGTGCTCTAGAGCCCCGGAGACACAACTACTTAAGCCCGCATGCCTAGAGCCCATGCTCCGCAAAGAAGAGAAGCCACCGCGATGAGAAGCCCACGCGCAGGAACGAAGACCCAACGCGGCCAAAATTTAATTAATTAATTTTTTTTAAGAAGTAAAAAGAAAAGTGAAATTTGTTTAAATGATGTCTCTTATTTAACCTGATACATCCAAAATATTGTTTCAACATGAATTAATAGAAAAAAATGAATGAGTGTGCCAATTATCAATTTATAATTAAATTGATTAACATTGAATTAAATATCATTATGAAATTCAGCATTAATTACTGCTCTGTGATAAAGGAGCTTCAAGAATTTATTTGCAGCAAGCACAATGTTAATTTTTTTTCAGTTGAGGGACATTGCAGGAGGGGAGACTGGTTTCCTGGTTCTGGCGTGCTACTTTTTTGTTTTTTTCTTGCTCCTCTTGGCTGCTGGCAGGAACACATGTGGGTGGACTTGCAGGGGCACCCTGGTCCAGTCTCACACCCAGAGGGTGCAGTCCCTTGCCAAGCTCACAGCCTCAGCCCCAGCCCAGTGACCGTCTCACTGCACTTCCTGAAGCAGGCACCACATACCCCAGCTCTCATGCCACCCTGCTGGCAAGCAGATGCCTCAGCTCCCTGTGCACACCAGCCCACCAGCCTCAGGCAGCCTGCACCGTGACGGTGTCTGCCATGGTGCTCTTGATCCAGACCTGTGCATTCTAGGCTGTGCATCACCCCGCCAGAGAGTTGGTGCCCCGTGCTCGGAGTCCCTTTGCAATCTGCATGCCAGACTTATCCCACTGTACCCTAGAGGGGCGTTTTCTGCTTGCCTGGCAACCCTGGACCAGCTCCTATCTGGGCCACCCTTTAAACTCCTCTGCCACCTTGTGGGCTGCAACCACACTTCTCCAGAGATATGAATCCTAACCTTGGAAAGGAGGCCAACTACCAAGTTTGTCCTTCCTTCAGAACTCGCCCTTAGCCTAAGGGTATTCCTTAGCATTCTCCTTTACATCTTATTCCCTGTTAGAGTTGATAATTCCTTACAGTAAACTTTTCTTGTACAAGTTATTGTGTGATTTCTGTCTCTTGGTTGGCCTTAACTGACACAATATATCTTTTACGTTCTTTTTTTCTTACTAAGTGTTCTAAATCTGGTTTGTATTTTACTGTTACAGAATATCTCAATTCTGGCCAGCCCCTTACAAGTGACTGATGGCCGTATGTGGTCAATGGCTACTACACTGGGCAGCACAGTTCTAGATCTCCCGAACTGATTCAACTTCTGCAACTTCAGGTGTCCAGAATGGAATTATTTATTCCTCTCCCCATCCCAATCTCCTTCTCAAAAATTTTCCTATCTCATTAAATGGCACCACCACATACTTGGTTGCACAAGTCAGAAGCTTAATTCTCATACTTCCTGCTTGTCTCTTTCTCCCCTCACCTCCTAAACAATCAGTTAATATGACAAAACCAGAAAAGAAAGAAAACTATACTTTAAGCATTAAATCCAAATCCGAAAGATGTATAATTTTATAAAAGTTCTTATGCCATTCCTTCCTAATCAAAATTTCAGTTTCTTAAAAAGTATCAACATTCCATATTAATTAGGATGCAGTGAAATAGGCATGTTCATATTCTGTTGGTAGAAATGTAAAATATATGATATTTCTGGAAGCAAGTTGGTAACTTAAATCAAGTATTTTAAGTATTTGTAATCTTAGATCTTATTCCTAGTCATGCTTTCCAAGAAAATATTAGGAGATTGCTCAAAGGTTTATGTAGAGGGATGTTCATCACAGTGTATTTATAACAGAAGAAATCAAGAAACAACAGAAATGCTAATGATAAGAAGAGAGTTGAAATAACATCGAACATCAAAAAGATGTAACTTTAGGAAGATATTAAACATATTTTTAAATATACTTAGTATATATGTTTATATTTATAGATTATACACTTTTATCTAGAGAAAAATTCCAATATTTAATAAACAACAGAGTATATTTGCTTAGAAAAAAAGGTTGCCAAGAAATATATTTTAAAAAATCTAAGTGGCTGGAATTTATTCATTGTTCAAAAATATTTGTCAGGTTCCCTCTATGTGCCAGACACAATGAAGAGTAGCCCCTGCTCGCCACAACTAGAGAAAGCCTGTGCACAGCAACAAAGACCCAATGCAGCCAAAAATAAATAAATTTTTAGAAAAATAGATAAAAAAATAAAAATACAGTGGAGGTGATATTGTGTAACTTCTGAGTCTAGAGCATAAAAGACCCTGCAGTTTCTCCCTTGATTTCTTGGATCATTCAGTCTAGGGGTAGCCAGCTTCCACAGCTGAGGATACTCAAATAGCCCTGTGAAGAGATTCTCCTGGAGAGGATTTGGGGTATCCTGACCATAGCCAGCACCAACCTGCAGCCACGTGAGTTGCTTTGCAAGAAAACCCTCCAGCCCCAGGCAAGTCTTCAGATGACTGCAGCCTCGGTCAACATTTAACTGAATCTCATGAAAGACCCTGAGCCAGAACCATCAAGCCAAGCCACTCACAAATTCCATACCCACTGAAATCATGAGAAAATAAATGATGAGTGTTATTTGGAACAAATAAATTTGGGGGTGATTTGTTATGCATTAGAGAACCAATATAGCAGCAAACAAAACCAGATAAAAATGCTCTGCTTTTATGGAGCCTACATTCTGGCAGGAGGAGACAGATAATAAGCAAAGTAAATACATATATGGGATGCTATATGGTGATAATGGGATAGCGGAGAAGGAGGGCAGGGATGTAGGAGGACTTGGAATTTTACAGAGGTAGTCGTGGAAGCCCCCCACTGGAAAAAAAAATGGCATTTCAGAGAAGACCTGAAAGAGGTAAGGGAGGAGCTTTGCAGCTATTTAGGGGGAGAGTGCTCCAGAAGAAGGGTCGAGAAGCAAGAGCATACCTGGCATGATTACAGAAAAGTAAGAAAGCAGTGCAGGCGGTGGCAAGGGTTGTCAAATAGGGCTTTGCAGGCCGTTGTAAGTACTTTGGCTTTATTCTGAGTGATGTGGGAAACACTGGAGGTTTTGAGCTGAGGAATGACATGAGGTAATTAATATCTTAGCAGGATTCCTCCGGCTGCTGGGTTGAGTAGAGATTAAAGCAGGGGAACAAGTTAGGAAGCTATTACAGTAAATACAAATGAAAGAAAGATTGTGATGAGTTAAATCAAAATGCAGTAATTGCTGGTTGTTCACATCCTTCTTTATACTTTTCTGAATTTTCCAAATTTCTACAATGACTCTTCATGACTTTTCTAATCCAAAAGGAAAACAATGTTCATGAAATACCTTACAGTCCTCAGTATTTTCTGTTGCATTTATCATAATATAGATGCCCATGTAATTCTTAGTAGCATTTCAATACAACGGAGTTGCTGTAAAACATCACAAAAAAAGAGTCAAAAACTGTCTTTAGTCTGTATAGACTCTGAACATAGTATCAACTGAAAAACAACTCAAAATCATTTTTGAGCTTTAGACAACTTGAGTGTTTACATTCTCAGCTAAAATTGATAATTACAAAGCACAGCAGCCTTTCATTTTGCTTTAAACACTGCTGAAATTTGGAGTGTCAAATGGTAATTTAATAGCTCACTGCCTCCTTTGCAGTTACCAATTTTCTGAGTCTTAAACATGCACCTGCTAAATATTTCCCAATTCCTATAATTTTTAACCACTACTTGCATTTTAACCTAGCATCACAAAAAATGTGAAAGGACTTCATGTACTCTTTGAATATTTTTATTGCCGTTGTGATATGGATTTGACCTTTCTTCACCTTCAGATATTTCATGTGTAAGCTGTCCTTTATGACTGTAATTAGTTCAGGTTCAGGATTTCTAGGCATTTGGCCAGGAGATTACTCTGGATAAAATCTGCTTAATTAAATTAAAAACATATTTGCCAAGCATCTATCACTTCCAAGGAACAGTACTACAAGAAGATAAAAAGAAGTGTTCTTGTAGGTATTTTTTAGTCATGCTAAAGATGATAGAGCTTTAAAGTCATTTTTAGTGTATTGGCTACAACCTCTTCCTGCTTTTTATACTTCAAGGAATTTTATTTCATTCAGCAAATGTTTAATGCCACACCTCTCATGCACTGGAAATATGGAATCCTGGATGGAACTACAAAGGTAAGTAATGGACCTGGCCCCTGAAAAGTGCATGGACTAGTTGAGAGACTAGTAATATGATATTTGAATTTAAATTATAGAAAATAAATAATAAAAGTATAAAGCCTGTGATCTACCTCCTACAGTTTTATAATAACCTGAGGAAGTGAGTCATTTTTCCTACACTGCAAAGAGTTAATCATCTCTTTTCATTTACTGGTTCTTATTTTCCAGATATTTCCAGGAATTTGACCTAGACAGAAAGGTTGAAGGTCCTGTCTGCTCTGCTCTTCTCTACTTTATTATATAGAATATGTTATAGATGTTTATTATGAGTCTGAAAATAAATGCTTCTGTCACTGAAGAGTTAAAGGAAGAAAAGAATCTCCATTTCTATAATCAATCATGAAAATTTTCATAATAATTGGCTCCTCACAAGAAATGCAGATTTCACTGAAGGGTAGCTTTACTATTTATTTGGCCCACAAAGAAACCATAACAGAAAGGCAGAATGTATATCATTTTTACTGACTGTTCTTCACGAACTGGATACTCAAAGGAGACACAGCAGGGACACGAACATCCCAGGTTCTCTATCTCTTCATTACCCCTCATCATCATTTATTTCCTGGACCATTGCCTCCCTGCCTAAAACCATCCTTTCTTCCAAACTATTTTTATGCTGCCAACTGAATTGGTTCCATACACAAAGCCATAAACTCGTGTGTGTGTGTGTGTGTGTGTGTGTGTGTGTGTGTGTTGGGTGACACAGAGGGAAAGGGACTCCTTCATTCCCCATAGAATAAAATCCCAAACTTTGTTATTTGCTTGTCTTCCTTTTTCTCTTCCTTCCTCCTTCCTTCCTTCATAATTCAGTTTAAAAGACATTAGGTCTTAATAAAGGAGGGAAGGTGGCAGCAGGGTAGGGAAGGTCACAGCCTGAGCAGGGTGAGGAAGCCATATCTTCAGATGGCAGCAGCCAGAGCAAATTTTGCAATCCCATTAGGAGTTAGGAGGGAAACTGCATAGGGTGGAGTTGGGGGGATTGGCAACAGTGATGGAAGATTTGTTACAAGCAGGAAGATGAATCAAATGAGTATATATATTTATAATAACAGGAGTCAGGTTTCTCATTGATGGAGAAAGAAATTACAAATATGGAAAGGTAGAAAACTAAAATAAATCCTATGGTATTCAACTGGAACTGGAATAATTGGAATTGGAAATATTGGCATGAACTCATGGTTTGCACATACAGAAATACATACAGTTGGTGAGGTGTGTGAATGTATATAGGTAGGTAGCTAGACAGACAAATGGTATAAACATACATGCATATATTGCCTAGCTCTGCCCACTGAGAAGACGTGGAAGCATCAACATCCAAGATTTTGGTTTCCAAATATTAATCTCCTCTGAAAGGAACCAGGGCTCCATGGAGATTTGACTGATTCTAGGACTAGAAAAGTGTAGGTCCTAGATGAACCTAGAATGCTTTGTTGTGCAAGAAAGTATGGAGGTAGTCAAGGAATGGTGGGGACAAGTAAAAAGGATATACATGAAGGAGCACTCACTGGTCAAATATGGGGCAATGTGAACATCAAAATAAACTATGAAAATAATATCCATTGAATAATATCCACTGAATAAAATAGCATCTCATGAGCCCATACTTAAATAAATAAAGGAGAAAGTTTTTACTTACAATGGAATGTCAACTGATGACTGTAGAAGGAATGATGGAAATAAAAAAATTATAATTTCACAGTCATCATAGTAATAATTAATTCATCCAAGAAACATCAATGTGTACCAAAACCAGCATATAAAATGTTGATTTTGGCTTCAAGGAAAGGGATACTTACATAATGGGAATGGGATACTTACATAATTCCAAATACCTCCTCACAAAATACTTATTGATTAAAATGAGGAAAAGAGTAACTTTATAGTGAAGAAAGCTGGTGGATATCATCTTAAGTGATCAGAAGTTACATCCTCTATAATGGGACAAGTCAAAATCATGTACCACCTTATAGGATGCAATGAGAAGATCACAGTATCACTTCTGTGCTATTTCTCCCCCACCAAAAAAAAAAGTATGCATTCTGAATTTTATGATAAAGAAACAACAACAAAAAAAACCAATTAAGAACATTCTACCTGGGGGAATTCTCTGGCAGTCCAGTGGTTAGGACTCCACACTCTCACTGCAGAGGGCCTGGCTTTGATCCCTGGTTGGGGAACTGGGATCCCATGAGCCACACAGTGCAGCGAAAATAAAAAAAATTCTGTCTAATAACTGGACTATTATTGTCAAAAGTGTCAAGCCAAGAGAACCAAGGCAAGATTGAGGTGCTGTTCCAGATAAGAGTTGACTAAAGAAACATGGTAACTACCTGGCAAGGCTATCATTCAGATTTGATGGGGAGAGAAAGAGTTTTACTCACAAGCAAAAGCTAAAAGAGTTCAGCACCACTGAAATAGCTTTACAAGAAAAGTTAAAGGGACTTCTCTGAGCAGAAAAGAAAAAGCCACAACTAGAAATATGAAAATTATGAGAGGAAAAATCTAATTGATAAAGGCAAATATAAAGTAAAGGTAGTAGATCAACCACTTATAAAGATAGTAGTAGTTAAGTACTTAAGGGATACACAATATCCCCAATAAGTACTTAAGGGATACACAAAACGAAAGATGTAAAATATTATATCAAAAATGTTAAATGTGGTGGTGGCGGGAATAAAAATGCAGGGTTGTTAAAATGAGTTGGAACTTAACAGATCATCAACTTAAAAATAATCATGTATATACATATGATGATACATATGTATAAATATGTTATATATATAGCCACATATAAACCTCATGATAACCAGAAACCAAAACTCTATGATAGATACACACACAAGAGAAAGGAACCCAAACAACACTAAAGACAGCCAACAAATCACAAGGAAAGAGAAAATAAAAGAAGGAACAAAAAAAAGTATAAAAACAACCAGTAAACAATTAACAAAATGGCAACAAGTACATGCCTAACAATAATTACTATAAATGGAAATGGACTAAATTCTCCAATCAAATGACACAGAGTGGCTGAATGGATACAAAAGTAAGACCAATATATACGCTGTCTACAAGAGACTCACTTCAGATCTAAAGACACACAGACTGGAAGTGAGGAGACAGAAAAAATATATTCCATGCAAATGGAAACAAAAAGAAAGCTGGGGTAGCAATACTTGTAACAGATAAAACAAACCTTAAAACAAAGACTGCAGCAAGAGACAAAGAAGGACATCATATAATGATAAAGGGATCAATCCCAACAAGAAGATTTAACAATTGTAAATACATAAGCACCCAACATAGGAGCACCTAAATACATAAAGCAAATATCAACAAAGATAAAGGGAAAAACTAACGATAGGAAAGAGAAATTAATAAAAAAATCCATGTACCATTGTATCAAAAAGAATTCCTATAGTTCATTGTTAGTGTATAGAAATGCAATAGATTTCTGCATATTAATTTTGAATCCTGCAACTTTACTGAATTCATTGATGAGTTCTAATAGTGCAGTGGCATTTTTAGGATTTTCTATATATAATATGTCATCTGAGAACAGTGACAGTTTTACTTCCTCTTTTTTCCAATCTGGATGCATTTTATTTCCTTTTCTTATCTAATTGTTGTGGCTAGGACTTCCAATATTATGTTGAATAAATGTGGAGAGAGTGGGCATCCTTGTCTTTCTCCTGATCTCAGAGGAAATGCTTTCAGCTTTTCACCATTGAGTATGATGTTAGCTTTAGGCTTGTCACATATGGCCTTTATTATGTTGAGGTAGGGTCTCTCTATACCCACTTTGTTGAGAGTTTTTATCATAAATGGATGTCGAATTTTGTCAAAAGCTTTTTCTTTATCTACTAAAATGATATTTCTATTTTTCAATTTGTTAATGTGGTGTATCACATTGATTTGTGAATATTGACCCATCCTGCACCTTTGGGATAAGTCTCACTTGATCATGGTATATGATCCTTTTATTATATTGTTGAATTCAGTTTGCTAATATTTTGTTGAGGACGTTTGCATCTTTGTTCATCAGTGATAGTGACCTATAATTTTTTTTTGTAGTGTCTTTGTCTGGTTTTGGTATCAGGGTGATGCTGGCCTCATAGAATGAGTTCAGAAACACTCTTTCCTCTGCAATTTTTGGAAATAGTTTAAGGATAGGCATTAACTCTTGTTTAAATGTTTGGTAGTATTCACCTGTGAAGCCATCTGTTCCTGAACTTTTGTTTGTATGGGAGGTTTCTTTTTTTAAAATTACTGATTCAATTTCATTATTGGTAATTTATCTGTTAATAATTTCTATTTCTTCCTGATTCAGTCTTAGGATATTGTACTCTTCTAGGAATTTATTTCTTCTAGGTTGTTCATTTTATTGGCATTTAATCGTTCATAGTAATTCTTTATGATCCTTTTAATTTCTGTGGTGTTGATTGTAACTTCTCCTTTTTCATTTCTGATTTGATTTATTTGGGACCTCTCTTTTTTTCTTTATCAGGCTAGTTTATCAATTCTGATTACCTTTTTAAAGAACAAACTCTTAGTTTTATGGATTTTTTATGTTGTTTTTTCAGTCTCTATTTCATTATTTTTACTCTTATTGTTTTCTTCTACTAACTTTGAGTTTGTTTGTTTCCTGAGGTAGGCTTGTTTTGCTATACACTTCCCTCTTAAAACTGCTTTTGCTGCATCCCATAGATATTGGATCATATGTGTTTTTGTTTTCATTTGTCTCCAGGTATTTTTTGATTTCCTCTTGATTGCTTCAGTGACCCACTGGTTGTTTAGTAGCATATTGTTTAGCCTCCATGTGTTTTTGGTTTTTGTATTTTTTTTCTTGTGGTTGATTTCTAGTCTCATAGTGTTGTAGCCAGAAAAGATGCTTGATATTCTTAAATTTATTTGTGGCCTAGCATGTGGTCTATCCTGGAGAATATTCCATGTGCACCTGAAAAAAAATGTGTATTCTGCTGCTTTGGGATGGAATATTCTATAGTCTATTAAGTCCATCTGGTCTAATGTATCATTTAGGGTCAGTGTTCCCTTATTGATTTTCTTATTGATATAAGTGGCGTGTTAAAATCCCCTACTGCTATTTTGTTACTGTTAGTTTCTTCCTTTTGGAGAGAATGTAGAGAAAGGGAAAACTTTTTGCATGGTTTCTGGGTATGTAAATTGGCGCAGCTACAATAAAAAACAATACAGAGCTTCCTCAAAAAATTTAAAATAGAACTACCATATAACCCAGACATAGCAATTCTGGGTATTTTTCCAAAGAAAACAAAAACAGTAATTCAAAAAGATATATGTACCCCAATGTTCATAGCAGCACTATTTACAATAGCCAAGATATAGAAGTAACCTAAGTATCCATCAATAGATGAATGGATAAAGAAGATGTGGCGCATATTTTTTCATAAAAAAAGAATGAAATTTTGCCATTTGTGACAACATGGACAGATCTAGAGGGTATTATAGTACGTGTAATAAGTCAGACAGAGAAAGACAGACATCATATGATTTCACTTATTTGTAGAATGTAAAAAATAAAACAAATGAACAAACATAACAAAACAGAAACAGAGTTGTAGAGAAAAAACAAGTGGTTGCCAGAGGGGACTGGGAGGGGATGAGTAAAATAGGTGAGGGAGAATTAAGACATACAAATAAATGAGCCATGAGCATGATATGTACAGCATGAAGAATATAGTCAATAATAATGTAGTATCTTTGTATGGTGACAGATGGTAATTAAGACTTATTGTGGTGATCGTTTCTGTAATGTATAGAAATATCAAATCACTAAGTTGTGCACCAAGGAATTAATAGTGTTGTAGGTCAACTATACTTCAGTAAACAAACTTATAGAAAAAGAGACCAGATGTGTGGTTACCAGAGGTAAGGTGGGGGAAGGGGGAATTGTATGAATGTGATGAAAAGGTACGCACTTCCAGTTATAAAATAAACAAGTACTAGGGATGTCATGTACAACTCGATTAATATAATTAACACTGCTGTACATTATATATTAGCATTGTTTTTTCGTTTTATGTTTTGTTTTGTTTTGTTTTTTTGCGGTACGCGGACCTCTCACTGTTGTGGCCTCTCCCGTTGCAGAGCACAGGCTCCGGACGCGCAGGCTCAGCGGCCATGGCTCACAGGCCCAGCCGCTCTGCGGCATGTGGGATCTTCCCGGACCGGGGCACGAACCCGTGTCCCCTGCATCGGCAGGTGGACTCTCAACCACTGTGCCACCAGGGAAGCCCCTATGAGCATTGTTAAGGGAGTAAACCTGAGTTCTCATCACGGAAAAAAACTTTCTTTTTCATTTTCTTTTATTTTGTATACATTGAATACATGAGATGATGGATGTTCATTAAACTTATTGTGGTATCATTTCATAATGTATGTAACATCACTTTGCTGTACCTCAAACTTATACAGCACTATAATGTCATATATCTGGATAAACTGGAAGAAAAAAAGGTATGATAACTAAATGTAACACTTTATCCTGAATAGGATCCTTTTACTATAAAAGACATTACAGGGATAATTGACAGTTTGAATGGTGACTGTGAAGTAGAAGGAATCAGTGTTCATGTCCTGATTTTTGATGGCTGTATTGTTATGTGGGAGAATATCCTTAGTTGTAGGAAATACACACTAACATATGTGGGGTAAAGGGACCTCTTGTCAGTAACTTACTCTCAAATGGTTCAGAAAAAAACAACTTGTATTATTTTTGTGATTTTTCTGTAAGTTTGAAACTCTTCTAAAGTAAAAAAAATAAACCTTTCCTGGTTGTCAAGGTCCTTCATTAGCTCATCTTACCAGCCTCATCTTCAACAGCATCTCCACACCCCCACTCCTCCACCCACATTGGACCTCTCCCACTCCTACAAGCATAGCATGTCCATTTCTGGGTCTCTGGCTTGCTCGTGTCATGCTCTATTCCTATAAGGCTTTATAGCTCCACTTTTGCCTGTTAAAATTCTTGAGTGTAAGAAATATCATAACACACATTCTTGAATGTATGCATAACAGAAATACCATAAAACTTAAAGTTTTAAATCAAATTAAATCTGGCTCCAAATTTTCACTCTTTAATTTGGCATAAAAATTTCATCTCAGTCTCAAGTATATGGGAAGCGGGTAGCTTACCCTGCACACAGAAAAGAAAACTTTCTCTAGTTTTCAGTTCATCACAATGGCTGCTGTAATGCTTAATATCAAAATCCACATTTCACTTGAAGGCGGAAAGCTCCATCCATTCTGTGACATTTGCTGGTGTAGGAATCTTATGCTACTACTCCCCAGGCCATGGTGGCATGTGCCACAGGGTCTTAAGTCTCAATCACTTGCAGAAAAACCCTCACCACCTTCTCCCCAACCATTTCCTCGGTCTCCAGAAGCTCATCTTTTCCCCAAGCATTAGGTTATTTCCCTTTTCCATTCCCTAAGGAAGACTCAAGTGGGAATGCCTTTATACGTGGAAACTTCCATTTTCAGCCTAGAAACATAAAACTCATCGATAACCATTAGAGGCAAGGAAACTCAAACTCATTTTGTAAACGTTTAGCTACCTTAGAATACTGGGAGGAAAAGTGGTTTCATCCTTTTAAGCCTCCTATTGCTTTGAGTATAAAACACGAATACTTCGACCAATTATACCACCATGCGGCTCATCTGCTAAGATGAGCTGGTAAAGTTTTTTAAAGTATTAAGTTGGTAAAGGGCCAGGTAGTAAATATTTTAGGTTTTGTAGGTTATGTGGTCTCTGTCTCAACTACTCAACTCTGCTGTTGTAGCGTGAAAGCAGCCATAAATAGTATGTAAATGAGTGTGGCTGTGTTCCAATGAAACTGTGCTTACTGACACTGAAATGTGAATTTAATAAAATGTTCATGTGTTGTAACATATTGTCCCTATTTTGATGTTTTTCCTCCATTTTAAAATGTAAAACCATTCGTAGCTCACGGGCTGTACAAAAATAAGCAGCGGGCTGAATCTGGCCTGTAGGCTGTAGTTTGCCGATTTCTTCTCTAAGACAATCAGATGAGAAGTTTTAACATGAATGTTTCCAGAATTCTGAATTATTTCCTTCCATAAATAGCTCATTTTTGTGCATTTATCATAGTCCTTACCACTTTCTGTCAAAAATGATCATTTCATATGCATACGTCTATCTCAAATGACTGTCCTCTTTACAAGAAAGTACTTCCTTTGAGGCCTCACAGAGCCTAGGTGTTCAAACTATTTCAGTTGAATGAAACTGAGTAGTGGGGCAAATAAGGTTGATGAATGAAACAAGTCTATCATGGAGCATCATCTACACAATGCTGGCTTTGTTCTGGGAGAGGGCTATGAGTTTTGTTGCAGATGATTTGTAATCATTTTTGTGGGCTCTCATTTTCTTCTCCCTAATTATATTTGTTAACTTGTTGAATTGCTTCCAAGACCGTTCTTTGAGGACTGAAGCTGTATAAAGGACTCCGCATTGCTGAGTCTCAACAGGAAAGCTAAGGGTTCCAAAAAAATGTTTCTTTATTTATGATTTTATTCATCTTTAAGGTTTTTAGAAAAACTGGAAGTATGAGATTGGGATGAATTTTTAAAGATTAGAAATCTTGAAGCTATTTGGTTCATAGAGAATTAGAAAAACGTCTTTTAGAAAATTACGTGCTTCTTTTGTCTTAGTAATACCTTATGCTTTCATGTTTTGTATTTCACTAACTCTGTACAAAATCCTGTGAAGTAGGCTGAACAGGAGTAGAGTTAAGACTCTTCAAGGTACAAGTGGTTAAAAAAAATAACCCAACAGGGGGCTTCCCTGGTGGCACAGTGGTCGAGAGTCCGCCTGCTGATGCAGGGGACGCGGGTTCGTGCCCCGGTCCGGGAAGATCCCACATGCCACAGAGTGGCTAGGCCCATGAGCCGTGGCCGCTGAGCCTGTACGTCCGGAGCCTGTGCTCCGCAATGGGAGAGGCCACAACAGTGAGAGGCCCGTGTACCGCAAAATAAATAAATAACCCAACAGGGACTTCCCTGGCAG
This sequence comes from Delphinus delphis, assembly GCF_949987515.2. Classification (NCBI taxonomy): domain Eukaryota; kingdom Metazoa; phylum Chordata; class Mammalia; order Artiodactyla; family Delphinidae; genus Delphinus; species Delphinus delphis. The sequence goes on along the minus strand of NC_082699.1, from coordinate 28,195,456 downwards.
TCCAGTGGTTAGGACTTCGCCTTCCAATGCAGGGGGTGTAGGTTTGATCCCTGGTTGGGGAATTAAGATCCTACAGGCCTCGCAGCCAAAAAACCAAAACATAAAACAGAAGCAATATTGTAATAAATTCAATAAAGACTTTAAAAATGGTCCACACCAAAAAAAAAAAAAAAAAAAAAAAAAGTAAATAACCCAATAAAAAAAAAAGCAATGTTTTCATTCAGATAACTGAGAAGACAGGGATGGATCTTTCTTCCATCTATAGCTGAATCCAAGGACTCCAATGATATCACCAAGGTCCTGTGTTCTGTTGTTCAGCTCTGTGTTCTTTTGCATTGCTCTTGTTCTCTCCCACTGCAGTCAGGCTTCCCTCAAGTTGCTGGAGGAGACGGCAACTAGCAGCCTCAATTTCACATCATCCAAGCACAAGGATACTAAAAGCAAGAAGTGTCTCCACTAGCTCTGGCTGGAAAATCTTTAGACGAGGACTGTAATTATTCATTCAACCAGGATCACTTAATGGGAGAAGAGCGGTTCCCCAGAGAGGAATGCTGAGCAGATAATGAATGTTCTCTGAAGTGTGTATTTACTGAGCGGCCATCTACATATGGGAAAGGGAGGCACAGAGAAATGAAGTAACTTTTCCACAGTCACACTGTTGGTAGGTAACAGAAGTAAACAGAAATCATGCCTTCTCACTCCTACCTCATACAGTGACTCTGCCCTTGCCTGTATAACCATGTTATTTCCATGGTGTAAGTATCTCTATCTCACCATTTCCAAATGAAAGCTAGGCCCGTAAGTTTTCATAAAGACTATAATGTCATTCCATTGCATCTATTTCTTTGTCTTCTGCATATACATCAATAACTTCACATTCAAGGAACCATAATTATATTCACCTTTTAGCTTCAGTATTCCTGGATAACTGGCCTTGTGAAAGAATCTAATGGTTTTCTGTCGCTTTGATGTTACTTTGGTCTTGCTGCCACACATTATGGGCATTTTATAATGCATTTTAAGGTGTTTTTAAAAGTCACTCTTTAGAAAAAATACAGAATTTTAATAAAATTACATTGACAAGTAATTATTCCTCATTCCTTAACGTATTCTCTAATTTTTTGTGATGGACATAAACAATAAAGTGATTTACTGTAAAAGTGGTTCATCTTTCTATAAGCAGGCAAGTGGCTGATTTGGCGGGAAGAGGACCTGACCGACGGCCAGCCCTCGTGGATTCTAGTTGGGCTGTGTCAATTACTAGTTGTGTGGATACCGAAAATGGCTTAGACTCTGAGCCTCAGCATTCTCACTTGCAAAAGGGGAATGGTACTTTGGCCTTATTTTGATACTTAGAGCAGAACTCATGTACCGTTACAAAAATGATACAAAAATGTCAGTACTTCTACATTTGTTTAAAAGCTGGCTTTCCCTAAGACTGTAACAAAATAAGGAGAGAACATGTGAAAACTGTTACCTCAGTGGAAAGATCGTCTTGGAAGAAGTGATTCGATTTTCTAGAAAACTCAACCCAGAACACCTTAACTGGGAAATATACACACACAGACATAAAACTGGAAGGCAAAAATGTTTCTTCTAAGATTTTCTAAAGTTCCCTGATTCTTGTTTTACAACTTATTGATATTTTCTTGTGCCTCTGCCGTGCTGTCAGAAATTCTCATTTTGAAGCAAGGAAACTTCAATGAGAAAAGCATTTCAACTTTTGGCTCACTACAAATTTTCCCTTGGGAGATTATAGTTCTAGATGTGCTCCAGACATTAGGTTCTTTGTTGCTCCAACCAAACCCGGGACACCACCCAGAAGTGCGCAGCGCCACCTCCTGGAAGCGCGGACAGAGCCAGCCAGCAGTAAGCGGCTGAGAGCCGACCACCTGTGTTACGGTCTGTGTGGCTCTGGTGACTCAGACACTTCGGGTGGTTTCTGTACACATACCCCTGCGAGGAACTCCAGACTTAGCCGCGTCTTCGACGCCTCAGCTGAGTAGAGGTTCTTAACCCAGCGAACGGCAAGGCATGTTAACAGTGAGGACCCTGTGTTTAAGGAAGGGTGCTCCACAGCTGAGACGGTTCTGTGGGCAGGGCTACGTTAGGTGGGTGGGAAACCAGCCCGTGAGCGGAACGACGCTCGGTGGGCGGAAGGACGCTCGCTGGGCGGAACGACGCTCGATGGGCGGGGCTTATCTCCGTCTGCAGACCAAGCTCACGGGGCAGGACTCCGCCCTGTGGGCGGAGCTTATCTCGGTGGGCGGAAACTACGACCTGAGAGAGGACCCTTGACTGGCTGTCTCATTCCGGAACTTCCTGGATCCTGCGGGGGCAGATGGCGTTACCTGGAGCTTAAACCCCTGCACGAGGGTATCGGAGGACTGGTGAGAGATTAATTAAAAAATTTTCCGGCGCGCTGGCGTGGAGTTTCCGAGGGTTGAGACAGGATTGGCTGTCCGCGGGCTGCTGCCGTCTGGAGGCTCCGTTCCGTCGTCGCTTGCTGCCTTAGGCAGCCCTACTCCGCCGCAGGCCTGCTGGCTCAGGCCTGAAACCCCCATGCCTGCTGGGCCTTCATCCCACGGCAGGGTACCAGCTTTGGGTTGTTCTGTTGTCACCAGTTTCCACGTGGTTGTTAGAGAAAATCCCTATCCCACTACCCCCCCAGCTAGGCTCTCACCTTCTCCACGAACCTTCCTCAAGTCCCCAACTCTACTGGATGTTTTCCTTTTGTGACTCCACTCGTATGCTGTCAGTTACAGCACCTATCTTTATGTTTCTTGTGTTTGTATATGTTTTATATGTATGTATATAGGTTCTGTACCACACTCGGTACATAGTAATTGATTAATGAATACTAGACGAATGGTTGGATTTTGGTTACTTATTGGAAGGATTTTAGATTATTTAATTTGGGGGTGGTTTATGTGTATTTTCTGCTTCTATAATAATCATGTATTTTCTACTGTGTTTATTTATTTATTTTTTAGAAGGAGTTCTATTGGGGTTCGGAAGCATTGCTGTCTCTGTTGTTCCTGAGGCTAGACATTGAAGGAGGAGAGATACAATGTGAGCAAAGGGAAGAAGGGAAGAATGTGCAAGGTGTCTTCAGAGAGTAATTAGTAGACTAGAGTCGGTATAGAGAAATAGCAGGAGATACCTTTGACAGATTTATGCTAGAGTCAGGTTTCCAGCGATATGTCAGGACAAAGAATATTGCTCCTTGTGGGTTGGAGGAGCCACTGAAGGATTTTAACATTGGGACGGTTCATTTCGTACCACTACGCAGGATAGACTTGAATGCATGTGGCTTAAGCCAGGGGTTGACAGTCTTTCCGTAAAGGGCCAAATAGTAAATATTTTAGGCTTTGCGAGCCACAGTTGTCGCAGGAAAGCAGCCACAGACAAAACATACATAATCGAATGGACGTAGCTGCGTTCTAATAAAACGTCATTTACAAAGACAGGTGCCTAACCTGATTTGGTCCATGGGTATAGTTTGTCCCAACCCAGAGTCTAACCAAATAGTCCTAGGGACTAAGGCAGTAACCCAGTCCTGAACTAGGCAGTACTAAATCATGCTTTTGTACTGCATTTTTATTTATATTTGAGACCACATCACATAATGAGAGCTCAGGATCTAGTCTGCTTGGCTTTGAATCTTGGCATTCTCTGACTACTAATAGTGCAGCAATGGGCAGATTAGCTTCTCTTTGCATCAGATTTTTTTTTTTAATCTGTAAAATGAGGATAAAATAGTACCTCCTACAAAGTGTTGTTGTAAGGAGTAAATTAGTTAAAATACATAAAATGTTAGCATAGTGCTGTACATGTAGTAAAAGCTTAATAAATCTTAACTATTAATATTTTTTAAATTGTTCCTCATGTGCATTGTTAAAGACAGGTTTGAGAGATGTTTCTCAAGTAGAATGTATAGGCTTAGTGTGTTTAGCTATAAAACAAAGATAATACCTACAGTTTTTAGGCAAGAGCCATTCACATAGAGGTGATGTGGAAGTCATGAAAGTAATTTAACGTGGGGGTTAGGAGGTGTAAGATTAAGTACTGGTTTTGAGGAGGTGCACACAGGAGTGAAAATGGGGCAAGTAAAAAGGAATGAAAGAAGGAGAAGGGAGTCAGTCCTAGAGTATGAAAGGAACTGGAATGGAATAGCAGTATGTAAACTAGCAGAAGGATGGATGGTGATGGTTAGAATTGTCAGATGCTGCAGAGAGCTGAAAAAAAAAAAAACAATTGTTGTGTTGAGAATATTAATTAATCTAACTGGCAGAAACTAATGTGGAGCCTCTTATGGGTCAGGTGCTGGAGATGCAGAAAAGAATTAGCTACACACTCTGCACTGAAACAGAAAAATCTAGTAGGACCAAAAGGACATGGAGATAATTTTTATACAAGCAGCAATTTTAAAAATAATCAGGAGGAAGGTGGAACTTCTTAGATTTAATTGGTACCTTTACTTCCAAAAACTGAAATTGATTTACAGTTCATGAACATGGGCAACTTAATTGAGCTCCTTTTCTTTCTTTCCTAGACAATGGCCAAGAACAAACTAAGAGGACAGAAGTCCAGGAATGTATTCCACATAGCCAGCCAAAAAGGCTTTAAGGTTAAAAATAAAGCAAAACCAGTTACCACTAATCTGAAGAAGGTTAGTATCACTTATGCACTCTGACTTTATTGTTTACAAGCAAAGCATAATTGTAAAGCTACTGAAAAACTGAATGCTAATATTTAAAATAGGTTCTTAGCCTTTCCTACAAAAGCATGATGATTTTAAACATTTGTTTTAAAAAAGAAAAAAAGATGAAGAAAAATAAGCTCCCTTTCTTGAATTCAAATGTGCAAAAAGAAGAAAGCATTTTAACTGCAAATGTATGAGTCTCCAAGTAACAGTTTTAATAGTTTTCTCAGAGCATAGAAATCATAAAAAAACATGGTATGGAAAAGTTATCTCTTCAAGAAGCTTTCAACAGAGTCAAGACATGGAATGTCAGTCAACACCCATTCTTTTTCTCCTCAGTAATTCTTATTTCTCTGAAGATATCTAGAACTCAGATAAAAACCTAAAAATAGAAGATAAAATATTTTGTTTCTTAAAATACAAAATTTGAAAAGAAAGGAGTTACTTTATCTTTATTTCAAAATATTTGGGGAATGGGAAATTTCTTCAAGATTAAGTAGACTCCTTAAGAAGATTATTCAAGAAAATGTTTTCAAGCTTAAGTAGTAGGTGGAGTCACCTCTAGAGGACTTAGTAATTATCATAATGGTCCATAGAAATGTAACATTTTATCTTTCAGTCTTCATGAACTAGCTGAGTTAAAATTTTTGGTGGAGCAATTTCATGACTTTGGAAATGCTAAAAAGGAAATAAAGCTGGGTGATATGACTGGGGTTTGGGGGTGAGTTTTAGATAGAACTGTCTTCAGGGTTGACATTGAAGCCAAGACCTGCCTGATAGGAGCCAGTGATGCAAACTGCTGGGAAGTGTTGGAGCAGCATGTTCTAGGCAGAAAGAATAGTGAGTGCAAAGACCCCCCAGCTGGGTGAAGGCTTGGTATATTTGAGGAAAATTATTTTGTTTGGATAGGAAGTCCTAGAAGCTTTATGGATGCTAATGGAAAAGATCTGTGGGTAGGCAGCCTGGTTGGAGAAAGTATCGAACACTTTTCTGAGAAAGCAGCCTTAGGGGGAGGTCGTACAATCACCAGGTACTATATAAGTGGTAAATTGAAGTTGGTGGCCATGAACTTAAAGTGAAGCCAGTCAGCCAGCTATGATTTTTTAGAGCTTCAGTTTTGGGCTCCAAAAGGCTGATACTTGAGTTTAACTAGGTTGCCAGGCAAGTCTGATTGAGGGAGAGAAGAGAAGTAGAGTTAGGGTGTGAAGGAGTGACTGATTAGTGGTCATGGAATCTGTGCAGGCTAAAGGAAAAAGTGGGGATATGAAAATGTGAACAATAGTGAACTTGGTGGGAAAAGATTTCAGTGAGATTTAAGAATTATTAATAAAATAAGTGAATAGAAGGATAGGAGGTGGTGCAGTAACAGGTAATGATGCAGCCTAAGGTAATGCATGGGAGTGATGGCAAGGTAGGTCGTGGAAAAGACCCCTGGAGATGAGGACCTGAAGAGATTAAGAGGCCACAGGATAGGTTTTTGTTGTAGCCACTAAAAAGCGACGCCAGGCGTGAGAGGGGTCAGTGAGCCATGGTTTGAGATCTTTCACGAAGGAGCAAGTAATCATGGTGTTGATAGGTGACAGTAATGAGGAGAGGGGTGTCAGAATGTCCTGATGCATAAGATGCAAAAAAGCCAAAAGTTTTGAAGGAGAAATGGTTGGGGAGCAGCTGTGAAGAACAAGAATACCACCCTCACCTTTCAGATTCAAGTGAGGACGGCTACAGGGGCCACTGTCCTCAGGAGACTGCCAGGCACTTCTATCAAGGAAGGATTCAGAGACGTACTGTTAGAAGGACACTGGAAGCATGCTATCCAGGTTCCTCATTTTACAGATGAGAGACGATAGCACCGTAGCTTAGAAAGATAGTGGTCACATATTTTGGCCTGCTTATTCCAGGAAAGTCAAAGTATGAGGTATATTCACATAATTCTTATTTTTTAAAAAACAGAACCTTTTGTCTAAAATGTCCCAATAAGACTAAGAATTTTAGTGTAAATTGTCTCCATAAATTGGTAGGATTGATAAGAGTTTATAGGTTTGGGGGGTAACAAGATTAAATTAAGGTTGCCTATATTTTTATCCTTAATGGTTGTGAGATCATGGATTAATGCTCTTTTTCTTTTTTTAAAAGATAAACATCATGAATGATGAAAAAGTTAACAGCGTGAATAAAGCTTTTGTAGATATGCAAAAGGTACTTGTACAGTTCGTAAAAGGCCTTTCCCTTGAACCTCTGCAGAAACAGCTGGTGAGTGGAAATCACTTCCTTTTGTTCTGGCTAATAAACTACAAATTTTCAAAGCCTGTATTGATTGTAATTTTTAGTATTTGGCTCTGTAGTATGTATAGCTTATTCAGACTTTAAAACATTGAGTCTAAAATATGGGAATTTATTGTTCTATTTCCAAAAGTACAACTAGAAGAAATTATATTGAATAATAGATATGTCAGTAGATTATGTCATTTTTGTTTGCTATTGTTATCTAAATTTTTAAATGTAATTTTCTCTCCAGATTCCTCAGCAGTGTCATGAAAACGAACCAGTTAATGTTGATGAAGCTACAAGATTAATGGCTCAGTTGTAATACACTGGTGATGCATCAAATTCTCCAAAAAGACCAATAAATTAAATGTTTTATACAATTTTATTTTTAAAAATCTTGTTAATGTACAGGCATTGGCACATTTTAAAAACAAACTACATAAACAGATCTTTCCTATAACCTAGGAAAGTGGAATGTCAGAAGTCAACAAAATGTGATAAACTTAAAGTGCTAAAACAGAAGGCACTTCACAAAATCTGTTCACTGAAACAGTTAATATATCCTAGTTTACACCCTTCACTTTATAAGTGGCAGTGAATGTCTGGATCAGAGGATACACAGAAATACGGACAGTCTCGTGGCAGTAAAAATGTAAGACAAACAAATGATGAGCCCTTGGCCAACTTTTTTGTTTTTGATGACCTTAAGTCTACTTTAACTTTCCTCTCATATAAGGAAAAAAACAGAAGGTTCAGAATGGGAGGAAAAGTTGAAATTCCAGAATGTAATTACTTGAGGGTAGGGAGTTGGTAGATATGAAATCACTTTTTCCCCTGAAGCAATCAGAATCCTTTGTTCTTATGGTTGAAGTTTTGTGAAGTAAAAAAGAAAGTATTAGGGAAGAACATTTCAGAATCAGTGAACTAAAAAGATGTTACATTCATTATTTTAAATACTTAGGTTAAGACGTCTAAAATGTTACACAGTTAGAGGTAGATAACAGTCCCAGGTTTCCATGGAATCTAATAATTTAGTATCTGGACATCAAACAGATCACAAACTCCTTCATTATCATCTAAATTAAAGTTGTAGTCATCTGCCGGGGTCGGAGAAAGCCGTAAAAGCGGAAACACTGCAAGCAAAAAATAAATTCAGTGTTAAAGATGGTTTCTACATACAGGTAATGATGTCTAACATAAAATACTATCAAAAACATCAAGCCAAATTATGTTTCCCCTGTTATACAGCAATTTTTTAAAAATATGTAATAGGAAATGTAATGATCAAATTAATGACTTATATTTTGTGTATATTTTGAAAGATTCTTCTTTAAAGACATTTTATGCATTGATTATAGGTGTTAGCTTGAGAAACAAGTTAGTTTTTATTGGTTGAACTTGTCACTAAAATTTATGATTCAGAAACACTGCTCAAAGTATTTTCTCTGATCTGCTAAATAAGCTACCACTTCGAAAACAGAGAAAGGAACTAGACATAAATTAATAAATATGCTGAAATTCTCTGCTTTTACAGAAGTGTTTGATAAATGTCTAAGTGGTTACTGTGCCATTGGCTAATTTAACAGCTGCTACTTCCTAGGTCTCGGCTATACATATTTGTTAGGAACCAGGACTCTGAATCCAAGAACTTTTAGAAAGGTGAGGCCCAGAGAGTAATTGTTAAAGTAACTACCATATTATAGCTAGTTGATTTTTAAGAATTACTTCAGATTAGACGATGATGTGGCTAATCTTAGTAATACTGACTTCACATTGGCAGCTTGAAGTTGGCCATGGTAGGAGTATTTACAAAACTGTTTTCAGATTTCCTGTTGACTCAGATACACTGTTTTACTCTTCTTGGCCAAATTCTTCAGGTGTAAAAAGGGCTAGTATGCCAACAATTTAGAACTTTATTCGGTAAAAGTGATGAGTATCCCCTTATGAATTCTTTTTCCTCAAAATGCAGGCAAAAAAATCTGAAGGATGCCTGTAACTTACTATGAATCATCATAGTACATTAAGCAGTTAAAAAATATAGGTTCTTCATTTCTTTTAAATCATGTGCCACTCATAAATTCTAGAAAAGCATTATTGATGTATAAGGTTATATTTATTAAAATTTTTAACTACTTACCATCAGAAGACATTAACTCATCAATGATATCTCCACTAATAGATCCCGCTGGAAAAAGAAATGTGATAAAGCTTTTTTTACACTTCTCTTTATATATTTTAACAGCAAAAAGGCAGTTACATTTAAACAGCATATATTTAAACACAGTATATATTAAGCACAGTTATATTTAACATCAGCATCTTGATTAAAAGTACGAAATTAGGGCTTCCCTGGTGGCGCAGTGGTTGAGAGTCCGCCTGCCGGTGCAGGAGACACGGGTTCGTGCCCCGGTCCGGGAAGATCCCACATGCCGTGGAGCGGCTGGGCCCGTGAGCCATGGCCGCTGAGCCTGCACGTCCGGAGCCTGTGCTCCGCAATGGGAGAGGCCACAACAGTGAGAGGCCCGTGTACCACACACACACACAAAAAAGTACGAAATTAAAGTACTAGAACTTTATGGAAACAGAATTTTCATGACAACTAATCTGTACCTGGCATTACTTTTAAACTTCTGAACTCAAGATGTAGCCCCAAAAACTCATCATTGTTTTCCCAAAACTGACTCCTCAGTTTTTAAAGTCAGTGTTACCATAATTCTCCCTATGACTCAACCTTAAAAGTGCAACATCACTTTACAGTCCTCCTGTTAACTTTATCTTCAGATCTCACACATCAAAGGTTACTTATTTTGCCTAAAGAGTATTTCTCAAATCTTCCTTATTTCTCTTTCCAGTCCCATTGTCATCACCCCACTTTAGCCTCAATGTTCTCTCACAGTTGCATAACTGCAAACATCTTATCTTCTGTCTTCATTGCCTCTAATCTCTTCTTCCCAGGGCCAGAAGTCTCTTCTTTCCTAATGACGTTACTTCTGTGTTCACCAGTATACAGTTCTAAACGTGCCACTTCCCTGGTCACAAATCTTCATTGGTTTATAGGTCAAAGTCCTAACTCAGTCTGATATTCAAGGCCCTCTCTAATCTGGCCCCAAATTGTTTTCTTTACTATTTCCAAATACAAAATCATGTACGGAAATGAAATGCTCAGAAGTTTCTTTAATGCTTTGTGAAAGCCAATGTACTAATTGTGTCTGAGCTAAACCATAAACCTGCCTACTTTATTCTTCCCAATTAGATTATAAGCTTTTGAAAGATGACACTTTCTGTTGTGCATCCCTGTGGCCTATGGTGTGGAAATACTTATAGGGGAAGGACATGGGCAACAAGAAGCTGAAAAATATTCTGTGTCCAGTAAGATCTTTTTAGGCTCACTCTTACCTATTGTGAACTCAAAGAGTAGACCACATCCCAAAAGGATAAAGGTAAAAATAAACAAAGTGGAATATATACAATATAGTTATTTTAAATTATCTGCAATACTACGTCTAGATTGCATGGCAATCATTCATTCAGCAACCATGGGTCCTTTATTTGCAACCACTAAGGAGTTGGTAAATACCTAGCCATGTAATAACCAAGGGAAAGGACTGGATGCTGAGGAAATTTTATAAATTTAAGAAATGTGGCCCCTATTCCTGATGCCCAGTTTTTAGCTATTTATCATTTCACAGATCAAACAACTTAGGAAGGCAAGATTTCCTAAATAATTGGAGTTGAGACCACTTATCAACTCTATAAAACTAAGCTTTCCAAATAAAAAGTATAACAATAGAGAATACAGAGAAACAGGAGACATAAGTCACTATAGTTGTCCCTAGTGTGATTTTTATTAAACATAGAACAAATTTCAATTATATATACTAGAGTTACTAAGAGATAAAAGAACCTTACAAAGTAAATCGCAGATAAAAAGCTGACATGTAAATAGTAAAAGGGGGGTGGGGGAACAAATCTGGTTTAATTCCAAAAATGGAATCCTAAGGAAAACTGCAAATATATATATTTACACAGTCTATGAAACAACTAGTAGTAGTATAATTAAAGACAGGATCTGTTTTTTAAATTTTCCTCATAATACATATTCCAGTGCTGGGCACATAGAAGACACAAAATTAATACTTGTTGATCAGGTTTACTATTTTGCCTCCTATACTAGATAATAAAATAACATCACAATTGAGAAATTCAGAAAAGCTCTCCAACTTGTTCAACACAGCATTCATATTTTCCCCTCTACTTTTTAAAACAAAGGCTCTGAACCCACCTGAAGATAAGTCTGTGGCTGGAGTCTGCTGAAGATTCTGGCTTCTTTCGGAGACATGTTGCTCAGGCAAGTTCTGAGTTGCCATGTTGGATTTCTGTGGAGGCACTGGAGTCGAGGGCTGAGAGGAAGGCTGTGTGAGGTCATCAGGTGGGGGAACAGGAAAAACCACGGGCTTAGAGGAGCTGGACTCTTTATTTATAAGCAGCACGTGGATAGGTCCGGAATGACTCTTTAGATTGATCTGGTATTTCTTTTGTCCATTCTGACCCTTTGAAGTTAGTGGGCACAAACAAATGAATAAAGGCCAACATTTCTAGGTAAGCTGAAACATTAAAAATAAGACAGGCAAAGCTATAGGGACTAACTACGAGAAAATTAAGCCGCTAAGTCAAAACATAGAGACCTAGAATGGGATATTGAGTGCTATAAACCACTTGCCCCTAAAAGTAAGCTTTTCTTAAATACTGGGCAACTCCCAGTTGTAGAATTCTGGAAACCATCTATTTGTGTGTAATTATACATGTCAGTGTGCAGCAGCACTCCAAGCATTCTCCACATATATGGAACCCCGTCCCCTGGCATCGGCCGCCATGGATGTGGTCATCTGAATGTGCGGTCTTAAATGGCAGCTATTTCACAGGTCGAAACTTTTTTTCATTCAGCAAAGCACAAAGACAACTGAGTTTTCCTACAGAGATATAAATGTAAAGTCCCTCCATTTCAAAAAGGTAATTTGTATCCCGAGGCTTCAGAAACCAGTAATGTAAACGCCTAAATACAAAGTTCTAGAATAGCTGGGAGAAGAGAGGGAGGTGATAACAGTAATTTTTTCTACCTCTTTTTTGATTGTTATAGTTTTCAAATCAGTTTGTTTCAGGAAATTTGAATCTGAAAACTAAAATCATGAAATTTATATTAGCATAGAGTCAATAAATATCTCTGACTCAATAAGCCAGAAAATGTTTTTTAAAAGACCTAATTTAAAGCAATATATTATTGTTGATATTTAAAGTGAACTTTTTCCTCAGGATTGTTATATTGGTTATAGATATAGTCAAACTGATCTTTTAAGATTATTGACTATATCATTACTCATTCCTTGATGTCTTCTAGCTCAAATAAAATCAAATTTTAAGAAAAGTTAAATGTTAAATGATTCATTCAGTCACTTCCATAATTTTACCAAAGTACTGAAGACATCTAAATTCAGATATCAGTACTTTCAAACAGACACCTTAAAAGCAGTAACTTGAAAGTGTTTGCAATTAGCTCATGTTCAGCTAAAGAAAATATATTTGTCCCTCTTGGAACAGTAGATCCATTTTAACAAAAGTTATCCTACATACATACCATTTCTGGAATAGGTACCTCCAGCTGTGTACCAGAAGGTGCTTGAATGGCCAAAAGTGTATCACCTGGTCAAAAAAATTAAGAAATAAAGATTTTTACATTTTAGAAAATACTACTGATCCTGTAATACAGTGGCCAAGAGCGTGGGTTGGCCAAGAGTGTGGGCTGTGGAGTCAGAATGCTTGGATTTGAATCCCAAGCTAGGTAACCTTGGGCTTTGGTTCTTAATTCTGTAAAATGGAGGCAATATAACTTACTGCATAGGGTTTTTTTTGAGGATTAAATGAGGCAATATATGTGTTAGACCTTAGAACAGGTTAAATGTGTTAGCTCTATTCTCATAAACAAACTGCTTTCACCCAATCTCATGTCAAGTCTGAGATTCTTGAAACCTTTTAGCCTTAGTTAAATAACACTGTTTAGTTGAAGTATTTATACTACTTAAATGACTGGAGACACTAAAGATTAGGTATGATACAGTGAAATCTTAAGCTTAAGTGAACTTACTTTTGAAGCCAAATTCTACAGCAGTCTCTGCTGAGTTGAAGATTAAAAATACTTCCCCCTTTCTTTGAAAACTTGGGAAATATGATGGCAAAGTAGAGCAATAAGCCCACATATATTACCAACGTAATCTTAGATGAAAGTCAGATTCCACTTGGCAAGGTGTTCGGCAGATTATTTTTTGTATGTGCATGATACAAGACTGTCCTCTTTTAATAGGTCATGCACAATTAAATATAAATCTGTATGCAAAATTTCATTTTACTTGTATTATATATATTATGGAAATACAGCCCCCACCGCCCATTTTAGTTACTAATATATTGTCATCTTAAGGGGAAAACATGGAGGCTGGGGATGGAATAGGGTGAGGAATAATTTTCCTGATAATAAAATGGATAAACCTCACTCTGTCCTCATGCTTTCTTTGGGTTCCATTTGTGACCAGCACACTTGCTACATATATTTTCATAAACAGTGGCAATGAGAACCGTGTTCTAGTTCAAGTTTAGTCATTGACTCTGTGATTCTGTGACTTTGAGGCTGTTGCTTAATCGCTGACTTAGGTGCCTCTCCCACACATAGTTTATACCTACTGATGTGGGCAATGAAGTGAAAGCAGGGAAAAGCAGTTATTGTCATGGAAACAGAAATGAAAGCAGCCTATCAACACATAGCACTGTAGAGTGAAACCCAAAAATGTCCACAAGTCCTGAAAATAATGACTTAGGGTGAGTGCATGGAGAATTTTGAATCACGTTACACTAAATAGGTTGATTACAGGAAGAATGTAAGAAAAAATTTACTAACAGTACTTACCATTAAAGCAATTACAGATGTCTTCATGAGTTACATAGGAAAATGTACTGTCATAGAGTTAAGGAAACAACATTTATATCAAGGTCTAGACATTTAAATTAAGATAATAAATCTGAAGGCCAAAATAAAATGACCAAATGCATGAAGGGACTGTCACATATGGTCAGATGAAAAACAACACAAGTCTTCAGTCTGAAAAGGCAAAGACAATCACATAAAGGTCCATAAGAGAAGTGTCCATCCTTTGCTCTAAGAAGAAGCCACTTTTGATTTCTCTGTCATTGAGAACTCTTGGGAGAGAGATGGAAAACACATTCCTCATGGAGACAGGAGCTTCAGGGGGAAGGATATTGATGGGAAAAAGGATGCTCTCAGTGGGAGTGAAGAGCAACTATACAAGCCTCTGCATCGAGAATCTTCTTGGGTCATGGTTTGGGGAATTGGGAGTGGCCACAATCTTGGAAAGCAGTGCAGCAAAGTGCATGATCAACTAGTTCAATGCTTTTTGAATCTTGGGGTTCCACAAGGCACAGTTGAAGACCCCCATTATTATCAAACTGTTAAGGAGTTCTGATCATAGAAAGGAAATAACAAATGAGATCATGGACTTGTTCACCAAAGACAAGACAACACAAAAAATAAATTGTATACATTAGTCAAAAGTTCATAAGAGGTGGTACCAGATAAATGTAGTTAAAATGTTCCATATGACTACAGGTAAGTTCACAAATCAAGAGAGTCACAGATATCTAAGAGAACACAATGACTATAAGAAACACATGGAGTATATCACTAATGATGTTTCCTCCCAGTACAATAGATACTCCAGCCTTGGAACCCCACCCTCCAGTAAATACTGTCTTTGGGTTAATGTTAGGCGGAATGTATCCTGGACTGATTGCAGGCCTGTAATATTTCATTTTCAAACCAAAATTAATTTTTTAAAACTTTGAGAGCTGCTGAATTTTTACTACTTCAGAACACTGAATGATTTAAGTACAGAACAATGATTTAAGTATGTCTATGCACTTAACAATGACTTCCAAATTCGTAGACCCCCTAAGCACACTTTAGCTAGCATGTTACGTCCTATCAATGGGTAGACTGAATGTAGGTGAATTTGTTTTTCTCAATGCAACACAGTAATGATGCTAACTGATGCACTGTATAACTTAAAAAGGTAAAAATTTTTAAATATTAGTATAAATCAGAATTATAAAATTAAAATGTTAATTCACTAGCAAAACTGAACTCTAAAAACACTAGAATAAAGTAACTGATCTTCAGACTGAAAGAATATGTAGATATTATGTATATATATAGCGTATTTAAAAGGATATCTATTATTAATGGAGTCGTCCATCACATTTTTGATGCTTTGCTGTAGCCACAACTTCTGCTGATCAAGTTCTCTTTCCTTCAGTTCTAGATCTTCAATTTCGGCTTTAAGATATCTTAATCTATCTATGACTTCTTTAGTATTACAGCCAGCACCTACACCTCTTAAAAACATATGAGAATTAACATCCCCAGTATCAGACCCAGTTAAACATCACTTAATTTTTGTAGTAGTAAAACTCACTGAATATATTCAAGACAAAAATCTTTACACTCTTCTAAAAATCAAGCATTAAAATCCTTAGAAAATTTAAGCACCATATACCTCTGAATATGTTTGCTTAGACAATTTATTGCCAAGAACAACCAAAGTACACAAATTCTCAACATGTTCTAGTGTGCTTTTTGTCTTCTAGAAGGTCAGGCTGGTGACTGAGGCACCAGAGGATGTCAAAGTCAAATTGTCACACTGGAAGTCTCACTATATGGACTGAGATACTGGTAAAACACATTATAACCTTTTAATATATTTTGGTGGGATTTTTGGCTAAGATAAACCAAAAAATTAAGGCTAAAGGGGACAAATTTGTGGAACAGAAAGTGTTTATCACACTCAAACATACAACAGTTAACAAATGACAACATGCATTTCAACTAACCATTATTTACAAAGTACATAATCCTGTGTATAAGACACAGTTCCTGTTTTCAAGGAGTTTATATTAGGCGGGCAGATAAATACTTAAGCAGAGAGGAATTAATAATACAAAGCAGTATGCAGTGTGTACCAAATGAGTAGCTTGAGGGAGAAAGTAAGATCTGAATTTTAAGAGTGTAAATTAAACAGTGGAGTGAGCAAGGGGACATCCCAACATAGAAGTGACACATACAGAAGCCCAAAGAGGTGTGTCCAGGGACACAGGTGGGGCTGGTGTGACTAGAGTAGATGGCTGAAATAGAGGCCTTCGGAGAGGCAAATGGTAGAAAGGTCAGATCTTACAGAGCACTGAGAAGAAAAAGAAAGGTTTTAGAACAGAGTACTGGTTTGTAACTTACTTCCATTGTATACTATTTTTTGACTTTTTTTCAATTAGGTCAATTCCTTCCAAGACATTGGTGATATCATAAATTCTTCTCTTTTGCCTCACTGCCAAAGTATCTGCAGCCTGTTTAAAAAAAAAAAAAAGGAAAGAACAATGAAATAAATTACATTTTGTATTTTAAGGCCAAAAAGGCTTTGGTTATTAAGGTCACAGCATGAGAGCCCAATCCTAAATCTGACCCAGTCAGCTGCTTGGGTATGTGCAAATCAACCCTCAAACACTGAAAATACCAAAGAAATTATTCCATTTAAAAGCCAGCAGATGTTGGAATGGAAAAAAAAAATGAAGAAGTCGTGACACGAAGCCCACAAAAATTAAAGAACACAATAAGAATACTTCATATCACCTTATGGGCTAATCCCGAAAAGGCACTGCTAATTGTCACTTCCTATCTTATTTCTCCGTTCATAAACAGTCTTGTCTAAAATCAGCCTTAATTACTTTTTAAAACTTTGAAAAATTATATGTCAGCAGCTTTTAAATAATGAAGTCAAGATACTTGGGGGAAAATTCTGAATTATACACACACTGTAATACCTTGAAATACACAATCTGCATTTTTTAAACTCACAGTGAAAAGAGAGGAATGATCATGCCATTCCAACACAAAGCATAAAATCTACAAGAAATCAAAATCTATAGCACAAGGTTTTGGTACTAGCAAACACAAAAGCTTGGTAGTTTCACTCACATTAGGTAAGACCAATGAAAATAATTAACGCTATCATGTCATGAATGAATTGAGGAATGCTGGACAGTTCTTCTAACTAGTTCTCACTCACATGTCTGACATTTGTTCCCCAATAGTACAAACAGAACCTCTAAGACGAGGTTACCTTACAGCTCTTTTTTTCAGAGTGGATTAGACAACAGACTATCTTGAATGTGGAGTCACATTTTAAGATTCATGGTAGTAATGAAAAAACACATTTATGTCCTTACTGACAATATTCAGTACATATGTACAAGATTTCGTTTCATATAGTTAGTTACCAACTACCCCAGGGCTTGCTTCCTTCCACAGGGGGCATGTGCAACCAACAGCAACTGCTTGCTTCACAGGCATGTGGAATCTGTAAGTGAAATGTCGGTTCTATCAATCTAGTCGTTGTGTTACCAAAAATACCGGTTACTGTCGTCCAATCACACAGGTCTTCGGGAAGGGGATTCATGCCTCAAACAGTGGACTAGGAGGGTAAGTAGGAAGTGGCAGAGAGAAGGAAGAACCAGAGCGTGAGGCTGTTTGAACCCCCAACTCTGACTAGAGTTTGGCTCCATCTCTTCTAGAAAACGAGCAAATGAAAAAGAGGACTAGGCATTGTTTCATTGATATCCTCTTCCTTGTACTTAGCAATTTCCTCTCTGTTTCACCTACCATCGTAGAGTTTCTGTCCTTGAGTGTGAGGCTGTCTTTCTGAAGAGCAATCATCTACCGCAAAGCTAACTGTAAAATCTTAACTTGTGAATTAATGTCTCACTTCCCTCTTGAGAAGTAGCCCACAGCACTCCAAGCCAGCTCTGTGTTATCCGTAGCTACAGACTCAACACACAAAAGCCGTCACAACCACAGCAACAGCTCACCAGGTAGGGTATTAAAATATGTTTGTATGAACCAGATCACATAGCTATTCTAGGTCACTGGGCAAAGAGCCATGAGATCTCACTTTTAGCTCAAAATTTGTAAAAAAGTATCTCATTTATAATTTATTACTGCTTAACAATTATAAAATTAAACACTTGATTTCCAAATCTAAGCATTATTTCTTAAATATCTTTCTATTTAAATATATATACATGATCAACATTAAAAAGGATCTCCAGGAAGCTTTTATTTTAGCAGCTGCATCATCCTTCTGAAGTCAGGTTCTGGAGCCAGGCACACCACGATCCAACCCCAACTTCCTGTCTTCAGTTGGCTTCAAACTCATTAAACCTCACTTCCTTTTTGGAAAATGGATAACAACACATGCTGAATTGTGGGGATTAAACTGGATAATCTTAGCACAGTGTCTGCTGCATAATTTAAATATTGGTAAGTAACTGCCTCATCATCAAATACAGGTTGAAACAAGAGATCGTGGGTAAGTTAGAGTTTGCATGTGTACGAACCTATCATATTTTATGTAGTGTTTTTAAAAGTTGCGTGTGAATTCTTAAAGTTTTATTAAGTAGTCCAAGACCTTTGTACTTAATAAAATCATACAAGGAATCACCACCACCTTCATTCATTCATTCAGCACCCACGGGGTGCCAGGCTCGTCTGGGTCTTAAGGATACAGTGGTGACAGAATGAAGTAGCCCACGGCACTCCCTCTTTTGAGGTCAGGGAGTTAATAATGTACAAAGAATTATGTTAGAAGGAATGCATGTAGGAAGGTGCTATATTTAACAGGATTTTCAGAGAAGAGCTCCCTGATAAGGCGACATTTGAACGGAATGAAGTGACCCCTGGGAACACCTGGCAGTAAGTGCAAAGGCTCTGAAGTGGGAGATGCTTAGGTCCTTCAAGAAAAGGCGGGCAGGCCAGTGTGGCCAGAATAGTGATTGAGAGGGAGAATGGGAAGGGGGTGTGTAACAAGAGGAGGAAGAAAGGGGAAGGGGAAGAGAGACAGGGAGACAAAGATGATAACCTGGAAGAGGTAGCAAGGGGCCAGATCACTGGGGTCTTGCAGGCCACTGTAAAGACTTCAGCTTTTACCCCCAGTAAAACAGAAAGTCACTGGAAGGCTCTGGGAACATAATGATTTGGCTCCACATTTTCAAAGGTTCTCTCGGGCTGCTCTGGGTGAAAGAAAAGAAGCCAGTGAGAAAGCAATGGCAATAATCCATTCAAGAGATGGCCATGGCTTGGTGGAGGGGGAGATTGTGAGAAGTGGTGAGATTCAGGATCTGTATTTTTTAGAGCTTTTTAAAATTTTTTTACAGCTTTATTGGATTATAATTTATAATTGCTTTACAACATTGTGTTTGTTTCTGCTGTACAACAAAGTGAATCAGCTATATGTATACACATATCCCCCCACTCTTGAGCCTCTCTCCCACCCTCCCCATCCCACCCCTCTCGGTCGTCTCAAAGCACCGAGCTAATCTCTCTGTGCTATACAGCAGCTTCCCACTAGCTATCTGTTTTACACATGATAGGGTACATATATCAATGCTACTCTCTCAATTCGTCCCAGCCTCCCCTTCCCCCACTGCGTCCACAAGTCGGTTCTCTACGTCAGTGTCTCTATTCCTGCCCTGCCACTAGGTTCATCAGTACCATTTTTCTAGATTCCATATATATGCATTAATATATGGTATTTAGGATCTATTTTGAAGGTACAGCAAGCAGGCGATCCTGAGAAAGGAATCAAGAGTAACTCTTTGGTTTTTGACATGAGCAACTGGAGATGAGGAAGGTTGCAGGAGGAATATGTTTGGGACACTGAAAATCAGGAACACGGCTTTGGACATGTTGACTTCCAGGGGGGAGAAATCAAGAAGGCCACTGGACATTGGGAGTGTGTGGGTTAGGGGAGAAGTCCAAGCTAGAGATACAAATTCAGAAGCCATCAGTAAAGAAGACATTTTAGGACACTGGATGGAACCTACTGGATTCACCTAGGAGGTGAGCATAGAAGGAGAAGATGTCTAAGGGCCAACCCTGGGGTTCGCCAGTATTTAAGATCCGAGAAATGAGGGGCAACCTGCCACTGAAGTAAGAGAAGTAGGAAGAGTGGGGTCTTGGAAGCCAAGGGAAGAGTGTAAGAAAGAGTGACCATGTTAAGTATCGCTGGCAGGGAGACCTGATTCACTGAGACCTGATCCATGGATTAGACTTTGGAAAGATCACGAGTGACCTTGGTCGGCGCCGTTTTGACAGAGTGGCGGAGTAGAAAGCCTTCATGGAGAGATTCCAGGACAGAGTAGAAGGAAAGCTGGAGTGGACAGCTCTTCTGAAGATTTCTGCTGCAAAGAGGAACAGAAATGGGGCAGTAGATATAGGGAATTGTGGGGTTTCCCCAGGAAGTTTTTTTTTCCCTTCATTTCTCTTTTCTTTTAAAGGTGGAGCAATTTCAACATGCGAGTATGCTGATAGGAATGAGCCAGTAAAGGGGGAAGAGGGATAATTCATGATGCAGGAGAGAGAAGGGGCAACCAATAAAGAAACAGCAGTAAGTAGGCAAGGGGGGATGTGAATCAGACTAGCTGAGGATCAGCCTTACATAATAAGAGGGCATATTAATAACTGAAGCTCATCAGAGTGCCCAAGTGCAGCTGTGGGTACGATAGTAGACAAGGTAAGGGGAGAGGTTAGACACTTCCTTCTGGTTGCTTTTTTTTTTCTCATCAGTGGAGGTGGGAGTGGAGGAGTGAAGGGGGAGAGGGGTTTAGTGGTTGAGAGAGGAGAAGTGTGAAATCCTCATCTAGGAAAGCCAGAGAATAAGTCATGTAGAAGGAATGCTGGACCTCACTATGGTCCGGTTCAAGTTAGTGGTCCTGAATTTAAAGTGAGAGCCATCAGAATCACTGTGCATTTTCCTGCGGCCCTGCAGAAAGGCTGGGGTGTTGTCAAGGGACAGGCAGGGAACAAAATGGGTGCATCCTCATCCCATGCTGGCACCGTGGCTGTTGAATACACATTGAGTATGCTTCAAATTTACTTTAAAAGTTTACATTTATCATTCTAGGACCTGACCTATATAGCCATAGGGAAGCATCCGTTAGATGCTCACTTTTTCAGGAAAAAC
Source organism: Delphinus delphis (assembly GCF_949987515.2). Lineage (NCBI taxonomy): Eukaryota > Metazoa > Chordata > Mammalia > Artiodactyla > Delphinidae > Delphinus > Delphinus delphis. Next base: position 28,174,357 of record NC_082699.1, on the reverse strand, counting down.
AAACATAACCCTCTGAAAGGCATAGATCTCCCCTCCAAATATTAAACTCTTTTCTAAAAATATGTCACCAATGGTGAACAAACTGATATCCACAGGTGGAACAAAATTAAAACTTGTGATGCTTTTAAGAGGTGGACAAGTCAAATAAAACCTAAGAGCTGAGAGGGATCACATATAAGTGCTAAAAAGGGCTTTAAGAATTTTCTGGCCCCACCCCTTCACTTGAACAAATGAGTCCACTAAGACCAGTGTTAATTCTGGGAGGGAGAGAGATTATGTGGTAGCTTTATTTGGATTAGGATTAGTTGCGGCTCATTTGCTCAAGGATGTTCTTCCGGTGCAGCCTGATGCTTCATTCAAAAGGGCTGATATAAACACAGTAACTCTGGAAACATCCTGTCTTTCAGGTTCTCCATCTGTAAAGCAGGTACTTTACTCTCTTCCAGGACAACAACTGTTGACACACGTGCACTCAATGTCTTAGCTACTGTGCTACAGAGACTAACGTTACAGTGAGGAGGGCCACATCCAAAAATCAAAACTGTGCAATACAAACACTACAAGGGACTTTCCTGGTGGCCCAGTGGTTAACACTCTGCGCTTCCACTGCAGGGGGCACAGGTTTGATCCCTGGTCGGGGAACTAAGATCCCGCATGCTGCACAGCACGGTAAAAAAAAAAAAAAAAAAAAAAACCCCACTACAAAACATCAGTTAGTTATATACACATGCATACAGACATGCCCAAGTGATGGGATCCTGGATATAAGGTGGAAGGACCCCAGGTAATACACCAAGATTGCCTATGAAATATTTTAATGAGAATTTAAAAAAAACTGTGCTCGATGGTATGTTGCTTTATCTCATGGTAAGATTACTAGCTAATTTCAAACACTGTTAAAGATAATTGAGATGTAGAATGTTTGATTTCAACCCACAGTTAAGAAGAACCATTTATAAGCCAGTAATTGGATAATTGTGTAATAGGATCTTTCACAGATGTTATCTAACTTAATGCTCACAACTGCTTTGTAAAGTAGGTATCATTCTCCCTGTTTTATAGGAAACAGACTCAGAAGGCTAATGAATAATCAGGTGGAATCTGGCATTAATTATATATTCATGAAATAAATTTGTGGCAAAACATTTTCAAATGGACTTCTATTATTTTTAAAGACTGGTGGACCGTCATAAGTTCCCAAGCTATACAAATGCACTGAGTAGCAATTCGAGTACCACTAGTCTGCAGGTGGTTCCATCTAGAGTGTATAAAATGGTCTGAAAAGGCAGAAAGATCTTCATTTCCACTTATTATTCAAAAATAATAACCAGTAACAAAAAAACTGTAAGCATATCTAAGTCTTCCGGACATGGCTAACACCTGGCAGAATGAGGATGAAAAAATGAAACAGTCCTGTAAAGTAGAGACAAAGTGTTATAGGAGACTGAAAAAAGAGAGATTACTGGAGGTGGGGGCAAAACAGGAAAGAGTTCCTGGAAGAGGCTGCTGTGTGCTTTCAATGCATCTGTAGAGGATGTTACATCAGGAAGGAAATTAAATACCCCAAAAATACATAACTTACTTTAAGGCTACAAAGGGCTTCCTCCAGAAGCAGCGCTAAGCACACAAGTGTTTTAATGAGTAAATCTCCCCCGAAGAAATCTCTCCTTAAAAAATCTGCAGTGCTTTCACTACCTCAAACTAACTACTACTCTATATGATATTTTTAAGTGCATAAGCTTTAAATTTGTTCTAATTCTTAAATTTTTTTAATAAACTCTGCATAAGCTTTTGAAAAGAAACTTCATTTGTACTGCCTTACTCAAGTCACCCAAGATTTCTCAAAAGAAAAAAGAAGACACTTGATAAAATATCTATTTAAGTAGGAAAAGCCTGCTGAAACTCAGCTCTAGAGATTGCTTGCCTAGGTCCCCAAATGCGTGCTTTGTAATTCTCATATGTGTTAAGTTTCTAAAACAGGAGCAAAATTAAGCATGCATCTGCTATTCTACCACTGGGATTTGTATCTGCACATTTTCTATCATCCTGATGGTTAGAAGTTAGGAACCAAAGAAGTGACACAGAAGTTAGGAACACGGGCTAGCCTGTAAGATAACAGTTAAGACACTGTTGTTGTGAAGATTAAATGAGTATATTTGATACACTTACGAGAGTGCCTTGTACATCACGAGTATTACATTCGCGTTAGCCATTATCACTATTATAGATCCAATTTCTCACCTATAGTAAGAAAACATTGTTCTTTGAAAAGTGTATCATGGAACGTAACAGACCACATTTACTTACTTATCTGGTGTAACTCACTAACTGTAACATTTCAGAACACAGTCAAGCACAATGAAGTAGGAAAAAGGGCTTCTGCAGAAGCAAATATAGATATAAAAAGGTATGTTTTATTACTCAAATAGTTCACGCCATTTGGATCCTATTTACTACTTCTCTTCTATGATTCCTAACAGTGGGGATATTTAATTTCAACGTCCACGAGAAAACTGGAAGTACCATCTGGGACACTGGCGAGGTACCTAGGCAGCAATCAAGGGATGTGGCAGAAATTATAGAAAGGATAAAAAACTCACTAAGCAGACAAAGCTGAGGGCACTGGACATGGCAGTAATCCAACACACTTAGAAAAGCTTTGAGGCTATCACCTCCAAAGGATACAAAAAATCATATTCATCATGACTACCCCAAGTTACCAAAAGAATAAAATCAAGCACAAAGACATGTGTAATGCATTTTGGAAAATTTTCAAACCAAAATGGTTAAATGTTCTTTTATAAGAAATAATGTTATTAATAGACATAAACCCTTAGGTAATCAGAAAACTCAGCTATGGACAAAATCTCATTATCTAAAGGATAAACAACGGTTTCAGAATACCTGGACTTGTCATTATCAAGAAGAATGTACTAGTCAGATGTGGATTTTAAAATAAATCCAAAAATCTCAAAGGGATTACAGTTGAATGTGACCAATGACTGAGTTAAACTCAATTTTCAGGGCAACTTCCTTCACAACTGTGACCAGCGGCCTATTCTGAAAACTGATTAAACCCCCCCAAATAACTGGGGCATCTCTGTCTCAAACACACATACACACACAGACACGCATATGTATATACATCAAAATGTCAAAAATTTCCTTCACCAAGAACTTCTAAATGTCAAATCTATGGAAGAAATAAAAATGAAAAGATAAAGATTTGACTATCTCAATAATTAAAACTCAGTAAAAGAAAGTATGAAGACCACGAATTAAAACATGGACAAAAGATAAATTTCACACCAAAAATTTGTTAACATTCTTGAAAAAGTTTTCAAACTTTTAATGAGTTAGCAAAAGAATAATAAAGAAATGCAAATTTAGGGCTTCCCTGGTGGCGCAGTGGTTGAGAGTCTGCCTGCCGATGCAGGGGACACGGTTCGTGTCCCGGTCCGGGAAGATCCCACATGCCGCAGAGCGGCTGGGCCCGTGAGCCATGGCCGCTGAGCCTGCGGGTCCGGAGCCTGTGCTCTGCAACGGGTGAGGCCACAACAGCGAGAGGCCCGCACACTAAAAAAAAAAAAAAAAAAAAAAAAAAAAAAAAGAAATGCAAATTGAAACAATGAAAATATACGTCTACACAGAGAATTGTACCCGAATATTCATAAAGGCCCAAAATTGGGAGCAGCAGGTGAATGGATAAGCAAAGTGTACTATATCCACAAAACGAAATACCAATCAGGGACAGAAAGGAATGAACTATTGGTACAGGTAACAATGGGCGTGAATCTCCAAAACATCATGCTGAGTGAAAGAAGCTAAACCCAGAGCACATACTGTATGAGTACATTACCATGAAACTTTAGCAAAGGTCGTTTTAATCCATGGAAAAGAAAACAGAGCAATGCTTGCTTGGCGGGGTGGGGAGGCTGGAGTTTGGCTGGGAGAAGGCAAAAGGGAGCTGTTTTGGGTGATGGAAATGTTACACATCTGGTTGTGGTGGTGGTTACAGGTACAAGCATTTGTCAAAACTCACCGAACTGTACAGTTAAAATGGGAGCACTTAATGGGTGGAAATTATACCTTTACAAAGTTGACTTAAAAAACAGAGATACTATTATTCATCATCTTTCAAATTTGTAGAATATGAAAACATCAGAATACCCAATATTGATTCATTCTATCTATCCATCACTTATCTAACAAACACCTGGAAACATCACTTACTATGTGCCGGGTACTGTTTAAGTGCTTTAAAAGTAAAAACTCACTTTAGCCATTCCTATAATGATAATCACATGAGATAGATACTATTATTGTCACCATTTTTGCAAAAGAGGAAAGTGAAGCTCAGTAACTTGTCCAAGGCCACCGAAATGGTATGGTAAAATCAGGATGTGAACCCAGGGTGTATACTTTTAGCCGTTGCAAAATGCTATTTCTGATGTGGTGAGGTAGCTGGTCATGATTATATGCTGCTAGTGGAGTATAAGTACCATCTTTTTGTAAAGCAATTTGGCAACATTCATCAAAGGTTTTACATTTTTATGATTCTTTGATCTAGTAATTCTTTAGTATAGATTATCAGAAGCAGAAATAATTTTAAAATGTCTAAATGCCAAAAATGTTTCCTGGACCTCTGTTGCTAAATCCAGTGGACGCTACAAAGTCTTGTATCCTCTGCAGCACTTGACTCTGGTTCTCTCCTTCCTAAAGCACTGTTCCCTGGCCTTGCTGTCACCACAACCCATAGGTTTTTCCTCCTCAGTCTCGGGCTGTTTCTTCTCAAGTCTCCTTTTTCTCTGCTGTTCCTGAACTGAGTGTTGGCCCAACTTCCATTCTTACTCCTCTTTCCACTCTAAACCTTCTCCCTTACATACCTCATAAACCAACCATTTCCAGATCAAACTGGTAGCCCTGGTCTTCTTCTTGGGCTCCAGATTCATAATTCCCACAGGCTGCCAAATATCTACTCAAGGATGGCCTATAGGCGTCTCATGCATGCCCAGAATTGAACTTCCCTTTCCTCCAAATTCCTTTCCTCTTTTCGTAATTTCTAAGTGAAAACCACCACCATCCACTCAGCTGACCACGCCATGACCTGGCAGTCATCCCTGATTCCTTTTCCTATAGACTCAGCAACCAAGTTCTGTCACTTCTACAATGAAACATCTTATCTCCCCACTTCTTTATATTTCCACTGCTCTACCTTAGTTCAAGCCTGTAATCTTGCCTAAATTACAACCTTGTTCTCTAAATTCAACAGTCATCTAATTTATAGCTTTGCAAATGTACCATTTCTTTCTCTGGCCTCATGGCTCTGGCACTTGCTGTCTTGCTGGGAATGCCTTTTCACCTAATGCAAATCTGATCACATCCATTCTATTTGTTGAAAGCTTACAACAGACTGGCTGGATCAGTACTGGTAACACACAAGACACAGTCCCTCGCCTCACAGAGCACTTGGTCTAGAAGGGAACACAGGCAAATAAATAAATGAAGAAACAATTCCATCTTGTGATAAGGGGTATTAAGGAAAAGAACAGGTAACGGAGAAACAGAATAAACGGGAATCAACTTCAGCCACTTTAGATTAAGAGGAAGAGTCAGGAGATGCATCTGCATCAGTTTCCTATGGCTGCTGTCAAAATTATCACAAATTTAGTGACTTAAAACAACACAAATTTATTATCTTATAGTTTGGTAAATCAGAAGTCCAAAACGAGTCTCACTGAGTTTGGATCAAGGTAAGGCTGTGTTCCTTCTGGATGCCCCAGCTTCTAGAGTCTGCAGCATTCCTTGGCTAGTGGTTCCTTTCCTCCAGCAATGGTCGGGCCAAGTCCTTCCATACTGCCATCTCTCTGGCCCTCTCTCTTCTGCTTCCCTCTTCCACTTTTAAAGACCCTTATAATTACCAATGGGCTCAGATTCATAATTCAGAAAAACCTCCCCATCTTAACGTCAGCTGATTAGCAACTTTAACCTTAATTCCCCTTAACTGAACAGATTCATAGGTCCCAGGAATTAGGCCATGGGTATCTTTCGGGAGTCATATTCTACCTACCAAGCTTCTAAGACAAGGAAACATTTAAACTGAGACCAGAGGGTTTAGAGAAATGGCCAGTCAAGTAAGGGAGAGAGTGTCTGTGTGTGTGTGTGTGTGTGTGTGTGTGTGTGTGTGTGTGTATGTGTGTGTGTGTGTGTAAATGTGCTCCAGGCAGAAGGAAAGCCCTGTGCAGCAGCCATAAGGTGGAGAGCAGAGGGTGTGTGAAGCATTAGAAGAACTGGAGCCATGGAAGGGGCGAGTGTGCGAGAAGAAGGGAAGGACTCCCAGAAGAGACAGGGTCCTGTAGGCACTGGATGTTGTTCTAAGTAGAGGAGCAACACGACCTTAAATTCGTAATTTACATATATCAATGTCACCTGACTTTTTGAGTCCCTTAGTCCCAGCTCCACTCTCACTGCTCCCTGGAGCCGTCAATGGCTCCCACATCACCGGTCACCAGGGCTCAGCAGGTGCTTCCATACCCCCTTACAGTGTGAAAGTGTCCAACTCCCATTTCCCTCACTTTTCCCCACAACCATAAGCTGTAAGCTACTAAAGGAAGGGGCTAGGGCACACATTGGTTAAGTTATATTTATTGAATGAGACAGAACAAAACCTAGAAACAACTAATACATTACCAACCTAAAACAATGGTGAATTCTGGATAATATGATAGATCTAAGTTGAGGCCCTCACAATTTATGTTTATAATTTGGGAAAATAAAAGTTTGACCTCAGCTATGAAAAGGTGTAACAAATTGGGAAAATACTGAAAATTGAAAATAGTGGCTCTCTTGGGGTGGTGGCATACTGGGTAATTTTTATTCTGGACTATATTAATTTTTTCCAAGTTTTCTACTATTTGTATGCTATTTCAACAGATATATTTTAAGTTTAAAAAGGTAAATGAGAAAACCAAACCCTCCCTTGTACAAACATATTAAGTTTAAGACATAAAGGGAGACTCATGGACTAATAATTGGGGAAAGTTAGACTTAAATGGCAAAATCTAAAAGAAATGTATTTATAAGAAATATTTAGCATGTCAATACTTACCATACTCAAGAGATGGCATAACATAATACATACATCCAGACAAATGGACGTGTGATTCACACTGAGAGGCACTATTTAAACACTGACTTTTATGATTCATCCCTAGATTCTAATCTCATTCTTAAAAATATCAGTTTATACCATTAAGTGCACTTGATATTAAGGTAGACATTCTCTGGAAATTAGTACTTTCACTCCTGATTTCTTCCTCTTCCCCTTTGCCTGGTATACCTCAATTTAAAATTTTTGAGTCCTTTTCTTTCTTGGTGCTTTTCTTGTACACAATGGATGCCTGAATTTTTTCATCTAAACAACTTTCTTAAAAAGAAAAAGGAATCGGATACATTCACATACTGGAGAAACTAGCAGGTTTCAATTATCACTCATTTGATGTTTTCTGTATATTATGCTTTAATGCTTTTACCTTTTCATCCTTTTTTACGGATTTGTTAACGCTGTGTTATTTTTTCCCTTTGTAAGATAGCAATTCAAAGTGTATTTCTAGTCTATTAAGTTACTTTTAAAATTTTAATAACATATTTATAAAAAGAAAATGGTGCATAAAATCAGCAAAAGCTCAACTAAAATACTTGGGCACTCTGCTAATGAAATCTCTCAGTTACCTGAGGGTCTCAACTAGACACTCCTTACTCTTATCCTTGTGAGAATCTTCCTAAAATGTCTACAGTCCTGCCTACACATACTCTCCATTCAAGGAAAGAATCTTTCCCAGTGATGGAGGCCCTCGCATCACCTCATTCACTGCTCAGTCCCCTGGAACACAGATGATGAAGATGAGCTACAGCTGCACTGACCTTGCTCTTTTTTTTTTTTTTTTTTTTTTTGCGGTACGCGGGCCTCTCACTGTTGTTGCCTCCCCCGTTGCGGAGCACAGGCTCCGGACGCGCAGGCTCAGCGGCCATGGCTCAGGGGCCCAGCCGCTCCGCGGCACGTGGGATCTTCCCGGACCGGGGCACGAACCCGTGTCCCCTGCATCGGCAGGAGGACTCTCAACCACTGCGCCACCAGGGAAGCCCTGACCTTGCTCTTTTTAAAAATTAAATCCAAAATTTAAAAACTTTATAACTTTCCTATTCCCCTGTAAGTAAAACAGAATTTTACTGTAAAAGTGGATTTTACTTTATTCCATTATAGAAATGACTCTCAAAGCTTACTCATTTCCACTAGAAATTAGGTCCCTTAATTAGTAATGTAAGATTTGAATGCCGTAATATGCTGCCATTCAGACGTGAGCAGAGACTATTCCAGAGCAATTAAATGGGGAATTTCTTCCATCCCTAGCCTCCAACATTTCCCCAAGAGTAGCTCTCATCAATCTTAGTGAACTCCTAAAGGGTCAACTCTGTTTGACATTAATTCCTTCTACTATCAGAACAGTTCTTTTTGATGCGTGAATAATATGATTGAAAAAGAAGAGGCAGTAGAGCTCATTCCATGGTTCTCAGATGTCAGTAGGTATCAAAACTACCTGGGTATGTATTTAAAATGCAGATTCCTAGGCTCATCCCCTGGCCCTACAGAACCTGATTTCCCAGGTCTGACATTAGAATCTTTTTTTTTTTTTTAAAGATCCAGAAGATGCTGACATATTTGACCATTGGTCTACACATTGAGAAAGCTGGTGGAATCCCTTTCTTGAAGTGTGAGGGTGCAGAGACTGTACAGCTTAGCACAAAAATAAAATCTGCCTGGGGCTTCTCGGTTCACAACTACTGCCACCACTTACGGTGGCTCATCCCTTCTTCCTTCCACTTTAAGGATAAGATATAAAGGATGTGGAACATGCCCAAGACACACTGCTGATAGGTGGCAGAATCAAGACCAAGAACTCACTAGTACTGTCTTAGCTATATGCCCATTTATCCTGTCCAGAACTGAAAAACGCGATGGCTGGCTTTTTTTTTTTTTTTACTTTCTTGTTCTCTAGAAAAGCTATTCTTCACATTATACCAAAACTTCAGAGGTAGGTACACTTTGCATAGCATAGCATCAATTCTGACATCAGACTATCTGGGCTCTTATCTCCTTTACTGTGGATATTGGCTGTAACCAGATAACGTCATTAAGCCTCAATTTCCTAATCAGCAAAATGGAGATGTAATATCTCCCTTAGAGTTTTGTTACAAGAATTAAATGCGCTAATACAAGTAAAGCATCTGGCATAGTGTCAGTCACTTAGTATTAGCTACTAGTAATCATTTTTATTAGTGTTGTAGAGCTTTAGTCTCCTAAGAATTTTCTTTTCCCATTTGGTCATGCATCTTGTATTTAACAGATGTTTAATAATTAGACCCTGGAATAGATGTATCCAGAGAAGCTTTATATAGATGCATCTTTAATATATTTTATTTTTTAGAGTAGCTTGAGGTTCACAGCAAAACTGAGTAAAAAATAGAGATTTTCCATAAATCTCCTGCCCCCACACATGCACAGCCTCCCCCACTATCAACATCCCTCATCAGAGTGATACATTCATTACAACTGATGAACCTACACTGACACATCATAACCACCCAAAGTCCATAGCTTACATTAGGGTTCACTGTCCGTGTTGTACATTCTGTGGGTTTTAATAAACGTATAGACATGTATCCACCATTATAGTATTGTACAGAGTAGTTTCACTGCCCTAAAAATCCTGTGTTCCACTTGTTCAACTTACTCCCCTAACCCCTGATCTTTTGCTGTCTCCATTGTTTTGTGTTTTCCAGAATGTTATATAGTAGGAGTTATATAGGATGTAGCCTTTTCAGACTGGCTTCTCTCACTTAGTAATATGCATCTAAGGTTCCTCCTTGTCTTTTCATGGTAATGATTCATATTTTTCAGCACTGAATACTATTCCATTGTCTGGATGTACCATAGTTTATTCATTCATTCACCTATGGAGGGACATCTTGGTTGCTTCCAAGTTTTGGCAATTATGAATCAAGCTGCTATAAATATCCATGTGCAGATTTTTGTCTGAACATAAGTTTTCAACTCCTTTGGGTAAATACCAAGTAGTGTGACAGCTGGATCATACAGTAAAAGTATGTTCAGTTTTTTAAGAAATTTCTGCAACATGTTGCATTCCCACCAATAGTGAACGACAGACAGTTCCTGTTGCTCCACATTCTTGCCAACATTTGATGTTGTTAGTGTTTTGGAATTTTGCCATTCTATTAGGTATGTAGTGGTACTGCAGTATTGTTTTATCTATTTTTTTTTAATTGCAGTAAAATACACATAATATAAAATTGGCATCATAACCATTTTTTAAGTGTACAATTCAGTAGTTTTAAGTACCTTCACGTTGTTGTGCAACCAATCTCCAGAACTCTTCTAATCTTGCAAAACTGAAACTCTATACACACAGCATTAGTTTGCTAGGGCTGCATAATAAAAATACCACAGACTGGGTGGTTCAAACAACATAAATTTATTTTGTCACAGTTTTGGAAGCCTGAAGTCTAAGATCAAGGTGTTGGCGAGTTTGATTTCTTCTGAAGCCTCTCTCCTTGGCTTGCAGATGGTCTCCCACATTGTGTCCTCACATGGGCTCCCCTCTGTGCACAGGCATCCCTAGTGTCTGTGGGTCCAAATTTCCTCTTCTTACAAGGACACCAGTCAGATTGGCTTAGTGCTTACCCTGGTGGCCTCATTTTAACTTAATCATCTCTTTGAAGGCTCTATCTCCAAATATAATCACACTCTGACTACTGGGGGTTAAGACTTCAACATATGGATTTTGAGGGAACACAATTCAGCCCCAAACGCCAAAGAAGCAACAACTTCCCATTCCCTCCTCCCGCAGCAACCACTCCTCTACCTTCTGTCTCTATGAACTTGACTGCTCCAGTTACTTCATAAAGTGGAATCATACAGCATTTGTCTTTTTGTGACTAGCTTAATGTATTCAAGGTTCATCTATGTATGTATCAGAAATTCCTTCCTTTTTAAGGGTGCATAATCTTCCATTATATGTATATACCACATTTTGCTTATCAACTCATTTGTTGATCGACCCTTGGGTTGTGTCCACATTTTAGCTATTGTGAATAATGCTGCTATGAACATAGGTATACAAATAACTGTTCAAGACCCTGTTTTCAATTCTTTGGAGTATATACTCAGAAGTGAAATTGTCCTGAGAATTTTTAAGCATGCACTGAAGTTCTGGCTCTCCTACTCATATCTCTCTCCTTAGGATAATCCTTGCTTTATTCTGTGACATCACAATCTAAGACCTTAGATTATTTATTTCTTCCACAGTGTGTATTAATCAGCAAATCATAAATGGGTATGAGTCAGGGACCTGTGAGATAAGAAACACCATAAATATTTTATCATATTAATCCAGGTATCGTTCAGGCAATTGGTAACTTGAACAATTATAATAAACAAGATAAGGAATCTTGAGCATACTTTAAAAACTTGAAGGTGGCATCAAAATGGCAAATCTAGAAACTCAGTTATAAATTAATAGGAATTTTCAAAATAACACATATAGTCATGACTATCCTAACTTACTTAAATTTTTAGTTCTATAAAAATAGAACCCTAGTTTAATTTGTGAAGTAATATGAATTTGTCATCAATATCCTCATTTTAATGCAGAAGCTCAATACCTTCTCTTCTATCATGAGTAGAGGTATAAAAATAATCATGCATTTTTCTTTACAAGAAAGATTCCATGCCCTACACAGATGAAAAATTTAAGAAATTATTTTTTTTTAGGAATACTGAAAGTCAGTATAGCACAGAGAATAAGAAAATATGGTCTAGTTTCAAGTCATAGCTGTGACTTTCTACTGTGTGACATTGGGCAAGTTACTTAACCTATCATCTTCTCATCTGTGAAATGGGGATGGTAAGTCCAAATTTCAACTGTTTGGATGATAAAATTAGTTAATATATGTTAAATGCCTGGCACATACTAAGCTCTCAATAAATGTCAGCTACTAACAGCATAAATTGGCAAACCACATAACTGGAAAGGACCATGACATAACTTGTCATCTCACTAGAATAAAGAGAGAGTAACTACCCCACTCCCACTATTGTAACAAATTATTAGAATTTGTTTTGTTAAGCTATGTCCTCAATTAGTTAAATTACTAAGAAATGTATCACTAAGATACAGCATTATGTTCTTATTCTTCAGTAGTATATGTCACAAGTTAGAAAAGAAATAGCATCTAAGTGGTTTGGATATATTATGGATATATAAGATATTTGGATGTGATGGCTGATATTTTTTATATTCATGATGTTCACAAAAATGATTTCATTAATTGCTTCTTAAAAAATATCAAGTGTATAATGCAAAAGTACCAATAACTTATGTTGAAATACACCACCCCCAAGTAAGAATATAAGGAAAAAATGTGATTTTATAATTTCAAATTAGAGAAACTTTATAATTGTCAGTGTTAATCCATCTTCAACACATCAGAAAAAGTCTTTATGATCTTTTACTATGGTGTACAATAAGAAACATCATTGTAAAGATTTCAATATAAGATTTTTACAATATAAGATTTTACACATATATATAAGTAAACATATGTAAATAAATGATATCTATCCATATTTATGTGAAAAAGAATGATACTCAAACTGTTCTCTACAACTAAAATGTCATTAATATAATGAGACCTAATGTCACTGCAGAAACCTTTGAACTTTTAAGAAAGGATGGATGAAACAATGTTGTTATGATATATTAAACTCCATTTCCCACTCATTGCCTCTGTGACTTCTGGACAGCAAAACGTGGCCACAGATGAAGCAGGAAGAAGCCAAAGAACTTAGGGGAAAGTAAGGGCAAAGTTCCACCATTCCAAGGCAAGTTGCAGAAGCCTTCACAGTCAGCCCTCAGAGTTCAGTTTCATCTGGAAAATCCCAAACTTTCCTGATTCCTTACTGAAGTCACAGGCTACAACTGAACTTCTAGATTTTGAATAGTAGTTTGCAAGCTATGCTTTGTAACATCCCTGGCTTTCACTGATGACCTCATGACTTCCTGTGAAATTCTTTAAACAGAATCCAATTTAGTTCACAACAATTTAAATACTATATATGCCGTAAAGCACTTTCAGGGAGGGAGGTATGGAGGAAAGAGTGGGTGGGGGAAAAAAAACGAGAACAAGAATTTCCAAGGGTGTGGGAAAATTCTAGGAGTAACACTTCAAAAAGAAGAGAGTAGAAACTACTTCCGGAAATGCAAAATATGTGCATCGTGCCTCATTTGTATAAACTAGAACAATTCAGATATTTCAACAATCACATACTGAACACCCAGGGAAAGGAGACGGCATTCAGTGACATACCTCACCTCCTGCACTACACTGAGAGGAGGGCCCCTAGCAGAGGCCATCAAGTTGGCCTTTGTGAGTTCAGGTCAGGGAGAACTAGAAGATGCTCTCCTGCTCAGATGCTGCTTCTGTTACTTTAGGCACTGCCTTGATGACTGCAGTCACACTCTCAAGCTAGGAAAGGTGGTCCTGACCCTCCCCTAGGTGCTGGGACCAATCCTCTGCAGTGATTACTGACTCGTTAGTAATTTTTGTTTTTATTGCTTTACTTCTTACTTAAACTGCATGTGCTGGCTGAATTTTAATTCAAGTGTGATCACAGCGCTGTTCCTCAGCGCTGTGGAATCCTTCCAAGTCCTGCCTTGAACGGTTAAGTCATTTTGTTTAACGGAGCAGCTTTTGATGCATGTTGCTGTTTGAAAATTCCAAACTGTAGTAAAAGACGAAGCACACGGTCTCGTGAAATAGGAGTTTACTGAGCGCTTCCATCTTTTGGGGTGAAAATTATAAAACACCCCCTTTTCATGTGATGGCAAATCTCGCTTTTAGAAATTTATATCAGATACCAAATTAAGTCACAAGTCAAATATCCCTCTCAATCATCAGGATGATGAAAAGAAGTGCACAAGGAAGAGGTTTTTTAAATTACTATTATTGTTTTAACGGGGAGGGCTGAAGAGTTCACCTTTTTGTGTGTGTGTCATCCAGAAGAGGTGGCAAAATCGGATTTTGTTTGCTTGTTCGTTTTAAACAACCGAAACACGGTCTCAGCAAGAATCGCCTATTAAAACCATCAATTCCCAACAGGAAAATCAATCCCAAGGGTGCCTCGGGGCAAAGCGCCCTGGTAACCCCTGCGCCTCTGCCACAGGTGGACGCGGAGCAACAAGGACACTCGGTCGCCCTCGGGTTCCTACGCCCAGAGTCTGAAGCCACGCGGGCGCGCCCGAGCTCCTGGGCTCTTTGTCGAGAGCCCGGCGCAGCGCCGGGCCCCATTGGTTAACGCGGTCGGTCCGGGCCATCCTGGTCCCGCGTCCCTCCCCCATCCCGGCGTCCAGGGCCTGGGCGCCGGCCACGTGGCCCCTGCTCGCGGGTTTCCCGGTCTCCGGGATGCGCGTCCACGCCGCGCCGCCCAACCCACGCGACAAGGGGGTGGTCTTCTCCCAGGACCGCGGGCTCGGAAGTCCGCCCCCTCCCCGCCTCCCGCACTCACCGCTTTGAGATCCAGGACGCCGTCCTTGGCCTCCTGAAGGAGCGACACGAACTTGGTGGTGAGCAGTCCCAGGCTCTTCTCGTGCCTGCTGCTGCCGCCCCCGCCGCCCCCGAGAGGCGGCGGCGGCGGCGGCGGCGGGGGCTGCGCCTGGGACTGCTGCGGCTGCGGCCGCTGGCCCTGCCCCTGGCCCTGCGGCGCCGGCTGCCCGGAGCCCGCGGGCTCGGCCGCCGCCATCGCGTCCCCGCGCCGCGGTGGTGCGGCCCCCGCGCTCGGCCACCTGCCGGGTCGGCTCCGCGGCGGCCGCTGCCGTCGCCGCCCGCCGAGGGCGGGACGAAGGGTCGCGGGCTCCTGCAAACAACAGGTGCGCTGCGCCCACCCGCCTGGGGGCCGCTCGGCGCGCCGGGCCTCCGCCCCCTCCCCGAGCCTGGGGACGCGAGAAGGAAGCCCACGATCGAGGGGAGGGGGAGTGGAAGCGAGAAGAAGGGGCGGCTAGGGGTGGGGACCCGAGTTTAAATGGCAGGAAGTGACGCCGCGGCCCGCCGTTGCTTGGAAACGCATTTTTCTGTAGGAAGGAGGGGCGAGCGGAGCGGAGGGCAGCGTCGGTGACTGGGTTTCACCCTTGCCTCCCTGCTGTTGGCGAGCCGACCCCGGGAGCGGCGACCTCCCGCAGCAACGCCGGGAGGAAACAAGGGCTTCAGGGCAGGAAAAAACCCTGCCGGGTGGCCATCAATTTCTGAGCCGCTGGGTCCGTGGAGCCACACGAGATTAGCCTTCGGTCACTTACCTTGATTGGGCGGTTTCTGCTGTCTGCTCTTTTCGAGCTTTAGGATCCTTTGCAAATATTTCAGTGACTCGGACCAAATGCAGGGTTATATTCCATAGATTATCTTTTTGGATTTGAAATACAGGAAAAACAGAATCATGGAATCATAGGTAGAGATACTGGGGTGTGGAGGGAGAGGTCCTGAATTGCTCAGACTCGCCGCTGGACTCCAAATCTCCTGCATTTAAAACAGTGTTCTTAATACCTTACTGGAACCAAATTATATTGTGTTATTTAGAATATTAGGCACCCGCAGGTTCTTGTGTTTCGTGATACCCCAAACTATTGATGGGAAATGAGATAACACACAGATCTGGGTAAAAGTTTTTTCTCATTTGATTACAAACTCTCGAGAGTCAGAACTAAATTTTAAATGAGTTGGTGTCACACACAACACTTTGGATATAGTAGATGCTCAATAAATATTAGGTGAATGAAAATTCCATATGATGGTAATTAATCAAGAAAGTTTCATGCAAGAAATATTTTAAATTTAAAATAACAATAAACTAGCAAAAAAGGGTCACTGGAATGAAGTGAAATACTCAGCAGCATTAGCTAGTAAAACTGGACACACCATTTATAACAAAATATTTATGCTTCCAATTCATAGGTACAGAACTTCATTAATAACCAGACAACCTTTATTTAATCAAAGAACTCTATAAGCAAAACTTGGAATTAAAAACCTTTAGTAGGGCTTCCCTGGTGGCACAGTGGTTGAGAGTCCGCCTGCCGATGCAGGGGACATGGGTTCGTGCCCCTGACCGGGAAAATCCCTCATGCCGCGGGGCGGCTGGGCCCGTGAGCCATGGCCGCTGAGCCTGCGCGTCCGGAGCCTGTGCTCCGCAACGGGAGAGGCCACAACAGTGAGAGGCCCGCGTACCAAAAAAAAAACTTTAGTAAAACATGAAAAATTCAATTAATAAAACCACTCAATTTAAGTTATCTCAAAATGGGTTCTGCTATGTGATTTGGCATTAGCAAAATTATTATTTTACAAATTAAATTAATTTGCAAATTAGTTTTAATTTATTATTAATAAATTAATAGAATTAATAAATACAATAGTGTTTCTTAAGGAGGTTTTAGTTTTAATTTGAAGTGGTAACATTGTGCTATAGATGCAGGGACAGGAATTGATAAAAATAAAGTTGTTATTTTAAAAAACTTTTTTATATATGTCTTAGCTTGGTCTGCCATAACAAAAATACCATAGACAAGATGACTTAAACAACAGAAATTTATTTTCTCACAGTTCTGGAGTCTGGAAGTTCGGGTGCCAGCATGGTCAGGTTCTGGTGAGGCCTCTCTTCCTGGCTTGTAGACAGCTACCTTCTCTCTGTGTCCTCACATAGCAGAGACAGAGAGCAAACAAGTTCTCTGATGTCTTTTCTTATAAGGGCACTAATCCCATCATGAGGGCCCCACTCTGTGACCTCGTCTAAACCTATACCTCTCGAAGGCTCTCTCTCCAAATGTGGTTAAGGCTTTAACATATAAATTTTGGGGAGACACAATTCATTCCATAGCATGTAGTATTAAATCATAATAACTATTTTGGTAATTTTTTAATTGTTCTTTTTAATTTCAGTTTTTAAAGTTTTTCTACAATGCAGTTATTATTAATGATGCTAATAGGTCATTTGAAATTTATTTTGCAATATTTTTGTGTTTTTCACAATGAATTTTTCATTTGTTTAAACTCAGTAGGATTCAACTAAAACACATTCACGAGTTAGCAGCTATTTCAATTAGCCTTCAAAATCCTATGTCTGTCAGAGAAACTACAAATTACTTGCACCAGTGGCTTCCAAACTTTAAGGAGAAAAATCATCTATGGTGTTTGTTAAAAATGTGATTCTTTTTTCCAAATTTCAGAGATTAAATCAGCATTTGATATGAGAATTTGACCTGGGAATCTGCATTTCTTCACAGATAGTTTCAGGTAATTCTCATGCACACAGTCACCCCTTTGAAAACACTGAATAACACAATGAAAAATAATAAAATATATCATTTTTCCTAAAACTGCTAAAGATCAGAGCCTGATAATGCAAAAGTCTTTTTAATATTTTGAAACTTTTTGGAATTTCTGCTAATGAATTATTTAAAAATGTGATTTTAAAAAATCAGAATATAAATAATCTTTAAGAAACTGATATTGGTCACTGTTTGAAGTATATTACTCTGAATTTGATTTCTGTATCCTTTTGGCTATAAAGGAGACAACTCTAAATGGCTATCAATTGCTACACTAGTTCTTTGTACCAATTCTGACAAAAGCCTAATAATTCTTTCCATCAAAAGTTAGGACTCATAGCATATTCTCAAGAAGTAGGTAAGATTTTTGTGCACTAGAATAATCCAGTTAAACTAAACCGTATTGCATTGACCTATGTAGTACTAAATGCATGACAGTAATCCTTTGTTAAATTCAGACTAATTACACTGGATTAACTGGGCAAATATTATGATCTATTATAATATTGTTTATATGCTCCTGATTATATTTTCATTATTTTTATGCATTTTGGAAGTGCAGCTGCTTAGCCAATTCAGGAGTAGGAGGGAGAACTTCAGTGTTTTGAATTCGACGGAATGACTTATTAGCCCATAGTTCACTGGACTGAGTGTCACATTTGTGGAATTTCACATATGTTATTTTCATAGAAGTCCAGGATCAGTTTAATATATGTGCAGTTGTGTCATAATATAGTAGGTAACTATTCAAGAAAATTCAACCAAATTTTATTTTGTTCACTGGTGGTGGCATACTGATTTTCAAATGCATGAGCCTATCAGTTGGAAGTGATAGGTTGGAACTTCCAACTCTCAGGTGTCCTTTGAGCTAAGAAACTTCATCAAAAGGCTGCTTACATCAGCTTTATTACTCCCTTGTTTAATCTGTTCAAAGTTAATGAAGATAAAATTTGGCTTTCTGTTTTTCCTTCCAAATCTTACAACACACAAACATCTATCTTATGCAGTTTCAAGATTAAAAAAATTAGGTAAACACATATGTTTCAAGGATTATTAATCGTCACATTATGACAAACAACATTATTTTTTACCTACCTATAACCTGCATGGTATAGTAATAATATGATAGATAACCCAAAGACCTTGACTTCAGAAGTGTGTACCCTGTAAGCAGAAACGGGAAATGAAGATTACATTCAAACACCTATAGAAATATAATTCACACACATTAAAGAGATTTTAAATTTTATTTAGTGACTTATACTCTACCTTATTGCCCTATCAAGGCAGCTTACCGAAAGAGGGAAGCTTACATTCAGAAGGCAGCTTACATTAAAAAATATGGCATGATATTAAAAGAAACAAATAGTTGCTTCTAAATCTTCTTGAAGAGTCAGATTGAAAATTCGAATTCTCATCTTCATTAAGTTAAAACTTACGATTTGATGTTGGGGTTTGAACTTCAACCACACATATTCAAATTTAAGAACAAGAGATCCAAGTTTGTTGTAACAAAAATAAACTCAACTAATATACACTAGAAGTTTCTATTTACTAACACCTGAACAGTCCTCTGACTGCTCTTGTGGATAAAAAGGGAAGGTAAATATGGTCAAACATTTACAGAAACTGTATGTCACTTAGACCTTCCTGAAAAATCAAGTTGCTCAGCAACTCTCCCACTGGAAACACTGTTGATAACACTGTTTTTTTGAAATTTCAGTAAGGTAAAAGTGTTTATCACTAAACTACCAAAGCAAGATGACTGCCGTGCAAATAATAAGCCATAGCATAAAGACCTCCTATTCACAATACATTGCCCCAATTAAGACACAAACTTAAAAATCATACGCTCTGATACAAACCCTTTGGTAACTAATACCCTGTGTCAACCTAGAGTTGACAATTTTTGAATTTATCACCAAGAGAGAGTAATTCTAAGTCAAAAGTGGTTTTATCAAAAGAATTTCTCACCAGTGAATGGTCCCCACATCATTCAATTCCTTGTGTAGTGTCACATCTATTCCCTAGATTGAAAAAATAAAGCACTCTAAAATAAATCCCTCAAGATAATGATTATAGGTACCCTAGAATTATCTAATGTTAATAAATGTACCATCCTATCTTGCTCTACTGTAATTGACTATTTTATTTATAAAAATACCTATTTATTTAATTATATGTGTGCCATTTATAAAAATTAGGGAATTTATTCAGCAAAAATTAAATTCAGACTCTCAGTGGATATCTCCCAACTAAGTCATGTTAGCCATACACGTTACAAAATGAAATAATACATTCTTTTAGAATCTCTGAAAAAAAATGTTTTGTAAACTGGAAAAAAAAATTACCTTTGGGATCTTTCCTCAGTCAGTAAATCATCCAACAATCTATCTGTCTTTTGTAATTGTGTGATATGCATATTACTAGTGTTAACAGAATGACTAGCTGATACATGGTAAATCTTTTGTTATTTTAATACTTTCATGATTAATTTAATGTGGATTAGGCAAAAATTAAAAATAAACATGACCAAAACATTAAACTAGTGATTTCATTTATGTTATTTAAGTTGTGGCTAAAAGAGATATTTAATTTTTAAAAGTAAGTCCATTTTTGGAAAACTGATAAGAAACTAATAGTTTGGGTAGTGTGAAACCCCAAAATCATGAAGGTGAAATTAACGATGTTATGCCAATTTTTATATGGTCAGTTTATTCAATGATCATAATCAGTTGAACTTTGGTAAACACTTATCTTTTAACTGACAGGAAGAAAACAATTTAGAAAACTTAAACTACTCTTGTAGTTTTTAGCGAATTATGCATCACAAAGAATTTCCTCTCAAAGTTCAGAATTGTTATGTGGGTTTTATCAGTAAAGAGAGCAAGTAGACAGATTTCATAAGATCAGTAATGTTTACAAAATAGTAGGTGATACCTGCCAGCATTGTTAACACTGAGGAGGAGGGAGAGTCCAGGATTTGAAAGTATAAACTAGTGTTCTCTTTACCACTGTCCAGAAGAAAATATCTGCCAGTCAAGAAGCTCCTCCCCACAAAGGTTTAAGGATAATGGAAAGAAGTGGTATAGACCAATCTTCAAAGTCTCCCACTGTGCCCTTACTCTCAGGGGACCACATCCTAAGAAAACAGACTCTAAAATCAAGACAGGTACATTACCAACAAATATAGCAGTACGTATATGGAAGTGAAAAACTGGCGAACAAAAATAAGATAATCCATTGGAAGTTGCGGCAGCTATGAGAACAGCCTACTGCAAGGTGGGAGGTGGTTGGGAAGCATATAACCATGAAGTGAGTCAAGAGTAATTATCTACTGTGGGCAGTACTGCCAGACAGTAGTCAAAATCCTAGAAAGATATTGAAAATTCTTATGATATTGAACTAGACCCCAAATTCTCAAGATTATAAGAACAACCATTTCCTTAGGTTTAAGTAAAAGGTATTCCAAGAATTTGATAAAATGGAAAATAAAAATCCAACCTCAATTATAAATCACATTCTTACTTAGATCCATGTGTATATAAGCAGACTACAGCTTATATACTTCTTGAAGGAAGTATAAGGAAAAATTCAGTTTACTTACAGATGTAACAACTATACTTCTAAATTCCTTTCCAAAACCTGGTAGGAGTCATGGTGGAAAACTGTACAGCAGCCCCTGGAAATGAGTGTTTTGATTTGGTGAGACTCAGGTTAAGACCCACAGACTGATCACCCTATATAATTTCCTCTAAGTATGTATATCAAACCAAAGAGAGTGGCCACGTGGGAAGAATGCTTACCCTTTCTTTAAAGCCTGAACATATCCTCAGCTAGATCCTGAGGTAAGGGTTGAGGGTGGGGATTGGTTCTAGCTTTTGTTTCATGAGTTCTAATAAATAGATGTTTGTTTCTTTTGCTTTGTAGGTGGCTGTCTGTATGCCTGATTCAACAGACCTCTCAAAGAGTGATAATGGGGTAAAGTGATAATTTGGTAGGGAGCTCTAGAAAGGACAAGGTTTGAGCTATCTGATGGGAAGCAATTGGGTCAGACTGTTGACTTAGACCCAAGCTGTGCCACTGATGGTGGGAATAAGAGCATGACTGAGCTGTAATGAAAGAACTCAATCAGAATCTAGGCACCCTAGAACAGCTGTCTTAAATTTATGTACTCCCGAGGAGACATTTGGACAAAAGCAGTGGTTACATTCACTTAACATAATTGAGTCAATTATATTAATAAAATGTATTTAGCTGGTCATATCTCCTTTGATCACTGTGATTCAAGCCATGTACATTAGGTGTGAGCAGCAATACCATCTCTCCAGAGGAAGTAAAAAATAGATAACTGAGGACCACCTTTGGTATTTCCACTCTATCTCCTTTCAATCCTCCAATGGCCAGCTGATAAATCATAAATCAGATGGAATATCAAGATTTCTTGATAAAAGTCTACCAATTGAATTAAGCAATCACAACTTTGGCAATGTTGCTCTCCCACCCCTATAAAATCTGGATTCACCTACTATTTGTCACAGATTTATTTACTGGGACTTTCAATGATGAGATCAACCTAAGGACATTACTATCATCAACCGCATTGATGGTATTTAAATGTTAGTAGGATTTAATGAAGCAAGATATCAACTTCTTATTCACTAATATCTCAACAAAAAGGAGAAGGGATAAATTGTTATCCCTCCAAAAAACTTAGGGTCTTGCCATGTAAGTGAACATACTGGAATTCCAATGGATGAGAGAAGGTAGAATATCTTTTCTAATTATACTCCAGAATATTAAACTGAAACCTCTATCCTAATATCCCAACCTTGACGGAGCCAGCAGCCTTGAGATAGCATATCTTTGCCTTGGGAATTTGATGTGCTGTATGTACTAGTTAAGCTGGAAGTCTAGTAAATTTGAGTTGAGGTACTTTTTTTTTTTTTTTTTTTTTTTTGCAGTGCGTGGGCCTCTCACTGTTGTGGCCTCTCCCATTGCGGAGCACAGGCTCCGGCTGCACAGGCTCAGCGGCCATGGCTCACGGGCCCAGCCGCTCCGCGGCATGCGGCATCTTCCCGGACCGGGGCACGAACCCGTGTCCCCTGCATCGGCAGGCGGACTCTCAACCACTGCGCCACCAGGGAAGCCCAAGCTGAGGTACTTTTAAATCAAGATTTTGGATTCAGGAATAAGCTTCAGTTGTAATCAACCCTTCTTAGGTCCCATGACCCAGAAAGTCAAATAATTTTTTAAACCTCTAACATCTTTTCAATCATCTTTAGACAAAAGGCACAGACACACACACACACACACACACACACACACACACACACACAGAGCATGTGTCAATACAGAGCCCATTTCTGTATCACACAACGGCCTGAACTACCTGTTATGAATTGAGGGCTCTTAGCTCTTCCTTCTCACAGATAAGTAAGCCTAGTACTCTAGCAGCTAGTAGAAATGGTATAATCAAGATTAGGTAAATGGTAATAACTAGACAAGCTTGATGGAGCATGTGCTACCTTAGTGCACACTAAGGATTCCAAAATCTTCCTGAAGTGTCCCTTCATATTATATCATCTATTTTAACAAATTGGGATCAACCACATGCTGAGCTCATCATCAGGCAAAAAACTCGATGATTTATGAATGGGGCTGACTGGTATTTGGCTGAACAATATCTATGGATCACAGTTGATTTGTATCCTCACTTTTACCTATCCACGCAATATTAAGGAACTACTCTTTCCTCCAGGAGGTTGAAGTAGACAAAAGTCTCCTTGATAATTAGCTTGACAGTGACTACTGTGGACAGGGGACTTTTAACGGGAAAGAAGCGCACATGGCCATCTACCACCAACAGTATGGTCAGAGGTGAAATATCAAGTATCTAATCGTTCAGAGAAGAAATCCAGGCTGGTGTGGCCATCAAAGCCATTCTTTAACATTGACATACTCATCATAGGGGGTACATATTAGTAGAGACTTACTATAAGTGAGTTTATAAATATTATTTATAATTAATGGCCACCAGAAATTATCAACTTATTACTCGCCATATTGAATGAGTTGAGAACTATTCCTTCCTTCTCTCTTTTCTGAAAGAGTATGGCTATGGACTGATTTTATTTATTTTTAAAATATTTTACAGAATTCACTGGCAAAGCTGTCTGAACCTGAGCTTTTCTTTGTAGGAATTCAGTTTACTTATTATAGGTTTATTCAGATATTCTATTTTTTCTTGAGTCAGTTTTGGTAATTTGTATCTTTTCAAAAATTTGTTCAACTAAGTCATCTAATTTGTCCCCATAAAGTTGTTAATCATATTTCTTATAATCCTTTTTAGCATCTTTAGAGTCTGTAGTGCTGACCCTTCTTCATTCTAGAAATTTTTATTCTCTCTTCTTTATTGCCCAGAGTTGTTAAAAGTGCATCATTTTTTGAAAATATTTTCAAAGAACCAACTTTTGGTTTGATTGCTAGTTTCTCTATTGCTTTTTTTCTATTTGATTGATTTCTGCTCTGAGATTTAATATTTTTATCCTTGGGGTTAAGTGGATCTTCTTTTTCTGGTTTCTTTTCTTTCTTTCTTTTCTTTTTTTTGGCTGCATTGGGTCTTCGTTGCTGCATGCCGGCTTTCTCTAGCTGTGGCGAGCAGGGACTACTCTTTGTTGCAGTGTGTGGGCTACTCATTGTGATGGCTTGTTGCAGAGTACATGCTCTAGGCACAGGGGCTTCAGTAGTTGTGGTGTGTGGGCTCTAGGGCATGCAGGCTTCAGTAGCTGTGGTGCGCGGGCTCAGTAGTTGTGGCTCATGGGCTCTAGAGTGCAGGCTCAGTACTCGTGGCACACGGGCTTAGTTGCTCCGCAGCATGTGGGAATCTTCCCGGACCAGGGATCAAACCCGTGTTCCCTGCATTGGCAGGTGGATTCTTAAACACTGTGCCACCAGGGAAGTCCCTTTCTGATTTCTTAAAAAGAAAACTTAAATTACTGATTTGAAACCTTTCCTTCTTTCTAACATAGGCATTTAAATCTATAAATTTCTCTCTAAACATTGTTTTGCTGCATCCCATAATGTTTTCCATGTTCTATTTTCATTTTCATCCAATTCAAAATATTTTCTACACTTTGTGATTTTTTATTGAGATATACTTGATTTACAATATTATATGTTTCAGGTGTACAACATAGTAATTAATTTTTAAAAAGGTATTATATTCCATTTATAGTTATCATAAAATATTGGCTATATTCCCTATGTTGTATAATATATTCTTATAGTTTATTTTATATATAGTAGTTTGTATCTCTAATCCTCTACTCTTATCTTATCTACCCCCCTTTCCTCTCCCCACTGGTTACCACTAGTTTATTTTCTATAACTGTGAGTCTGTTTCTATTATGTTATATTCCCTAAGTTTGTTTTATTTTTAGATTCCACATATGTGATACCATAGCAATATTTGACTTCCTCTACCTAACTTATTTCACTAAGCCTAATATGCACCAGGTCCATTCATGTTATTAAAAATGGCAAAATTTCATTCTTTTTTATGGCTGAGTAGTATTCCATAGTAAATATATTCCACATTGTCTTTATCCATTCATCTAGTGATGGACACTTAAGTTGCTCCCCTATTTTGGCTATTGTAAATAATGCTGCTATCAACATTGGAGTGCATGTATCTTTTAAATTAGTGTTTTCATTTTCTTTGGATATATACCCAGGAGTGGAATTGCCGGATCATATGGTAGTTTTATTTTTAGTTTTTTTAAAGTATGTATTTATTTTTTATTTATTTATTTTGGCCATGCTAGGTCTTAGTTGTGGCATGTGAGCTCTTAGTTGTGGCATGTGGATTTCTTAGTTGCAGCATGTGGACTCTTAGTTGCAGGATGCATGTGGGATCTAGTTCCCCAACCAGGGACTGAACTTGGGCCCCCTGCATTGAGAGCACAGAGTATTACCCACTGGCCCACCAGGGAAGTCCCTATTTTTAGTTTTTTGAGAAACATCCAAACTGATTTCCACAGTGGCTACACCAATTTACGGTCCCATCAACAGTGTACATGGGTTCCCTTTTCTCTACATCCTTGCCAATATTTATTATTTGTGATCTTTTTGATGATAGTTTATTCTGGCAGGTGTGAGGTGATATCTCATTGTAGTTTTGATTTGCATTTCTCTGATGATTATTGATGTTGAGCATCTTTTCATGTACCTGTTGGCCATCTGTATGTCTTCTTTGGAAAAATGTCTATTCAAATCCTCTGCCCATTTTCTAATCAATGGTTTGTTTGTTTGTTTGTTTGATATCAAGTTGTATGAGCTGTTTATATATTTTGGATATTAACCCCTTATTGGTCATATCACTTACAAATATTTTCTCCCATTCAGTAGGTTGTCTTTTCATTTTGTCAGTGGTTTCCTTTGCTGTGCAAAACCATTTACATTTAGCTAGGTTCTATTCACTAAATTTTGCTTTTGTTTACTTTACCTTAGGAAACAGATCAAAACAAAAATATTGCTATGATATATGTCAAAGAGTGTTCTGCCTATGTTTTCCTCTAGGAGTTTTATGGTACCTGGTCTGACATTTAGGTCTTTAATCCATTTTGAGTTCATTTTTGTATGAGAAAATGTTCTAATTTCATTCTTTTACATGTAGCTGTCAAGTTTTCCCAGCACCACTGACTGAAGAGATTGTCTTTTCACCATTGTATGTTCTTGCCTCCTTTGTTGTAGATTAATTGACCATAAGTGTGTGAGTTTATTTCTGGGTTCTCTAATCTGTTCCATTGATCTATGAGTCTATTTTCTGGGCTAGTACCATACTGTTTTGATTATTGTAGCTTTGTAGTATAGTCTGAAGTCAGGGAGCATGATTCCTCCAGCTCTGTTCTTATTCCTTAAGATTGTTTTGCCTATTCAGGGACTTTTGTGTTTTCATACAAAATTTTAGATTATTTGTTCTAGTTCTGTGAAAAATGCTGTTGGTATTTTGATAGGCGTTGCATTGAATCCGTAGATTGCCTTGGGCAGTATGGTCATTTTAACAATATTAATTCTTCCAATCCATGAACATGGTTTATCTTTCCATCTGTTTTTGTTGTTTTCAGTTTTCTTCATTAGTGTCTTATAATTTTCTGAGTACAGTTCTTTTTACCTTTTTAGGTAAGTTTATTTGTAGGTATTTTATTCTTTTCGAAGCAATGGTAAATATTGCTTCCTTAATTTCTCCTACTGATAGCTTGCTCTTAGTGTATAGAAATGGAACCAATTTCTGTATATTAATTTTGTGTCCTGCAACTTTAACAAATTCATTGTGGAGCTCTAGTAGTTTTTTGGAGGCATCTTAAGGAATTCTATAGCATAATGTCTGCACAAAGTGACAGTTTTATTTCTTCCTTTCCAATTTGGATTCCCTTTATTTCTTTTTCTTGTCTGACTTCCATGGCTAGGACTTCAATACTATGTTGAATAAAAGTGGTGAAAGTGGGCATCCTTGTCTTATTCCTGACCTTAGAGGAAATGCTTTCAGTTTTTCACTGTTGAGTATGATGTTAGCTGTGAGCTTATCACATATAGCCTTTATTAATTATACTGAGGTGTGTTCCTTCTATGCCCAATTTCTGGTGAGTTTTTGTTATAAAAAATGTTGAATTTTATCAAAAGCTTTTTCTACATCTTTTAAATCATCACATGGTTTTATTTTACAGTTTGTTATTGTGGTTTATCCCATTGATTGATTTGTGGATATTGATAATCTTTGCATCCCTGGGAAAAATCCCACTTGATCATGGTGTATGATCCTTTCAAAATATTGTTGGATTTACTTTGCTAATATTTTCTTGAGTATTTTTGCATCTATGTTCATCAGGGATATCAGGCTGTAATTTTCTTTTTTGTGATATCTTTGTCTGGTTTTGGTATCAGTGTGACACTGGTCTCATAGAATGAGTTTGGAAGCATTTGTTCCTCTGTAATTTTTTTGAATAGTTTGAGAAGGATAGGTGTTAGGTGTTCTCTAAATGTTTGGTAGAAGTCACCTGTGAAGCCATCTGGTCTTGGACTTCTGTTTGTTGGGAGTTTTAAAATTCCTGATTCAATTTCATTACTGGTAGTTGGTCTGTTCCTATTTTCTAATTCTTCTTGATTCAGTCTTGGGAGATTGTACACTTCTAAGAATATGTCCATTTCCTCTAGTTGTCCATTTTGTTGGCATATTGTTGTTAATAATAGTCTCTTATGATCCTTTGTATTTCTGTGGTGTTGGTTGTAACTTCTCCTTTTTCATTTCTGATTTTATTGATTTGGGCCCTCTCTCTTTTTTTCATGATGGCTAAAAGTTTATCGATTTTGTTTATCTTTTCAAAGAATCAGCTTTAATTTTCATTAATCTTCTCTATTTTTTTTAGTCTCTGTTTCATTTAGTTCTGTTCTAATCTTTATGCATTCTTTCCTTCTACTAACTTTGGATTTTGTTTGTTCTTCTATTTCTAGATCCTTTAAGTGTAAGGTTAGTTTGTTTATTTGAGATTTTTCTTGTTTCCTTGGGTAAGCTTTTATCACTATACACTTCTCTTTTAGATCTGCTCTTACTGCAACCCATAGATTTTGGATCATTGTGTTTTCATTTTCATCTTTCAGATTTTTTTTGATTTCCTCTTTGATGCCTTCAGTGATCTATTGGTTGTTTGATAGCATATTATTTAGCCTCCACATGTTTGTGTTTTTGCAGTTTTTTTTTCTTGTAGTTCATTCCTAGTCTCATAGCATTTTGGTTGGAAAATGTGCTTGATATGGTTTCAGTTTTCTTAAATTTACCAAGGCTTGTTCTGTGGTCTAGCATGTGGTCCATCCTGGAGAATGTTCTATGTGCCTTTGAAAAGAATGTGTATTCTGCTGCTTTTAGATGGAATGTTCCATGTATATCTATTAAGTTCTTCTGATCTAATGTGTCCTCTAAGGCCAGTATTTCCTTATTGATTTTCTATCTGGGTGATCTGTCCCTTGATGTAAGCAGAGTTTTAAGTCCCCTACTATTATTGTGTTACTGTCAATTTCTCCCTTTATGTTAGTTAATGTTTGCCTTATGTATTTAGGTTCTCCTATGTTCGGTGCATATGTATTTACAGTTGTTATATCTTCTTGGATTGATCCCTTCATCATTAAGTAATGTTCTTCTTTGTTTCTTATAACAGTCTGTTTTAAAGTCCATTTTCTCTGATATTTGTATTGCTACTCCAGCTTTCTTTTGATTCCCATTTGCATGGAATAATTTCTTCCATGCCCTCACTTTCAGTCTGTGTGTCTTTAGATCTGAAGTGAGTCTCTGGTAAGTAACATATATATCGGTCTCATTTTGTATTCATTCAACCACTCTATGTCTTTTGATTGGAGCATTTAGTCCATTTACTTTTAAAGTAATTATTGATATGTATGTTCTTATTGCCATTTTGTGAATTGTTGTGGGATTATTTTTGTGGGGTTTTTGTTGTTGTTCCTTTTGTCTTCTTTTGTTCTATTCTCTTGTGATTTGGTGTCTAACTTGAGTGTTATACCTGGATTTCTTTCTTTTGTTTGTGTGTGTTATCTATTATAGATTTTTTGTTTTCCTTGCTGCTTTTAATATTCTCTCTTTATCTTTAATTTTTCCATTTTAATTACAATGTGTCTTGGTGTTGTTCCTCTTTGGGTTAATATTGTTTGGGACTCTCCATGCTTCCTGGACTTTGATGTCTATTTCCTTTCCTAGGTTAGGACATTTTTTAGCTATTATGTCTTCAAATATGTTCTCAGTCCCTTTCTCTCTCTCTTCTCCTTCTGGAACCCCAATAATGCAAATGTGAGTAGACTTGATGTCCCAAAGGTCTCTTAAACTGTCTTCATTTCTTCTCATTCTCTTTTTTGTTTGGCGTCAGTGATTTCCATTACCTTGTCTTCCAGCTTGCTGATCCTTTCCTCTGTAAAATTTAGTCTCCTGTTGATTTCATCTAGTGTATTTTTCATTTCAGTTATTTTAGTCTTGGTCTTTGTTTGGTTGTTATTTGTATTTTCTAACACTTTGTTGTTAAATACTTCTAACTTCTCAATCTGTGCATCCGCTCTTCTACTGAGTTCTTCAATCATCTTTACAATTGTTACCCTGAACTCTTTCCCAAGTAGATTGCCTATCTCCACTTCACTTCTTTTTCTGGGGTTTTATCTTGTTCCTTCTTTTGGAACATGTTCCTCTGTCACTTTATTTTGCCTAACTTGCTGTTTTTATTTCTGTGTATTTGGTAGGTTGGTTACATTTTCCAGCCTTGCAGCAGTAGCCTTTTGTAGGAGATGTAGCTATGCGTCCCAGCAGTGCACTCCACTCTTGTCACAAGAGCTATATGCTCTAGGGGTACCCCCTATGTGGGCTGCTTGGGTCCTTCTGTGGTGGTGGGCTGACTACTGTGGGAAGTCTGGTAGGCCTGGCTAGTCCCTGGTCCAGTTGGTTGCCAGGCCCTCCTTGTTTGGAGGCTGCTGACCATTGGTTTTTGAGGCTGTGTCATGAGGTAGCTGGTGGTGGAACCCCAGACGGCTAGTACTCGCTCACCGATGGGCTGTCAGCTTCCAGGAGATCTCAGGGTTGGTTCCTGCCCAGTGGTGGGTGAAGCCATGTCCTGGAGCTAGTGATGACCTACCCATAGGCAGAGCGATGTCCTGAGTTCTGCCTGAAGGGCCCAGGGTGTCCCAGAGCTGTTATTGGATGGGAGTGGTTCCTGACACCCCTGGGTGTGGGGTCTGGGGTATTCTGAAGCTTGTGTTGGCCTGCTGGTGGGCAGGCCCAGGGCCCAGCCAGTCCCAGGGCTGGGGCTGGGCTGTTGGTGGGTGGGCTGGGTCCACAGGCTGTGGGGCTGCAGTTGTCCTGGGGCTGGTGTCTGCCCTCTGGTCTGTGAGACTGATCCCAAGGCTAGAGCAGGCTCATGGGTAAGTGAGGCCAGGGATTCTGGGGTTGGTGCCTGCCCACTGGTACGTGGATCTGGATACTAGTGTCTCTGGTTGCAGGGCCCTGGGGTCCCAGGTCTAGGCCTGCACACTGGTGTGTGGGGACAAGTTCCTTGGCCCTCTGATGGCAGGGTCATGTCCAGGGGAGGCTGTGGGCTCAGTGAGGCTTAAGGCAGCTTCTATGCTGGTGTGTGTGTGCAGGGGGCTTTGTCCCTGCTTACTGAGTTGTCCCAGTGTTGGTGACTATAGACTGGTGCATGGGGGCAGGGCTGGGTCCTGAGGCTTATGAGCTAGAGGGAAGATTCCAAGTTGGCGCTTGCCAGCACCAGTGTCTACGTGGTAGAATGAGCTCCCTCAAATGGCTGCCCCAGTGTCTATGTCTCTAGGGTGAGCTCAGTTGCCTCCTGCCTTTCTAGTAAACTCTCTAACATAAGTAGGTTAGGTCTCACCCAGGCTCCTTTCAAACCACTGCTTTTGCACTGGGTCCCAGAGTGTGTGAGATTTTGTGCATGCCCTTTAAGAGTGCAGTCCTTTTATGTTTCTCAACCTTGGAGAAGTGGCCCTCTGTAGGAGATGTCCTATGCATCCCAGCAGTGTACTCCCCTCTTGTCACCCAATGGCTAGGGACCAGCTGGTCCCAGGATAGTGTCTGGCCTGCATTTGTGGACTCTGTCTGCAGCCTGTGGGACTTTAGTTTTCTTGCTTCTGGTGTCTGCCCCCTGGTGGTTTAAGCTGGTCTGGTCTAGAGACTTGTGCAGGCTTCTAAGCAGGAGGGGCTGGTGCCTGCCCCCCAGGGGCTGGAGTTGGTCTTGGTCCTCTGGTGGGCAGGGCCATGTCTAGGGGCGTGTCTAGAGGTGTCTGTGGGCTCAGCAAGTCTTTAGGAGCCTGTCTGCTGATGGGTGGGGCTGTGTCCCCACTCAGTTTGTTTGGCCTGAGGCATTCCAGCACTAGAGCCTACAGGTTGTTGGGTGGGGCCAGGTCTTGGTGTTAATGACCCAAGCAAGATGTCTCCCTCCAGTGAGAGTTCATATAGATGAACGCTCCCCCATATCTCTGCCATCAGTGTCTATGTCCCCATGGTGGGCAAGAGCTGCCCCCCACCTCTCCAGGAGATGCTTCAAGACCGGCAGGTAGGTCTGGCCCAGGCACCTATCAAATTACTGCTTTTGCCCTTGGTCCTGGTATGCATGAGATTTTGTGTGCCCTGTAGGAGTGAAGTCTCTATTTCCCCCAATCCTGTGGAGCTCCTGCAATTAAGCCCCGCTGGCCTTCAAAACTGAATGCTCTGGGAACTCCTCTTCACAGTGCTGGAACCCCAGGCTGGGGCTCAGAACTCTCATTCCTGTGGGAGAACCTCTGTAATATAATTATTCTCCAGTTTGTGGATCACCCACGCAGGGGGGATGAGATTTTATATTATGAGTCTGCCAGTCTCATTGTGGTTCCTTCTTTATGTCTTT
Source organism: Delphinus delphis (assembly GCF_949987515.2). Taxonomy (NCBI): domain Eukaryota; kingdom Metazoa; phylum Chordata; class Mammalia; order Artiodactyla; family Delphinidae; genus Delphinus; species Delphinus delphis. Next base: position 28,142,460 of record NC_082699.1, on the reverse strand, counting down.
AGCTATAGAGGATATTTTCTGGTATTTTCTGGTAGGTTTCAGTCTTTTTAAATGATGGTTGTTCTGCAGATTTTTGTTATTTTTGTGTGCTCCTGAGAGGAGGTGAGCTTAGGGTCCTTTTACTCTGCCATCTTGGCTGCTGTCCCTCTGTACCTTTCTAGTAAGATTTTAAATGAAGAAGTGTGAGTTTTCCAACTTTTTCAAGATTGATAGTCTAGGTCCCTTGAATTTCTGTATGAATTTTAGAGACCATGTTGTCAATTTATGCAAATAAGCTAGCCGAGATTTTGGTAGGGATTGCATTTAATCTGTAGATGAATTTGGGGAGAATTACCACCTTAAGTCCTCCAATCCATGAATATTGTCTTCTTTGTTTCGTTTCAACCATGTTTTGTAGTTTTCAGAGTATGAGATTTGCACTTCTTTTGTTAAATTTATACCTAAGAATTTTATTCTTTTTGATTCTATTGCCTATGGAGTTCTTTCTTTTTATTTTAAACCACTGTATTAAGGTATGATTGACATGCAAAAGCTGTACATAGTCTGTACAACTTGATGAGTGGGAGTAAGTATAAACTCATGAAACTATCACCATCATTAAGGCCATAAACATATTCAACAACTTCCAGTTTCCTCCCACCCTTATTATTATTATCATTTTCTTGTGCTCATTCCTGATTTTAGTAATTTGAGCCCTTTTATCCTGAATTAATTTAGCTCAAGGTTTATTTTGTAGATTTTTCAAAGTCAAAATTTTAGGTGCACTGATTGTATTGCTTTTCTATTTTCATTAATTTCTGCTCTAATTTTTATTTCCTTCAGTCTGTCTGCTTTGGCTTTAGTTTGCTCCACTTTTCCCAGTATTTATAGGTGGAAGGTTAGGATATTAATTTCAGGTTTTTCTTCTTTTTTAATGTAGTTGCTTGCAGATAAAAATTTCCTTCTGACAACTACTTTAGTTACATCTCATAAATTTTGTTACATTCTTTTCATTTCCATTCACCTCAAAGAATTTTTCTAATTTCCCTTGTGATTTCTTCTTTGATCCAGTACTTATTTAGGAGTGTGTTTAATTTCCACATAATTGTAAATTCCCCAAATTTGTTATTCCTTCCTAATTTCAGTTTGCTGTGGTCACAGAGCATACTTTGTGTGATTTCAATACTTCTAATCCCATTGAGGCTTGCTTTCTGACCTTCCATCTAATCTATACTGCAGAATGTTCCATGTGCACGTCAGAAGAATGTAAAGATTCTGCTGTTGTTGAAAGCATCCTGCAGATGTTAGGCCTAGTTGGTTTACCGTGTCGTTGAAGTCTTCTGTTCTCTTGTTGATCTCATGCCTCATTGTTCTATCCATTATTGAAAGTGAAGTATTGAATTTTCTGTTACTGTTGAATTACCTTTTTTTCCCTTCAAGCCTGTCAGTTTTGCTTCATGAATTTTGGGAATATGCCAGTAGGTACATCCATGTTAATAATTATTATACATTCCTGATAAATTGACATTTTATCATCTTTCCTACTAGTACATTTTTGTTTCAAAGTCTATTTTGTCTGATATTAGTATAGCCACTCCATCTTTCTTATGGTTGCTATTTACATATCTTTTTCTGTTCTTTTACTTTCAACCTATTTGCATATTTGAAAGTGTCTTGTAGGCAACACACAGCTGGATCTTGTTTTCTTGTCTACTTTTGTCTTTTGGATTATTTAATCCAGTCACACAACATAATTATTGATGTAGTTGAATTATACATGAGTTGAACTTATTTCTGCCATTTTTTGTTTTCTAAATATCTTTTTATTGCATTTAATAATTGCTTTATACTTTATTGCTTTACTTCTGCTTCTTTTGTATTACACAAATATTTTCTAGTATAACATTTTAATTCTATTTTTTAGTTATTTATTTTGAGTTACTTCCTTAATGGCTTCACAAGGGCTTATACATACCTTATCAGAATATACAACAGATTTTTACTAACCCAGTTTCAATGAAATATAGAATCTTCTATATAGCTCTATTCTCTTCCTCTTTTTGTGCTTTCTGTTATATATGTTACATCTATTTTATAATTGCAACTGTTTTTATAGTTGTTTTATATAACTTAAAGTCTAAGAAGAGCAAATATATATAGTTACATTTTCATATTTATTACTGGTGTCACTTGTTCCTATGATTTCAAGTTACTGTCTCCTGTTACTTCCTTGCTTCCGTACAGCTTTGCTTTCACCCACCTTTGTGCTGATATTGAGAAATATTACATTTTGTTTTACTCCCAATAATACAATTATACACATTGTTTTACATATTTGCTTTTTTAATCAGCTAAGGGATGAAAGGAAAATAAATATTCTTTTATAATTACCTTTACTGGTGTTTTTTTCTTCTCATGTGTATTCAAATTACTCTCTAGGGTCACCTTCTGAAAGGATCTGAAGCCTTAAGAACTTCCTTCAGCCTTTGTTGTAAGGTGGGTCTGGTAGGAACACATTTTCTGTTACCTGGGAATGACTTTATTTTGGTTTCATGTTTAAAAGATAGTTTTGTGGGATATAAGATTCTTAGCTAATTTTTTTTGAGTACTCTGTCAGCCCACTGCTTCTAGTCTCATTTGTTTTGCATTTATTCTGAGGGATAATATTGTTGGATGTAGAATTCTTTTTTTTTGTTGTTTTTTTTGCAGTACATGGGCCTCTCACTGTTGTGGCCTCTCCCGTTGCAGAGCACAGGCTCCGGACGCACAGGCTCAGCGGCCATGGCTCACGGGCCCAGCTGCTCCGTGGGGGATCTTCCCGGACCGGGGCACGAATCCGTGTCCCCTGCATCAGCAGGCGGACTCTCAACCACTGCGCCACCAGGGGAGCCCTGGATGTAGAATTCTTGATTTACTGTTCCTTTTCTTCCTGTACCTAAAATATGTCTTTCACTGACTTCTGGTCTCCATTATTTCTGATGAGAAGTCAACTGTTAGTTATATTGTTTCTTTATATGAAATAAATCATATTTTCTCACTGCTTTCAAGATTTTCCCAACAGTTTGACTCTTAAGTGTCTAGGTGTGGTTCTCTTTGTGCTTATACTGGGTTTTACTGAAGTTCTTGAATCTGTAGGTTAATCTTTTTCATCAAATTTAGGAAGTTTTCATCTATTATTTTCCCCAATATTTCTTATGTCCTCCCCTCCTCCACAGACTCCCATTACATATATTGACATGCTTGATGTCCCACGGATTTCAGTATAAATCTTGCCTATAACAAAATGGGGCCCTCTCTTTACATTTTTTCTGATTCCATTTAATTTTCAAAACTTGGTTCACTGGCTATTAGTTAAGAATTAGGTATTATATTCTTTCAGAAATAGTAAGGAGAATAGTATTTAGATCTTTGTTCTGAATACAGAGGAACATAAGAGATGACAAAAGTGAAATAGTAATAAGTGAACTGATATGAAATGGAAGAAAACGGTTTCCAGTTACAAAATAAGAATTCTCTTCATAAATAGTAACTAAAAAGGAAAAATGAGAGAATGACAGTGGAACAGTAGTGTTCCTCTTGAGACAATGTTTATAAAACCTTAAATGTAATCTTTAATGAAAAAGTCATATGCATTATATAAAAAGGGGTCATTATGAGTGATGTGGAGATACTTACATATGCATTCTTAAAAATACCACATCCCTTATACAGATTTAAAATATTTTTTAGCTACATTAATGAGCCTTTCAAAAGAATGGTGCTATGTCAACTAAAGGACAACCAATAAATATAATTAGTTCTTCATCAACACAGTAAGGTTAACAACAATATTAAAATACTTTCCCTCATAGGCAAATGTGTAATTAGCAAACAATGTACAGCACAGAAACAAGAAAAAGTGTTTTAAGTTTAGTTATTTTGGTAGGTTTTTCTAATACACATAATTGTCAACAACTTATTATAAAAAACCCTACATATACAATTAATAAATACTTGATCAAGTCTTTTAAAATATAATCAGAATGAAATGTGTAGAAAAAGACATTTCAAAGTCATAGCAGTTACTACTATCACAATATTTAATCATTTTTACAATAGGTCTGCTGGTTCATTTCAATTCAATCCATTCTCAGAACCATCACATTTCTTGCTGAATTTGATTTAGAGCAAAAGCAAGTTGCTTAATTTTTATTTCCATTGCTTTTTTGTTCTTGCATGTTTCTTCCAGAAGTCCACGCATTTCTTCTTCAACTTGATGAACCTAAATCAACATATAAATTTTATAACATTTACATTTCTTAATGAAAATGTATTTTAAAAAATGCAAAAAAGTGAAAAATTTATTCTTATACATTTTGTATTTTGTGATGTCCATTTAAAGCAGAGGTTAATAAAATGTTAACTTGTTCAAATACTAATAGGGAAAATGTTATACTGTATACAAAGTACTTACATGTGTATTATCCATTTATTTCTCATAGGTTCTTGTGATTAACACATGGTAATTTATTTTAACTCTATTTTATAATTTAGAAAACTTGTTCAAGTTGTGTAGCTTCTCAGGAGCATATTTGGATGATACCCAGTCTTCTGACTTAATCTTTCCACTGTCCTGTGCTGATTATGAATGCTGAATCATGAATTTGACTTTAAAAACTGAAACAACCTCCGTTTCCAAAGAAACTCTTTAATTTAAACACTGCATTTCTAAAATTGCTGGTGGTGGTTATAAATGACCATATTTTTGAGAGATCATCTTATGATTTTATTGTTAACCTACATTCTCCTAGGATTCAATGTATTTGATACTATTAATTTCTGCTTGAAACTCTCTCCTATCATACAACATTCCTGAGAGTATTACCAGTATCATCATCCCTTTCTGTTTACTTCCCTCTTCCTAATCTCTAATACAGACTTCCTAATTTTTTTCCCTTTGAAAACATTTTTCCTAATTTAAATGATCACCTCTATGTGATGCCTTACAATTTTTTTTCATGATTACCGCATTTAAGCTTTGGTGAAATTTTTCTATTCTCTAACAAACACCTCCCTTCGATATTACATCATATTGGCAAGATGTCCATAATCAAACACAGTATTTTCCTTTTAGCTAAAGGCCTAATTTTATACTTTATTTAGTAATACCTAATGTACTCTTGTTCAACGATCGGTAGATTTTAAATAAAATATCTGAAACATCTGTTAACTTGAAATGAAATAAAGAACTAAATTTTGAACAAGTTATATTTCCTTATTCATTGTGATTATTTCCAAAGACCTAAATCCCCCTTTCTGGTTACACAGACTCCTGATAGTAATGTCATTTAATTATACAACCTTGATTATAATATATGAAGTATCACTTTCCTTTTCTATTAACTCTTTTCCTTTTCCAGTTGCTGATTTATAAATCTCCAGTCTTAAAGACTTTTATCTGTTTCTTATTATTACTTCAAAATCAGGGAAAAATGGAAATTTGTAACTGTCTGCTCATCTAGTGGATCTTAACAGAGGGGTCATATCAGAAGCACCTGTTGAGAAAAATACCTGGGTCTGATCCCAGTCTTAGTGAATGAAAGTCTGAGGGGTAAGCACATGCATATGTATTATTAAAAAGCTCTGCAGGTAATTTTGATGTTTGCCTCTGATTTATTATCATCCTAACCCATTCCTTTGTCAATGATATTAAAATGAGAAATTTGATAGTTTTGAACCCTAACTGATAATAAAACACTCCTTGAGAACTTGTCCTAGGTAGTGATGGATTGTATTTAATACATTCACATTCTCATCTTGCCTATGTGTAACCAAAGGGGCTTCCAGCTGAAATTGGCTAGGGATACAGAAATTTTTATCCAGAGTTCATGGAGCAGGTGCACATCAGAATCAAACTTATAATCTTGGTTTCATTAAAATTATATTCTGCACCTAATCTAAGTATTACCGACATTTTGGTCTGGCTTCATGATTGTACTGGCAATTTTCTTCACATCTATTTGGTTATTAAATCATGCTTCCTTTTCTCTTTTATCATTGTCAAAGATCCAATTTACTTAGCTATAACAATTTAATACTGATTATCAAAGTGAATTTTACTTACAGTACCTTTAAATTTGCAGAATCGATACATTTCTGCTTTTCACTTGCCAGCTGTATTATTTCAGCTTGATGAGCTTCAACAATTGCATCAACTTGTTTTTTAAATGCATCATCCATACTATGAAGCATTTCTATTGCATCCCTTAAAAACAAAACAAACCCACATATCTACTGGTACATATAAAAATTAGGCTGTTTTTGGTCTTTTTAGATGGAAGCTCTTACATTCATATTTTAATGGAAGCATAACTCCATTAAATAGAAAAGGGCTATCTTGGGTAACTAAAGATATAAGTAGTTCACCATCCAACAGAATCTTAGTAACAGAATAGAGTTAGGTAACATCAATGGAAGTTTGTTACACTATTACCCTCTGAAAGTTAGAGTACATTGGTTCTCATTTATTTTGAGTCTAAGAATATGGTTTATAAGCACCTTCTTAGATGCTACTATCAATCTTTTTTTCCTCCATGTATTAGCAGTGTGATAATAATTTGAGGAAGGTTGATAATAATTTGAGGAAGGTTCAAGTTTGTAAGCATATATGTCTGACTTCCCTATGTTAATGCTTAATGGGTAAAACCCTATGTTAATAAATTATAAACAGTATTCACAAAATTTTAGTGCTAAAAGTTTCTTATAGGCCAAATACCCATTCCTTTATATTAAGTATGAATAATTTTATTAAAAACGTTAAGTCCATAATGAACAAACTTCCTGGTTTTGGCACAGCCCATTGTAATAGTGGATTGAACATTGGGACTGAAACCAAGCAAGACCCTGTGGGGCTCCTGGGCATGGAAGCCTTTCTGTGTCCCCATTTCTTGTTTGTAGGGAATAGACTCCAGCCTCCATGACCTTCCCTGAGTTCCAAAGGGCAGATTCAAACAGTTGCTAATGAGGGAAGGGAGGGGATGCAGAGACTAGGGAGAAGACCACCTGACACCAGATTAAAGGAACCAGAGAAGCTCATCAGGAGACCACCTGAGGCCAGATTAAAGGAGTGCAGGCACTGCACACACCCTGATCCTTATTAGCCGCTCCGCCCTTGAACCATTGCTATAAAACTCCTCACTTCTCAGGCTGGGACACAGTTTTTTGAGGCACAAGCCTGTTGTGTCCCCCTTTGCCCAGCAAAGCAATAAAGCCATTCTTCTCTATTTCACCCGAACTCTGTCTCTGAGACTTGATTCGGCACCAGTGTACAGGGGATGAGTTTTCAGCATCAGGACCATGAATCAAAAGTCTTTTTTTTTTATTCCCAGTTGCAACAGTTGGTAGCTATGTGACTAAGGGCGAGTCACAAACTCTGTGTTTAAAGTTTGTCAACTATAAAACACAATAGTCCTGCCTGTTCAGCCAACCTCACAAAATTATTGCTGGGTTCAAAATAAGATATAAGAAAAAAATCAATTTATACATTATAAGAAACTATGCAAATAAAATCTATTCTTATGAACAATAATTTACTTATTTTATTAAAATTCCATTAAATTAAAAATCATATTATCAATCTTAGTCATAAAAGCATTAATGTATAAAATCAGGCCTTTATTGTTTTGCTCTTAAAGACATGATAAACAATGCAATATAAGAGATTCTAAAAACTGTCAGGCTTTATGATTTTTATTAAGTTTAGGAACTGCTAGTTATATGAAATGATTGTTTCTTTTAGGATCAAAAGGACTCCAAACTGCAAAGCTGTGACCAGCAGGAAAGAAAACTGCAATAGGTTCCAAGTCAAGGTCTCTGTATTAGTGCTTGGTTGTAAAGCAAAGTGGAACAGGGTCCATTAGCAAATAAACAAATGACTGTATTATCAATCAAAACTTTCTGGGGAGTAAAATAACACCTTTTCAAAGAATTAAAATATGAGAAATCAAATTTCCAGGTTCTATTAGACTTGATATAATGGGAACCTCTCTCTCTCTATATGAGATTTTTGGGCTACCTATATGCCATGTTATCTATGCCATTCTGTATCTTGACATGAACACTGGTCACTAAACCATGCTACCTAATTTTTAAGGCAGTCAACTTTGTAAATTATTTTAACAAGTCTAGTTATACAGCTTACAAGGTAAAACCCTCATTTCCTCTAGAGTATTTTATAAAATCCATAAAACAATGGCATATATGTATACATTTCCTTCCCCTTCTTTAAAATCAACTCTTATCCTCAGCTGGTGCAGGCCAACTGCTACCTAAATCTGGTTTAGCTTCTTCAGGAGCTCACTGTCCCTGGTAGTCAGTGATTTCCTCCTCTAAACTCCACATACAACAGCCAAAAATATCACTTGCTGCTTTCATTCAAACAGAGTTTGAAAATAATAATTACAGTAATAAAAATGAAATATTTATACAGAAATTACTATGTGTCAGGCACTATTTAAATGCTAAATAACCCATACAAACCATATATATATACATAAATACACATATATATAAAGTTTAAACCTCACATCAAACATTAAAGTAGGAACTATTATAATCATTTTATAGATGGAATGGAAATAAAGTACTTGGCAAATACCTATGTCCAGCATGTTTTTACCCTCCTCACCCCCATCCCCCCGCTGTCCTACACAACCCACCCATCCCAATTCAGTTTTATGTTTAAAGATATCCCACATACTTTAGGACTTAATCCTTACTTTTGCAGTTCAATACTTTTGTCTCTTTCTGCTTTAAGTTTCCTTTCTTTGTTTTCAAAGTTTTCTTTCACTTCTTTTACTTGCATTTCAAGATGACACAGAAGCTCTCCTTTATCATGCCACTTCTGATTAAGTGTACTAATATGAGAAGAAATAATTTAAAAAATAAAATTGGTTATATGAAATTATTAAGCCACACGTAATTTCTCAACAGGAAATTCGTAAAATACCTGTAAGCTTTTCTAATTTCTTCAAGTTCTAATTCCTTTACTTTCAACTGCTGTTTTAGTTTTTCTTTTCTTTCATTGTGTCTTTCTAGTTTCTCAATTATTTCATCCAGTTGTGAAGATTTTTCATCAAGCTGTTCTTGGGTACATTTTTGTATTTCAGTGATCTTTTCGTGTAATATTTTGATTTGTTCCTCTCTTTCCTGTAAACACTTCATTTTTACAGAAAAAAAATCATTATTTAAAAAAATAATTATTTTTATTAATCTTGAATGTCTCATTTCCTAATTAATTCAATATGGTTTAAAGTTATAAAAACTATAGATTAAAAAATAAATTGAACAAAGAATGTTTTAGAAAAGATTTACAAAACATTTTAAAAATCACAATCAATAAGGAATAGCACTACTACTATGTTTTAACTGCCACTAAGAAAGATGCACTATTTACACTTTTTATTTCATTAAGTTAGTAACTACCAACCACACAGAGGGAGTAGAAGGAAAAGAAAACTGTGCAATGAAAATTTCAATTAACATGGAATACAGCAAAGACTTATGTTCACTGTTCATGTATGATACAAATTAAAATGCTATTTCTACTATGCTAACAAGCATCTTCTGCATTAGGATGAGCAAATACTTTAAAATAAAGTATGATTTCATCACTATTACAATATCACATGAAAATAGGCTCTACATCCCCCCAAACTTCCTTTATTATATCTTCTATACTGTGAGTCATACTTTATCCTCTATTTGCATATTACAAATCAGAGGATAATGAAAGCTCAAGACCGCCTTAGGCACTGTTAAGTGTTTCCAGGTATTAGGCCTTATATGGGTTATTTACTTCAATGAACATGTTTGCTTTAAGGGGGTATGCCTGGAGGCAGGAACAGCCCTGCTATAACACCAACTACTGATATCAGTCTCTGAAAGTGAGAAAAGATGAAATTGGCAGTTTTTGTTTTTACCCTGTTTCCCCTGCCCCACCTTGTCTTTTTTTCCCTTTTGGGAAGAAGATGGAGGCAAACAAACAAATACTGAACAAGGCTAATTTAGGCATGAATTCATCACTATTTTAAAAAATGTGGTTCAATTCCTCAGTGTGTTATATATCTAAAAATTCTAAGCAAAGATATCAGGTAGTCTTCTAGTCTTGATAACATTTGCATAAAAGGCATGAATTGTTTATTTTCTCCTCACAACTCTCGTACTTAAGAGTAATACTTAAGTAAGTACTTAGAGGAGAGCAGTCTTGACACATTATATTAGGAATCCACAAAAGCTATAGAAGATTCTTATGAAAAACCCCATTAATAAAAAGAATAACATTGTAGCATCAGAGAATTTTGTGATCCATACTTAAAAGTACCAAAATAATACACAGGAGGAAACCAAATCTCAAAAGATTTGTTTCTAATTTCCATAGTCAGAAGCTAACTACAGGATCTACTTAACTGAAAACATTGAACTCCAAATTTTACAGATTAGGTCATTATCCCTTCAAGTTATTAGCTATGATGAATTTACTGCTAAAAGAAATTATGCCTAGCTATCTCTGTATGTTCTGTGATTAGATGGAATGTACCATTAATGCTCATATCTTTGAGACTGATACAGTGTTCTTTAAAGTAAATGTACTAAGTTGTGAAAAGAAAAATGATGAGTTGAAAATCTGAAAACTTTTTTTTTTAACCAAAAATCTAAGACTAAAAGTCATCTGTTTTTTGGCTCCACTATTTATTCATTTCTAGTCATTTCCCTCCAAAACTCCGCTCAGAGATTAATAAGCAGTAGTCTTACCGTGGAAGCAGTTATGTCAACCACAAGTATTATATACCAAGTATAGATTTTTAAAACAAGAAAAAATGCTCACTGCTAAAAAATTTAAATAATTTTCAGTGTAGCTTGGCATGTATGACAGATATAATTGAAATTCTGGTTTCATGCAAAACCAGAAAACAAGTATAATTGTTTAGGGTTATACAGTTAAATCATTCACAGCCTAAATCTAGCTATGGATATAGCAACATGGTGATAAATATGTTTCTTTATTTTCTGTACTTGACGAAGTTAAGTTCTCAAGGAGTTTCCTAAAAATGACTAAGGGAAAAAAAAATCAAATCTTAGGTAGTTATAATTACTGTAAAGAATGAGTTCCTAACTTTATGGGTGATAATCTCACAAGTTTCTTAAAAACCCTTTCTCAGCTATTTTTATACCTTAAAGATAATCTCTAGAAGAAAATTTTGGAGTTCAAATTTGATTCACTGTTCAAGTTAACTTTCAGAATATTTCTCTGGAAATTTTCATGTAAGATACTTTGAAACAAGTGATCCTGTTAGTATTCTCTCTTAAGATAGGCCATATTGAAGAAAAGGGTAAAAACGGTTTCCCTTGGGAACAAGCAAGAATCTTTTACATTCTTTCTATTCAGATACTTTAAAATATAGGATAGCAGGTTCTGTCATAATTTCGAAATGTGAATTAGCAATATTGGAAGATACTAAACAATGAAAAGTTTAAATAAAATATTTGTTTTTGTGGTTCCTAACCCTTTATGGACACTACTTCCAATTATTTCAAAGGGCCATAATAACATTTTCCGTAAAATTTTGAGGTAAAAGTAATTTCAAGTTAATAAGTTAATAAATAAATGTCATATATAACTTTTAAAAGCGAAGAGGCAAACATAAAAGAAAAAACATGATAATATGTCTTAAATTCCGTAACAGCTGGGATGCACTGAGACAAATATTTATTATTATACTATGATCCACAGATTTTTCAAACTTTCCACATGTTCTTTTCCTATAATAAAATGTCAAACTTACTTCTTTTAATTTTCCAATGGTTTCAGTTTGGTCTTCTATGATTTTGCACTTAATTCTTAATGTGTCATTATCACGTTCACTTGCCTTTCGCAGAGATTCATTCTCCTTACACAAACTTTCAATTTGAGCCTCTAGTCTCCCATGATTTTGGGCTAGAGAAGATTCTAAGAAACAAACATCATCAGTAAAAACTTAAAAAGACCTTGGAGAATTTATATTTTATGAACATCTAATTTTACAATGTATAATATAGTAAATTAAAAGAAAAGCTGAATAAAGAAACAAAATATATAATAGTACAATATGAAGAGGAAAGGGGAAAAGAACAAAAAGGCCTTCTAAACAACTGTGGCTATTTGAGAACCTAAAACCACAAATCATGAACAAGTAACTCAGACATGAAATATTTAATGGGTCATGTTATGCTGTCCAAACAAAATCATATTATAGATTTCTATATGGAATGGACAAATGAACAATGTTCCATTTAGGCCAACACCTACTATTCATAATTTGTGAAGTCTCTAAGAATGCCTTAAAATGGTGTATATCTCTTGCCTTATGGTGACTGGAAAGGGAATGAGACTGAAGGTAAGTTTATCTGAACCTAAAGTGGTTTTCATTCATAAACGATTTCACATTTCTCCACATATAACAACATAAATGTTAGCAACATTTTTAGCTAAAAAAAAATGAATGCTGCATATGTACAAATAATTTAAAATCACTAGATAAGAAAGAAATGTATACCTGTTCAGAAACGTAATCAAATTATAGTGGGGAAGAAAACCAACAGCAAAAAAATCAGAGCTATAACTTCATAACAGGTGTAATAAACTACTTCCCAATTCCTAAGTATAATTTCATTCCTGTTTGACTGGCAAATGACTACTTCTCCTTTCATATACAGTGTCACCTTCTTTCTTGGTATGTCTAGGCAGAGTTAAGCCCTTCCTTTTCTAATACCCAGATTTGTTGGATTAGCAGAATGGGCTATTTTTTCCCTTTGAAAATTGAGAATTTTACCCTGTTGTGCCAACTCATGTCCCCATACTTTTCTTTCTGTCCTTAAACCATAAATTAGCGATTCCTTGGCTGCTAGTTCGGAAATAAGCTGCATTTTTTCATGCTTGAGAAGTTCTATTTGAATACTCTTCTGCTTGTCATCTTCACTTAAAATTTCAAGTGTGTTGATTTGATTCTGTATACCACCAAAACACATTGGAAAAAAATGCAAAGTAATTATTATATTTAAGTGTTTCTTTATTTTCTTTTTGCATTTTATAATGAGAAAAAATGCTATTTAAGCAAATACAAAGTAAATGTTCCTAAATTTTACATCAAAAAATGTTTAAATTTTATTAACTAAAGATAAATGTAGGTCATGAAATAAAAAGTCAAATTTTAAGAGCCTACTCCTTTAAATGCTCTGAATTTTATTTAATATCTTAAAAGAGCAACTACACATGTAATACTCAAAATTTCTCACCAAATATTCAATATTTATATCAATAGTCTAAAGGTTACTTATAGAAAGTGAGTCCTTTTGGGCAAAATACCACTAATATTTAAAATTGAGACTATAGAAATAAAGTAATTAAAAAATTATTATAGTTAGGTATATGTAAAAACAACCACTACCACAAAATTAATATATCAACAATTCATGTATTTCCCAAACTTCAACCACCTGTATCACTGTAAAACTGGTACATTTACTTAGTATGCTTCTTAAAATTAATTCACGTATTTTACTTAAATACTATTTTAGTGTAAGCAATACAATCTGTGCAATCATGGTTTATCTCCTAATTATATTACTTTTCACACACGTTAAGAATATATAAGTAGTGTTATCTAGTTCATAATTGTGTACTTCCTCAAATCATCACAATATTCTTGAGAAAATGACATAAAAAATTAAAAAGGAAATATAATGTTACAATGTCTTACCTGTAAATTTGTTGCTGTTTCCTGTTTCAATTTAGAAACTTCTGCCAGTTTTGTTTTTTGTTCCTTCACCATACTGGTTAGATCTTTAATTAAAGAGGAAGATTCATTTTCTTTTCGTTGAGCCCAAACAAGAGCATTCTTGCTCTTTGCTAATTCAGTTGCAACATTTTCAAAACCATCTTTAACCTATATTTCAAAATTGCATTATAAATAGCAGTTCTGCAAATATTTGGAAAATACCTGTTTCTGGAAACAGCTTACTTCTTTCATTTTTAGAATCAGAATAAAACTGACAGATAATTGGCTTTGCAGGCTAGCCAGGTGATACGTGTTTGTGTTGTAAGTCCTCAACCCTGCTATTATAACATAAAAGCAGCCACAGATACTATGTAAACAAGTGGGCATGACTCTGTTCTAATAAAACTTTATTAATAGAGCCTGGAGACTTTAGTTTGCCAATCCCTGCTCTATAGTAATAGAGAATTCAGGTTTCCTAATTCCTATTCGTGCTCTCTTTACTTGACCATTTATAACCTCACTTAGCTTTGGCAATAGCACTGAAGATTAGCTATTATTTATGTGAAAAAATAAGGCTCTAAGAATTTAAGTAATTTGGTTAAGATCATATAGCCAACATGCAAATAGAGCTAGAATTCTAAAACGTAGTCTTATCAAACCATATCTTGTTGATTCTGTTTTCAATAAAAAGCTAGACGCCATTCTTACATCTTTAAATCTTCTGGCTTCAACAGTTAAAGCAATACGGAATTCATTTTCTAAATCCATATACTGTTGGTTTAATGCATCAATTTTGTCTTGGTATTCTTTTATAACTTGTTCATGTTTTCTCTCTTCTTTAGCAACTTCTTTAGCTAAGGCTTCCTGGAACTCAGCTTCACTAAAAAACTCCCTTGTTTCAAGGTCTTTCCTGGGATGAAAAACAAATAAAAATCACAGGATGCTGTTTATCTAGAAAGAAAAACTTTAAAGGTCTTTTAAATAGTTATTAAATGTTCTATATTCCCTATTGCTAAAGATCAGCTCCTCACTTTCACACACAGAAAACTAGGGATAGGATGGTAGATACAGAAAGAATATGAGTTTTGATTGCGTATTCGGTGGTGACAGGGATAAGAGGAGTATGCCAAATCTTAACTTCACTGAGATAGTTCAGAATCATTTTATGGTTTCTAAAATTCTTTGGGTGCATTCACAGAAGTCAGGTTCTGTCTCACTGCATCTTCTACTTTGGTTGAGTCTTTGACATAAAATAAATACAGTCTGACTGGTCCTGGTGGCTGGTTAATTGAAAACAACAGTTATGTGTGAAATTTCACCAATCTTTTAATATAGGGCCAGTTTTTTAATTTCAATGTGAATTCATTCTTCAGAGTTCTCCATTATTTTTCTTGAATAAATCAAACTCATAAAACAAAACCCATTACTTCTGGTTTTGGTTTCTTTAAACTAGAACAAGTTAAAAGATATCTGAAAAGAAAATTAAGTGCCAATTTTTAGATTTTTGTGATTATTTGCCCCCCAATCTTTTATAGTTGTCTTGACCACATATATGATGACAATTTTCCCCAGAGCATCAAAATTTAATTTATATATTAAAATTTGATTTATACAAGGACAAAACCAAAACAGGCCTGAGAACAAACACAATTAACTCATGGCAATCATACAATTCAACTGGTAGTAAGCAGATAACTAGCTGAATGTGCTTAAATTACTGTGGACTTTAAAAAGCAGGTGTTGGCAAACTACAGCCCATAGACCAAATCTGGCCTGCTGTCCTTCTTGTGGGGAAGTAAACTTTTACTGAAACACAACCATGCCCATTCATTTATGTGCTGTGTATGGTTACTTTTGTGGTACAAAGAGATAGCTTTGTGGTATCTATTCAGAGATAGATACCTGAAAAGCCTAAAATATTGATATTTTCTATCTGGACCTTCACAGAGAAAGTTTGTTGAACCCTGCTTCAAAGGGATAAAGAATATTGATAATTTAACAAGTAGTTACTTGGAAGTCAATTAAAACAGCTTTCTCTATATTACAATGATCAATTTTTAGTTGGGCTTAGAGAAATGGTAAATGAGCTTCATTGCTATAAGCCCATACCTCAACCTCAATAAAGTTACTGATTTGTTTTTAAGCTATTAGTTCTAACTCTAAGATTGATTCTAAAGCATACTAGAGCTAACTGTCATTCTCCATGAGCTAACTGTGCCAGACTTCACCACTGCTCAATCACTGTCTAGTCTTGGCAGGGGCAGGGGGTAAAACCAAATAACTTTTTCCTATTTTTAAATGTCCATATTTTCCTAAAATATACATATTTCATTTACCTGTGTTCTTGTTCTTTCAATGCAAGAAGTTCATGAAGTTGTTGCACGTGTTCCTTTTCTTGATGAAGAGAAGTTCTAAGTAAGTTTATTTCTCTATCAGCAGCTATGGCTTTGAGTTCCACCTCTTGGATAAGTCGCATCTGAGTAAAATACACACCATTACAGTATTTAGATAATAATCTCCTCTGCTTCTATTTTAATGTCAGTTGCCCAAAGACAAGTGCCTTCTAAATAATAGGACCTAGGGACTAAGTTGATTTTCAAAATTTATTAAATGCTATGGTCTCATAAAGTGTAGTCTTAGAAGCATCAAACACATTAGCATTAACTCTTATTTCACCACAGACTTTATTGAAAATTTCCATTCAGAAGGCATGAAAATTAAAAGTCTCCAAGTACCCCAAGGAGACATTTAAAAACTGGCTCTTAAACACAAGGCTAACAACCTGCAGCATTTCCACCAACTCTGCTTTGTGAATGTTGGCAGCCCTAATTGAAGAAATGATTCCATAGGTTAAATTACTGGCACATTTAAACTAATTTTTGCATTCAGCTTAACATCCTTTATGTTTACTATATAATGACATAATTTGTTTCAGGACAGAAGCTATGAATGTGTTAATTCATGGGACTGAGAGTAAAATAGAGAAATACCTGTGCTGCTTGCTGTTGCCTTTTTTGTCTCTCCTTTTTTTCTAATGCTTTTTCCAGGGTTCTTAAGTGTCTAACGTGATCCTCTTGTTGATCTCTTGCTTTAATTAATTCAACAGTTAGTTTTTTAATTTCATTTTGAAGCCTGTGAACCATAATTTCGAGTTGTAGTTTGGAATTTCTCTCTTTAAAAATAATTTCCTTTAGCCTAAAGCATAAATCAAACGTTGCTTTAAGTATATTACACATATAGAAAGATAAAAACTGTACTAAACATTAAAAGTTACAGTAGAGAGGAAGATTTGAAGTATGTTCCAAATTCTCCTTAGATAAAAAACGTTGAAAAACAGTATGCCTTTCGCCCATCCCTGAAACTAGCATTGGGCCAAGAGGGAAAACATTTTACATAAATCAATGAAACTTTATCTAAGAAGATGTAGTACATATATACAGTGGAATATTACTCAGCCATAAAAAGGAATGAAATAGTGCCATTTACAGAAACATGGACAGACCCAGAGATTGTCATACAGAGTGAACTTAAGTCAGAAAGAGAAAAACAAATATCGTATAATATTGCTTATATGTGGAATCTAGAAAAATGGTACAGATGAACTTATTGGCAAAGCAGAAATAGTCACAGATGTAGAGAACAAACTTATGGTTACCAAGGGGGGTGGGGTGAGACAAATTGGGAGACTGGGATTTACATATATATACTACTATGTATAAAATAGATAACTAATGAGAACCTACTGTTTAGCACAGGGAACTCTACTCGGTGCTCTGTGGTGACCTAAATGGGCAGGAAACCTAAAGAAGAGTGGATATATGTATATGTATAACTGATTCACTTTGCTGCACAGCAGAAACTAACACAACATTGTAAAGCAACTATACTCCAATAAAAATTAAAAAAAAAACACAAAGCTGTAGTAACTAAAACAGTATGGCACTGGCACAAAACCAGACACATTGACCAATGGAACAGAATAGAAAACCTAGAAATAAACCCACACATATATGGTCAACTAATTTTCAACAAAGACCCTAAGAATATATAGTGGAGAAAGGACAGTCTCTTCAATAAATGGTATGGGGAAAACTGGATATCTACATGAAAAAAAATGAAATTGGGTCTTATCTTACACCATACACAAAAATCAACACGAACTGGGTTAAGAACATAGACATAAGACCTGAAACCATAAAACTCCTAGAAGAAAACATAGAAGGAAACTCCATGATATTGATCTCGGAAATGATTTTTCCATGGGGACACCAAAAGCATGAACAAGAAAAGCAAAAATAAACAAGTAGGACTACATCAAAATAAAAAGTTTCTGCACAGCAAAGGAAACAATCAAGAAACTAAAAAGGCAACATGACAAATGGGAAAAAATATTTGCAAACCATATATATGATAATGGGATAATATCCAAAATATGTAAAGAATTCATACAACTCAAAAGCAGAGAAACCACAAATAAACCAATTTTAAAATAGGCAAAACCCCTGAACAGACATTTGTCCAAAAATACGCAAATGGCCAAAAAGTATAAAAAACATGTTCAATGCCACTATTCATCAAGAAAATGCAAATCAAAACCACAGTGAGGTATTACCTCACACCTGTTAGGATGGCTATTATCCAAAAGTCAGAAGATAACAAGTCTTAGTGAGGATATGGAGAAAAGGGAGGCCTTATACACTGTTGGTGAGAATTTAAACTGGTGCAGCCATTATGGAAAATAGCATGGAGGTTCTTCAAAAAATTAAAAAACAGAACTACCATAAAAGTGGGATCCACCAATCCCAATTCTGGGTATATATCCAAAGGAAGTGAAACCAGTATCTCAAAGAGAAACCTGCATTCCCATCTACATTGCAGCATTATTTGCAGTATCGAGATATGGAATCAACCTAAATGTCTATTAATGGATGAATGGATGAAAAGGTTATAAATAAATAAATGCCATATTAGTCAGCCTAATAAAGAATGAAATCTGGCCATTTGTGACAAAACGGATGAACGTGGAGGAGATTATGCTAAGTGAAAAAACTGGTGATATCACTTATATGTGGGATCTAAAAAAAGTTGAACTCATGGGACTTCCCCGGTGGTCTAGTGGGTAAAACTCCACACTCCCAATGCAGAAGGCCCAGGTTCGATCCCTGGTTGGGGAACTAGATACTGCATGCATGCTGCAACTAAGAGTCCGCATGATGCAACTAAAGATCCCGCGTGCCACAACTAAGACTTGGCACAGCCAAAATAAATAAATAAATATTAAAAAAAAAAGTTGAACTCATAGAAACAGAGAGTAGAATAGTGGCGACCAAGGGTCAGGAGTGGGGGGAATGTTGGCCACAGGGTACAAGCTTTCAGTTATGAGTAAGTTCCAGAGACCTAATGTACAACATGGTGACTAAAGTTAAAAGTAATGCATTGTATACTTGAAATTTTCTAAGCAAGTAGATATTAAGTATTCTCAACACACAAAAAAACAACTGTATGAGGTGAAGGATATATTAATTGGCTTGACTGTGGTAATGACTTCACAATGTATAACAAAACATCTTAAATATATACAATTTTTATTTGTCAGTTATACCTCAACAAAGCTGAAAAATAAAATATTGAGATTGAGAAAAAAAAAAAATTAATGAAACTTTATCTTATGTGAACTTTACTATTCAACAGCAAAACTACAAAACACATTTTTTCAGGCATTGTGCTAGATATCAGCTTAAAAGCAAGCAAGATGAATAAGATACAGCCTGGTCTTCAAGGAGCTTAATATCTAGCAGAGGGGACACTGATGCATTTATAAAGAAAGCTACAGGAGAGAAGCAATACCTGAACAGATACCTGAAGTCAACTCTGACTTCCCTGTATCTTCCCCAGACACTAAGTATTATATCCTAGTACTATACTACCTCTGTGTTACTTAGAGCCTTTTGACTAAAAACTCTTTAACTAGTTTCAGTAAGAAAGGAGAATTTATTGACCCACATAACCAATTCAGGGGCTGGGGTGGCACTATTCCGAGGCACAGCTGAAACCAAGGATATGAATACCATCAGGTCCCTCTCTCTGATTCCCTACAGGCTGGTTTCAGTTTTTCCAATGGCAGGCTTCTTTGTAACATGCCAGGGAGATGGGAAAGGCTATAAACATCTCTGACAGCAGTGACAACCAAACAGAAAAGGTTACCTTTCTCTAGCTCAACTTAGAACTGAGCTCTGGGAAAGGCTTTGGTTAGTCCAATTTGGTTCATATGCCCACTCCATGCAGCGGTCACTGTGGCCATGTGGGCTAAGGCCAGGGGCTCACCTCTTAACCAATATTATAGGCAGAGAGGCAGTTCATGACAGAACAGAAGTCAAGTGTTTGAAAAGGGGACAACGAATAGCAAAGACATAGCCTCATAAAAGAATTTCTGAGCTAGGCAGCCACTCCAATGTGTACCTACTATAATTGCCAAGCCATAATTGAGAAAAATCCCTACACTCATCAGCTTCTATACTACAGTCATTTCTCCAATTCTTGTCCTCTTGCCTTTGAGAGTCGTCTCCAAACTGGTCTTCCTTTGTTCACTCTCTCAACTCTGGTTTGGTATGTTATATGAAAGAATATTGGACTTTATTCTGTGGACCATATGGTGGAAGGGGCAGAGAAGCTACCGATCAGTAAAATTAGAGAAATCCTCTAATCAAGAGATAAGGGCCTAAACTGATGCAACCGTCTGGGGACAGAGAGGAGATAGTTCAACACCGTTTAAGCAGAATGAAGACAGTATCAATACCAACTGGTTATGAAGTTTGAGAAAGAGAAAGGAAGCAAAAAAAATCATTCTGAAATTTCTAGCTTTGGTGGCTGACTGGAACACCATTTATTAGAACAAAGAATACAGAATAAGGGAGCAGGAAAAAGTCAACCTAAGGACATGCTGATCTTAAGACACTTACAAGCAATGTAGACAAGAAATTTTTAGTAGATGATTAGATGAACAATTTGTTAATCAAGGAGGCCTATAAAACAGATAAAAGGTTTGGGAGCTTATTGGTTAGGTATTAAAAGCATAGTAAAGAAGATTCACTTTTTGAGATAATATATATTCACAGCATGGTACCTAGATGCTAGACCCTGCCTTAGGTATGAGGAAAACAGAGTCCCTACCAAGTCACATAAGGGAATATGAAGATTGGTGAGGATCTAATCCCCAAAAAACATTTGGGGTATAAATGAAAAAAGAATCAGAAAAGATTGAAGATGAATTTCCAAGAGAACAACAAATATGTAACACAGGGAACATGGCACAACAGCAAAGAGGTTAAAGAAGGATAAAGATAAGGTGTGTCCAAAGCTTTCCAATTAAAATAGAATTTGGCTAGCAACCCCAGACATAACTTCCTCTAATATTCCACTAGATAATACCTACAAAACAGAATAAAACAAAAATTCATATACATATGACTCTAAACAAGAGAAAACATAGTGCCAAAATCAGGGAGGAATTTCAACAATAAGGCAAATGGAACTAACTTAAAATAATAACAGCTCTTAGAACACTCAGGCTTTGCCTTGTATCTTTCTGGATTAAAAAAAAAAAGATATACCCTCTCTTTCATTCTATGACTGTGACTCATTGAGTCACACAGTCTCTATAAATCTATCATTAAACTATGTTGGCTACCTATGCACCTACTGCAAACAAAAGTGCTGTTTCTTCTGAGATGGTCAGAGGACAGTTATTTTATCCATTCTGTTCCTTTACCCCTGTCCAGCACTGTCTTGTATAAGGCAAGAAATTGGTGGGTAGTGGTGGTTTGGCTAGTAATAGCACAAAGCATCGTAGCTTGCGTAATTACAGAGGTTTTCATGGAACACGTTTGGTATTGTAATTTTCCTTATATTCCATAAGTACAAAGAATCAGAGAATCAGGTAGCGAGGGGTAGAAAATACCACATCAGTACCACACAACTTTACTAGTTAAATGCTTAAAAGAACCTGGGAATTGGGCTGGGAGCCGTGTACATCAACTTACTAATGAATGAAGATTGTAGGAAGGGAATTATCTACTATATAAGCAGCTAAGAAATGAAACCAAGAGCAACTTCCTAAGCCCTATTTGTTGGCAAACACCAAGTCTAGAAACCCGGTGCTCATTCAAGGAGAAGAGATAAAAATTGAAAGGAATCCCATGGAAAAAATCTTATAACCTTTTAAGGAAAAGCATAACTTTTGAAATAATTGCCTATAGGAAACAGAAGAAAAAAGTTATTGTTATTTCAGAAAACCGTTTGGTATTCGCACATCTTGGAATAAGACAATCCTGTATTACATAATTTACTACAGAAAAAAAAGATAAAACGGGAAATGGAATAAGATGGAATGAAAACATTAGAATTAAGAAACTTGGGTTATCTGGTACTGAAGCCCATTGTTGAGAAGAATATGCAACAGAGACTGATTATGACCCAGAATGCCTAAAGAAAAAATGTGCCAAGCCCCATCCTTTACAGAAAAAGTCTGCCAATCCCAGCTCTACACTCTTCCTGTTTTTCACTTATAATACTTTTTTTTTATCGATCTGACATCTCCCAGCTTGAGGGCTCAAATTAATATCCTGAATCCTTTGTTAATGTAAAAAACTGACAAAGCCCTAAATCTTTAAATTAGTTCAAACTAAAACCATATGCATAGTTTTTTTTTTATCATACTACAGCTAGTTTCCAAGTTCAGCATTCTTTGTGCTATGAGATAACTTAAGGTTTACAGACTTTCCCCTTACCTATCTGTAGTAAGAAGAGCCAGGCTATGAATATCTTTTTTTTCATTTGCATGTTTATGCAGTTCATCAATATAATCCATAAGTTTCTTTTCAGTTTGTTCAGCTTTCCATCTCTTCTCTCTCTCTTGATCTAGTTCCTCAACTAGTGCCTGAAAGAAAACAATATTGTTATGTGAAATTGGAAAAGTTACCTAACCTCTCACTGCCTCAATTTTCTCATTTATAATGTGGGAATAAGAGCATCTAATTCAAAGGGCTGTGGTGAGAATTAACCAAAAGAATGGAAGTAAAGCATGCAGAACAGTGTCTGGCACAAAATATCCACTCAATAGATGTTAGCTGCTATTATTATTGTCATAATGATTTTTATTATTTTCTAAATATTAAGGCCTTTATACCTAAGAATAAGGAGACAAAACCAATAGCATGAAAGGTGTGAACTGTTTCAAAAAGTAATCATACTATTGGAAGAATAGTGCACATTACAATCCTAAGTATAACCAGTTGTTCACAGTAAAATAAGGGTAAGTTAATAAAAAATATAAAATAAATCAATGTATGCTAAAAATTCTTAACAACATGTGAATGATTAAGGAAAATATTGAAGAATTTTAAAATTCTTGAATGCCTCTTAATCTGGAATCCATGGGTCCAAAACTGGGTTTCAGGAGAGCCCATGAATACCCTGAAATTATATACAACATTTTATGAGTTTCTCTAAGGAAGTTTCTCTGCAAAAACCCATAGATTTCCTTAGATATTTAAAGGAGTCTGAGACTCATAAGTTAGGAACCACTGCTTTAGGAAGAATTCAAAAATTCAGACATGTTTTCTCCTCCACAAGCATACAACAAAATGATTTCACTGAAATCTGATCTTAAATAAATGTGTAATTTCCATTCCTTTAAAAATTACAAAAATAGTAACATTACACAAAATCTGGAAATCAGGAAGGGGAAAATAACCCAACCGCAACCCCCAATAAAATTACACAAAATATTTTTTTGCTCATAAAAACATGCATAGTTTTTCTGGGACTAACTTCGAATTTAAAAATAAGATTATTCATATCCAATTTTTTCTTAATCTCTTAAATCATACCCGGTAAGTGGCATTTTCTGAGCTACCGTTGTTTACTTTAATTATTTCAGTCTTCTGCTTTTCTGATTCTTCTAATATATTATTGTTCACTAAAGATGATCTTATGTGTAATTCTTTAAAGAAAGGTGGTTTCATTTTACGATTACAACTGCAAAGAAAAAATCACAAAAAATAACTCAAAGAAATGTATAATACTTATAACTATTTTTCACAACTTAGGTAATGACAATCCAGCATAAAGAGAGCCTTTTCTATAAATTTATATGAAAGTACTGACTAAATTTGAGGCTGCAAGGCTGAAAAGTCAAATCTTTTGACATTAGAATAGTAAAAAAAATATTACCATGAGATACCTTTAAGAAAGAAGCCAGCAATAGTAACTTCTGTGTGCCTTATCTGAATTCCTAGAACTAAAAGAAGTACCTTATAAAAGCATTGTTGTTTTTACTGTGGCGCTTAACAGTTTGAATAGTTTTGGAATAATATGGGATTTTTGATCTTCGAGGAATTTTTCTATTGCATTCTTTTCTGTTTCCACAGTCACTTTCAGAAGTCACATCTGTGTCTCTTCTTGGTCTGAGATCTTTCTCAGGAACATTATCTATTAAAGAATTAGAAGTCTAGAATAAAAAAAAACAAAGTTTTTTAAAAGTTTAATTCGGTATAAAAGAACATAATTTGACATTTTCTAAAATGTTATAACTTTTTACAAGATTAAAGATTTATAAACTAGGTATGTTTGGAATTAAAGACGAAGGATTCAACTTCTGGTATGCACAAGTAAGCTCCTATGAGGTTGATGCTCTCAAGATAACAATTACAAACTGGGGAAAAATACAAACAAAACAACAACAACACTACTTGGAATCCTGGAAAGTGAACAAAAGTAGTCTTATTCTAGAGGAGAGTAGACACCTGGAAATATGACCAGAATGGATTGTTTCTGCTTTATGGCTTTTATCCTAAGAAAACAGCACAATTGGCACTACGTAGGGAGTCTTAAAACTCAAGTGGGAAACCCACAAACTTTTGGGTCTGAAGAATCTGAGGATAGTATGGAATAGACTGCAAGAAGCCCAGCAAAGGATAAAAAAAAGCAGCAGTTAGTCAAAGCAAGTTAAATGCTTGCTATAACAAAACTATTAACACTCTTTGGAGGCCTATAGCAGCATCTCGATTCTCCACAAAGTAATATTCACACTGTCCAGGACAAAATCCAAAATTACTCACAGTAGGAAGAACCAGGAATATATGACCTATTCTCAAGAGAAATGACAATCAGTGGAGACCTGAGAGGACCTAAATGTTCAAATAAGCAGAGAAGAACTTTACAACAGTGATCATAAGTATGCTCAATGATATAAAAAGTGCTTATCATGAATGAAAAGGAAATTCAGCAGACAAGTAAAAATTATTTTAAAAAATGGAAATTTTACAACTGAAAAATACAATGTCTAAAGTAAAAATTGACTGGCTGGACTAATACAGAATGAGGTGATAAAAGAAAGAATATGTAAACCTGAAAAGAGTTCAGTGGACTTATTCAATATGAAGAATACAGAGAAAAAAAGTTGATAAAACCGACAGAGCATCAGGGGATTGTGGGACACCTCAAAAGGTCTAAATGGAATTTGAAAAAAGAGGAAAGAGAGTGGGACAGAGAAATATTTGAAGCAATGATGTCCAAAAATTCCGAAATTGAGTGAAAACATAAATTTACATTGCATAATGATAAAAGAATCAGTTAAATAGGAAGAAAAAGTAGTCATAAATGTGTATGTGCTTAGTAAGAGAGCTTTAAAATATGACAAGCAAATGTTGAGAGAATTAAAGGAAGAAACAGACAAATCCACAATCATAGTTGAAGAATCTAACATCTCACATGCAACTGATAGAACTAGACAATAAAAATCAGTAAAATTAAAACTGCTGCTTATTAAAAGACCCTTAAGGAAGTGAATAGCAACCCACAGATTGGGAGAAAATATATTTGACAAAACATTAGTATTCAAGATATAAAATGAATTCCTATAACTCAGTAATAGACTAATCACTCAATAAAAATGTGGGCAAAATTTCTGAACACTGCACAAAAGATTCAATAAGTACATGAAAAAGTGCTTAACATCACTGATCATTAGTGAAATGCAAATTAAAGTCACAATGAATATCAGTATACACCCACTAGAATGGCTAAAATAAAATCAGTGCTAACACCAAACATTGGTGAGGATATGGAACGACTGGAACAGTCAGTTTACATTGTTGGTGGGAATAAAATGGAACAATCACCTTGGGAAAGCTCTGGCAGTTTCTTATATAACTAAACAAACACCTACCCTATAATCTAGAAATTCTAGTTCTAGCTATTTACTGAAGAGAAATGAAGACCTAAGTTCACAAAAAGACTTGTACTGTAATTTCATAGCAGTTTTATCCACAAACCTGGAAAGAACCCAGTGGTATATCAATAGGGATAATGGAAAAATAAACTGTGGTATACCCATACAACGGAATACCACGCAGCGATAAAAACAAACTACTGATACACATAATAATGGACTGATTTCAAGGTTATTCTGAGTGAAAGAGGCCTTCCACAAAAGAGTATATACACTATATGATTCCACTTATAGTAGGTTCTGGAAGGAGTATTAAATAGTCTATAGTCAAAAAAAATGAGAAAAGTGATGGCGAGGGTGGGGAGTGCAGTAGAGGAACCCCTGTGAGCAGCAGCACAAGGGAACATTTTAGGACAGTGACGCTCACCTTCATAAACGTTTGGGTAACAGGCCTATGTACTGTCAATTCAGGGAATACACACATCTCTATTTTACATCAAAAGTAAAAAAAAAAAAAAAGTGAAAGTAAAAAAAACTGTAAAAAAATACTGAACTATAATGATATGATATGCAGGCTTAAGTATTTAGGGGGAAGTATACTGATACGTGTGATTCACTTTAAAATGTGTCCTAAAATAAGATAGTTTGATAAATGAGTAGATGCATAGACATATGATGAAATAAGTAGAGTAAAATGTTGATGGTGGAATCTAGTTGGTGGGTATCCTGCTAATTCACTAAGAAATTCTCTTAAATTTGCTCTAAGTTTTAAAATGTTCATAATAAAATGGTGGGGATAAAATGAAAACTTAAAGACAAAACAGCCTTTCACAGACAGAATTCTCAAAATCAGTGTAACAATTATAAGTCCAGTAATTAAGAAGAATAGCCATCATTATATTATAGCATATTTTCAGTAACTTTATGACTTCACTTATAATTTAAGTGTATATATCAACTGAAATTCAAATTGTATGTTTACCCTTTATACCAAGTAAGTTAACAAACAAGAAGTCCTTCTCCTAAACAATTTTATATGCATAGCAACAAATCATCCTTTTTCCTCCAGAGAGCTAGACTCCTATTCGTAGTAATAAAGTAGGAAGAATTATCACTAACTGAATAAGAAGCATGACAATGGAAAGAATACCAGATTGGCTATCAGGACATTTGCGTTTGAAGTTCAACTCTGCCTCACTAAAATAAAGGACTCTTAAATAAACTGAGTTTCTTTTCTATATAACAAGAACAACGATATACTAATCTCTATCTACTTGATTGAGTTATTGTGAGAATGAAATGAGGATGGCATTAAGAGAAGCTGAAAATTTCACTTCAAATTTAGGTTATTAAGCTTAAATCTAAGTTCTGACATTGAGAAAGAAGAGTCAGCCATTCTAAGATGGAAGATGAAACCTGAAGAGATGAAGAGCCTAGTACCTCAGTAATATGTTATCAATGATGTCAAAGAATGCATCTGCCAGCATTCTTGTCCCAGTTCTACTACAATCTACCTCTGTGGCCCAAATTGAAATCTCTAGGGATTTTTGGCACACAGAATCCTTATAGTCTTATTCACGCACCCACCTAAGGTAGACCTCATGTTTATCAAGCATTGCTAATGTTATAGCTAAGACAATAGTTCAGGATTATTAACAACCCATCGAACCATAATCATTCCATAAGCATTTTCCACTACCCACCCCCATTTTGAGAAAAAATTTAAATATTAAAATTCAACTACAAATTTCTAGGTCAAACTGACTTTTGACTAATAGCCTTTTGGGCCTATCCCACAGTCTTTCTCCTCCATGTCCAGGTAGGGGATAAAGGAAAAATCCGTTGCATTCTGGGAGGTGTAGTGTTCAAGGAAACAACTGTCAGTATAGGTCAGAGCAAGGATGCTAGAGAGAAGGTTGGAGACTCAAATAGTAGTAAATTCTAGGAATTATGGATCAACCACATAGTTCAAAATTTCTAAAAACCAGAGAACTAGTAGCAGGGGTAAAAAAGGATTAGTATTTCAAGAAAGCAGAGGTTATTTGGTAAGGGTCTGCTGTAAACAGGAATTGAAGCAGGAATTATATAAAATAACTTGCCATTTAGCTATAGGTTATAGAAGTGGCTTTGACCATGAAACAACTGAAGAGAAAGTAGAGGCCAAAAGTAGCTCACATATCCTCTATGTTAATAAGCACTGAATCCAAAGAGTTCTATTTACTTGAAATAAAAGGTGGGTGGGTGGAAATAATAACAAATAATTCCTTTGTTGCAGAACAACAAAAGAATTACATAATGAAGATTTGAAGGAGGACATTAAGGAAAATGAGTGAAAAAAGTATGTTTTTTCTACCAGTACTACTACAATAGAATCCTATTTTAAAGAAAAAAAATAAACATACACACCAATGCAATAAATATAGACTGTTTCTGGTGGGTCAGCTTGTATGCAATTTTATTGCACATTTTTTTTACTATTTTTTTCTCCAACAAACACACTGCTTAGAAAAGTAGGAAAAATATTTACTTCACTGAGAAGCTGTAAAATTTGGTCATCTAATTTCTGAAGTTTCATCTCATTCTGAAAATCATTTTCATTATTAACTTTCTCTGGCTCAGAAGGACACACAGATATAAAGGATGTCAAACCAGTATCTGCTGGTGTACTTACAAAGTGATCCAAGGGAGCTACCTCATCGATAGGTGGTGTTACCACTGGCATACCATCAGAGATCTAGGACACAGAAACAAACCAAAATGCTTTAAATTTACATTTATTTATTAATCAAAATTTGAAGATATCTTTTATATTAGGAAAAAAAAACATACTATACCTCATTTTCACTTATATTTAGGGGAGAGTCAGAAGAAACTAAATTATCCGAAAGACCTTCAAAGCACTGTAGGTGTGATGAGTTTATTTCTGCCATATTTACTGGTTCACCAAATATGTTCTTACAATCTAGGATTCTAAGCTGTGGCAAAGTCTGGAGCATAACTGCTCTGTACCCTTGGAAACAAATCATTCAAAATGAAAACTCAAGCATAAAAAGAAAGGTTAATTATTTCTAGAATGAAGTAAATTTATCAGCTACCAGATATATCACCTGAATGATAAAATTAGTCCTGGAATGCAACTAATAAACGTGTAATAAAAAACTACTTAGTTCTTCTCCAGTACATAATCATTAAATACAAAACAAACAAAACACTACCCCCCAATCCCTCCCAAACAACCCTCCTGATGAAAGTCAGAAAGTTAAAAAATCATCATTTCTGGATCTATCTTTTATAAAATTGCTGTAAAGCTATAAATGCATGAAACCAGTAGCAATTTATTCCAGACAGAAAACCAAATATAGCTCTTGTTTATTTGTAATATGATTAGTACAGATGTAAATCAGGATGATGAGAATAACAATCAGAGAAGCAAGAATTTTGCTAGTGAGGCCATAAGCATTAACAAACTTAAACATTCCTACTTTCTCCTCTTAAATTCTATATAACTAGGATTAAAACAGACAATCTATCAAGTATTTAAGAATATGTTTATTTTCCCTAATTACATATGAGAAGTCTGGCAAATTAACATTAATTTGGTGTTTAGGCTAATAGAAACACTTCAATTTTGATAAATTTTAAAACCAAGTAAAATAAAGTGGTTGGAAGAACTACAAAAGAAAGAAGTCTGGAAAATTCATGTTAGAAATTTTGAGGAAAGAAAAGTAATTTCAGTAATAATTCTGGGGGGAGGGCAACTGTGTTCAGAGAAATACCTCATCTAGGAAAGAAAGTGAAAAACAAAGGTTCAAACTACAGGAACTAGAGGTTCTTGAGACGAGATTATTAGGAAAAAAATCCAACTTGTGGGTCAGTAAATTAAAGTTGTCTTAGGAATAAGGTTTTTTTTCCAAGAAAAGAGTTTCCCCCCAAAATGGAAATCTGCTCTGATTTTTAGGGAGACTCTATCATTATATGGGCTTAGGAAAATAGTTGATCTCAAATCTAATATATTCTTCTGCAAAGTAAAATTATCAAAATAGGTTTCCATTCTGGGAAAAGCCTTCTCATAGCTGCATATTAATGAGAACACAGCCTCTGCAGCCAACTTCTACCCAAACACATCTTTAGAATGTATATTCATATTCTACGTTTGTATCTTATTGTTGGGTTAAGCACTTTGAGATACATAAGTTCTAGAAATGGCAGTCTGGTCTGCTTTATCTTTGCCAACCTCAATGATTTTGAATTAGATCAAATGGCATTTCAGCAGCATCTTCTATATATCTTGTATCTTAATAAGTCTAAGCTCATATTAAGTTTAAGATTTCTTCTTAAAAAAGTCATTTACTTGTTAATAATTTAACACATTCACATGGTGTAAAATTCAAAAGGTATTCAGTAAAAAGTTTTCCTAACATTTCCTGATTCCTAGATGCCCTTTTCTCATTTCCTGATCCCTACCTACCTAATACTGAAGTTAGCCACTATTATCAGATTTTTGTGTATCCTTCTAGGTATTTTATATATATATATACTCAGCAAACACACACACACACACACACGTTATCCTTTGCACACAGATGGGAGCGTATTATACACAATGTTTCAGAACTTGCTTTTCTTTCTCTTAACAGTAATATATCTTGGAGATAAGTGCTTATCAGTAGCTAAAGAGATTCTATATTCTTTTTTATGGCTGCTTAGTATTATACTATAAGAATATATCATAAGCACAATTTAATTTTGAGGCATTCACTTATCAAATATAAAACTGTCTAAAGAGAATTACTTATCTCTTCAGCTTGTGTTCCTCTTTTAACAGCAATTTAATAAAATAATTTATTTGCAATTATACTTTTCCAAATACATAATAAAAAGTTGCAAAGCTTAAGACAAATTCAAGGAGGTCATAAATACAAGTTGCAGGAAATAAAGGAGCTCTGAAAATCAACTGTTACAAAAAGTATTAAATTAATTGATCATACCTGGCAAATGACAGACAGGATTATCTTCTCCATTTTTCTCCAAAATAAGATTAGTCAAGAAGCGCAATCCTACCGTACACTGAAGTAGGTGATGGATACTATCTATACAATTACTATGTAGGTCAATATATCTAAGTTTATGTTTAATTCCATGAAGGGGCATCAAACCTGCAACAGGAAAAAAAATGTTTTTGATGTCACAACAGTAATTTTCCTAACAGCTAACTAAAAATAATTTTTATATAGGTTGTATTTCAAGAGGCAAAGGAGTAGCATTAATAAGACCCTTCTGTAAACAGCTATATCTAATGAACAGGGTATCAGCAAAGTCAATTGTTGTTTTGAAGAAACAAAGGTTTGGCATCTCTTTGAGCCTTAGCCCAGGCGTACCTGGGCTGTTTAAACAAAACAAATGGGCCTCCCCAGGCTCATGTACTTTTATGAGAATAAGAATAAAGCGATGGCTTCAGGCTCTCAATCAACACATTATTTTTAATTAGGAGACATAAGCTAACACTCCAATTTCATTGGTTTGAGCATAAAATAAATATAAATAGCACCCATTTGATTTAGCTCCCTGGTAACATTTCTTGCATGAGATTATCTAGAGCATGGTAATGTTAGAAACTAGGTTTGTAGCAGAGGCTACTGGTTCCTGGCACATCTCCCTGGCCAGCCTGACTTCACTGCAGCTGTGGTGGACAGGGGCCATGCCTCAGAATTTTCTTTAAAATGGAGCTTGTTGAGCAAGAGTTTAGCTCAGAAATGTGAAGGAGTTAACTGCAGCTGTGGTGGACAGGGGCCATGCCTCAGAATTTTCTTTAAAATGGAGCTTGTTGAGCAAGAGTTTAGCTCAGAAATGTGAAGGAGTTAACACCTCCAGGAACCCCTCAACAAAAGGAGAATCATCCATGGCTGAATGCCCTAGCCTTCCTTCTTTTGGAAGGACCATTCTGAGATACACTCTACACTGTTCTGATGAAGGTCTTATTTTTCAATTTTGCTTAGTTTAGTACTCTCCATGTATAAATTCAACTTTACTCACCTTCCCCCCCCCTTCAATTTCTTCAACCTGACTGGAATACTCTTCTCTCCTCAATGATCTTTATCATATCTGGCTAACTTCTACTCATCTTTTTTACAGGGTTGCCTCTTATTTTCTTCATAGTCCTCATCACTAACTTCTGTTCATCTGTCACACCCTCAGAAAAGTCTTTGACCACTCACTACAGGATCAGATTTCCCGTCAAGCATTCTTATGAGTACTCAGCATTTCTTCTTAATTTACTACCACATTTCTAAGTTCCTGTTCCATGTTACTGGTTCTTTCTCTTATATTGCAACTTCATGTCCCTTTTACGTTTTGATTTTAAAGTGCCCCAGGGCGCATTCCTGGTCGCCCCCTCCTCTATTCATACACTCTTCAGAATCTCCTATAGTGTCACAGCAACAAACAGCACTGATGTGCCAAATCTACAACACCAACCCTGATGCCCTACCCCCAAATCGTAGGTCATACACATACACACACACATATCTAATAGGGCTCTCGAATTTAAGATAGGATCCTTCATTCTTACCCCTTCATCTCTAAACCTGTTCCTCCTCCAATCTTCCCCATATCAGGAAATAGTACCATCAACCACCTGTTACTACAAAGATAACTCTTAATTATCTTTGATTCCTTTTCCCTTCATCTCCTCATCTCAATCCATCAGCAAGTTCTATGAACTCCACATGCAAAACATAATGTATTTACTCCTCTACATTGTTTCCATCCTAGTCCAAGTCTCCATCATCTCTCATTCAGACCACGGGAAGAGCTTCTTGCCACCTGACTTTCACCGTCCTACTGAAGTCCATTCTTCACCCACTCAGCAGCCAAAGTGATCCTTTAAACAGATGTATTGAGTCACTTACTTGTTTAAAGCCTTCCAATGGTTTCCTATTGTACTTAGAATAATATACAAACTTTTTACCCTGCTTACGATGCTGTACGTGATCTGACTTTTGCCTGTTTTGTTATCTCTTTTCTTAGCACATTAATCCCTCATTTGCTATGCTCTAGCCACAGTAGCCTTCTTACTGCCTTTATCATGGCAAGCTTGATCATGCCTTAGTGTTTTTGTATGTTCTTAATCGTATGAACTGTCATTATTTACTTACTGAAGTGTTTCTGAACATGTAAAATATTATCATTCTAAGAATTATCTATTAGAACTTATAGGTTTGCAGAAAATACATACAGTAGAGTTTGATGTGCTTTAACAAACATACGGTTATGTAACCCCTACAATGGAGACACAGAACATTTTCATCACCCAAATCACTGTGTCCCTACGTAAATCAATCTTCTCTCCTCATCTTCAACCCCTGGTAACTAATGATCTCATTCTGCCCCTGTATCTTTGGTTTTGTCAGAATATCATATACATGGAATCATACAGCGTAATCTTTTGTGTCTGGTTCCTTTCACTTAGTATAATTATTTTTAGATTTATCTATGTTGCCGCATATATCAATAGTTCATTCCTTTTTATTGCCAAGTAGTGTTCCATCCTGTGGATGTATCACAATTTGTTTATCCATTTACCAGGTGATAGACAAATGGGTGGTTTCTAGTTTTTGGAGATTATGAATAATCATATAAACATGATTATATTAAAAAGTAATATAATCATATTAACATTCATGTACAGGTCTTTGATTAGACATGTTTTCATTTTTCTTAGGTCAACAACTAGAAGTAGAAATGCATGATTATACGCTAAGTATTTGTTTAACATTATAAGAAACCTTCAAACTGTTTTCCAAAGTAGTTTTACCATTTTGAATTCTACCAGTGATGTATGCAAGCTCTAGTTGCTCCACAATCTCACCAGTGTTTTGTATTTTAAGTTTTTAAAAGTATATCTACTCTAGTAGGTATGAAGTGGATCTCATTATGATTTTAATTTGCATTTCCTTAATTACTAAGGATGCTAAACATTTTTTTAAATCATGGGCTCGTTTGCAACTTGGATATCCTCTTGGGGAAGGGTCTGCTCAAATCTTTTGCTTATTTGTTGGGGTGGTTTGACATGACCTCATTTATTTGTTTTACTTCCCCACTACAATGTAAGCCCTGTATCTATTTGTTGTTGTTATTTTTTCATCACTATAGAAGTAAATGAATGCACTATATTATCCAAAATTAACATTTTTCAGTTAAGGAAATTGCATCCAAAGAACAATATACTTTGCTCAGCATCACACAGCAGAGACAGAGCTACAGTTAATACTCAATTCTAATACTTCCACATTTTGGGGGAAAAAGGTTTTTAAAAATTAAAATACTGTTGCTACTTTGGTTAAGGGTAGGGACTAGGTCATTGTATTTTATTCTTTTGTGTACTAAATACCTGGCATAGGGTCGTATTTTTCTAGCAGGGGAGAAGAACAAACAAATGAATAAGACTGTTTCAAATACTGATAAGGATTATGAAGATAATTAGAGAAATTCTGCTAGTTCTGACAGATAATTTTAAGAATTATCATAAAACTCCGCTCATTTTATCAGTGTATCACTTTAATCAATTAAAAGATTAACAAGTTTTAACCTTCTTATATATGGTAAAGTCAAAAAGAACATTAAAAAAAAATCCTGGGACTTCCCTGGTGGTCCAGTGGTAAAGAGTCCACCTTCCAATGCAGGGGACGCGGGTTTGATCCCTGGTCAGGGAACTAAGATCTCACATGCTGCAGGGCAACTAAGCCTGCGTGCCACAACTATTGAGCACCTCAATTAGAGAGCCTGCATGCCACAAACTGCAGAGCCCATGCGCTCTGGAACCCGCGTGCCACAACTATGGAGCCCATGTGCCACAACTATGGAGCCCACGTGCCACAGCTAGAGAAGAAAAACCTGCATGCCACAGGTAGAGAGAAGCCCACACACCACAATAAAAGATCCCGCATGCCTCAACTAAGACCTGACACAGCCAAAAAAAGAAATTAAATAAATAATAATAAATCTTTGAAAGAAAAACCTTGATTGTTAATTTGCTATAGCCTTTGGAATGCTATATACCTACACTGTTCAATATGGTAGCACTAGCCACATGTGGCTTTTTAAATTTAAATAAAAATTTAATTAAAATTAAATAAAATTACAAATTCAGTTCCTCAGTGTACTAGCCACATTTCAAGTGCTCAAAGGCCATATCTGTCTACTGATTGCCATACCAGATAGCACAGATACAGGATATTTTCATCATTGTAAAAAGTTCTGCTGGAACTATCTCTCTCTACATAATAGTATATTAATTATCTAAGATTAAAACATTATTCTCCCAAAGTAGGTTCTTTCTAACCAAGTTTTTTCTGTTACTGATTACTCTGGTTTTTATTCCTAGTTTTTTATTCAGCTGTAGCTTTAGCACCAACAAAAAACAAATATGACTGAGAAACACCCTCTAGATAAGATTTTTGGTCAAAAACTGGATTATTCAGTTCTTCAACATGCACAGCTCAGTCTAACTCATTATACATGGCAAATACTCAGCATTATAGAAAACATAAGCATATCAACTTACCACTAAGATCATTTATGTGGTTATAAGATAAATTCAGTCTAGTCAGATTAGTTAGTGCTTTAAGTCCTAAAACAAAATAAAGCCATTATAAGATTCAAATAATCAATTAATTAGTTATATAGTATTACAATACTATTTCAGACTGCTCTGAAGCAAATCTACAGTCTGATAACAGTGAAATCAATTCTGTTGGTATTTTACAAAATATATATTTTTTAAATTGATAACTTTTCTAGAAGAAAACTTTTTATGTAGAGTTTTAGGGTCAGTTTTGAAAAGTTTATGATAATACTTATCCCACTCTTTTGGGAAGAAGATGAAAAATGGACTTAAATCAACTCCCTTATGCAAAGTATTAGATGAAAATCACTTACAAACCTTCTATTCTTGTGATCAAATTGCAGGACAAGTTTAAAGTACGTAGTTTTGTCAGTGTGTTTAGCCCTTCAATTTGACTTATTTGATTAGATGACAGATCTAGATGTTGTAAATTCCAAATGTGATCAATGGCTTTGATCTTCGAGATGTTATTGCAATGAAGATTGATGGCACGAAGGGCTGAATCTAAAGATAACTCTGATATGCTACAAAGGAAAATATATATTTTCAAAAACAAGTAAAAAATGGATTTAAAAATCATGACCAAATAAATAAAATTAACCAAACAGCATGAAGATAGTAAGTATGTACTCTATTCATTCTATAATAAAATCCTTCCTACTTGTGGTAGCCTTGAAATGTCTCATAAGGTACACTGCTTCTTACAACTAACCAGTATTTTGGACCATTATCAAGAGAGGCAAGGGATACCGGGCATTTCTAGCTTTTATATGCAAACAAAGTCATCAGCACTGAGTGAAAGCAGTTATTTGTAAAGTCAGTTCCTGGAATCATAACACCCCAAGTTCAAATCTGCACTCTACCACTTTTGCTGTGTTACTTGAGTAAATGAATTAACCTCTCTAAACCTGTTTCCTCTGCCCATTTAATCCTCACAACAACTCCAAGCAGTAGGTATCTAAGGATGCCACGGTTTACAGAAATTAAATAACTTGTCCAAATTCTTGTAGCTATTACCAAATTGAGCCAGTATAAATACAGATCTGGCACTGGAGTTTATAATCTTATTGTCTTCACTGTCTGCTATGTCTGTTTAACCCAGAATGTAGTTGATTTCAAAATAAACCATTAGTTATTGCTATTCGTAGTGAAACAGTCCCTGTCCTCCCTTGCTGAAATTTGGAAAGCATCTCCTCTAAATGGAACTCATCTCTTCATTCTGTCAATTACTGCTATTTTTAACTGGAACCTCTTCTGAAGATAGGAGTTCCAGGAATATAAACTACAGTGCACATAATTCAGAGATGCTTGAACTGGGACACACAATGTCATTGGCATCTGTTCTATGTTCTATAGCAGCTATAGTAAAGCTGTAGGAAATCTAGTAGCAGGAAAATGAGAAGTTTACCAGTCAGGGAGTAAAGGGAAAACAAGGAATTCAAGTTTGCTTCCAAATCTGCATTAAGAATCTCAAATTTAAAATTAAAACATGAAAAGTATGAATAAGTCACAAGGTCATTCAACTTATCCTTTAGTCTTCAGTCTGAAGCACATAAGAACCCCTGGCAGAAAAGATAAAGCATTTCTAAATTTCAAACTGGCAATCTCTAAATGTGACTGTTTCAAATATTTTCCAATTATCTTGCTTCTGTCATTTACTGAGCTATTATTTAATACCAGACGTTATGCTATTAACACATGCTCTTAATGACAGCCATCTAGTTTCTGAAGCATTTCGGTTTCTGGAAATTAGTATCGTGCATATAATGTAGTATAGCCGAAAAAGCAGACAGTGAAATTAGATAGAAATGGTTTTGAATTCAAACTTAATCCACCAGCTGCACGATGTTGGGAAAGTTATAAAGATCCTCTGAATCTCAGATCTGTCCCTCGTAAAGTTACTACCTTGCAGAATTGTTGTGAGGATTTGTGATAATATATGTAACATGCACACATAAATGGCATTCAGTAAATGGCAGCTATTATTAAATATAAATATTCTTTTGAAAAACACCTTCCTGGGGCTTTCTGGCAAATTTTAGATCAGGATCCAGAACAAGTTGCTTTAAGTATCAGCAAGGTGCACAGAGAGGGCAGGCAACAAAGGAACAGTATGTGGAAAGGCACAGAGAAGCCTACTATGGAACTGCCCGCTTGTAGCTTAGTGTGGCTAATCACAGGGTGTAACCGGAGAAAGGGTAAGAGGTAAGACTGAAAAGGCAGCGAGGGACCAATCAGCAACGCAGAACCAAGACCCTAGTATCGTGAACAAATTTGGGCTGCATGAAAGAGGAAAGCAGTGAACTAAATATGTTATGTTTAGTATTTTCAAGAAGTATAACAGTATATGTATCACAGGGCTCTGCAAAGTAATTGAACCAGGAGCTAAGACAATCAAGGCAAAACCAATGAAGAGCAGCAAACTCTTGCTTTACGGCTGCCAGAGATACTACTTTGCCACTTTCTGTCACAGAGAAAGAGCAAAGGATAGGACAGAACCCGCGAAGACCAACAATTATAGGGCAAGCAAAGAAATAGTTGCCAGCAAAGAAAGGAGAACCAGCGAAGAAGGGAGGATGGTCAAACGCCGGCAGGGAACCAGGACGTGGGGCAGTTTCCAGGGTGCTCATTAGTCCCTGGAGGAAAGGAAAGGGGGCTCATTGGATTTGGATCTGGCACTTCAGCAGCGCAGTTGTGGCGGAGAACGGCGGGCGATAGCCAGACGCCTTCGTGTGCGGTCTCGGTAAAGCTGCCCCGCGCCTCCGCTCCACCGAGGCCGCCCGCCGCCCTCGGCCCCTGCCGTGCGGTCTCCGGTAAAGCTGCCCTTTACCTCCGCAGGCCTTTGTCCATGAAGCACAGATCCCTGCAGCGGCTCTCGCCGTCCTCATTCTCGACTTCCGGCTCCACCGGCGCCTCCATGGCACCGGCGACGGCGAGATGGGTCTTAACCGGCGCCCAGCGGCGGGTCTGAAAGGCCGGAACACGCCTCCGGGGTGCGCGGAAGTCCGGCCCTAGGAGGCGGGCCGACTTCCTCCAACCGACAGCCGGCACTTTCCCGCCCCGACGGTGTCGCAAAGCCAGAAGCCTGAGCTTCCCCAACGAGGCCTTCCCTCCCTTTTACGGTATCTACGGCGCGACTCCTGAGACTTGCCGTAAAGCGAAACATTTTGCCTGGCCTGTGGTGGTTGGGCAAGGAATGCGTCTTTCCTTTGTGGCTCTTCTGTATGATTTTTGCATTGTAGGCGACTGACTTCTGAAGGCGATTTCACAGCAGTTTGTTTTTACAGACCTGTAGTCTTACAGACCTATAAGTTGTTCCCCCAGGTTATTGCGTCTACTGGATGCCTTACTTGTGCCAGGCACCTCCCTATGCAGTGAGGAATAAGATGAAGGCCATTCTCGTTCCTGGAAGCATTCATAGTTCAGTGGAGGAAACAGAATTGCTGTGCATCAGGGCCAGTGCTAGGAATAGCACAGAAGCATTTAAGCCAACTGTATATTCCTGTGGGTAGTGGGAATGTTTTATAAAAGGAAGTCATCCATAGATGACTGAACAGAGTCTTGCTAGCTCACAGTGTGTTCTGGACAGAATGGCATTCCAGGTAGGAAAACAATACCCAAATAAGGTCCAAGAACCCTCCTGGTTACATTGCTTTCTGGGTCAAGGGAATATTTTTAAATGGAGACAAAATATTTATCTCAACCCTGGACCAGTCACTATCCTAAACTAAAATCTTCCGTGGTTCCTCACTAGTGATGGAAGAAATTTTCACATACTGAGGCATGGGGAAGTCATTCTGGCTTATAGATGATTTGGCTTTATGCTAACTGGAACAGCCTACCTTACGTCAAACATGCATTGTACATCTGCTTTAACCATTAAAGGAAAGAATGCATTTAAAAATCAAAATGGATTAACTGATTCAGATTCAAAATGGAGCTGAGCGGCTTTGTAGATGTGGTTTCAAACACATTCCTGCATCTTCCAGAACTTGAATTTTCTGAACTGTATCAAACTCAAGGACACCACCGGCTGTTTTCAAAACAATATCTGCTAGCAGCTGCCAGCTGCAACATTATGATCTCAAAGTCTCCCCTTGTAACTATGCAACCATTTCAGACCTCAACCTAACCTTGCTTAACAAACACCCTTACTTCTTACCAGCTCCAAGCCCAATTCTTGACAATTTATATAATTTTGCTGTTTTTTGCTTTCCCCATTTTGTTGCCCAGCAGAACATAATGCAAGTACTTATTGAATCTGGGTCCCCTGGGCTATAGTTCTTAGTTTGGCTGGAATAAAACTCTTTCCTATTTATATTATAGATCATTTATTGATTATTTGTGTCAACATTGGCCGTCAAATAAAGGCCTAACCTTCTAATGTTGAAGATATATCCAGACTTAACTGTCATTAGTCTCCTGTTGTTCAGCTGTACCTAATATATTCTAAAACTTGTAGCCACAATTCACTATTTCCTATAGCTACATGCTTTACCATGTGTCTGCAGCTCCTTTTTTTTTTTTTTTTTTTTTGGTATGAGGGCCTCTCACTGTTGTGGCCTCTCCCGTTGCGGAGCACAGGCTCCGGACGCGCAGGCTCAGCGGCCATGGCTCACGGGCCCAGCCGCTCCGCGGTATGTGGGATCCTCCCAGACCGGGGCACAAACCCGCGTCCCCTGCATCGGCAGGCGGACTCTCAACCACTGCACCACCAGGGAAGCCCTGCAGCTCCTTTTAACAAGAGGTGGAGGTATAAACTCTTCACTGGATCCTTGATTCTGGGCTTACATGTTAGTTTTTGTTTTGGTCAATAGAATTCATTGGAATTCTAGTGCTAGTCCCAAGACGTCTAGTGCTAGGCCTCAGGACGTCTTGCAGGCTTCTGCTCCCTCTCTTGGAAGACTGCCTGAGCTGCCATTTGAGCAAGCTACATGTAGCAGAAACAAGTCACCCCAGCTAAGGACACACAGATGCATGCGTGAGCCTGGAAGCAGCTAGCTGAACCAGTGCAAATTGCCAAATAACAGAAGTAGGAGCTAAATAAAGGGTTTTGTTTTGTTCTGGAAGAGATAGGATTAGATGACAGATAAGTCACTAATACGATAACTGAATATCAATTAAAATAGAGATTTTTTTCAATGAGGATAAGTATTATAGTCTAACCTAAAACAAACAACTGACATAAGAAACAAGTCATTCTGCAATGATATTAAATGTACTGGATATTTCCTCCAAAATTATGTAATTAATTATAAATTAAATTAATTCATCAAGATATTTATTATAGTTAGTAGAGTTTAAAAATTGTAGATTGTATCTGGGTTACCTCAGCACTTAAAGGTTGATTGTTTTTTCAGAATGATAATTTGATGAATTTGTATTTCTAGTATTTGCCTGTTAAAATCACAAGTGCTTAGAAACCTGCAATTTTGCTTCTAATTCTTCATCTGCAAAACAAAAATTATTAAAGTAGTTTCTATAGGAGATCTCTGTTCTAAAATTCAAAAAACCTATCATTAATAGGTTGTAATTGTAAATAATTGTAACTGTAAATAATCTGTAATCAACTCTTTTCAATAACTATATTCTGCAGTTTTATTTTATATTTTTAAATTGTACTTCAATCTGCGTTGGACTTGCTTTACATGATATCTATGATGTATTCATGTGTGCAAAATGGGCAATATATCTGGAATCAATCTTACCAGTGTGACATCAAGTATGAGATAGGCAGTCAGGCTGGGGCTGGTGAGATAGCATTGCAGCATCATTTGGCTTTTTAACCATCTAAAAATATATAAGCTTTTTTCAAAATAAAACCCAAAGCTTTAAAAATTTTATGATGACTTGATACATTCAGATCCCAGTGCAGAACATCAGGTCAATGGCATGGGAGCACAAGATCAGTCCCCTTTGTGATTTGTGGCCTTGAAAAAATTTGCATCACTCATGAATTCTAGTTACTTGGTTGTATGTACCACCCCCTCCAAACACTGGGTAGAGCATGCCAGAATGTCCTGGCCTTTCATGGCACTGCCAGTGGGGCTGGTTTTGTCATAGTTTGCTGGGGCAGCTAAGAACAAAGGAAAAGGGATGAGAGCCTTGCTGTGCACCCAGGCACAGCTCTGCTAGGTTGGGAGAAGGCCAGGGCTTGAGGCTTCTCCACAGGAAAGCAGGGAGAGCAGTGGAACTGCCTTCCATCCTGGCCCCTAGTTAGTACATCAGTTGGACACCAGAGGGAGTATAAGACTATGGGCTCATGCAGAAAGAGAACTAAAAACTAGAAAAACACTAGGAAAAATATACAAAACAGAGTTGGTTTTTCAAAAAGATAAAATGGAGAAACTGTTAGACTAACAGAAAAAAAGAGGGAAGCCTCATTAAGCTAAAAAAGATGCCCTACATTAGTTGATTAAGAAAGCATAATTATCTTAATGAAGCAAGGGTCATTTAGTAGATTCAATATTCTTTCATAATTTAAATCTTAGCAAGTGAAGGGTAGACGATGGTGCTGTAACTAAACAGCATTTTCTAAACACCTACAGCAAACATCATACTTAATATGAAACATTAGAAGTATTCTCATTAAAGTCATGAACAAATCAAGGATTCCTGCTCTCTTTTAAAAGTGAACTAGAACCAATGCTGTAAGAAAGTAAAATATCTTTTAATAATTTAAAAAGAAGCGATTAAACTGTTTTTATTTGCATAAGATATAATTTTATTCATAGATTCTCTTGAATTTTCTAAATCAACATAGCAACAAAAATTTTAAACTGTGGAATTAGCAGGAGTATGCAAAATTTTGTGTAAGAAACTGAAGTTTATCAAAAAGTTTAATCAAGAGAAACCTTTAATCATTATTATAAAGATGTCAATTTTCCCCAAATACACTTCAAATAAAATTCCATCACGAGAATCCCCACTGAATCTTTTATAGAACTTGACAAAATTATTCTCAAATGTATATGGTTTCAAAAATTAATTTTGAAAATGAAAAAGATTTTATATTTGAAGTGACTATAAAATTTTAATTCAAAAAGTTTTATGATTATCTCTTCAAGTTCTTTTTTTTTTTGCAGAAAGTTCTTTTATTTTATTTTTTAACATCTTTATTGGAGTATAATTGCTTTACAGTGGTGTGTTAGTTTCTGCTTTATAACAAAGTGAATCAGTTATACATATACACATGTTCCCATAT
Source organism: Delphinus delphis (assembly GCF_949987515.2). NCBI lineage: Eukaryota > Metazoa > Chordata > Mammalia > Artiodactyla > Delphinidae > Delphinus > Delphinus delphis. The sequence continues at coordinate 28,099,633 of NC_082699.1, read as the reverse complement.
CTCTTCCCTCTTGTGTCTCCCTCCCTCCCACCCTCCCTATCCCACCCCTCTAGGTGGTCACAAAGCACCAAGCTGATCTCCCTGTGCTATGCGGCTGCTTCCCACTAGCTATATATTCTACATCTGGTAGTGTATATATGTCCATGCCACTCTCTCACTTTGTCACAGCCTACCCTTCCCCCTCTCCACATCCTCAAGTCCATTCTCTAGTAGGTCTGTGTCTTTATTCCTGTCTTACCCCTAGGTTCTTCATGACCTTTTTTTTTCTTCAAGTTCTTGATGGTCACCATCGATGAGAAACTTTGCTCACTCAAGTAAAAAGTAAAACAAATTTATAAAATTATTTTTTCCACAGTCTTTTCCTGTCTATCCTCACTGCTTCCTCACCTGCGCTCCATGGACACCTAGAACCTGGGAAAGAAAGGCTGAAATATATAGCCAGATGGTAATAAGATTTGAGCAGCCATTCTTAAGGGATAAACAAAAGGTTTGATCCAAAGACTGAGGAAAGTAACAGAGGATCCAAGAGATCTTTTGAGGAAATAATACTGTGCTTCACTTCTAAGAAAGATCATCCCCAGCTCTGTGTGACTGAGAGTGGAGATCAAAGTCAGCACAGCACAAGCAGCCCAAATTCTCAGGGAGACAGCTACATTCAGTGAGGAATATTTCAATACCCCTTTAGGAGACAAAGATTCCTGCCCCTATTGTGGCACTAAACATTAAAATGTTTACACAGAAGAATCCTATTGCCCTCAGGAGTTGCATGCTTTTGCCTTTTTTTTTTTAAATCCTGAAAAATAATTTTAAAATTTCATGTGGATTAAAATTTCATGTGGATTGCTGTAATTAAAAAAAAAATTTTTAAATTTCATATTCCTGAAAGGCTCCCCAAACAGTGACATGGCCTTAATTTAGCCATCTCATCCTTCCACAAGTGTTTTATTATTAAACCTAATTTGGTTTTAAAAATGATTTACTTGTGAATTGTTATTCAATGTTGTGACCTCTTTGAAGGCCAGAGTTAAAATGTTTCACACGTTAATTATTTTTAAAAAATTGTCTATGCCACTGAACAAGTTAGTCACAGCTAATTAAGAAAGGACGATTTCAAAGGTTCTGGGTGGAGAAGTCTCCACTGGAGGTATAACAATGATATTATTTAACTCAAATAATACTTTGTAGATGAGTATCTAGGGAAGAAGTTGTAGTTTAATGGAAAGAATGTAAACTTTGCATTCAGGTGAGCAAAGGTTTGGATCCCACTCTTCCACTTACTTGCAGCATGGTTTTTAGCAAGTTGTGTTTTTTTTTAGAATCCACATTTCCTTATCTATGAAATGAGGATAACAATTTAATATTGTAGTATAAGCTCCATAGTATTGAATGAGATAATATATGTGAAACACCTGTTGGATTACCTCACATATTAGGATTAATTACACCACAATTAGAATTAATTAGTGTATCTATATTGGGCCTGAGTATACATGCAAACCAGTCTAGTATTAAATTTATGTAAGGCTACTGCTCTTCCACCAGTTTATAGGTATTAATTTACCCAATGTGTATTTATTCATTAATTCAAACATTTATTCCTCCACTAATTTTGTAGCAGGATCAGCTATAGAGAAATTAACTTGTGATGATGTTTTGTTCATTTCACACATGGTATGTGAAGGAGCCAAAGATGACCTCTGCCTACTGGACTCTAGGTTGTCTGCTTCCTCACAGCAGGCTGAAACCCATTAGCTCTAAAGCCAGCAAGCAAGTTTTTAAACATTCCATTGTTTTAAATATAGTCCAAATAAGCATATTTTAGCCATTTAGAACTTGCCTGCTTTGCATGCCCTGCGAAACTCACACAACATCTGTTAGCACAAGTAAGGTAAGCTCAGGGCAATAAAGACTCTACATCACTGCTGCCCTTGGAAACTCTCTGATCCAGAGACTGCAGGCTGTGCTGCTGAATGACATCTTCTAGATGCACAAGCCTCTGTCTGATTTTCCTTTCCCCAGGAATTTTCTTGCCTTCCTCCCCTCCAGTGGCCTGCCATGGCCTCTGAGAAGTCTCATGCTGTGAGTGACTTCTCTCACTTGCAAACCAGTAAGAGTGCTGCCCAAGTAAGTCATGTATGTGCTATCACAAACTGATCTTATCCTTCCCCTTTATCAGCCTCAAAATCTCTAGACCCCCTAAAATGCAACAAATATTTATCTAGTACCCACTATATGAAGCATCAAAACAGTCAAGCCTTCTATATTCAAGTCAGGACAAAGTACTTTCTTATTCTATTCAGAGGAGAGGTAAGCAAACAAGTAAACACACATGTATAATATGTCAGGTGGTGATGAGTAATGGATGGTGACTGTGTGGAGGCAGAAGAGGTAGTGGTGTTGGTGTCTGTGTGGAAGGAAAGGGTTAATAGTTGGCAGATAAATATTTCCTCAACTGCAAGATATTTTTACCAGGTATTTCAGCTCTCCTGTAAAAAAAAATGAGGCCATTTATAAAAAAATAACTTCTTATATAATCTTTGAAAGTGGCTTCATTGTAATATATAGTATAAAAGAAAGTGACTTTGCAAATAGTGTGAGCTTACTGGATCATTTTTGTTGAATGCTTACCATGCATTCAGAATATCTACAAGGTCTGACAGAAGGGATTTTTATCTCAAAGCAAGTCATTAAAGACTGGAGACAGTGACTGCTTCTTCAACTGCAAAGATAGCAATACAAGACTTAAGGGAACATCAAAAATCAAGGAAACATGACAGCACCAAAGGAATACAACACTCTCCCAGTAACCCAAAGATATGGAGATCTCTGACTTACCAGATATAGAATTCAAAATAGCTGTTCTAAGGAAGCTCAGTGAGCTACAAGAAAACACAGAAAGACAAGTCAGTGAAATCAGGAAATCAATAAAACAGTAAAACAATAAATGAATAAAATAAAAAGTTTAACATGGTAATAGAAATAATAATAAAAACCAAACAGAGATTCTAGAGCTGAAGAATACAGTGAATGAATAGAAACATACAGTAGAGAGTATCAACAACAAAAAAGATCAATCAGAAGAAAGAATCTGTGCAGTAGAAGGCAGGTTCTTTGAAATTATCCACTTAGAGGAGAACATAGAATGGAGGATGCAAAAGAGTGAAGAAAACCTACGTGAACTATAGGATACCATTAGAGAAATAATCTATGAATTATTAGAGTCCAAGAAAGACAAGAGATGGAGAAGGGGAACAGAAATCTTATTTATAGAAATAATGGCTGAGAACTTCTTAAATCTGGAGAGGTATTTAAACATCCAAGTTCACAATGCTAATAGGTACTCGAACATTTCAATCCAAAATACTCTTCTCCAAGACACACTATAATAAAACTGTCTAAAATTAAAGACAAAGAATTTTTAAAGCAACAAGAGAAAAGAAAAATCTCTCATACATGGGAACTCCCATCAATCTATCAGTAGATTTCTCAGCAGAAACCTTCTGGGCCAGGGAAGAATGGGATAACATATTGAAAGTGCTGAGAGTAAAAAAGTGCAAACCAAAAATACTTTACCTGGCAAAGTTGTCTTCCAGAAATGAAGGCGAGATAAAGACTTTCTCAAATAAAAGCTGAGGGAGTTTATCACCACTAGAACTGCCTTACAAGAAATGCTGAAAGGAATTCTTCAAGCTGAAAAGACACTAATTAGTAACATGAAAACATACAACACCCTGGTAAAAAGTATATAGTCAAATTCAGAACAGTCTGATACTTTAATGTGGAGTGCTAACTACTTAACTCTAGTGTAAAGGTTAAAGGACAAAAATATTAAAAATTTCTATAGCTACAATAATTTGTTAATGGCTAGACAATATAAAAAGAAGTAAATTGTGACATCAAAACGAAAGGTTGGGGCTTCCCTGGTGGCGCAGTGGTTGAGAGTCCGATTGCTGAGGCAGGGGACACGGTTCGTGCCCCGGTCCGGGAAGATCCCACATGCTGCAGAGAGGCTGGGCCCCGTGAGCCATGGCTGCTGAGCCTGCGCATCCGGAGTCTGTGCTCTGCAATGGGAGAGGCCACAGCAGTGAGAGGCCTGCATACCGCAACAAAAAAACAACAAACAAACAAACAAACTGAAAGATTGGAGGGGGGGAGTAAAAGGTTGGGTTTTTTTTGTGCAATCAAAGATAAGTTGTTATTGAGATATCAGCCAAGATGATAGACAGCCAAGAGTAGTAAGAGCCTGACTTACATCCTCTCTGGGGCACACCAAAATTACAACTATTACAGGACAACTATTGATGAAAATGACCATAATCTACCAGAAGAGATGTTCTGCAACTAAAGATATAAAGAACCACAATGAGACAGGTAAGAAGGATGGAGTCATGGTATAGTCAAGACCCATACCCCCAGCTGGGCGACCCATACACAGGAGAATAATTATAATTGCAGACGTTCTCCCAAAAGAGTGAGGATCTGAGCTCCACATTGGGCTTCTCAGCCCAGAGTTCCTGCCCTGGGAAGACAAGCCCCCAGAATGTTTGGATTTAAAGACCAGTGGGCTTACTTTGGGGAGTCCCAGAGTCCCAGGGGGCTGGGGGAGAAAGACACTCCAGTCTTAAAGGGTGCACACAAAATTGCACATGCCCAGGGACCCAGGGCAGAAGCAGTAATTTGAAAGGCGTCTAGGTCAGACCTACTGGGGGATTCTACTGGAGAAGCAGGATGCAACTGCAGCTCACCCTGGGGACATAGACAGTAGTGGCAGCCATTTTTGGAAGTTCTTTCTACCACATGGACACTGGTGCTGGCAAACGTCATGAAATATAAACAACCTACCAGGTACACAGTAATAAAGACAGCAAGTTAGGCAAAATGAGGCAACAGAGGAACATATCCCAAATGAAGGAACAAGATAAAACCCCAGAAGAAGAACTAAGTGAAGTAGAGATAGGCAACCTATTTGAGAAACAGTTTGGGGACATGATTGTAAAGAGGATCAAAGAACTCGGGAGAAAAATTAATGCACAGAGTGTGAAGTTAGAAGTTTTTAACAAAGAGTTGGAAAGTATAAAGAACAACCAAACAGAGATTAATAATACAATAACTGAAATGAAAAATACATTAGAAGGAATCAACCATAGACTGAATGATACAGAGGAATGGATCAGTGAGCTGGAAGACAGGATAGTGGAAATAACTGAAGATGAACAGAAAAAGAAAAACGAATAAAAAGAAATGAGGACAGTTTAAGAGACATCTGGTACAACATTAGAAATCGTGCAGAAAACTTAAATATACATTTTTCTAAAGAAGACACAGTGAGGGCCAACAGGCACCTGAAAAGATGATCAACATCACTAATCATCAGAGAAATGCAAATCAAAACCAAAATACATGTCACATTTCACCTGCCAGGCTGGCTATCATCAAAAAGAGCAAAAATAACAGATGTTGGAGAGGATGTAGAGAAAAGGGAACCCTAGTACACTGTTGGTGGGAATGTAAATTTATGCAGCTATTATGGAAAACAGTATGGAGGCTCCTCAAGAAACTAAAACTAGAACTACTATATGATACAGTTATTCCACTCTTGGGTATATATCTGAAGAAAATGAAAACACTAATTAACAAAGATACATGTATCCCAGTGTCCATAGCAACATTATTTACAATAGACAAGATATGGAAGCAACTTATGTATCCATCACCAGATGAATGGATAAAGAACAAGTGGTATATATATACAATGGAATACTACTCAGCCATAGAAAGAATGAAAATTTGCCATTTGCAACAACATGGATGGACTTGGAGGGTATTATGCTTAGGGAAATAAGTCAGACAGAGAAAGACAAATATTGTATGATATTGCTTACATGTGGAATCTAAAAAATAAAATGAATAAAATATAATAGAAATGACTCAAAATTATAGAAAACAAACTAGTGGTTACCAGTGGGGACAGGGAAAGTGGAAGGGACAAGATGGGGTAGGAGATTAAGAGATACAAACTACTATCTACCAAATAAATAAGCTACAAGGATATATTGTACAGCACAGGGATATAGCCAATATATTATAATAACTACAAATGGAGTATAACTTTTAAAAATTGTGAATCACTATGTTGTACACCTGTGACATATATATTGTAAGTCAACTATATCTCAATTTAAAAAAAGGAAAAAAGAAAGTACTTTGTGTGTGTGTAAATGTAGATAACAGAAAACAAAGTTAAGGCATAATATCATTACTCAGAAAAAAAGTTGTTAGCAGATTAAATTAGACTTTTATATCTATAAGATGTTTTATGTAAGCTGCATGCTAACCACAAAGCAAAAACCTACAGTTGATACACAAGAGATAAAGAGAAGGGAATCAAAGTATACCATTATGGAAATTCATAACAAAGACGGCATAAGAGAAAGAAAGGAACAAGGGAACTATGAAACAGCCAGATAATCCTTACCTGTCATAATTACTTTAAATGTAGATGGATTAAATCCTCCGATCAAAAGGCATAGAGGGGCTGAATGGATAAAAAAAAAATCAAGACCCAACTGTTTTCTGCCTAAAAGAGGCTCACCATGGCTTTAAGAACACACATAGACTGAAAGTAAAGAGATAGAATAAGATATTCCATGCAAATGGAAACCAAAAGAAAGTAGGAGTAGCTATACTCATATCATACAAAATAGACTTCAACTTAAAACTGTAACAAGAGACAAACAAGGTCAGTATATAACGATGAAGGTGTCAGTTTATCAAGAGGTTATAACAATTATAAATATGTGCACCCAACATCAGAGCATCTGACTGTATTAAGCAAATACTAGCAGATTTGAAGGGAGAAATAGATAACAAGATAATAATAGTAGGGCACTTCAATATCCCACTTTCAACAATGGATAGATCATCCAGACAGAAAATCAATAGGGAAATGTTGGACTTGAACTATACTTTTGACCAAATGGACCTAACATATCTAGACATATATAGAACATTCCATCTTACAGTGTTTCTGCTGAAAGATCAGCTGTTAACCTTATGGGGATTCCCTTGTGTGTTATTTGTTGTTTTTCCCTTGTTGCTTTAATATTTTTTCTTTGTATTTAATTTTTGATAGTTTGATTAATATGTGTCTTGGCCTGTTTCTCCTTGGATTTATCCTCTATGGGACTCTCTGTGCTTCCTGGACTTGATTAACTATTTCCTTTCCCATATTAGGGAAGTTTTCAACTTTAATCTCTTCAAATATTTTCTCAGTCCCTTTCTTATTCTCTTCTTCTTCTGGGACCCCTATAATTCGAATGTTGGTGCATTTAATGTGGTCCCAGAGGTCTCTGAGAATGTCCTCAATTCTTTTCATTCTTTTTACTGCTCTGTTGTAGTTATTTCCACTATTTTATCTTCCAGGTCACTTATCCACTCTTCTGCCTCAGTTATTCTGCTATTGATCCTATCTAGAGAATTTTTAATTTCATTTATTGTGTTGCTCATCATTGTATGCTCTTTAGTTCTTCTAGGTCCTTGTTAAACGTTTCTTGTATTTTCTCCATTCTATTTCCAAGATTTTGGATCATCTGTACTCTCATTGCTCTGAATTGTTTTGCAGGTAGACTGCCAATTTCCTCTTCATTTGTTTGGTCTGGTGGGTTTTTACCTTGCTCCTTCATCTGCTGTGTGTTTCTCTGTCTTCTCATTTTGTTTAACCTGCTGTGTTTGGGGTCTCCTTTTCGCAGGCTGCAGGTTCGTAGTTCTCATTTTTTGTGTGTCTGCCCCCCGTGGGTAAGGTTGGTTCAGTGGCTGTTGGAACACAAGACTGGTGCCTGTGTTCTGGTGGTTGGGTCTGGATCTTGTCTTTCTGGTGGGCAGGACCACGTCTGGTGGTCTGTTTTGGGGTGTCTGTGAACTTAATATGATTTTATAAAGCCTCTGCTAATGGGTGGTGTTGTGCTCCTATCTTGCTAGTTGTTTAGCATGGGGCGTCCTGCACTGGAGCTTGCTGGCTGTTGGGTGGAGCTGGGTCTTAGCGTTGAGATAAGAGATCTCTGGGGGAGCTCTCACCAATTGATATTACATGGGGCTGGGAGGTCCCTGGTGGTCCAATGTCCTGATCTCAGCTCTCCCACCTCAGAGGCTCAGGCCTGACACCCAGCCAGAGTACCAAAACCCTGTTAGCCACACAGCTCAGAAGAAAACAGAGGAAAAAAGAAATTTTAAAAAATTATTAAAAGAAAAAAATAAATTATTAAAATAAAAAATAAAGGGCTTCCCTGGTGGCGCAGTGGTTGAGAGTCCGCCTGCAAATGCAGGGGACACGGGTTCATGCCCCAGTCCAGGAGGATCCCACATGCTGCGGATCGGCTGGGTCCATGAGCCATGCCCTCTGAGCCTGCGTGTCCGGAGCCTGTGCTCTGCAACGGGAGAGGCCACAACAGTGAGAGGCCCGCGTACCGCAAAAAAAAAAAAAAAAAAAAAAAAAAAAGTAATAATAATTTAAAAAAGAAGAGAGCAACAAAACCAGTAAACAAATCCACCAATGATAATAAGTGCTAAAAACTATACTAAGATAAACATAAAAATCAGGAACAAGTCATTGGCAGGCAGCAAACCCCAAGTCTACAGTTGCTCCCAAAGTCCACCACCTCAATTTTGGGATGATTCGTTGTCTATTCAGGTATTCCACAGATGCAGGGTACACCAAGTTGATTGTGGGGATTTAATCCCCTGCTCCTGAGGCTGCATGGAGAAATTTCCCTTTCTCTTCTTTGTTTGCACAGCTCCTGGGGTTCAGCTTTGGTTTTGGCCCCACCTCTGCATGTAGCTCATCCTCAGACATCTGTTCCCCACCCAGACAGGATGGGGTTAAAGCAGCAGCTGATTAGGGGCTCTGGCTAACTCAGGTTTGGGGGGAGGGAGGGGTACATAGTTAAAATTGGAATGCAGGGGGATCCTGCGGTGGCAGAGGCCAACACGACGTTGCAACAGCTTGTGGGGAGCAATGTGTTCTCCCAGGGAAGTTGTCCCTGGATCATGGGTCCCTGGCAGTGGCGGGCTGCACAGGCTCCGGGTGGGCCCGGGGGTGGTGTGGAGGGTGACCTGTGCTTGTACACTGGATTCTTGGTGGCTACAGCAGCAGCATTAACATTTCACGCCCATCTCTGGTTCCAAGCTGATAGCCGCAGCTCGCACCCATCTCTAGAGCTCGTTTAGGTGGCACTCTGCCTTCTGTGGGCACATGGGGGAGGAATCCCCTCTCCTCGCACACCCTGAAACAATGGTCTCTTGCCTCTTCAGCAGTTCCAGACTTTTTCCCAGACTCCCTCCCAGCTAGCCGTGGCGCACTAGTCCCCTTCAGGCTGTGTTCATGCAGCCAACCCCAGTCCTCGCCCTGGGATCCGACCTCTGAAGCCCGAGCCTCAGCTCCCAGTCCCCGCCTGCCCCAGCGGGTGAGCAGACAAGCCTCTCGGGCTGCTGAGTGCTGGTTGGCACCGGTCTTCTGTGCGGGAATCTCTCCGCTTTGCTCTCCGCACCCGTTGCTGAGGTCTCCTCCGTGGCTCCGAAGCTTCCCTCCCCCGCCCACCCCCTCCCACTCCCGTCTACGCCAGTGAAGGGGATTCTTAGTGTGTGGAAACTTTTCCTCCTTCATAGCTCCCTACCAGAGGTGCAGGTACTGTCCCTATTCTTTTGTCTCTGTTTTTTCTTTTGCCGTACCCAGGTACGTGGGGAGTTTCTTGCCTTTTGGGAACTCTGAGGTCTTCTGCCAGCGTTCAGTAGGTGTTCTGTAGGAATTGTTCCACGTGTAGATGTATTTCTGATGTATTTGTGGGGAGGAAGGTGATCTCCACATCTTACTCCCCCGCCATCTTGAAGGTCTCTCCCTGCCTTCTCTTTTGTTTGTATCTAATCTCCCTCTATCTCTCTTTTATAAATACATCTGTGATTACATTTAGGGCCTACATAGATAATCCAGTAAAATGCTCCTCATCTCAAGATCCTTAATCACATCTGTAAAAACTCTTTTTCCATATAAAGTAAGATTCAGAGGTTCCAGGGATTAGGGCCTGGAGATCTATATCTATCTATATCAATATCTATATCTATCATCTATATCTATAAAATGAGTTAAATATTAAAAAATATATATATAACCTTATACATATATATATTTTAAAAAATATTTAACTCACTATTTAATGAGGGAACCAGTGAGATATTATAACCAGTTTAAAAGAGAATTCAAACAGTGTGCACACATAGGCAGTCAAGAATGTCGAAATAAGTTTACAAGTAGAAGTAAAAGTGGTCAGTATTCATGGTAATCACTGCATCCACTAGACAAAATTCACTTATATTTCTATTGTCAAAAATCATTTGCATTATTATGAGTATTCTACAACTTAGAGTTGTAACATGGCTTAAAGACATTAAAAAGCGCAAGTAACTGAGAAAGGTATACTAGACAGGACATCCAATAAGTTCCCCACCTCGATTTCAAAGTCTTTAAACAAGTTTTCATGACATTCTCTCCCTTCTTTTTTTTTAAATAATGCCTTGTTTATTTTTATTTTTACAGGAACAAAATAAAATCATTATTATTATTACTGGATTTTAGAAACTTTAGTGTCTTTATGTTTTTTTATTCCCTTTTTAATGCCAGTTAATGCATTGATTTTAGGGTTCCACAAAATTTGGGAAACATTTTGATAAACTTCTCTTACTAGATATGAACTTAATTGACCTAGACGTATTTTTGAGGGCCATGATTTAGCGTATCACACTTTATAAAGGCTAAACACAGAGACTTGAAAGTAAAATATTTCATGTTAATTGGTATCACTGTGAAGAGTTTAGACCAGTGAGTAGAAAGTAATGCATAGTATTTATTAATATCAAGTACAGATTTACAATATTTTATTTATTTTTGCTGATGCAACTATATTCATTCATTCAACAAATATTAAGTATCTGCTATACACTAGGCACCTATGAATTTATCTTCCTGGCAATGACTTTTTGTTTTTTTATTTATTTGTTTGTTTATTTTATTGATATATAATTGACATACATTATATTAGTTTCTTGTTTACAACATTATAATAATTTTTACACATGGAAGTAGGCAGTAATTAAGTGACTAAGGCATATTATGCCTTTTAAACTTTGTGTTTGTGTGTGTGTGTGTATGTGTGTGTGTGCACGCATTTAAAATTTTTGACCAAGAAGAAAGTGGTGAGAAACATGTTGGGCACTATGGAAATAAGGCTTCAGTTACCAGGAGAATAATTTGAATTGTAAAGAGCTTGAATATGTAGCTAGGGAGGTGGATTTGATATGTGTAGCTGGAGGTTGGGCAGGAGGTAGAGGCTTTGTGTTTGTGTGTATATATTTTAAAGCAAAGGTTACCTTTAAGAATGTATCCATTCATTAAACATTTTACATTTTAAAGTTTCTTATTTACAAAGATTTCTTTAAGGTCATTTTTTTCCTGTTGAAGTACCTTCATCATGGTCTTCAGGTGGTGAAACATTAAACAGTAATTGTAAATAACAAGTGATTTTGACAAAACAGACAGAATGTTGATTAAGGTGAACATGAATCCAGTAACACAGGAGTCCACTGAACATAAAGATAAGCCCATAGACATGCTCTATTTTAGGAGCCTGAATCAATGGCGTCAAAATCAGAAACAAAGATATAGCTATGCATCCAAATATAAATGGCAAAGGCACCTGAAAGTAAAAAAAAGATTAAGATTAGTGATGACGTTGTCCTCAGGTTTCTATAAACAACATAAGAACATTCTCTGTCTTATGGAACAGATGTTTCCAAACTATTACATTACAGAAAGTAAATCAATGGCAGACTGAATGATTGTAAAAAAGTGGAACTGTATTTTATTCATTCTATAGTTTTCATGAATGCCTACTCAATTCATCAGATATTGTCATTTATTTACTAAAATTAGTGCTTCATTTTCAAGCATAGAAAAAATACATTTAAACATCATCAAAAATTAACTATGTCATTCTAGTATTAATCATTGAAACATTCTTAGTTTTGGGAATTTGAAAATCCAGTAACATCATAACTGAAATATTTGTTTATAATGCTTCTTTAAGGGAGCATGTGCCAGTCTTTCTCAGGGCAGCACCATCAAGTAATAGAAACAACAGAAATACTGGAATCAGAAAAGTCTGGTTAGAAATGCAATCTCTGTTATTTTAATTGCTCATTCTTTCAAGAAATATTCACTGAATTGCTTAGTGGCATGTGCTATGCTAAGGATACAGAGGTATTTAGGACAGATAAAGAAGTTTCTTCTCCAGGGAGCTTGTGACACTGACTAGCAGTATAACTTTGGTCTACCTAATTAATCTGATCTTCAGACCTATTTGCAGAGAACAACCAGAAGGTGGTTCCCCAAGTGCCTGTTCCACAGGGACCCCAAACACGGCTCAGTGAGACCCTCAGGGCCCCGCACCCCTACCACAACTGAAGGAAGGACACGGTGGGTTGGCAGGTACTAATGGATAGTTATGTTCAGAGGTTTTTAATCAAATATTCCTGAAATATGTGTGTGTTGTGTGTTATTACAGTTAAATATAAAGTCTGAGTGTTGAAAAAAAAGGGTCCACTTAGACTCATTTGCAAAATGAGTTTTTTATCTAATGCTTGTCTCCTAAAATCTTTGTCAGAACTGCATACAGTGTACTTCAGTAAAATGTGCTCAACAAATGGCATTTCTTAATTAACTTTATAACAGTGATTTGTATACATTTCTTACTCTTCTATGAGGCTAAGAAGATTCTTGATGGAAAGATTCATCTTTATTTCTCTGAACTGCCTAGCAGAGTGCCTGAAACATAGCAGATAGTCACTGCACATTTGTTGAATAAATGGATGACTGAAATTCAATATATTATTGTTTTCTTTTTTCAACTTGGGACATGGCCAAGAGGGATCCATTTTTGGGGGGTGGAAGAAAGTCAAAACTGTCTAAGCTAGTGTTTCTTAAAATATGGTCAATCGACCTCTCTGCATAAGAATCCCCAAGATAATTGATAAATATACCGATTCCTAAGACCCATCTAAGACCTACTAAATTAGAACCTCCAGGGGTGAGACTGGGAATTCAGATTTTTAACAAGCACACTCAAGTGGTTTTATGGTTGCTGGCATGAAATATGGGACTATCATTTTATTTTCCATACAATCTCTACAACCAGGAAGTATCTTAATTATATGGGCCACCGGATTATATTTATAACATGATTAAAGAATAAAACAAAGACTGTTTGGAAACTTTTAAGATTTATATTATAGCAAGGTATGGCTTATTTTATACCAAGACAAAATAAATGAAAATTAAAAAAAGAAATGAGGGAAATAAAGAAACATGGATAAACAATAAATTTGGCTCACAAAATGCATGCCACAAAGCCCCACATAGATTCTGAAAGCAGGCCACCAAAAGGCATAAGCAAATCAGTTGTTTAGAAGAGGTCCAAGTATTCCTGATGCTAAGATCAGAGAAAATTTCCTCAGTGGATCCTTTATAGAATAAAAAATTCATCACTATCTTTCCAGTAAATATAACAAAAATTTGGTCTCTGAAATCAGAATGTGTGGTTTAAATCCCAGCCCTGATCCTTTTATCTAGGGTAATTTACTTAATCTCTGAGATCTAGGATTCTCCTGAGTTAAAAGGGGGTAAAGCTAAGAAAATCTATACCAGCTGTTTGACCTGAAACTGCTCACCCCTCCTTCTAATTCACTTTCTACACTATTGTCAGAATGGTTTTTTCAAATGAGAGTCTGATTTTATTTCTTTTGCATATGGTTGCTTAGGCAGTTCACACTCATACAGGCATACCCGTCTGAGGGGGCAAAAGGGGGCTGATATCTAGCTCACCAGGCTCTGTGCCTGGGCACGGGGCTGGGGCTGCCTAGAGGGAGGGGTGCTTTATTATATTTTGCACAAAGACACTCTAGGAACCTACAGTAGCCCTGCTGACATTACCTAGAGGATAGTGATTCTATCTTGCTAGTTAAGTTCAGGTTCAAAATTTTTGTCATCACCTAAACTGAGGCTTAGATTAACATCTTATTGTATAAAATAAAGACCCTATCAAGGCCATACACAAGAAGAGTATGCCACATCACCCTCATTTGTTCATGGACTGAGATGCTTTTGAGCTGGGCAAAAAGTCCTCCCCTCAGAAGTGTTATTACCTAGCTCCTGAAAGATGACAAAAAGGATAACATCTGTCTTCCTTGAGGAGAATCAGTTTTGACATTTTACTCTAGAAAAATCAGACCAAAAGCAGCCCACACAGTCGATTACACATCAGTAAGCTGGGAAATGGAGGTCTGGTTCAGATGTTTCATAAATTTGACTCATGACTGGTTAGAAGCATCCCATATAGAATAAGAAATTATATTCCTAGACAGAGAATAGAAATTTAATATTAACATTTTAATTTTGATTTACCTTGTAAGGTCTAGGTAGATTGGGTTCCTGATACCTTAGTTTAAGTAAACCTATCATATGTAACCCTCTTAAAAACCATATTGCTAATCCTGAATATTTTATTAAATTGATCAAATCTGAGGTTATAATAACAACTGAAGTTAAGATGATTATCTGGCTGACAGCCATGGTTGGACACGAGTGGTTATTGAGCATCGAGAAGATCAAAGGCAGTTGTCCTTCTTGGCTTGCTGTGTAGATCATCCTTGATGCCGAAAGCACTGTACAACACATGCTGCTAAATATTGAAGTTGAAATTCCCAAAGAAATGACCCATTGCATGGAAGGGATTATTTTGTCCGTCCAGGTGACAGCAACAGCATCTATGAAAATTTTAGAAAAATTTCAGAAAAGTTAGTCCCTTTGCTTGATTGAAACTATGCCAATAATTCTTCACTTTCTCTGCAACCATACCCTTTGTAATATGATTTTGCAGCTCCTTCCAAGAAAGGGAGTCTCTTTACTTATTCTTGAATATGGTCTGGCCTTGTGGTCTGTGTTGGTCAGTAGAATGCATTGGAAGGGGTGATTTGCCACTACATTTCAAACTTTCTAAGACTAGCTTGTGCATGGGATTTAGGAAGCACTTTTCAGGACTCAAAGTGTATTAAACTTAGAATAAATCTTATAAGTGGGACATTAAGCATGAGAAAGGCATCTAAATCAGGCGGGGGCTGGTGAGATGGCATTGCGAGGGAGGCAGAGAGATAGTATTTATTCTGGAAACACAGTAAATTGTTTAGAAAGTCTGACGTGTGGTGAGGGTGTGTGTGTGTGCAAGGGAAGGCAGGAGATGAGGATAGAAAGTTAGGCTTGAGTCAGATCTTGGAGAACCTGCCATGGTCAGGTTAGGAGCTGATAGTTGGTCTGAAGGAATGTGATGATGGAGTGATGGTGTGGTGGTTGCAGCAGCTGTGAGAGTGAGACTGGGAGGAGATGCACGAAAACAAGATGGTGGAATATTTAAGCAGGGAGATGACAGGATTAGATTTGTGTTTTATAGAGTGATCTCTAGAGACTGAGTGGAGGCTGGATTGGAAGGAGGAAGTTAGAGGTGAGCGTATACATTAGGAGGTTATTGCTGTAAATGAAGTAAGAAAAATAAGGGCCTGGGCACTGAGTGGGGGAAAGAAGAGGAGGGAACACCCAAAGAGAGATGTTAGTGACGTGGGTCTTTACAGAACTTGCTGCCTGGTTTGGATGTAGGGTGAAAGGCAAATTATAGTTCTCCCCCCTCATTTTCATAGTTAAAAAAATCTCCTTTAGTGTGTTACTGTATTCCTGTGAGACCAAACTGTGGGAAGCAACGTGTTTCTTTTTACTTTTAGAAATTTATATTCCTCTTTTTCTTTTAGAATCAACATAACGTTTTTATACTAGTCTCAGAGAAGATGCATAAATGCATCTTTTGACTTTTGGGACCATGTAAAATATCGTTTTTTTAAAAAATGAACTTCAAAGCTTCTTAGTTTTGTAAAGGCTTTGAATGCAGATGATAGAGCAGAACTCCAGTTCAGTGGTGTGGCTCACTAGTCTGATCCTCTTTGTGACCTCTGGCCTTGAAAACACATCCATTACAGGGGAATTCTAGTTACTGGAGTGACACAGTCAGCCCCTCCAAAACCACACACCCTATACGTGTTCATAGACCCCTGTGTCTATTTGTATATACAATAGTTTTGGAGTCTATGTTTCTGTTGATGTATTATTTGACCTCTATCCAGAATATTTGAAGAGCTAGTTGTTCTCAATAAATGAATTTTCTAGATAACCAAACTTCTCTTCTTTCAGGAGTAATTATTTTTTAAAAATTAAAATTTTGTAGAATTTTTCTGATATATTTCAAATTCTACTCTGCCTTTTTAAAGTAAAGTGAACATAATTTAACATTTTTTAAAAAAGACCCAGTGGTGTCATAAAAATTCATCACTTGATTCTGTGGAAATATAATTATTTGGTATTAAAATTTTTTTTTTCTGATCGTAAGTACAACATGCTAATTGTGGAAAATATGAACGGTATAAAAAAGGAAATAAAAGATATCTTGCAATATTATCATTCAGATGGTGCCATTTACTATTAACTTTTTGTTGTATCTCCATTTAGTCATGTATATGTTATATGATTATATGTATTAATAAAATTCATCTAATATATATTAATAAATATTCATACTATTGCTTGCTTTGCTAATAGGCCCTATTAGTGGTGGTTATGCTTTGATTTGGTTTGCTTGTGTTGAGGCATTTTAGTATGGTGGTTGAGAACACAGGTCTTGGAGTCAAACAACCTGGATTTGAGTCTGTCTTTTTCAATTACTAGCTGTGTAACTTTGAGCACCATGCTTGATGGAATTGAGAAGAATATATTTTTGAAGGTCAGATCTCGCAAGTTGATGTCCACATTTACAATCCATTACTAGCAATAACCTGAACAAGAAGTAATCTTTTATCATTAGAAGAGCATGACTGAGACCTATTTTTGAATCTTATCAATGCTGTTCATTATTTAACTTTCCTCGCTACAGTTTCCTCATCTGAAAAATGAAGATAATGAAGGTGGTACTGCTTGTTCCAAACAACTATTTTGAGGGCAGGTACCTGGGTGCACCTTAAAGGGTGGAACACCTTCTAACAAAGTGTTTCTTCTTTGCCTTCTTGCCTTGCTTGCTCCTGTTTCTCCTCTTCTCTTTCCTCTTTCTCCTCCATGTCTCTCTTCCTCCTCTTCTTCCTCTTCCTCATTCTCTTTTCAATTCTTGCTTCTTCACATTCTTCTACCCTTCGACCTTAGTCTTTAGCATGTGCTCATTTTTTTAATAGATTGTTTAGGTGATTATTTTTCCTTTCTTGTGAAAACCAAAGCAGGACCACATCACATTTACACTCTTATGGGTGTATCGAAAAAATAGCAGTATATAGGAGTCCCTGTTTATTCAGAGGAGGTAGTAGTGACTATTTCCTCTTTGTCTAGACACATTCATACCTGCAGAGATGATTTCCCTGGGAGTCAAAACTGCCAGGTAGGATACATTAGCCAGTAAGTAAATCACAGCCACCATGGGAAGGACAGTAATCAGAGATTTGGGAATATTTTCACCAGGATTTTTTATCTCTCCTAAAAAACACAAATAAACTCATCAGAAAAGGTCATATTATTATGAGACTTTTGAAGACTTCTTTGTAATGAAAAGGATGAGAAAGTATTATTCATGTGTCTGTTGTTTCCTCATCTGCTTGACTGATTCTACTCCTTTGCAAGTTTTGCCTGAAAGCTTGGATTTCTCACCATCTTATACTAAAAATTCAATTTTTCCAACTACTTCATGATTATGGATTTACAGTGATGGAAAAGACTATTTAATACAAGCTACTATGTATAAAATGATAAGCTACAAGGGTATATTGTACAGTGCATAGTATATAGCCAATATTTTACGACAACTATAAATAGACTATGACCTTTAAAACCTGTGAATCACTGTGTTGTACACATGAAACCTATATAATGTTGTAAATCAACTATACCTCAATAAAAAAAGAGAAAGAAATGAAACAGGGATGAAAGCAGAGTGGGGGGCGGGAGGAAATTTGCATTAAATAAGTTAGCCGAGAAATGACATTTGAGGGAAGACCTAAAGGAAGTGAGGGAGGGAACTATGTGAAGAACTCAGTGGGCAGTCTTCTATGCAAAGGGATCAGTTGGTGCAGAAAGAAAACAGATGCACCCCTTCCCCATGCCATGGCAGCCTTTTGTGAGCACATCTATGTCTTGTTTTGTCACAGAGGCTTCCAAAGTGCAGTATTGAATACCCATGATAGCATCAAGGACATACTGTGCTTTGTCTACATTTCAAATACAGAGGAAACTGCAGGGACTCAGAGAGGTTAAGAGACTTGCCCAAGGTGACACAGCAAATACGTGGTGAGGGCAGGATTTTAACCAAGTTTGGTCTGACACCAGACAGTAACCACTGCACCCTCCAGCCTTCATGTAGCTAGATCTCTTGGACCTTGAGGTGATGGATTTCTTGGACAGAAGGTGCAGAGTTCTTTTTGACACTTACTCCCACCCTCTTGGATAGACGTCCTCAGTTGGGAAAATCTTTGAGCTCCAATACATAATAAAGTTTTTAAACCAAAAGCAGGGATGAGCTCAAGGCACATAACAATGTTTGGGTCAGTTTCTGTCAATTGTAGGGGCCTTTTAGTCAGTTTCTGTCAATTGTAAGGACCTTACCTCAGGGGAGGAGACACTGCATCAACAGTGGATTGACATATTATCTCAAAAATTATTATCCTAAAATTGACATATTATCTCAAAATTCCTAAACATCATACTGTTTATCTTAAAAACGAAGTTCAGGGGAGTGGTTAAGAGCATAGGCCTGGACCTAAATGGTCTGGAGTTCTAACCTGGCTGTGACCCTTAATGGACTTTGGGAAACAGGTTTTGCAGTTAGCAACAAAGATTGCCAGCCCACAGATTTGTACAAATAAAAAATGTACAGTTGTTTTAAAAAAAGACTGTTTGGTATGTAGCATGTCTCTTCATCCCATCTGAGATATGTAATTTCTTCCTTTTTTCAGAAGTAACGGTTCTCTCATCTCTTTTCCTCAAGCAAATTGACCTCTGAGGAAGTACCTTTCTCATCCTTACTCTCCCAAGCAAACTTTTCCTACCTAGGCAAATTTACTGTATTAAAATGACTACTGGGTCATCATAAGTAAGAAAGGTGTGAATAGAATTCAGAGTCTTATGGGTTATGAATAAAATAATAAGAGGAAAACAATTTAGAGTCCATCAGGCAGTCAAGAGATTGTTTGAATCTACTCAAGCAGTGAAGGAAATTTGTCGTAAGCCATGTAGAAGCGAGACCGTCTGTCCATCCAAATTCCGATGGAAAGAAATCAGGTGATATTGATATAAAATCAATGTCAGCTGAATTGTGAGGTCTTGGGGTCCGCTATTACTATAGCAACGGTGTGACAGAACCAGCCTGTGCATATGTGACTTGAAGCATCAAGTGCTCAGATCACATGTCTTATCTTGAATCTGGGAAGTGTAAGTAACTGTGTAAGCTGGGATGGTCCACCCAACAGCTTCAATCACCTGAGACAGTGACCCTGATCCCCTGTGTGGGTAAATGACTTTACAACTTGACCGGCAGGTTCTCCTCTCCTCCAGCTTCTATGAATAATGGCTGCTAGTTCCCCATAGCTGAACACTTCTCCTGAGAATTGCCCTTAGTCCTTGGGTGATTTGGCAGGGAGGGGAGGAAGCTGCCTTGCTTAGAAAAATCTAGAAGTTTACATTCTCCCCTCAGAAGCAGCCCACAGTCATTTATGAACTGATAAAAGGTACAAAAGCCTAATGACTCTAGTTGGGAACATTTTTCCTATTCTAACAGTACTGTCTAATAAAAATATACTGTGAGCCATTTATGTAATTTTAAATTTTCTAGTAGCTACATAAAAAAAACAAATGAAATGGAATTATTAATATATATATGTATCCCCAGATATCCAAAATGTTATCATTGCAGTATGTAACATTTATAAAAAAGTATTAATGAGCTATTGGACATTGTTTTGCTCATTCAAGATTTTGATTTCTGGTGTGTATTTTACACCTATGGAGCACCTCACTTTGACTAACTACATTTTAGATGCTCACTAGCCACATGTGGCTGGTGGTAAGAATCTAGACAGAAGCTATCTATTCTGTTTACAATTAGTTAGGAATATGACAGCTCAGGAACTCGGAGAACCAAACTTGAGGGAGAGAGTTCTTTCTAGCGAGGATCATCCATTTTGAGATGGAAGAAGCCAGATCTCTAAATTTGGTAAGTTAATGAAGTGCTGGTTCTGATAGCCAGCCCCATTCAATTAGCCACAAGTTCTGGCCGTGTTACTGTACTCATCGCATTCGACCTTCTGCTCTAATAGTCTGCAGATCCAGAAAATTTCACTAGACGTTTCAAACACGACCATATTGATCTGAAGTTACACTTCTCTGTCAGTTCCCGTTATGGGATTCTTGTCCTTAATTCAAGGTTTAACTTGTTTGATAACAAATCAAACCAAGGAGTAGGGGGAGAATGAGATGAGTGCTTCAGACAGAATTGGGTCTAAAGCTGCACTGCGCTGTGTCTTTAGGTAATCGTCACTATCAAGAACACTTGGGCTTGCTCTAGTGCGATGCTTTACTTTAGCCAAGGGGTGCACCAACATCTGGGTATTTATTTTTGCAGAACCCGCCACTGCCCACTGACTAGGTGACCCTTGGAGGATGCAGTTCCAAAAGCAGTGACCTGTGAAACCCTGCCTCCATATATATCCAATATTTTCACTTATGACTTATGTGCCTTTTAATGGCCAAACTAGCAGCAAGGTGACTGTTGGCATAATTAATTTGTGCTAGGTAAATTAAAGTCTTATTTGAAAAACCTTGATATTTAAAAATTTGTTAATTTTATTGCAAGAAATTTCAATGTTACATTTGTCAATTAAAAAAAATCATATCAACTTAAATTTTTAGTAATCTACATGAGTAATCTACATTTGTCAATTAAAAAAGGAAAATGCTAAAGTACTTAAAAATCATATCAACTTAAATTTTTAGTAATCTACATGAGTGAGTCAATCTACATTGACTGAGGAACATAAAAAAAAATTCAATAATTCAAGAATTTAGAATTTGAAGAAATCATCACTAAAAGTTTTGATAAAGTATTAAGGACATTTCAAACATAAAATCTATAGCAACATTATATTTAGGGGAACAAACTCCAGTTTCTTATTAAAATTTTTGCAAAAATTTTGTTTGGAAGTCTTATATAACTTCAATATTTAATATATTCCTTAAATTTTAATATTCTTATAAGTTTAAAATGTAAAAGAAATATAGTGAATTGTTTTCTATTTATTTTGTTTACTGAAGAGAGCTATACAACTATTACCAAATTCATTTGGTACCATGACATCAGAGGGGGCAGCATTGCCCTGCAGAAACAACAGTGTATATAAGCAGGGAAGCATGGATATTACACCAGTCCTTGAAATTGTAAAAAATGGGAAACATTTTAAATACCTCTAATGTGAAAGTGCGGTAAAGCCATTCTAAGGAATATTATGCAGCAGTTAAAAGAATGTGTTAGATGACTAAGAACTAATATGGAAATTTCTCTAAGACATATTGTGGAATCAAAATTAGGATGTGAAATTTTACCAATGTGGTAGGGGATATATAAAATCTGTGATAGTTTTAATTTTTTACAAATGGATTATGTTAATATATTTCTTATATAATTGATATTTAACTCAAAATGTCTTGAAAAATTGTTAGAATAAAGTACGGTAAAATCTGAGAGTGGTCTTAATTTTCTCTTGAAAACTTTATCAAATTCCCAAGTGTGTGATAGGGGAGTGACCTGAAAAACACTAAATTCTGTGTATATTATATAGATAAGTATCTACCAAGTCTTAATGATGATTAAACTACATACATGTAGAGTATGCAGAACAGATTTAATTCAATTCCCCACAAATAAACAAATCAGATATATCTTTCTCCACAGACTTGTAGACAAAACTTTATGCCTGCGACAAAACTATTTCAGAAAAAGATTTACCTGCTATGCTGTTCAGGATTGACGTGCCAGAATATGCAAACAATCCTTGTAGGAAGGCTTCTGCAATCTGTGAGACGTTAGGAAGTTCAGCGTCGAAAGCGTTCTCAAACCTGGCCACGTTCTCTTTTTTCCCAATCCCTAACAGCACAATCCCAGTGATGGAAATGAAGCAGAGGACAGTCATCTTTGTCACAGTACTGATAGTTTGAAACAAAGCCACTCTTTGCACCCCTCGAGTATTTAGAAGTCCCAAAGACCACAGAATAGCCAAAGCTAGACACTTCTTTGGCAGCTCTGGAGCTGGGCACCCAGCATAGAAAGGCTGAATTGTATAGGTAGATAGTAACAAGGTTTCAGTAGCTAGTCTTAAGGGATGAGTAAAAAGTTTGATCCAAAGACTGAGGAAAGCAACAGAGGATCCAAGAGATCTTTTGAGGAAATAATACTGTGCTCCACTTCTAGGGAATGTTGTCCCCAGCTCTGCGTGACTGAGAGCGGAGATCAAAGTCAGCACAGCACAAGCAGCCCAAATACTCAGGGAGACAGCTACATTCAGTGAGGAATATTTTAATACCCCTTTAGGAGACACAAAGATTCCTGCCCCTATTGTGGCACTAAATATTAAAATGTTTCCACGGAAGAATCCTATTGCCCTCAGGAGTTGCATGCTTTTGCCTTTTTCCTGTTTTTTTTTTTTAAATCCTGAAAAATAATTTTAAAATTTCATGTGGATTGCTAACTCTTATACATTCACCCCATGATTCTTCTGCAAAGTGCTTTCCTGATTTAACCATTGTCCTTACATAAGCATTTTATTACTGCCGTTAACTTGATTTTGAAAATGATTAACTTGTAAATTGTTCTAAGATTTTGTGAACTCTTTTAAGGCCAGAGTTAAAATGTTTCTCATGTTAATTATTTAAAAATTCAAATATGCCCGGTGATGACTGCACAACATTGTGAATATGACTAATGCCACTGAATTGTATGCTTAAAAATGGTCAAAGTGACAAATTTAGTGTTATATGTATTTTGCCACAAGTCTTAAAAAGTTATAATATACAAAAACCGTCTCTAAATGGGGGAGTCATATGGTATGTGAATTATGTCTCAACCACAGGTACTCTTGAGGAAAATTTTAGCCTGAATTGAACTTACTGCTATTGGAAATAGATGAGGTTGCTGGGGTTTCTATTTACTGATTCCTGATCCAAGGATGTTCCTAAGCATGCAGTAGATGGCTGTCTGGATTATTTATTGTATTACTTGTAGTTCTGGAATTAGAGCTGCACACAAGAAAAAGAGCTGGGGAAAAAAGAAAAAAAGAAAAAAAAAGAAAAGGAAAGGAGCTGGGGATGGACCACTCCAAGTATATAGAACTAGCAAGTATTTAAGCTTAGGGACAAGATAGCTGGCATTGGAGGTTTGAAGTGATTGGACTCTTGATATATTTTTAAAGTAGACCCTATAGAATTTGCTGATGATTTAGATGTGGGGTTATGAGAGATTGAAAGGAATAAGATTGACCAAGGTATGTGGGCCTGGCAACTGGAAGAATGAAGGTGCCTTTACAGTTTCTATTTATGAATGTATCCATCTGCCTTTTGATGACCCTTTTTCACTATTAAATTCAATGCTGCATGAACATTTTTTACAATTTCTTCTTTAATCCATATTTGAGTTTAGGATATTCATAGGAATGGAATTGCTAGTTCACAGGGTTCTGCTGTTTTATTAGATGATTCCAAATTTCACAGCTTTGTCAACATTTAGTATCATCAGACTTAAAGGTTTTGCTGATCTGATGGATGTGAAATTATATCCCAGAAGTATATTAGACTTGTGCCCATATTATACATGTTTACTCTGCTTTCTGTATTTCCATCTTTTACTTCTCTCTCCATGTTTCTGTTTCTGTCTAGGTATTTTATTTTGATGTATCTTCTGATTCACCAGTTACATATTGTCAAATGCTTCTAGGGGAGAAGTGATGCTGAATGTCGGGCTCACTTCTCCAGTTTTCTTTTTTCTTCAGGATTTTGACTGCTTAAACCCTTACTGCTTTGCTATATTTCTTATTTTTTCAAATAGATATTTTAATATTTTATGCATTTTAAATTATTTTTGGTAGGAGGGTTGTTTTGGTACAAGCTAGTTCACTCACTTGGAGACAGAAGCCTCTACTTATATCTACGTGTACATAACAGGCAACTTCAATACTGATATGTTAAGGTGGAACTCTTGTTACCATTCTAATTTGTCTCAAGCCTCAGTAGATTTCATTACCACTCAATTGATCAAAACTATATTTCAATATCTTTGATACTTTCCTTCACCCCCCACATCCAATCCATTACCAAGTT
Source organism: Delphinus delphis (assembly GCF_949987515.2). Taxonomy (NCBI): domain Eukaryota; kingdom Metazoa; phylum Chordata; class Mammalia; order Artiodactyla; family Delphinidae; genus Delphinus; species Delphinus delphis. The sequence continues at coordinate 28,075,098 of NC_082699.1, read as the reverse complement.
CTTTTGTTTCTATTTCCAAATCATATCTTTATTTGACCATGTGTCTCCGATTCTACTACAAACAACTTGATCTTAGTCACTATCATTTTTCTTTTAGGTAATGGTGAAAAACTCTGAACTCATCTTTCTGCTTTAGCTCCTGTCTTTTCCAACCCATTCTCCATAGAAAAAGGTAGACAACTCTAAAAGTAAATTTAATGTTCTTTCATTTTTTGATTAAATTTAGAATTAGGTACATTGTGTTTATTTTCACTTGTAAATTCTATCTTTTGAACATTTTCATACTATTTGATGCTGGTATGTAATTCATAATTGATCTTAGACTCAGATTAATTGCTTAATAATTATTTTCTTATTAATTCTACTATACTGATAATCATTTAGTCTGTAGATAATGACAGTTTCGGTGTTTTTTCCTTTTTCTTTTCCTTTCTATTGTTTTAAAATCTTTTGTTATCTAGGACATACTTTAGAGAGATAAACATACAAGAGTGATCACAGCAGTATTGTTTCTCTTTGTAAAAATGTTAAAGCCATATAAATGTCCATCAAATGGGAGAATGAAAAAATATATTTTACTACACTTACACAATGCAATATCACAAAGCTGTCAATATGAATGAACTGGAGATAATAGTGTTAATGTATATATATTTAAAAGCACAAAATTGAACAAAAGAGCAAGTTGCACTGTATATATACATAATATACATACATATGTGATAAAAATATAATGATATTCAAGATAGGGACTACTTCTTTTTATTCTCTTTGGCCACGTCACGCAGCATGTGGGATCTTAGCTCCCCCAGCAGGGATTGAACCTGTGCCTCCTGCAGTGGAAGTGTGGAGTCTTAACCACTGGACTGCCAGGGAAGTCCCAAAATAGGGGCTCCTTCTAAGAGTAAGTGGGGAAAGGAGAGTAGCCTAGGGTTCTTTAACAATATTTGTAGTGTTTAATTTCTTAGGTTGAGTGTTTATTATTCTTTATATTTAAAAATGTTTAAGTATTACTTTATCAGATTATATGTACTGCTTACAACTCCCCAATGGTTTACTATTGCCCTTAGAATAAAATATCAACATAATATGGTCTATGGCTATAGGCTATAGTCTATGGTCTATAGGCTCTACAAGATCAGTTTCCTGACTATTCTTTCCAATCTCCTCTCATTCCCCTCTCTTCTTGTTCAGGACACGTCAGTCACACTATTCCTCAAATCCTTCACCAGTTCCTAGTTTTCTTGCCTTAAGAAAGTTGCTTCTTTGGGCCTGTTTGCTCATTTGTAAAATGTGGATAATAAAAGTACCTAATTCATTGGGTTATTGTGAGAATTAAATGTGTTAGAACATAAAAAGTTCTTGGAATGGTACCTGGCATATAGTAACCATGCAGTAAATATTAACAATTATCATTGTTAGTACTAACATCACTGATGACATAATTTGATCATGAAAGACCTCTCAGGGGAAGCAGTATTTAAACTGAGAACTTAAGATGCAGAGATTGGGAGGGAGGAGAATTTCTGGAAGAAGGAAGAGATATGCAAAGCCTCATAGGTGAAAAACAACTTGATGTACTCAGGAGCTGAAAGATAGGTATTGTGTCTGGAGTATAGTGAGTGAAGGGGCAAGTGACTGAATAATGATCAAGGAGGGTCTTTTAGTTTTTACCTTACAAAGTTGTGTAATAATGGGTGTTGTATTTGTACTGTAACTCAGGTAGGTCCTCTTTGGTGTAGCCAACCTCTGAGATGATCCATACACTCTTGTGTATTTCCCTCCCATACTGTGCTACCACTACTGTTGGTCTGTGTGACAATAGAATACAGAAGAGATGGTATGTCAATTATAAGATTATGTTACAAAAGGCAGTGAAATTCTGTTCCCCCTCCCCTCTCCTTCTCTCAACCTCTGTTTTTCTCTCTCTCTCTTTCTCTCTCTCTCTCTCTCTCTCAGATTACTTGCTCTGGGGAAGGCCATTGGCCATGTCAGGAGGAGAATTTATGGGGAGACCCACCTGGTGAGGAACTGAAGCCTCTCATCAAAAGCATGTGAGTGAGCCATCTTGGAGGAGGATCTTTCAGCCTCAGTCAAGCTTCAGATGGTTGTAGTCTTCTGGCCCATATATTGATTGAAATCATGATATACTCTGATTCAGACTCACCCAGCTAATGCTCTTTCAAATTTCTAGCTGACAGAAAATATGAGATAATAAATGTTTGCTTTTACTCACTAAATTTTAAATCACTAAAATTTGAGGGTAGTTTATTATACAATAATTAATAAGTAATATACCTAGCATTGTTACACTAGCAACCTCAATAAAGCCAGTGCAAGGGGGATGGGATCTGATGAGTGCAATGTAGTAGTGGGTAAGGGAAGGCATAAATTTGAGGTCCCATAAGTGTCCAGGAAGTATCTCTGGACTCAACAGGAGGATTTAGTTTAGTTCCTCCTAGCTGGTGAATTGAAGTTACTAATGAATACATTCCTCTTCTTATTTCTAATGTCTCAGGAACTGGGCAGGGCAGAGTGCTGTCATTCTCAGCAGTTAGTGACTCCCTGTTAAGCCTCTTTTAACTTAAGATGACTAGGCTTGGAACCTGATCAGGGAAATGATGGGCCATGCTGTATTATGCCCAAGTAAATTAGTTTTGTCCAACTCTGGTGTTCGTGTCCACTTGAAGTTACAGAAGCAATATAGTACTAATCTCCGTTCATTTTTCCTTATTCTGTGGATTCTCGAAAAAGAAATTAAGACATATATTAATATTTCATACTTCTCTATGCTAAGAAGTTTTCAGGAATTATTTCATTTAATCTGTACTCAAATTGATTTATGGTTACCCTTATTTTACCTATTTATTTTTTTTGGCCGCACCCTATGGCTTGTGGGATCTTAGTTCCCCAACCAGGGATTGAACCTGTGTCCCATGCAGTGGAAGCATGGGGTCCTAACCACTGGACCACCAGGGATTTCCCTATCCTCATTTTAGAGATGAGTAAATAGGCTCAGAGAACTTTATGTATAACTGATTCACTTTGTTATAAGGCAGAAACTAACACACCATTGTAAAGCAATTATACTCCAATAAAGATGTAAAAAAAAAAACTTGTCAAATATCCACATGCCATGTTAGAGTCAAGATTTGAACTTAGGTCTTTTGATTCTAAATTTCATGTTCTAAACCACTGCTCTTCACTGCATTCCCATAGTAGCTAAATACCTTTTCCCTGTAAGTGGCAAGATGAAAAGTTAATATACATCATTTGACCTGATTTTCTTTCAGATTTTAAAATTATTTGTGTACAAATGAATTTTTGCAAAATGATTTCCGTTCTGTCCAAACCATTAGGCTACTTTATTTTCTCCCTACATGTTAGAAATATGGGTCAAATGGTCATAGACATCTCAGCTAAAGCCAGATGGATAATTTTTGCATCATCTCTCCTGTATATAGAACATTTTTTCTCTTGATCTTTATTTAGTACCTCAGAAAAATTAACCTTCTAAGTGTTCATGTTTATAATGTCCTTACTAAGTTTTACATAGATTTTTTTTAGATGCCTGGTTTCATCTTAAGAGTCTCTGGTTAATAATTAGCATAATAGTTACATAGCATAATAATTTTAGGTGATTGAATGCTAAAAGTGTCAGTAGTACTCATTTCTTTTGTTCGTCTGTGCCTTGATTGTTGGTTGGAAGTAGAGATAAAGGGACTGGCTTTAAATTTCTGCTGAACATATTTTGTATTAGCTTCAATATGGATGATTGTGAAGGGAATACTAGAATCCTCAGAGGCTTTGGACTTATTTATCTTGTCCCTGCTCCCACTTTTTTTTCTATAAATGTATATGTATTCAGAGTATCGAGGGCCCTTCTCTGGATTAGAATCCTGGTACCATGTCTGGTATAAGGACATTTATTCATAGGATGTTAAGAGTCTGGGGGCCCTCGTGTACCCACAGCACTGTATCTGTAAACTCCTTTGACCCTGCACTGTAGCTTGTGTTATTAGTAGCTTTGACTTGTGCACTTTTGAGGTGCATAAATGTGGACCAATTATCCCGGTAAAATGGCCAACTGTGATATACAGGGTTTGAGAAGCATTCCCCTCAGAGTCCAGGACAGGACACTTGACAAGTAGGGTTGGCCAGTTACATGGTGGTTTTAGAACTTTAGAACTGAAGCTCTGGAACAGCAAGTCTTCTGTGCAAGGGAAACCTGGGAATTATGAGGCTGCTTGTAGTATGTGGAGCATCCAGAGCAGTTCATTACTGCTGGGCTCCTGCACTCAAAAATGGTTTGTTTTAAAATCAAAACCACAATGAGATATCACCTCACACCTGTCAGAATGGCTATCATCAAAAAGATAAGAAATAACAAATGTTAGTGAGGATGGAATCCTTAGTGACTATTATCCCTAGAAATAGATATCCAGAAATTCTAGAAAGGCCACAGTAAGTGAATTCCTCTTTTGTGCTGTGGGACTACAAATGTTACCTATGAGTGAGAGATTCAGGTCATGATTACTGTTTTGGCATTGTTTTCATACCTACCCTTTGGCTGGGGGCTTTCACTTGCCCTGATTGAAGATGACTATGGATACTACTCCATGGAATGGATGGGCTGGCTCTTTGTGGGTGGGATGAAAGATTTTGATCAGAGAAGGACATTTCACAAAACTGGGAAGTGCCTCCTTAAAGGCAGATTAAAGGAAAATTTAAAAGGAAAATCCTTGTTTTGAACATTTAATTCCATATCAACCCTAAACATCTTTTTCTTTTTAACAAGCAATGAGATATAGGGGTGAGGAGCAATAAACTAGCTGTATTTGGGACTAATTTTTTTTAAATTTATTTATTTATATTTTATTTTTGGCTGCATTGGGTCTTTGTTGCTGCGCGCCGGCTTTCTCTAGTTGCGGTGAGCGGGGGCTGCTCTTCGCTGTGGTACGTGGGCTTCTCGTTGTGGTGGCTTCTCTTCTTGCAGAGCACAGGCTCCAGGTGTGTGGGCTTCAATAGTTGTGGCTCATGGGCTCTAGAACACGGGCTCAGTAGTTGTGGTGCAGGGGCTTAGTTGCTCCATGGCATGTGGGATCTTCCCAGACCAGGGCTCGGACCCGTGTCACCTGCATTGGCAGGCGGATTCTTAACCACTGCGCCACCAGAGAAGTCCTGGGACTAATTTGTATTTGTTCATGTCTGCTGGATTGACACCTTAACTGCCAAGCTCAGAGTCTTTCTACACAGTTGAATGATCTCTACCCTTTTGCAACCTCTCTGTAGAAATGTGAGGTGGCAGGCCAACAGGTCTCTCTCCTAGAGTGGCACCCTTGGTGCACCAGCCCACTTGTCCTCTGCATAGCCAAACATACCTTCCTGGGCTGTCCAGAATCTGCAAGACCACCTTCAGTCTACCAGCCGTGTGCCTGTAAACTATTTAGAGTGTGCAAAAAGTGTCATATGTGGTGTTTTCCTTTGAACTGTGTTTTAAAGACCAGACTCCTTAGTTATCATTATAAATCATCAACTTTTTAACCCTGTATCCTAGAGTATTTGAATCAACTTTCAAACAAAATATAGACTACATGCCCTTCAGACACCTGCTATTTGTGAATTTCTTTGCCAGACACATTTTATCGAAAACCTCACTGAGACAAAATTTGAAAAGAAGAGTTGGGCTCTGATTTATTAATCATTCACTAGGTCATCACAAGGCTCTCCATGTATTATTCCTGTAGTAAGCTAGTCCAAGTATATATGCTAGATCCAATTTTATCCTTAATTGCCCATTTTGTTTCTCAACTTAGGTTCTCTGATACCTATTTGCCTTCTCTAGGATATAATTTTCATTTTGTATTAATCATTTCAATGCTATCGCTAAAAGTGGTTTGCAATTATGTTTAGAACAGTGGTGTCAGGTCACCAGTGAGCATCGTGATAAATACAAATGGGAACATTTATGTTGACACTGGTAGGGTCATATTGACAAAAGAAGTTTCAGAGAAGTCAGTCAAGGGGTGAAAGAAAATAAATATTTGGTAAGAACTAGTGTAGATTCTTCTTTGGTACTATCTCTATATGGCATTCCAGCCTCAGTCACGCAAAAAAGTAGAAATAAAATCAATAATGGAATACTTCTGAGGTGTTGCCAAGAACCCAAACTGAAGCAGAATATCAGGGGAGATGCCCCCTATAGGGATGTACACCTACAGTCCGTTCACTTATTCACTCATTTGTCTGTGCATTCAGATATTTATTTTATAAGATGTCTATTCTTATCCACACGCTGTCTGAGGGGGTGAGCATACAAATTTAAATAAATGAATGAAATAAAAAAAAAAAGACTAAGGAACAATCCCTCCCGTAGAGGAGCTCACTGTCTTTAGGGAAAAAAAGTAGGTAGATAATTAAAAGAGAGTGTGGATTATGACATAATAAGCTCAGAAGCATCAGTGCACAAAGAGGGACATCTACTTCAGTCTTGGGAGACTGAGATCAGCATGCATTACTGGGGAAGTAAGGCTTTAGTTACAGATAAGGAGAGTTAAAGTGTGAAAGTTCTGGGCATTAGGTATCTTGTGCTGGTTGTGTTTTACATATGTACCATGTACATACATATACATAAGGAGTATTATTCTGGTTGAAAGAGAAAGATGCTTTCCAATTAAGTTCAAATAAAAACAAAGCATGGGGGTGCTGGGAAGATGGTGGAAGAGTAAGACGCGGAGATCACCTTCCTCCCCACAGATACACCAGAAATACATCTACTCGTGGAACAACTCCTACAGAACACCTACTGAACGCTGGCAGAAGACCTCAGACCTCCCAAAAGGCAAGAAACTCCCCACGTACCTGGGTAGGGCAAAAGAAAAAAAAGAAAAAACAGAGACAAAAGAATAGGGACGGCACCTGCACCAGTGGAAGGGAGCTGTGAAGGAGGAAATGTTTCCACACACTAGGAAGCCCCTTCGCGGGCGGAGACTGCAGGAGGAGGAGGGAGGAGCTTCGAAGTCGCGGAGGAGAGCACAGCAACAGGAGTGCGGAGGGCAAAGCGGAGAGATTCCCGCACAGAGGATCGGTGCCGACCAGCACTCACCAGTCCGAGAGGCTTGTCTGCTCACCCACCGGGGCGGGCGGGGCTGCGAGCTGAGGCTCGGGCTTTGATCGGAGTGCAGGGAGAGGACTGGGGTTGGCTGCGTGAACACAGCCTGAAGGGGTTAGTGCACCACGACTAGCGGGGAGGGAGTCCGGGAAAAGGTCTGGAGCTGCCGAAGAGGCAAGAGACTTTTTCTTCCCTCTTTGTTTCCTGGTGTGCGAGGAGAGGGAATTAAGAGTGCGGCTTTAAGCAGCGGGAACTCCAGAGACGGGCGCGAGCCGCGGCTAAAAGCGCGGACCCCAGAGACGGGCGGGAGACGCTAAGGCTGCAGCTGCCGCCACCAAGGGGCCTGTGGAGCACAGGTCACTATCCACAGCCCGCTTCCGGGGAGCCTGTGCAGCCCACCAAGGCCAGGTTCCCGGGATCCAGGGACAACTTCCCCGGGAGAACGCACGGCGGGCCTCAGGCTGGTGCAACGTCACGCCGGCCTCTGCCGCCGCAGGCTCGCCCCCACAACCGTACCCCTCCCTCCCCCCGGCCTAAGTGCGCCAAGCCCCCGAATCAGCGGCTCCTTTAACCCTGTCCTGTCTGAGCAAAAAACAGACGCCCTCCAGCGACCTACACGCAGAGGCAGGGCCAAATCCAAAGCTGAGCCCCTGTGAGCTGTGAGAATAAAGAAGAGAAAGGGAAATCTCTCCCAGCAGCCTCAGAGGCAGCGGATTAAAGCTCCAAAATCAAGTTGATGTACCCTGCATCTGTGGAATACATGAATAGACAACGAATCATCCCAAATTGAGGAGGTGGACTTTGAGAGCAAGATTTACGATTTTTTCCCCTTTACCTCTTTTTGTGAGTGTGTATGTGTATGCTTCTCTGTGAGATTTTGTCTGTATAGCTTTGCTTCCACCATTTGTCCTAGGGTTCTATCCATCAATTAAAAAAAAATTTTTTTTCTTAATAATTAATTTTAATAACTTTATTATACTTTTCTTTCTTTCTTTCTTTCTTTCTTTCTTTCTTTCTTTCTTTCTTTCTTTTTCTTTCCCTTCCTTCCTTCCTTCCTTCCTTCCTTCCTTCCTTCCTTCCTTCCTTCCTTCCTTCCTTCCTTCCCTCCTTTAGACAACGAATCATCCCAAATTGAGGAGGTGGACTTTGAGAGAAGATTTATGATTTTTTCCCCTTTACCTCTTTTTGTGAGGGTTTATGTGTATGCTTCTGTGTAAGATTTGTCTGTATAGCTTTGCTTCCACCATTTGTCCTAAGGTTCTATCCGTTCCTTTATTTTTCCCTAAATAATTATTTTTTAATTCAATAACTTTATTATACTTAATTTTATTTTACTGTATTTTCTTTCTTTCTGTCTTTTTTCCTACCTTCCCTCCTTCCTTCCTTCCTTCCTTTCTCCCTCCCTCCTTTCTTTCCTTCTTGCCTTCTTCCCTTCCTTTCTTCTTTCTTTCTTTCTGTCTTTCTTCCTTCCTTCCTTCCCCCCTTTCTTTCTTTCTTCCTACTTCTACTAATTCTCTCTACTTTTTCTCCCTTTTATTCTGAGCCGTGTGGATGAAAGGCTCTCGGTGCTCCAGCCAGGAGTCAGGGCTCTGCCTCTGAGGTGGGAGAGCCAACTTCAGGACACTGGTCAGCAAGAGAGCTCCCAGCTACACATAATATCAAATGGTGAAAATCTCCCAGAGACCTCCATCTTAACACCAGCACCCAGCTTCACTCAACGACCAGCAAGCTACAGTGCTGGACAACCTATGCCAAGCAACTAGCAAAACAGGAACACAACCCTACCCATTAGCAGAGAGGCTGCCTAAAATCATAATAAGTCCACAGACACCCCAAAACACACCATCAAACGTGGACATGCCGACTAGAGAGACAAGATCCAGCCTCATCCACCAGAACACAGGCACTAGTCCCCTCCACCAGGAAGCCTACACAACCCACTGAACCAACCTTAGCCACTGAAGACAGACATCAAAAACAACGGGAACTACAAACCTGCAGCCTGCAAAAAGGAGACCCCAGACACAGTAAGATAAGCAAAATGAGAAGACAGAAAAACACACAGCAGATGAAGGAGCAAGATAAAAATGCACCAGACCTAACAAATGGAGAGGAAATAAGCAGCCTACCTAAAAAAGAATTCAGAATAATGATAGTAAAGATGATCCAAAATCTTGTAAATAGAATGGAGAAAATGCAAGAAACATTTAACAAGGACTAAGAAGAAATAAAGATGAATCAAGCGACGATGAACAACACAATAAATGAAATTAAAAATATTCTAGATGGGATCAATAGCAGAATAACTGAGGCAGAAGAACGGATAAGTGACCTGGAAGATAAAATAGTGGAAATAACTACTGCAGAGCAGAATAAAGAAAAAAGAATGAAAAGAACTGAGGACAGTCTCAGAGACATCTGGGACAACATTAAATGCACCAACATTCGAATTATAGGGGTTCCAGATGAAGAAGAGACAAAGAAAGGGACTGAGAAAATATTTGAAGAGATTATAGCTGAAAACTTCCCTAATATGGGAAAGGAAATAGTTAATCAAGTCCAGGAAGCACAGAGAGTCCCATACAGGATAAATCCAAGGAGAAACAAGACAAGACACATATTAATCAAACTGTCAAAAATTAAATACAAAGAAAGCATATTAAAAGCAGCAAGGGAAAAACAACAAATAACACACAAGGGAATCCCCATAAGGTTAACAGCTGATCTCTCAGCAGAAACTGTTCAAGCCAGAAGGGAGTGGCAGGACATACTGAAAGTGATGAAGGAGAAAAACCTGGAACCAAGATTACTCTACCCAGCAAGGATCTCATTCAGATTTGATGGAGAAATTAAAACCTTTACAGACAAGCAAAAGCTGAGAGAGTTCAGCACCACAAAACCAGCTTTACAACAAATGCTAAAGGAACTTCTCTAGACAAGAAACACAAGACAAGGAAAAGACCTATAATAACGTACCCAAAACAATTTAGAAAATGGGAATAGGAACATACATATAGATAATTACCTTAAATGTAAATGGACTAAATGCTCCCACCAAAAGACACAGATTGGCTGAATGGATACAAAAACAAGACCCATATATATGCTGGGTCTGCAAGAGACCCACTTCAGACCTAGAGACACATACAGACTGAAAGTAAGGGAATGGAAAAAGATATTCCATGCAAATGGAAACCAAAAGAAAGCTGGAGTAGCAATTCTCATATCAGACAAAATAGACTTTAAAATAAAGACTATTAGAAGAGACAAAGAAGGACACTACATAATGATCAAGGGATCGATCCAAGAAGAAGATATAACAATTGTAAATATTTATGCACCCAACATAGGAGCACCTCAATACATAAGGCAAGAAGTAACAGCCATAAAAGGGGAAATCGACACTAGCACATTCATAGTAGGGGACTTTAACACCCCGCTTTCGCCAATGGGCAGATCATCCAAAATGAAAATAAATAAGGAAATACAAGATTTAAATGATACATTAAACAAGATGGACTTAATTGATATTTATAGGACACTCCATCCAAAAACAACAGAATACACATTTTTCTCAAGTGCTCATGGAACATCCTCCAGGATAGATCATATCTTGGGTCACAAATCAAGCCTTGGTAAATTTAAGAAAATTGAAATTGTATCAAGTATCTTTTCCGACCACAACGCCATGAGACTAGATATCAATTACAGGAAAAGATTTGTGAAAAATACAAACACATGGAGGCTAAACAATACACTACTTAATAACGAGGTGATCACTGAAGAGATCAAAGAGGAAATAAAAAAATACCTAGAAACATACGACAATGGAGACACAACGACCCAAAACCTATGGGATGCAGCAAAAGAAGTTCTAAGAGGGAAGTTTATAGCAATACAAGCCCACTTTAAGAAGCAGGAAACATCTCGAATAAACAACCTAACCTTGCACCTCAAGCAATTAGAGAAAGAAGAACAAAAAAACCCCCAAAGTTAGCAGAAGGAAAGAAATCATAAAAATCAGATCAGAAATAAATGAAAAAGAAATGAAGAAAACAATAGCAAAGATCAATAAAACTAAAAGCTGGTTCTTTGAGAAAGTAAACAAAATAGATAAACCATTAGCCAGACTCATGAAGAAAAAAAGGGAGAAGACTCAAACAAATAGAATTAGAAATGAAAAAGGAGAAGTAACAACTGACACTGCAGAAATAAAAAAAAGATCATGAGAGATTACTACAAGCAACTCTATGCCAATAAAATGGACAACCTGGAAGAAATGGACAAATTCTTGGAAATGCACAACCTGCCAAGACTGAATCAGGAAGAAATAGCAAATATGAACAGACCAATCACAAGCACTGAAATTGAAACTGTGATTTAAAATTTCCAACAAACAAAAGCCCAGGACCAGATGGCTTCACAGGCGAATTCTATCAAACATTTAGAGAAGAGCTAAACCTATCCTTCTCAAACTCTTCCAAAATATAGTAGAGGGAGGAATACTCGCAAATTCCTTCTACAAGGCCACCATCACCTTGATACCAAAACCAGGCAAGGATGTCACAAAGAAAGAAAACTACAGACCAATATCACTGATGAACATAGATGCAAAAATCCTCAACAAAATACTAGGAAACAGAATCCAACAGCACATTGAAAAGGTCATACACCATGATCAAGTGGGGTTTATTCCAGGAATGCAAGGATTCTTCAATATAAGCAAATCTATCAATGTGATAAACCATATTAAAAATTGAAGGAGAAAAACCATATGATCATCTCAATAGATGCAGAGAAAGCTTTTGACAAAATTCAACACCTGTTTATGATAAAAACCCTGCAGAAAGTAGGCATAGAGGGAACTTTCCTCAACATAATAAAGGCCATATATGACAAACTCACAGCCAACATCATCCTCAATGGTGAAAAACTGAAAACATTTCCACTACGATCAGGAACAAGACAAGGTTGCCCACTCTCACCACTATTATTCAAAATAGTTTTGGAAGTTTTAGCCACAGCAATCAGAGAAGAAAAGGAAATAAAATGAATCCAAATTGGAAAAGAAAAAGTAAAGCTGTCACTGTTTGCAGATGACATGATACTATACATAGAGAATCCTAAAGATGCTACCAGAAAACTACTAGAGCTAATCAATGAATTTGGTAAAGTAGAAGGATACAAAATTAATGCACAGAAATCTCTGGCATTCCTATATACTAATGATGAAAAATCTGAAAGAGAAATCAAGAAAACACTCCCATTTACCATTGCAACAAAAAGAATAAAATATCTAGGAATAAACCTACCTAAGAAGACAAAAGACCTGTATGCAGAAAACTATAAGACATTGGTGAAAGAAATCAAAGATGATACAAATAGATTGAGAGATATACCATGTTCTTGGACTGGAAGAATCAACATTGTGAAAATGACTCTATTACCCAAAGCAATCTACAGATTCAATGCAATCCCTATCAAACTACCATTGGCATTTTTCACAGAACTAGAACAAAAAATTTCACAATTTGTATGGAAACACAAAAGACTCCGAATAGCCAAAGCAATCTTGAGAATGAAAAACGGAGCTGGAGGAATCAGGTTCCCTGACTTCAGACTATACTACAAAGCTACAGTAATCAAGACAGTATGGTACTGGCACAAAAACAGAAATATAGATCAATGGAAGAGGATAGAAAGCCCAGAGATAAACCCATGCACATATGGACACCTTATCTTTGATAAAGGTGGCAGGAATGTACAGTGGAGAAAAGATAGCCTCTTCAATAATGGTGCTGGGAAAACTGGACAGGTACATGTAAAACCATGAGATTAGATCACTCCCTAACACCATACACAAAAATAAGCTCAAAATGAATTAAAGATCTAAATGTAAGGCCAGAAACTATCAAATTCTTAGAGGAAAACATAGGCAGAGCACTCTATGACATAAATCACAGCAAGATCCTTTTTGACCCACCTCCTAAAGAAATGGAAATAAAAACAAAAATAAACAAATGGGACCTAATGAAACTTCAAAGCTTTTGCACAGCAAAGGAAACCATAAAGAAGACCAAAAGACAACCCTCAGATGGGAGAAAATATTTGCAAATGAAGCAACTGACAAAGGATTAATCTCCAAAATTTAAAAACAGCTCATGCAGCTCAATAACAAAAAACAAACAACCCAATCCAAAAATGGGCAGAAGACCTAAATAGACATTTCTCCAAAGAAGATATACAGACTGCCAACAAACACATGAAAGAATGCTCAACATCATTAATCATTAGAGAAATGCAAATCAAAACTACAATGAGATATCATCTCACACCAGTCAGAATGGCCATCATCAAAAAATCTAGAAACAATAAATGCTGGAGAGGGTGTGGAGAAAAGGGAACACTCTTGTACTGCTGGTGGGAATGTGAATTGGTACAGCCACTATGGAGAACAGTATGGAGGTTCCTTAAAAAACTACAAATAGAACTACCATATGACCCAGCAATCCCACTACTGGGCATATACCCTGAGAAAAACAAAATTCAAAAAGAGTCAGGTACCAAAGTGTTCATTGCAGCTCCGTTTATAATAGCCCGGAGATGAAAACATCCTAAGTGCCCATCATCGGATGAATGGATAAAGAAGATGTGGCACATATATACAATGGAATATTACTCAGCCATAAAAAGAAATGAAATTGAGCTATTTGTAATGAGGTGGATAGACCTAGAGTCTGTCATACAGAGTGAAGTAAGTCAGAAAGAGAGAGACAAATACCGTATGCTAACACATATATATGGAATTTAAGTAAAAAAAATGTCATGAAGAACGTAGGATAAGACAGGAATAAAGACACAGACCTACTGGAGAACGGACTTGAGGATATGGGGAGGGGGAAGGGTGAACTGTGACAGGGCGAGAGAGAGGCATGGACATATATACACTAAGAAACGTAAGGTAGATAGCTAGTGGGAAGCAGTCGCCTGGCACAGGGATATTGGCTCGGTGCTTTGTGACCACCTGGAGGTGTGGATAGGGAGGGTGGGAGGGAGGGAGACGCAAGCGGGAAGAGATATGGGAACATATGTATATGTATAACTGATTCACTTCGTTAGAAAGCAGAAACTAACACACCATTGTAAAGCAATTATACCCTAATAAAGATGTTAAAAAACAAACAAACAACAACAACAAAAAAAACAAAGCAAACATGCTAAAGTGGGGGAATGGGTGACAGAAGAACCTCCTCAGTCTGTGGTGCAGCAGAAAGAGTTAAGAGTTTTAGAATAATAGGGAAGTTTGTTCAGATCCCAGCTCCACTGCTTACCAGCTCTGAAACCATAACAAATTTCCCAGTTTCTGGGACTCAGTTTTGTCATCTATAAGTAGGAACATGCAGAGGTATGATGAGGATTAAAGATACCATGTACAGAAGTATCTTACATGGGGCCTGTACATAATAATGGTTGATACGAAGATGCTATCATTGAGAGCATCACCATCTTTATTACTATTATTATTATTATTAACTTCTGTAAGAGGGAGGATGTTCCCTTCCCTAATCTTTTATTAGAATATCCAGAAGCTGAGGAATTTTGGTACTGCTCATCTGCCATGGGGCTCTGTTTACATCTTGAATTACTCAAATGAAATGCAAAAACAGCTTCACTGCATCATAAAGTGCTCATTACTTTAATTCAAACAGCACAGAGTTCCCCTCAAAATAAATGACTGTGTCCATCTGTTTTTTTCCCTCTGCTAAACTGATTTCCTGCTTTTCTTGGGCTGGTGAGAAACATTTCAAAGACAGCTGATGTAAACTAAGTAGGGAAGTCTCCAGCCCACATCACTGGGTTCTGGAGGAGCCCACACAGCCTGGATGGCAAGGCAACAGTACAGTATCCAGCCTGTGTATGTCATGATGTTCACGGTCCTTAGACACTTTCACTCTAGAGGTCCATTTTAGGGAAGGATTTGTTGGGAAGCAAATTTTCCTGTTTTTGACATTGATTTCATTTTGTATGATCAAATATAATTTTACTTTATCTTTGTAATCCTTTAGATCATGACTGTCATAGAATACAATTTTAATCAAAATCTTGATGATAACACATAATTAAAAGATTTTGTGTGAAGGCCAGAAAAATAAACTGTATGGAATTCATACATAAAAAGAAGAAAGATGCTTTAAATAAACCAATCATTTGTCAAATATGCATAATTTATTCTTTTTTGGTTGCAGTTGTAAGTGGATTTTTCTGTAAATTTCCTTCTGTTGAAATATATTCATCAATGTCATCAGCAGGCGAAACGTTTAATAGTAACTGTAAAAAGCAAGTTACCTTGTTGAAACACGTAGACCCAAATTAAAATGAACAAAAGGCAAATAAAACAAAAGTTCGCTGAGGATAAAAAGAACATAGATATGGTGCATCTTAGGAGACTTGATAATGGGTGTCAAAACCAAGAACAAAGACATGGCCATGGTTCCAATACAAATGGCAAACGTACCTGAGAACAAATATAAATTTGTATTAGAGTGGCCTTGGAGGTTATTACAAATAATAACATAAAACATTTTATCCACAGACATTTGTTTGCTACTGAGGAAGTTGGTTTTATTAATACAAAAATATTACCAGGTCTTCCTCCTTTTTATATAAGAGAAAATAATCTGCTGAGAACCTCCTTGGGGTGTGAAATAGCAGAACTGAAGGCTTTTACTTAATAATTTCACCAATTTGCTGACCCTTTGATTTTTTTCATAAGTCCGTGCCACTTGCCCATTCAGATCTCTTGAATGAAGACATCATGAAACATTCCAGACTATTACCATAAAGCATTTTTTCACCATAAAAATTTTCTATTTTCAGGCAATATCAAAATTAATATTTTCTGCACCTCAACCGAATATATAACCTAATATATAACATATATATAATTCATTTGGGGTACATTATTATTGTAAAATGACCACAGGGTTTGGATTCACTTTCTCTGATCCTCACTTTTCCCTTAAAATGGGTCTTAACAATGCACACCTTTCAAATTTGTATATCTTAATTTGGACAATTAAAGAATATACAAACACACACTATTATATGTAATTAAAGAATAGTACCTGCAAACAATAAAATGCTTAATTAAATGTTGTTGATTACTGTCTGTTACTATATTTTGTGTAACTCTCTTCTCTTTCCTATTAAACTATGAATCTATTGATGGCATAATTAATGGCCGATTTATCTACATAGCTTTAAAGTGTTTAGAGTAGTGTCTTCCACATTGTAGTTGCTTAGTACATATTTATTGAGTCATTAAATGACTCAGATGCAAGATTATCATTATCTTTCATTTCTTCAGTTTTGAAATATAGATTTCTGTTCCTCACCCTAAGCATTAGAATCCCCAGGGGTGATGTCTAGGAATCTGAATTTATACAAGAAATCCCAGAGTTATTCTTTTTCACAGTTTAGTTTGAAAATCTTAGCTATAAACTGTCTTGGTTGTCTTTTTAAAATTTCTAGTCCAACCCTGTACCTTAGTGTTCTGCTGAGATATTCCTGTGGGTATTCTGCTACCTCCTTTTATCTTATACAAGGTATTGGGTTGGCCAAAAAATTCGTTCAGGTTTTTCCATAAAATGTTATGGAAAAATCTGAATGAACTTTTTGGCCAACTTAATACATAATAAAAGGGGCCCCTTGATTGCTTTTAGAATACAGCTTATTGATAAAACAAGGATTGTTTGGAACCTACCTCATTAAAAATAACTTATAAGCCTAGAAATAATAAAAGATATATGGCAAGATATGCATGCCATAAGCCATTTTACAAGTTAGTGACAAACCACTAACTCAGCTTTAAGTTTTCTAGCAGCCTGCATGAAAAGGGAAGCATGATCTTACAAAGCTTAAGTATTGAAACCAAGCAGGACCCTGTGGGACTCCTGGGCACAAAAGCCTTTCTCTGTCTCCTGGTTCCTGTTTGTAGGAAATAGGCTTAATTTAGCCCCCATGACCTTCCCTGAGTTCCAAAGGGCAGGTTTAAACAGTTGCTAATCAGGAAAGGGAGGGGATGCAGAGACAAGGGAGGAGCAGTCAAGAAACAATAGTGCAAGAAGACCCAAAGAGACATTTCTCCAAAGAAGAAATACAGATGGCCAATAGGCACATGGAAAAGATGCTCAACATCACTAATCATTAGAGAAATGCAAATCAAAATTACAATGAGGTACCACCTCATGCCAGTCAGAATGGCCATATCATTAAAAAGTCTACAAATAACAAATGCTGGAGGGGGTGTGAAGAAAAGGAACTCTCCTACACTGTTGGTGGGAATGTAAGTTGGTGTAGTCACTGTGGAAAATACTGTAGAGGTTCCTCACGAGACTAAAAATAGAGTTACCATATGATCCAGCAATCCCACTCCTGGGCATATATCCAGACAAAACTATAATTCAAAAAGACAAATGCACCCCTATGTTCATAGCAGCACTATTCATATTCACAATAGCCAAGACGTGGAAGCAACCTAAATGTCCATCAACAGATGAATGGTTAAAGATGTGGTACATATATACAATGGAATACTACTCAGCCATAAAAAGAATGAAATAATACCACATTTGCAGCAATATAGATGAAACTGGAGATTATCATACTAAGTAAGTCAGAAAGAGAAAGACAAATATTGTGATATCGCTTATATATGGAATCTAAAATATGAGACAAATGAACATATTTATGAAACAGAAACAAAATCAGGGACATAGAGAACAGACTGGTGGTTGCCAAGGGGGAGGGAGTGGGAGAGGGTAGTAGTGGGAGTTTGGGATTAGCAGATACAAACTGGTATATAGAGAATGGATAAAGAGCAAGGTCCTACCTTATAGCACAGGGAACTATATTCAATATCTTATGATAAACCATAATGGAAAAGAATATGAAAAAGAATGTATATAAATGTATAACTGAGTCACTTTGCTGTACAGCAGTAATTAACACAACATTGCAATTCAACTATGCTTCAGTAAAAAATAGTAATAAAAAAAGAAACAATAGTGCAAGCTTAGGCCAGGGTCCTGGTTCCTCCTCAAGGGATATACATAACAATACCTTTGAGCTCTTCTGCAGAACTAAAACCCCTACCAAATGGAAGATGTTAACTATGTGATGAAGTATTCTTCATTCCAGAGAGAAGGTCACAGTTCCATAACCTTGAGAATCACTAGACCACCTGATGCCAGAGGATCTCTGGATTGAAGGAATTCATGCCCTGCAGGTACCCTGATCCTTATCAGCAACACCACCCCTTGACTATAAGACTTCTCACAAACCCCCCAGGTTGGCACACACAGCTATGAGGGCATTAGCCTGCTGTGGTCCCCTTTGCCTGGCAAAGCAATAAAGCTGTTCTTTTCTACTTCACCCAAACTCTGTCTCCGAGATTCAATTTGGTGCCGGTATATAGAGGCTGATTGTCAGTGTCAGTGTCTGTAAAGAAAACTAATAATCTGCCTAGAAACACAAGTATTTCTGATACAAATATTAGGAAGAATTTTCTTCAATGGGTCTACATTTAGAGAGACAGTTGCATAACGTAAAAATATATCACTTAATCTCCTTTCAGTAAGTATAGGAATGAGTTGCCAGAGGTTGTTTGGTTAAACACAACATTGGTTAAATCTACAATATAGATGGATGGGCTGTAGTAAACAATTAGAAGAAAAAAATTCTTCCAGAGGCTATGGAAAAATTCTTCCAAATGCTATGAAGCATTTCAGATATAGTTAATATATATAGAGAGGTTTTGGTGGTTTGAGGAATTGACAGAATACTTATCCCTCAGTCAGTCCTTCATACATATTCTGTCTCTGAGGTAAGCTTTTGAAAGATGAATGAGTTTGCAATTATACTCCTTCACAAATATCTAGAGTATAGCTCTTCTATATTGGCCATTAAAGCTGGAGACTTATACACTTATAGACATTTGAGTTCAGAAGCCTGAAAAGTCCTAGGCAAGCCTACAAGGTTATCTAAGTTGGTACCAATAAGAGGACACTCAAATAATCATTGGCCCTGGACATTGGTCCATCTCTTCCCCTGAGATCTAGTACAAACATCATACACCCCACATATGGTCCCTGTGGACTCAAATTTCACTAGTTGCATTATAATATAAAAAAGCCTAAGGATCCTCTGCCTTTACTAACAAGGGCCAGTCCTATGTTTTCTCTCTTGAGATTTCAAATTGAAAATGGTTTAAGAAGCTTATGAACCAGTAAATATAAAATCTATTCTTTAGATCAAATGTTCCTAAAATGGGCTCGAAAGACTTTACATGCAGATGTAAGAAAAAAGTAAAAGTGCAAAATGCTCTTTAGAAAGGTGAAGGGAATTTTTTTCAGGTTTGATTTACCTTATAAGGTCTGGATAGGTGGGACTCCTGGAATCTCAGTTTACACAAACCTATCATCATTAGCCCAAGCTGAATCCAATCTGTGAATCCCACATAGTTTATGGGGATTAAGTCTGAGGGAATAATTAAAATGGAGACAAAGATGAGCATCTGAGCTTCAAGATGGTGGAAGAGTAAGACGTGGAGATCACCTTCCACCCCACAAATACTTCAGAACTACATCAGAAATACATCTACATGTGGATCAACTCCTACAGAGCACCTACTGAACCCTGGCAGAAGACCTCAGACTTCCCAAAAGGCAAGAAACTCCCCACGTACCTGGGTAGGGCAAAAGAAAAAGAAAAAAAGAGACAAAAGAATAGGGACGGGACCTGCACCAGTGGGAGGGAGTCGTGAATGAGGAAGGGTTTCCACACACTAGGAAGCCCCTTCGCGGGCAGAGACTGTGGGTAGCGGAGGGGGAAGCTTTGTGGCCGTGGAGGAGAGCACAGCAACAGGGGTGCGGAGAGCAAAGCGGAGAGATTTCCGCGCAGAGGATTGGTGCCGATCGGCACTCACCAGTCCAAGAGGCTTGTCTGCTCACCCGCTGGGGCGGGCAGGGCTGGGAGCCGTGACTAGGGCTTCAGAGGTCGGATCCCCTGGTGAGGACTGGGGTTGGCTGCGTGAACACAGCCTAAAGGGGTTAGTGCACCACAGCTAGCTGGGAGGGAGTCCAGAAAAAGTCCGGAGCTGCCGAAGAGGCAAGAGACTTTTCCTTGCCTCTTTGTTTCCTGGTGCGCGAGGAGAGGGGATTAAGAGCACTGCTTAAAGGAGCTCCAGAGGCTGGCGCAAGCCGCGGCTAACAGCGCGGACCCCAGAGACGGGCATGAGATGCTAAGGCTGCTGCTGCCGCCACCAAGAATCCTGTGGGCAAGCACAGGTCACTCTCCACACCTCCCCTCCAGAAGCCTGTGCAGCCCGCCACTGCCAGGGTCCCGGGATCCAGGGACAACTTCCCCGGGAGAACGCACGGTGCACCTCAGGCTAGTGCAACGTCACGCCAGCCTCTGCCACTGCAGGCTCGCCCCGAACTCTGTACCCCTCCCTCCCCTATGCCTGAGTGAGGCAGAGCCCTCTAATCAGCTGCTCCTTTAACCCTGTCCTGTATGAGAGAGGAACAGATGCCCTCAGAAGACCTACATGCAGAGGAGGGTCCAAATCCAAAGCTGAACCCCGGGAGCTATGCGAACAAAGAAGAGAAAGGGAAATTTCTCCCAACAGCCTCAGGAGCAGCGGATTAAATCTCCACACTCAACTTGATGTACCCTGCATCTGTGGAATACCTGGATAGACAATGAATCATCCCAAATTGAGGAGGTGGACTTGAGGAACAAAGATATATATATATATTTCCTTTTTCTCTTTTTCTGAGTGTATATGCTTCTGTGTGTGATTTTGTCTGTATAGCTTTGCTTTTACTATTTGTCCTAAGGTTCCGGCTGTCCATTTTTTTTTAAATTTTTTAATTTTTAGTATAGTTTTTAGCACTTGTTATCATTGGTGTATTTGTATTTTACTTTGGTTGCTCTCTTCTTTCTTTTTTTTAATAATTATTTTTTATTTTAATTATTTTATTTTATTTTACTTTATTTAAATTTTATTTTATCTTCTTCTTTCTTTCCATATTTTCTCCCTTTTATTCTGAGCCACGAGGACGACAGGCCCTTGGTGCTCCAGCCAGGCATCAGGGCTGTGCCTTTGAGGTGGGAGAGCCAACTTCAGGACACTGGCCCACAAGAGACCTCCCAGCTGCACGTAATATCAAATGGTGAAAACCTCCCAGACATCTCCATCTCAATGCCAAGACCCAGTTCCACTCAACGAACAGCAAGCTACAGTGCTGGACAACTTGTGCCAAAGAAATAGCAAGACAGGAACACAACCCCATCCATTAGCAGAGAGCCTGCTTAAAATCATAATAAGGCCACAGACACCCCAAAACACACCACTGGATGTGGCCCTGCCCACCAGAAGACAAGATCCAGCCTCATCCACCAGAACACAGGCACTAGTCCACTCAACCAGGAAACCTACACAACCCACTGAACCAACCTTAGTCACTGGGGACAGACACCAAAAACAACAGGAACAACGAACCTGCAGCCTGCAAAAAGGAGACCCCAAACACAGGAAGTTAAGCAAAATGAGAAGACAGAGAAACACACACCAGATGAAGGAACAAGGCAAAAACCCACCAGACCTAACAAATGAAGAGGAAATAGGAAGTTTACCTGAAAAAGAATTCAGAATAATGATAGTAAAGATCCAAAATCTTAGAAATAGAATGGAGAAAATACAAGAAACATTTAACAAGGACCTAGAAGAACTAAAGAGCAAACAAATAGTGATGAACAACACAATAAATGAAATTAAAAGTTCTCTAGAAGGGATCAATAGCAGAATAACTAAGGCAGAAGAACGGATAAGTGACCTGGAAGATAAAATAGTGGAAATAACTACTGCAGAGCAGAATAAAGAAAAAAGAATGAAAAGAATTGACGACAGTCTCAGAGTCCTCTGTGACAACATTAAACGCACCAACATTTGAAATATTGGTGCCCCAGAAAAGAGGAGAAAGAGAAAGGGTCTGAGAAAATATTTGAAGAGATTATAGTCAAAAACATCACTATCATGGGAAAGGAAATAGTTGCCCAAGCAAAGGAAGAGCAGAGACTCCCATACAGGATAAATCCTAGAAGAAACAAGGAAACCAAGACACATTAATCAAACTAACAAATATTAAATACAAAGAAAATATATTAAAAGCAGCAAAGGAAAAGCAACAAATAACATACAAGGAAATTAGCCTAAGGTTATCAGCTGATCTTACAGCAAAAACTCTGCAGGCCAGAAGGGAGAGGCCAGATATATTTAAAGTGATAAAAGGGAAAAACCTAAAACCAACATTACTCTACCCAGCAAGGGCTTCATTTACATTTGATGGAGAAATAAAAAGCTTTACACACAAGCAAAGGCTAAGAGAATTCAGCACCACAAAACCAGCTTTATAGCAAATGCTAAAGGAACTTCTCTAGGCTGGAAACACAAGAAAAGGAAAAGACCTACAATAACAAACCCAAAACAATTAAGAAAATGGTAATAGGAACATACATATTGATAATTACTTTAAATGTAAATGGATTAAATTCTCCTACCAAAAGACATAGACTGGCGGAATGGATACCAAAACAAGACCCGTATATATGCTGTCCACAAAAGACCCACTTCAGACATAGGGACACATACAGACTGAAAGTGAGGGGACGGAAAAAGATATTCCATGCAAATGGAAACCAAAAGAAAGCTGGAGTAGTAATTCTCATATCAGACAAATAGACTTTAAAAGAAACACTATTACAAGAGACAAAAAAGGACACTACATAACGATCAAGGGATCAATCCAAGAAGAAGGTATAACAATTGTAAATATTTATGCACCCAACATATGAGCACCCCAAAACATAAGGTAAATACTAACAGACATAAAAGGGAAAATCAACAGTAACACAATCATAGTCGGGGACTTTAACACCTCACTTTCACCAATGGACAGATCATGCAAAATGAAAATAAATAAGGAAACACAAACTGTAAATGATACATTAAACAAGATGGACTTAACTGATATTTATAGGACATTCCATCTAAAAACAACAGAATACACATTCTTCCTAACTGCTCATGGAACATACTCCAGGATAGATCATATCTTGTGTCACAAATCAAGCCTTGGTAAATTTAAGATAATTGAAATCATATCAAGTATCTTTTCCAACCACAATGCTATGAGACTAGGTATCAATTACAGGAAAAAACCTGTAAAATATAACAACATATGGAGGCTAAATAATACACCACTTAGTAACCAAGAGATCACTGAATAAATCAAAGATGAAATTAAAAAAATACCTAGAAACAAATGACAATGAAAACACGATGAACCAAAACCTATGGGATGCAGCAAAAGCAGTTCTAAGCAGGAAGTTTATAACAATATAATCCTACCTTAAGAAACAAGAAATATCTCAAAAAATAACCTTACCTTACACCTACAGCAATTAGAGAAAGAAGACCAAAACACTCCCAAAGTTAGCAGAAGGAAAGAAATCATAAAAATCAGATCAGAAATAAATGAAAAAGAAATGAAAGAAACAATAGGAAAGATGAATAAAACTAAAAGATGGTTCTTTGAGAAGATAAATGAAATGGATAAACCATTAGCCAAATTCATCAAGAAGACAAGGGAGAGGACTCTAAATCAATAGAATTAGAAATGTAAAAGTAACAACTGACACTGCAAAAATACAAAGGATCATGAGAGATTACTACAAGCAACTATATGCCAATAAAATGGACAACCTGGAAGAAATGGACAAATTCTTAGAAATGCACAACCTTCCGAGACTGAACCAGGAAGAAATAGAAAATATGAACAGATCAATCACAAGCACAGATATTGAAACTGATTAAAAATCTTCCAACAAGCAAAAACCCAGGCCCAGAGGTCTTCACAGCCAAATTCTATGAAACATTTAGAGAAGAGCTAACGCCTATCCTTCTCAAACTCTTCTAAAATATAGCAGAGGGAAGAACACTTCCAAACTCATTCTACGAGACCACTATCACCCTGATACCAAAACCAAACAAAGATGTCACAAAGAAAGAAAACTACAGGCCAGTATCACTGATGAACATAGATGCAAAAATCCTCAACAAAATACTAACAAAGGGAATCCAACAGCACATTAAAAGGATCATACACCATGATCAAGTGGGATTTATCCCAGGAATGCAAGGATTCTTCAGTATAAGCAAATCAATCAATGTGACACACCATATTAACAAATTGAAGGAGAAAATCCATAAGATCATCTCAATAGATGCAGAGAAAGCTTTCGACAAAATTTCAACACCCGTTTATAAAAAAAAAAAATCAATAAAGTAGGCATAAAGTCAACTTACCTCAACATAATAAAGGTCATATATGACAAACCCACAGTCAACATCATCCTGAATGGTGACAAAGAGAAGCCATTTCCACTAAGATCAGGAACAAGACAAGGGTGCCCACTCTCACCACTATTATTCAACATAGTTTGGGAATTTTTAGCCACAGCAATCAGATAAGAAAAAGAAATGAAAAGAATCCAAACCAGAAAAGAAGTAAAGCTGTCACTGTTTGCAGATGACATGATACTATACATAAAGAATCCTAAAGATGTTACTAGAAAACTACTAGAGCTAATCAATGAATTTGGTAAAGTAGCAGCATACAAAGTTAGTGCACAGAAATCTCTTGCATTCCTATACACTAATGATGAAAAATCTGAAAGTGAAATTAAGAAAATGCTCCCATTTACCATTGCAACAAAAAGAATAAAATATCTAGGAATACACCTACCTAAGTAGACAAAAGACCTGTATGCAGAAAACTATAAGACACCTATAAAAGAAATTAAAGATGATACAAACAGATGAGAGATATACCATGTTCTTGGATTGGAAGAATCAATATTGTGAAAATGGCTCTACTACCCAAAGCAATCTATAGATTCAATGCAATCCCTATCAAACTACCACTGGCATTTTTCACAGAACTAGAGCAAAAAATTTCACAATTTGTATGGAAACACAAAAGACCCCGAAGAGCCAAAGCAATCTTGAGAATGAAAAATGGAGCTAGAGGAATCATGCTCCCTGACTTCAGACTATACTAGAAAGCTACAGTAACCAAGACAGTGTGGTACTGGCACAAAAACAGAAATATAGATCAATGGAACAGGATAGAAAGCCCAGAGGTAAACCCACACACCTATGGTCACCTTATCTTTGATAAAGGAGGCAAGAATATACAGTGGAGAAAAGACAGCCTCTTCAATATGTGGTGCTGGGAAAACTGAACAGCTACATGTAAAAGAATGAAATTAGAACACTCCCAAACACCATACACAAAAGTAATCTTAAAATGGATTAAAACGTACATGTAAGGCCAGAAACTATCAAACTCTTAGAGGAAAACATAGGTAGAACACTCTATGACATAAATCACAGCAAGATCCTTTTTCACCCACCACCTAGAGAAATGGAAATAGAAAGAAAAACAAACAAATGGGACCTAATGAAACTTAAAATCTTTTGAACAGCAAAAGAAACCATAAGCAAGACGAAAAGACAACCCTCAGAATGGGAGAAAATATTTGAAAATGAAGCAAGTGACAAAGGATTAATCTCCAAAATTTACAAGCAGCTCATGCAGCTCAATATCAAAAAAACAAACAACGCAATTCAAAAATGGGCAGAAGACCTAAATAGACATTTCTCCAAAGAAGATATACAGATTTCTAACAAACACATGAAAGAATGCTCACCATCATTAATCATTAGAGAAATGCAAATCAAAACTACAATGAGATATCATCTCACATCAGTCAGAATGGCCATCATCAAAAATCTACCAACAATAAATGCGGAAGAGGGTGTGGAGAAATGGGAACCCTCTTGCACTGTTGGTGAGAGTGTAAATTGATACAGCCACTATGGAGAACAGTATGGAGGTTCCCTAAAAAGCTAAAAATAGAACTACCATGTGACCCAGCAATCCCACTACTGGGCATATACACTGAGAAAACCATAAGTCAAAAGAGTCATTTACCAAAATGCTCATTGCAGCTCTATTTACAATAGCCAGGACATGGAAGCAACCTAAGTGTCCATGAACAGATGAATGAATAAAGAAGATGTCACACATACATACAATGGAATATTACTCAGTCATAAAAAGAAACAAAACTGAGTTATTTTTAGTGAGGTGGATGGACCTAGCATCTGTCATACAGTGTGAAGTATGTCAGAAAGAGAAAAACAAATACCGTATGCTAACACATATATATGGAATGTAAAAAAAAAAAAAAAGGTCATGAAAAACCTAGGGGCAAGATGGGAATAAAGACACAGACCTATTAGAGAATCGACTCTAGGATACGGGGAGGGGGAATGGTAAGCTGGAATAAAGTGAGAGAGTGGCATGGACATATATACACTATCAAACGTAAAATAGCTAGTGGGAAGCAGCCGCATAACACAGGGAGATCAGCTCGGTGTTTTGTGACCACCTAGAGGGGTGGATTAGGGTGGGTGGGAGGGAGATGCAAGAGGGAAGAGGTATGAGGACATGTGTATACGTATAACTGATTCACTTTGTTATAAAGCAGAAACTAACACACCATTGTAAAGCAATTATACTCCAGTAAAGAGGATTATAAAAAAAAAAAAGAAAAACCACTAATTATGTAACTGACAAAATGTTGGTACTGTATAGTATTTTTAATTAATTAACTTAGCAAACATTAAATTGTAATTGTTGCAAAGACAAAGGAGTAGTAGTAGTGCATTGAAACTGCTTTTTATGTAAATGAGGAAGTTCCCTTCTATCCCTACTTTTTTTCCAAAATATTCTAAAAATCATGGTGTGTTCCATTTTGTCAAATGCTTTTTATGAATCTCAATATTATAATGTGATCTTTGTTAGTTACCATATTAGTAAAACATTAATTGATTTGGGGATGTTAAACCAACCAATGGTAAACCTTACTTGTTCATGGTGTATAATCCTTTTTTATATGTTTCTGGATTCAACGTACCAATGTTTTTAAGAATTTTTGCATTGTAGTTCATAGAACAATACATGTTGTATATAACATTTGTATGTAATTTTCTTTCTTTGTGAAAAGAATTATTCTGGCTTGGTATCATAGAAATACTTGTTCCATAAAATAAATTGGGAAGCGTTTCCTCTTCTGTTTTCTGAAAGAGTTTGTTTAGGAGTGGCATTATTTCTTTCTTAAATGTTTGATACAATTCATCGGAGAAGCTACTGGGGCCTGGGATTTGATTTGTGGGAAGATTTTAAATTATTAATTCGTTTTCTTAATATAAATCTATTCCAATATTCTCTGTCTTCTGGAGGCAGTTTTGTTAATTCGAGATTAAAAAATGTATCTTAGTGGCACAAAGCCACTCTCTTTTTCCATGGTCTCTCCTCTTCTCTCCCTTAACCTCAGGTGTCTTGAGGAGAAAGATGATTAGGGGTGTGACCGAGGTCTCCCTGCCCTGAGGCTATAGCCATCCAAATATACTGGGAAACTTTATGAAGGCTTTTAGATATGGGTTCCCAAGTACCAACAAACCCAGGAATGGGGAGTGAGGGCTAGATTCAGCTAAGGGGATCTGGATAGAATTCACAGTGCAGAAGTGAAGCCCTCTACCCACAGAAATTCCTTTGTGAATAAAGCACTTTTGGCAAATTCAAAGTACTGTATTATCATGGCTTCCACTTTTGGATATATTTTTGGTATTGATATTTTAGATGCTTGTACTATAAATGATCAAAAAGTCCAGAGGCAATTCTCCTGTTCAGGTAGAGATGCAAGTGGAGAGTATTTGACATGTGTGTTCCTTCCAAACCCTCTCCTTCTTCCTCCTTGTGTGGTTCAACAAAACAACATAGAATCTCAGTAGGAGAAAGATCACAGACCTGATTGAAAACTTAAAGGCAGCAGGGGGGGGTGGTAAAAGACGCAATATCTCAATATAACTATGCCCAGTGACAAAAGCTACTGGGAGCTGGAGCTTTACAGTGGATTATTACCAAATGCTCAATTGTTCCCCCTATAGCCCCATTTGTGGTTATTCCAGACATTGTGACTGTAATGGAAAAAATCACTGAATAGATTGATGCCAGCTGGTATTCTGTCTCAAACATTACCAACATTTCTTTTCTATCTCACTTGCTCAACATACTTTCAGAGTATTCCCCTAGGGATTCCTAAACTCCCCTGATATTTGCCACCAGTTGGTGTTCAGGATTTTGCAAGATATCCAAAGTTTATACTGTATTGTCTGCCGTCCGATATCCACAGTTTATACTGTATTGTTCATGTCCAGTTGGTGGGCAAGTCAAAAGCCTCAGTCTAAACAGATCTGAGTTGGTATTGTTACACTTCTGCCAACAGGCTGATGAATCCCAACAATATTTACGGTACTGCTTGCCAAGTAAGGTTTCTGGGGAACATGTGGGTAAATTCACAACACTCAGTCTCTCTGGTAGTCTAGAAAAATATTGTCTCTGGTCCCCTACTACTAAAAGAAAACCCAGCACCTTACGGATACTTTGTGAGTTGTAGATTATATGTGTCTCACTTGGGCACTCTACTTGGTCTTCTGTATTAGCTAATTCACAGATCAGTATCCTTTGAGTGGAGGAACAAATCAACAGGCGGTATTGAAAGCTGCCCAGCAAACTATGGCACACTTTCTACCTTTCGGGATCCGCAACCATAATTACTCCTTTGACCTAGAAGTCTCTGTGATTGATGATTTTTTTTTTATTGCATTTCCTGGCAAAGAGAGGCACCTTATAGTTGGAGGTAGCCCTTGAGGTTTTTGGCTTGTTTCCTCCTTGACACAGCTACCAGGTAAACTCCTTTTGAAAAAAATATTAGCTTGATACTGGGATATTGTAAAACTGAACACCTGACTCATAGAGGCCTTGTGACTTTCCAGCCTAATATTCTCATTTTGGGATGAATCAAATTGTATTCAATTATTAAAAAGATATGAAGAGCCCCAAAAATCTCTCTTATCAAATGGAAATGGCATATTCAAGAACATAGCTAGCCTGGCCCGGTGACATTTTGGTTTTGCATGAAAAAGTATAAGCTACATCCCACCTGAATCCTCTTGTTGGATTGACATGGTCATAGATTACAAGGATAATGACTGCTTGGTTGAGTACCTGCTTTGCTAAGTTCTATTACAGTGGCAATTGTGGGAGCCCAGGAGGGAACATTTAGACTCTGAAAAATATGGGAATGGAAGGACAATAATGATCTTTTGTCTTTTAGAGCCATTCCTGGAACCTACCTTCTGAAGAAAGACTTATAAAAGATATTATAAAAGATTTGGATTCCCTAAGTTTGGGGATCTTCTACTGTCATGTGGAAGTATCACCTGGCCTTCTTTGCTTTGTCTTGTGGGAATTGAGGTTTGGGAACCAGCATAAAAATGACATTCTAGCTACTGCTATTGTTATGAAAAATAAATTGTCTTTGTCTCCATTTCCAGCCTCCCTGAAACTGTGCCAGACTAACTTGTAAGCTTTCAATCAGGGTTAAATCTTCATAGTTGTTGAGAGTCTTGTGATTTCTTACTTGACCCATGGGTTATTTAGAAGTGTGTTGTTTAATTTCCAAATATGTGGGATTTCCCAAATTACATTCTGTTGTTTGTTTCTGTTTTGTTTCTGCTGCTGTTGAAGGAAATATTTTGTGTGATAGAAATCTTCTCAAATTTTTTGAGACTTGTTTTATATCCTAGAATTAGGTCTATCCTAGACAATGTCCCATAAGTGCTTGAAATAAATGTATACTCTGCTTCTGTTTGGTGGAGTGATCTACAAATGTCAATTAGATCAGTTTGATTGATAGTGCTGCTCAGATCTTCTATATCCTTATTGACTTTCTATCTAGTTATTGAGTGATATACTGACATCTGCATCTATAGTTGCTGAATTGCCTATTTCTCCTTTCAGTTACATTAGTATGGCTTCATGTATTTGGGGGCTGTGGTATTAGGCATGTATACATTTATAATTGTTACATCTTCCTTATACATTGACCCTTTTATCATTATGAAATGCCTTTCTTTGTCTCTAGCAATATTTTTGTCTTAAAGTTATTTTGTTTCTTATTAATATTACTATTCCTAGCTTTCTTACAGTTAATGTTTACATGTATAAATTTTTCCATTCTTTTACTTTATACTTAATTGTGATTTTGAATCTAAAGTGTGTCTCATTTAGACAGCATATAGTTTGATTGATGATTTTAACCAGTGTGACAGTCTCTGCCTTTATATTGCAGTGTTTAACCTATTCTCATTTAATATTATTGATATTGTTGTATTTACATCTGTCATTTTGCTATTTGTTTTTATGTCTTTTTGTTCTTCTATTCTTCCTTTACTGCCTCCTTTAGTGTTAAACAGGTATTCTTTTTTTTTTTTTTCTGCACCGTATGGCTTGTGGGATCTTAGTTCCTCAACCAGGGATCAAACTTAGTCCCTGGCAGTGAATGTCCTGAGTCTTAATTATTCCAGCCAGGAAATTCCCTAAACAGATATTCTTTTCTTAAAATTAATTAATTTATTTAGTTTTGGCTGCATTGGGTCTTCATTGCTGTGCACGGGCTTTCTCTAGTTGCAGTGAGTGGGGGTTACTCTTCACTGCGGTGCACGGGCTTCTCATTTTTGTGGCTTCTCTTGTTGTGGAGCACGGAATCTAGGCACATGGACTTCAGTAGTTGTGGCACACGGGCTCAGTAGTTGGGGCTTGTGGGCTCTAGAGCACAGGCTCAGTAGTTGTGGTGCATGGGCTTAGTTGTTCCACGGCATTTGGGATCTTCTCGGACCAGGGATTAAACCCACGTCCCCTGCATTAACAGGTGGATTCTTAATGACTGCACCACCAGGGAAGTCCCTAAACAGATATTCTTAATGTGACATTTTAATTACTCTGTTGATTTGTTGAGTTATTTTCTTAGTGGTTGGTCTGGTAATTACAACATGCACCTTTAATTTCATCAAAATCAATTTCAAGTTAATTTCAGTAAAATATGGCAACTTTACTCCACTATAGCTCATTTCCTTCTGTTTTCTTTGTGTTATTATTGTCATATATATTACATCTATACATTTTATATACCCTACACTTAAGTTTCAGAGTTATTGCTTAAAATAATCTTAGGTATTTTTTTAAAATTCAAAGAAAAATGTGTATACACACATATAGAGTCTTTTATATTTACCCATATACTTACTGTTTCTGGTTCTCTTTCTTCCTTCCTTTTCATTCAGATTACTTTCTTCAGCCTGAAGAATTTCCTTCAGTAAGTCTGCTAGCAATGAATTCTCTCAGTTTTTGTTTCTCTGGTGATGTCTTTATTTTGCCTTCACTTATGAAGTATATTATCACTTGATATCATATTTTTGGTTGACAGGCTTTTTTTTTCCCTTTCAGCACTTTAACTGTCATTCCACTGTTATTTGGCCTCCATTTTTAAAAATAAGTCAATTGTTAATTGTATTATCACTTCCTTGTATACAATGAGTAGTTTTTCTCTTGCTGCTTTCTCTTTTGCTTTGCTTTGGCTTTCACAATTTGGCTTTTATAGGTATAGGTTTGATCCTCTTTGTATTTATTGTGGGGTCATTGAGTTTCTTGGATCTATTTATTAATGTTTTTCATCAGTTTTCAGAATTTCCAAACCATTATTTCTTCATACATTTTCCTGAGTTGTTGTTGTTTTTGTAACTTGCCTGGTAAACTCATAAATCCTGTTTTCTTCATGGTGTGAAGCTACTATGTCTTCTCATATTTTAATTCTTAATTTTAATTTTCATGTTTGGATTCCTAGAGGTTGCTACTGTTAGCTGCATAGCTTAGTGGTCAGTTAATGATTTGAGCAGAATTTATGCTCAAACATCTCAAATCCATAAGGCTTCCATACTTTCACAGTCAATCTGTGTCCATGTTGGGAAGCACATTCAAAGTTCAGCCAGTTTTCAAGTTGCTTTGGCTTTTACTTACTTCCTGACACTCGTGGTTTTCCCCTGCAGTTCCCCAGTCAGCTAGGGATGTGTGAAGAGTTTATCTAGCTCCTCTCTGACACTCTTACTTCAAGGGCATACTTGTTGAAAATTGACTGGTTTGATGATAGCCCCAAACTGGACCGTAAACTCGGGCTAGCAAAGATATGGGCTTAATCTGTATGTGTCCTACTGAATTCACTACATTTCTAAGATAGTTCTGTGGGTTTTCACCCTCTGACTCAAACTGAGTCTACTAATGTAAACATGTCTTGTCTAAAATTTTTAAATGAAAATGAAACTATTTACTATCTTTCTACTCTATAAAATTTGAGAAGTCACAGGTTTTATTTTCTAACATCAAAGGGCTAATTTCACTGAAAAATATTACTTTCCTTTGGATGTTTAGGATCACCACAGAGTATTTTTTCCTTGTGTTTTAACCACTATAATTCACATAACTTGATTTTGTAGATTCTATAAAGTGATTTTTCTTACTCTAATTATGCTATGCAATACAAAGGGCAACAATTTTTCTCCCTATTTTACTGACATGAGAATTGAAACCAAGAGTTATTGAATCCTTACCAAGTGAAAAAAGCTGCAATATCTGAAAGGTGATTTTTGCAGTTAGGTCTTTTTATTTCAAATATATGGCTGTTTTAATTAATCTGTGATCTTTCTGAAGCAGAATATTATTGTGCAATAGGTGTTCCAGAGTACCTTCACATATATTTTCACATTTGTTATTACTACTAATGAGTGATATGACCAAATAATATACTCATCTCATTTTATTTTTTATATTAAAAAAATTAAGTATAGTTGATTTAGAATATCATGTTACTTTTTGGTGTACAGAAAATGATTCAGTTATATATATAAAATCTGGAATATATATATATATATATATATATATATATATATATATATATATATATATTCCAGATTCTTTTCCATTATAGGTTATTATAAGATATTGAATACAGTTCTCTGTGCTATACAGTAAATCCTTGTTGTTTATCTCTTTTATATATAGTGATGTATATCTGTTAATACTATTTTCCTAATTTATTCCTCCCCCCAGTTTCCCCTTTGGTAACCATAGTTTGTTTTTTATATCTGTGAGTCTGTTTCTGTTTTGTAAAATAAATTCACTTGTATTGATTTTTAGATCCTACATATAACTGATATCATATATTTGTCTTTCTCTGTCTAACTTACTTCACTCAGTATGATAATCTCTAGGTCCATCCATGTTACTGCAAAAGGCAATATTTCATTCTATTTTATAATTGAATAATATTCCAGTGTGTCTATCATCTATCTACCTATCTATCTATCTATCTATCTATCTATCTATCTATCTATCTATCTACCACATCTTCTATATCCATTCATCTGTTGATGAACATTTAGTTTGCATCCATGTCTTGGCTATTGTAAATAGTGTCATTTTAGAGTTGAGATAACTGAGGAGCCTCAAGCTTGGATGTAGTATAGGCCTTATTTTTATTTTCATTATTTTTCTTTATAATGAGAGCCTATTATTGATTTTCTTTTATCTTTAGGGCCTTATGATAACTGGAAATGTAAAGTTTTAAACATATATACTTTATTAATATATTTGTTTAGGTATATTAAGTTCAATTGAGAATTGAGGCTCTTTCAGTTTGTCTATTTTTAGAGCAAAAAATTAGTTTCTTTACTATAAAGTAGTAATTCTTAAAAATTCTGAAAATTTGAATCATTTTTATGGTAAACTGAAATTATATATCTCTATATAGATATATATATATTGTGGAAGGATTCATTTCTACTTCAGTAATAAGAAAAGTTAAGTACTCAAGGTCTGTATAGATTTTGGGGATATGCCTAGAGACAGAGTATGAGTTATATTTCCTGGAGGCAAATGCTATCCCAGAGCACCCATATGCACCTTATTAAGTATATTCCAAGGGATTTTGATAAGTATTCTCATATTTTCTATTCTATTCTATTCCATTCTATTCTGTTCTATTCTATTCTTTCCATTGTGTTCTGCTTTTTTTCCTTTTACACTTCTTGGTGTTTTCCATATTTTTGCTCCTAAACTTTACCCTTTACTATATGCTCAAAAGAGATTGCTTGACCTTTTGAACTTTTACATTTAAATAAATAGATAAATAAATAACCAGACATGAACTAATTTAGCATAATTCTCTTAAAGTATGCAAAAAATCCACTGTACATTAGAAACTCCCTTTATTCAGTAGAATGAAACAGAGTGTCTTCCCTCTGGTTCTGTGTAGCCATACCTGAGGACATGATTTCCTTCAGAGTCAGGACGGCTAGGTGGGAAATGTTAACCAATAAGTAGATCAGTGCCACATGGATAAGTGCAGTAATCACACATTTGGGGATATTCTCACTAGGGCTTTTCAGCTCTCCTGCAAAAAAAAAGTGCCACACATAAAAAATGGCTAATTATATAATCTTTGAAAGTGGCTTCAATATAACACATAGTAAGTAAAAGAAACGACTGCACACAACAAGAGTTCATTTTTGTTGAATGCTTATTTACCAAGCTTGGGCAAATTATTGATTCTAGTAGCAACAGAATTTTGCTAAATTCTGGGTTTTAATGTTGTATCTCTGATATACTCAACATGAGCTTTTTTGGATAAGAAAATAACTCTGAAAACCTGGATTCTAGGCCAGGAAGACTGGAGCAAATCTTCCCTTACCTTACGGCCATCACTGTATTCAATAGAACTACAAGTACGTGTTAATGAAGGGCTGGAATAGCTCATCTGTTAATCTGGTCACAATATTCTAGGACTTTAGGGTAGACTCTCCTGCTCTTTTCACTCCTTGGATTAAGATTCTAGACTAGTTAAACCTTAAATTAAACTTGAATGTATATTGCCAACACCAAAATTGACATATATGTTTACTTGGAAAATACAAAATTATATTATTAACTCACAGTATGCAACTCCTTCAAAATAATTCATAAGTATTAAAAAGTAAAATGCAAAATAAGACCATAAAGATTTAGAGAAAGAAGCACAGATATATATTTATCTAAACCTTGAGATGGGGAAAGACTTTTCAAGTATGAAAACAATGAAAAATTAAAAGATGGATAGTTTGATACTTGTAGGTATTATATAAATAACTAAATAAACATAAATAAATTCTAGTCTTTAAAACTGAAATTTTAAAATCTTATGAACAAAATAAAAAGCAAACAAACTGGGAAAACCATTTACCTGTCTTACAAGGAAGACACATAAATGGTCATGAACATTTGCAAAACCCTTCCCACCCATTAGAAATTGAATAAAAATGAGTTATAACACTGAAATTTGATTTTCACAACTTTAGGTGACTAAAGAATGAACAAGGTTTGATGAAGCCAAGTCTAGTCATTTTAATTCAACTAATAGATATATTTGTAGAGCCTTTCTGGAAGACAATTTGGCAATATTTCTCAAGACATTTCTAAATATTTGTATGCTTTACTTATTAATTTTACTTCAAGATTTTTTCTAATAAAGCAATGAGAAACCCACAAAGATTTACATAAAAGGATGCTGATTGGAACAATAAGTATAAAATTTTAAAGTGGAAAACTAGAAACAACTCTGGGATCCAACAATGGGAAAAAGTTTGAAAAATGGTCAAATTACATATGATAGAATACTGTGTATTCATTTAAAAGCATTTATATTTAATAATATTTTGAATTCTCACTATGTGCTTTAGGTAAAATAAAGTTATAAGGGTATATGTGCAGTGTGACCCCCACATGTGTGTACATACAAGATAATTGGTTACAGGTAATCTTTATTTTAATTTATATCTTCTGTATTTAAAATTTTTCTCTGATGAGTGTTGTTATAACTACAAAGTGTAAACTATTAAAATATTTGTTCAGTAAAAAAATGCAATTGTCTTGGAGTCCTTAAGCTGTCACTTCTATGTTTCCATTTGTAAACACCTGGAAAATATTTCACTTTCCAAAGCTGGAAAGACACATTTGTAGAGAGTTTAATGCATTTCCACCCACTCACCTGATAAAAGCAAGAGAGAAACACATTATATTAAAACAATGTAGTATTCCTTTCTTAGAATTAAGCTGATTAACTGTTGTATGTTTATAGTGTGGTGGTGTTTTTTATAATTTAAGAAAATGACTTTACCTGCTATTCGAACAAGGATTCCCCAGCCATAATACGCATATAATCCTTGTAAGAAGGCTTCAGCAATCTGTGAGGCATCTGAAACTTCAGCATCGAAAGCTTTCTCAAACCTGCCTAAGTTCTCTTTTCTTCCTCTCACCAGTAACACGATTCCAGCTAGAGATACGAAGCAGAGTACTGTCATTTTCACAACTGTACTGACAGTTTGAAACCAAGTCACCTCCTTCACTCCTCGATCATTCAGAATTCCCAAGCACCATAAAATGGCCAGTGGTAAACATTTCTTTGGCATCTCAGGAGCAAAACATCCAGGGTAGAAAGGCTGCATTATATACCCTGCTAGTAAAAAGCCACGTGCAGCAGCTCCTGCTGGGGTACTAAATAGATTGATCCAGAGATAGAAGAAAGCAATAAAGGGTCCAAGAGATCTCTTGAGGAAATAATACTGTGCTCCACTTCTAGGGAATATGGTCCCCAGCTCTGCGTGACTAAGGGCAGCCATCATAGACACTATGGTGCAAGCAGCCCAAATACTTAGGGAGACCCCCACATTGAGTGAAGAGTATGTTAACACCCCTTTAGGAGCAGCAAATCTTCCTGCACCCATTATGATACTGAATAAAAAATCGTTCCATGGAAATACCTTTTTACCTGTTGAAGCTGAGTACTTTCTCCCATCTTCATTTTCTTAAGTCTGAAACTTAAATTTAAAAGCTAACATAAATTCACAGTTTTTACTCTGTTCATACTTGTGAAAGGCTTCAGCCGATCTTCTTATAGCTAAGTGCTTTACTTTCCTTCTCCTCTCTTACTCAAATAGATTTTGTCACAGCCCTTAACATAATAAAAAATTTAACTTGTGAGTAAATTGAACTAAAGTGTCTGAGATAATAGTAGAGTTATGTTGTACATGTTAAGCATTTAAACAGTTATGCACAATTAAACATTTTAGACACAGCTAATTGGGAATGAGATGAAAAATTCCAAGTCAGGTTTCTTCTATGGATATGTAGCCTCGTTAATTTTGATCCTTAAACAAGTAATTTTTAAAGTTTGTACCATAAGGAAGTTAAAGAATGACAAAAAATCCAAGGTTTGAATCACATGTTTGCCACTTGTTAGCAGATCTTGGTTTGAATCACACACACATCTGCCACTTACTAGCACATCTATGTCACTCAATGACTTTCGATTTTGTTATTTTGAAAAATGGGACTGATAATCCTTATTTTTTTCTTTAATAGAATTAAATAAGGTAATTTATTGATGAAGCAAATACTAATACAAAACTCCTGGTAGTATACCTGACATACCTTAGGGATCCATAAATGTTAGTTTCATAATTTGGTTATTTTAATTTTCACTATCTGCATTATATACAGAGTGCTTCAGCTTCTCTAAGGTCCTTTAAAAACATTTTGTAGTTAGTTGCAAATTAGACTCAGTTTTTGACAAACAGGTCGCTTAGTACACATATGTAGGGTTTTACATTTCCCTGGTTAATTATCTAGTAGGGGCATGATTCATCTTTTCAGCATTATTTACTTTTTTCTATATTTTCAGCTACTTATTGACTTAGGGCACACTCTTCTGAGCATCTGCTTTTTGCCTGGTACAGTGTGAATCAGTGCATGTGCAGGAATGACTAAGCCAAGGTCTGGATATTGTTCACCATTTTACCCTGGTGTCTGGCCCAGCTTGGGGTAACACAGTATGTCTCAGTAAATCTGTTGAATTAATGATCTTTATCCTCCAGGAACTCCTGTTTAGAGAAGAAGACATATATAAACCAAGACTTTTTATATACTGGTTGTGAGCTTCAACATGGTAATACTAATAATAGCTAATACTTACATGACACCTACTATGTGCTGGGAACTGTGTTTAACACTTATATTAACTCTTTAAATCAAATCAACCACCTGTGATACAGTACCAATAGATGAGGAAATTAAGAAATTAATTTGTCAAGTTCACCCAGCTATTCACTTAAATTAACTAATTTTAATGTATTTTATGTATATGTTTTTATATATATTTATGATTTTACTTACAAATAAATAAATCCATAATCCACAAGAAGCCAAGAAACAACAATATAAACCATAAGAATTGGCTTATTTTTTCTTGGTGACTTTTTCATGGGTCCTGTGTTTATCCA
Source organism: Delphinus delphis (assembly GCF_949987515.2). Lineage (NCBI taxonomy): Eukaryota > Metazoa > Chordata > Mammalia > Artiodactyla > Delphinidae > Delphinus > Delphinus delphis. The sequence goes on along the minus strand of NC_082699.1, from coordinate 28,036,531 downwards.
ATCTCAGCGATACCTCCCCTTGTGCAGGGACTGGATTAGGACTGATGGAGCACTCAAGTCTGACTCACAGCCATGAGTGTGTCATTAACCTCACTCTCCTCTCTCTCACAAGTGGCACAATAACAATGGCCTGTGAGCACAGGTTATTGCAACTCAATAAACAGACTTTAATTCAAATCTTGGCTGTGAGAACAGTATTCTGAAGATCTCTAGACATATTACTACAGTTACAGAAAAACCCTTTGGGAATAGTCTGTACTTCTTTTTCTAGTGTAAAAAACTGACACATAGACCAATGGAACAGAATTGAGAGCTCAGAAATAAATGCATTCATGTACAGCCAGCTAGTATTTGACAAAGAAGCCAAGAATACTCAACGGGGAGAGGACAATCTCTTCAATAAAAGGTGTTGGGAAAAGTAGGATATTCACATGCAAAATTAGACCCCTATCTTACACCACTCACAAAAATTAACTTGAAAAGGGATCAAAGACTTAAACATAAGACCTGATATTGTAAAACTAGAAGAAAACAGAAAATAACTCCTTGAATTGATCTTACCAATGATTTTTTGAGCTCAAACCAAAAGGGCAAGCAACAAAAGCAAAAATAAACAAGTGGGACTACATCAAACTAAAAAGTTTCTGCACAGCAAGAGAAACACCCAGCAAAATGAGAAGGCAATTTATGGAATGGGAGAAAAATATTTGCAAACCATCTACCTAATAAGGGTTAATATCCAAAATATATAAGGAACTCATATAACTTAATAGCAAAAAATCAAAGAATCCAATTGAAAATGGGCAGACAACTTGAATAAACATTTTCCCAATGAAGTCATACAAATGGCTAACAAGTATATGAAAAGATGGTGATTGCTTTTTGGTAGCCGTTTACTTGTAACTCACCCTTTGTCTCGATACTTTTAATTCCTAAAATAGTAATTTGTAATTGGTGTTTATGCTTGACTGTGCTTCTGAATAACTTGTACAAACTCCTTGATTGCATTAGATGAATGTTAGATATATATCAAAATAAAAACAATAAACTAGATTTTGGAAATATTTGACATACTGGAGTCAAAGGATCTTTGTTCAGGCTGACTGAGTAACCTTAGAAATTTCTTTTGTTTTCTTGGCATTAGTTTCTGTCATTTATAAATTAATGGAATAGGACTGCATCTATACCTCTCCAACTGAAATACTCATTGCTCAAATATCTGTATGCCAGGGAATAGGTGAAGCCATGGGATGAATGTTATTCATCTTCCTTAGGTGTCAATTTCACTCAAAGTACTCTTTTTGGGGAAAAATTTTGAAGCATTTATTTAAACATTCAAAATTTATCTTGAAGCATTTATTTTAAACATGCAAATATTATGGGATAGAATATAAAATTAACACGTTTTTTTAAAGATAAAAAACTAATCTTAAAAGATGTAGTTACCCCACTGAGATGGGATGCACACACTACCCCTGCCATCCAAGATTTGGTTCAGATATCAAAACTAATGATGACATACATGCACTAAGAGGATATGGAAGCATTCATTATTCTCATAATGAGGCTCTCATGAGGAGGCAGGGTAGGATCCCAAGCAGGTCCAAAAATGTTTTGAGAGGGCAGACAGGAGCTACTAGCTTGGTGTTCTATGGTGGTGAGGAAGTAGGGCTGAGGTGAGAGTTCCCATTTGAATGGGATGGTGCTCGTGTGATTTTAAGTTCCTATTGGTGCCAGTGGAGGAAACAGCAGGCTTTCTTATCAGCTTGTCTAGATGTAGGGAAGAAAAGGAAAGGGAGTAGTGGAACTTAAAATCTGTCAACAGTCAAACATCAAAATGGAATCAGACTTTTTATTAATATGGATTTTTTTACATTATTAGAGTGCTTCTTTGAGCTATACCTCCAGAACCCTGCCTCCAAGTTTTGGTATATTAAACCAATGCCTTCTCTGCCATTCTACAAATATTTGTGAAGTGCCTAAAATGTACACTGTTTTAGGTGCTCTGTACATATCAGTATACAAAATAGATAAAAATTCTAGACACAGTAGAACTTCAATTCTTCTGGCATTGTTTAAAATCCATGGCTTGAGAGTGGGGAAGATGGTCAGGAAATTTTTATCCTCACCTGGGATCATTTCATGCAGAAAGAATGCACACTGTTCTAACAGAGTGCCTATGTCTGTGACTTTTGTGCCAGTACCTATATCCCATCTGTGAGAAAGAGGATGGCACAGTTGATGACACAAAAGTAAATTCTGTTGTTAATGTCATTTCATAGTCAGATGAGGAATACATACTGAACTTTAGGAAGGCATGTGTTTTAAGGCCCTTATTCTTGGTCTGGTCTGTTGATATATTTCCTTCCTAAAGCATGGGATGGCACAAATAGAACAAATTTTAGTTACTCAGACCCTATCCTTCTCCTTTTTCTAAATCATTTTGTTTTCATAATAAAAGTTGCATGTGGAAGCATCTATGGCTGGAGATGGGAGTGGGAGTGAAATGTGGACTGTTTTTCTCTTTTCTCTGAATTGTTGATACCAAAACCAGATATGGTAATTTAAAAATAGGGAGTAGAGGAGTCTGGACAAGGATATGTGTGGGTCTCTTAGGAGAGCCAGGAAGCATACTATCCAGTTTATTAGGATCTGGATGATATACATTCTCCTCTCAGGGCTTGGAAGCTTTGGGGACAAAAGGGAAGCAGTGAGCTTGAGCTGAAGGTTCCTATGTGCCCTTATCCTGTCAGGGAATAGATTTGTACAGAAAATCTATGTAAAACATTGCTGCTAGCAGGAGATAGAGGATGGTGATCTTGAGCTATTTGAACAGTTCAGTAGAGCAGAAAGAGACTCTGGACTATAAATTAACACCCAGACGAAGGAGCTCAGGAAGGTAATTAAAATATTACCTCAAGAGCTCTGGTTTCTAGTGTGACATCTAAAGAGCAGAGAAGTCTTCAGTTTGTCCTAACAATAGCTCTTTACAGCTGAACAAACTGAAAAATTAACAACTCTTTTTAGATCTCTCAGAGAAGTGAGGTCACCGGGAAAACTGTTGAGCCCAAAATATGAGAGACAGACAGGAAGATACAGAGAATCACAACTTACAAGAGCAGAAATTCACCAGCAGAGACCTCTGCAAGGACCAGTATTAGGGTAGGAAAAACTAAAATGTAGTCGACGAATTGCTAGAAGTTTCATGTGGACAAGTCTGGGAGAGGAAAACTTCAGGGGGTCCAGTCATAGGAGGGCCATCACACTTTTGTGAGTTTTACTTTCAAGAACTTTACTAGGTCCCCACAATGAGTATCAGAGAAAAATCCCCTTATGCTTCCAGCAGGGGGAGGGAAAAAGTAACCAGTAAAAAATATGCCAAAGCATTCTGTTCTTCTTCTTTTAATTGACATGTAATTGAAACACAACATTATATTAGTTTCAGGTGTACGGCAATTTTGTTGTGAAATGATCACCACAGTAAGTCTAGTTCACATCCATCACCACACATAGTTACCAATATTTTTCTTGTGATGAGAAGTTTTGAGATCTATTCTCTTATCAACTTTCAAATATACAATACATTGTTGTTAACTACAGTCTGTCCCCATGACTTACTTATAGGTGGAAGTTTGTACCTTTTGACCACCTTCATCTATTTCACACAGCCCCCACCAATCTATTCTCTGGCAACCGCCAATCTGTTCTCTGTATTTATGAGTTTGTTTATTCATTTTTTAGATTCCACATATAAGTGACAGAATATGGTATTTGTCTTTCTCTGACTGACTTATTTCACTTAGCATAATGTCCTCAAGGTCCATCCATGTCATGGCAAATGGGAAGATTTCATCCTTTTTTATGGCTGAATGATAGCTTAATATATAAATTAATTCTCCATATATGTGTGGGTTTACTTCTGAACTCTCTATTTTGTTCCATTGATCTATATGTTTTTATGCCAATATGATACTGCTCAGGAGGCATGATGACTCCAGCTTTGTTTTTCTTTCTCAAGATTGCTTTGGCTATTCGGGGTCTTTTGTGGTTCCATGCAAATTTTAGGAGTTTGTTCTATTTCTGTGAAATGCCATTGGAATTTTTTTTTTTTTTTTGCGGTACGCGGGCCTCTCACTGTTGTGGCCTCTCCCGTTGCGGAGCACAGGCTCCGGACGCGCAGGCTCAGCGGCCATGGCTCACGGGCCCAGCCGCTCCGTGGCATATGGGATCTTCCTGGACCAGGACACAAACCCGTGTCCCCTGCACTGGCAGGCAGACTCTCAACCACTGCGCCACCAGGGAAGCCCTCACTGAGAGTTTTGACAAGTCTGCTCCAAACCCCTTTCTTCCTGTAACTAAGCACAATTCCAGTTAAGGAAATAAAGTGGATGACTGTTATTCTAATATACACTGAAACCATGTCCTGAAAGCTCAAAAATTCTCAAGACTGCAAAGTCATCAAACAAAACCCTTAGGAGGTCTACTTTAGAATACTAGGGATAGAAAGACTGGGTTATAAACTCTGCTGGCAGTAAAGTTCTTCAGGCATCTCATGCTGCTGAGACAGTAGGTGGATCAGAAGATAGAGAACAAAGTACTGTGCTCCACTTCCAGGAAAGCTATTCTTGTCTCTACATGACTAAGAGCACACAGCATGGACACCACTGAACACACAGCCCGAACAGCTGGGATGATTCTCTTGCTGAATGAGGAATATTTCAGTACCTCCTTGGGAGACAGAAAAGTCCCCACGCCTATTTTTCTGAAAGCCCTGCTTCTCGGGAAAAATCCCCATTGCTTTTGGGAGCTTGGTGTTCTCCTTTTTGCAATTTTAACAGTTTTCAAAAAGTCATTAGTCATGATAATTTTGACTCTCAAAAGATTTAACATAACTATCTGAAGAGAAATAGGGAAGCTTGTTTTTTAACCACTTTGTGTTATAAAATTTTAGTTTTTTAATTGACATGCCTTTTAGATAATGTAACATATAAAAAACAGGAGATCTCTGCTCTGGGCCTTTTTTTAAAAATTAATTATTGATATGATCTTGTATAAATAACTTGTCCACTTGGGGACTTTCTTTCCTCATCATGTGGGAATTAGACAGCTGTAAGTCCCTCTGGGCTTTAACAAGCACTCATCTTACAGAACATATAATTTTACTCAGGTTTTCCTGTTTTTCAGAAATACTGTGGTTATTGTGTTTTAAAAATTGTAGATCATGTTAATCAGTGAGCACAAGAAATACAACTGAGTTAAAAAGGGACCATGCTGGTATTTAATGTTTAATATTAAACACATATTGGATTTATACTTTACCAACATTATGCTTAGTAGACTTTACCCTTACATTGGAAGAACTTTTTATATTTTAAAAGAAAATACCATAAAAATCAGATTTCAGGCCACATAATGACATTTTTTTTTGTTTTCTTTCATATTTCAGAGAGAGGTTTGATGGTGAGGATGCAGTCCTGCACTAGAGATTTTAAAACTCTGCACAATAGAATGTCAATTAGTAAAACCAGAAGAAATAATGAAGTTAAAAAATCATTTTGCTGCAATCATCATAATAATTGATTCACACAAGAATGCTCAATGGTTGTTAAAATTTGATAAAATATTTAAATAGTTTTCCCCTAGAAATTATCTACTAATATCAAAGGAAAAAATAGTAGCCACATTGGAGAAAATGGAAGAATTCCATCTTAGCCAAGTTTCCAAAGCTAACCTAACCAGTAATGGAACAATGGGCAGCTAGTTGTTATTCCTGCCAAAATGCATGAACTGAATTAACCACAAAGAAACTTCAGAGAAATTCAAATTAAGGGACAATAAAAAAAATACTAATGTCATGAAATGCTCAATAAAATATTAGCAAACTGAATTCAGCAATATATTTAGATCATACACCATGATCAAGTGGGATTTATACCAGGGATGCAAAGATGTTTCAGTATCTGCAAAGCAATCAATGTGATACACCATATTAACAAAACAAAGGATAAAAATCACATGACCAACTCAACAGATGCAAAAAAAATCAACATCCATTCATGATTAAAACTCTTATTGAAGTTGGTATAGGCGGAACATATTTTTTGTATCTGTATTCATCAGAGACCTGCAATTTTCTTTTCTTTGTAGTGTCTTTGTCTGGTTTTAGTATCAGGGTAATGTGGCCTTGTATAATGAATTTGGGAGTGTTCCCTCCTCTTCAATTCTTTGAGAATAGTTTGGGAAAGATTGGCATGAAGTCTTCCTTATACATTTGGTAGAATTCCCCTGTGAAGGCTTCCAGTCTTGGAATTTGTTTGCTGTGAGTTTTTTGATTACTAATTCAATTTCATAATTAGTGATTGGTCGGTTCAGATTGTCTTCTTCCTGATTCAGTCTTAGAAGATAATGTGTTTCTAGAAATTTATCCATTTTGTCTAGGTCATCTAATTTGTTGGCATATAGCTATAAGTAGTATTCTCTTATGAGATTTAGTATCTCTGTGATATTGGTTGTAATTTCTCCTCTTCATTTCTTACTTTGTTTATTTTGGTCTTCTCTCTTTTTTATTAGTGAGCCTGGTTAAAGGTTTATCAATTTTTAAAACTTTTTTTTTATATTCGTCTTTGTCATTGATCTCTTGTATTCTTTTTTAGTCTCTATTTTATTTCCTCCCTGGTTTTTAATACTTCCTTCCCTCTTCTGACATTGGGCTCTGTTTGTACTTTTTCTAATTCTATTAGATGGTATGTTAGGCTGTTTATTTGAGATTTTTCTTGTTTCTTGAAGTAGGCTTTTATCTCTAAAAACTTCCCTCCTAGAACTTCTTTTGCTGTGTCCCCTAGATTTTGGAAAGTTTTGTTTCATTTGTCTCAAAGTATTTTCTGATTTCCACTTTGATTTCTTAGTTAGCTAATTGCTTTTTTAGCAGCATGTTGTTTAGTCTCCATGTGCTTGTGTTTTTCCATTTTTCTTCCTGTAAATGATTTCTAGTTTCACATCATTGTGGTCAGAAAAAAATGCTTTGTATAATTTCTAGCCTCTTAAACTTGATGAGACTTGTGCTGTGGTCTAGCATGTGATCTATGCTGGAGAATGTTCTAACACATGAAAAGAATGTGTATTCTATTTTTTTGGATGGAATGTACTGTAATTATCTATTAAGTCCAACTGGTTTAATATTTCACTTAAGAGTACCATTTCCTTATTGATTTTCTGCCTGGATGACTTCCTTGTTGATGTAAGTGGGGTGTTAAAGTCCCCTAATATTATTATATTATTGTCAATTTCTTTCTTTCCTTTTTTTTTGAAGTTCAAAAAAATTCTAGTTTATTTATTTTTTCTTTTCCATTATGGTTTATCACAGGTTACTGATTATAGTTCCCTGTGTTACACGGTAGAACCTTGTTGTTTATCCATTCTAAATGTAATGATTTGCATCTACAAAGTCCAAACTCCCAGTCTATGCCTCTCTCTGCCCCCCTCCCCCTTAGCAACCACAAGTCTGTTCTCTATGTCTATGAGTCTCTTTTTCTTTTGTAGATAGATTCATTTTTTCCATATTTTACATTCCACATATGAGCAATATCATATGGTATTTGTCTTTCTCTTTCTGACTTAATTCACTTAGTGTGATAGTCTCTAGTTGCATCCATGTTGCTGCAAATAGCATTATTTCATTCTTTTTTTAATGGCTGAGTAGTATACCATTGTATATATGTACCACATCTTCTTTATCCATTCATCTGTCAATGGATTGTTTGTTGTTTGTTTAGGTTGTTTCCGTGTTTTGGCTATTGTGAATAGTGCTTCTATGAACATAGGGGTGCATATATCTTTTTGAGTTATAGTTTTGCCTGGGTATATTTGCAGGAATGAAATTGTAGGGTCATATGGTAATTCTATTTTAGTTTTCTGAGGAACCTCCATACTGTTTTCCATGATGGCCATACCAACTTATAATCCCACCAACATGTAGGAGTGTTCCCTTTTCCTCACACACTATCCAGCATTTGTTATTTGTAGACTTTTTAATGATGGCCATTGTAACTGGTGTGAGGTGGTACCTCATAGTAGTTTTGATTTGCATTTCTCTAATAATTAGTGACGTTGAGTATCTTGCTTACTGGCCATCTGTATTTCTTCTTTGGAGAAATATCTATTAAGGTCATGTGCCCATTTTTGGATTGGATTGTTTGTTTTTTTGTTTTGAGCTGTAGAGCTATTTGTATATTTTGGGAATTAAGCCCTTGTCTGTTACATCATTTGAAAATATTTTCTCCCATTTCATAGGTTGTCTTTTCAATTTTTTTTAGGTATTTAATTGTTATTTTTATTTTGGGAAATTGTACATACCACAAAGCTTAGCATTTCAATCACTTTAAGTGTACAGTTCTGTGGTATTAACTATATTAATATTGTTGTTATACAACCATCACCATGATCCACCTCTAAACATTTTTCTTCTTCCCAAACTGAAACTCTGTACCTCTTAAACATGAACACTCCACTTACCTTGTCCTCAAATTATTTATTTATTTTTTAATTTAAAAAAAAATTAATTGAGGTATAGTTGTTTTACAATGTTGTGTTACTTCCTTCTGTACAGCAAAGTGGAGTTCCCTGTGTTATACAGCAGGTTCTAATTAGTTATCTATTTTATATATATTATATAATATATATAATAATATATATATATATTAGTGTATATATGTCAATTCCAATCTCCCATTTCATCTCACCTCCCCTTCCCCCACTTGGTGTCCATATGTTTGTTCTCTATATCTGTGTCTCCATTTCTGCCTTGCAAACTAGTTCATCTGTAATATTTTTCTAGATTCCACATATAAGCATTGATATATATTTGTTTTTCTCCTTCTGACTTACTTCACTCTGTATGACAGTCTCTAGATCCATCCTAGTCTCTACAAATAACCCAATTTCATTCCTTTTTATGGCTGAGCAATATTCCATTGTATGTATGTACAACATCTTCTTTATCCATTCATCTGTCAATGGACATTTAGGTTGCTTCCATGACTTGGCTATTGTAAACAGTGCTGCTATGAACACTGGGGGGCATGTGTCTTTTTAAATTATGGTTTTCTCTGGGTATATGCCCAGGAGTGGGATTTCTGGGTTATATGGTAATTCTATTTTTAGTTTTTTGAGGAACCTCCTTCTGTTCTCCATAGTGACTGCATCAATTTACGTTTCCACCAAAAGTGCAAGAGGGTTCCCTTTTCTCCACACCCTCTCCAGCATTTATTGTTTGTAGATTTTTTGATGATGCCCATTCTAACTGGTGTGAGGTGATACCTCATTGTAGTTTTGATTTGCATTTCTCTAATAATTAGTGGTGTTGAGCAGCTTTTCATGTGCCTCTTGGCCATCTGTATATCTGCTTTGGAGAAATGTCTATTTAGGTCTTCTGCCCATTTTTTTATTGGGTTTTTGTTTTTTTGATATTGAGCTGCATGAGCTGTTTATATATTTTGGAGATTAATCCCTTATCCATTGATTAGTTTGCAAATATTTCTCCCATTCTGAGGCTTGTCTTTTCATCTTGCTTATGGTTTCTTTGCTGTGCAAAAGCTTTGACGTTTCATTAGGTCCCATTTGTTTATTTTTGTCTTTATTTCCATTATTCTAGGAGGTGGGTCAAAAAAGATATTGCTGTGATTTATGTCAAAGAGTGTTCTTCCTATGTTTTCCTTTAACAGTTTTACATGTCCTGCTTTACATTTAGGTATTTAATACATTTTGAGCTTATTTTTGTGTATGGTGTTAGGAAGTGTTCTAATTTCTTTCTTTTACATGTAGCTGTCCAGGTTGCCCAGCACCAGTTATTGAAGAGACTGTCTTTTCTCCACTCTATATCCTTGCCTCCTTTGTCATAGGTTAGTTGACCATAGGTGTGTGAGTTTATCTCTGGGTTTTCTATCCTGTTCCATTGATCTATATTTCTGATATTGTGCCAGGACCATATTGTCTTGATTACTGTAGCTTTAGAGTATAGTCTGAAATCAGGGAGTCTGATTCCTTCAGCTCCGTTTTTTGTTTTTTTTCAAGATTGCTTTGGCTATTTGGGCTCTTTTGTTTCTCCATACAAATTTTAAGATTTTTGTTCTATTTCTGTGAAAAATGCCATTGGTAAGTTGATAGGGATGGCACTGAATCTGTCGATTGCTTTGGGTAGTATAGTCATTTTCAAAAGGTTGATTCTTCCAATCCAAGAACATGGTATATCTCTCCATCTGTTTATGTCATCATTGATTTCTTTCATCAGTGTCTTATAGTTTTCTGAGTACAGGTATTTTCCCTTCTTAGCTAAGTTTATTCCTAGGTATTTTTTTCTTTTGGTTGCAGAGGTGAATGGCATTGTTTCCTTAATTTCTCTTTCTGGTCTTTTATTGTTAGTGTATAGGAATGCAAGAGATTTCTGTGCATTAATTTTGTATCCTGCAACATTGCCAAATTCATTGATTAGTTCTAGTAGTTTTCTGCTGGCATCTTTAGGATTTTCTACGTAAAGTATCATGTCATCTGTAAACATGACAATTTTACTTCTTCTTTTCCAATTTGTATTCTTTTTTTTTTTTTTTTTTGCAATACGCGGGCCTCTCACTGTTGTGGCCTCTCCTGTTGCAGAGCACTGGCTCCAGATGCGCAGGCTCAGCGGCCATGGCTCACGGGCCCAGCCACTCCATGGCATGTGAGATCTTCCCGAACCAGGGCATGAACTCATGTTCCCTGTATCGGCAGGCGGACTCTCAACCACTGCGCCACCAGGGAAGCCCAATTTGTATTCTTTTATTTCTTTTCCTTCTCTGATTGCTGTGGCTAGAACTTCCAAATCTATGTTGACTATAGTGGCACAAGTGGACATCCTTGTCATGTTCCTGATCTTGAGGAAATTCTTTTAGTTTTTCACCATAGAGAATGATGTTTGCTGTGGGTGTTTCAAATATGGCCTTTATTATGTTGAGGTAGTTTTCTCTAGGCCCATTTCTGGAAAGATTTTATCATAAATGGGTATTGAATTTTCTCAAAATCTTTTTCTGCATCTCTTGAAATGATCATATGGTTTTTATTCTTCAATTTGTGAATATGGTGTATCACATTTATTGATTTGCGTATATTGAAGAATCCTTGTATCTCTGGAATAAATCCCACTTCATCATGTTGTAGGATTCTTTTAATATGTTGTTGGATTCTGTTTGCTAGTACTTTGTTGAGGATTTTTGCATCTATATGCATCAGTGATATTGGTCTGTAATTTCCTATTTTCATCATCTTTGTCTGGTTTTGGAATAGGGGGGTGATGGCCTCCTAGAATGAGTTTGGAAGGGTTTCTTCCTCTGCAAATTTTTGGAAGAGTTTGAGAAGGATAGGTGTTAGCTCTTCTCTAAATGTTTGATAGAATTCACCTGTGAAGTCATCTGCTTCCGGACCTCTGTTTGTTGGAAAATTTAAAATCACAGTTTCAATTTCATTACTTGTGATTGGTCTGTTCATATTTTCTATTTCTTCCTGGTTCAGTCTTGGAAGGTTGTACCTTTCTAAGCATTTGTCCATTTCATCCAGGTTGTCCATTTTATTCACACGTAGTTGCTCATAGTACTCTCTTATGATCCTTTGTATTTCTATGGTGTCAGTTGTAACTTCTCCTTTTTCATTTCTAATTTTACTGATTTGAGTCCTCTACCTCTTTTCTTGATGAATCTGGCTAGAGGTTTACCAATTTTGTCTATCTTCTCAAAGAACCAGCTTTTAGTTTTATTGATCTTTGCTATCATTTTCTTTTTTTCTATTTCATTTATTTCTGCTCTGATTTTTATGATTTCTTTCCTTCTAATAATTTGGGTGTTTTTATTTTTCTTTTTTGTTCTTCTCTCTCTAGTGTCTTTAGGTGTAAGGTTAGATTGTTTATTTGAGATTTTTCTTGTTTATTGAGGTAGGATTGTATTGCTTTAAATTTTCCTCTTAGAACTGCTTTTGCTGTATCCCACAGGTTTTGGGTCATTGTGGTTTGTTTGCCATTTGTCTCTAGGTATTTTGTGATTTCTTCTTTGATTTCTTCAATGATTTCTTGGTTAATTAGTAGCATATTGTTTACCTTCCATGTGTTTGTGTTTTTTTTACAGTTTTTTCATGTAATTGATTTCTAATCTCATAGTGTTGTGGTCAGGAAAGATGTTGATATGATTTCAATTTTCCTAAATTTACTGAGGCTTCATTGCTGATCCAAGATATGATCTCTGCTGGAGAATGTTCCGTGACCACTTGAAAAGAAAGTGTACTCCTCTGTTTTGGATTCAGTGTCCTATAAATATCAATTAAATCTGTCTAGCTTATTGTGTCATTTAAAGCTTGTGTTTCCTTATTAATTTTCTGTCTGGATGATCTGTCCATTGGTGTAAGTGGAGTGTTAAGGTCTGCCACTATTATTGTGTTACTATCGATTTCCTCTTTTATGGCTGTTAACATTTGCCTTATGTATTGGGATGCTCCTATTTTGGGTTCATATATATTTATAATTGTTACATTTTCTTCTTGGATCGATCCCTTGCTCATTATGTAGTGTCCTGCTTTGTCTCTTGTAACATTCTTTATTTTAAAGTGTATTTTATCTTATATGAGTATTGCTACTCCAGCTTCCTTTTGATTTCCATTTGCACAGACGAACTTTTTCCATCTTTTCACTTTCAGTCTGTATGTGTCCCTAGGTCTGAAGTGGGTCTCTTGTAGACAGCATATGTACAGGTCTTGTTTCTGTATCCATTCAGCCAATCTGTGTCTTTTGGTTGGAGCATCTATTCCATTCTCATTTAAGGTTAATTATTGATATGTATGTTTCTATTACCATTTTCTTAATTGTTTTCATTTTTTTTTGTAGGTCCTTTTCTTTTCTTGTGTTTCCCACTTAAGAAGTTCCTTTAGCATTTATTGTAGGGCTGATTTGGTGGTGCTGTATTCTCTTACTTTTGCTTGTCCGTAAAGCTTTTGATTTCTCTGTCAAATCTGAATGAAATCCTTGCTGGGTAGAGTAATCTTGGTTGTAGTTTTTTTTCCTTTCATCATTTAAAATATACCCTGACACTCCCTTCTGGCTTGTACAGTTTCTGATGAAAATTCAGCTGATAACCTTATGGGGATTCCCTTGTATATTATATGTTGCTTTTCTCTTGCTGCTTTTAATATTTTTTCTTTGTATTCAATTTTCGATAGTTTGATTAATATTTGTGTCAGCATGTTTCTCCTTGGGTTTACCCTGTATGGGAGTCTGTGCACTTCCTGGACTTGACTGACTATTTCCTTTCCCATGTTAGGGAAGTTTTTGACTATAATCTCTTCAAATATTCTCAGACACTTTCTTTTTCTCTTCTTCTGGGACCCTTATAATTCACATGTTTGTGTGTTTAATGCTGTCCCAGAGGTCCCTGAAAATGTCCTCAATTCTTTTCATTCTTTTTTCTTTATTCTGCTCTGTGACAGTTACTTCTGTGGAGTTACTACTCCACCATTCTATCCTCCAGCTCACTTATCTGTCTTTCTACCTCAGTTATTCTGCTATTGATTCCTTCTAGGGTATTTTTAATTTCAGTTATTTTGTTGTTCATCACTGTTTGCTCTTTAGTTCTTCTAAGTCCTTGTTAAATGTTTCTTGTATTTTCTCCATTCTATTTCTGAGATTTTGGATTATCTTTACTATCATTACTCTGAATTCTTTTTCAGGCAGACTGACTATTTCCTCTTCATTTATTTGGTCTTGTCGATTTTTATCCTGTTCCTTCATCTGCAACATATTTCTCTGTCTTATCATTTTGTTTAACTTACAGACAAAATGTGTTTGTAAACTTACAAACAAAATGTTTTTGGGGTCTCCTTTTTGCAAGCTGCAGGGTCGTAGTTCCTCTTACTTCTGGTGTCTTCCCCCAGTGGTTGAGGTTGGTCCACTGGCTTTTTGTAGGCTTCCTGGTGGGGGAGTCTAAACAGACAAAATTTCACAAAGAAACATACACACATACACTCACTAAAAGAAAAAGAAGAAAAAAAGAGAGAAAAATAAAAAGAAGAGGGCAACCAAACCAACCAAGAATCCAAAAAATGAAAATAAACACTAAAAACTAAACTAAGAAAAAATTAAATTGAAAAACAAATCAAATGCAGAAAGCAAACTTAAAAAAGGCAGAGAAAGCATAAAAGAAACATACAAAAATGATCAAAAAATGTAAATAGAAAAGAAAGATGAAAACAAAAGGAAAAAATACAAAACACAAAGAAGTGAAGAAAAATAGAAAAATATAAAATGTATTTAAAAATAAGGGAAAAACAAAACAAAAAAAGAAAAAACAAAAACAAGGATATAACAATATAATGAAAAATTACAGTAGAAATAGGAAAAATTGTAAATGAAATAAAAATATATTAAAAATAACATAAAAAACAAAAGAAAAGAAAATGTAAATGAAAAATTAAAATTATAATAAAACACGAATAACAGAACAAAAGAAAAAAATAGTAATACTATTTTCCTGTGACAATAGCTGTCAGTGTGTTTGTCCCCACAGTGAGCCACAGCTAATCCCTGCCTACACAGGAAGTCCTCCAATACTTGTTGGTAGGTCTCTGGACCTGCTGTGGGCACTGTGGGGCCTGCTCATGCTCTGATCTGGCTTTACCCCTGCATGTACTCCTGCAAAGTCCATAGTTGCCCCCAAAGTCCACAACCTCAATTGTGGGAACAATCATTATCTATTCAGGTATTCTACAGATTCAGGGCTTACCCAGTGGATTGCAGGGATTTAATCCACTTCTCCTGCAACTGCATGGGGATATTACCGTTTGTTTTCTTTGGTTGCACAGCTCCTGGGTTTTAGCTTTGGTTTTGACCCTGCTTCTGTGTATGGGCCACCCTCAGGTGTTTGTTCCCTGCCCCCCAGGCAAGAGGGGGCTAAAGTAGCGGCTGATTAGGGCTCACTTACTCACTCAGGCCAGAGAGAGGGAGGGATATGTTAGTTACAATTGGGTTGTGTGGGGAGTGCCTGTGATGGCAGAGGCCAGCCTGAAGTTGAAAGAGCCTGAGGTGCAATGTGCATTCCCCTGGGGAAGTTGGTTCCAGATCACAGGACCCTCAGCAGTGGTGGGCTGCACAGGCTCCCAGGAAGGTGTGGGTACTGACCTGCACTTGCACACAAGACCCTTGGTGGCAGTGGCAGCAGCCTCTGGCGTCCGAGATAACAGTTCATTCTCACGCTCGCATAGATGGTTCCCTGGCATCGGTGAGCCCATGGAGCAGGAAGTTCCTATGGTGGGCTGCCCCTCTCCTCTTGAACTCTGCAACAAAATTCTCCTACCTCTCTGGGATGCCCAGGATTTTTCCTGGACTCCTTCCTAGCTAGCTGTGGCACACTAGCTCCCTCCAGGCTGTCCTTATGGAGCCAACCCCAGTCATCTCCCTGGGGTCTGACTTCTGAAGCCCGAGCTTCAGCGTTCAGCACCCACTTTCCCCAGCAGGCGAGCAGACAAGTTTCTCAGGCTGGTGAGTGCTGTTCAGCACTGGTCCTTCGTGCCAGAATCTCCCTATTCTGTCCTCTGCACCCCTGTTGCTGCCCTCTCCTTGAAGACTCTGAAACTGCCCCCACATCCCCACCAGTGAGTGGGCTTCATAGTGTGTGGAAACTTTTCCACTTTCACAGCTCCCTCTGAGAAGGGCAGGTCTGTCCCAATTCCTTTGTCTCTTTCTTTTCTTTTACCCTACTCAGTTACTTGACAATTGTCTTGGCTTTTGGGAAGTCTGAGGTCTCTTGCCAGCTTTCAGTAGGTGTTCTGTAAGAGTTGTTCCACATATAGAGGTATTCTTGATGTATTTGGGGGGAGAAAGGTGATATCCACATCTTGCTCCTCTGCCATCTTGAAGGTCTCTTGTCTTCTTTTTTTTAATGGTTTCCTTTGCTGTGCAAAAGCTCTTAAGTTTGATTAGGTCCCATTTGTTTATCTTTGTTTTTATTTCTATTGTCTTGGGAGACTGAAGAAAACAGTGCTACAATTTATGTCAGAGAATGTTTTGCCTAAGCTGTTTTGAGTTTATTTTTGTGCATAGTGTGAGGGTGTGTTGTAACTTCATTAATTTATTAGTTGAAGGAAAGAAATCATAAAGATCAGAGCAGAAATAATTGAAATAGAAACAAAGAAAATGATAGCAAAGATCAATAAAACTAAAAGCTTGTTCTTTGAGAAGCTAACCAAAATTGATAAACCTCTAGCTAGACTCATCAAGAAAAAAAAAAGGAGAGGACTCAAAACAGTAAAATTAGAAATGAAAAAGGAGAAGTTACAACTGACACCATAAAAATACAAAGGATCATAAGAGAGTACTACAAGCAACCATAGGCCAATAAAATGGGCAACCAGGATGAAATGGACAAATTCTTAGAAAACTACAACCCTCCAAGACTGAACCAAGAAGAAATAGAAAATATGAACATATCAATCACAAGTAATGAAATTGAAACTGTGATTTAAAATCTTCCAACAAACAAAAGTTCAGGACCAGATGGCTTCACAGGTGAATTCTATCAAACATTTAGAGAAGAGCTAACAACTATATTTCTCAAACTCTTCGAAAAACTTGCAGAGGAAGGAACACTCCCAAACTCATTATACGAGGCTACCATGATACCAAATGATACCAAATGATACCAAAATCAGACAAAGATATGACAGAAAAAGAAAACTACAGGCCATTATCACTGATGGACATAGATGTAAAAATCCTCAACAGAATACTAGCAAACAGAATCCAACACACATTAAAAGGATCATACACGATGATCAAGTGGGATTTATCCCAGGGATGCAAGGATTCTTCAATATATTCAAATCAATCAATGTGATACACCATATAGGTGCAGAAAAGGTTTTTGACAAAATTCAACACCCATTTATGATAAAAACTCTCCAGAAAGTGGGCATAGAGGCAATATATCACAACATAAAAAAGACCATGTAGGACAAACCCACAAGAAACATTATTCTCAATGGTGAAAAATAGAAAGCATTTCCTCTAAGATCAGGAAAAGGACAAGGATGTACAGTCTCACCACTATTATTTAACATAGTTTTGGACATCCTAGTCATGTCAATCACAGAAGAAAAAAAAAGTAAAATAATCTAAGTTGGAAAAGAAGTAAATCTGTCATTGTTTGCAGATGACATGATACTATATATAGAAAATCCTAAAGATGCCAGCAGAAAAGTACTAGAGCTAATCAATGAATTTGGTAATGTTGCAGGATACAAAATTAACACATGGAAATATCTTGCATTTCTATATGATAACAATGAAATGTCAGAAAGAAAAATTAAGGAAACAGTCCCATTTACCATTACAACCAAAAGAATAAAATACCTAGGAATAAACATAGCTAAGCAGGCAAAAGACCTGTACCCAGAAAACTATAAAACACTGAAGAAAGAAATCAAAGATGACATAAACAGATGGAGAGATATACCATGTTCTTGGATTGGAAAGAATCAATATTGTCAAAATGACTCTACTACCCAAAGCAATGTACACATTCAATGTCATTCCTATAAAGTTACCAATGGCATTTTTCACAGAACTAGAAAAAAAAATTGCAATTTTTATGGAAACACAAAAGACCCCGAATAGCCAAAGCAATCTTGAGAAAGAAAAGTGGAGCTGAAGGGACCAGGCTCCCTGACTTCAGACTATACTAGAAAGCTGCAGTAATTAAGACAGTATGGTACTGACACAAATACAGAAATGTAGATCAATGAAACAGGATAGAAAGCCCAGAGATAAACCCACACACGTATGGTCACATTCTCTTTGATAAAGGAGGCAAGAATATACAATGGAGAAAAGGCAGCCTCTTCAATAAGCGGTGCTGGGAAAACTGGACAGCTACATGTAAAAGAAGGAAATTAGAACACTCCCTAACACCATACACAAAAATAAACTCAAAATGGGTTAAAGACCTCAATATAAGGCCAGACACTATAAAACTCTTAAAGGAAAACATAGGCAGATCACTCTTTGACATAAGTCACAGCAACATGTTTTTGACCCACCTCCTAATTAAAATTAAAACAAAAATAAACAAATGGGACCTAATGAAACTTAAAAGGTTTTGCACAGCAAAAGAAACCAGAAACAGGATGAAAAGACAACCCTCAGAATGAGAGAAAATATTTGCAAATGAAGCAGCTGACAAAGTATTAATCTTCAAAATATACAAGCAGCCCAACAGGTCAATATCCAAAAAACAAACAACCCTATCAAAAAATGTGTGGAAGACCTGAATAGACATTTCTTCAAAGAAGGCATACATATGGCCAAGAAGCACATGAAAAGATGTTCAGTATCACTAATTATTACAGAAATACAAATTAAAACTGCTATGAGGTATCACCTCACAACAGTCAGAATGGCAGTCATCAAAAAATCTACAAACGTATCTTCAAGATGGCAGAAGAGTAAGATGCAGAGATCACCTTCCTCTCCACAGATACAATAGAAATACATCTACACGTGGAACAGCTCCTATAGAACACCTACTGAACACTGGCAGAAGACCTCAGACTTCCCAAAAGGGAAGAAACACCCCACGTACCTGGGTAGGGCAAAAGAAAAAAGAAAAAACAGAGACAAAAAAGAGGGATAGGACCTGCACCAGTGGGAGGGAGCTGTGAAAGAGGAAAAGTTTCCACACACTAGGAAGCCCCTTCACGGGCGGAGACTGTGGGTGGCGAAGGGCGGGAGCTTCGTAGCCATGGAGGAGAGCGCAACAACAGGGGTGCAGAGGGCAAAGCGGAGCGATTCCTGCACAGAGGAAGGGTGCCGACCAGCACTCACCAGCCCGAGACACTTTCTGCTCACCCACCTGGACAGGCAGGGGCTGAGAGCTGAGGCTCGGGCTTGGGAGGTCAGATCCCAGGGAGAGTATAGGGTTAGCTGTGTGAACACAGCCTGAAGCGGGATAGAGTGCCACAGCTAACCGGGAGGGAGTCCGGGAAAAGGTCTGGAGCTGCCGAAGAGGCAAGAGACGTTTTCTTCCCTCTTTGTTTCCTGGTGTGTGAGGAGAGGCGATTAAGAGCGCCACTTAAAGGAGCTCCAGAGACGGGCACGAGCCGCGGCTATCAGCACAGACAACAGAGATGGGAATGAGACGCTAAGGCTGCTGCTGCTGCCACCAAGAAGCCTGTGTGCAAGCACAAGTCACTATCCACAACTGCCCTCCCAGGAGCCTGTGCACCCTGCCACTGCCACGGTCCCATGATCCAGGGACAACTTCCCCGGGAGAACCCACGGCACGCCTCAGGCTGGTGCAAAGTCATGTCAGCCTGTGCCCCCGCAGGCTTGCCCCGAACTCCGTATGCCTCCCTCCACCCGGCCTGAGTGAGCCATAGCCCCCAAAGCAGCTGCTCCTTTAACCCTGTCCTGTCTGAGCAAAGAAAAGATTCCCTCAGGTGACCTACACGCAGAGGCGGGTCCAAATCCAAAGCTGAACCCCGGGAGTTGTGCAAACAAAGAAGAGAAAGGGAAATCTCTCCCAGCAGCCTCAGGAGAAGCAGATGAAATTTCCACCATCAATTTGATGTACCCTGCATCTGTGGAATACCTGAATAGACATTGAATCATCCTAAATTAAGGAGGTGGACTTTGGGAGCAAAGATATATATTTTCCCTTTGTCTCTTCTTATGAGTGTGTATTTGTATGCTTCTGTGTGTGATTTTGTCTCTATATCTTAGCTTTTACCACTTGTCCTAGGGTTCTGTCTGTCAATTTTTTCTTTTATAGTTTTAAAAATTATTTTCTTAATAATTATTTTCTATTTTAATAACTTTTTAAAATTTTAATCTAATGTAATTTCATTTTATTTTATCTTCTTTCTTTCCGTATTTTCTCCCTTTTATTCTGAGCCATGTGGATGAAAGGCTCTTGGTGCTCCAGCCAGGCATCAGGGCTGTGCCTCTGAGTTGGGAGAGCCAACTTCAGGACACTGGTCCACAAGAGACCTCCCAGCTCCATGTAATATCAAACAGTGAAAATTTCCCAGAGATCTCCATCTCAAGGCCAAGACCCAGCTTCACTCCATGACCAGCAAGCTACAGTGCTGGATACCCTATGCCAAACAACTAGCAAGAAGGGAGCACAGCCCCATCCATTAGCATAGAGGCTGCCTAAAATCATAATAAGGCCACAGAAACCCCAAAACACACCACAAGATGTGGACCTCCCCACCAGAAAGAAAAGATCCAGCTTCATCTACAAGTGCACAGGCACTAGCTCCCTCCACCAGGAAACCTACACAACCCAGTGGACCAACATTAGCCACTGGGGACAGACACCAAAAACAACAGGAACTACAAACCTGCAGCCTGTGAAAAGGAGACCCCAAGCACAGTAAGTTAAGGAAAATGAGAAGACAGAAACACACACAACAGATGAAGGAGCAAGGCAAAAACCCACCAGACTTAACAAATAAAGAGGAAATAGCAGGCTACTTGAAAAAAAATCAGAATAATGATAGTAAAGATGATCCAAAATTGTGGAAATACAATAGAGAAAATACAAGAAATGTTTAACAAGGACCTAGAAGAACTAAAGAGGAAACAAACAGTGATGAACAACACAATAAATGAAATTAAAAATTCTCTAGAAGGGATCAATAGCAGAATAACTGAGGCAGAAGAATGGATAAGTGACCTGGAAGATAAAATAGTGGAAATAATTACTGTAGAGCAGAATAAAGAAAAAAGAATGAAAAGAACTGAGGACAGTCTCAAAGACCTCTGGGACAACATTAAATGCACCAACATTTGAATTATAGGGGTCCCAGAGGAAGAAGAGAACAAGAAAGGGACTGAGAAAATGTTTGAAGAGAGTAGAGTTGAAAAATTCCCTAATATGGGAAAGGAAATAGTTAATCAAATCCAGGAAGCACTGAGAGTCCCATACAGGATAAATCCAAGGAGAAACATGTTAAAACATATATTAATCAAACTATTAAAAATTAAATACAAAGAAAGAAAAAAATACTAAAAACAGCAAAGGAAAAACAACAAAGAACACTCAAGGGAATCCCCATAAGATTAACAGCTGATCTTTCAGTAGAAATTCTGCAAGCCAGAAGAGAGTGGCAGGACATATTTAAAGTGATGAAGGAGAAAAACCTATAACCAAGATTTCTCTACCCAGCAAGGATCTCATTCAGATTTGATGGAGAAATTAAAACTTTTACAGACAAGCAAAATGTAAGAGAATTCATCACCACCAAACCAGCTTTACAAAAAATGCTAAAGGAACTTCTCTAGGCAGGAAACACAAGACAAGGAAAAGACCTACAATAACAGAACCCAAAACAATTAAGAAAATGGTAATAGAATGGAACATACTGGAACAAATGGAACATACATATCAATAATTAACTTAAATGTAAATGGACTAAATGCTCCAACCAAAAGACATAGACTGGCTGAATGGATACAAAAACAAGACCCATATATATGCTGTCTACAAGAGACCCACTTCAGACCTAGGAACATATATAGACTGAAAGTGAGGTGATAGAAAAAGATATTCTATGCAAATGGAAATCAAAAGAAAGCTGGAGTAGCAATTCTCATATCAGACAAAATAGACTTTAAAATAAAGAATATTGAAAGAGACAAAGAAGGACACTGAATAATGATCAAGGGATCAATCCAAGTAGAAGATATAATAATTGTAAATATTTATGCACCCAACATAGGAACACCTCAATATATAAGGAAAATGCTAACAGCCATAAAAGGGGAGATCGACAGTAAAACAATCATAGTAGGGGAATTTAACACCCCACATTCACCAATGGACAGATCATCCAAAATGAAAATAAATAAGGAAACACAAGCTTTAAATAATACATTAAACAAGGTGGATTTAATTGATATTTATAGGACATTCCATCCAAAAACAACAGAATACACTTTCTTCTCAAGTGCTCATGGAACATTCTCCAGGATAGAGCATATCTTAGGTCACAAATCAAGGCTTGGTAAATTTAAGAGAATTGAAATCGTACCAAGTATCTTTTCTGACAACAATGTTATGAGGGTAAATATCAATTATAGTAAAAAATCTGTAAAAAATACAAACACATAGAGGCTAGACAATAGACTACTTAATAACCAAGAGATCACTGAAGAAATCAAAGAGGAAATCAAAACATACCTAGAAACAAATGAAAATGAAAACACAACGACCGAAAATCTTTTGGGATGCAGCTTTTAAGCGGGAAATTTATAGGAATAAAATCCTACCATAGGAAACACCTCAAATAAACAACCTAGCCTTAAACCTAAAGCAATTAGAGAAAGAAAAACAAAATAACCCCAGAGTTAGCAGAAGGAAAGAGATCACAAAGATCAGATCAGAAATAAATCAAAAAGAATTTAAGGAAACAAGAGCAAAGTTCAATGAAACTTAAAGCTGGTTTTTTGAGAAGATAAACAAAATTGAAAAACCATTAGTCAGACTCCTCAAGAAAAAATGGGAGAAGACTCTAAATCAATAGAATTAGAAATGTAAAAGTAACAACTGACACTGCAGAAATACAAAGGATCATGAGACATTACTACAAACAACATTATGCCAATAAAATGGACAATCTGGAAGAAATGGACAAATTCGTAGAAATGCCCAACCTTCTGAGACTGAATCAGGAAGAAATAGAAAATATGAACAGACCAATCACAAGCACTGAAATTGAAACTGTGATTAAAAATCTTCCAAGAAACCAAAGTCCAGGACCAGATGGCTTCACAGGCGAATTCTATCAAACATTTAGAGAAGAGCTAACACCTACCCTTCTCAAACTCTTCCAAAATATAGCAGAGGGAGGAACACTCCCAAACACATTCTACGAGGCCACCATCACCCTGATACCAAAACCAGACAAAGATGTCACAAAGAAAGAAAACTACAGTCCAATATCACTGATGAACATAGATGCAAAAATCCTCAACAAAATACAGCAAACAGAATCCAACAGCACATTAAAAGAATCATACACCATGATCAAGTGGGGTTTATCCTAGGAATGCAAGGATTCTTCAATATACAAAAATCAATCAATGTGATACATCATATTAACAAATTGAAGGAGAAACTTCATATGATCATCTCAATAGATGCAGGAAAAGCTTTCGACAAAATTCAACACCCATTTATATGAAAACCCTGCAGAAAGTAGGCATAGAGGGGACTTTCCTCAACATAATAAAGGCCATATATGAAAAACCAACAGCCAACATCATCTTCAATGGTGAAGAACTGAAACCATTTCCACTACGATCAGGAACAAGACAAGGTTGCCCACTCTCACCACTGTTATTCAACATAGTATTGGAAGTTTTAGCCAGAGCAATCAGAGAAGGAAGAGAAATAGAAAGAATCCAAATCAGAAAAGAAGAAGTAAAGCTGTCAGTGATTGCAGATGACGTGATACTATACATAGAGAGGCCTGAAGATGTCACCAGAAAACTACTAGAGCTAATCAATGAATTTGGTAAAGTTGCAGGATACAAAATTAATGCACAGAAGTCTCTTGCATTCTTATACACTAATGATCAAAAATCTGAAAGAGAAATTAAGGAAACACTCCCATTTACCATTGTAACAAAAAGAAAAAAATATCTAGCAATAAACCTACCTAAGGAGACAAAAGACCTGTATGCAGAAAATTATTAGACACTGATGAAAGAAATTAAAGATGATACAAATAGATGGAGAGATATACCACGCTCTTGGATTGGAAGAATCAATATTGTGAAAATGACTCTACTACCTAAAGCAATCTACAGATTCAACGCAATCTCTATGAAACTTCCGCTGGCATTTTTCACAGAACTAGAACAAAAAATTTCACAATTTGTATGGAAATAAAAAAAAACCCGAATAGCCAAAGCAATCTTGAGAAAGAAAAGCAGAGCTGGAGATATCAGGCTCCCTGACTTCAGACTATAATACAAAGCTAGGGTAATCAAGACAGTATGGTACTGGCACAAAAGCAGAAATATAGATCAATAGAACAGGATAGAAGACCCAGAGATAAACCCACACACATGTGGTCCCCTTATCTTTGATAAAGTAGGCAAGAATATACAGTGGAGAACAGACAGCTTCTTCAATAAGTGGTGCTGGGAACACTGGACAGGTACATGTAAAAGTATGAAATTCTAACATCATACACAAAAATAAACTCAAAATGGATTAAAGACCTAAATGTAAGGCTAGACACTATCAAACTCTTAGAGGAAAACATAGGCAGAACACTCAATTACATAAATCACAGCAAGATCCTTTTTGACCTATCTCCTAGAGAAATGGAAATAAAAACAAAAATAAAACAATGGGACCTAAGGAAACTTCAAAGCTTTTGCACAGAAAGGAAACCATAAACTAGACGAAAAGACAACCCTCAGAATGGGAGAAAATATGTGCAAATGAAGCAACTGACAGAGGATTAATCTCCAAAATTTACCAGCAGCTCATGCAGCTCAATATCAAAAAAACAAACAACGTAATCAAAAAATGGGCAGAAGACTTAAATAGACATTTCTCCAACAAAAATATACAGATTGCCAACAAACACATGAAAGAATGCTGCACATCACCAATCATTAGAGAAATGCAAATCAAAACTACAATGATATATCATCTCACACTGGTCAGAATAGCCATCATCAAAAAATCTACAAAAAATAAATGCTGAAGAGGGTGTGGAGAAAAGGGAACACTCTTGCACTGTTGGTGGGAATGTAAATTGGTAAAGCCACTACGGAGAACATTATGGAGGTTCCTTAAAAAGCTAAAAGTACAACTACCATACGACACAGCAATCCCAGTCCTGGGCATGTACCCTGAGAAAAGCATAATTCAAAAAGAGTCATGTACCAAAATGTTCATAGCAGCTCTACTTACAGTAGCCAGGACATGGAAGCAACCTACGTGTCCATCAATAGATGAATGGGTAAAGAAGATGTGACACATATATACAATGCAATATTACTCAGCCATAAAAAGAAACAAAATTGAAATATTTGTTGTGAGGTGGCTGGACCTTGGTCTGTTATACAGAGTGAAGTAAGTCAGAAAGTGGAAAACAAATACCGTATGCTAACACATATATATGGAATCTAAGAAAGAAAGAAAAAAGAACGTCATGAAGAACCTAGGGGCAAGACGAGAATAAAGACACATACCTACTTGTGAATGGACTTGAGGATATGGGGAGTGGGATGGGTAAGCTGTGACAAAGTGAGAGAGTGTCTTGGACATATATACACTACTAATCATAAAATAGATATGTAGTGGGAAGCAGCCACATAGCACAGGGAGGTCAGCTCAGTGGTTTGTGACCACCTAGAGGGGTGGGATAGGGAGGGTGGGAGGGAAGGAGACGCAAGAGGGAAGAGATATGCGAACATATGTATATGTATAGCTGATTCACTTTGTTATAAAGCAGAAACTAACACACCTTTGTAAAGCAATTATACTCCAATAAAGATGTTGAAAAAAAATCTGCAAACAATAAATGCTGAACAGGGTGTGGAGAAAAGGGAACCCTCATACACTGTTGGAGGGAACGTAAATTAATAGAGCCACTAGGAAAAACTGTATGGAGGTTTCTTAAGAAACTAAAAATTGAGCTACCATATGACACAATAATCCCATTACTGGGCATATACCTAGAGGAAACCATAATTCAAGAAAATACGTGCACTCCAATGTTCATAGCAGCACTATTTACAATAGCCAGGACTTGCAAGCAATCTAAATGTCCATGACAGAGGAATGGATAAAGAAGTTGTGGTACATATATCCAGTGGAGTATTACTCAGCCATATAAAGAAATGAAATTGGGTCATTTGTAGAGATGTGGCTGGATCTCGAGAGTGTCATACAGCATGAAGTAAGTCAGAAAGAGAAAAGCAAATATTGTATAACTCGTATATGTGGAATCTAGAAAATGGTATAGATGATCTTTTTTTGCAAAGCAGAAATAGAGACATAGACGTAGAAAGCAAATGTATGGATACCAAGGGGAAAAGTGGTGGGGAGGGAGGAATTGGAAGACTGGGATTGACACATATACATTATTGATACTATGTATAAAATAGACAACTGACTGGAACCTACTGTATAGCACAGGGAATCATACCTGTGGTATCATTGCACTGTGGTAACCTAAATAGGAGGGAAGTCAAAAAGGGAGGGTATATCTGTATGTGTATGGCTGATTCCTTTTGTTGTGCAGTGGAAGCTAACACAACCTTGTAAAGCAACCATACTCCAGCAAAAATTAATTTAAAAAACTTCATTGATTTACTTTCAGCTGTCCAAATTTCCCAGCACCAATTGCTGAAGAGATAAGCCTTTTCCCATTTTATCTTCTTGCCTTCTTTTCACAGATTAATTGACTGTATGTGTGTGGGTTTATTTCTGGGGTCTGTATTCTGTTCCATTGATCCATATGCCTTTTTTTTTTTAACCAGTACCACACTGTTTTGATTACTGTAGCTTTGTAGTATTGTCTGAAGTCTGGGAGAGTTATGCCTCTTGCATTTTTGTTGTTGTGGTTGTTGTTGTTGTTTCTCAGGATTGTTCTGCCAATTCCATGTCTTTTATAGTTCCATATAAAGTTTTGGATTATTTGTTCTAGGTCTGTGAAAAATGTCATGAGTAACTTGATAGGGATTACATTAAATCTGTAGATTGCTTTTGGTAGTATTGCCATTTTAACAGTATTAATCCTTCCAATCCAAGAGCATGGAATATCTTTCCATTTCTTTGAATCCTCTTTTATTTCCTTTATTAGTGTTTTATAGTTCTCAGCATATAAGTCTTTCACTCCCTTGGCCAGGTTTATTCCTAGGTTTTTATTTTATTTTATTTTATTTTGTGCAATTTGAAAACGTATTTTTTTTTTACATTCCCTTTCTGATATTTCATTGTTAGTGTAAGGGAATGCAACTGATTTCTGAATGTTAATCTTGTATCCTGCTACTTTGCTGAATTCATTTGTTAGAATTAGTAGTTTTTGTGTGGATTCCTTAGGGCTTTCTATAAATAATATCATGTCATCTGCATATAGTGACAATTTTACCTCTTCCCTTCCAATTTAGATATTTTTTTATTTCTTTTTCTTGTCTGATTGCTGTGGCTAAGTGTTCATTGAAGAGAAATGGTGAGAGTGGGCATCCTTGTCTTGTTCTAGATTTTACTGGGAAAGCTTTCAGCTTTTCACCATTGAGTGTTATATTGGCTGTAGATTTGTCATAAATGGCTTTTATTATGTTGAGATATGTTCCCTCTATTCCCACTTTGATAAGAGTTTTTATCATGATTGGATGTTGAATGTTGTCAAATTCTTTTCTCTATCTATTGAGAGGATCATGTGGTTTTTGAATTTTATTTTGTGGTGTATTACATAAATTGATATGTGTATGTTGAACCATCCTTATGAACCTGGCTGAATCCCAGTTGGTCGTGGTGTATGATCTTTTTTATGTGTTGTTGGATTCTGTTTGCTAATATTTTGTTGATAATTTTTGCATCTATATTCATCAAAGACATTGGCCTGTAATTTTCTTTTTTGGTGGTTACTTTGTCTGGTTTTGGTATCGGGATGATGGTGGCTTCATAGAATGTCTTTGGGAGTATTCCCTCCTCTTCATTCTTCTGGAAGAGTTTGAGAAGAATCACTATAGTTCTTCTTTGTATGTTTGGTAGAATCCGCCTGTGAATCCGTATGGTCCTGGACTTTTGTTTGTAAGAAGGTTTTTAAATTACAAATTCTATTTCACTTCTAGTGATCGGTCTGTTCAAATTATCTATTTCTTCTTGATTCAATTTTGGTTGGCTGTATGTTTCTAGAAAGTTGTCCATTTCTTCTACACTGTCAAATTTTTTGGCCTTTAATTGTTCATAGTATTCACTTATGGTTTTTTGTATTTCTGTGGTATCAGTTGCAATTTCTCCTTTTTCATTTCTTATTTTGTTTATTTGGGTTCTCTCTTGTTTTCTTCTTGATGAGCCTGGTCAGAGTTTTGTCAATTTTGTTTACCCTTTCAAACAACTATCTCTTAGTTTTGTTGATTTTTTCTATTATTTTTTTAATCTCTATTTTATTTATTTCCTCCCTGATCTTTATAATTTCCTTCCTTCTTCTGACTTTAGGTTTTGTTTGTCCTTCTTTTTCTAATTCTTTTAGGTGGTAGGTTAGGTTGTTTACTTGAGATTTTTCTTGCTTTTTAATGAAGGCCTGTATCATTATGAATTTCCCTCTAAGAACTGCTTTTGCTGCATCCCATAGATTTTGTATGGTTGTGTTTTCATTGTCATTTGTCTCAAAGTATTTTTTAATTTCCTTTTTATTCTCATTGATCCATTGGTTTTTAAAAATCATGTTATTTAGTCTCCATGTAAACATTTTTTTCTCATTCTTTTCTTGTGGTTGATTTCTAGTTTCATGCCATTGTGGTCAGAGAAGATGCATGAAATAATTTATAAATTAAATTTGTTAAGGTTAGTTTTATGCTCTAGGATGTGGTCAATCCTAGAGAATGTTCCATGTGAACTTAAAAAGAATGTATATTCTGTTTTTTTTGGATGTAGTGTCCTGAAAATATCAATTAAACCTAATTGTTCTATTGTATAATTTAAGACCTCTGTTGCCTTATTGATTCTCTGTGCGGAAAATCTGTTCATTGATGTGAGTGGGGTGTAAAAGTCTCCTACTATTATTGTATGCCTATTGATTTCTCCCTTTATGTCTGTTAGTATTTGTTTTATGTATTTGGGTGCTCCTATATTAGGTGCATATATGTTGATGAGTGTAAAATACCCTTCTTGTATTGATCCTTTTATCATTATATAGTGTCATTCTTTATCATTCTTTATAGCCTTTGCTTTAAAGTCTGTTTTGTCTGATAGGAGTGTTGCAACTCCTGCTTTCTTGTCATTTCCTTTTGCATGAAATATCTTTTTCCATCCCCTCACTTTCAATCTACATCCTTTGCCCTTTGATGGGTCTCTTGTAGGCAGCATATTGTAAGCTTTGGTTTTTTAATCCGGTCTGTCACTCTATGTCTTTTGATTGGAGTATTCAGTCCATTGACATTTAAGGTAATTATTGATACATGTGTATTTATTGCCATTTCAAACCTTGTTTTCCAGTTGATTCTTTGTTTCTTTCTTTTTCTTTTTGTGGTTTGATGATTTCCTTTTGTGTCAACTTCTTTCTTTACATCTCTTTATATTTGCTTTATATATTTAGGTGCTCCTATATTAGGTGCATATATGTTAACAAATGCTATAACTTCTTTTTTTTATTGGGGTATACTTGATTTATAATGTTGTGTTAGTTTCAGGTGTACAGCAAAGTGAATCTGTTATATATATATATATATATATATATATATATATATATATATATATATATCTCCACTCTTTTTAGATTATTTTCCCATATAGTATAACCTCTTCTTGTCTTGATCCCTTCATCATTATGTAATGCCCTTCTTTGTTTTCTGTTGTAGTTTTCACTTCAAAGTCTACCTTGTGTGATATGATAATGTTACCCCAACTTTCTTTTAGTTTCCATTTGCATGGTATATATTTTTCTAGCCACTCACTTTCAGTCTGTGTGTGTCTAGCTTTGAAGTGAGCCTTGTAGGCAGCATATAGATGGGTCTTATTGTTTTCTAATCAGCCACCCTATGATTTTTGCTTGGAGCATTTAGTCCATTGACACTTAAAGTGATTATTGATGATTTGTACTTATTGCCATTGTGTTACTTGTTCTATCATTGTTTTTGTAGTTTTTCTCTGTTCTTTTCTTCTTTTAGTTTCTTCCCTTGTGATTTGATGATTTGCTTTAGTGGTATGCTTGTGTCCTTTTCTCTCTAATTTTTATGTATCTATTATAGTTTTGTGATGTGGTTACCATGGAGTTTATATATTTTGACCTATAACTATATCTACTTGTTTTAAACTGGTAGTCACTTAAGTTCAAACACATTCTAAGGATTTACATTTTTACTCCCCTGTCCCCCCACATTTTTTACTTTTGTTTTTATATTTTGCATCTTCATGTCTATCCCTTGACTGTTTATTGTAGTTATAGTTGATATTACAATTTCTGTCTTTCAGTCTTTGTACTAGCTTATTTTAGTGGTTGACCTATAGCCTTTACTATATATTTGCCTTTACTAGTGGGATTTTTCCTTTTCTATAAATTCTTACCTCTTTTTGTAGTCTTTTCTTTTCCACTTAAAGAGGATCCTTTAATACTTCTTGTAATGTTGGTGTAGTATTGATGAGCTCTTTTAGCTTTTGCTTGTCTGAGAAGCTCTCTTTATCTCTCCTTCAATTCTGAATGATAACTTTGTGGGTAGAGTATCCTAGGTTTTAGACTTTTTCCTTTCAGCACTTCAAATATATCATGCCACTCCCTTCTGGCCTACAAAGTTTCTGCAGAAAAATCAGCTGATAGCCTTATGGGGTTCTTTTGTATGTGACCCTTTGTTCTCTTTTGCAGCCTTTAAAATTCTCTCTTTAACTTCTGACATTTTAATTATGTTGTGTCTTCTTGTGGGTCTCTATGAGTTCATCTTGTTTGGGACTCTCTTTGATTCCTGTACCTGGGAATCTGTTTCTTCTTCAGCTTTGGGATGTCTTCAGTCATAATTTCATCAAATATATTTTTGACCCTTTTCCCTCTCTCTTCTCCTTCTGGGACTCCTACCATGCAAATGTTAGTACATTTGATGTTGTACCGTAGGAGTCTTGAGCCGTTCTCATGGTTTTTTGTTTTTTGCTGTCCTGATTGGGTGATTTCCATTATTTTATCTTCCAGATTGCTTATGCATTCTTCTGTATCATCTTGTCTGTTTTTAATTCTTTCTAGTGTGTGTGTGTGTGTGTGTGTGTGTGTGTGTTTTTTTTTTTGCAGTACACAGACCTCTCACTGTTTTGGCCTCTCCCATTGCAGAGCACAGGCTCTGGATGCACAGGCTCAGTGGCCATGGCTCACGGGCCTAGCCACTCTATGGCATGTGGGATCTTCCCAGACCGGGGCATGAACCTGTGTCCCCTGGATCAGCAGGCGGACTCTCCACCACTGTGCCACCAGGGAAGCCCTAGTGTGTTTTTAAATTTCAGTTATTATAATTTTCAGCTCTGGTTCTTTTTCATATATTCTAGTTCCTTGTTAACATTCTCACTGTGTTCATCTACTCTTTCCCAAGTTGTTACCTGTCTTATTGCTATTGTTTTGAACTGTTTACCTGGTAAATTATTTATTTCTGTTTCTTTAGGGTTTTTTTCAGGGTTTTCTTCTTGTTCTTTTTTGAAATGTATTCTGTCTTTTCATTTTATTTACCTTTCTCTGTCTCTATGAGATTAGATGAAACAGTCTTGAAGGGTTGTTCTTGTGTGGGAGCATCCCTATACAGTCTGCCCAGTGGTTTTGATGGAAAAGCTGTATCTAAAGTGGGCATGTGTTTCTTTTCCCCTGAGGTGTGCTGGCAGCTCCCACCTTCCTGGTAGGTGGGGCTGGAGATTGAGGGGCTCAAGCCAGAGCCAGGTGTGAGCTAGGGCTTCTCTGTTCAATGGCCATCATTGCTTTATTGGGGATGGGGATGGGTCTCAGAGTCCTGGACCATAAACCCTGAGGATCAGGTCTAAGCTGGTTCAGTTCCCTCTAATTTGCACACTCTTCTTGGCAATAACACCTCTCTCTAGTGGAGAGCAGCACTGGAACAAGAGGGGCTGGAGCAGGTGTCAGTATGGACTGTGGTGAGTGCTCTGGCAGTCTCAGAAAATCAGCCAGAGCCTCAGACAGTTTTCAGTTCGCTTCCTCAGTGCAATTCCTGGGAGTAAACAAGGCTGTGTGTGTGTTCTTCACTGGTGGAGTCTTGGTTTCCTACAGCCCTTTATTATGTCCTGCTGCTTTTCAAACCACTTAAGGGGACTCATCTTCCTGGTGTCAGACTCCAGGGATGGGGTGCCCAATATGCAGCTGACTCCTCACACCCCAGGGAAGATCCTCAAGCCCATGAAATTCCCTTCTTCTTTTGTGTTCCCTGGTAGGGGCGTGGGTTCTGACTTCATTGCTTCTCCAGGTGGAATTTTCTTTGCAGCCTTGGTTGTAGAAGAGTCTTTCTGCCAGTCTTCAGTTGGATTTTAGTGAGAGTTTCTCCACATGTAGCTGTATTTTTGATGAATTCATAAGGTGATGTGACCACAAGGTTCTCTTATTCTGCCATCTTGATCATCTCAAAGCTACTTCCTGTTCTTTTCTGAGTTTGCCTCCATATTCTAAATGATATAGTTGATTTTTACTTAAAATTTTTTAGTTCAGATATTAAAATATTTAGCCAAAGAAATTTAGTTATTTATATGCATCCACCCCCCCCCCCACTAGTTTCTCTCTTCCTATCTTCTCAATGTAGTTATCTCACAATTGATTAAATCGATATTTAATTTTTACATTATTATTACTTTTTAAATATGATTCTCAGCTGGGCAATTTATTGTTTTTATATTTTTTCTTATCTTTCAGAAAATTTTCATGTATCTATGTCTAATTCATTCCCAAATATTCTGGAAGAACTGTAATATCCTCTCCATTTATTCAAACGGCAGATTGTTTTGTTTTCTTGTTTTTTAGATATTTCTTAGAGGCTCTGTCTTTCTGCTTTAATTTGTACTGGTTGTTTTCTATGCTACTTCGTAGCTGGAGTTCTGAGAGTTCCTTATTTGACCATTCTGTAAATTCCCTTTACCTCTTTCCTTTTTTGGATATTCTGTGTCCTGGATACCATGCTATTATTTTTTTTTCTTAGTTTATGCTCTGCTGGAGTATAAACTATATATCCTATATATCCTATAGGACCTTCTTGAGAAGGGTGTACTTATATATTTAATTTCTGAGGTACTCTGAGGTTCATCTTCTTACCACGTTCCCCCACTGTTTTCTGTAGCTTTTAGCTTAATGGTGACATCAGTTACCATCCATTCTTCTTTTTTCTAGGTTCCAAAATATCATTATATCTCTTATCTGCTGTTTCCTATCCTCTTTTCTTTTTTTTTACTTTGTCATGTTACTTTTAATATTGTAGCATAGATTTTAACAAAAGAAAATAAGAATCAACATAAGCAAAAGACTTTGGGGCATTTCACATAACAAATAGCATAAAGTTATTTTCTATATAATAGTAACTCGTTAGTTAAAATTCTTTTCAGCTCTTATTTAAAATGATCTTTTTTTTAACATCTTTATTGGAGTATAATTGCTTTACAATGGTGTGCTAATTTCTGCTTTACAACAAAATGAATCAGTTATATATATACATATGTTCCCATATCTTTTCCCTCTTGCATATCCCTCCCTCCTACCCTCCCTATCCCACCCCTCCAGGGGTGCTGATCCAGATCAGCACCGAGCTGATCTCCCTGTGCTATGCAGCTGCTTCCCACTAGCTATCTACCTTACGTTTGGTAGTGTATATATGTCCATGCCTCTCTCTCACTTTGTCACAGCTTACCCTTACCCCTCCCCATATCCTCAAGTCCATTCTCTAGTAGGTCTGGGTCTTTATTCCTGTCTTACCCCTAGGCTCTTCATGACATTTTTTTCCTTAAATTCCATATATACCTGTTAGCATACGATATTTGTCTTGCTCTTTCTGACTTACTTCACTCTGTATGACAGACTCTAGGTCTATCCACCTCATTACAAATAGTTCAATTTCATTTCTTTTTATGGCTGAGTAATATTCCATTGTATATATGTGCCACATCTTCTTTATCCATTCATCTGACAATGGACACTTAACTTGTTTCCATCACTGGGCTATTGTAAATAGAGCTGCAATGAACATTTTGGTACATGACTCTTTTGAATTATGGTTTTCTCAGGGTATATGCCCAGTAGTGGGATTGCTGGGTCATATGGTAGTTCTATCTGTAGTTTTTTAAGGAACCTCCATACTGTTCTCCACAGTGGTTGTATCAATTTACATTCCCACCAACAGTGCAAGAATGTTCCCTTTTCTCCACACCCTTTCCAGAATTTATTGTTTCTAGATTTTATGATGTTGGCCATTCTGACTGGTGTGAGATGATATATGTTTATGTATATTTTATTCAATTCCTAATGTTTTAGGTTTCAGAAGGGAACAGGTAGCAGCACATTTGTTCAAGATACCACATTAGCCAAACATCTCTCATCAAATCTTTAGTTACCAGAATTCTAGAATGACTAATACAGTGTCTACATGGTGAAAGGCAGAGGAAGTTCAGGAAAAAAATTATTCAGGTGCCCAATTGATGTGTTAAATTGCTACTGCCAGGTGGAGATTATGCACTCTTCACTGTTAAGCATACTGTTATTATTTTTCGGCCTTATTTTATTTTTAGCTTCATTAAACAATATGGACACTAGATGGCTCTATAAAAGCATATATATTCAGAGTATTTCATTTAGTTCAAGAATTTGAAGGCATCATAAAATCTTTTATAACAAAAGAAAATTAAAAAGTAAAACAATTTTTTTAGTTATAAGAAAGTCAGTTAAAAACCACTAAGAGCCAGGGCTTCCCTGGTGGTGCAGTGGTTGAGAGTTCGCCTGCCAATGCAGGGGACACGGGCTTGTGCCCTGGTCCAGGAAGATCCTACATGCCGCGGAGTGGCTGGGCCCATGAACCATGGCCACTGAGCCTTGCACGTCCAGAGCCTGTGCTCCACAACGGGAGAGGCCACAACAGTGAAAGGCATGCGTACCGCAAAAAACCAAAGCCAAAAACCAAAACCAAAAACCAAACCGAACCAAAAAACACTAAGAGCCATTAAAGAATGAATTCAGAAATTTTTGAATTTTCCAAGTGCACTTTGTTGTCAATAAGTATTTATTGAATATCTGTGAAATGTCAGGTACTATGAGAAGTGCTGGGGCTATGCAGATAAGCAAGATAGACGTGATCCTTTCCATATGGAATTTATTGGAAACAAGAATTCAGAAATGAACAAAATAATTACAAATGGCAAACTGAACAGTTTCAAATATGCAAAGTTTTGTGAAAAGATATAAGGCGATTGGAATACATATCAGGATACCTAACATAGACTGGGTCAAGGAAGGCTTCTCTGAGGAAGTAATGCCCAAGCTGAAGTCTGCAAGATGAATAGACTGCTAAAGCAGCTGGCGGAAAAGGCTTGTTTTACAATCTGAGGGATGGCATAATTAAGTTCCCAATGACATGTGAGAGAACATGGAACTGAGAAAAAGCCAAACTGCCACCTCAGGAACAGAAGTGGCGGGTGGGTAGTGAGTGGGACAAGATGAGGTTGATGAGGTCCACAAGGACCAAATCATGAAAGGTCTCGGATTTCATATTGAGTCTAAGGGAGGTGGGAAACTATGGAGTGTTTTGAACACACTAATTATGTAATCAGATTTACTTTTTGAACAGATAACTCCTGTCACCCTGTGCAATATGGATTAGATTTTGTAGTTTCCAGCTTTTATTAAGTTTTTCAAATCATTGGATTAATAATGGTAATCAAAGAATAATTGCAATCATTATATAGGAGCAGTGGTTTTGGGGGGGTCTAACTTAGAATCTGGTTAGAGACATAGAAGTCCCCCAAATGAAATAACCAAAGGAAACTTTGGAAGAGGAATATGTATAAATTTATGAATATATATTGGAGGTATGAAAATGTATGAATGTATAAATATTATATATATGATATATATGTATCACCACAGCTAAATGTTCATAGTCAATGTGACTCATGATTATTTTTTTCTGATATTACCTTGTCTTCAATTGATATTTGGTTTTGATTACATAATGAGATATGAAGGGATTGAGAATGAGTTGAAACTGCATAACTTTGTCTACTTTTTGCCATTTCTTATATATTTTGTATAACAGTGTCCTCTGCTGTATGTTTGTACTAGTTTAACCTTTATCATTTGAGCCCTCCATTTGGTCTAATTGAACAACCCAAGCAGTAGGAACACATTATAGATTTCTCATAGAAGTTTTAGAGTTGGAAAGGATCTTAGTGATCATATTTTTTGTGGATTTCGCACTGTGCCTTGTGGAGTCTTGAGTACTTCCTCCTCCCCCAACTGCACCCCGTCACTTTACATTTAACAGGAGAAAAATGGCTTATCTGGTAAGTTTGTGCAACATTTTCTGTGAAGAGTTTAATGCTGCTGCAAAGATGGAAAAACTCTGACTCTGTCCATATAAAAGGCCAATGTTCATGGGAGGACACTGAGGACAATGGTTGTGAAAGCCTTTTTCCAGGTTCCAATGAAAGAAGTAGATGGCTTGCCCCTAGACATCTAGTCTAAGCAACACACAAATTCCAGTCACCACACAGATATGCTGGTGCATAAATGAATTTGTGTGAATTGTTTTAATGAGAAAGCCCAGTCATTTCAATAAGAAACAGAATTACCAGAGAAAACTGGAATTGGTTAGATGGCCTCATTCACTAGAGGGCAGAGAGCAGAAGCAAGAACTACAATCCTGCAGCCTGCGGAACAAAAACCACATTCACAGAAAGGTAGACAAGATGAAAAGGCAGAAGGCTATATACCAGATGAAGGAACAAGATAAAACCACAGAAAAACAACTAAATGAAGTGGAGATAGGCAACTTTCCAGAAAAAGAATTCAGAATAATCATGGTGAAGATGATCTAAGATGTCGGAAAAAGATGGAGGCAAAGATTGAGAAGATGCAAGAAATGTTTAACAAAGACCTAGAAAAATTAAAGAACAGACGAATAGAGATGAACAATACAATAACTGAGATGAAAACTACACTAGAAGGAATCAATTGCAGAATAACTGAGGCAGAAGAATGGATAAGTGACCTGGAAGACAAATGGTGGAATTCACTGCTACACAACAGACTAAAGAAAAAAGAATGAAAAGAAATGAAGACAGCCTAAGAGACCTCTGGGACAACATTAAACGCAACAGCATTCGCATTATAGGGGTCCCAGAGAAGAAGAGAAAGGACCAGAGAAAATATTTGAAGAGATTATAGTCAGAAACTTCCCTAACATGGGAAAGGAAATAGCTGCCCAAGTCCAGGAAGTGCAGTGAGTCCCATACAGGATAAACCCAAGGAGAAACGTGCCGAGACACATAGTAATCAAATTGGCAAAAATTAAAGGCAAAGAAAAATTATTGAAAGCAGCAAGGGAAAAACGACAAGTAACATACAAGGGAACTCCCATAAGGTTAACAGCAGATTTCTTAGCAGAAACTCTACAAGCCAGAAGGGAGTGGCATGATATACTTAAATTGATGAAAGGGAAGAACCTACAACAAAGATTACTCTACCCAGCAAGGATCTCATTCAGATTCAATGGAGAAATCAAAAGCTTTAATGACAAGCAAAAGTTAAGAGAATTCAGCACCACCAAAAGAGCTCTACAACAAATGCTAAAGGAACTTCTCTAAGTGGGAAACACAAGAAAAGAAAAGGACCTACAAAAACAAACTGAAAACAATTAAGAAAATTGTCATAGGAACATACATATCAATAATTACCTTAAACATGAAAGAATTAAATGCCCCAACCAAAAGCCACAGGTTTGCTGAATGGATACAAAAACAAGACCCATCTATATGCTGTCTACAAGATACCCATTTCAGACCTAGAGACACATACAGACTAAAAGTGAGGGGATGGAAAAAGATATTCCATGCAAATGGAAATCAAAAGAAAGCTGGAGTAGCTATACTCATATCAGATAAAATAGACTTTAAAATAAAGACTGTTACAAGAGACAAGGAAGGACATGGCATAATGATCAAGGGATCAACCCAAGAAGAAGATATAACAATTATAAATATAGGTGTACCCAACATAGGAGCACCTCAATACATAAGGCAACTGCTAACAGCTATAAAAGAGGAAATCGACAGTAACACAACATTAGTGGGGGATTTAACACCTCACTTACACCAATGGACAGATCATCCAAAATGAAAATAAATAAGGAAACAGAAGTTTTAAATGACACAATAGACAAGATATTTAATTGATATTTATAATACATTCCATCCAAAAACAGCAGATTACACTTTCTTCTCAAGTGCGCACAGAACATTCTCCAGGATAGCTCACATCTTGGGTCACAAATCAAGCCTCAGTAAAGTTAAGAAAATTGAAATATCAAGCATCTTTTCTGACCACAATGCTATGAGATTAGAAATGAATTAGAGGGAAAAAAGAAGTAAAAAACACAACCAAATGGAGGCTAAACAATATATTACTAAATAAGCAAGAGATCACTGAAGAAATCAAAGAGGAAATCAAAAAATACCTAGACAAATGACAATGAAAACATGATGATCCAAAACCTATGGGATGCAGCAAAAGTAGTTCTAAGAGGGACGTTTATAGCTATACAAGCCTACCTCAAGAAACAAGAAAAATGTCAAGTAAACAATAGAACCTTACACCTAAAGGAACTAGAGAAAGAATAACAAACAAAACCCAAAGTTAGCAGAAGGAAAGAAATCATAAAGACCAGAGCAGATATAAATGAAATAGAAACAAAGAAAACAAGAGCAAAAATCAATAAAACTAAAAGCTGGTTCTTTGAGAAGATAAACAAAATTGATAAACCATTAGACAGACCCATCAACATAAAGAGGGAGAAGACTCAAATCAATAAATTAGTAATGAAAAAGGAGAAGTTAAAACAGACACTGCAGAAATACAAAGCATCCTAAGAGACTACTACAAGCAACTCTATGTCAATAAAATGGACAACCTGGAAGAAATGGACAAATTGTTAGAAAAGTATAACCTTCCAAGACTGAACCAGGAAGAAATAGAAAATATGAGCAGACCAATTACAAGTAATAAAATTGAAACTGTGATTAAAAATCTTCCAACAAACAAAAGTCCAGGACCAGATAGCTTCACAGGTGAATTCTATCAAACTTTTAGAGAAGAGCTAACACCCATCATTCTCAAACCCTTCCAAAAAATTGCAGAGGAAGAAAAACTCCCAAACTCATTCTATGAGGTCACTATCACCCTGATACCAAAACCAGACAAAGATACTACAAAAAAAAAAAATTAAAGACCAATATAACTGATGAACACAGGTACAAAATTTCTCAACAAAATACTAGCAAACAGAATCCAACAACACATTAAAAGGATCATACACCACGGTCAAGTGGAATTTATCCCAGGGATGCAAGGATTCTTCAATATACACAAATCAATCAATGTGATAAAGCATATTAACAAACTGATGAATAAAAACCTTATGATCACCGCAACTGATGCAGAAAAAGCTTTTGACAAAATTCGACACCTATTAATGATAAAAACTCTCCAGAAAGTGGGCATAGAGGGAACCTACTGCAACATAATAAAGACCATATATGACAAACCCACAGCAAACATCATTCTCAATGGTGAAAAACTGAAAGCATTTCCTCTAAGATCAGGAATGAGACAAGGATGTCCACTCTCACCATTATTATTCAACATAGTTTTGGAAGTCCTAGCCATGGCAATCAGAGAAGAAAAAGAAATAAAAGGAATACAAATTGGCAAAGAAGAAGTAAAATTGTCACTGTTCGCAGATGACCTGATACTCTACATAGAGAATCCTAAAAATGTCACCAGAAAACTACTAGAGCTAATCAATGAATTTGGTAAATTTGCACTATACAAAATTAATGCACAGAAATCTCTTGCATTCCTATACACTAATGATAAAAAATCTGAAAGTGAAATTATGGAGACACTCCCATTTACCATTGCAATCAAAAGAATAAAATACCTAGGAATATACCTACTTAGGGAGACAAAAGAACTGTATACAGAAAACTATAAGACACTGACGAAATAAATTAAAGATGATACCAAAATATGGAGAGATATACCATGTTATTGGACTGGAAGAATCAATATTGTGAAAATGACTATACTACCCAAAACAATCTACAGATTCAATGCAATCCCTATCAAACTACCACTGGCATTTTCCACACAACTAGAACAAATCATCTTAAAATTTGTTTGGAGACAGAAGAGACCCCAAAGAGCCAAATCAGTCTTGAGGGAAAATAACGGAGCTGGAGGAATCAGACTCCATGACTTCAGACTATACTACAAACCTACAGTAATTAAGACAATATGGTACTGGCACAAAACAGAAACATAGATTAATGGAACAAGATAGAAAGTCCAGAGATAAACCCACGCACCTATGGTCAACTAATCTATGACAAAGGAGGCAAAGATATACAATGGAGAAAAGACAGTCTCTTCGATAAGTGGTGTTGTGAAAACTGGACAGCTACATGTAAAAGAATTAAATTAAAAAACCTCCAAACATCATACACAAAAATAAACTCAAAATGGATTCGAGACCTAAATGTAAGACCAGACACTATAAAACTCTTAGAGGAAAACACAGGAAGAACACTCTTTGACATAAATCAGAGCAGGAGGTTTTTTGATCCACCTCCTAGATTAATGGAAATAAAAACAAAAATAAACAAATGGGACCTAAGGAAACTTCAAAGCTTTTGCACAGCAAAGGAATCCATAAACAAGACCAAAAGACAACCCTCAGGATGGAAGAAAATATTTGCAAATGAATCAAGGGACAAAAGATTAATCTCCAAAATATATAAACAGCTCATGCAGCTCAATATTAAAGAAACAAACAACCCAATCCAAAAATGGGCAGAAGACCTAAATAGACGTTTCTCCAAAGAAGACATACAGATGGCCAAGAAGCACGTGAAAAGCTGCTCAACATCACTAATTATTAGAGAAATGCAAATCAAAACTACAATGAGTATCACCTCACACCAGTTAGAATGGGCATCATCAGAAAATCTACAAACAACAAATGCTGGAGAGGGTGTGGAGAAAAGGGAACCCTCTTGCACTGTTGGTGGAAATGTAAATTGATACAGCCACTACGGAGAACAGTATGGAGGTTCCTTAAAAAACTAAAAATAGAATTACCATATGATCCAGCAATCCTACTACTGGGCATATAACCAGAGAAAACCA
Source organism: Delphinus delphis (assembly GCF_949987515.2). Classification (NCBI taxonomy): domain Eukaryota; kingdom Metazoa; phylum Chordata; class Mammalia; order Artiodactyla; family Delphinidae; genus Delphinus; species Delphinus delphis. Next base: position 27,995,368 of record NC_082699.1, on the reverse strand, counting down.
TAATTCAAAAAGACACATGCACCCCAATATTCATTGCAGCACTATTTACAATAGCCAGGTCATGGAAGCAACCTAAATGCCCATCAACAGATGAATGAATAAAGAAGTTTTGGTACATATGTACAATGGAATATTACTCAGCCATAAAAAGGAATGAAACTGAGTCATTTGTTGAGACATGGTTGGATTTAGAGACTGTCATGCAGAGTGGAGTAAGTCAGAAAGAGAAATACAAATATCATCTATTAACGCATGTATGTGGAACCTAGAAAAATGGTACAGATGAACCGGTTTGCAAGGCAGAAGTTGAGACACAGATGTAGTGAACAAACGTATGGACACCAAGGGGGGAAAACCACGGTGGGGTGGGGATGGTGGTGTGCTGAACTGGGTGATTGGTATTGACATGTAAACACTGATGTGTATAAAATTGATGACTAATAAGAACCTGCAGTATAAAAAAAAAACAAACAATCAAGAAAAACAACTAATACTAAACTTTCTTTTTGTTATTTGCATGGAAATATATTAATATAAATGTTTCAGATATTACATGAAATTTCTAGAAATCTTATATGCTCTGGTATAATGTTATAAGTCATAATTCTAGTTATTACTTTAAATGTATATCTCAGGAATAACTAAATTTCCTTGTCAATTGCATTAATGTGAACTTTCATCAAATCTTTAACCGTGGTCATTTTTAAGTCTTTTGTCATTTACAGACAGTTCTGTGTGTACTCTGATGCTTTTGAAAAAATGTTCCTATAAAAGTGTTTCATCTTCAAGGAATTCATGGAAAAGACTCTGAAAAGTACAGGTTTCTGGTAACTGACTATACTTCTGAACTGAATGAATAAGCATTTTCAGAACTCTAGTGGAAAACTGATGAATTCATAAAAGTGCTAACAAAAGATCAAGATGAAAAAAAAATTAATTACATGGGACTGAGTGAACTGATGAGGATGATTACAATTTTTGACTTTCTGTTCTAATAAAAAAAAAGACTGAATTAAACAAAATTAAATCAATTCCTTCCTCCAAAAAGAAAAAAGAAAAAAGAAAACTGGAATTGAGTTACATAATGGGCCCATGGAAGAAAAAAAAAAAACAAAAAACATTGTACCAGTGTGTGATAAAATAGTTTTTTTGTTTAAATTGTACTGCTTTGTTTAGGTCTATGTTTAAATATAATAACATTCACCATAGTCCCTTACAGGTAAAATAGATGTCTACTAATTTATTTTCTGGCTCTTTTAAGAAGAATTTAGAAGGAAGATACACAGGAATAGTAGAAAAGACATAGCAAAATATTTTTCATTTACGAATTGGCAAAATAACTAAATACAGCACCTATTTAATGCACTATCTCATTTTTTTGCCTTATGTTTAACATTTTTAAAAATTGAAATATAGTTGATTAACAATATTGTGTTTGTTTCAGGTGTACAAAAATACACTGTCTCATTTTAAAGTCACAATACAAATAAAGGACATGGCTGCCATTTTCAGGTTAATAAGACGTGAAGATTCAAAAGCTGGAATAACAGGCCAAATACTCTTTTTTTTCTAGGAGAAAATAAATTTCTTTTTGGTAGTTTCAAGTGTGTGTTTAAGAGTACATTGAAAGATCAGTGGAGGCATCCTCTGAGCAGGAGTAAAAATCAAAATATTTAACCGCCTGTAGGATGTAGGCTTAAAGCAATCAGAATAACTGCTGGCAGTAGGGCTGGCACAGAGTTTAGGGGGGTCCTCTACTGTGTCAGATATTAACCCTTTGGTTGTTGGATGGGGGGTTGGTTAGGAGGGATGGGGGACTTAGAATAGTGACCATTTATCAAGTAGTGTAAAAATATTTCAATATACTGGTGTGTGCTGGCTGAGACTTAGCCCTTATTATGGGATTAAAGAGTCTGTCTTTGAAGAGCGCTGTGCTGAAAATTTATCTGGACCTACCATATTTGTTTCTTAAGCTTCTCTTGTCTGTTTGTGCACTCATGCAAAATCTGACCTTAGATTTACTCTTCAGATTCAGATATTACTCTGACTTATGATCTCATCTTTGCCTCTCCCCCAAATCTATTAATATTTTAGGCTTTGGTGGATCACCTTTCTCTGCTATTCCTGGTGACTGATCTTAGTTTATTGTTTGTTGATCACTTTGTTATAATTTTAATGGCTCAAAGGATGTTATCACACTATACATTGTAAGGTGAAGAAAATGTAGAGATAGTGTAAGGAACTTTGAAAGTTAACAGGGAGGTGCTTCAGTTGCAATTAATGTTATACTCTGGTAAAATACTTAATCTAGGAGATGATAAATGATCATGAATTTAGACACTCTTTTCAAAAAAAACTTGATAATCCTCATGGATTAAATAAAAGTTTAATTAAATTTAATTAATTTTAAGGATAATTAATTTTATTATTTATTTAATTAACTTAAGGATACTCAAAATTATATTTAGCCATTGTATTATTTTCAGCCTTGATTTAATTAAACACTTCCCAACTTGTCTGATCATAAAAACCGTATATGGTCCTTATTAAAAAATATTATCTCTAGGTCCATTTCCATACTTACTGAATGAGAATTTTCAGGGAAGGACCTGGATATGTGAATGTTAAGAAACACCCCCTGATAAAATCTTATAAAAAAATAATTTTAGAGACACTGTTCTACTTTAAAGATCATGTTGTTGTAAGACAATGTTGAAGAAAAATGAATATTTAGGAGGGTACTAAGAAAGAAACACTTTCTGCTAAATTTATAGAATATTTTTAAAGAAAATACATTAGTGCTTTAATATATCAGTATATTAGAATGATATGGTAGGAAAAATGTAAAAGACTTAGGAAAGGACAAATTGTTGAAAGTTCTCAATGTAAAATTAGGTGTTGTCTAAAATACACTTTCAGGTCCTACACTGTAGATCTAAAGCTATTTTACAACTATATAAGTAGTAGAATACTGGTAATGATGTAAATGATTCTTCTCCATTAGAAAGGCAAAATGTGTCCCATGAGATGCAGTTAATTATTTTCCTATTGATATTGGCTAATTTTTCATGTTTTAAGCAAGCTATTATTTCAACATATCTATCTGTCTCTCTACCATCTTTCTTTCTTTCTTTCTTTCTTTCTTTCTTTCTTTCTTTCTTTCTTTCTTTCTTTCTTTTCTTTCTTTCTTTCTTTCTTGCCTTCTTTCCTTCTATCTTTCTTTCTTTCTTTCCCCTCCTTCTTCCCTCCCTCCCTCTCTCCTTCTTTCCTTCCTTTCCAACAATCTATCATCTTCTTTTTTCTAACATCTTTATTGGAGTATAATTGCTTTACAATGGTGTGTTAGTTTCTGCTTTACAACAAAATGAATCAGTTATATATATACATAGGTTCCCATATCTCTTCCCTTTTGCATCTCCCTCCCTCCCACCCTCCCTATCCACCCCTCCAGGCGGTCACAAAGCACCGAGCTGATCTCCCTGTGCTATGAGGCTGCTTCCCACTAGATATCTACCATACGTTTGGTAGTGTATATATGTCCATGCCTCTCTCTCGCTTTGTCACAGCTTACCCTTACCCCTCTGCATATCCTCAAGTCCATTCTCTAGTAGGTCTGTGCCTTTATTCCTGTTTTACCCCTGGTTTCTTCATGACATTTTTTTCCTTAAATTCCATATATATGTGTTAGCATACAGTATTCGTCTCTCTCTTTCTGACTTACTTCATTCTGTATGACAGACGCTAGGTCTATCCACCTCACTACAAATAGCTCAATTTCGTTTCTTTTTATGGCTGAGTAATATTCCATTGTACATATGAGCCACAACTTCTTTATCCACTCATCCGATGATGGACACTTAGGTTGTTTCCATCTCTGGGCTATTGTAAATAGAGCTGCAATGAACATTTTGGTACATGACTCTTTTTGAATTATGGTTTTCTCAGGAAATATGCCCAGTATTGGGATTTCTGGGTCATATGGTAGTTCTATTTGTAGTTTTTTAAGGAACCTCCATACTGTTCTCCACAGTGGCTGTATCAATTTACATTCCCACCAACAGTGCAAGAGGGTTCCCTTTTCTGCACACCCTGTCCAGCATTTATTGTTTCTAGACTTTTTGATGATGGCCATTCTGACTGGTGTGAGGTGATATCTCATTGTAGTTTTGATTTGCATTTCTCTAATGATTAGTGATGTTGAGCATTCTTTCATCTGTTTGTTGGCAGTCTGTATATCTTCTTTGGAGAAATGTCTATTTAGTTCTTCTGACCATTTTTGGATTGGGTTGTTTGTTTTTTGTTATTAAGCTGCATGAGCTGCTTATAAATTTTGGAGATTAATCCTTTGTCAGTTGCTTCATTTGCAAATATTTTCTCCCATTCTGAGGGTTGTCTCTTGGTCTTGTTTATGATTTCCTTTGCTGTGCAAAAGATTTGAAGTTTCCTTAGGTCCCATTCATTTATTTTTGTTTTTATTTCCATTTCTCTAGGAGGTGGGTCCAAACGGATCTTGCTGTGATTTATGTCATAGAGTATCCTGCCTATGTTTTCCTTTAAGAGTTTGATAGTTTCTGGCCTTACATTTAGGTCTTTATTCCATTTTGAGCTTATTTTTGTGTATGGTGTTGGGAGTGATATAATCTTGTACTTTTACATGTGCCTGTCCAGTTTTCCCAGCACCACTTATTGAAGAGGCTATCCTTTCTCCACTGTACATTCCTACGAGGTAAGTTCCAACTACACCCATTTTATTGAGTCTTTATCATAAATTGGTGTTGAATTTTGTTGAATGTTTTTTCTACATCTATTGAGATGATCATATGATTTGTATCCTTTGTTTTGTTAATGTGGTGTATCACATTGATTGATTTATGAATGTTGAACCATCCTTGCATCCCTTGAATAAATTCCACTTAATCATGCTGCATGATACTTTTAATGTATTATTGTATTTGGTTTGCTAATATTTTGTTGAGGGTTTTTGCATCTATGTTCATCAGATATATTGTCTTGTAATTTTCATTTTTCTGTTGTCCTTCTCTGGTTTTGGTATCAGAATAATATTGGCCTCATGAAATGAGTCAGAAAGTGTTCCCTCCTCTTCAATTATATTTTTATTTGAAGAATTTGGGAAAGATATGTATTAAATATACTTTGAATGTTTGTTAGACTGGTCCTGGACATTTTCTTTTGGGGATTTTTTTTTAACATGTTTATTGGAGTATAATTGCTTTACAATTGTGTTTTAGTTTCTGCTGTATAACAAAGTGAATCAGTTATATGTATACATATATCACCATATCCCCACCCTCTTGTCTCTCCTTCCCACCCTCCCTTTCCCACCTCTTCAGGTGGTCACACAGCACCTAGCTGATCTCCCTGTGTGATGCAGCTGCTTCCCACTAGCTATCTATTTTACATTTGGTAGTGTATATATGTCAATACTACTCTCTCACTTTGTCCCAGCTTACTCTTCCTCCTCTCCATTTCCTCAAGACCATTCCCTAGGTCTGAGTCTTTATTCCTGTCCTGCCGCTAGGTTCATCAAAAACTTTTTATTTTTTTTTATAGATTCCATATATATGTGTTAGCATACAGTATTTGTTTTTCTCTTTCTGACTTACTTCACTCTGTATGACAGATTCTATTCCATCCACTTCACTACAAATAGTTCGATTATGTTTCTTTTCATGACTGAGTAATATTCCATTGTATATATGTGCCACATCTTCTTCATTCATTCATGTGTCAATGGACACTTAGTTTGCTTCCATGTGCTGGCTATTGTCAATAGGGATACACTGAACATTGTGGCACATGATCCATTTTTTTTTTTTTTTTTGCAGTACACAGCTTCACTGTTGTGGCCTCTCCCGTTGTGGAGCACAGGCTCCAGATGCGCAGTCTCAGTGACCATGGCTCACGGGCCCAGCCGTTCCATGGCATGTGGGATCTTCCCAGACTGGATCTTCCCAGACCTGTGTCCCCTGCATTGGCAGGTGGACTCTCAACCACTGCGCCACCAGGGAAGCCCACGTGATCCTTTTTGAATTATGGTTTCCTGAGACTATATGCCCAGTAGTGGGATTGCTGGATTATATGGTAGTTATATTTTTGGTTTTTTAAGGAACTTCCATACTGTTCTCCATAGTGGCTTTATCAATTTACATTCCCACCAACAGTGCAAGAGGGTTCCCTTTTCTCCACACCCTCTCCAGCATTTATTGTTTGTAGATTTTTGATGATGGACATTCTGACCAGTGTGAGGTGATACCTCATTGTAGTTTTGATTTGCATTTCTCTAATGATTAGTGATGTTAAGCATCCTTTTATGTGTTTGTTGGCAATCTGTATATCTTCTTTGGAGAAATGTCTATTTAGGTCCTCTGCCCGTTTTTGGATTGGGTTTTGTTTTTTTGATATTTAGTTGCATGAGGAGCTTGTATATTTTGGAGATTAATCCTTTGTCAGTTGTTTTGTTTGCAAATATTAACTCTCATTCTGAGGGTTGTCTTTTCATCTTGTTTATGGTTTCCTTTCCTGTGCAAAACTTTTTAAGTTTCATTAGGTTCCATTTGTTTATTTTGGTTTTTTATTTCCATATCCCTAGGAGGTGGGTCAAAAAGGATCTTGCTGTGATTTAGGTCAAAAATATTCTGCCTATGTTTTCCTCTAAGAGTTTTATAGTGTTTGGCTTTACATTTACTTCTTTAATCTATTTTGGGTTTATTTTTGTATATGGTGTTAGGGAGTTTCTAATTTCATTCTTTTACAGGTAACTGTCCAGTTCCCCTAGCACCAATTTTTGAAGAAGCTGTCTTTTCTCTTACCTCCTTTATCAAAGATAAGGTGACCATAAGGGAGTGGGTTTATCTCTGGGCTTTCTATCCTATTCCACTTATCTCTATTTCTATTTTTGTGTCAGTACCATACTCTCTTGATTACTGTAGCTCTGTAGTATAGTCTGAAGTCAGGGAATCTGATTCCTCCAGCTCTGTTTTTCGTTCTCAAGATTGCTTTGGCTATTTGGGGTCTTTTGTATTTCCATACAAATTGTGAATTTTTTTGTTATAGTTCTCTGAAAAATGCCGTTAGTAGCTTGAGAGAGATTGCATTGAATCTGTAGATTGCTTTGGGTAGTATAGTAATTTTCACAATGTTGATTCTTCCAATCTAAGTACATGGTATATCACTCCATCTGTCTGTATCATCTTTAATTTCTTTCATAAGAGTCTTATAGTTTTCTGCATACAGGTCTTTTGTCTCCTTAGGTAGGTTTATTCCTAGGTATTTTATTCTTTTTTCTTGCAGTGGTAATTGGGAATGTTTCCTTAATTTTTTTTTCAGATTTTTCATCATTAACATTTAGGAATGCAAGAGATTTTTGTACATTAATTTTGTATCCTGCTACTTTACCAAATTCATTGATTAGCTCTAGTAGTTTTCTGGTAGCATATTTAGGATTCTCTATGTATACTATCATGTCATCAGAAGCAAACAGTGACAGTTTTACTTCTTCTTTTCTGATTTAGATTCCTTCCATTTCTTTTTCTTCTCTGATTTCTGTGCCTTGAACTTCCAAATCTATGTTGAATAATAGTGGTGAGAGTGGACAGCCTTGTCTTTTTCCTGATCTTAGAGGAAATGTTTTCAGTTTTTCTCCATTGAGAATGATGTTGGCTGTGGATTTGTAATATATGACATCTATTTTATTGAGGTAAGTTGCCTACATTATTGAGAGTTTTTATCATAAATGGGTTTTGACTTTTGTGAAAAACTTTTTCTGCATCTATTGGGATGATAATATGGTTTTTATTCTTCAATTATTTAATATGGTGTATCACGTTGACTGATTTACGTATACTGAAGAATCCTTGCATTCCTGGGATCAACCCCACTTGATCATGGTGTATGATTCCTTTAATGTGCTGTTGGATTCTGTTTGCTAGTATTTTGTTGAGAATTTTTGCATCTCTGTTCATCAGTGATACTGGTCTGCAGTTTTCTTTCTTTGTGACCTCTCTGTCTGCTTTTGGTATCAGGGTGCTGGTGGCTTCCTAGAAGGAGTTTGGGAGTGTTCCTCCCTCTGCTATATTTTAGAAGAGTTTGAGACGGATAGGTGTTAGTTCTTCTCTAAATGTTTGATAGAATTTGCTTGTGAAATCATCTGTTTCTGGGCTTTTGTTTGTTAGAAGATTTTTAATCACAGTTTCAATTACAGTGCTTGTGATTGGTCTGTTCATATTTTCTATTTCTTCCTCATTCAGTCTCAGAAGGTTGTGTTTTTAAAGAATTTGTCCATTTCTTCCAGGTTGTCCATTTTAATGGCATATAGTTGCTTGTAGTAATCGCTCATGATCCCTTGTATTTCTGCAGTGGCAGTTGTTACTTCTCCTTTTTCATTTCTAATTCTGTTGATTTGAGTCTTCTCCCTTGTTTTCTTGATGAGTCTGGCTAATGGTTTATCAATTTTATTTATCTTCTCAAAGAAACAGCTTTTGGTTTTATTGATCTTTGCTATTGTTTCCTCCATTTCTTTTTCATTTATATCTGCTTTGATCTTTATGATTTCTTTCCTTCTGATAACTTTGGGTTTTTTTTTCTTTCTCTAATTGCTTTAGGTATAATGTTAGGTTGTTTATTTGAGAAATTACTTGTTTCTTGAGATAGGATTTTTTGCTATAAACTTCCCTCTTAGAACTGCTTTTGCTGCATCCAATAGGGTTTGGGTCATCATGTCTTCATTGTCATTTGTTTCAAGGTATTTTTTGGTTTCCTCTTTGATTTCTTCAGTGATGTCTTGGTTAGTTAGTAGCATAATGTTTAACCTCCATATGTTTGTATTTTTTACCATTTTTTTCCTGTAATTGATATCTAGCCTTATAGCATTGTGGTCAACTTGATACAATTTCAATTTTCTTTAACTTACCAAGGATTGATTTGTGACCCAAGATATGATCTATCCTGGAGAATATTCCATGAGCATTTGAGAAGAAAGTATATTGTGTTATTTTTGGATGAAATGTCCTATAAATATCAATTAAGTCCATCTAGTTTAATATGTCATTCAAAGCTTGTGTTTCTTTATTTATTTTCATTTTGGATGAACTGTCCATTGGTGAAAGTGGGGTGTTAAAATCCCCTACTATGATTGTGTTACAGTTGATTTCCCATTTTATGGCTGTTAGCATTTGTCTTACGTATTGAGGTGCTTCTATTTTGGGTGCATATATATTTACAATTGTTTTATCTTATTCTTGGATTCATCCCTTGATCATTATGTAGTGTCCTGCCTTGTCTCTTTTAATAGTCTTTATTTTAAAGTCTATTTTATCTGTTATGAGAATTGTTACTCCCGCTTTCTTTTGATTTCCATTTGCATGGAACATCTTTTTTTCTCCCTTCACTTTCAATCTGTATGTTTCCCTAGGTTTGAAATGGGTCTCTTGTAGACAGTATATATACGGGTCTTGTTCTGGTATCCATTTAGCCAGTCTATGTCTTTTGGTTGGAGCATTTTATCCATTTACATTTAAGGTAATTATTGATATGTATGTTTCTAGTACAGTTCCTTAATTGTTTTGGGTTTGTTTTTGTAGGTCTTTTCTTTCTCTTGTGTTTCCTGCCTAGAGAATTTCCTTTAACATTTGTTGTAAAGCTGGTTTGGTGGTGCTGAATTCTCTTAACTTTTACTTTTGTGTAAAAGTTTTAATTTCTCCATCGAATCTGAATGAGATCCTTGCTGGCTAGAATAATCTTGGTTGTAGGTTTTCCCCTTTCATCACTTTAAATATGTCCTGCCACTCCCTTCTGGCTTGCAGAATTTCTGCTGAAAGGTCAGCTGTTAACCTTCTGGGGATTCCCTATATTATTTGTTGTTATTTTTATGTTATTTGTTTCTTGTCCCTTGCTGTTTTTTATATTTTTTCTTTGTATTTAGTTTTTAAATAATATGTATCTTGGCATGTTCTCCTTGAATTTATCTTCCATGGGACTCTTTGAGCTTCCTGGACTGGATTGACTATTTCCTTTCCCATGTTAGGGAAGTTTTCAAGGATAATATCTTCATATACTTTCTCAGTCCTTTTTTTCTTTCTCTTCTTCTGGGACCCCGATAATTCTATTGTTGGTACATTTAATGTTGTCCCAGACGTCTCTGAGACTGTCCTCAATTCTTTTCATTCTTTTTTCTTTATTCTGCTCTGCAGTAGTTATTTGCCCTATTTTATCTTCCAGATCACTTATCCATTCTTCTGCCTCAGTTATTCTGCTTTGATTCCTTCTAGAGAATTTTTAATTTCATTTATTGTGTTGTTCATCACGGTATGCTTGCTCTTTATTTCTTCTAGGTCCTTGTTAAACATTTCTTGTATTTTCTCCATTCTATTTCCTAGATTTTGGATCATCTTTACTCTCATTGCTCTGAATTCTTTTTCAGGTAGACTACCTGTTTCCTCTTTATTTGTTTGGTCTGGTGGGTTTTTACCTTGCTCCTTCAACTGCTTCATATTTCTCTGTCTTCTCATTTTGTTTAACTTACTGTGCTTGGGGTCTTCTTTTGGCAAGCTGTAGGTTCATAGTTCCCATTGTTTTTGGTGTCTGTCCCCAGTGGGTGAGGTTTGTTCAGGCCTGTGTAGGCTTCCTGGTGGAGGAGACTACTGCCTGTGTTCTGGTGGATTGGGCTGGATCTTTCCTTTCTGGTGGGCAGGGCCACATCCAGTGGTGTGTTTTGGGTGTCTGTGAATTTAGGATGATTTTTGGCCACCTCTCTGGTAATGGGTGTGGTTATGTTCCTGTCTTGCTAGTTGTTTGGCCTGGGGTATCCAGTGCTGGAGTCTGCTGGCCGTTGGGTGGTGTTGGGTCTTAGCATTGAGATGGAGCTCTCTGGCGGACTTCTCGCTGATTGATATTATGTGGGGCTGAGGGGTCTCTGGTGGTCCAATGTCCTGAACTTACCTCTCCCACCTTAAAGGCTCAGGCCTGGCACCAGGCCAGAGCATGAAGACCCTGTCAGCCACAAGGATGGAAATACCTTTGCTCTTGATTCTTGCATGTTTCTTGCCTGTGAACAGAAGAGACTTGTGACCTGCAGCTTTTAAGACGTGTTGTTCTCTGCACCTTCCCACCAGAATCTTAAAAGTTTATGTAGAGGCTTTAACTGGGTTTCAGTCACGTATTCAGTGTTGATGGTCTGAACACTCCCTTACTCTCTTCTTTTTTTTGGGGGGTGGGGGGAGATCTTGATTGATGTTTTAATCCCCTCATGAGTGATTGGTCTATTTAGACTTTCTATTTCTTCATGATTCAGTCTTGGAAGGTTGTATGATTCTATGTTTTATACATTTCCTCCTTGGTTGTCCAATTTGTGGACATATAGCTTTTCATAGTATTCTCTTTTAATCCTTTGTGTTTCTGTGTATTTATCTGAGACTTATCCCTCTTATACTTAGGGAGTCTAGCTAAAGGTTTGGATTTGTCAATTTTTTTTTTTTTTGGCGATGCATGGGCCTCCCATTGCTGCCCCCCCACCCCCACCATTGCGGAGCACAGCCTCTGGATACACAGGCCCAGTGGCCATGGCTCATGGGCCCAGCTGCTCTATGGCATGTGGGATCCTCCTGGACAAGGGCACGAACCCGCGCCGCCTGCATCGGCAGGCAGACTCTCAACCACTGCACCACCAGGGAAGCCCTGGGTTTGTCTGTTTTGATTACCTTTTCAAAGATCAGCTCTTAGTTTCATTTATCTTTTGTACTGTTGTTCTAGTCTCTATTTCAGTTATTTCTTCTGTGATGTTTATTATTTCCTTCCTCCTACTGACTTTGCACTTCATTTATTCTTCTTTTCCTAGTTCCTTTAGGCATAAGGTTAAGTTGTTTATTTGAGATTTTTCTTGTTTCTTATAGGTTGTATTTGCTATCAGCTTCCCTTTTAGTACTACTTTTGCTGCATCCCATAGGTTTTGGTACGTCATATATTCATTTATATTTGTCTTCAGATATTATTTGGCTTCTCCTTTGATTTATTCATTAACCCAATAGTTGTTCAGTACCATGTTGCTTGGTCTTACATGTCTGTGATATTTCCAACTTTCTTTTTGTAGTTGATTTCTAATTTCATACCATCGTGGTCAGAAAAGATGATTGATATAATTTTAATCTTCTTAAACTTCCTGAGACTTTTTTGTGTCCCAGCACACAGTCTGCCCTTGAGAATGTTTCATGTGTGCTTGAGAAGAATGTCTATTCTGCTGCCTTTTGATGGATTTTTCTGTATAAATTTCTTAAGTCCATCGGTATAATGTTTCCTTTAAGGCTGCTGTTATCCTGTTGACTTTCTGTCTGGATGATTTATCCATTGATGGAAGTGGGATGTTAAAGTCTTCTATTATTATAATGTTGTTGTCCATTTCTCCCTTTAGGTCTGCTGATAACTGCTTAATATGTTTTGGTGCTCCAATGTTAGGTTCATTTATATTAATAGCTGTTATGTCTTTGATGAATTGTCCATTTTATCATTAATACTGTTCATTTTTGTCTCTTGTAACTGTTTTGCTTGTTGTCTATATTGTCTGATATAAGTATGGCTATACCAGCTTTCTTTGGGTGCCATTTGCTTGGAGTATTATCTTCCATCCCTTAACTTTTAGCTTATTTTTACCTTTAGAGGTGAGATGAGTCTCTTGTAGGCAGCATGTAGTTGGTCCTTTTTTTTTTAATCCATCCAGCCACTCTGTGTCTTTTGATTGATAAATTTAATCCATTTACACTTAGGGTGATTATTGACAAGTGAGAACTCAGCATTGCCATTTAATGTTTTGTTTTCTGGTTGCTCTATATCGCAATTGTTTCTTTTTTCCCTTGTTTCTCTCTGCCATTTTAGTTTGGTAGTTTTCTATGAAGTTTTTCTGTTTCCTTTAAAAAAAATTGTGTCTGTTCTAGATTTATATTTTGTTGTTACCATGAAGTTTGTATCAAACATCTCATAGACAAAATAGTACTTCTTCTGCTGAAAGCATCTTACCTTCACTTGGCTATATGGGTCCCAACATTTTCCTCTTCCTCTTTTATGTTTTTGTTGTTTGAAATTATCCCTTTTGATATTATTAATTCATTACTAAATTGAAATATCTATAGTTATTGTTACTGACTTTTCCCCTTCAACCTTTATGCTGTAATTGCTTAACAGCCAATTCTGATATAGAGTTGCAATTTTATGATTTCGCCTATTTGTCACCCTACTCAAAACTTTGTGCAATTTTGCCTTTTTGTTTTAAGTAGAAAACCTCCTTTCAACATTTCTTGTAAGGCATATCGAGTGGTATGAACTCCCTCAGCTTTTGTCTGGGAAAGCCTTTATTTTCCCTTCATATCTGAATGATAACTCTGCAGAGTACAGTATTTTTGGCTGACAGTTTTTATCTCTCAGTATTTTGAGAATGCCATTCCACTCTCTCCTGGCCTGTAGAGTCTCCTGAGAACTCTGATTTTAGCCTAATGGAGGTTCCTTTGTAGGTTATTGTACATTTTTCCTGGTTATTTTAAAATTTTTTTCAATGACTTTTTTTTAAAATTTATTTTTGGCTGCATTGGGTCTTAGTTGCTGCACGCAGGCTTTTCTCTAGTTGCGGTGAGTGGGAGCTACTCTTATTTGTGGCTCATGGGCTCCAGAGCGCAGGTCCTGCAGCCATGGCACACAGGCTGTGAAGAGGTTTGTCTAACTAGTTTCTAAGGTCCTTCCTAACCTTAAAAGTCTTCATAAATAGTGCTGTGGGGTGGTACATTTGGAGAGATTGTTACAGAGCATGTGAGGCTCTTCATCATTTCCTTTTCAATTTAAGATGTGCTGAATGTAATTTCTGTTTCTTTGGCATTAAATATGTGCTTTTAATAGAGGCAATAACACCACTACATTGTAGTTGCTTACAGGGGTGATATTAAAAGTATTTAATAAACACTTTGGCATAGGCACTAACATAATATGAGCAACAGAGTTTTAGGCAGGTAGAAAGGTCACGCTAGCCAAGTATCAGTTCTGATTGCTTGCATGTCTGACTCTCCTCTAGACTGTGAGTGAGTCAAGGTTAAGAACTATGTCTTGCTAATTTTGGATCCCAAGTCCTAATGCTTACCTCAGAGTAGGTGCCCAATCTATATTTTTTAGATAAATTTTCAATATGCCCTTGGTGTTTCATAGACTCATGTGCTCGGTAATTGTAGTCGTATTGCATGAGCTTGTAATGAAAGAAAAGGATGCCTAAATAGTCCTGCTTTTGGAAGAAAACTGCCAATCCTGTGGGCAAGAGTCACAGAAATACCTAAGATACTGGGCAGTCATTAATTTCCAATCATTTTTATTCCTTCCTTATAAAGTCAATTATATCATAAAACTTGAACTACTTAAATTTCATCTTCTTTCATCAAAAAAAGTATTTCAAGAGCAGAAAAAGTCATACTTCTTCAAACTTACTTTAAAAGCTGTGGCATTTTCCAGTTACATTAAAAAAAAATGCCAATATAGGTTTAAGTCTTATCAGCATCTCAGGGCTCTCCTTTCTTAATCTCTTCCTGATAGTTTGTCCTTTCCCTTATTATCTAATCATGTTACATTGTGATTGTGAGTTTTCCACAAGACCAGGATGGCTGAGTCATCAATTTGAATTTATCTTGGAAGCAACTATAAGAAGAAAAAGAAAAAAACCTTGGCCAAGAAATGCTGGTTAAAATTCCTCTTATTTGTACCATGAATTATACAATCTCCAGTTCCCTTGTTTCCACTCTACCATAACTACAGTGTCAGTGCCTGATCAGACTGGTAGAGCAGCTATATTAAAGACATGGAACTCCAAAAGGAAGCTTAGAAAATGTTCATCTTCAAAGCTGTAATGATTCCACATGTTTTTTTCCTTTTCTTGTTTTTATTTCCATGGAATAGGTCACTTTGTCCATTTCTCTTTTGTAGTACAATATTTAGAGTTCCTCTAACATAAACACTTGTTAATTTTTCCACAGGATTTGAATATCCTCAAATAGTACATTTTAGTATCTATTACAGACATTTTTCCAAACAGATTCAGTTCTTCCATGTTTTGAATTAATGGCATGTGTGTGAGTTAAAACATGATGATGGATATGTGACATGTGAAATGGAAGTATACAGGGATGTCATTAAGAGTATGGACACTGGAATCTGCAGCCTGAGTTCAAATTCTGACTGTGCCCTGCCCTCCTCTCTCTAGTGGTTGTACATACTTGAGCAAGTTTCTTTATCTGAGACTTGGTGGTCTGGTATTTAAAGTGGGGTAGTAATGATACCTAGGTTATAGAGGTCTTATAGAGCACATAGCATAGCATTTGGAACACAGTAAGCTCAAATAAATGGTACTTGAGAAGTAAAAAATGTAATGGAACTATAAAGCTCATATATGTATATATATATATATATATTAGATATAATATTAGTACTACCCAGCAAAAATCATGGTTATCTATTTCAAATTTCATTTCATAAATGAATTTTATTCCTTGACATTGATTAATTCACCCCCACCTTTTATTATTATTAACAGCACACTGTGAATACTAATGTAACCCCAGTGGTTATATTGGTTATTACCTGCCTCTATCCATTCAGCATTGGAGTTATTCTTCCTTTACTATTTAGATAGTAACGTTTTGAATCCTTCTTGCAATGATGAGGTACTCAGCATCTCTCCCAGGAAAATTTTTCTATGATCCTCTCTTGCCTCTACATATACTTCTTGAGTTATTGGCTATATTCACACCTTGTCCTGTATTCACGACATTTTCTCTTCACTCATGTCAACCCCAAATGGTCACTGTCCTCAAAATACTTTATTTCCTCAAGATACTAGTCACAGAAGGCTTTTGTGTGTGTTAGAGTTTTTATTTTCTGAAGGATTTCTTATTTCCTGGGATCATGTTTTGGATGATCCAAAATTGAATATTTCATACTTTCCTTCCCAAGGGTCCCTCTTCCCACTACAGGAAGATGACTTTGTTCTTGAATCTCTGGTCCTCTTGCCTTGGGCTGCCCTCCTCTCTCCAAATGCTCCCTATCCATTAATCTCCTTCTCACACATACCTCAGAGCTCAGTGTTTCTCCAAGTCTATTATGCAGAACAATTCAGTTCTCTGTATCTTTGTCTTAGTCAATTGTGGCCTTTGTCCTGAAGGCTTTATTTTTCTAAACAAACATATTCTCCTTGTGAGGAGATCTGTTGCTTTAAAAATAATATTCCCTCACCACCCTTAACTCAGAGATAAATAAGCTATAATTCTTGTTCTCGTAGCCACAGTTTATTCTCAACAGTGTGATACTTTAAAATTGTGAGTCAGTTCATGTCAGTCTTCTGCTCACAACTCTTCATGGCTCCCCAGCTCACTCAGAGTAAGAGTCAGGGTCTTTGCAGTGTCTACAGGACCCTCCTGGTCATCTCTCTGCCTCTTCTCTTCTCTCATTTTTTCCAACAGCACTGGTTTCTTTGCTGTTCCTTGAACCCGAAACTTATTACGTTGTTCACAGTCACTTCTGTGTACAGTTAAGCTTTTGCTAACTATCTCTGAATGACTTCCAGAAATGCTACAATCTACTGCACTAGTTCACTGAACATAAAGACATGAAGATATAGGGCCAGGAGTCATGCTGTGCTGTGACTGTGTCCTTTGATGCTCAACACCAGAAGAAGGAAGGTGGTGAGGAGGAAAAAGTGAGAAATCATCAGAGCCAGAAATTAGCTGATAAAAATTCTTCAAAATCTTTCAACTCATATATTAAAAGAAAGTGACATTTTCTCACATTTGAAAACAGTCATAAGAATTTATGGGCATTTCCTACAATAAGCCTAAACAAATTCCCTAAACTGCACTGTACTGCATTCCTTTGCTTTCTCAGTTTGTGTTCTTTTCCTGCTGAGCACAAACATGTGCAGATGAGAGCCTACTGAATGACATTACAGATTCCTGTCCTCTAATGAGACATAAGACAGCCCATCACTGCTACTCAGGATTCTATTTATCCGTCTTTAACTCCTATCAAGTTTCCCCATAAAATTATTCTAAAATTTCTTCCTTAACAAAGCAAATCTTAACAAAATACTAACCCACACCCATCTGATATCAGCAACACTCAACTGATACACAATTATGGTTACCAACCATCCTTGTTTGCCCTGGACTGAGGGGTTTTCCAGGGACTTTCTGTGCTAATTGGAAAAATTCTTAGTAAACTGGGACAATTTGGTCATCCTGTGTACTCTTGTCTTCTTTATCAAGAACCTAAGTGACAGCTTACGGGACTTTATCTTCTCTCTGCCATAAAATTAATCTTTGTTTCACCAATCTACTGATAATTTATTCCTACTTGGGGAAAAATTATTTTTCCTTCTTTCCAAATATGGTGCCTACAGCTGTGTCCCAACATTGTTCCTTTTCTTTGGAATCTTGCCTTGTCAGCCGATATCTCCTTTATGTCATTTTAAATGTTTCACTTTCACCAAGGCTCTTCTCTCCTATAAACACACAGCTTCCCGTGACATTTTCCCCCTTAAGCTATCATTCTATCTCTTTTCCTTGTACAACAGATTTCTTGAGAGTATGTTAAGAACTCTGACTGAACTCTTTCATTATCCCTTCTCTTGCTTCTGTCTTCAGCATTTCACCAAAACAGTAACAACTGTCATGTGGTTTAACCAGTGGTCTTTGTTAATTTTATCCTTTCACTCTTTTGGAGTCTCTGATGCATTTTTCCTTGTTGATTTTTCTTCTTGAAATGCTTTTCTGCCTTGGCTTCTTTACACTGCCCCACCCTGATGCTCCTTTCAGGTCTTTGAGTCTTTTTTTCTGTTTCCTCTACTGACTTCTTTTTCTCTTCCCATCGTCTAAAAGTTAGTGTTCTTCAGTGTTTCACACTTAATCTTTTCTCTCTATATTCTACTAGTTGTCCACTTGATCTACTTTTATGAATTTAACAATTATTTCAAAAGTGGTTCCAAATCCTGCATTTTTATATCCAGACTTTGAGACTGAAACTTTTACTCCTAGATATACCTTGGATGTCTTTAACCAGAAATCCTTCTGAACTCTAACCTTAGCATGAACTAAACCTGATTTTAGGATATTTTCTCCACCATCCCCGCTACCCCTCACAGAAGAAAATTACTCTTCCTGAGTCCTGTTTTTTTAATTTTTTAATATTTTTTAAATTATACACTTCTTTTTATGGATATCTGTGCTTAAAAACTCAAGATTGCTTTTCTCCAGCTTAAGGATTTAATCAATTGTCAAACTTCATGGAATCTTTTGTATCTGTTTTTTTTTAAATTGAGGTATAGTTGATGCACAATATTATATAAGTTACAGATGTACAATATAGTGATTCATAAATTTTAAAGGTTTTACTTCATTTATAGTTCTTATAATATATTGGCTGTATTCCCCATGTTGTACAATATATCTTTGTAGCTTATTTATCTCTAATAGCTTGTACCTCTTAAGCCCCTACAGCTATACTGCCCCTCCCCTCTTGATATTTTTTTAATTCCACTCCTCCTGCAGCTAGCACTTTAGGTTAGGTCCTTAGGACATCATATTGGTCTCACAACCCAGATAGTATTCCCATCTCTGCTCTTCCACCACCAATCCGTTCTGCACTCTTCTTGCTTAGACTACCTTTCAAGTTCCTCTAAAATATGATCTACAACTACTTTTTAAAACCCTTACCCCTCAACACATCTGTAGATGATGTGAAACTAGAAGAGCACTTGGAGAAAAGCTAGCTATTCCTCAATATCTCCTTTGATAAATCAGTGCATTTCCCTTTTCCCATGCTTTTCTCTCCATCTAGCATGACACTAACCCATTGGACTTTTAAAATTCATGTTGATAATTTTTTCACTAATACTTTTAAATCCTTCATTATCTGTGGTCTTCTCACTTACTTCTATTACTTTATTTTGTTATCTTCATGGTACAAGCCATACAATGTCCTCATGAAATTAAAATTCTGAGATGGCAGAGCCTGTTTAAGATACTTTCATATGCTCTTTACAGTGACTTATACTCAGTTGATCCTCAATGTTTGTTACAATGTATTTATTTATTTTAATTTTAGATGTTCCAGGCCTGAAAAATTATTTCAGAAGCTTATGTAATATGAAATAAAATATTTTTAATTGAAGTGTAGTTTATTTCCAATATTATATTCAGGTGGACAGCATAATGATTCAATAGTTTTATAGATTATATTCTATTTAAAAATATTATAAAATATAATATTCCTTGTGCTGTGCAATAAATATATCATTGTAGCTTAGTTATTTTATACATAGTAGTTTGTGCCTCTTAATCACCTACCCCTATGTTACCTCTGTCACCTGTCCTCTCCCCAGTGGTAACCACTAGTTTGTTCTCTATATCTGTGACCCTCTGTTTTGTTATATTCATTCATTTGTTTTATTTTTTAGATTCCACATACAAGAGATAACATACAGTATTTGTCTTTCTGACTTATTTCACTAAGCATAATACCCTCTAGGGTATCCACGTTGTTCAAATGGCAACACTTTTATTCTTTTATGAGTGAGTAATATTCCATTGTTTATATACCACATCATTTTTATCTATTCATCTGTTGATGGACTCTTAGGTTGCTTCCATATCTGGACTATAATAAATAATGCTGCAATGAACACTGGGGTGCATGAATCTTTTCCAATTAGTGTTTCATTTTCTTTGCATATATATCCAGGAGTAAAATTGCTGGATCATACGATAATTCTATATTTAGTTTTCTGAGGAGGTTTCATAATGTTTTCCCTAGTGGCTGCACCAATTTACATTCCCTCCAACAGTGTACAAGGGTTCCCTTTTCTCCATATCCTTGCCAACATTTGTTGTTTCTCTTTCTTTTTATTCTTTTTTTTTTTGACTATCGCTACAAGTGTGAGGTGATATCTCATTGTGGTTTTGATTTGCATTTCCTGATGATTAGAGAGTTTGAGCATCTTTTCATGTGCTTGTTGATCATCTGTATATATTCTTTGGAAAAATGTCTATTCAAGTCTTCTGCCTATTTTTAAAATCAAGTTGTTTGGGTTTTTTGATATTGAGCTGTATGAGCTGTTTATATATTTTGGATATTAACCCCTTATCAGACACATAATTTGTGAATATTTTTTCCCATTCAGTAGATTGTCTTCATTTTGTTGATGATTTCCTTTGTTGTGCAAAGGCTTTTAAGTTTAATTAGGTCCCATTTGTTTATTTTTGCTTTTGTTTCCTTTGCCTTAGGCAACAGTGCCAAAAAATATTGCTACGATTTATGTCAAAGAGTCTTTCGTCTATTTTTTTTCTAGAAGTATTATGGTTTCTGTCTTACATTTAGGTCTTTAATCCATTTGAAGTTTATTTTTTTATATGGTGTGAGAAAATGTTCTAATTTCATTCTATTACATATAGCTGTCAAAATTTCCCAGCACCACTTACTGGAGACTGTCTTTTCTTCATTGTATAGTCTTGTACCCTTTGCCGTAGAATAATTGACCATAAGTGTGTGGGTTTATTTCTGGGTTCTCCATTCTCTTCCATTGATCTATGTGTCTGTTTTTGTGCCAGAACCATACTGTTTTGATTACTGTAGCTTTGCAGTATAGCCTGAAGTCAGAGAGCATGGTACCTCCAGCTTTCTTCTTTCTCAAGATTGCTTGGGCTATTCAGGGTCTTTTGTGGTTCCATATAAATTTTAGGATTATTTATTCTAGTTCTATGAAAAATGTCATGGGTATTTTGATAGGAATTGAATTAAGCCTGTAGATTTCTTTGGGTAGTATTTACATTTTAGCAATATTAATTATTCCAATCAATGAACATAGGATATATTTCCATTTACATGTATCATCTTCAATTTTCTTCATCAACGTCTTATAGTTTTCAGAGCATAGGTGTTTAACCTCCTTGGTTAAGTTTATTCCTAGGTATTTTATTCTTTTTCATGTGATTTTAAATGGAATTGTTTTCTTTCTTTCTCTTTCTGATAGTTCACTACAGTGTATGAAAAGCGACAGGTTTCTGTATATTATTCTTGTATCCTATAATTTTACTGAATTTGTTTATTAGGTCTAAGAGTTTTTTCTTGGAGACTTTAGGGTTTTCTATATAAAGTATCATGTCATCAGCAAATAGTGACAGTTTTCCTTCTTCCCTTGCAATTTATATGCCTTTCTATTTTTTTTCTTGTCTGATGCTGTGGCTAGGACTTCTAATACTATGTTAAATAGAAGTGGTGTGAGTGAGCTTCCTTGTCATGCTCCTGACTTTAGATGAAAAAAGTTCAGCTTTTCACTATTCAGTATGCTGTGAGTTTTTCATAAATGGCTTTATTATGTGGAGATATGTGCCCTCTTATACCAAATTTACTAAGTGTTTATATCATAAAAGAATGCTAAATTTTGTCAAATATTTTTTTTTTGCCTCTATTGACATGATTATGGATTTTAATCCTTCTTTTTGTTAATGGGGTATATGTCATTGATTGATTTGCAGGTATTGAACCATCTTTGTATCCCTAGAATAAACCCCACTTGATCATGGTGTATGATTCTTTTTATGTATTGTTGAATTCAGTTTGCTAATTTTTTGAGTATTTTTAACTTTTATTTATTTATTTATTTTTTGGTGGTACACGGGCCTCTCACTGTTGTGGCCTCTCCCGTTGTGGAGCACAGGCTCCAGACATGCAGGCTCAGTGGCCATGGCTCATGGGCCCAGCCGCTCTGTGGCATGTGGGATTTTCCCAGACCGGGGCACGAACCCGTGTCCCCTGCATCGGCAGGCAGACCCTCAACCACTGTGCCACTAGGGAAGCCCAAGTATTTTTAACTTTTTAAAAGTATTTTTGCTTCTATATTCATCAGAGATATTGGCCTTTAATTTTCTTTTTTGTAGTGTCTTTTTCTGGTTTTGGTATCAAATAATTGTGACCTTTTAGTTTGGAAGTGTTCTCTCCTCTTCAATCTTTTGGGTTTGAAAGGAATAGGTATTAAATCTTCTTTATATGTTTGGTAGAATTTCCCTGTGAAGCCATCTGTTTCTGAAATTTTGTTTGCTAGGAGTTTTTTCATTACTAACTCAGTTTCACAAATAGTGATTCGTCTGTTTATATTACCTATTTCTTCCTGATTCAGTCTTAGAAGATTGTATGTTTCTAGAAATTTATCCATTTCTTTTAGCTTGTCCAATATTTTGGCATATAACTGTTTGTAGTATTCTCTTATTTTTTTTTAAACATCTTTATTGGAGTATAATTGTTTTACAATGGTGTGTTAGTTTCTGCTTTATAACAAAGTGAATCAGTTATACATATACACAAGTCCCCATATCTCTTCCCTCTTGCATCTCCCTCCCTCCCACTCTCCCTATCCCACCCCTCTACGTGGTCACATAGCACTGAGTTGATCACCCTGTGCTATGCAGTTGCTGCCCACTAGCTATCTTTTTTATGTTTGGTAGTGTATATATGTCCATGCCACTCTCTCACTTTGTCCAAGCTTACCCTTCCCCCTCCCCATATCCTCAAGTACACTCTCTAGTAGGACTGCATCTTTATTCCCATCTTGCCCCTAGGTTCTTTTGACCATTTTTTTTTCTTTTTTCTTTTTTTTTTTAGATTCCATATATATATGTTAGCATATGGTATTTGGTTTTCTCTTTCTGACTTACTTCACTCTGTATGACAGTCTCTAGGTCCATCCACCTCACTACAAATAACTCAGTTTCATTCCTTTTATGGCTGAGTAATATTCCATTGTATATATGTGCCACATCTTCTTTATCCATTTATCTGTTGATGGACACTTAGTTTGCTTCCATGTCCTGGCTATTGTAAATAGAGAAACATCATTAATCGTTAGAGAAATGCAAATCAAAACTACAATGAGATATCATCTCACACCGGTCAGAATGGCCATCCACCAAAAAATCTACAAACAATAAATGTGGGAGAGGGTGTGGAGAAAATGGAACCCTCTTGCACTGTTGGTGGGAATGTAAATTGATACAGCCACTATGGAGAACAGTATGGTGATTCCTTAAAGAACTAAAAATAGAACTACCATACCACCCAGCAATCCCACTACTGGGCATATATCCTGAGAAAACCATAATTTAAAACGAGTCATGTACAAAATGTTCACTGTAGTATTCTTTTATGATTTACTTTTTTTTTGTATCTCTGTGATATTGTTGTAATTTCTCCTCTTTCATTTCTTATTTTGCTTATTTGGGCTCTCTTTTTTCTTATTTTTTTTTTTTAATTATTGGAGTATGGTTGATTTACAGTGTTGTGCTAGTTTCAGGTGAACCAGTTATACATATACATATATCTATTCTTTTTCAAATTATTTTCCCATTTAGGTTATTATAGAATATTGAGCTGAATTCCCTGTGCTATACAATAGGTCCTTGTTGGTTCACATTGTTTTTTTTATTGACATGTTGTTTAGTCTCCATGTGTTTGTATTTTTCCTATTTTCTTCCTGTAAACGATTTCTAGTTGCATAATGCTGTGGTCAGAAAAACGTGCTTGGTATAATTTCTATGCTCTTAAATTTGTTGAGACTTGTTTTGTGGCCTAGCATGTGATCTATACTGGAGAAAATTCCATGTGCTCTTGAAAAGAATGTGTATTTTCCTCTTTTTGAATGGAATGCACTGTAATTATTAAGTTCAACTGGTCTAGCATATCATTTAAGAGCACTGTTTCCTTATTGGTTTTCCATCTGGATGATGTTTACATTGATGTAAGTGGGGTGTTAAAGTCCCCTATTATTGTGTTATTTTCAATTCCTTTCTTTATGTCTGTTAATATTTGCTTTATATATTTAGGTGCTCCTATATTAGTTACATATTAATAAATGTTAAATCCTCTTCTTGTATTGATCCCTTTATCCCTATAAAATGCCCTCCTTTATTTTTTATTATAGACTTTTTTTAAAGACTCTTTTCTGATATGAGTGTTGCTAACTCACCTTTCCTGTAATTTCCATTTGCATGAAATATCTTTTTCCATCCTCTCATTTTCAGTCTCTGTGTGTCTTTAGCTCTGAGTGAGTCTCCTGTAAGCAGCATATTAATGGGTCTTGTTTTTTATTCAATCAGCCACCCTATGTCTTTTGATTGGAGCATTTAGTCCAATGATATTTAAAATGATTATTGATAGGTATGTTATGGTTGCCACTTTGTTACTTGTTTTATGGTTGTTTTTGTAGTTCTTCTCTATTCTTTTCATATTCTTTTAATTTCTTCCCTTGTGATTTGATGAAGTGCTATGCAGGGTTCATTTCTCTCTACTTTTTGTGTATCGATTGTAGTTTTTGATTTATGGTTACCATGGGGTTCACATATATTGACCCATAACTATATCTACTTTTTAAAAATGATAGTCATTTAAGTTCAAACATGTTCTAAAAGATCTGTATTTTAACTTCCCTCCTCCATGTTTTGTGTTTGTGATGTCATATTTTACATCTTCATGTGTATCCTTTGACACTTTATTGTAGTTATAGTTGATTTTACAGTTTTTGTCTTAAAATCTTTGCACTAGCTTTTAGGTGGCTGATCCACAGCCTTTACTATATATTTGCCTTTACTATTGGGATTTTTCTTTTTCTATAAATGTATTTATATGTTTAAATACATATAAATATATGTATTTATTGTTATTGTTCCTTTTTCTCTTAAAGATGACCCTTTAACACTTCTTTTAATGTTGGTTTAGTATTAATGGACTCTTAGTTTTTGCTTGTCTGAGAAGTTATTTATCTCTCCTTCAATAGTGAACACTAATCCTGCTCAGTAGAGTGACCTAGGTTTTAGGCTTTTCCATTTAAGCACTTTAAAAATATCATGCAACTTTCTTCTGGCCTGCAAAGTTTCTGCAAAAAGAAAACCAGTCAATAGCCTTATGGGGTCTCCCGTGTATGCAACTCTGTTTTTCTCTTGCCACCTTTAGAATTCTCTCTTTATGTTTAACTTTTGTCATTTTAATTATGATATGTCTTGGTGTGAGTCTCTTTGTGTTCATCTTGTTTGGGAATCCCTGTGCTTCCTGTACCTGGAAACCTGTTTCCTTCTTCAGCTTGGGGAAGTTTTCAGTCATAATTTTATCAAATATATTTTCAATCCTTTTCTCTCTCTCTTCTCCTTCTAGGACTCCTTTAATGTGAATGTAGTATGCTTGAAGTTCTCCCTGTTGTCCCTTAAACTATTTTCATTTTTAAATTTGTTTTTCTTTTTGATGCTCTGATTTGGTGACTTCCATTATTCTCTCTTCCACATCACTTTTGTGTTTTTCTGTATCATCTAGTCTGCTGTTAATTCCTTCTACTGTGTTTTTCATTTCAGTTATTATATTCTTCAGTTCTGTTTCTAGTTTCCTAGTTCCTTGTTAACATTCTTACTGTGTTAATCTATTCTTTTCCTATTTCAGTTAGGATTCTTATTACTATTGCTTTGAACAGTTTATCTAGTATATTATTTATCAGTGTTTCGTTAATTGTTTTTTCAGGCATTTTTTTTCTTGCTCTTTCATTTGAAACAATTTCTGATATCTTCTCTTTTGCTTAACTTTCTTTGAGATATTAGATGAAATTTAATGAAACGGTTACCTAGTCCAGTCTTGAAAGGGTGTCCTTGTTTGTGAGCATCTTTATACATTCTGCATGTGCCCAGTAGCTTTGGTGGGAAAGCTGGATCTGACATGAGCATGAGTCATGTCTTCCCCCAGGGTGTGGTGGTAGCTAACACCTTGGTTGGCAATGAAGCTGGAGATGGATGGGCTATAGTCAGAGGCAGGTGTGTCTAGGGTTTCTTCTCTGCTCAGTGGCAACACCACCTTAATGGGGGCAGGGTCAGTTCCCAAGTTGCTGGAACAGAAGCCCTGAGGGTCATATCTGAGCTGGTTCTCTTCTCTTTAATTTTGTGCTTTCCCTTCTCCCAGCACTGAAATCTTTGTCCCAGAGGGGTGAAGTGCTGGAGCAAGGGGAGCTGGAGGTGGCACGAGGTGTGGATCAGGGTACACACGGGTGTAGTCCTGGTATACCAGTCAGAGTTCTAGACCACTCCTGATCTACCACCTCCATGAACTCCAGTAATGGCTGCCCTCACACAGTTCAGTTGTCATCCCAAGTCCAAGTCAGCTTCATTCCCCACAGATGTGCACTCTCCTTGGCAAAGGCAGCCTTTGCCCTAATGGGAAGCTGCACTGCAGAGGAAGAGGGGCTGGAATGGGCACCTGGCATGGGCTGGGGCATGTGCAGGGGTGGTCTAGGAAACTGGCCAGAGCCCTGGGCAATTTCAATCTGCTTCCTCTACATTGTTTTAGGAGTAAGGAGTAGTGGGCATGCTCATGCTTTTCATGAGTGGAGTCTGTGTTTCTTACAGTCCTGCTGTTAGTCTCACTGGTTTTCAAACCAGTCAAGGGGATTCATCTTCTGGGTGTTGAATCCCAGGTCTGGGGCACCCAATGTGGTTTGAGCTACTCAATTCCTAGGGAGGACCTCTGAGTCCATGATATACCCTTCCTGTGTCTCTTCCCAGGAGTGTCATTCTGATCTGACTGCTTCTCTTCCATTCCTACCCAGCTTCTTGTGGATCTTTCTTTACAGCCTTGGTTGTATAAGTGTCTTTCCTCTAGTCTCCAGTTTGCTTTCTGTGAAAATTGCTTCACATGTAGATGTACTTTTGATGTGTTCATGGGAGTAGGTGAGCTCCGTGTCCTCCTACTCTACCATCTTGATTTCCTTTGAATTTGTTGATTTTAAAGAAAAAAGTACAGATGAAGCAAATAGTCACCAGATGGCAGTGCTACAGAACTGTGCCCAATCTGACACCATTCTCTGAGGTTATTGAGATAGAAATAATTCACTAGGACATTTTCTCCCCTGAGCTATATAAAAATCACAGAATCATAGCTTTGGAAGGAAACTGAATATCCTTCAGTCCTACATTCTAGTTGTAAAGATGAGGAAATTGTGTCTCAGGGAGATTGATAGGAAGATAGAGCTACAAAGGATTTTCAAGTTTATTTAGTTTTTTTTACAGTTAAGGACAATGAAGTCATGACCAAGGAAAAGTATTAATTGGAACACTTTTGATTGTGTCATAAATTAAACACAAGTTTGTTTTTAAAATTAAAAAGAAAGGAGGGGAGTTATTAGTTCAAGCATCTGAAGAAACAGGGATAGATGTAGCTTCAGGCAAGGCTGGAACCAGGGGCCCAGTCTCTTCTTTACCTCTTTATTCTGCTTTTCTCTTGGTGGCTTTATTTCAGGTTTTGAAGTAAAGAGTGACCCCCCCCCCCAACCACTCTTACTTTATGCTATCTTTACTGCTAGAAGAGTCTGCAAAGAAATTAATTTCCTTTTCTAATAGTTTCAACAAAAACTCTGGAATTGAGTCTCATTTAGCAGACCTGAGTCATATTCCAGTTGGAGCAAAGAGAGGAGTGGGCTCCATTCACCTCTCTGAGGAACAAGGTTGGTTTGGGACAAGGTCAATGTATATAGTTTTTCATATATAGTTTTTCATTTCAGGAGGGTGCTAGTCTCTACTGAGGTGGTGACTAGGAACTGATATCTAGCCTGGGCTCCATTTGCCAAGGCATGATACATTGGAGCTGCATCTGCTTAGATGAGAAACTTTTTCTAGTTTGCCTCAGGGCATTGTATGAGCTAGTAGCAGCTTGGCTTATTATCAGAGGAATGAATTAACACTGGGTGGACCTAAACAAAAATGTCTACTTCCAATGGCAGTTTAAAAAATTATTATTAAATTTGATTTTAGTTTTTAAAACATTTCTCCATCTCTATTTTTGAATTGGAGGCAGGATGGTGTTATACAAAATATGTAGGTATTTAGAGGCAGAATGCCTTAGGTGGGAATCTTGGCTCCGCCATGTGCTAGCTGTGTGCATTTGGGAAGTGTTTTAATATATCTTGCCCTCAGTTTACTTATATGTGATGACCACATTTCAAGAAGTTTGGAGGTTTAAATGAAACATGAAAGTCCAGTACAAAGCCTGGGACATAGTAGCAGCTCAGTTAATATTAAATATTTGTGGCAGTTTTTAAACAGGAGTCCAAATTCTTTGACAGTCCTCTCAGAGAGGGATGGGGTTTATGTCCTCTTCTCCTGGATTAGGGAATGCTTGTGACTGCTTCAACCAATAGAATATGGAGAAGTTCTAGCATACGACCTCTGAACATAGGTCATAAAATGTCACATAGATTCCTTCTGGGATGCAGTTTGAAATGCTTCTTAGAAGCTCCTTCTTGGGACATGACCTCTTTGAATGAAGCCATCATGCTGTGAGAAGCTCAAGGTACACACAGAGAGAGAGGCTTCCCTGCAACCTCTCAGTGAGGGGAATGTCAAAGAATTCTGGGGCTACATTTTTAAAATGTCACATGTTGTGGAAAGCACTGTGATGAGTGTGATTTTCCTTCAAGTATGTATTTCCTTGATTATTATAAAATGTCTACAACTGTAATGGTAAAATATATGTGTCAACTTGGCTAACTTATGGTGTTTAAATGGCTAACTTATGGTGTTTAAATAAGTAGACTTTAATAAGCAGATTACCCTTCATAATGTGGTGAGCCTCATCGAATCAGCTGAAGGTCTTAAGATCAAAGACTGAGCAAAAACTCCTAAGCTGAATTTGAACCTAAGGTTACAATATCAACTCTTACTTGACTTTCCTGCCTGCTATGAATTTTAGACTTGCCAGCCCCACAGCTGCATGAGGCATTTCCTAAAAATCTCTCTCTCCCCCCATATGTGTGTATATATATATATATATATATATATATATGGAGTAGTAATAACAAAAGCACATAAATCTTTACATGGGATAACTTCATTTCCATTATCAGATTATGTGAGTACTTGATATCTGAACCCATACTTTATAATTTAGAGAGTTCTTTTGCAGTTCTTAGTCTATGTTAAATTTTGTAGCCCCAATACGTATGTAAGCCCCATGTCTCATAATGTTAATCTTTTATCTCCCATAACTCCCACTGTGTAGAACTCAGCTCAGTAAGCCTCTGATGACTGTTTTTTGACAGTGTGTGAACAAGTTTGCCATCAGGAGAGTAAAACTATCACTGTGAGAACTGTGCACCTGCCTAATCCCATTCTTTACTGACATTTTTGGTTTCATTGTCCCATTGAATCATTAGGTAAATATCATTTTTGTGAAATTAGTATTTGCAGGTAGGGGTGGGGATCATAGTTGCCCCTGATTACATAGCGATTTTTGGTCTGATGATTGGAAATGTTAGGTGACATTTATAAGTGTCCTCTTGAGGGACTATATCAAGGATGCAGCTCATGATATAATGAATTGACTCAAATCATCCATCCTCTTCCCACTCTTCACTGATTTTTATGACTCCTGTGTCTAGCTGTATTCATTTGTCTCATTTGAGCCTATCTTATGGAATCGATTTTCCCCCAAATTTCTATGCAATTCTGTTAAAAGTGTTCTGAGTTTTGTTAAATTATACTGAACTTTTAAGAGGAGAAGCAATGCAATAACTAACCAAGAATCAGAAGACCTAGACACTGGTTCCGGGTGTTGGCTCTTTAAACTGAGAGGGGTCTCTAGACACACATCCTCACAGCTTCAGTTTTCATCCAAAAATGACTAGTTTGAAGATTTGGATTCTATCACTTGGTAACTACTAAATTTTTAGTTGGAAACATTTCTGAAGAAATCTTTTTTTCCAAACTCCCATAGAGAGTCATTGCGAAGATTCTGCTAAGAGAAAACAGCTGAGATGTGTCTAATTTATTAATTATAACCAGCTGCAGGGAAAGGAAAGTAGCTACTAGATGGTAGGATGGAGAAAGTAAAAAAGAGTAATATATATCCTCTAGATATAGGGGTGACTGGGTAATTGACCCTGAGCTGTAAGAGAGAGTATAACAAAAGCATAAACTGTAGCTGGAAAAGAAGACCAAAGTTCTCTTTTAGGACTTTATTCAACTAAACAATCAGTTGGAGCTGCAATAGTACTGCAAGAATTCTTCCAGCCGATGAAGAGACAAAGATTTGGTGGCATTACCTTTATATGCTAACAGAAGGCTGTTCTAGAGATGATGTGGATCTCCATGAATCTGTCTAGGATGTTTAGAATAAAAGGTCTCAGGACTGCTTCAGATAAAGGTGGAACAACTTCTTTTCCTCCATCCCCCCATAATAAGCCCTTGCCTATTTTTTTTCTAATATTATTTCTGAACCAGTGGACATGAGACCTTTCTGAAGACCTGACCCATTGACTACTCTATGCCTTGCCTTTTGGTTTCATGTCTCATTGACATTACCACCTACCCAGTGGGCATCTTCAGGATCCTAACTGATCTGGAGTCTTGCATGGGCAGTCAGTTTCCTGACAAGGACAGTCCATGCTATTAAAAATCAGTTATGTTCATCTGCATCTGTTTGGAAGCAGGAAATTCCCTTTACCAGGTTACTGGGAAGGCACCTGTTGCACTCTACAATCAATAAATTTCAAAGCTTGTTCTAAGCAGCAAATTATTGTTGAAAATGTGGGATTTCTTTTTACATCTGATTATGGAGAGCCTATGAAGTGTCAGGCTCTTCATGTGCATCTTGCATATGTCTTACAGTAACTTTGAAAGTAGATATTGTTATGCACATTTGACAAAGAAGAAATTGAATTTCAAAGAGCTTAAGATGTCAGAGTTGAGAGGTAATGGAAAGTGTCATCAGTGTTCAAGCCCAGTTTGGCTAACTCTTTCTCCTACACTGTTAAGCCTGCATGGCTCTGAATGAGTCAATTAGTTTTGTGTGCTTTTTATCATGACTACAATACAAATTGTAATTCTTGTATATAAGATTGTTGTTTATTTGATGAAATGTATTTACTATGGTCTAGAACTTGTAAGGCTAAAGTTTTGATAGAATTCAAAAGATAGAACTGAAAGGTCAAATACTTGGCCTATAGAATGACTTTTTAAAACAATCACTTCATGCCTCTGAGATATTTATTTATAAGGTATTTTGCAAAGTTTCAAAATTTCAATACACCTGATGAACAAACTGCACTTCTCTTCCCCCATTCCCCATCATCAAATGTGAAGGGAGCTCATCTATTTTATTCTCCAGTTTTCTGGAAGAATCACTTAATTTCTGATTCTGACAAACAGCATGAAACTATTCAAACAACTGTCTCTAAAACGGTAATTTTTATATTCATGGCACTTTTTGAAAATTACTGACATATTCTCATGTGATGACTTGGATTGACAACAGAGAAAAACTATTTTCTCTCCTGATTTGCTTTTTGTGGTAGACTAGGTTCTAAATGAATATGTTTACTTGAGTGTTGAAAGGTACTGTTGAAAAGATGTGAGAAAAATCCCATTTTAAGAACTCTGTTACCAGATTACTTTAAATTTCTCCCAATGTGTTAATAAAATGCAGAGTTGGAGCTGGGCATTTTTGTGCTAGAGGCAATTTTTCTCTAGAGGCTTCCTTTCCCTCTGCTTTGCTTGATGGACTGTCAAATCATGGAGCTTTTTTTGGAATCCCTAGAGTCAAGCTCTTTTGAAGCAGCAATTGTTTGTTGCTTATCCATGAATAAGCAAGTAAAATGGTCATCTATTTTTCTTAAGAGATCTTAATTTTGATAACCTTATTAGCTAATAATAATTGCTATAGGCAGGCACTCTGTTAAGCATTGTAATGCATTATCACAACCCCATGAGGCAGGTACTATTGTTATCCTCATTTTATACAAAAGGAATCTAAGAATCAGAGATGTTGAGGACTTGCCCGATTTCATGAAGCTAGAAAATAGTGGAGCTTGAATTTGATCCAGGCTTTTCCATGGACCCAGGTCCAGGTTCTTAACCTCTATGCTCTGTTGTCACCTCAAGGGCCATGGAGCCTCCTGTATTTCTTCACAGATTTATTGAACACAAGTCTATATTCCTGAGACTTGCAAGAATAATTTAAAAAGAATTTTTGTAATACTTAAAAATTTGTGCTTGAAAGTAATGATACTGTTCCCTTGTTTCTCTCTTTCTCACTCTCTGAACAATCTGAAAGAGGTTTTAGAACAAAAATTAATTTTAAGGTTTTTAACAAAGATTTTGTTTGAGCTTTTATCCACTGCGTTTTTGGCCTGAGTACTTTGTCTTCCATTAATATTTCTTATATGTTGGTCCACGATTCACTGAACAGGAAAATACATTGAAGAATAACACTAATGGCATAAAACTTAATGAGTAAATTTAGATCGTTTTTTTATTTCAATCAAAAGCTTAGAAATTTTAAGCTATTTCTGTAAAAAATATTCATATTACAAGAAGAGTGAATAAGATATTACATAAAATGTGAATTCAGAAATCATTAGCCTTGGGTTATCATCTGAATTTTTCTTTTGATTTACTAAGTGGGGCTTGGAAAAATTTTCTTCTGCTGCTTTTATTCATACTTATCCTCTTCTTACCTCCCCTCCTTATTGCTTTCACTTCAGTGTCTGAATATTAGCCGTGATGTTATTTTATTCCAGTTTTATTGAGATATAGTTGATATAACATTGTATTAATTTAATATATACAACATAATGATTTTATATACATATATATTGCAAAATGATTGCCACAATAAGTTTAGTTAACATTCCTCACCTCATATAGTTACAAATTATTTTTTCTTGGGAAGAGAATTTTTAAGATCTACTTTCTTACCAACTTTCACACATACAATACACTGTTATTAACTATCACCATGCTGTACATTACATGCCCAGAACTTATTTATCTTATAACTAGAAGTTTGTACTTTTTGACACACTTTACATATTTTGCTCACCCCACACCCCTTGCCTCTGGCAGCCACCATTCTGTTCTGTTTTCCTGTGAGTTCATGTTTTTAGCTTCCATATATTGCTGATATGCATGGATTGGAGGAATTAATATTGCAAACTGTCTATACTATCCAAAGTAATCTACAGATTCAATGCAATCCCTAGTCATGACTTTATACTCTATATTTACAATAATATTATGAAGATTGGAAAATTAATTAATTAATTTGTAGGAACTGGATGTTATCACTCAATGGAGTGAAACATACCCTCTCTGTTTTCTCTATCCTACCTTTTTAGAAAGCAGCTTTAGTTCTTAAAATATGTTGCATTTGGGGGATAAAGTTGCTACATGTACGTTCTTAAAATGAGCCCTTTGAGAGATTAAGTGAATCAAGTTGAAGTAAATTCTTTATACACTGTACCAAGATGGCAGAAGGAAAAAGAGAGGGTTGAAATAGTAGATAGTAAACTATTAATATAGGTTGCCTTTGGGTTACGGGAAAAACTGGTATGGTAATGGATGATATGTACATATATAACATGTAAAATTTTATGTTTTTTATATATATATATATATATATATATGTGATGAATCATATCAATAGAGAATTTTAATGTGTTTGATGACAAATTGTTAATTCCTAAATATTTTCACAATTCTTTGGAAATAATTTCTGCTAAAATCACAGACAATATATCTGTTTTGAACTTTTTTTTTTATTCTACCATTGAACATGAATTCATTCATGAAAGCCTGTGGCTATGAAAACTTTTTTAAAATGCTGATTAATCTTACTTCTGTTCAAAAGTCCTATGCAGAAAATTTGGGCAAATAATTTTAGCTTAATAAAATAATTTTTCTTTGAATAAAACATAACATTAATATTTGTTAATATAATTGATATTCATGATTATAAGTATTTATCAAAGTATAATTGATTATTATCAATTATACTTTGATAAATACTGCAAATTACTGTGTAACAGTGTATGATGAGGTCAAGCACAACTTTCAGGTCACACCTGGGGACTAAGCATAATGTGCTACTTCAAGTTTATTAGGACGATATCAAGCATAAATCTATGATACCAATTTTGAAAAATTTCCCATTGAAAATTTGCTTCTTTATTACATTGACCAAATATTTGTCATAGAATTGAAAATAAGAATGAAGTAAAAGTGAAAACGTTCTAATTTGTGAGAACTGCTATGCAGGTGAGTACTGGAATATCAAGGAACTCCTAGATTACACTTTTGAAGATTTGTAAAATGTAAAAACTTACTTCATATTCTTGAGTTAAATTTTAACAATGACAGCAGCAGCAATAATAGCAAACAATATTTATTGAATAATTGCTATCGTCAAGAGTATTTTAGGTACTTTTTGTGCATTATTGTATTTAACTTATGATAATAATACAAGATAAATGGTGATATTATCTATGATTTACAGGTGAAGAAACCGGTTCAGTTAGGAAGGTTGGGTGGCAGAAGTTCACATAGCTAAGTCAGTGGTACAGCCTAAACAAGAACCCATTTCTATTCAGTGTCTAAGATGGTGTTCTTACCATCAATGCTGTTAATAGTAGCCTAAAGGAACACTGGCATATTCTAAAATAACCCTTTCTATTCTTGGGATTAAATATACACCTGGGAGTTTATACATGTGAAATACGTTAGGGCTATATATGATGTGTTAGAAACATATTTTATTAAAGAGCTCATTAAAATATGAAAATAATAAGCATTCAACTACTTTGTTTTTTTTAAAATATTTATTTTATTTATTTATTCTATCTATTTATTTTTGGCTGCGTTGAGCCTGTTGCAGCACGTGGGATCTTTGTTGCAGCACACAGGCTTCTCTCTAGTTGTGCGGCAGGTTTTCTCTCTAGTTGTGGAATGCAGGTTTTCTCTCTCTAGTTGTGGTGCATGGGCTCCAGAGCATGTGGGCTCTGTAGTTTGTGGCATGTGGACTCTCTAGCTGTGAGTCACGGGGTCAGTAGTTGCCCCGCAGCATGTGGGATCTTAGTACCCTGACCAGGGATTGAACCTGCAACCCCTGCATTGGAAGGTGGATTCTTTACCACTGGACCACCAGGGAAGTCCCAGCATTCAAAGCATTACTTAGAATCAATGTTTTCGAGATTTTAATGAACAATTAAGCAAAACCTACATTTAAGGAGTTACAGAAACAGTTTTTATTTATTTTAAAATATCACTTGGGCTTCCCTGATGGTGCAGTGGTTGAGGGTCCGCCTGCCAATGCAGGGGACACGGGTTCGTGCCCTGGTCTGGGAGGATCCCACATGTCACGGAGCAGCTAGGCCCGTGAGCCATGGCCGCTGAGCCTGCGCGTCTGGAGCTTGTGCTCTGCAACGGGAGAGGCCACAACAGTGAGAGGCCCGTGTACTGCAAAAAAATAAAATAAAATAAAATATCTCAACTTTTAATCTAGATTTACATTTTTTGTTCAATTTTTTGGTGCATATAACTGTTTTTCTTAAAATTTTGATTGGCGTATAGTTGATTTACAACGTTGTGTTAGTTTTAGGTGTATGGCAAAGTGAATCAGTTATATATATGTATATATATATCCACTCTTTTTTAGACTCTTTTCTGAAATGGTCTATTACTGAGTACTGAGTAGAGTTCCCTGTGCTATATAGTAGGTGTTTATTAGTTATTTATGTTATATATAGTAGTGTGCATATGTCAACCCCAATCTCCCAATTTATGTCTGCCATCCCCTACATACATTTGTTTTCTACATCTGTGACTCTACTTCTGTTTTGTAAATAAGTTAATTTGTACTCTTTTTTTTTTAGATTCCACATATGTGATATTATATGATAATTGTCTGCATTGCTGCAAATGGCATCATTTAATTCTTTTTATGGCTGAGTAATATTCCATTGTATATACGTACCACATCTTCTTTATCCATTCCTCATTTTGGAAGTTCTAGCCACAGCAATCAGAGAAGAAAAAGATATAAAAGGAATCCAAATTGGAAAAGAAGAAGTAAAACTGCCACTGTTTGCAGATGACATGATACTATACACAGAAAATCCTGAAGATGCTACAAGAAAACTACTAGAGCTCATCAATGAATTGGAAAAGCTGCAGGATACAAAATTAATACACAGAAATTTCTTGCATTCCATACACTAACAATGAAAAATCAGAAAGAGAAATTAAGGAAACACTGCCATTTACCATTGCAACAAAAAGAATAAAATACTTAGGAATAAACCTACCTAAGGAGGCAAAAGACCTTACTCAGAAAACTATAAGACACTGATGAAATAAATCAAAGATGACACAAACAGATGGAGAGATATACCATATTCTTGGATTGGAAGAATGAATATCGTCAAAATGACTATACTACCCAAAGCAATCTACAGATCCAATGCAATCCCTATCAAACTCCCACTGGCGTTTTTCACAGGACTAGAACAAAAAACTTTACAGTTTGTATGGAAACGCAAAAAGCCCTAAAGGCAATCTTGAGTAAGAAAAATGGAGCTGGAGGAATCAGGCTCCCTGACTTCGGACTGCACTACAAAGCTACAGTCACCAAGACAGTATGGTACTGGCACAAAACCAGAAATGGAACAGGATAGAAAGTCCAGAGATAACCTATACACCTATGGTCACCTAATCTATGACAAAGGAGGCAAGAATATACAATGGAGAAAAGACAACCTCTTCAATAAGTGATGCTTAGAGAACTGGACAGCTACATGTAAAAGAATGAAATTAGAACATTCTTTCACACCACACACAAAAGTAAACTCAAAATGGATTAAAGACCTAAATGTTGGCCAGCCACTATAAAACTCTTAGAGGAAAATATAGACAGAACACTCTTTGATATAAATTGCAGCAAGATCGTTTTTGATCCACCTCCTAGAGTAATGAAAATAAAAACAAAATGAAACAAATGGGACCTAATTAAACTTAAAAGCTTTTGCACAGCAAAGGAAACCATAACAAAAAGAAAAGACAACCCTCAGAATGAGAGAAAATATTTGCAAATGAAGCAACTGACAAGGGATTAATCTCCAAAATACACAAAGAGCTTATGCAGCTCAATATCAAAAAAACCTACCACCCAATCAAAAATAGGCAGAATATTTAAATAGACATTTGTCCAAAGAGGACATACTCATAGCCAAAAGCACATGAAAACATCCTCAACATCACTAATTATTAGAGAAATGCAAATCAAAACAACAATGAGGTATCACCTCACACCGGTCAGAATGACCATCATCAAAATATCTACAAAAAATAAATGCTGGAGAGGGTGTGGAGAAAAGGGAAGCCTCTTGCACTGTTGGTGGGAATGTAAATTGGTACATCCACTATGGAAAACAGTATGGTGGTTCTTAAAAAAAAGAAAAATAGAACTGCCAGATGACCCAGCAATCCCACTCCTAGGCATATACCCGGAGAAAACCATAATTCGAAAAGAAACAGTTTTTATGTTTGGAGAACATTAAAGTTTGGAGAAGATTGATTTTTCCCCACTGCTGTTGTAAAAGAAGCCCGTGGCTAGTTTTGTTTGCAATAGAGAGCTCTGTTTACTAATTTCAGAATTGATGAAAGAATCAGAGACTTTTGCAACTGGATGAGACCTTAGAAGTTATCTAGACAAATAGCTAAAAGTTTTCCATACAGATGCTCATCTCATTTTCCCTTAAATACCTCCAGTGATAGAACATTCTCTGCCTCCTGGGCCACCACATTTCATTTTAAGAGCTCCCGCTAATTCTTTCTTTCAATCGAGTCTCAACCTATATCTGTAATTTCTATCCCATCACTCCCTTTTCTTTCCTTATCCAAATGACAACCCAAATCTTCATTTTTTTCTGGCCCTGATTTCCTCAATTCTTTCTTATATAACGTGATTCTGGGTTATTTTGTCATTCTGATGGGTTTTCACAGTATATCTTTCGTTTAAAAATTGTTCATCCTTAAGTCTGTGCCTCCAAAGCAAAGACAGTGCTCAAAGAAACTGCAAAATGAAATAGTATTGTTGTCTTCCTTGATCCATACACCATGTTTTATGTGAATAATATGGACAAAGACTGAATATGATGATTTTATGCAAACATTCAGAGGACTAATAAAAACTCTGAATATTAAAATAGACATATTAGGTATTTGGGAACTGGAAAAAGAGATTAATAGAATCAAGAGGTAAATTGTCAAGAAATTTGAGAAGGAGGCTGCTGAGATGGAGGTCTTCCTCATGTACCTACTTTAGTCTTGGGAAAATGGCTGTGAGTATAGTATCACCATTAATATCTCTCTGTGGAAATTGGAGACCTGCAAACACTATGTGAGCCCTCAGGCATAGAGAATTATTATTAAGTCTGATTACAGATACTTCATTTTTATTGTATTTATGCCTGGTACTTCAAGGAATATTACTCTAGTTTACACATTTTAAAACAATGATAGTTGCTGTTAGCAAATATATTCTACCAAGCCACTCTAGAGCCTCACAAGATATGAGGAAATTGTCAAAAGAGTCAGCAATTACTTTTAAAAAGCTAACTACAATGCATACAGGTAACGTTTATGTCAATTTTCTTTTTAAATTGTGACAAAATGCTGGAGGTAAGTTCTGACATGCTTTCACTTATGAAATGTTTGGGATTACATCATATCACCAACTTAACTTACAAAATCTACTATATATTCCTCCAGAATATCTTTAAACTTGGAATAAGTCATTCCCATGGGCTTTGTGGAGACTAGTGTTCTAAGATCAAGCGTAGTGCTTACTTTTGATCCAGTCAAAAGGTCAACTGAAGTGAAGTCTGCTAAATAACATCATGACAGGTAAGTATAGTTAGTTCACCAGGAGACAATATGAGCTTTACCAACTGAGACTGAGTCTGCAAAGTGGCTAGTGACAGCAAGAATGCCCACCAACAGCAACAGCTTGTTTCACTGCATAAGTCATCATCCTGAAACATCCAGGCCAAAGCAGAGCTAGCTCTGTATTCATGTTTGGTTTTGTATTCCTCACATTGCTTAAAAGTTTATTTGGCTTAACGGGAAGATGGCCATCTTGGTAAGAAGCTGGAGGAAGGACTCAAATTCTTGAAAGCAGGTAATGGTTCTGATGTTGAGACATTATCACGTAAATATATGTTTGTATTGTTGTGTGTATCTTCAAGACACTGCCAGGAAGGCTGCAGGAGACTGCAAGAGACAATCTTTCTAGATCTTCAGCCAATTCAATCTAAATCAGAAGAATGACCTCAGAAATGTTTCTCTCAAATGACCATTCAAGTTTAATGGTATAAAACAGATGGATGATAACAGTACATTGTACAAATTAGAAGGAAAAATGTTTGCGTATCATTTGTTTTGTGGTTGTTGTTAGTTTCTGAAATCTGTATTTCTAAATGGAAACAACTTAGTAAAAAGCTGTAGCAAATTTTTCAAAATTGCTTTGAAGATGTTCAAACACACAAAATCAGAGAGAATCACATATAAAACCTCTATATACTCATCACCAAGATTCAGTAATTATCAACATTTTGCCGTTCTTGTTTTATTTATTCATTCCCTTGTTTTTACTTTCTAGAATATTTTAAAACATACACATCAAATGTATCTCTAATTGAGAGCTAATTTCTCAAAATTTTGAGAACACTTAAACAAAGTTTAATGTGGGGAAAAAAGAAATATTTTAGGTAAATATTGCTAAATATTTGCATGCATCATTCCATTTTGAAAAAAATTCAGATGTTGCATTTTTTACTATCCAAAGTATCTAATAGAAGAAAACAAATATTTTACATTTTTGAAAAAAAAAATAGATTAGGTTACTGCCATGCTCCTGTGATGTGTTCAACGTTTAGAATTCTAGATGGATTTCACATGGTAAGTTCTCCCAAACGTTAAAAAAATGCTTGTTTTCTATAGGAGATAATTCTAGAGTAAAGTTATTTTTAAAAGCTCTACTATTAGTCTTTTTCTTTGATTATTGTTTTTTGTTGGAAAAATTAGCGTGCTCAAATATAGTTCTTAATTTTATCTCAAAAAGTTATCCAAGGAGAAAAAATCTGTACATTTAACAAGTTCATGTTCTGCTTTAGGAATAATAAAAGTATATATATATATATATATATATATATATATATATATATATATATTTACAATTGTCCCCTCTTATCCACACAGGATACATTCCAAGTGGATGCCTGAAACTGCAGATGGTACCAAACTCTACATATACTGTTTTTTCCTATATATATATATATATATATATATATGTATATATATATATATATACACACACATATGATGAAGTTTAATTTATAAATTAAACAAACACTGTGCTACTGTGACAGTAGATCTAATAAAACTGAGAGGGCTACAAGTGGCTAATGGATGGGACATACTGGACAAAGGGATGATTCACATCCTGGGCTGGGCCAAGTGGAATGGTGTGAGATTTCATCATGCTACTCATAATGGTGTGCAATTTAAAATATATAAATTTCTTATTTCTGAAATTTTCCATTTAATGTTTTCAGACAACCATTAATCGCAGGTAACTGAAACTGTGGAAAGTGAAACCGCAAATAAGGGAGGGCTACTGTATATGTAAATATATATATATCTGCATATATATACATACTGTTATACATGTACATATGTATATGTATTATATATCTCAAGAAGCTATATATATTTATACTGTTATATATGTGTATATATTAAGAAGATACACACACAGTATCTTATTGAATGAGTAGGCACCTTTGCTTTACTTTTGTTGATATGCTACATGGTTAAATTAATCTAACAAATTAACACTGGGAGCACCACTGGGCAGCAGGCTTCTTTCTTCCCAGTCTTGATTTCATTCTGTGCATTCTTTATCACTGTACTACCTTGATTCTCCTTGCCATGGCACCTGTGCCTTCACCTGTAGGCTTTCTGTCTGGTGATATAAGAAGCCCCTTCTAGTTCATGCACCAGCTGGAGTCACACTGACTGGCACCTTGCCTAAGGAGCATGTATAGAAATTGGTAAAAGTCAAACACTGGCTTAGAGAAGAAGGGCAACAATGAGAATTTAGAAGAAAGAGAAGCAGATTTTCAATTATTTGCTGTTTGTATTTGTGAAGATGTGCTGAATAGAACTGTGGTTTAAATTGTATATAAAAGAAAATCTATAAAACATAGCCCCTTTAATTCTGAAATTCAATTAATCAATGACAATGTAGTTTCCAAGCTTCCAAAGAAATTTTTGAAATTAAAGCACATGTAAAAGAGCCTTGTTATGATATCACACTTACTTTGAATTTCCCTGTAGCTTCTTGTGATACAGAAATTAATCTATAACACCTTTACTTGTTCTGCTCCTATGCTTCTTTCCCTATGATTAATGGCTTTAAAGGGGGAAAAAGAAACTGTTTCACTTGAAACTACTTTCTCTAAATGGTAAAAAAAATACTAAATTTTACTTTGCAAATCATTCTCTGCCCACTCATCTCTGTTTTTGCAAAATTATCTTCTGTATTCAAAGATATTTTCCCTACAAAATCAAGATAAAAAACTAGTTATACCTACTTAATTAAAGATTATATGTTTAGTTTCATGAAGAATCTAGAAATGACAAGAATATTAAATTTTTTTCCTTTGTTTCTCCTCAAAAAGCAATACATATTTGAATTTTGTTGCACAAAGCTCTAAAATTATCTAATTAAAAAATGTATTGGAGATTTAGTGGAAGGCA
This sequence comes from Delphinus delphis, assembly GCF_949987515.2. Taxonomy (NCBI): domain Eukaryota; kingdom Metazoa; phylum Chordata; class Mammalia; order Artiodactyla; family Delphinidae; genus Delphinus; species Delphinus delphis. The sequence continues at coordinate 27,953,672 of NC_082699.1, read as the reverse complement.
TAGTAACCACAAATCATATAATAGAAATAATAAGCATGCTCTACTCAGACTAAGTATAACGTAAAACTCAATTACTAATACATTGCAATTCCTCCTCCTTATCAGTGAATTTTGAAAGCAAAATTTTCAACTAATTTTAGAATACAGATAGTGTTTAGTAATTCAAAAATCAATATTTTAAAGCTGCATCTACATATAGAAACTATGTTCATGTTTTTCTGCCATGATTTTGTGACTGGCTTCCTCTCTTTTATCCAATGCTTATTTAATGACTGCCCGGTATATTCATCTCACTTCCCTGTCTGCTAGGAATCCTTTCCTAAACATTTCAGTTTTGAGTGGTCTTCCTCTGTTTTGAATTCTTATTGAAAGATAAAACTTTGTTAAAAAGGCCGCAGTTAATAATCTACCATTTAAAATTATTAATTGCTTTTTGTTTATTACATGTATTATTTATACATAAACTCAATACTACTATTTCTGAAGAAAAACTAAACATTCATTTTAAGAAAACTATAAAACTTAGCATAATACTCCTCAGTGATTTAACAATACAACCTATCATTTAATATTGCCAATAACTTGGAATAGTTTTTAATTCTTGATTAATGCAGCTTTAATCGCATAACTTAACTTTAACCATAATACGTAGATAATTCTTAATATTAAGAATTCAGTAATGATTGAATGTTATAGAGTAATGAGTTACATGCAATCACTTAGAACCATTTAACAATTCTTCCAACAAATGAGCACCATCAAGGCCCATAAGAATTTGTTTTTGAGTTTTAAGTTAAATAAAATGCAGGGAGTGACCCCTTCATTGATTTCAATGAATATATTTATTCAATTCCTGCTAGTAAAAATTATTCTTTCCCCATTATTCTCATTAAAATTCCATTTGAGTCATCTTTTTTAACCTATAAACAATATACTTCCTTAATGCATATTTGTACATTCAAATTTTTATTCAGTGCAATGTATGATTATATAGTCTCTCAGTGTAAGCTGAAGTTTGTTTGATTGGAAATAGTATATTATTTTAGTTTATGACAAGATTTCAGATGAGCATAAGGCTTGTAACCCACTTAATCTGGAGGAATGTTTATCTTGAGTATCTCAGTATTATTTGTACATACATAGTTCATTTTTGTTCTTTATTTTTATGAAATAATTTTTTAATTTAATTCATCATTTTCAAGGTATCTTTATTTTTCACACTGGACTTATAACCACACATCCACTAAAGATAAATGTGGAATTTTTTCTTTTTTAATTTTATTTAATTCATTTTTTTTATACAGCAGGTCCTTATTAGTCATCAATTTTATACACGTCAGTGTATATATGTCAATCCCAATCTCCCAATTCATCACACCACCACCGCCAACACCCACCACTTTCCCCATTTGGTGTCCATATGTTTGTTCTCTACATCTGTGACTCAATTTCTGCCCTGCAAACCAGTTCATCTATACCATTTTTCTAGGTTCCACATATATGCGTTACTATGTGATATTTGTTTTGCTCTTTCTGACTTACTTCACTCTGTATGACAGTCTGTAGGTCCAACCACGTCACTACAAATGACCCAATTTTGTTCCTTTTTATGGCTGAGTAATATTCCATTGTTTATATGTACCACATATTCTTTATCCATTTGTCTGTTGATGGGCATTTAGGTTGCTTCCATGACCTGGCTATTGTACATAGTACTGCAATGAATATTGGGCTGCATGTGTCTTTTTGAAATACAGTTTTCTCTGGGTATATGCCCAGTAGTGGGATTGCTGGATCATATGGTAATTCTATTTTTAGTTCTTTCTTTATTATTTTTTTTGCGGTACACGGGCCTCTCACTGCTGTGGCCTACTCACTGTGGAACACAGGCTCCAGACGTGCAGGGCCAGCGGCCATGGCTCAAGGGCCCAGCTGCTCTGCATCATGCGGGATCCTCCCAGACTGGGGCATGAACCTGCGTCCCATGCATCGGCAGGCGAACTCTCAACCATTCCACCACAAGGGAATCCTATTTTTAGTTTTTTAAGGAACCTCTATACTGTTCTTCATAGTGGCTGTATCAATTTACATTCCTACCAACATAGCAAGAGGGTTCCCTTTTCTCCACACCCTCTCCAGCATTTGTTGTTTGTAGATTTTCTGATGATGCCCCTTCTAACTGATGTGAGGTGATATTTCACTGTAGTTTTGAATTTCATTTCTCTAATAATTAGTGATGTTGAACAGTTTTTATGTGCTTCTTGGCCATCTGTATGTTTTCTTTGGAGAAATGTCTATTTAGGTCCTATGTCCATTTTTGGATTGGCTTGTTTGTTTTCTTAATACTGAGCTGCATAAGCTGTTTATATATTTTGGAGATTAATCCTTTGTCCGTTGATTCATTTACAAATATTTTCTCCCATTCTGAGGGTTGTCTTTTTGTCTTGTTTAGGATTTCCTTTGCTGTGCAAAAGCTTTGAAGTTTCATTAGGTCTCATTTGTTTATTTTTGTTTTTATTTCCGTTACTCTAAGAGGTGCACCAAAAAAGATCTTGCCATGATTTATGTCAAAGAGTGTTTGTCCTATGTTTTCCTCTAAGAGTTTTATAGTGTCTGGTCTTACATTTAGGTCTCTAATACATTTTGAGTTTATTTTTGTGTATGGTGTTAGGGAGTGTTCTAATTTCATTCTTTTGCATGTAGCTGTCCATTTTTCCCAGCACCACTTATTGAAGAGACTGTCTTTTCTCCATTGTATATCCTTGCCTCTTTTGTCATAAATTAGTTGACCATAGGTGCGTAGGTTTATCTCTGGGTTTTCTATCTTGTTCCATTGATCTATGTTTCTGTTTTTGTGCCAGTACCATATTGTCATGATTACTGTAGCTTTGTAGTATAGTCTGAAGTCAGGGAGTCTGATTCCTCTAGCTCCGTTTTTTTCCCTCAGGACTGCTTTTTCTATTCAGCATCGTTTCTGTCTCCATACAAATTTTAAGATTTTTTGTTCTAGTTCCATAAAAAATGTCATTGGTAATTTGATAGGGATTACATTGAATCTGTAGATTGCTTTGCGTAGTATAGTCATTTTCACAATATTGATTCTTCCAATCCAAGAACATGGTATATCTCTCCATCTGTTGGTATCATCTTTAATTTATTTCATCAGTGTCTTATAGTTTTCTGCATACAGGTCTTTTGTTTCCCTAGGTAGGTTTATACCTAGGTATTTTATTCTTTTGGTTGCAATGGTAAATGGGAGTGTTTCTTTAATTTCTCTTTCAGATTTTTTATCATTAGTGTATAGGAATGCAAGAGATTTCTGTGCATTAATTTTGTATAGTGCAACTTTACCAAATTCATTGATTAGCTCTAGTGGTTTTCTGGTGACATCTTTAGGATTCTCTATGTATAGTATCATGTCATCTGCAGACAGTGACAGTTTTACTTCTTCTTTTCCAATTTGAATTCCTTTTATTTCTTTTTCTTCTCTGATTGCCGTGTCTAGGACTTCCAAAACTATGTTGAATAATAGTGGTGAGAGTGCACACCCTTGTCTTGTTCCCAATCGTAGAGGAAATGCTTACAGATTTTCACCATTGAGAATGATGTTTGCTGTGGTTTTGTCGTATATGGACTTTATTATGTTGAGGCAGGTCCCCTCTATGCCCACTTTCTGGAGAGTTTTTATCATAAATAGGTGTTGAATTTTGTCAAAAGCTTTTTCTACATCTATTGAGATGATCATGTTTTTGCTTCTTCAATTTGTTAATATGGTTTATCACATTGACTGATTTACATATATTGAAGAATCCTTGCATCTCTGGGATAAATCCCACTTGATCATGGTGTATTATTCTTTTAATTTGTTGTTAGATTCTGTTTGCTAGTATTTTGTTGAGGACTTTTGCATCTATATTCATCAGTGATATTTGTCTGTATTTTTTTTTTTTTTTGCAGTATATTTGCCTGGTTTTAGTATCAGGGTGATGGTGGCCTCATAGAATGAGTTTGAAGTGTTTGTTCCTCTGCAATTTTTTGGAAGAGTTGAGAAGGATGGGTGTTTGCTCTTCTCTAAATGTTTGATACAATTCACCTGTGAAGCCATCTGGTCATGGATTCCTGTTTGTTGGAAGACTTTAAATCACAGTTTCAATTTCATTACTTGTGATTTGTCTGTTCATATTTTCTATTTCTTCCTGGTTCAGTCTTGGAAGGTTATACTTTTCTAAGAATTTGTTCATTTCTTCCAGGTTGTCTACTTTATTGGCATAGAGTTGTTTGTGGTAGTCTCTTAGGATGCTTTGTATTTCTGTGGTGGCTGTTGTAACTTCTCCTTTTTCATTTCTAATTTTACTGATTTGAGTCCTCTCCCTCTTTTTCTTGATGAGTCTGACTAATGGTTTATCAATTTTGTTTATCTTCTCAAAGAACCAGCTTTTAGTTTTATTGATCTTTGCTCTTGTTTTCTTTGTTTTTATTTCATTTATTTCTGCTCTGATCTTTATGATTTCTTTCCTCATGCTAACCTTGTGTTTTGTTTGTTCTTCTTTCTCTAGTTCCTTCAGGTATATGGTTAGATTGTTTATTTGAGATTTTTCTTGTTTCTTGAGGTTGGCTTGTATTGCTGTAAACTTCCCTTTTAGAACAGCTTTTTCTGCATCCCATAGGTTTTTGGATCATCGTGTTTACATTGTAATTTTTCTCTAGGTATTTTTTGATTTCCTCTTTGATTTCTTTAGTTATCTCTTGGTTATTTAGTAATGTATTGTTTAGCCTCCATGTGTTTGTATTTTTTACATTTTTTCCCTGTAATTCATTTCTAATCTCATAACGTTGTAGTCAGAAAAGATGCTTGATATGATTGCAATTTTCTTAAATTTACTGAGGCTTGATTTGTTACCCAAGATATGATCTATCCTGGAGAATGTTCCATGCACACTTGAGAAGAAAGTGTAATCTGCTGTTTCTGGATGGAATGTCCTATATTTCAATTAAATCTCTCTGGCCTATTGTGTCATTTAAAGCTTCTGCTTCCTCATTTATTTTCATTTTGGATGATCTGTCCATTGGTGTAAGTGAGGGGTTAATATCACCCACTATTACTGTGTTACTGTCGGTTTCCTCTTTTATAGCTGTTAGCAGTTGTCTTACGTATTGAGGTGCTCCTCTGTTGAGTGCATATATATTTATAATTGTTATATCTTCTTCTTGGATTGATCCCTTGGTCATTACATAGTGTCTTTCCTTGTCTCTTGTAACATTCTTTATTTTAAAGCCTGTTTTATCTGATATGAGTATTGCTACTCCAGCTTTCTTCTGATTTCCATTTGCATGGAATATCTTTTTCCATTCCCTCACTTTCAGTCTGTATGTGTCCCTAGGTCTGAAGTGGGTCTCTTGTAGACAGCATATAGATGGGTCTTGTTTTTGTATCCATTCAGTGAGCCTGTGTCTTTTGGTTGGAGCATTTAATCCGTATACATTTAAGGTAATTATCAATATGTATGCTCCTATGACCATTTTCTTAATTGTTTTGGGTTTGTTTTTGTAGGTCCTTTTCTTCTCTTTTGTTTCTTACTTAGAGAAGTTCCTTTAGCATTTTTTGTAGAGCTGGTTTGGTGGTGCTGAATTCTCTTAGCTTTTGCTTGCTGTAAAACTTTTGATTTCTCCATCGAATCTGAAAGACATCCTTGTCCTGTAGAGTAATCTTGGTTGTAGGTTCTTCCCTTTCATTACTTTAAGTATATCATGCCACTCCCTTCTGGTTTGTAAAGTTTCTGCTGAGAAGTCAGCTGCTAACCTTATGGGAGTTCCCTTGTATGTTATTTGTTGTTTTTCCCTTGCTGCTTTCAATAAGTTTTCTTTGTCTTTAATTTTTGCCAATTTGGTTACTATGTGTCTCGGTGTGTTTCTCCTTGGGTTTATCCTGTATGATACTCTCTGCACCTCCTGGACTTGGGTAGCCATTTCTTTTCCCATGTTAGGGAAGTTTTCGACTATAATCTCTTAAAATATTTTCTCTGGTCCTTTCTCTCTCTCTTATCCTTCTGGGAACCCTATAATGTAAATGTTGTTGCATTTAATGTTGATCCAGAGGTCTCTTAGGCTGTCTTCATTTCTTTTCATTCTTTTTTCTGTAGTCTGTTCTGCAGCAGTGAATTCCACCATTCTGTCTTCCAGGTCACTTATCTGTTCTTCTGTCTCAGTTATTCTGCTATTGATTCCTTCTAGTGTACTTTTCATTTCAGTTATTGTATTGTGCATCTCTGCTTGCTTGTTCTTTAATTTTTCTTGTCTGTGTTAAACATTTCTTTCATCTTCTTGATCTTTGCCTCCATTTTTTCCCCAAGGTCCTGGATCATCTTCATCATCATTATTCTGAATTCTTTTTCTGGAAGGTTGCCTATCTCTACTTCATTTAGTTGTTTTTCTGGGGTTTTATCTTGTTCCTTCATCTGGTACATAGCTCTCTGCCTTTTCATCTTGTCTATCCTTCTGTGAATGTGGTTTTTGTTCCACAGGCTGTAGGATTGTAGTTCTTCTTTCTTCTGCTGTCTGCCCTCTAGTGGATGAGGCTCTCTAAGAGGCTTGTGTAAATTTCCTGATGGGAGGGATTATTGGTGGGTAGAGCTGACTGTTGCCCTGGTGGGAAGAGCTCAGTAAAACTTTAATCCACTGGACTGTTGATGGGTGGGGCTGGGTTCCCTCCTTGTTGGCTGTTTTGCCTGAGGCAACCCAACACTGCAGCCTACCTGGGCTCATTGGTGGGCCTAATGGCAGACTCTGGGAGGGCTCACATCAAGGAGTACATTCCAGAACTTCTGCTGCCAGTGTCCTTGTCACCATACTGAGCCACAGCCACTGCCTGCCTCTTCAGGAGATGCTACAACACTAGAAGATACGTCTGGTTCAGTCTCCCCTAGGGTCACTTCTCCTTCCCCTGGGTCCTGATGCTCACCCTACTTTGTGTGTTTCCTCCAAGAGTGGAGTCTCTGTTTCCCCCAGTCCTGTTGAAGTCCTGTAATAAAATCCCACTAGCCTTCAAGTTCTCATTCTCTAAGAATTCCTCCTCCAATTGCCAGACCCCCACGTTGGGCTCAGAACTTTCACCCTAGTTGGTTGACTTCTTTTGTAAAAGTGTTCTCTAGTCTGTGAGTCACCCACACAGTAGTTATGGTATTTGATTCTACCATCTCATTGTGGCTTCTCCTTTGTCTTTGTATGCGGGGTACATTTTATGGTGAGTTCCAGTGTCTTCCTGTCGATGATTGTCCAGCAGCTAGTTGTGATTCTGGTGTTCTCACAAGAGGTAGTGAGAGCACGTCCTTCTACTCTGCCATCTTGGTTCCTAATCCTTCATTTTTATTCTTGACACACTGTTTTCCTTATGAAAATTTCTGTTTCTTGATAATATAGTTTAACCACTCTGGACCTCAGTTTCTTCACCTGTAAAATGAGAATTACAGTGGTCCCTTCCTCAGGGGATGAGCCTGGCACATAGTGAAAAAATGTGGTTGTTAGTACTCTTAGTTGTGGTGGCTAGAGAAAGCACTATCAAAAAACAACACTGGTTTGACATAGTGGCAAATAATCAGCATGCCCGAATATTTCCCCTGCAGAATCTGTAGTAATAAGTAGTCATTTTGTTGACACAGAATAACAATTTGGTGATATTTTTCCTCTCTGTGTTCCACGAGGGCTCCTGGATGAACTAAAAATTCAATCTAGGTGTACCAAACCATTTCAATTAGAGCAATACCAAGCAGGAAGAATTTGTTCAGCAGGGGGAAGTATATCAAAAGCAGAGAAATTATTATATTAAAATCTTGTTTTTTCATATATTTCATTCATTTTTATCACTTGTCATTGCAATTTTTATTTTTCTCAACTTTCTGTGAAATTATATCTCAAATTATTCAAACTTCTGGTCCATTGGTTGTTGCCATTGAATGAAAAGTATCTTTTCTAGAGCTATTGTATCATGAGCCCATCACAGCGAGGCTGAGCATGTGTACTCTGGGTTGAGTCAGTGATACAATGTACTGTTTTAAAGAGGTAAAGATTCTTCACATTAAAAAGAATCTAACATTGGGTCCCAGAACTTTCTATGTAGATAGAAAGGCCAGTGTAATATTACTTTTTAGAAAAAAAGAAAAGGCTATGTTCATTAGGACTGTTTCACATGGACAGTGTATATACTGTATTATGGACCTAATATCCAGTATAATATAAATACTACAATTGTAATGAATAGGTGTTTTAATTCTAAATGAAATTAAATTTTAAACAGAAGTTATTTTTTCTCAGCTTAGACTCTCCCATTCTTCATAATTACTCAAAAATATTACAGATCTTGTCTTAGGAAGATTCACCAGAAAATTGTGGTATTGTTTTTAGGTGCAAGAATTTAGGAAATGTTAATTGAGAAGCTCCTTGAGTGGTCCTAGAAAACCCACCTAGTGCTTCTCTTTCAGTTTATTATTGTGAATGGGAATGATACTTGTGTTTTAACCTACATTCCTGACAATAGAAATCAAGATATGAAATATGTTTGATTATCTTTTGCTCTTTGGACAGAAGACAATGGAAAAAATTATACTGAAAATACACCCACTCCTCTACTTTACACCACTTTCTCCTGACCAAAAAAAAAAGAGAGAGAGAGAACCACCAACAACAACAACAACAAAACCCTGAAAGTTGAAAACCCATACCTGTCTGGTCTAGACTGGCATTCTGGTTAAGTCTTTCTTTTCTTAATGCTCAAGTTAATATTTCTTTGATTGTGAGAAATAGACTTCTAAATACAACTCCATAGACTCCCCAAACTTACCAGAATTTGAAACAAATGACTTTTTTATTATTCCAAAAATAAAAGACTGCCAAGAGGATGAGCGTTCGCTCTCATTACATTCATTTAAATGAGGTGCCACAGACCTTGAAAGTAATTCTAAAAGGGGAATAGAAACAACTTGAGCAATGGAAGTGTTACAGGATTATGTATGGTGAGCTGACAGCATCATTCACTTTTCATTTGTGCATTTATATTCCACTTTATTTCCAAAAGGTTTGAGGAAAGTCTAACACTTATTTGGAAATACAAGTTCTGATATTTTTAAAAAGACAGTCACATAACCTTATTACACTATTATCATACCTATAGTATAAGAATTTTTACCACTCCAGATGAACACAAATGCAAAAATTGTTTCAATATATTATTATCCTTTTTTTGTTGTTTTGTGTATGGATTTATGAAAAAGCATTGACTGGTATTTTAAATGATGCTATTTTAAATAATTTTTGGTGGGGGGAGATAGAAGTGATACATCTTTTTATTTGTTTGCTTTCATCTAAGCCAAAACGATGCATACATAGAAACATCACTTGTGAAAATCAGAGTACAATCTCTTTGTTAACATATTGTTTACAATAGTTTTACTAATAAAATTACTTACAAGAAAACGCTTTGAAAGAATCATATTTGACTTCAATCATGACTCAAAGCTGTTCTGTCTGGAAATTCAGGGACCATGTTTTGTTGTGAAAGAAATTTTGTAGCCTTATTTTAGCAGCACTGAGTTTCTTACTTTTCTGTAATCAGTGAAAGGAAAGCAATGATTAATGAGCTTCTCGGCCTGCTCTTTGTCTCACTCATGACACATTTGCCAAGTGCTTCAGCCTGCGAAGCTCAATTACCAAGCTCAATTATTAACAAATTTCTGTGAATGCTTCAAAGCAATTGTGATAAATAAGAGTCATAATTCTCTGCCAGTTTCCAAATAAGAAATGTATATTAATTGACCAGGATTAATAAGACACTACTCTCTATTTACATACTCCTTGAATTTTTAAGGAATTTAGATTCCTCAGAAGCTTGGGTGTATAGTAAGAAAACTCATTTTTAAGTTCCTATTATGCTTCCTACTTACATTTTTGACTTTGGAGAATGTTTCTCAAAATCTTTTTTTTGTCTGAGTTTCATTATTTTAAAAATAAAAATGATAATAATGGCAATGACCTCACAGGCAGTTGAGCTCGGGATTATGAAAATACTTTGTAACTAGAAGGTGCAGTGAGTTGTTATTACTGTGAGCTAACTAGAGGAACTCTTGTTTAGCACCATCTTTGTCACAATGTCACCAGTAGGAAGAAAGGGATTCCAAGTTGTCCATTCTGCTCTGGTTAAGTCTATTTTTTTTTTTTGTGGTACACTGGCCTCTCACTGTTGTGGCCTCTCCCGTTGTGGAGCACAGGCTCCGGACGTGCAGGCTCAGTGACCATGGCTCACGGGTCTAGCTGCTCCGTGTCATGTGGGATCTTCCCGGACCAGGGCACGAACCCGTGTCCCCTGCATTGGCAGGCGGACTCTCAACCACTGTGCCACCAGGGAAGCCCTGTTTAAGTCTATTTTTAAATGAACAGATAGTGTATTCCCACCATGTACACCATACATATTGTAAGGGACATAAAGGGGTATAGAATATGAGAGACAGCTCATATTGTTCCAAGCTTCCCAAACATCAGGGGAATCACTTGGTCCTATTTAGAAATTCAACCTCAAAGTCTAAATAGAGATATGATTCCCCAACTTTCTTGGCCTTCTCATACACTATTCCTGTTTCTTAGTTGAAAAGGTAAATTAAATCCCAAAGTTGGTTTCTCAAGTGTTCATTTACCATCTGCTATGATTGTTGCCCTTGACTTGGAAGTGTTTATCTTGTGGACTCTAGAAAGCAAATGCATAGTGACACAGATTGTCTATTGAGCTACTTAGAAGAAATATAATACTGACCGTTCTCAATTCCTAGACTTTGGGAAATGTTGACAGGACCACCCACCCACAATTTTAGTAAGCTGGGGCTTAGTTTCACAAACCTGAGTCAAAGGATTTAAAAATTTTGGGGTTCAACACAGTAGTTTTCCTCATACTAGGCCTCTGAAAAAAGGAGAGGAAAAAAAAAACCCTGTGGTTAAAGCACAAAGAAGGGGTACTATTGACTATCTTCAGAAAGATACTGGAATGTGATTAACTTTTATAAAATGTATTTGAGAAATTTGCTAGTTAATAATAACAGTGCTATCCAGACTGGGGACATCTCTTTCAAAAACTCATTATCCTGGAGTCTTGCACATCAATGCTCATGATTTCCTAGGTACAGTAATAGCAATACCTACTTATATCTACCTGTCATTTGAAGTTATCAAAATGATAAAGAGCTGCTGTTTGGAATCTGCCTCTAGTTTAATACCAAAATGATAGTATAGCTCAGAACTTCATGTCTCATGTAAAAGATATGTCTTGTTTATTGTTTAGATGTTCTAAGCTTCATTTTCATGATAATGGTTACTAAAAGGAGAGCTATGTTCTTCCCAATGGGGCTGCATTCATACTTAGTCCACTTTTTATAAAGGAAATCAAGGAGTGACAAGAATTGTAGCTGCTTTTATGTTCTAGAAATTATTTAGTTTTAGTAACAACAGAGGAGCAACTACTACTATGAATCTGGATATTTTCTCTTTTCTTATTATGCCTAGCATTATTATTTTTATAATTTCTTCATCTCTGAATCTAGGAGGAAAAATATACTTAATATTTTCCCCTCAGAAACAGTAATAGTAGATTCTAAAATGATCAAGCAATAACCTTTTATAAAAGATTATTTAAAATTGTGCTTCTTTGAATTTTCTATGTTTACCTAGTATTATCTAGGGGGTAGTGTTGTGCCTCTGTGTCCATAACTGTTTTTTTTTTCTTTCTTGTTTTAAAATCATGAAATGAGTGATTTGTTTTTTTAAAAAAGCTATGTTGTCTAAAAACTCATGTACGAGAAGAAAACAAAGTGACTGACTGCTATTATACTGTACTATTCCAAAGCCTCTTTACCCCCCTGCAAGACAGGTTACCAATTCAATATTCAAAATAGTGTAAAAAAGAAAGAAGTCAATGTTACTTAATGGTATAACAATAGGAAAAATTGAGCAAAAACATTAATAATTATTATCGTAAATTGTTTACTGCAAAATGGAATAAAGAATGACTACTGCTATCTAATTTTTCTAAAATAAAATGTGGAATAAAGTAAAAAAAGCAAAAAGAAATAGAATTGACAGTAGGCTACAAAAATGTTGATCATTTTCTTCTAAATCTGACAGATCAAATATTCATGGTATGTGAACTACCCATGCTTTTCCTGAGAATATAATTTACAGAGTTAGAATAATGTGGAAGAAAAAGGAAAAATCCCTCAGAAGTATAATTTCACATGGAAGCTGAATTACATATTCCTGAGATTGTTGTTCCCCTGTGAAATAGCTTCAATGATGCTTTCTTGGATGGGCAGACCTGAATTGATAGATTGTTCTAGAAAGACAAGAAGGGGGTCCCCAGATTTGGATCATGTTGCCCATTCTACCACCATCACTTTCTACAAGCAACAAGGGCCGAAGGTACTCACTTTACCCTAGAGGTTCCTCCAGATGTTGTCAACTATCATCAGTATTTATTTTCTTAGAAAAAATGTTGTCCATTAAGTGTAAACACATTTAAATGTACTTTTAAAATAGTCAATATTTAATGGTAAAAAATATAATAAATTAAAAGCGTCTTTAAAATAATATTATTTAATATCAATTAATGGGATTGAAATTGATAATTTGTTCCCTATACTACTTAGTTTTACCAAAAAAGAAAATGGAAATTACATAACTTGACCAAAGTTCTCTGCATAAATTATTTCCTTGATTTTTATTTATTTATCAGAGTCTACATCAGAGTGTCACATTTGATGGAATTACAGCAAGATGCATTTCCTAAAGGATAAGGGACAAAGAAATAAATCAAGAATAATTCCATTGGCAGAACGAGCTCCTCTTGCTGCCTTATTTTATTTTTTAAGATGCAGGAAACATAAAAGATTATCAGTGAAGTAGATTAGCATTTAGATATACAAGCAAACACAAACTGGCTTTTCTCCAGTTTTTACCCACTGATGTCATCTGGGAAATGGGCTGGCCTCACATTTGATATAGGACAATGAAGGTGTGAAGGAGGTGTCAGTGACATAAGGTAAATGTCTGATACAAACATAAATACCAGAGTGATCCCTAACGCTCCAGCTTTCTGGGCTCTATATTATTGGAATACCCAATAAAATAATCTGTATTCTTATTTTGCATTTTATCACAGGAAATATAGAATCTTCCTGTTATTGGTGAGATTTTCAAGAGCTGGATTTGGGCCATTGCATGCCCTGATTGTTGCCTATAAGCTTGAACTCTCAACTCTTCCTGCCATCTCCTCAAGACTTTTTCTGAACATTTTGTTATAAATTCTCCAGGCTGCTCTAGCTCATTCTTGTTTACTTCTACACAAAATAACAAAGAGATTATTTCCATAATGCCCCAAGTTCAGGGATCTGCCTCTCTCTTACCAGTTGGAAAACTAAATCTTCATATAGTTTTTACAAAGAGAGCAGTTTAGATACTGTGTTTCAACTTGGTTGTTGTGTTTCAGAATTGAGAAGCTTATAAATATGTGCTTTTCTAAACTAAAAGTTCCTTAATTTTTTGGTCTCAGGACCTCGTTATACTCTTGAAATACTGAGGGTCTTAAAGAGCTTTCCTTTATGTGGGTTATGTCTCCTGATATTTATCCTACCAGGAATTAAGAAAAATGTTTAAAATATTTATATATTAATAATTAATCTAGAAATGAGAGAGTGGCATGGACTTATATACACTACCAAATGTAAAATAGATAGCTAGTGGGAAGCAGCTGTATAGCACAGGGAGATCACCTCGGTGCTTTGTGACCACCTAGAGGGGTGAGGTAGGAAAGGTGGGAGGGAGACACAAGAGGGAGGAGATATGGGGATATATGTATATGTATAGCTGATTCACTTTGTTATAAAGCAGAAACTAACACACCATAGTAAAGGAATTATACTCCAGTAAAGATGTTTAAAAAAAATGCACCTAAAATAATAAACCCAAGCAGTTAACTTTTTTATGGAAAATAACTGTTTTCCAAAACCAAAAAAATTTTCATGAGAACAGTGATCCTGCATATTTTTCAAAATTTTTAAACGTCTGGCATAATAGAAGACAGTGGATTTTCATTTCTGCTTCTGCATTGAAGGTGTTGCAATACAGTGCTTTGGTCAAAATATACAAAGAAAATCTGGATGAAGTTTGTGAAGTATAGGTAGCATTCAAAGAATATTATGAAGAAAATACTTAGGGAGGAGTACAGTCAGTTCTGCATTAATGGCACACATGCATTCATAAAAAGCACAGGAAAATAAAGTTTTATGAAAACAAGGTTAAGAACAGATAGAGCATTTCAAAATTTCTCAGTGACATGCAAAGAACTGGTTGGGAATCTAATTTAAAAACAGATAGGAATCTAATAAAAATGGTAGCATAGTTTTACACATTAAATAGTTAAGAAATACTATAATACAGCACTTTACCTTGCCAAAGACCTGAAGTTTGTTCATGGAACTAGGTGAACCACCTATTTGGGTCATGGAACCACCTACCTAGTTCCCAGGTCCACCACCCTAAGGGTGAGAGGAAGAGAACAAAAGGGAGACAAAAAAAAAAAGAGAGAGAAGAGAGATGAGAAAGAAAAGAGAACACAAACAGAGGAAAAGTACAAGATAAGTTGAGAGGAAATGGGGAAAACTAAAGAGGGGAGAGTGTGGGACCCTGTGTCCTTGGCAATTAGAAGGGTTGCACCTTGTGAGTTTCTGTGTAGTGGCAGTGGGAGAGTGAAGTGAAATCTATTAGAACATCAGATGTGCATGGGTGCATCGCAATATCCTTGTGACATGTGTGCTCCAGTGTGTTTTATGTATTCCTACAAGGGCACCCACAGTTGGGTGCAGTTTTCTGCATTCATCTAGTGATAACTGTTGGAATAAATTCAGATTTGCAAAACAAGCATTAAAATAGAATTATTTTTTGTAACCTTTCCAGATAATTGTGGATATTTTTGATATTACACGAAAATTCAACAATTTTAGCATCTTAAACCTTAATTGCAATGTCTAGGAAAACTCACATGAGACGAACACAGAGGCTGTTTCCATCATCTTTCCCTGTGAACCCTTCACTTTTAAAACAAGCCAAGTGAGGAGGCTGAATGCACTCTGAGTCAAGAACAAGAACTGTGTCTCCCTCTTATGAGAGCACCAGAATCACAACTAACTGCTGAAAAATCATTGACATGAAGACACTGGAACTCACCAAAAAAGATACCCCACATCCAAAGACAAAGGAGAAGCCACAGTGAAATGGTAAGAGGGGTGCAATCACAATAAAATCAAATCCCATATCTGCTGAGTGGGTGATTCACAAACTGAAGAACACTTATACCAGAGAAGTCCATCCACTGAGGTGAAGGTTCTGAGATCCATGTCAGGATTCCCAATCTGGGCGTCTGGCAATGGAAGGAGGAATTCCTAGAGAATCAGAATTGAAGGCTAGAGGGATTTGATTGCAGGACTTCAACAGGACTGGGGGAAACAGAGACTCCACTAATGGATGGCACACATAAAGCCTTGTGTGCACCAGGACCCAGGGGGAAGGAGCAGTGACCCCACAGGAGACTGAACAAGACCTACCTGCTAGTGTTAGAGGGTCTCCTGCAGCAGAGTGGGGTGGCTGTGTCTCACCGTGAGGACAAGGACACTGACAGCAGAGGTTTGGGGAAGTACTCCATGGCGTGAGCCCTCCCAGAGTCCACCATTAACCCCACCAAAGAGCCCAGCTGGCTCCAGTGTTGGGTCACCTCAGGCCAAACAAACAACAGGGAGAGAACCCAGGCCCCCCAGAAACAGAAAAGCAGATTAAAGTTTTACTGAGCTCTGCCCACCAGAGCAATAGCCAGCTCTACCCACCACCAGTTCCTCCCATCAGGAAACTTAAACAATCCTCGTAGATAGCCTCATCCACCAGAGGGCAGACAGCAGAAGCAGGAAGAACTACAATCCTGCAGCACGTGGAACAAAAACCACATTCACAGAAGGATAGACCAGATAAAAAGACAGAGAGCTATGTACCAGATGAAGCAATAAGATAAAACCCCAGAAAAAAAACTAAACGAAGTAGAGATAGGCAACCTTCCAGAAAAAGAATTCAGAATAAAGATGGTGAAGATGATCCAGGACCTCGGAAAAAGAATGGAGGCAAACATAGAGAAGATGCAAGAAATGTTTAATGAACACCTAAATGAATTAAAGAACAAACAAATAGAGATCAACAGTACAAAAACTGAAATGAAAACTACACTAGAAGGAATCAATAGCAGAATAAATGAGGCAGAAGAACGGATAAGTGACCTGGAAGACAGAATGGTGGAATTCACTGCTCTGAAACACAGTAAAGAAAAAAGAATGAAAAGAAATAAAGACAGCCTAAGACACCACCAGGTACAACATTAAACACAACAATATTCTCATTATAGGGGTCACAGAAGGAGAAGAGAGAGAGAAAGGACGCGAGAAAATATTTGAAGAGATTATAGTCAGAAACTTCCCTAACATGGGAAAGGAAATAGCCACCCAAGTCCAGGAAATGCAGAGTCCCATACAGGATAAACTCAAGGAGGAACACGCTGAGATACATAGTAATCAATTTGGCAAAAATTAAAGGCAAAGAAAACTTATTGAAAGCAGCAAGGGAAAAATGACAAATAATATACTAGTGAACTCCCATAAGGTTAATAGCTGTTTTCTCAGCAGAAACTTTACAAGCCAGAAGATAGTGGCATGAAATATTTAAGTGATGAAAGGGAAGGACCTACAACAAAGATTACTCTACCCAGCAAGGATGTCTTTCAGATTCAACGGAGAAATCAAAAACTTTACAGCAAGCAAAAGCTAAGAGAAGTCAGCACCACCAAACCAGCTCTACAACAAATGCTAAAGGAACTTCTCTAAGTGGGAAACACAAGGGAAGAAAAGGACCTGCAAAAACAAAGCAAAACAATTAAGAAAATGGTAATAGGAGCATACGTATCGATAATTACCTTAAACGTGAATGGATTAAATGCTCCAACCAAAAGGCAGAAGCTCGCTGAATGGATACAAAAACAAGACCCGTATAGATGCTGTCTACAAGAGACCCGCTTCAGACCTAGGAACACATACAGACTGAAAGTGAGGGGATGGAAATAGATTTCCATGCAAAAGGAAATCAAAAGAAAGCTGGAGTAGCAATCCTCATATCAGATAAAGTAGACTTTAAAATGAAGAATATTATAAGAGACAAGAAAGGCCACTACATAATGATCAATCGAAGAAGATATAACAATTATAAATATATATGCACCCAACATAGGAGCACCACAATACATAAGGCAACTGCTAACAGCTACAAAAGAGGAAATCAACAGTAACACAATAATAGTAGGGGACATTAAAACCTCATTTACACCAATGGACAAATTATCCAACAGAAAATTAATAAGGAAACACAAGCTTTAAATGACACAATAGACCAGATAGATTTAATTGATATTTATAGGACATTTCATCCAAAAACAGCAGATTACACTTCTTCTGTAGTGCACATGGAACATTCTCCAGGATAGATCACATCTTGGGTCAGAAATCCAGCCTCAGTAAATTTAAGAAAACTGAAATCATATCAAGCATCTTTTCCAACCACAACACTATGAGATTAGAAATAAACTAGAGGGAAAAAAAGGTAAAAAACAGAAACACATGGAGGCTAAACAATACGTTACTAAATAACCTAGAAATCACTGAAGAAATCACATAGGAATTCAAAAGATACCTAGAAAAAATGACAGTGAAAACACGATGATCCAAAACCTAAGGGATGGAACAAAAGCAGTTGTAAGAGGGAAGATTATAGCAATACAATCCTACCACAAGAAACAACAAATATCTCAAATAAACAACATAACCTTACACCTAAAGGAACTAGAGAAAGAATAACAAAGAAAACCCAAAGTTAGCAGAAGGAAAGAAATCGTAAATATCAGAGCAGAAATAAATGAAATAGAAACAAGGAAGATGATAGCAAAAATCCATAAAACTAAAAGCTGGTTCTTTGAGAAGATAAACAAAATTGATAAACCATTATCCAGACTCATCAAGAAAAAGAGGGAGAAGACTCAAATCAATAAAAGTAGAAATGAAAAAGGAGAAGTTACAAGAGACACCACAGAAATACAAAGCATCCTAAGAGACAACTACAAGCAACTCTATGCCAATAAAATGGACAACCTGGAAGACATGGACGAATTCTTAGAAATGCACAACCTTCTGAGACTGAACCAGGAAGAAATAGAAAATATGAACAGACCAATTACAAGTAATGAAACTGAAACTGTGATTAAAAATCTTCCAACAAACAAAAGTCCAGGATCAGATGGCTTTAGAGATGAATTCTATCAAACATTTAGAGAAGAGTTAACACCCATCGTTTTTAAACTCTTCCAAAAAATTGCAGAGGAAGGAACACCCCCAAACTCATTCTATGAAGCCCCCATTGCCCCAATACCAAAACCAAAGATACTACAAAAAAAGAAAATTACAGGGCAATATCACTGACGAATATAGATGCAAAAATCCTCAACAAAATGCTAACAAACAGAATCCAAAAACACATTAAAAGGATCATACACCATGATTAAGTGAGATTTATCCCAGGGATGCAAGGTTCTTCAATATATGTAAATCAATCAATGTGATACACCATATTAACAAATTGAAGAAGAAAAACCATATTATCATCTCAATAGATGCAGAAAAAGCTTTTGAGAAAATTCAACACATATTTATATAAAAACTCCCCAGAATGTTGGCATAGAGGGAACCTACCTCAACATAATAAAGACCTTACAACAAACCCACAGCAAACATCATTCTCAATGGTGAAAAACTGAAAGCATTTCAGCTAAGACAGTAACAAGACAAGGATGTCCACTCTCACCACTATTATTCAACATAGTTTTGGAAGTCCTAGCAACAGCAATCAGAAATGAAAAAGAAATAAAAGGAATCCAAATTTGAAAAGAAGAAGTAAAACTGTCACTGTTTGCAGATGACATGATACTATACATAGATAATCTTAAAGATGCTACCAGAAAACTACTAGAGCTACTCAATGAATTTGGTAAAGTAGAAGGATACAAAATTAATGCACAGAAATCTCTTGCATTCCTATATACTAATGATGAAAAATCTGAAAGTGAAATCAAGAAAACACTCCCATTTACCATTGCAACAAAAAGAATAAAATATCTAGGAATAAACCTACCTAAGGAGACAAAAGACCTGTATGCAGAAAACAATAAGACACTGCTGAAAAAAATTAAACATGATACCAACATATGGAGAGATATATCATGTCCTTGGATTGGAAGAATCAATATTGTGAAAATGACTATACTATTCAAAGCAATCTACAGATTCAATGCAATCACTATCAAAATACCAATGGCAATTTTTACAGATATAGAACAAAAATTCTTAAAATTTGTATGGAGACACAAAAGACCCCGAATAGCCAAGCAGTCTTGAGGGAAAAAAACGGACCTGGAGGAATCAGACTCCCTGATTTCAGACTATACTACAAAGCTACAGTACTCAAGACAGTATGGTACTTGCACAAAAATGGAAATATAGGTCAATTCAACAAGATAGAAAGCCCTGAGATAAACCCACACACCTATAGTCAATTAATCTATGACAAAGGAGGCCAGGCTATACAATGGAGAAATGACAGTCTCTTCAATAAGTGGTGCTGGGTAAACTGGACAGTCACATGTAAAAGAATGAAATTAAAACACTCCCTAACACCATACACAAAAGTAAACTCAAAATGGATTAGAGACCTAAATGTAAGACTGGACACTATAAGACTCTTAGAGGAAAACATAGGAAGAACATTCTTTGACATAAATCTCAGCAATAATTTTTTGACACACCTCCTAGAGTAATGGAAATAAAAAGCAAAAATAAACAAATGGGACCTAATGAAACTTAAAAAGCTTTTGCCAACAATGGTAGCTACAAACAACATGAAAAGACAGCCCTGAGAATGGGAGAAAATATTTGCAAATGAATCAATGGACAAAGGATTAATCTCGAAAATATATAAACAGCTCATGCAGCTCAATATTTAAAAAACAAACAACCCAATCCAAAAAATGGGCAGAAGAACTAAAGAGACATTTCTCCAAAGAAGACATACAGTTGGCCAAGAAGCACATGAAAAGCTGCTCAACATCACTAATTATTAGAGAAATGAAAATCAAAACTACAATGAGGTATCCCCTCACACCTTTTAGAAGGGGTATCATCAGAAAATCTACAATAATATATGCTGGAGAGGGTGTGGAGAAAAGGAACCCTTTTGCAGTGTTGGTGGAAATGTAAATTGATACAGCCACTCTGGAGAACAGTATGGAGGTTCCTTAAAGAACTAAAAATAGACCTACCATATGACCCAGCAATCCCACTACTGGGCATATTCCCAGAGAAAACCATAATTTAAAAAGACACATGCACCCTAATGTTCATTGCAGCACTATTTACAATAGCCAGGACATGGGAGCAACCTAAATGCCCATTCACAGATAAATAGATAAAGAAGGTGTGGCACATATATACAATGGAATATTAGCCAGAAAAAGCAATAAAATTGAATCCTTTGTAGAGACGTGGGTGAATCTAGAGACTGTCATACAGAGTGAAGTAAGTCAGAAAGAGAAAAACAAATATCGTTTATTAACGCATATATGTGGAACCTAGAAAAATGGTATTGATGAACCAGTTTGCAGGGCAGAAATTGAGACACAGATGTAAAAACAAATGTATGGACACCAAGGGGGGAAAGTGGCGAGGGTGGTGGTGGTGGTGTGATGAATTGTGAGATTGGGATTCATATATATACATTATTATGTATAAAATGGATAACAAATAAGAATCTGCTCTTTAAAAAAAATAAATAAAATTAAATTAAAAAAAGACAATTGCAATGTGGAATCTAAAACCATATTAATAAGATATTTGTGTGCTTACATTAAAATTATGTATGATTTTGTAACATGTTTTGGTCATTTGGAAATTATTGGTTTCCTTAATTATGCAGATCTTCCACATGGTGATACTTTTCATTGTACAATATTTAAAAAAATTACATTTGTTAATACCACCACTAAACTCATCAGAAAAATTGTTGGAGAGCCACATTGTGGCAGATCAAATTTCCCTAAATTCTCAATATTTAATACAATTAGTTTCTTTACTGCTTCATCAAAGACATTCTTTTCTTTCTTTCTTTCTTTCTTTTTTTCAATACGCGGGCCTCTCAGTGTTGTGGCCTCTCCCGTTGCGGAGCACAGGCTCCGGACACGCAGGCCCAACGGCCATGGCTCATGGGCCCAGCCGCTCCGCGGCATGTGGGATTTTCCCGGACCGGGGCACGAACCCATGTCCCCTGCATCAGCAGGCGGACTCTCAACCACTGCACCACCAGGGAAGCCCTCATCAAAGTCATTCTTAAGTGAAACTGGCTCTCTCTTTTAACTGAGATTGTGTGGATATGGAGATGAAGAAAACAAGGAGTGCTACTACAGCTTGGTGCCACTGCTTTGATTCGGACAAAGGCACCAGCATTTTTAACCACCATTGTTTTTTGCACCATCAGCATGCAAATGTGAATACAGTGAAAAAGATCAATAATGTCTAAATGTTTCATGAAAAAAAATTGACCTTACTGATTCCCTGGAAGTGTCTCAGAATTTGCAGTCAGTAATTTGTGAGCTGTTGTTCTGTACCAAAGGGTCTACTGCATCTGACCTTTACCTTTAATCACATAGACAACTGGAAGAAGCTTTGAAATTACAGCATTTCTTAAATAGCCTTTATTGCCAGAAAAATCTTAGGGTGTGTTCTAGGTCAATTCTTTCCAATGAATTGTCTTGGACAATAGAATAGAGGATAATAGAATAATTTTTCTTCTGATTAAAAAATATTAGTTCCAGGATTTAAAAATCCGTATAGGAAAAATGTTACATGTGCATATTTTTTGTTTGATCTCAACACTGAATTTTAATGGCCTATAGAAAGCATCTATTACACTGAGGGCTTTTATCTATTAACGCTGACATTTTAGAGTGTCAGTGGGCTTATGGTCTGAGAAACATGGTCCTGAAAGGTGTTTTGAAATATCACTTTCTCACTCCCACCACAAGACCATTGGTTATACATACAGTGGACTTTCCAGAAAATACTGTATTGAAACTGGACAAAGTAAGAGAAAGTGACCCAGGAATTCTTTCTCTTAGGAAGAAGAAAGACATAAGAGGAGGAAAACATTTTAGTAACCTTCACTCTCTGTTAATTGACACATAATTAAAAAGAGGCAGGCTTCCCTGGTGGCGCAGTGGTTGAGAGTCCGCCTGCCGATGCAGGGGACATGGGTTCGTGCCCCGGTCCGGGAAGATCCCACCTGCTGCGGAGCGTCTAGGCCCATAAGCCATGGCCGCTGAGCCTGCGCGTCCAGAGCCTGTGCTCCGCAATGGGAGAGGCCACAACAGTGAGAGGCCCGCATGCTGCCAAAAAAAAAAAAAAAAAAAAAAAGCAGACAGGACACCCAATAATGCCATGCTGAATAATTTCAGCACATGTCTGATACTGGAAAAACAGGATTTTCTCATTTCCCATAGTTTGTCACACAGATTTGTGTGCATCTTTGTCAAGAGTCTGAGAAAAAAATAACACATGACTTATGTTTACAATTATGTAATCCATGTATTTGCCCCACATATACACAATCCTTGTTGTTTAGAGAAGTTTTCTTTGTAGGCTTAATTGATAAATTTCTGTTTCTTCTTTACATTGGCTACTAGAGAATTGGGAAGGAAATATAAGGACTAAGGGCTTGAAGCATATAATGTTGCTTAAAATCACAGAGAATTGTTCATGTATGAATTATTAGCAAGAGAAATTTCCCCTTAGAAATTTGAAAACTGGTGTATAGGGTTATGTTGAGACACACACACGCACACACACACACGTGCGCGTGCGCGCACACACACACACACACACACACACACCAGAAAAGACATTCTACAAATAACAATGGTTTAAACAAGATAGGAGTTTCTTTCCTTCCTTCCTTTTTTTTTTTTTTTTTGTGGCCACACGGCATGTGGGATCTTAGTTTCCCAACCAAGGATCACCCACAGCCGCTGCACTAGAAGTGCTGAGTCCTAGCCTCCAGATCCATGGAAGTCCTTATTTCTTTCTTTCATAAAATAAACTTGAAGTTGATAGTTCAGGAATGATACAGATTTTCCACTATGTCTCAAGCATCCTGGTTTCTACATTTCTGCTCTGTACCTCAGTACTCATCCCTGAGTTTCCTTGGGGGATTGGCTCCAGGACCCCCTGCAGATACCATAGTCTGAGGGTACTCAAGTCCCTTATATAAAAAGTCTCTTACATAAAATTGCCTATAACCTACATGTATCCTCCCATATACTTTAAATCATCTCTAGATTATTTATAATACCTAATAAAATGTAAATGCTTTGTAAATAATTGCCAGCATGTGCAAAATTCAAGTTTTGCTTTTTGAAAATTTCTGGATTTTTAAAAAAATATTTTTGATCCAAAGTTAGTTGAATTTGTGGATGTGGAGCCTGTAGATACTGAGGGCTGACTACTGTGGTTTTTTTCTTCAAGTTCACCTCATAATCCAAGAGGGCTGCTAGAGATCCAGATATCATATCTACATTCCAGGCAAGCAACAAGAATAAGAGAGATTATCTCCCTCCTTTTCTAGAGATCCACGTGACATTTTTGCTAACATCTCATCGGCCCACATTTAGTCACAATGTTTAGTCATAGCCCAGCAAGGGAAGATGGAATGCTTTATTTTTTAATTGGACAAATGAATATCTGGAGTAAAATTAAAGTGACTTTGTCTCTGCCACAGAAATGCTCATTGCTCTTAAAACATTTTTTTTGTTATTCTTGCTTTCATTTAATTTTTATGGAAAATACAAAACAGACAAAATAGTATATGAACTCTCATACACCTATTATTAAATCATGGCCAATAGTTTTTCACCTGTATCACCAATGTCTTCCTTCCTCCTGCTTATTCTTTATTTCCTAATTGAGGTGAAATTCCCATAGGATAAAATTAAGCACTGTAAAGTGAACCATTCAGTGGCATTTAGCCCATTCACAGTGCTGGGCAACCACCACCTCTATCTAGTTCTAAAACATTTTTTTTTTTTTAACATCTTTATTGGGGTATAATTGCTTTACAATGGTGTGTTAGTTTCTGCTTTATAACAAAGTGAATCAGTCATACATAAACATATGTTCCCATATGTCTTCCCTGTTGCGTCTCCCTCCCTCCCACCCTCCCCATCCCACCCCTCCAGGCTGTCACAAAGCACCGAGCCAATATCCCTGTGCCATGCGGCTGCTTCCCACTAGCTATCTACCTTACTGCGTTTGTTACTATGTATATGCCCATGACTCTCTCTCGCCCTGTCACAGCTCACCCTTCCCCCTCCCCATAACCTCAAGTCCATTCTCTAAGAGGTCTGCATCTTTATTCCTGCTTTACCCCTAGGTTCTTCATGACATTTTTTTCTTAAATTCCATATATATGTGTTAGCATACGGTATTTGTCTTTTTCTTTCTGACTTACTTCACTCTGTATGACAGACTCTAGGTCTATCCAACTCATTACAAATAGCTCAATTTCGTTTCTTTTTATGGCTGAGTAATATTCCATTGTATATATGTGCCACATCTTCTTTATCCATTCATCCGATGACGGGCACTTAGGTTGTTTCCATCTCCGGGCTATTGTAAATAGAGCTGCAATGAACATTTTGGTACATGACTCTTTTTGAATTTTGATTTTCTCAGGGTATATGCCCAGTAGTGGGATTGCTGGGTCATATGGTAGTTCTATTTGTAGTTTTTTAAGGAACCTCCATACTGTTCTCCATAGTGGCTGAACCAATTCACATTCCCACCAGCAGTGCAAGAGTGTTCCCTTTTCTCCACACCCTCTCCAGCATTTATTGTTTCTCGATTTTTTGATGATGGCCATTCTGACTGGTGTGAGATGATATCTCATTGTAGTTTTGATTTGCATTTCTCTAATGATTAATGATGTTGAGCATTCTTTCATGTGTTTGTTGGCAGTCTGTATATCTTCTTTGGAGAAATGTCTATTTAGGTCTTCTGCCCATTTTTGGATTGGGTTGTTTGTTTTCTTGTTATTGAGCTGCATGAGCTGCTTGTAAATTTTGGAGATTAATCCTTTGTCGGTTGCTTCATTTGCAAATATTTTCTCCCATTCTGAGGGTTGTCTTTTGGTCTTGTTTATGGTTTCCTTTGCTGTGCAAAAGCTTTGAAGTTTCATTAGGTCCCATTTGTTTATTTTTGTTTTTATTTCCATTACTCTAGGAGGTGGGTCAGAAAGGATCTTGCTTTGATTTATGTCATAGAGTGTTCTGCCTATGTTTTCCTCTAAGAGTTTGATAGTTTCTGGCCTTACATTTAGGTCTTTAATCCATTTTGAGCTTATTTTTGTGTATGGTGTTAGGGAGTGATCTAATCTCATACTTTTACATGTACCTGTCCAGTTTTCCCAGCACCACTTATTGAAGAGGCTGCCCTTTCTCCATTGTACATTACTGCCACCTTTATCAAAGATAAGGTGTCCATATGTGCATGGGTTTATCTCTGGGCTTTCTATCCTGTTCCATTGATCTATCTTTCTGTTTTTGTGCCAGTACCATACCGTCTTGATGACTGTAGCTTTGTAGTATAGTCTGAAGTCAGGGAGCCTGATTCCTCCAGTTCCTTCTTTCGTTCTCAAGATTGCTTTGGCTATTCGGGGTCTTTTGTGTTTCCATACAAATTGTGAAATTTTTTGTTCTAGTTCTGTGAAAAATGCCAGTGGTAGTTTGATAGGGATTGCATTGAATCTATAGATTGCTTTGGGTAGTAGAGTCATTTTCACAATGTTGATTCTTCCAATCCAAGAACATGGTATATCTCTCCATCGATTTATATCATCTTTAATTTCTTTCATCAGTGTCTTATAATTTTCTGCATACAGGTCTTTTGTCTCCTTAGGTAGGTTTATTCCTAGATATTTTATTCTTTTTGTTGCAATGGTAAATGGGAGTGTTTTCTTGATTTCACTTTCAGATTTTTCATCATTAGTATATAGGAATGCCAGAGATTTCTGTGCATTAATTTTGTATCCTGCCACTTTACCAAATTCATTGATTAGCTCTAGTAGTTTTCTGGTAGCATCTTTAGAGTTCTCTATGTATAGGATCATGTCATCTGCAAACAGTGACAGCTTTACTTCTTCTTTTCCAATTTGGATTCCTTTTATTTCCTTTTCTTCTCTGATTGCTGTGGCTAAAACTTCCAAAACAATGTTGAATAATAGTGGTGAGAGTGGGAAACACATGGAGGCTAAACAATACACTACTTAATAATGAAGAGATCACTGAAGAAATCAAAGAGGAAATCAAAAAATACCTAGAAACAAATGACAATGGAGACACAACGACCCAAAACCTGTGGGATGCAGCAAAAGCAGTTCTAAGGGGGAAGTTTATAGCAATACAAGCCCACCTTAAGAAGCAGGAAACATCTCGAATAAACAACCTAACCTTGCACCTCAAGCAATTAGAGAAAGAAGAACAAAAAAACCCCAAAGCTAGCAGAAGGAAAGAAATCATAAAAATCAGATCAGAAATAAATGAAAAAGAAATGAAGGAAACAATAGCAAAGATCAATAAAACTAAAAGCTGGTTCTTTGAGAAGATAAACAAAATAGATAAACCACTAGCCAGACTCATCAAGAAAAAAAGGGAGAAGACTCAAATCAATAGAATTAGAAATGAAAAAGGAGAGGTAACAACTGACACTGCAGAGATAAAAGAGATCATGAGAGATTACTACAAACAACTCTATGCCAATAAAATGGACAATCTGGAAGAAATGGACAAATTCTTAGAAATGCACAACCTGCCAAGACTGAATCAGGAAGAAATAGAAAATATGAACAGACCAATCACAAGCACTGAAATTGAAACTGTGATTAAAAATCTTCCAACAAAGAAAAGCCCAGGACCAGATGGCTTCACAGGCGAATTCTATCAAACATTTAGAGAAGAGCTAACACCTATCCTTCTCAAACTCTTCCAAAATATAGCAGAGGGAGGACCACTCCCTAACTCCTTCTACGAGGCCACCATCACCTTGATACCAAAACCAGACAAGGATGTCACAAAGAAAGAAAACTACAGGCCAATATCACTAATGAACATAGATGCAAAAATCCTCAACAAAATACTAGCAAACAGAATCCAACAGCACATTAAAAGGATCATACACCATGATCAAGTGGGGTTTATTCCAGGAATGCAAGGATTCTTCAATATACGCAAATCTATCAATGTGATAAACCATATTAACAAATTGAAGGAGAAAAACCATATGATCATCTCAATAGATGCAGAGAAAGCTTTTGACAAAATTCAACACCCATTTATGATAAAAACCCTGCAGAAAGTAGGCATAGAGGGAACTTTCCTCAACATAATAAAGGCCATATATGACAAGCCCACAGCAAACATCATCCTCAATGGTGAAAAACTGAAAGCATTTCCACTAAGATCAGGAACAAGACAAGGTTGCCCACTCTCACCACTAAAACATTTTAATTACCCCCAAAGTAATCCTTTATCCATTGAGCAGTTGCTCCCATTTCCCCACTCCTCCCAGCCCCTGGCAACCACCAATGTTTGTTCTGTCTCTTTGGTATCTTTTTTGTTATTCTTATTTTTTATTTGTCTTTGTTTTTGCCTCAATCCTTTTATTCTTCCTATTTAAAAAATTGAAGTAGAGTTGATATATAATATTATATTAGTTTCAGGTGTACAATAAAGGGATTCAATATTTTTATAGATTATACTCCATTTAAAGTAATTATGAACTATTGACTATATTCCCTGTGCTGTATATTATATCCTCGTATCTTATTTTATACCTAGTAGTTGGTATCTCTTGATTCTCTACACCTATCTTGACCCTTCCCGTATCTCTCTTCCCACATGAAACCAGTAGTTAGTTCTATATATCTGTGAGTCTGTTTTGTTATATTCATTTGTTTGTTTAATTTTTTAGACTCCACATATAAATCAAAACACAGTTTTTGCCTTTTTCTGTCTGACATTTCACTAAGCATAGTACTCTCCACGTCCATCCATGTAGTTGTAAATGGCAAAATTTCATTCTTTTTATAGCTGAGTAATATTCCATTATGTATACACCAAATCTTCTTTATCCTACATTTGTTGATGGACACAGGTTGCTTCCATATATTGGCTATTGTAAATAATGTTTCTATGAACACTGGTGTGCATATATCTTTTCTATTTGATGTTTCTGTTTTCTTTAGAAATACACCCAGCAATGGAATTATTGGATCATATGGCAGTTTTTGAGGAACTTTACTGTTTTCCATAGTGTCTGTACCAATTTACATTCCCACCAACAGTGTACTAGAGTTACATTTTCTCCACATCTTCACCAACATTTGCTTTTTGTTACCTTCTTCTTTTTTTTTTTTTTTTTTTTGGCAGTACACGGGCCTCTCACTGTTGTGGCCTCTCCTGTTGTGGAGCACAGGCTCCAGACATGCAGGCTCAGTGGCCATGGCTCACGGACCCAGCCGCTCCGTGGCATGTGGGATCTTCCCAGACCAGGGCACGAACCCGTGTCCTCTGCATTGGCAGGCGGACTCTCAACCACTGTGCCAACAGGGAAGCCCATCATTGCATATTTTTGTTGAAGATTAATTGACCATAGGCATATGGGTTTATTTCTGGGCTCTCTATTCTGTTCCATTGATCTATGTGTCTGTTTTTGTGCCAGTACCATACTGTTTTGGTTACTGTAACTTTGTAGTATAGTCTGAAGTCAGGGAGCACAGTACTTCCAGCTTTGTTCTTTTTTCTCAGGATTACTTTTTTTCTATTTGAGATCTCCTGTGATTTCATATAAATTTTAAGATTATTTGTTCCAGTTCTGTGAAAAATGTCATGGATAGTTTGAATTGCATTAAATCTGTATATTTCTTTGGGTATTATAGACATTTTAGCAATATAAATTGTTCCAGTTAGTGAACATGGGACATCTTTCCATTTACATATATCATCTTCAATTTTCTTCATCCATGTCTTATAGTTTTCAGAGTATAGGTCTTTAACCTCCTTGGTTAAGTTTATTCCTAGGCATTTTATTTTTGTGTGTGTGATTTTAAATGGAATTGTTTTCTTGCTTTCCCTTTCTGATAGTCTGTTACTAGTATAGCATAGCAACAGATTTCTGTATATTAATCATGTATTCTGCATTTTTGCTGAATTTGTTTATTAGTTCTAATTGTTTTTTGGTGGAGATTTTAAACTTTTGTATGTATAGTAACATGCCATCTGCAAATAGTGACAGTTTTACTTCTTCCTTTCCAATTTGGATGCCTTTTATTTCTTTTCCTGTCTGATTGCTGTGGCTAGGACTTTCAATACTGTCTTAAATAAAATTGGCAAGAGTGGGCATCCTTATCTTCTTCCTGACATTAGAAGAAAACCTTTCAGCTTTTTACCATTGACTATGATGTTAGCTGTGGGTTTGTCATAAATGACCTTATTTATGTTGAGATATGTTCCCTCTATACAAACTTTGATGAGAGTTTTTATTTGAAATGGATATTGAATTTTGTCAAATGCTTTTTGTGTCTACTGAGATGATCATGTGATTTTTATTCTTTGTTTTGTTTTCTTTTTTCTATGAGTTTGTTTTAAAAGTTTTTTTATTTTGAACTTTTTTGAAGTATAGTTGATTTACAATATTATTTTAGTTTTGGATGTACAGTACAGTGATTCAGTATTTTTACATATTATACTCCATTAAAAGTAATTACAATATAATGGTTATATTTCCCTGTGCTATGCAATATATCCTTATTTTTTATTAGTTCTTTGAGGAACCTCCATACTGTTTTCCATAGTTGCTGCACCAATTTACATTCCCATGAACAATATACATGTGTTCCCTTTCTCAACATTCCTTGCCAACATTTGTTATCTGTAGGTTTTTTAAGGATAGCCATTCTGATAGGTGTGGTTTTAATATGCATTTTTCTAACAATTAGTGACATTTACCAACTTTTCATGTACTTGTTAGCCATTTGTATGTCTTCTTTGGAAAAATGTCTGTTCAAGTTTTCTACACATTTGTTGATTGGGTTGCTTGGGTTTTTTTTGATATTGAGGTTTATGAGCTGTTTATATATTTTGGATATTCACCCCTTGTGGGTCATATCATTTGCAAATAGGTTCTCACATTTTGTAGGTTGTCTGAGTTTTCCTGCGAGTAAGCAGGCATGTGTGCATGCCCTTCTAGAGTGGAGTCTCAGTTTATTACTGCCCTCTGTTAAGCCTCACTGGTTTTCAAAGCAGCTAAGGGGACTTGTCTTCATGGTGTTGGACCCCAGGGCTGGGGTGCCTTCCCAGGGAGGATCCCCAAGCCTGTGATATCCTCTTCCACTTCTGTGACCCCCTACCAGGGGTACAGGTCCTGACCAAGTTGATTTTCCTTCCTTCCTACCAGAGTCTGTGTGGATCTTTTCTTACAAGCTTGGTTGTAGAAGAGCCCTTCTGCCAGTCTCCAAGTTTTCAGTGAGGAGTTTTCACCTTTTTCAGTGAGAGTTCTCCACATTTAGCTGTATTTTTGATGTGTTTGTTCGGGGAGATGTGTTCAGCATCCTTTTACTTTACTATCTTGATTGGATTGGAATGGTCTTATTATCTTTTATTAACAACCTAGTAATTTTACTTCACAGCCATCCAGACACGGGAATATCATTACTCTTATTTTTTTAATATTCCAATAACTTTCTATATGTACTCAAAAATTAATTGAAAACTAAGGTAAAAGTATTTCAATTTATTTGAGACAATTGCTTACTTTTAGGTTATTTTCTTTAATCTACTTTGTAATAAAAGCTTTACTTCAGGTCTTTGGAAATGCTGGATGAAGGTAAAATTTTCTTTGAATATCTCTGAAACTATAAAAATAATTCCCTAAGAGTATTCTTTATTGATTATTTATGGACAGTACCTTTTAAACTGCCTATTTTATGTTTTAATTTGTGCTTGGAATATTTTATGTCCTTGATAACTAGATTGATTTTCAGTAAAGTGAGTAAAACATAGTTTCTTAAGAAAAATTCAGTTTAGAGGTTTTCACTTAACATCAGTTAGATATTATTGAAGGTTTGATATAATTCCGTTTGATATAATATCTCATTTCATTAATAATGAAAATAGGAGTACACACCAATATTGAAAAGAATTACATTCAGAGCTACAGATGTTTCCAGATCACATTAAAGTGCAAATACACTTCAATTTCAACTAACTTGATAAATAATTATAGTTTAAATATACACAGTTCCATATCCATTAGCATAATTTTTCCTCCTAACAATCTCAAGAAGTAGGTAAAATCATATTATCATAAAACCTAACCTAACAAAGTTATGTGTATTGATAAGAAGCAGTTAGAAGGGTCAGGGACTTCTTAGTGTGGTGGGACACGAGCTGTAGAGGTAACAGTATTTGTGTGCATGTAAGGGTAGAGGTGGGAACACAGTTTCATATTCCAGAAAAAACTTATATCAGATGTATAAATATTCAGATACAAAGTGTATGAGTGTTGATGACTGTCTAATATGTTCAGTTCTTCATGTGTGCGAAGGAAATTTACCTGGCAGGAACATGAGCTATAAGCAACTGTGCTACTGAAGAATACTGGGGACAGAAGTGTTACCAAATCCAAGCTCTTACTGCTTGGTGCATGACATGCCAATAAATCTATAGACAACTTGTTAGGGCAAGGAATAACAACTTTATTTGGAAAGCCAGCAGATTGAGAAGATGGTGGACTAGTGCTCCAAAGAACCGTCTTACCCAGGTTAGAATTCAGGCTTCTTTTATACTAAAAGGGGAGGGGATGTGGGTGGTTGGTGCAAACCTCTTGGTGCAGGAATCCTTTGTTCTTGGAGCTGTCCAGCAGGTCTGGTCACTATGTCCCTATAAATCTCTAATAAGACAATTGTTTTTTTCTGTTCTGCAACTTTTTATCTCTATATGAGTGGAAGAGTCTTATACTTTTAAAGTCAGAGCCTTAAGAATGGGCTATCATGTATATTTCATGCTATAGGGAACACTATTTTACAAAGGTGCAGAACCAGCATGACTAAGCACAGAAAATAGAGCATAAAGGTTAGAGCTAAAGGAGTAGATCCAATATGGAGTCAAGTTTGCTCTTCTCTGCTACAGAAGGACTAGACTAGTGTGGCTAGAAGGAGTATGAACATATTATAACTGGGAGCACACATAACAAGTAACTGCAGGGTTAGTTAAATATACAATGTATTATTGTGTACGTCTGGGATGGGTCTCCAGCATGCTTGTTTTAAAAGCCACAGAAATGAACCATCAGGTAATTAAAGCTCATTCTGGGTAGCAGCATTTGTGACATATCTAGGAGCCAGTGTCAGATTTGGAGAGCAAAGGCAGTGACCTAAAGACTAAGACATGAAGGAGAACATACATTTTAAAAAAGAAGACAGTGATGAATTTCTAGGTTCTTTCTGGATGCTGGCCATCTGTCACAGCAATGAGTCTACCAGTTTTAAGACAAGAGGACACAGCTGATATAAAGAAGGTGAATTATTAGTCTGTGGGTTTTGCAGAAATGCAATGGTCAGCAATGGATAATTTATGACTGGTGTCTCTCAAAAATTTAAACAACAGTTACTTAGGGACAATTATCATGAGTGATAGGACCCCAACCACTCAAATGATTGAGTCAAATACTTTAATTTATTGAGGAAGAAATAGGAAGAGTAAATAAGAAACTATATATAACTGTTAATAGTTAACACCAAAAAGGGCAAAAGATATGAGAAGATGATTCATAGAAGAAAACACTAATGGCAAAAAAATCATAAGAAAAACATCCATCATTTTTGATAATAGCAAAAAGAATTAAAGTAAGCAGATAATTTTTATATCAAGTTGGCAAAAATTTTTAAAGTAATAAGGTCTATATTACTTTCCTGTGGTTACTGTAACAAATTACCACAAACTGTGTGGCTTAAAAAAGCATGAATTTATTCTTCTACAATTCTGGAGACCAAAAGCCTGAAATTAGTCTCACTGGACTAAAGTCAAGGTATTTGTTGAGCTGTTTCTTTCTGGAGGCTCTAGAGGAAAATTTCTTTCTAGCCTTTTCTGGCTTCTGGAGGCCACCTGCATTTCTTGGTCCATGACTATTTCCTTGCATCACTACTGTGTTTTGCTTCCATCGTTACATCAACTACTTCTATATCAAATCAGTCTTATAAAGATATTTGTAATTGTATTGGGGGCCAATCCAGAACAGTTTCCTTAAGATCCTTAATTTAATCACATCTGAAAAATCCCTCTTGCCATATGTGTGGATATTCTGAACACCAGTTCCTGTGTGTGTGTGTGTGTGGGGGGGGGGTGGTTCCCCACACATCACCAAGAATAAATTTTTGGATACCATCTGGGTGTCCTACAATTCAACTATATTCTTTTAAGAAAATTTTATTTATTGTGGTAACATTGGTTTATAACATTATATTATATTCATGTGTACAATATTATATTTCAATTCTTATATGCACTACAGTGTATTCACCACCAAAAAGAAGAAAGATGGTGGTTTGGATCTTTAAATAGAAAAAAAGCCATTTCCTGCCACTTATGTGGAGGAGCTTATTCAAATGTTGGGAACATATCTACAAAAGCATAAGACAAGATTCTGAATGCACTGTCTTACTCTGTAAATGATACAATGTGATGCAAATAAAGGTAAATGCTGTGAAAAAAATTCTTTTTTCTTTTGGCACCCAGATGTCTTTGTGAGGGCAATTATTTTCACTGCACCCTCATTCCAGCAGTGTAGCCTTTGCAAAACATGGAGGCTCCACAATCCAACTTTTTACCCCTAGCCTTGAAGCTGTCAAGAACACTGCTTATTCAGTCACTTTTTCTGGAATTGGCCACCGGTCTAAGGGTAAAATATTCCAAGGTCTCTTCTCTGAATTTCTGTCCTGTCCTGGACCTTGACTCAGTGATTCTTCACTAATAACATAATTTTAAAATTTATCATATCCTGATCATTTTTATATCATCAACAGATGATAATTTGTGAGACTGGACTCCAAGAGTTTTTATATATACATATTTTTAATTTATTTATTTTTGACTGTGTTGGGTCTTCATGGCTGCGTGGGCTTTCTCTAGTTGTGAAGAGTGGGGGCTACTCTTCTTTGCAGTGAGTGGGCTTCTCATTGTGGTGGCTTTTCTTGTTGCAGTTTGTGAGTTATAGGCGTGAAGGCTTCAGTAGTTGTGGTGTGCAGGCTTTGGTAGTTGTGGCTCACGGGATCTAAAGCACAGGCTCAGTAGTTGTGGTGCACGGGCTTAGTTGTTCTGTGGCATGTGGGATCTTCCCAGACCAGGGCTCAAAACTGTGTCCCTCACATTTGCAGGCAGATCCTTAACCACTGTGTCACCAGGGAAGCCCATGGACTCCAAGAGTTTTTAAACCAAGACTTTGAAAAATGTATTATCACATTTTTACAAGTTTATTGTGTTAGAGCAGGGAGATAGACCACATACTTGGGATTCACAGGAGTGTAGTTTCTTCTGAGAAGTATAGACATTTTAGTTTTCAATCATTCTGGGAAAAGGTCAGGGTAAGGTACAAGAGATGGGTTTTAGGCTGAAGTAAAGAGTCATTTTGCTCTGATAAATGGAGTATTGCTAGTGATGTTGATGAAATCAGTAAACTGCTCTGAGTCATGGGAAGTACCTCAAGATTGGCAAGGAATATAGGATAAATCTGGGCTTCTGTAGAAGTTGTAAGTAAGTTCTTGCCTTTTGTTATACCTTTAGCAACATATCATTAAATACAATAACCTAGCATCAAATGTCCCCTGGGGAACTTTGGATGCATCCATTCCATTCTGGTAGAAAGAAAGATAGTTCTTTCCCTCTGACATCAGAATGTAGTATGCACTGGTAAAAGACAGCTATGCCCAACACAGCAATTACTTCACAATGGCCATTTCCACTGGAGACATCATAAAGAGTGTACTAGTTTCTAAGGCTGCCATAGCAAAGTACCAAAACCTGGGAAGCTTAAACACCATGTGGTTGCAATGGCAAATTTTTAATTTTTTATGGCTGAGTAACACTCTATTGTATATATTTCCTATTTTTTTTTTTTTTTGCGGTCTGTGGGCCTCTCACTGCTGTGGCCTCTCCCGTTGTGGAGCACAGGCTCTGGACGCGCAGGTTCAGTGGCCATGGCTCATGGACCCAGCCAGTGCGTGGCATGTGGGATCTTCCCAGACCGGGGCATGAACCCGTGTCCCCTGCATCAGCAGGCGGACTCTCAACAACTGCACCACCAGGGAAGTCCTCCATTGTATATAAATACCATACCTTTTTTATCCATTCAACTGTTGATGGACACTTATGTTGCTTCCATATCTTGGCCATTGTAAATAATTCTCCTATGAACATTGAGGTGCATTTACCTTTTTTTTTTTTTTTGATAAATACTTAAAGGGGGAATTCCTGGCTCATATAATAGCTCTATGTTTAATTTTTTGAGAGACATCCATACTATTTTTAATAGTGGCTGTATCAATTTAAATTCCCACCAACAGTGCACAAGGATTCCCTTTTCACCAAATCCTTACCAGCAATTGTTATTTCTTGCCTTTTCGGTAATAGTTATTCTGACAGCTGTGAGGTGATATCTCATTTGATTTGAATTTCCCTGATGGTTAGTGATGTTGAACATCTTTTAATGGACCGGCTGGTCATCTGTATGTATTCTTTGGAAAAATGTCTGTTCAGGACTTTCTCCTATTTTTATTCAGGGTGCTTGTGAATATATTTTGGATATTAACCCTGTAACAGATATGTCATTTGAAAATAGCTTCTTTCATTTGGTAGTTTGCCTTTTCATATTGTTGATGATATCCTTTGTTGTGCAAAAGCTTTTTGTTTGATTTGGCCCTATTTGTTTATTTTTGCTTTTGATTCCCTTGACTGAGGAGACAGATCCAAAGACATATAACTAAAACCAATGTCAAAGAGTGTACCATCTATGTTTTCTCATAAGAATTTTATTGTATTAGATATGACATTTAAGTCTTTAATCCATTTTGAGTTTATTTTTTTATATGGTATGAGAAAATGGTGTAGTTTCATTCTATTACATGTTGCTGTTCAGTTTTCACAACAACACTTATTGAAAAGACTGTCTTTTCCCTATTGTATATTCGTGCCTCCTTTTTTTTGTAGTTTAATTGACCATAAGTGAGTGGGTTTATTTCTGGGCTCTTTATTCTATTCCATTGATTTATATATCTATTTTTTCACCACTGCCATACTATTTTGATTACTGTAGCACTGTATTATAGTTGGAAGTCATGGAGTGTGATACCTCCTGTTTTGTTCTTTCTCAAGATTTCTTTGGCTATTTCACATGTTTTGTGAATACATACAAATTTTAGGATTATTTGTTCTAGTTCTGTGAAAAATGCCATGGGTATTTTGATAGGAATTGCATTACTCTGCAGATTGCTTTGTGTAATATGGATATTTTAACACTATTAATTCTTTCATTTAATGAACATGATATATTTTTCCATTTCCTTGTATCATGCATCAATGTATTACAGTCACAGGTCATTCTCTTCATTGGTTAAATTTATTCCTAAGTATTTTTTTTGATGTGATTTTAAATGGAATTTTTTTCTTCATTTCTCTTCATGATAGTTCATTATTAGTGTATAGAAATGCAACAGATTTCTATATATTAATTTTGTATGCTTCAATTTTGAAAATTTATTTATAAGTTCTAATAGCTTTTTTTTTTTTTTTTTTTTTTTGCTGTACACGGGCCTCTCACTGCTGTGGCCTCTCCCACTGCAGAGCACAGGCTCCAGAGGCACAGGCTCAGCGACCATGGCTCATGGGCCCAGCCACTCCACAGCACGTGGGATCTTCCCAGAACGGGGCATGAACCTGTGTCCCCTACATCAGCAGGTGGACTCCCAGCCACTGTGCCACCAGGGAAGCCCCTAATAGCTTTTTGACAGACTTTTGGTTTTCTATATATAGAGTAACATGTCATCTGCAAATAGTGACAGATTTACTTCTCCCATTTCAATTTGGATGCCTTTTATTTATTTTTCTTGTCTGATTGCTGTGGCTAGGACTTCAACACTATGTTGAATAAAAGTAGAGAATGGGCATTCTTGTCTTGTTCCTGATCTTAGAGGAAATGTTTTCAGCTTTTGGCCATTGAGTATGATGCTAGCTGTGAGTTTGTTATAATGTTGAGGTATGTTCTTTCTATACCCATTTTCTTGAATGTTTATGTTTTTTAAATCATGACTGGATGTTGAACTTTATCAAATGTTTTTTGTGCATCTATTGAGATGATGCTGTAATTCTTATTCTTTGTTTTATTGATTGTGGTGTATCACACTGATTGGTTTGCAGATATCACACCTTCATTGAATCCCTGGGTTAAAGTTCAGTTGATCATGATGTAGGATTTTTTTAATATATTGTATTTAGTTTGCTAATATTTTCTTTAGGATACTTGCATCTATGTTCATCAGTGGTATTGGCCTGTAATACTCTTTTATTGTAGGTTTTTCTCTGTTTCTGGTATCAGCGTAATGCTGGCCTTGTAGAATAAATTTGGGATTGTTCCCTCCCTTTCAATTTTTTGCGAATAGTTAGAGAAGGATAGGTGTTAACTCTCCTTTCTCTAAATGTTTGGTGGGACTCCTCTGTGAAGCCATCTAGACTTTCTGTTTGTTGGGAGTATATTGATTACTGATTCAATTGCATTTTACTAATAAACAAACATTCAGATTTTCTATTTTTTTCTGATTCGTCCTTGGAAGCATACATGGTTCTATGAATTCATTCATTTCTTCTAGGTTGTCCAATTTTTGACATATAATCTTTTCTAGTATTCTCTTATATTGTTTGTATTTCTTTAATATTGTTTGTAACTTTTCCACATTCATCTGTAATTTTATTTACTTGGGCCTTCTCTCTTCATATCTTGATGAGTCTTGTTAAAGGTTTAGCAATTTTGTTTATCTTTTCAAAATACCAGCTCTTAGTTTCATTGATGTTTTCTATTTTCTAGGATGATTTCATATAATTTTGCTTTGATCTGTGTTATTTCTTTCCTTCTACTAACTTTGGGTTTTATTTGTTCTTCTTTTTTCTAATTCTTTTTGTTGTTTAGCTGAGACTTCTTGTTTTGAGGTAGGCCTGTAATGATATGAACTTGCCACTTATTATTATTATTTTGTTATTGAAGTATAGTTGATTCACAATATTGTGTTAGTTTTACGTGTACAGCATAGTGATTCAGTATTTTTGCAGATTATATTGCAGTATAGGTTATTACAAGATAATAGGTATATTTCCCTGTGCTCTGCAGTAAATCCTTTTTGCTTATCTGTTTTATATGTAATAGTTTGTTAATCCCATACCTCTAAAGGTCCTTCCCCCGTCCCCTCTCATGGTCCTTCCCCCCTCCTCTCTCCCCCTTGGTAACCACAAGTTTATTTTCTATATCTGTGAGTCTGTTTCTATTTTGTATATAATTCATTTGTATTATCTTTTTGATTCCACATATAAGTGATATCATACAGTATTTGCCTTTCTCTCTCTGACTTATTTCACTAAGCATAATATACTCTAAATCTATCCTCACTGTTGTAAATGTCAGTATTTCATTCTTTTCTTGACTGCATACGATTCCATTGTGTGTGTGTATGTATGTATATATACACATATATATATATATACATAACATCTTCTTTTTTTTATATATTTCTACTTGAGTAAAATTGCTTTACAATGGTGTGCTAGTTTCTGCTTTATAACAAAGTGAATCAGTTATACATATACGTATGTTCCCATATCTCTTCCCTCTTGTGTCTCCCTCCCTCTCACCCTCCCTATCCCACCCCTCTAGGTGGTAACAAAGCACTGAGCTGATCTCCCTGTGCTATGTGGCTGCTTTCCACTAGCTATCTATTTTACGTTTGTTAGTGTATATATGTCCATGCCACTCTCTTGCTTTGTCACAGCTTACACTTCCCCCTCCCCATATCCTCAAGTCCATTCTCTAGTAGGTCTGTGTCTTTATTCCTGTCTTACCCTTAGGTTCTTCATGATATTTTTTTTCTTAAATTCCATATATATGTGTTAGCATACGGTATTTGTCTTTCTCTTTCTGACTTACTTCACCCGGTATGAAGTAAGTCAGACTCTAGGTCCATCCACCTCATTACAAATAGCTCAATTTCGTTTCTTTTTATGGCTAATATTCCACTGTATATATGTGCCACATCTTCCTTATCCATTCATCCGATGATGGACACTTAGGTTGTTTCCATCTCCTGGCCAATGTAAATAGAGCAGCAATGAACATTTTGGTATATGACTGTTTTTGAATTTTGGTTTTCTCAGGGTATATGCCCAGTAGTGGGATTGCTTGGTCATAGGGTAGTTTTATTTGTAGTTTTTTAAGGAACCTCCATACTGTTCTCCATAGTGGCTGTACCAATTCACATTCCCACCAGCAGTGCAAGAGTGTTCCCTTTTCTCCACACCCTCTCCAGCATTTATTGTTTCTAGATTTTTTGATGATGGCCATTCTGACTGGTGTGAGATGATATCTCATTGTAGTTTTGATTTGTATTTCTCTAATGATTAATGATGTTGAGCATTCTTTCATGTGTTTGTTGGCAGTCTGTATATATTCTTTGGAGAAATGTCTATTTAGGTCTTCTGCCCATTTTTGGATTGGGTTGTTTGTTTTTTTGTTAATGAGCTGCATGGGCTGCTTGTAAATTTTGGAGATTAATCCTTTGTCAGTTGCTTCATTTGCAAATATTTTCTCCCATTCTGAGGGTTGCCTTTTGTTCTACTTTATGGTTTCCTTTGCTGGGCAAAAGCTTTGAAGTTTCATTAAGTCCCATTTGTTTATTTTTGTTTTTATTTCCATTTCTCTGGGAGGGGGTCAAAAAAGATCTTGCTGTGATTTATGTCGTAGAGTGTTATGCCTATGCTTTCCTCTAAGAGTTTGATAGTTTCTGGCCTTACATTTAGGTCTTTAATCCATTTTGAGCTTATGTTTTGTGGATGGCATTAGAGAGTGATCTAATCTCATAATTTTACATGTACCTGTCCAGTTTTCCCAGCACCACTTATTGAAGAGGCTGTCCTTTCTCCACTGTACATTCCTGCCTCTTTTATCAAAGATAAGGTGACCATATGTGCATGGTTTATCTCTTGGGTTTCTATCCTGTTCCATTGATCTATCTTTCTGTTTTTGTGCCAGTACCATACTGTCTTGATAACTGTAGCTTTGTAGTATAGTCTGAAGTCAGGGACCCTGATTCCTCCAGCTCCATTTTTCATTCTCAAGATTTCTTTGGCTATTTGGGGTCTTTTGTGTTTCCATACAAATTGTGAAATTTTTTGTTCTAGTTCTGTGAAAAATGCCAGTGGTAGTTTGATAGGGATTGCATTGAATCTGTAGATTGCTTTGGGTAGTAGAGTCATTTTCACAATGTTGATTCTTCCAATCCAAGAACATGGCATATCTCTCCATCTATTTGTACCATCTTTAATTTCTTTCATCAGTGTCTTATAATTTTCTGCATACAGGTCTTTTGTCTCCTTAGTTAGGTTTAATCCTAGATATTTTATTCTTTTTTTTTAATGGTAAATGGGAGTGTTTTCTTTATTTCACTTCCAGATTTTTCATCATTAGTGTATAGGAATGCCAGAAATTTCTGTGCATTAATATTGTATCCTGCAACTTTACCAAATTCATTGATTAGCTCTAGTAGTTTTCTGGTAGCATCTTTAGGATTCTCTATGTATAGTATCATGTCATCTGCAAAACAGTGACAGCTTTACTTCTTTTCCGATTTGGATTCTTTTTATTTCCTTTTCTTCTCTGATTGCTGTGACTAATACTTCCACAACTATGTTGACTAATAGTGGTGAGAGTGGACAACCTTTTCTTGTTCCTGATCTTAGTGGAAATGCTTTCAGCTTTTCACCAGTAAAGATGATGTTGGCTGTGTGTTTGTCATATATGGCCTTTATTATGTTGAGGAAAGTTCCTTTTATGCCTGCTTTCTGCAGGGTTTTTATCATAAATAGGTGTTGAATTTTGTCAAAAGCTTTCTCTGCATCTGTTGAGATGATCATATGGTTTTTCTCCTTCAATTTTTTTAATATGGTGTATCTCATTGATTGAATTGCGTATATTGAAGAATCCGTGCATTCCTGGAATAAACCCCACTTGATCATGGTGTATGATCCTTTTAATGTGCTGTTGGATTCTGTTTGCTAGTATTTTGTTGAGGAGTTTTGCATCTATGTTCATCAGTGTTATTGGCCTGTAGTTTTCTTTCTTTGTGACGTCCTTGTCTGGTTTTGGTATCAGGGTGATGGTCACCTCCTAGAATGAGTTTGGGAGTGTTCCTCCCTCTGCTATATTCTGGAACAGTTTGAGAAGGATAGGTGTTACCTCTTCTCTAAATGTTTGATAGTATTCGCCTGTGAAGCCATCTGGTCCTGGGCTTTTGTTTGTTGGAAAATTTTTTTTTTTAACATCTTTATTGGAGTATAATTGCTTTACAATGGTGTATTAGTTTCTGCTTTATAACAAAGTGAATCAGTCATACATAAACATATGTTCCCATATGTCTTCCCTGTTGCGTCTCCCTCCCTCTCACCCTCCCTATCCCACCCCTCCAGGCTGTCACAAAGCACCGAGCCAATATCCCTGTGCCATGCGGCTGCTTCCCACTAGCTATCTACCTTACTACGTTTGTTAGTGTGTATATGTCCATGACTCTCTCTCGCCCTGTCACAGCTCACCCTTCCCCCTCCCCATAACCTCAAGTCCGTTCTCTAGGAGGTCTGCGTCTTTATTCCTGCTTTACCCCTAGGTTCTTCATGACATTATTTTTCTTAAATTCCATATATATGTGTTAGCATACGGTATTTGTCTTTTTCTTTCTGACTTACTTCACTCTGTATGACAGACTCTAGGTCTATCCACCTCATTACAAATAGTTCAATTTCGTTTCTTTTTATGGCTGAGTAATATTCCATTGTATATATGTGCCACGTCTTCTTTATCCATTCATCCGATGACGGGCACTTAGGTTGTTTCCATCTCCGGGCTATTGTAAATAGAGCTGCAATGAACATTTTGGTACATGACTCTTTTTGAATTTTGGTTTTCTCAGGGTATATGCCCAGTAGTGGGATTGCTGGGTCATATGGTAGTTCTATTTGTAGTTTTTTAAGGAACCTCCATACTGTTCTCCATAGTGTTGGAAAATTTTTAATCACAGTTTCAATTTCAGTGCTTGTGATTGGTCTGTTCATATTTTCTATTTCTTCCTGATTCAGTCTTGGCAGGTTGTGCATTTCTAAGAATTTGTCCATTTCTTTCAGCTTGTCCATTTTATTGGCATAGAATTGCTTGTAGTAATCTCTCATGATCTTTTGTATTTCTGCCGTGTCAGTTGTTCTCCTTTTTCATTTCTAATTCTATTGATTTGAGTATTCTCCCTTTTTTTCTTGATGAGTCTGGCTAATGGTTTATCAATTTTGTTTATCTTCTCAAAGAACCAGCTTTTAGTTTTATTGATCTTTGCTATCGTTTCCTTCATTTCTTTTTCATTTATTTCTGATCTGATTTTTATGATTTCTTTCCCACCAATTTTTATCAAATGTATTTTTACTTTTATTTATATTTAGTCCTAATATTTTAAAACTTATTTGGGAGTTCTTCTTTGACCCCTTTTTAAATTTAGAAGCATTTTTTTTCTCAAAATTTTTTGGGAATTTGAAGCTTTCTATTTTTGTTTTCTAGTTTAATTCCACTGTTCTGACAACATATGATTTCTATTCTTTTGAATTTGTTAAGCTGTGTTTTATAACCCAGAATATGCTCTATTTTAGTTCCATGTGTGCTCTAGAAGAATGTATATAATGCTGTTGTGAGATGAAGTATTCTATAAATGTCAATATCCAATTGAATAATGGTGCTATCCAGTTCAACTATATCCTTATTAATTTTCTGACTGCTGGATCTTTATTAATTACTGAAAGAGAGGTGTTGAAGTCTCCAACTATAATACTGGATTTGTCTATTTCATTATCCAAATATATTATTGGATTTGTCTACTTCTCATTGGAGTTCTTTCAGCTTTTGCCTCAAGTATTTTGATAGTTTGTCATCATGTGCATGCATTTTAAGGATTGTTTAAAGATTTAGAGATTCTTCTGGGAGAATACAACTTTTAATCAATATGAAACACCCTTCTTTATCTCTGATAATTTTCATTGTTCTGAAATCTACTTTGTTTGAAATTAATATAAATAATCTTGATTTCTTAAGATTTAGCATGATAAGTCTCTCTTCCTCATAACTTTTAACCTATGTCTATATTAAAAGTGAGTTTCTTGTAGATAATATATAATTGGGTCTTGCTTAGTTTTCCACTCTAACCATTTATGTTTTCAACTGGTATACTTAGGCTTTTCGCCTTTAACCTGATTATTGTTATAGTTTGATTAATATCTACCATGTTTTTAACAGTTTTATATTCATTGCATTTATTTCTTTTTAAAATTTTTACCTCTTTTTTTCTGCCTTCTCTGGTTTTAATTAAGCATTGTATATTATTCTATTTTATATTCTCTCTTAGCATAATCAATTATGCTACTTTAAGACATTTCTTTGATGATTGCCATAACATTTTCAATATATATTTACAACTAATCTAAGTCATTTTTTCAAATAACACTATGCTATTCATGAATAGTGCATATACCATATAACATAGTAACCACAATTCTCCACTCCCTTCACTTTTAT
The DNA here is from genome assembly GCF_949987515.2 of Delphinus delphis. Lineage (NCBI taxonomy): Eukaryota > Metazoa > Chordata > Mammalia > Artiodactyla > Delphinidae > Delphinus > Delphinus delphis. The sequence continues at coordinate 27,909,504 of NC_082699.1, read as the reverse complement.
CATTGTTGTCATTCATTTTACTTATCTATATGCTATGTTCACCCAATATATTGTTACCCTTATTACTTATGAAAAAGATAAAAATATTTTATCTTTATTCCTTCTCTAATACTCTTTCTTTCTATATGTAGATTAATTTCTGACATTTATTCTTTCTTTCTTTCTTTCTATTTATTAAAAAAAATTTGGTCTGTTTTCTTTCCAGCTGCATCCCTGGTGCCTAGAAGAGTGCAGTATAGTGGATGACAAACAAGTATCTATGAGTGAATAAATGTTGGACAGGAGGAGTTGTAGGGAGTATTCTTTCTTATTCCTTACATTAAAACAAAAAGTATCTAACATATGAAAATTTCTAATAAACTAGCTTTTTTATGTAAAAAAATAATTTTCTTCTAGTCTTAGTGTTCTAGTATGTTTATACAAAATGCTGAACCTTATCAAATGATTTTTCTGCATATATTACAAAAGAGGCAGCATAAGAGAGAACTACTTTTTACATTTCTTGCTTGTCAGGTGTACTGGTAACAAATTCTCTCTATTTTTATTGTCTGAGAAAGTCTATTTCTCCTTCACTTTTGAAAGATAAGTTCACTGGGTATAGCATTATAGGTTGGTGGCTTTTTTTTCCCCCACCAACTAAAATATTTCACCAAAAATCTTGCTTGCATGGTTTCTGATAATAAATTTATATAACTCTTACCTTTTCCCTCTATAGGTAAGGTACTATTTTTCTCTAGCTCTTTAAAAACTCCTCTCTCTCTCTCTCTTGCCCCCATCCCTCTTTTTCAGTTATCTGTATTTTGAATATGATATAGGTAGGTGTAGATTTTTTGGTATGTTTCCTTCTTAGTATTCTCTGAGATTCCTGGATCTGTGGTTTGGTGCTTGTCACTAACTTTGAAAAACCATCTGCCATTATTATTTCAAGAATTTCTTCTTATTCTTTCCCCACTTTTCTTTCTGGTATTTCTGTCATGTGTATGTTACATATTTTATAATTGTCCCACAGTTCTTAGATATTCTGTTTTTTCCATTCTTTTTTCTTTTTTTTCTCTTCTATTTCATGGGAGATTTCTATTGATTTACCTTCAAGCTCACTGATTCCTTTGTCAGCCATATCTAGTCTACTGAAGAGCCCATTAAAGGCATTCTTTATTTCTGTTATGGTAGTCTCAATTTATAGCACTTCCTTTTGATTCTTTCTTAGAGTTTTCATTTCTTTGCCTACATTATTCATCTGTTCTTGCAAGTTGTCCATTTTGTTCCATTACAGGTTTTAACATATTAATCAAAGTTATTTTAAATTCTGTACCTAATAATTCCAAAATCTGTGTCATACCTGAGTCTGACTTGGAAGATAGTTTTCTGTTCAGATTGTGTTTTGCTTACCATTAGCATGTCTTACAGGTTTTTTTCTTTTTTTGGTAACCACGCAATGTATTGGACAGAAAATAAGCCTTTGTGTGAGGTTTTGCATTAATCTAGCTAAGAGCTGGGCTGTGTTTAATGTTTACTGTGTCAGAAGCTTCAACAATGTCCTCTTTTTTCACTTCCTTTTTGTGTTTGCCTAAGAACTTCTTATTTAATAAATTCTTGCATCTTGCAACTTGTTCAGATAATCCACTGCTATTATACTGGAGCTCTGTTCTTATGGTGGTAAGATGTGTGGGTGGAGAAGTGTTCTATGATCTTATGATTAAATGTCAGTGTTTTGAGAGGCTGAGTCTCAGGACTCACTTCAACCATGTACTTAGCCATTTTTTCCTCCTCTGAGACAAAGTCTAGGGGGAGCTGAATTGGATAATTGCTCTCTTCTAGGTAGATAAGAGTCTGGTAAAGTCATTTGCTTTGGAGAACAGGTTTTTGTTATAGAGACTACTTTGGGCATATTTCAAAATGGTTAATTTTCTCTCTCTCTGCCCAAAACCCAAGGGGACTTTTCTTAGATTTTCACCTTGAAACCTTGGTGGGGTTCCTGGAGGTAAAACCCATGAAAGAGTGGGGATACCTTAAGACTGAGATCACTCTCATACTACTCTACATTTAACTTCCAGCAATTAGTCAAAACAACCAAAAGACATAGTGTAACCAAAAGACATAGACTTGCTGAATGGATACAAAAAACAAGACCTATATATATGCTGCCTACAAGAGACCCATTTCAGACCTAGGGACAGACACAGACTGAAAGTTAAGGGGTTGAAAAAGGCATTCCATGCAAATGTAAATCAAAAGAAAGCTGGAGTAGCAATACTTATATCAGACAAAATTGACCTTTAAATGAAGACTGCTACAAGAGACAAGGAAGGACATTACATAATGATCAAAGGATCAATCCAAGAAGAAGATATGACAACTGTAAATACATATGTACCCAACATAGGAGCAACACAATATATAAGGCAAATCCTAACAACTAGAAATCAAAACTGACAGTAACACAATAATAATGGAGGACTTTAACACCCCACTTACACCAAGCGACAGATCATCCAGACAGAAAACTAATAAAGAAACACAAGCTTAAATGACACATTAGGCCAGATAGACTTAACTGATATTTATAAGATGCTCCATATGAAAGCAGCATAATACACATTCTTCTCAAGTGCACACGGAACATTCTCCAGGATAGATCACATCTTTGGTCAAAAATGAATCCTCAGTAAATTTAAGAAAATTGAAAACATATCAAGGATCTTTTCTGACCACAATGCTGTAATATTGGAAATCAATTACAGGGAAAAAAACCTGAAAGAACACAAACACATTAGAGGCTAAACAGTAAGTTAATAAATAATCAATGGATCACTGAAGGAATCAAAGAGAAAATCAAAAAAACCTAGACACAAATGACAATGAAACCACAATGATCCAAGACCTATGGGACAAAGCAAAAGCAGTTCTAAGAGAGAAGTTTATAGCAATTCACTTTCACCTCAAGAAACAAGAAAAAAGTAAAATAAACAACCTAACCGTACACCTAAAGCAACTAGAGAAAGAAGAACAAACAAAATCCGAAGTTAGGAGAAGGAAAGAAATCATAAATATCAGAGCAGCAATAAATGAAATAGAGATGAAGAAACAATAGCAAAGATCAATGAAACTAAAAGCTGGTTCTTGAGAAGATAAACAAAATTGATAAACCTTTAGCCAAACTCATCAAGAAAAAAGGGAGAGGACTCAAGTCAATAAAATTAGAAATGAAAAAGGAGAAGTTACAATGGACACCACAGAAATACAAAGGATCATGAGAGACTATTACAAGCAACTATACACCAATAAAATGCATAACTTAGAAGAAATGGACAAATTATTAGAAAAGTACAACCTTCCAAGACTGAACCATAAGAAATAGAAAATATGAACAGACCATACACAAGTATAGAAATTCAAACTATGATTAAAAATCTTCTAACAAATGAAAGGCTTCCAAAGGGAATTCTATCCAACATTTAGAGAAGAGTTAACACCTACCCTTCTGAATCTCTTACAAAAAATTGCAGAAGAAGTAACACTCCGAAGCTCATTCTAAGAGGTCACCATCACCCTGATACCAAAAACAAACAAAGATATCACAAAAAAAGAGAATTACAGGCCAATATCACTGATGGATGTAGATGCAAAAATCCTCAATAAATATAGCAACCAAAAACCAACAACACATTACAAAGATCATACACCATAGTCAAATGGGATTTACCCCAGGGATTCAAGGATTCTTCAATATACACAAATCAATCAATGTGATACACCACATCAACAAATTGAAGAATAAAAACCATATGATCATCTTAATAGATGCAGAAAAACTTTTGACAATATGCAACACCAATTTATGATAAAAACTGTCCAGAAAGTGGGCATAGAGGGAATCTACCTCAATATAATAGAGGCCATACATGACAAACCCACAGAAAACATCAGTTTGGACAGTGAAATACTGAAAACATTGCCTCTAAGATCAGGAAAAAGACAAGGATGTCCACTCACCCCACTTTTATTCAACATAATTTTGGAAGTCTTAGCTGCAACATTCAGAGAACAAATAGAAATAAAAGGAATCCAAATTGGAAAAGAAGATGTAAAACTGCCACTCTTTGCAGATGACATGATACTATACATAGAAAATCCTAAAGATGCCACCAGGAAACTGCTAGAGCTCATCAATAAATTTGGTAAAGTGGCAGGATACAAAATTAATACATAGAAATTCTTGCATTCCTATACACTAACAATGGAAGTTCAGAAAGAGAAATTAAAGAAATGATCCCATTCACCAGTGTATCAAAAACAATAAAATACCTAGGAATAGGGCTTCCCTGGTGGCGCAGTGGTTGAGAGTCCGCCTGTTGATGCAGGAGACATGGGTTCGTGCCCCGGTCCGGGAAGATCCCACATGTCGCGGAGCGGCTAGGCCCGTGAGCCATGGCCACTGAGCCTGCGCGTCCGGAGCCTGTGCTCTGCAACGGAAGAGGCCACAACAGTGAGAGGCCCACGTACCACAAAAAAAAAAATACCTAGGAATAAACCTACCTAAGGAGACAAAAGACCTTTACTCAGATGACTATAAGATACTGATGAAAGAAATCAAAGATGGCACAAACATATGGAGAGATAAAACATGTTCTTGGATTGGAAGAATCAACACTGTGAAAATGACTATATTAGCCAAAGCAATCTACAGATTCAATGCAATCCTATCAAATTATCAATGGTGTTTTCCAGAGAACTAGAACAAAAAAATTCACAATTTGTATGAAAACACAAAAGACTCCAAATAGCAAAAGCAATCTTGAGAAAGAAAAATGGAGTTGGAAGAATCAGGCTCCCTGACTTCAGACCATACTACAAACCTACTGTAATCAAAAAAGTATGGTCCTGGCACAAAAAACAGAAATATAGGTCAGTGTAACAGGATAGAAAGTCCAGAGATAAGCCCACACATCTATGGTCACCTAATCTATGACAAAGGAGGCAAGAATATACAATGGAGAAAATACAGCCTTTTCACTAAATGGTGCTAGGAAAACCAAACAGCTACATGTAAAAGAATGAAATTAGAACACTTTCTAACACAATACACAAAAATAAACTCAAAATGGATTAAAGACCTGAATGTTAGGCTGAGCACTGTAAAATTCTGAGAGGAAAGCATAGGCAGAACACTCTTTGACAAAAATCGCAGCAAGATCTTCTTCCAACCACCTCCTAGAGTAATGAAAACAAAAATAAACAAATGGGACCTAATTAAATTTAGAAACTTTTGAGTAGTAAAGGAAACCATAAACAAAATGAATAGACAGCCCTCAGAATGAGGAAAATATGTGCAAACAAAGCAACTAACAAGGGATTAATCTCCAAAATATACAAACAACTCATGCAACTCTATATCAAAAAAACAACCAACCCAATCAAAAAATGGGCAGAAGATCTAAATAGACGTTTCTCCAAAGAAGACATATGGATGGCTGAAAAGCATGTGAAAAGATGCTCAACATCACTAATTATTATAGAAATGCAAATCAAAACTTCAATGAGGTACTTCACACAAGTCAGAATGGCCATCATCAAAAAATGTACAAACAATAAATGCTGGAGAGTGTGTGGAGAAAAAGGAACCGTCTTACATTGTTGGTGGGAATGTAAATTGGTGCAGACACTATGGAAAACAGTATGGAGGTTCCTTAAAAAACTAAAAATAGAGCTACCATATGATCCAGCAATCATATTCCTGGCATATACCCAGATAAAACCATGTACCCCAAGATACATGCACCCCAATGTTCATTGCATCATTATTTACAATAGCCAGGATATGGAAGCAACTTAGATGTCCATGAACAGAGGAATGGTTAAAGAAGATGTGATACACATATACAATGGAATATTAATTACTAAGCCACAAAAAAGAACAAAATAATGCCATTTGCAGCAACATGGATGGACCTAGAGATTGTTATACTGAGTGAAGTAAGTCAGACAGAGAAAGATAAATACCATATGATATCGCTTATATGTGGAATCTAAAAAAAAGGTACAAAATAACTTATTTACAAAACAGAAATAGAGTCACAGATGTAGAGAAACTTTCAGTTACCAGGGGCCAAGGGGGGAGGGATAAATTGGGAGATTGGGGTTCAGATGCACAAACTACTATATATAAAATAGATAGCTAATAAGTACTTATTGTATAGCACAGGGAGCTCTACTCAGTACTCTGTAATGGCCTGTATGGGAAAGAATCTTAAAAAGAGTGGGTATATGTATAACGGATTTACTTTGCTGTACACCTGAAGCTTGTACAACATTGTAAATCAACTATACTCCAATAAAAACAAAACAAAACAAAAAAACCCACAGTAAGCAGAAGAAAATAAATAATAAGAATCACAGCAGAAAAAGAAAAAATTACCAAACAAGCATTCCTACTAGTTTGTGGCTCCAGAGGCTTCTGCTCCAGGTAAGCTGGTCTTGGCTATGATTCTCAGTGTCTGTCTCCCTCTCCAGATTTTGAGGTGGTGGTTGGCTGTGTGACCTGAATTCTCTGTTGAGCCTAAGAAAAGTTGTCAATTTTCCATTTGTTTAGCTGTTTTCTTATTGTAATGCTGTTTTCTTAGTTTGATGGCTATCAAACTCTTTACATATCAGAGTTGTAACCAGAAGTTCTCTAATCTCCTTCAATTTTTATTTAAACCAAAGTAAACTGATCTGTGAGAAATAAGTTGAGCTACTAGAGTATCGTTTCTGAGATTGAGTTGTTATCTGTCTTCCTGTGACTGCCATGCTGATCATGTAAATCAGTACAGCATGTGTTTTTTGTGTATGCATATGAACAACTTATTAGTAGCTATCAACCTGTGAAATGTCCCTTTCTTCAGTAGTTCCACTTCTAGGAATCTGTCCTACAGAAAGATGAGAACAAATGTCTAAAATAAAAGTATATAAATTTTATTTTAGGGAATTGTAATAGTGCTCTCTGGCATTGAAACTTCAAACAAAACTAACAACCATTTGCCAGGTGTTTTAGAGGGCATTCTTGTGTCAAATAGGAGATTGGACTTCTTGTCCTCAAGTATTCATCTCCAGTGGTTATGCTGGGTTGTAAACAGTCCAATGTGTCTCCTCCATATCCTCTGTTTAGAGAATATCCAGTGATTCATTGTCAAGCACATACTCTTCTGCAGAAGGATGAGTTTTCATCATCATAGTACAGATGGAAGTCACCACCAGACAGGGCACAATATATAACACACTGTGCATTTTACTTATATCTCTTATTTCTTATTTATTTATTTATTATTTTTTATAAGTATAGTTGACATACAATATTATATTAGTTTCACGTGTACAACATAGTGATTCAATATTTTTCTAGATTATGCACCATACAAATTTATTACAATATTATTGACTATACTCCCTATGCTGTACATTACATCCCTATGACTTATTTATTTTATAATGGAAGTTTATACTTCTTAATCCCCTTCAGCTACTTTACCCATTTCCCAACTCCCTCACTTCTGGTGACCACTGGTTTGTTTTCTGTATCAATGAGTCAGTCTCTGTTTTGCTTCGGTTTTATATACATATATTTATATACATGTATATAAAACCAAAACAATACACGTATATTACATCTTCTTTATCCATTGATCTATTGATAAGCATTTAGGTTGCTTCCATATGTTAGCTGTTGTAAATAATGCTGCAATGAACATAGGGGTACATATATCTTTTCTAACTAGTATTCTTTTCTTTGGGTAAATACCCAGGGGTGGTTTGCTGAATCTACGGTAGTTCTATTTTTTCATTATTTGAGGAATCTCCATAATGTTTTCCACATTGGTGGCCCCAATTTACATTCTCATCAGCAGTGCAAGAGTTCCCTTTTCTCCACACCTTGTAAATAGTTGTTATTTGTTGTCTTTTTGATAAGAGTCATCCTGACAAGTATGAGGGATACATCATTGTAGTTCTTATTTGCATTTCCCTGGTGATTGGTAATGTTTAGCATCTTTCATGTGTCTGTTGGTCATCTGTATGTCTTCCTTGGAAAAATGTCTGTTCATGTCCTCTGCCCATTTTTTAATCAAATTGTTTCTTCATACTGAATTATGTGATTATTTATATATTTTGGATATTAACTCCTTATTGGATGTATTATTTGCAAACATCTTCTCCCATTCAGTAGGTTGCCTTTTCATATTGTTGATGCTTTCCTTTGCTGTGCAGAAGCTTTTTAGTTTGATGTAATCTTATTTGTTTACTTTTTTCTTTTGATGCCCTTTTCTGAGGAGATAGATAAAAGAAATATATTGGTAAGACCAATATCAAAGAGCATGCTGTCTCTGTTTTCTTCTGGGAGTTTTATGGTTTCAGGTCTGAGATTTACGTCTTTAATCCATTTTGAGTTTATCTTTGTATATGGTGTGAGAAAGCAGTGTGGTTTCATGCTTTTGCATATACCTGTCCAATTTTCCCAACACCATTTATTGAATTGTTTCCCAACACCATTTATTTTCCCTACTGTATACAGTTGACTCCTTTGTCATAAACTAATTGACCACATAAGTCTGAGTTTATTTCTGGGGTCTCTATTCCATTCCATTGATCTATGTGTCTGTTTTTGTGCTGGTACCATACAGTTTTGATTACTGTAGCTTTGTAGTATAGTTTGAAATCAGGACATATGATATCTCCAGCTTTGTTTTTCTTTCTTAAGATTGTTTTCTTTTCTTGTCCGTAAACTGTCAGCTCCATTAGTCAGCTCACTCTTGTGCTTCCAGAACCAAAACAGGGCTGACATCACAGTGTATTTTTAATGATTACCTTATTTATCATTTGGGAGGTTCATGAAGGCTTGTAATTTTGTCCATCATCTTGCTCAGTCACTATTTCTTCAGCTGTTTTCATCGACCTGGCTGTCATAGCCTCAGTGACACCTGCGGCTCCTGCTTATCATCTCCATGGATGCCACCATTACCTCCCTGGCCTTTACCAACTTTTGCCACTGCTCTGAACACAGCTGCAGTTGATGGAAGATTGAAGCATCAAGAGTTTTAACACTATGTGTCTCAGGGAATGGCCAACTGTGACTAAAGAACTTACCAGAAGTGGTGTATAGAGGAAGGGAGGAGGGAGTATGATGGTGATAGAACAGCATGGTGGGTCAGGTTCTGCCTTTGTTTCCCACTTTGAATTTATGTCACCTTCATTTGATATCCAGCCAATATACTTAATTAATTGGACAAAATAGAAGGCAAAGAATTAGGTATTAAAATACCCTAAAGGATTGTTAGGAGACAATTCTCCATAGGTATCTTTTGTTTATAAATATCTTGCAAGCAGAGGCACTGACAGCCTGTGTTCTGGACTATCTTTCCAAGAATCTTTTTAGAGTGAACAGCCTTGGAAGTTAGATATAGTGTGTCTTTCCAGAGCAAAAGGTGAATTTTCTTACTGGCCAGTATGATAAAGATGGCTCCCTCCAATACAAACAGCAGGTTTCCTTGCAACCCCTATAAAATACTTGAGTTCCCTAAGCTCAGGGTTCCTCAGGTGTGACAAAAGCCAGGTGTATATGCAGCATCCATCTGGGCCTCTACTTATCACCAGAACTTGGAGCAAAGGGAACCAACAAATGTAGACTTGACCCTCACATTGCGTGTTGTGGCATAAGTAATAAAATCTTTTGTCTCTTGACCCAGGAGTCTTGTGGTTTTCTCAGTATCAATAAAGTAAAAACAGGATAACTTATTAGTGTAAAACTTGAAGTCTTTCACAGTTCTTGACAAAGATACCTCACTCTACCATTCCCTCCAAATAAGGTCCTTAATAAATTAAGTTTTTATTAACTATAATTAGAATTTTTCACTTTCAAAGTGTGCTTCAAAGACAGAATATTTTAAAATGCAAAGTCTTTTGACCTCCTTACAGTTTAAATTAAGAAATAACACTAAATTTACTGTGGGTTTTTTAACAACTTAATGTATGTAGATAAGCACTTGAGCTAGTGAAATAGGTAGCAATGACTTATTAATATTCAAAACCTCCAGGCTAATATAGTGGTATAAATTATTCTGTCTCTTTTCTTTCCTTTTGCAGTCATCCAAGATACAGCAGATGATTCTGAGTCTATTTAGTGATTTAAAAGAAGAGATTTATTTTACCCTTGTATGACATCGTTCTCCCCATTGAATTTTTCAATTTTCTTTGTTTATTCATTCCAGAATATTTCTATTCTACTCTACTCTAAATACATTTGCTTTTATATTATTTAAGATAAAAATAACCATTTAATTTATTGAGACATATATCAATTCTACATAGGCCTGTTGACAAAAATTGCTTTTTAAAAATTGATATTTATTGGTAAGAAGATAACTGTATTAGAGTAAATGATTTGGAGATAAAAGATACATTATTCACTATGGCATACAGTCTTCCTTGTTATTTTCTTGTTTTGTTTTTGTTTCTTTGAAATAAATATCTAATCCCAATCTTAAGGGTAATATTAATTAGTAAAATTAATAAAACAGGAATAGATTTCAGTGAGTCTGTGGATAGAAATGAAAGCAAATTAATTGCAAGCATTCAGATAGTGTTTGCTATCTGCCAGATTTGCCAGACACTGATGAAGAAACTGAGATGCAGGAAGCTCAAACACAAAAGTCACACAACTAGGCAATGGCCAAAGGAGTTCTGACCCTAGGATCCATATTCTTATCTACCTCACTATGTTGTCTCTCTTAAATTTCATTCTATTCGCACACAAGAAACAGAAATCCAATCTGTTTATATCCTTCTTTCATCCCACCTTAAATTATCATGTTTCTATTATCACAATCTACTTCCCCTTCTTTAAAAAAAACTGTGTATTTTCCTTCAATTACACAGTGTTATATAATTGAACACAAAATTACATAGGGTATAGTCATCCAAGACTTTAATAAAGATAAAAGATATAGCATAGCAGGAGAAAGGTAACATATATAAATATCAGAGAGGTGTGAAACTTCCAGGTACAGCTCATAGGGCTCTTTTTTTGCACAGAATATGCTTTATCTTCAGATTGTGAGCCACCAAGAGAGTGCAAAATACCTTGGTCTTAAGGGAGTCAAAGCACAAGTTCACTGTGGGGTCTTTTACAAGCCACTAGTCACTTTGCTAAAGCCAGACTGCATGACTGATTAAACCATGTGCCAGCTATTAATATATCTTTTTATAACGTATGAAAATCTTGGATATTTTCCATTGATGTACTCAGATTCAGTAATCTTTTCTTCTGCCATGCCTAATCTGTTGTTAATTCCATCCAGTGTATTTTTTTTAATCTCAGATAATGTATTTTTTTTCATTTTTTAGACATTTGATTTGGGTATTTAAAGATAGCTTTCATGTCTCTACTTAGCACATTCAAATTTCTTCTAGCTTCTCAAACATAAGGAATTCAATATAATAACTGTTATGGTATATTTGTCCATTAATTCTATCATCTGTATGATTTTTGGTTCAGTTTTATTTGATTCATTTTTCTCCTCATTATGGGTCATGTCTCCTGAATTTTACATGCCTGATAATTTCTGATTCAATGCCAGAAAACAGTTTGATCCTTGGGTCTTCCTTTTAGATTTAATAGGTGGAACCAGAGCAACATTTAGTTTAGGGATAATTTTTCACTACTGAAGCAAGATCGTTTTTACTACTCTAATGGATATCCAGTGAATTATGAAGTTTCCCACTATGACTATTGGGTACTGACACTGTTTTCAGTGCTATGAGATTTCCAGGCACTACTCTCTTTTGGGGGTGGTTATTCCTCAAATTCAGGTAGTTTCCTCATATGCTAGTGCTGATCAGCACCCAATTCAGTACTCGAGGAAGAAACTCTCATGATTTCTGAAGGTCTTTCTCTGTACAGCTCTTGGATCTTCTGTATACTACCCAGTACTACATCTTCAACTCATGTACACTAACTTAGGGTCTTGCCTGTGCTGTTCTTCTCTGCCATCACCTAGAAACTTATCTCCAGTCAGTAAACTGGGGCAATTGTAGGACTCACTCTATTTATGTCCTATATCTCAGGATCAGTGCTCTTCATTTAACTATGTCTCAAAAGCTGTTGTCTCATATATTTTGTCAGGTTTTTAGTTCCAATCCCTGTAACTCCATCTTGGCTGGAAGCAGAAGTCTATTGATTTTCAATGAACAATGTAGACAAGCTAATAAAAAAGTGTCTCAAGGATTTTTAGATTTTAAATAGCATATTTTAATCACTAGATATGACTATGACTATTTCTTTCTTGACCAAGGGTCAGTCCCATGGCTCCAGGCTTCCCTGGAGACAATCAGAGAAGTATCACAGAGACCAAATGAAAATTATCCTTATTCTTGTATAGGTCCCTGGAAATGCCATTGTTTCAGACCTCCATATGTTTTCCTGTTGCTTGCCATCGGCTCCTCTTCTGCCTGGCTTGTCTTCTCTAACTGTACCAAACCAAACTGAGCTTGCACTACCATTATACCTTATTCATTATTGTATCATTACATTTATCACACTGTATAATTATGTGTGTACATATCTATCTCCTTATGAGATCATAGGATCTCTGCAGGCAAAGATTATGTCCCTATAGCCCCAGTGCCTGATATTCTTAGGGCTTCATAATAATACATTGAATGAATTAATGAACAGAATGAATAAATATTGGAATACAAGTTATTTTAGCCAATAATTTAGCATAGAGATATTGGGAAATTAATATTAGAACTGCTATAAAGTATTTTAAAGTTGTTACCACAATTATGTTCAAAATAGCTAAATTGCAAGGAAGGATAATTTTCATTCCATTTAATTTTTCACTTTCTCACCAAATAATTTTACAGTTTTAAGAAATCTGGCTTTAAATAACCCTTCTAGGTACTTCATATTTCAGAGACCGGATTAGTTGAATCTTCTTGTATTACTTTATTTAAAATCTTTTATACAAAGAGGACAAATTAGATATTACTATAATAGCATTTGTAGTTTGAAAAGACCACATACATCTCAAAGGTGAAAAAGTAGGACTTTATTTCATAACTGAACATATCTTTGTTGTCCTTGCCTTACTTATTCTTAAGCAGCAGAAAATTAATTTTAAACTCTTAGGTACTTAGTTCAATCCAAATGTTCTTCTGCTATATTTAGATATTATTATCTATGTCAGTTGATTTTACACATGTCAGCCGGGATTCCTCTCCCATTCTCTTCCTCTGAGTTGCTTACAAGCCAGGCAAAACATATATAAACAAACTTTAGGTAAGTTAGGGTGGGACATGGAATGGAGGAGGTATACCCATGCCTCTGGACTTGCTTTTTGCTATCTCTGTGCGGCTTCAAATGTCCATACCTTCTATGCTCTTGACATGAGCAATATTTGATGCTGGCTATATTTGATGCTGGCTGTATTTGGTGGCTTCTAGGTCAGCATCTGTGCAGCTTTCAAACATGGAAGAGTCTATGAAACTTCAGACACAAAAGGAAAACTTTCCTTTGCTTAGTGAGCTTGTCTTTGGCTATAACTTGACTCATGCCCTCAGCTAATATATACAGCTTTCTTGGAATTGGAAAAATGCTATGTTAACATCAGTCTCATTAAGAAGATGTTTTTAAAAGCTTGACAAATAGAAAAACTTTCTCCTGATCACAGATATTACTAAACTTCTAAACTTTTAAGAAGACCTCACTGGGGACTGTCCCAGGAAAGGGTGAGAGTTTGGTGGGAAAGGAAAAAAAGCAGCCTGCTTTACTCTCACACTTCCTCAGAATTCCTATTCTTGCATTTACCCTCCTCTCCAGACTTCATATCTCTACCAGTACAGGTTCTGTGAGAACACATACCTTTTCAAATCTTTGAGTTTTCTGGTTTCACACTGCCCATCAAACTTGTGTTAGTATATAAGGACTAGAGAACCTGCTTCTTGGAACTAATAAACAAAAGAAAGTAGTTGTAGCCCAGTCACTACTCCCCAAACATATGCTGATCCAATGTTGGTAGCTTGTGCTGAGGCTGTTGCAATGAAGGAAAACAGAACATTTTGTGTGATGACTCCTGTTATTAATCCATCAAAACAAGCACTTCACATATCATTTTTCTTCACAGGTAGACCCACTCCTCATTTAGAGACTCATAGACCACCTATATTTGATTCACCTGCCTCAACATGGAACTTTCCAAGGAGTTACAAGGCATTTTACCTCAGTGTTCTCTAACACTTGCTAAAACTATCCTTCAAGAATCCTGGGGGACTTCCCTCGTGGTCAACTGGTAAAGAATCCACCTTCCAATGCAGGGGACGTGGGTTCAGTCCATGGTAGGGGAACTAAGATCCCACATGCTACTGGGAAACTAAGCCCATGCACCTCAACTAGAGAGCCCATGTGCCACAAACTACAGAGCCCACGTGCTCTGGAACCTGTGCCACAACCAGAGAAGGGAAAACCTGCATACCACAACTAGAAAGAGAAAACCCACACGCCATAACTAGAGAGAAGCCTGTGTGCCTCAATGAAGAGCCCATGTGCTGCAATGAGGGCCACAACAAAGATCCCATGTGCCACAGTGAAGATCCCATGTGCCCCAATGAAGACCCAAAGCAGCCAAATAAATAAATAAATAGATATTTTAAAAAAAAGAATCTTGGGAGGTAACCAAAATGAATTGAGCATTATTTAGCAGACATTCTAAGGCCTTCCAAGGTGAGGTTTTCTGTAATAAATTTGGGGTTTTCAGGAGTAAGGATTCAGACTGTTTCATATCTTTTGTGGGTTCTCTTTTGCTTTAAAGTAGCAGCTGGATTTCTTGACAGATTTATTTCAGGTTATCAAACATTTATATCCTTGGCTCCTCTACTTTTCAGGCATAGAAAGGTAAGCCCTTTTTCTAGAAGTCAAATTGGAAAATGTAGTTCTAATATATTTTATTTTTGCTTGAGGCTATAGCTTGAATTCTGCTTTGAGTTATTTTGCTGTATTCCTCCATTACACCAGGGTCTACATGCAACAGGTGTTCAATAAATGCTCTATTTATCTTACATATAAAAAATAAAAATGACAATTTGCTTGGGACTTGGGAAAGAAAATTTAATATTTCACAGCCACACAAACTTTTGTAAGGAGTCAATTTGTTGATTATATAATGAAATGAGTATCTAAGCTAGTACATTGTATATATGATAAATGAGCTTTACTAGTGACATTAATAAGACAATAAAATGTGAGTTTGACAAAATTTAGTGACAGAAATATTTTTCATAATTACAGTAGTGATTATTGATAGATTTTTGATAATCCATGTTTTATTTATTAGGTCTGATTCTCTATGCATGGCTTATATCAGGCCTGAAAGATAACCTTCATCAGCACCTAAAGTGAAGACATGAGGAGGAGTTAAGATGGCAGAGGAGTAGAAGGACATGAAGTTAATTTTTCTCCATGGATGCAACAGGAATACAGCTATAGATGCAACAGTTCTCACAGAACACCAGCTGAACTCTAGAAGAAGACCTTGGACACTGTCAAGGACTATAAAGATCCCTGAATAGCTGGGTAGGACTAAAAAATGAAGGGACAAGGAGGGAGAAGTGAGATGGGACCTGCACCCCAGGGTGGGGGAGGTGAAGCAGAGGAGAGATACCTGAATTTGGGGAAAACCCCTCTCTGACAGGGTAATCCCCTTTCTGACGGGGAAATTGACTGGGACAGAAGGGAAGTTTTGAGGTTGTCAGAAGAGGGTGAAATGGCTGATCTGCCGCAGACAGGACAGAGTGAGAACCACACAGATGGTCCCTACTGAGGCCCTATGGGCCCCAGACTGGGACCTGTGTTCACAGGTGTGAAATGGGGCTTGGAGCTGGAGCATGGGAATTGGAGAACAGGCAAGAACTGCTATTGGCTGTTGGGAGATGAACTGAGGGGATGGGAGGGAGGAAATCTGCAGCAGTGAAGCCTATGGAAGAAGACTGGACTGCCATGGAAACAGGGCATTACTGCTGAGTCACATGCAGGGAGAAGAGCCTCTATTGTAGCCTCTCTCTCCCCACACGTTCCACCTGATGATGGACAATAAATAAAAGCCCTTTCAGGGCTGGCTCTTGGGTGCTGGCCACCAAGCAATAGAAAAATCCTTCTCAGAGCTGGCCCTAGTGCACCTGTTTCCAGGCACCAGAAAAAAACCCAGCCAGGGATGGCCCTCATGTGCCTTATGCCAGGCACCAGAAAAGGCCCACACTAGGGCCATATCTCTTGTGCCCATGGCATTTGGCACCTCTAGGGCTCCCACTATCCAAGTAGTCATACCACTTCTGTGCGCTGTTCTCACTAGGGCAGACCCAAGTGCTCTAGGGCAGCCCCAGGAGCAGACTCCTGTGGGGACCACAGGCAGAGGTGAGGGTAAAACCAGAGCTGAACCCCAGGGACAGGGTGACTAAGGAAGAGGATCAAAAATCTTTCCATCAGCTGCACAAGCTGCAGATTAAATCCCTGTGATCAGCTAGGTAGACCCTGTGTCTATGGAATATCTGAGTAGACAATGAGCATTCTCACAAATGAAAACAGTGTAGCTCTGGCAGCTGTGAACTTTAAGAGCAAACACATGCAGGAATTGGGTCAGGTCAGAGTCTGAGTGGTCCCCAAAGGACACATAGCAGGTCCAGGGACCAGCCCAGAGGCAGAGGAGGACCTCTTGGGGAGGCAAAGGTGGGCTGTGGCTCACGGCATGTACAAGGACATTTATAGCTGAGACCCCAGGGAAACATAAATATTATTTTTATTATGTTTTGATTCATTCTGTTGTTGGTTCTGGGTTGTTTTGTATGTTGTTGTTTTAGAATTTTTAAATTTTTTATTTAGTCTTTTGGGATCTTCGTGTTTTATAACATATTTTTAAAAATATATTTCTATGTTTACTTTGTTTTTCTGTTGTTTTTTATTTTCCTTTATTTCTTATTTTACTTTAATTAATTAATTAATGTTCATATTTCCATTTCTACTTTGTTTTTATGTTGTTTTGCTTCTCCTACCCCCCTTTATTTATTTATTTATTTTTTATTTTTGGCTGCTTTGGGACTTCACTCCTGTGTGCGGACTTTCTCTAGTTGTGGTGAGCGGGGGCTACTCTTCCTTGTGGTGCATGGGTTTCTCATTACAATGTCTTCTCTTCTTGTGGAGCACAGGCTCTAGACATGTGAGCTTCAGTAGTTTTGGTGAGCGGTCTCAGAAGCTGTGGCACACGGGCTTAGTTGCTCCACGGCATGTGGTATGTTCCCGGACCAGGGCTTGAACCCATGTCCCCTGCATTGGCAGGCAGATTCTTAGCGACTGTGCCACCAGGGAAGCCCCACCCCTTTTTTAAAAAAATAATTTTTATCAGTTCTGTTTCTTTGGTTTATTCTTCAGTTGGCACAATGCTTTGGCTTTGTTTTTAGGTTTTGTGTTTTGTTAGTTTTGATTCTGTTTGATTTTGTTTTTGGATTCTTCTGTTTTTCTGGTTGTTCTCTTGGTTTTTGTTTTATTTGTTTCTATTTTTGCTTTATTTCATTCTGTTTTTGTTTCTTTTCTGTGTGTTTACTTATTTCTGTTTTTGTTTGTTTGATTTTGTTTTTACCATTTGCCTGGGGTTTTGTTAGTCTTTTTTTTTTTAATCCTCTTTATCACTGGGGTGAGTGACCTTCCTGGGCTTTTTTCCTTGACTGGAAGTTGGACCTGAAGCTCTGTGGTAGCACTGAGTCCAGGTTGCTGGACCACTGGAGAATTCCAGGCCACAGGGAAGATTAATCACTGAAAATTCTCATGGAGGCCTCTACCTGAATCCAAGACCTGGCTCCACCTAACTGCCTGCAACTCTCAGTGGCTGGATGCCTCAAAACAAACAACAAACAAGACAGGAATGAAAACCCACCTATCAGCACACAGTAAAACTACCTAAAGTTATACTAAGCTCACAGACACCCCCAAACATACCACCTGACAAGGCCCTGTTCATCAGAGGGAAAAGACTCAGCTCCACCCACCAGAATGGAGGCACCAGTACCTCCCATCAGGAAGTTTATGCAAGCAATGGACAAACCTCACTACCAGGGACAGAGAACAGAAGCAAGAAGAACTGTGACCCTGCAGCCTAGGGAAAAGAGACTGCAAGTACTGTAAATTAGACAAAATGAGAAGACAGAGAAATATCTTGCAGACAAAGGAGCAAGATAAAAACTCACAAGACAAAATAAATGAATAGGAAAGAGGCAAAGAAACTGAAGAACAATTCAGAAAAATGACAGTAAAGATGATGCAAAATCTCAGAAATACAACTGAGAAAATAACAAGAACCTAGAAGAACTAAAGAGCAAACAAACAGTAATGAACAGCATAATAACTGAAATTAAAAATATTCTAGAAGGAATCAATAGCAGAATAACTGAGGCAGAAAAACAGATAAGTGAGCTGGAAGATAGAAGGGTAGAAATAACTACCACAGAATAGAATTAAAAAAAGAATGAAAATAATTGAGGACAGTCTCAGAGACCTCTGGGAAAACATTAAATGCACCAACATTCTAATTATAAGGGTGCCAGAAGAGGAAGAGAAAAAAAAGGGTCTGAGAAAATACTTGAAGAGATTATAGTTGAAAACATGGGAAAGGAAATAGTCAATCAAGTCCAGGAAGTGCAGAGATAAACCAAAGGTTTATGGGTATCCTGTTTACCCATACAGGATAAACACAAGAAGAAACACACAGAGACACATATTAATGAAATTAACAAAAATAAAAAAACAAGGAACAAATTATTAAAAGCAGCAAGGGAAAAGCAACAAATAACATACAAGGTAATCAATATAAGGTTACCAGCTGACTTTACAACAGAAACTCTGCAAGCCAGAAGGGAGTAGCAGGATATATTTAAAGTGATAAAAGGGAAAAACCTAGAACCAAGATTACACTACCTAGCAAGGATATCACTCAGATTCGACAGAGAAATCAAAAGGTTTACAGACAAGCAAGAGCTAAGAGAATTCAGCACCACCAAACCAGCTTTACAAGAAATGCTAAAGAAACTTCCCTAGGAAGGAAACATAAGAGATGGAAAAGGCCTACAAAAACAAAAGCAAAACAATTAAGAAAATGGTAATAGAAACGTACATATCATTAATTACCTTAAATGTAAATGGATTAATGCTCCAACCAAAGGACACAGACTGGCTGAATGGATACAAACATAAGACCCATATATTTGTTGTCTACAAGAGACCTACTTCAGACCTAGGGACACATACAGACTGAAAGTGAGGGCATAAAAAAAGATATTCCATGCAAATGGAAATCAAAAGAAAGCTGGAGTAGCAATACTCATATCAGATAAAATAGACTTTAACTAAAGACCATTACAAGAGACAAGGAAGGACACAACATTATGATCAAGGGATCAATCCAAGAAGAAGATATAACAATAGTAAATTTTTTATTTTTTCTTTCCAGTACGCGGGCCTCTCACTGTTGTGGCCTCTCCCATTGTGGAGCATTGGCTCTGGACACGCAGGTTCAGCGGCCATGGCTCATGGGCCCAGCCACTCCACGGCATGTGGGATCCTCCCGGACTGGGGCACAAACCACGTCCTCTGCATTGGCAGGTGGGCTCTCCACCACTGCATCACCAGGGAAGCCCAACAATTGTAAATATTTATACACCCAACCTAGGAGCACCTCAATACCTAAGGCAAATAGTAACAGCCATAAATGCAGAAATCGACACTAACACAATAATAGTAGGGGACTATAACACCCCACTTACCCCAATGGATAGATCATCCAAAAAGAAAATAAATAAGGAAACACAAACTTTAAATGACACATTAGACCAGAAGGATGTAATTGATATTTATAGGACATTCCATCCAAAAACAAAACAATACACTTTCTGCTCAAGTGTACACGGAACATTCTCCAGGATAGATCACATCTTGGATCACAAATCAGTCCTTGGTAAAATTAAGAAAATTGCAATCATATCAAACATCTTTTCCAGCCACAATGCTATGAGACTAGATATCAGTTACAAGGAAAAAACTGTAAAAAATACAAACACATGGAGGCTAAAGAATACTCTACTAAACAAGAAAGAGATCACTGAAGAAATCAAAGAGGAAATCAAAAAATACCTAGAGACAATTGACAATGAAAACACAATGACCCAAAACCTATGGGATGCAGCAAAAGCAGTTCTAGGAGAGAATTTTATAGCATTACAATTCGACCTCAAGAAACAAGAAAAATCTCAAATAAACAACCTAACCTTACACCTAAAGCAACTAGAGAAAGAAGAACAAAAAACCCCAAAACTAGCAGAAGGAAAGAAATCATAAAGATCAGATCAGAAATAAATGAAAAAGAAATGAAGGAAACAATAGCAAAGATCAATAAAACTAAACACTGGCTCTTTAAGAAGATAAACAAAATTGATAAACCACTAGCCAGACTCATCAGGGAAAAAAGGGGGAAGATTCAAATCAAAAGAATTAGAAATGAAAAAGGAGAAGTATCAACTGACACCGCAGAAATACAAAGCATCATGAGCGACTACTACAAGCAACTCTATGCCAGTAAAAGGTACAACCTGGAAGAAATGGAACAATTCTCAGAAAAGTACAACTGTCCAAGACTGACCCAGGAAGAAATAGAAAATATGAACAGACCAATCACTGAAATTGAAACTGTGATTAAAAATCTTCCAACAAACAAAAGGCCAGGACCAGATGGCTTCACAGGTGAATTCTATCAAACATTTAGAGAAGAGCTAACACTTATACTTCTCAAACTAATCCAAAATATAGCAGAGGGCAGAACACTCCCAAAATCATTCTATGAGGCCATCATGACCCTGATACCAAAACGATAGCAAGATGTCACAAAAAAGAAAATTACAGGCCAATATCACGGATGAACATAGATGTAAAAATCCTCAACAAAACACTAGCAAACAGAATCCAGCAGCACATTAAAAGGATCATACACCATGATCAAGTGGGGTTTATCCCAGGAATGCAAGGATCCTCAATATATTCAAATCAGTCAGTGTGATATGCCATATTAACATATTGAAGAATAAAAACCATATGATGATCTCAATAGATGAAGAAAAGGCTTTGGACAAATATCAACACACATTTATAATGAAAGCTCTACAGAAAGTGGGCAAAGAGTGAAACTACCTCAACATAATAAATGCCATATACGACAAACCAACAACAAATATCATTGTGAAAAATTAAAAGCCTTTCCTCTAAGATCAGGAAAACAAGACAAGTGTGTCCACTCTCACTACTATTATTCAACATAGTTTTGGAAGTTTTAGCCACAGAAATCAGAGAAGAAAAGGAAATAAAAGGAATTCAAATTGGAAAAGAAGAAGTAAAATACTGTCACTGTTTGCAGATGACATGAAACCATACATAGAAAATCCTAATGATATCACCAGAAAATTACTAGAGCTAATCAATTAATTTGGTAGAGTAGCAGGGTACAAAATTAATGCATGGAAGCCTCTTGCATACCTATACACTAACAACAAAAATCAGAAAGAGAAATTAGGAAACACTCCCAATTACCATTGCAACAAAAAGAATAAAATTCCTGGGAATAAACCTACCTAAGTAGGTAAAAGACCTGTATGCAGAAAACTATAAGATGCTGATGAAAGAAATCAAAGAAGATAAAAACATGTGGAGAGATATACCATGTTCTTCGATTGCAAGAATCAATATTGTTAAAATGACTATACTACCCAAAGCAATCTACAGATTCAATGCAATCCTTATCAAATTACCAATGGCATTTTTCACAAAACTAGAACAAAAAATTTTACAATTTATATGGAAACAACAAAAACCCCAAATAGCCAAAGCAAACTTGAGAAAGAAAATGGAGTTGGAGGAATCAGACTTCCTGACTTCAGACTATACTACAAAGCTACAGTAGTCAAGACAATATGGTAATGGCACAAAAAAAGAAATATAGATCAATGGAATAAGATAGAAACCCCAGAGATAAACCCACTCTCCTATGGTCACCTTATCCTTGACAAAGGATGCAAGAATATACAATGGAGAAAAGACCGCCTCTTCAATAAGTGGTGCTGGGAAAACTGAGCAGCTGCATGTAAGAAAAAAACAAAATTAAAACACTGTCTAACATGATACACAAAAATAAACTCAAAATGGATTAAAGACCGTAAGACCAGACATTATAAAACTCTTAGAGGAAAACATAGGCAGAACACTCTGTGACATAAATCACAGCAAGATCCTTTTTGACCCACCTCCTAGAGTAATGGAAATAAAAACAAGAACAAAAAAATGGAACCTAATAAAACTTAAACACTTTTGCACAGCAAAGGAAACCATGAAAAAGACAAAAAGACAATCCTCAGTATAGGAGAAAATATTTGCAAACAAAGCAAGTGACAAAGGATTAATCTCCAAAATATACAAGCAGCTCATGCAGCTCAATATCAAAAAACAAACAACTGAATCCAAAAATGGGCAAAAGACCTAAATAGACATTTCTGCAAAGAAGATATACAGATTGCCAACAAACACATGAAAAGATGCTCAACTTCACTAATCATTAGAGAAATGCAAATCAAAACCACAATGAGGTATCACCTCACACCGGTCAGAATGGCCATCATCACAAAATCTACAAACAGTAAATGCTGGAGAGGGTGTAGAGAAAGGGCACCCTCCTGCACGTTGGTGGGAATGGAAATTGATCCAGCCACTATGGAGAACAGTATGGAGGTTCCTTAAAAAACAAAAATAGAACTACTATATGACCCAGCAATCCCACTGCTGGGCCCATACCCTGTGAAAACCATAATTCAAAAAGATACATGTACCACAATGTTCATTGCAGCACCATTTACAATAGCCAGTACATGATATGAACCTAAATGTCCTCTGACAGATGAATGGATAAAGAAGATGTGGCACATATATACAATGGAATGTTACTCAGGCATAAAAAGAAATGAAATTGAGTCATTTGTAGTAAGGTGGATGGACCTAGATTCTGTCATACAGAGCGAAGTAAGTCAGAAAGAGAAAAACAAATACTGTATGTTATATGGAATCTAAAAAGAAAATAAAATGTTTCTGATGAACCTAGGGGCAGGACAGGAATAAAGACGCAGATGTAGAGAATGGACATGAGGACATGGGGTGGGGGGAAGGGTAAGCTGGGGTGAAGTGAGAGAGTAGCATTGACATATATACACTACCAAATGTAAAACAGATAGCTAGTGGGAAGATGCTGCATAGCACAGGGAGATTAACTCTATGTTTTATGACAACCTAGAGGGATGGGATAGTGAGAAAGGGAGGGAGGCTTAAGAGAGAGGGGATATAGAGATATATGTATACATATAGCTGAATCACTTTGTTGTACAGCAGAAAATAACACAACAATGTAAAGCAATTATACTCCAATTGAAATGTATGCAAATTTCCCAATAAGAAACAAAGAATAAAAGTGAAAACACTTATTTAGGTTGTGCTTAAACTAAATATAGGGGAAGAAAAAGAGAATGGAGTCCTAATAAGAGGGCTGAAACAGCATTCTTGTACTTGCTAGAAATCTGTGAGTCCACACACAATCCAACAGGGGTACGACTATTGATCCTTGGGAGCCAGGCTGTGTGCAGTGTTCCCTTTGGTGATTCATGTCTGGCTTGTGTGGGTACCTCATCCCTCAGAGTGGCCTGCCACTGCCACCATTACAGATAAGCACAAAAATATCACCCAGTACTTTACTCCCTAGTTTATGTTTCTGTCAACGTCCTTAGATTGTGAATTCTTAAAAACATAGAGTTTTGTCTTACTATGTTTTGTGTCTGCAGGATGTAATCGATAAATATGTATTGAATGAAAGCAAATGAATAAACAATTATAAATAGTGCTCACCTTAAATACTAATGAATGGAGTGTATATAAATGCATATATACATACATAGTTTTATTAAATATAAATTTGAGAGAGGGGGGATAAGAGCACTGGCAGCTCCCTGAACGTAGAGGTTTTCTAACCAGAATGGTATATAAATTATAATGGATATTATACAAAAATTGTAAATACAAATGACCCTTGAACAACATGGACTTGAAATACACAGATCCACTTATACATGAAATTTTTTCAACAGTAGATACTACAGTAATACAGGATCTGTGATCAGTTTGATCTATGGAAGAACTGGGTATCTGGCTGACTGTAAGTTTTATGCAGATTTTTGACTGCTTGAAGGGTTGGCACCCCTAACCCCTATGTTGCTCAAGAGTCAACTATATTTCTTTAATTTTACTGAAATGAGAGACTAAAGTGTGGTTGTTTTTGCTAACAACATTTTGCCTATAGGAAAGTAGGAAAAGAGAAGCGCAGATGTGTAAACTGATTTCAGATTATTCTGGAGCTTAAATGCTGGATTGAGTATTTAGGTAATACCAAGCCATCCAAATTTTAAATAGTAATGTAATTTTGTTTTTTAAACAAGGAAAGTGATGTGATCATATCTGTGTATTAGAGAGATTTAGATGACAAGAATATATATTCTATTTAAAGGAGAAGTTTACAGATTAATAAATTGAAAATGTACTGAAATTATAAAAGGCCTTTTTAAATGCCAGGGTGAGTAACTCAAAATACATTGCCAGTTAGCAGAGCAAGGTAAAAGAGAAAGTATCAAAGTAAAAAAGGTCGGTAAAAATACTTTTGGTTTCTGATAATAGTTTTGACACTTTTTAGAAGATAAAGATTTTTATATTAAACAACAATGAACTAATCACATTTGACTTGCTTTGAATCCTACAGTTATCAAGAAGGAATTTAATGCAACAGAAAAATAATTCAGGAAGGCTAAAGAGAAAGCCAGTCTTCTACACAGACTTTTTTCTATTCATCTATAAAGAAAAGGTGCTTTCGGCTATAGAGCCTAACAAACAAAATTACTAAAAAGTTAATAAGTGGAACTCCCAGATAAGGGTCTCTTCCCTCTGCCATCACAGAACTGCCCCAGAGCCCAAGGGGAGGGAGGCCTCACTGAGGCTGCTGGCTCTGGAGGGGCCCCGGCAGCCGAAGCCACGACAGTCGTGGGGACAGCGGGCCGGATCACTCATCCTGGGGTAAGCCAGCTGCCATGTCATGAGGACACTCAAGCAGCCCTAAGGAGAGATCCATGTGGCAAGGAAGAGAGGCCTCTTACCTACAGCTACGTGATCTAAGCCATGTGGATGAAAGGCTCTTGATGCTCCAGCAAGGAGTCAGTGCTGTACCTCAGAGGTGGGAGAACCAACTTCAGGACACTGGTCCACAAGAGACCTCCCAGCTCCACATAATATCAAATGGCGAAAATCTCCCAGAGTTCTCCAGCTCAACACCAAAACCCAGCTTCACTCCATGACCAACAA
Organism: Delphinus delphis; assembly: GCF_949987515.2. Taxonomy (NCBI): domain Eukaryota; kingdom Metazoa; phylum Chordata; class Mammalia; order Artiodactyla; family Delphinidae; genus Delphinus; species Delphinus delphis. The sequence continues at coordinate 27,884,012 of NC_082699.1, read as the reverse complement.
GCTACAGTGCTGGATTCCCTATGCCAAACAACTAGCAAGACAGGAACACAACACCACCCATTAGCAGAGAGGCTGCCTAAAATCATAATAAGGCCACAGACACCCCAAAACACACCACCAGACGTGGACCTGCCCACCAGAAAGACAAGGTCCAGCCTCATCCACCAGAACACAGGCACTAGTCCCCTTCACCAGGAAGCCTACACAACCCACTGAACCATCTTTAGCCACTGGGGACAGACAGCAAAAACAACGGAAACTGTGAACCTGCAGCCTGCAAAAGGAGACCCCAAATGCAGTAAGATGAGCAAAATGAGAAGACAGAAAAACACACAGCAGATGAAGGAGCAAGCTAAAAACCCACCAGGCCTAACAAATTAAGAGGAAATAGGCAGTCTACCTGAAAAAGAATTCAGAAAAATGATAGAAAAGATGATCCAAAATCTTGGAAACAGAATACACAAAATGCAAGAAACATTTAACAAGGACCTAGAAGAACTAAAGAGGAAACAAGCAATGATGAACAACACAATAAATGAAATTAAAAATACTGTAGAAGGTATCAATAACAGAATAACTGAGGCAGAAGAACGGATAAGTGACCTGGAAGATAAAATAGTGGAAATAACTACTGCAGAGCAGAATAAAGAAAAAAGAATGAAAAGAACTGAGGACAGTCTCAGAGACTTCTGGGACAACATTAAATGCAACAACATTCAAATTATAGGGGTCCCAGAAGAAAAGAGAAAAAGAAAGGGACCAAGAAAATATTTGAAGAGATTATAGTTGAAAACATCCCTAATATGGGAAAGGAAATAGTTAATCAAGTCTAGGAAGCACAGAGAGTCCCATATAGGATAAATCCAAGGAGAAACATGCCAAGAAGCATATTAATCAAACTATCAAAAATTAAATACAAAGAACAAATATTAAAAGCAGCAAGGGAAAAACAACAAATAAAACACAAGAGAATCACCATAAGGTTAACAGCTGATCTTTCAGCAAAACTCTGCAAGCCAGAAGGGAGTGGCAGGACATACTGAAAGTAATGAAGGAGAAAAACCTGCAGCCAAGACTACTCTATGCAGCAAGGATCTCATTCAGATTGGATGGAGAAATTAAAACCTTTACAGACAAGCAAAAGCTGAGAGAGTTCAGCACCACCAAACCAGCTTTACAACAAATGCTAAAGGAACTTCTCTAGGCAAGAAACACAAGAGAAGGAAAAAACTTACAATAACAAACCCAAAACAATTAAGAAAATGGGAATAGGAACATACATATTGATAATTACCTTAAATGTAAATGGATTAAATGCTCCCACCAAAAGACACAGACTGGCTGAATGGATAAAAAAACAAGACGCATATATATGCTGTCTCCAAGAGACACACTTCAGTCCTAGGGACACATACAGACTGAAAGTGTGGGGATGGAAAACAGATATTCCATGCAAATGGAAATCAAAAGAAAGCTGGAGTAGCAATTCTCATATGAGACAAAATACACTTTAAAATAAGGACTATTACAAGAGAAAAAGAAGAACACTGCATAATGATCAAGGGATTGAGCCAAGAAGAAGATATAGCAATTGTAAATATTTATGCACCCAACATAGAAGCACCTCAATACATAAGGTAAATACTAACAGCCACAAAAGGGGAAATTGAAAGGAATGCAATCATAGAGGGACACTTTAACACCCCACTTTAACCAATGGACAGATCATCCAAAATGAAAATAAATAAGGAAACACAAGCTTTAAATGATACATTAAACAAGATGGACTTAATTGATATTTATTGGACATTCCATCCAAAAACAACATAATACACATTTTTCTCAAGTGCTAATGGAACATTCTCCAGGATAGATCATATTCTGGGTCATAAATCAAGCCTTGGTAAATTTAAGAAAATTTAAATCGTATCAAGTATCTTTTCCAACCACAACGCTATGAGAGTAGATATCATTTAAAGGAAAAGATCTGTAGTTGTAACTCGATGTACAAACACGTGGAGGATAAACAATACACTACTTAATACCGAAGTGATCACTGAAGAAATCAAAGAGGAAATCAAAAAATACCTAGAAACAAATGAAAATGGAGACACGACAACCCAAAACCTATGGGATGCAGCAAAAGAAGTTCTAAGAGGGAACTTTATAACAATACAATCCTACATTAAGAAATAGGAAACATCTCAAATAAACAACCTAACCTTGCATCTAAAGCAAATAGAGAAAGAAGAACAAAAAAACCAAAAAGGTAGCAGAAGGAAAGAAATCATAAAGATCAGAGCAGAAACAAATGAAAAAGAAAGGAAGGAAACAATAGCAAAAATCAATAAAACTAAAAGGCGGTTCTTTGAGAAGATAAACAAAATTGATATACCATTAGCCAGACTCATCAAGAAAAAAAAGGGCGAAAACTCTATTAATAGAATTAGAAGTGAAAAAAGAGAAGTAACAACTGACACTGCAGAAATACAAAGGATCATGAGAGATTACTACAAGCAACACTCTACCAACAAAATGGACAACCTGGAAGAAATGGACCAATTCTTAGAAATGCACAACGTGCCAAGATTGAATCAGGAAGAAATGAAAATATGAACAGACCAATCACAAGCACAGAAATTGAAATGGTGATTAAAAATCTTCCAACAAACAAAAGCCCAGGACCAGATGGCTTCACAGGTGAATACTATCAAACATTTTGAGAAGAGCTAACACCTATCCTTCACAAACTGTTCCAAAATATTACAGAGGGAGGAACACTCCCAAACTCTGGTGAAAAACTAAAACCATTTCCACTAAGATCAAGAACAAGACAAGGTTGTCCACTCTCACCACTATTGTTCACTATAGTTTTGGAAGTTTTAGCCACAGCAATCAGAGAAGAAAAAGAAATAAAGGGAATCAAAATCAGAAAAGAAGTTAATCTGTCAGAAAAGAAGTTAATCAGAGAAGAAAAAGAAATAAAGGGAATCAAAATCAGAAAAGAAGTTAATCTGTCACTGTTTGCAGATGACATGATACAAGACATAGAGAATCCTAAAGATGCTACCAGAAAACTACTAAAGGTAATCAATGAATTTGGTAAAGTAGCAGGATACAAAATTAATGCACAGAAATCTCTGGCATTCCTATACAATAATGATGAAAAATCTGAAAATGAAATTAAAAAAACACTCCCATTTACCACTGCAACAAAAAGAATAAAATATCTAGGAATAAACCTACCTAAGGAGACAAAAAACCTGTATGCAGAAAATTATAAGACACTGATGAAAGCAATTAAGGATGATAGAAATAGATGGAGAGATATACCATGTTCTTGGATTGGAAGAATCAACATTGTGGAAATGACTCTACTACCCAAAGCAATCTACAGATTCAATGCAATCCCCAACAAACTACCACTGGCATTTTTCACAGAACTAGAACAAAAAATTTCACAATTTGTATGGAACCACAAAAGACCCCGAATAGCCAAAGCAATCTTGAGAACGAAAATTGGAGCTGGAGGAATCAGGCTCCCTGACTTCAGACTATACTACAAGTCTTCAGTAATCAATACATAATGGTACTGGCACAAAAGCAGAAATATAGATCAATCGAACAGGATAGAAAGCCCAGAGATATACCCACACACATATGGTCACCTTATCTTTGATAAAGGAGGCAAGACTGTACAGTGGAGAAAGGACAGCCTCTTCAATAAGTGGTGCTGGGAAAACTGGACAGGCACATGTAAAACTATGAGATTAGAACACTCCCTAACACCATACACAAAAATAAGCTCAAAATGGATTAAAGACCTAAATGTAATGCCAGAAACTATCAAACTCTTGGAGGAAAGCATAGGCAGAAAAATATATGACATAAATCACAGCAAGATCCTTTTTGATCCGCCTCCTAGAGAAATAGAAATAAAAAGAAAAATTAACAAGTGGGACCTAATGAAACAAAAGCTTTTGCCCAGCAAAGAAACTATAAACAAAACCAAAAGACAACCCTCAGAATGAGAGAGAATATTTGCAAGTGAAGCAACTGACAAAGGCTTAATCTCCAAAATTTACAAGCAGCTCATGAGACTCAATAACAAAAAAACGAACAACCCAATCCAAAAATGGGTAGAAGACCTAAATAGACACTTCTCCAAAGAATATATACAGATTACCATCAAACACATGAAAGAATGCCCAACCTCATTAATCATTAGAGAAATGCAAATCAAAACTACAATGAGATATCATCTCACACCAGTCAGAATGGCCATCGTCAAAAAATCGAGAAACAATAAATGCTGGAGTGGGTGTGGAGAAAAGGGAATACTCTTGCACTGTTGGTGGGAATGTAAATTGATACAGCCACTATGGAGAACAGTATGGAGGTTCCTTAAAAACTAAAAATAGAACTACCATATGACCCAGCAATCCCACTACTGGGCATATACCCTGAGCAAACCATAATTCAAAAAGAGTCATGTCCCAATATGTTCATTGCAGCTCTGTTTACAATAGCCAGGACATAGAAGCAACCTAAGTGTCCATCAATAGATAAATTGATAAAGAAGATGTGGCACATATACACAATGGAATATTAGTCAGCCATAAAAAGTAATGAAATTGAGTTATTTGTTGTGAGGTGGATGGACCTAGAGTCTGTCATACAGTGTGAAGTAAGTCAGAAAGAGAAAAACAAGTACCATATGCTAACACATATATATGGAATCTAAGAAAAAAAAAGGTCATGAAGAACCTAGGGGTAAGATGGGAATAGACACAGACCTACTAGAGAATGGACTTGAGGATATGGGGAGGGGGAAGGGTAAGCTGTGACAGAGTGAGAGAGTGGCATGGACATATATACACTACCAAACGTAAAATAGATAGCTAGTGGGAAGCAGCCGCGTAGCACAGGGAGATCATCTTGGTGCTTTGTGACCACCTGGAGGGGTGGGATAGTGAGGGTGGGAGGGAGGAAGATGCAAGAGGGAAGCAATATGGGAACATATGTATATGTATAACTGATTCACTTTGTTATAAAGCAGAAGCTAACACAGCATTGTAAAGCAATTATACCACAATAAAGATGTTAAAAAAAGTTAATAATACTTTCTCCCAAGTGTAAGGATAAGACTAGAATTTTTAAGATATCTAAAAATAACATAAGGAGAACACAATGCATATAGGGAAATTATGACTCCAGAGAGGGTATTTACATCAAAGTCTCTTTCACTGGAACAGAAAACTGACAGTAAAGCTAACCTTAGATGTTCTTTCTGTTTGTTTGTTTGGAACTAATCAGAGAGAAGTGAAGTTCAGAGGTATGAGTGGCCCTAAATGGGGCTCTTCTTCCTAAACTTTAAAAATTAGTCTGCCTCAAATAGTGGTAATGTTATACAGTAAGAAGTCAGAAGAATGTAAAATCCATGGATGGCTTTTCTCCAAAGGCTTTCAGTCTCAACTTAAAAGAAACTAAATGTTGATTATTGGGGCATGGGACAGAGTTGTGGACAGGATCATATTTAGAAGACATATTTTGACAGATTTCAGGTTACCTGGCATTTCATTAATGTCCAAAATAGGCAAGAAAAGAATTTCTTTCACAGGACTAGTTTTACCTACAGACTAGACCTTCTAGGAGGTATATAACCTGATTACGTACCTGAGACAGGCTAATAATTTTGGACATTTTCTAATAGATGACCAGTAAAGATTTATTTGACACAATTGTTTGTGTGTGTGTCTGTGTCTATGTGATAATATGAAGGTGAATGAAAGAATAATGGAGAAGGCTACCTGGAGGTTGAACCTTCATTTAAATATTCCTTGAACAGAAGAGAAGATCTGAATTAGTAGGATTCCATCCATTCCTCTTTTATTATTGGCATTATTTGAGCAAAGGGGTAGGTCATAGTAGTCCTTCTAACTGCATACAGTTCTTTTACCAAGAGAAGTCATGGTAAGTAAAATTTTATCCTTCCATTTCCAATAAATCAATTTAGCACATTTTTTTTTTTTTGTGGTATATGGGCCTCTCACTGTTGTGGTCTCTCCTTTTGTGGAGCACAGGCTCCGGACGCGCAGGCTCAGCAGCCATGGCTCATGGGCCCAGCCACTCCGTGGCATGTGGGATCTTCCCAGACCGGGGCACGAACCCGTGTCCCCTGCATCGGCAGGCAGACTCTCAACCACTGCACCACCAGGGAATCCCAATTTAGCACATTTTATGGATTTTTGCCTTGACTTCTCCTTCCTCTCCTTAACTCAGCCCTAATCACCAGTGAATAAAGTCTTTTTCTGCTAAGTTTTACCCTGAGAGTCATGTACCTGTGTCAGTAAAAATACGGCCTTGTAGAATAAAATTGGGAGTATCCCCTCCTCTTCAATCTTTTGGAATAGTTTGAGAATGACAGTTTTTAGCTCTTCTTTATATATTTGGTAGTATTCCCATGTGAAGCTGTCTGGTCCTGGACTTTTGTTTACTGGAAGTTTTTAAATTACAAATTCAATTTTACTACACGTGATCTGTCTTTTCAGATTGTCTGTTTCTTCATGATTTCACATGTTGCTCTGTGGTATTGGTTGTTATTTCTCCCATTTCATTTCTTATTTTGTTTATTTGGGTCCTCTCTCTTTTCTTCTTGTTGAGCCTGGTTAAAAGTTATCAATTTTGTATATCTTTTCAAGAAACCAGCTCTTGGTTTCATTGATCTCTTACATTGTTTTTTGTTCCTTTTTTTGGTCTTATGTTATTTATTTCCTCTTTGATATTTATTATTTACTTCTTTCTGTTGATGTTGGGCTTTGTTTGTTCTTCTTTTTCTAATTCCTTTAGATGGTAGTTTAGATTGTTTATTTAAGAATTTTCTTGTTTCTTGAGGTAGGTTTGTATAGCTATAAACTTCCCTCATAGAACTGATTTTGCTAAGTACCATAGGTTTTGGAAAGTTGTGGCTCTATTTTTATATTTCTTGAGGTATTTTCTGACTTCCTCTTTGATTTCTTCATTGATACATTGATTTTTTTTAGTAGTGTGTTGTTTATTCTCCGTGTACTTGAGTTTTTCTTATTTTTCTCCCTATAATTGATTTCTAATTTCATAACGTTGTGGTAGGTAATAATGTTTGATATAATTTCTATCCTCTTAAATTTGTTGAGACTTGTTTTGTGGCCTAGTATGTGATCTATCCTGGAGAATGTTCCATGTGCTCTTGAAAAGAATGTGTGTTTTGCTGTTTTTGGATGGAATGTCCTATAGATATCTATTAAGTCCAACTGGTCCAATGCATCCTTTAAGGTCAGTGTTGCCTTATTAATTTTCTGTCTGCATGATCTATTGATGTAGGTGGGGTATTATTGTCCCCTACTATTATTGTATTTTTGTCAGTTTCTCCATTTATGTCTGTTAATATTTGCTTAATATATTTAGGTGCTTCTATATTAGGTGCATATATGTTAACAAATAATATTTCCTCTTCTTATATTGATCATTTATCATTATAACATTTCCTTCTTTGTGTTTTATTTTAGACTTTCATTTAAAGTCACTTTGTGTGATGAATATTGCTACCCCAGCTTTCTTTTTGTTTCCATTTGCATTGAATATCATTTCCTCATGTTCAGTCTGTATGTGTCTTTAGCTCTGAAGTGAGACTCTTGTAGGCAGCATATAGAAGGATCTTGCTTTGTATCCAATCAACCACCTTATGTCTTTTGATCAAGGCATTTTTTCCCATTGACATTTATTTATTTTACTTTAAAATTTTTGGCCACACCACACAGCTTGCAGGATATTAGTTCCCCAAACAGGTATCAAACCCATACCCTTGGCAGTGAAAGCATGGAGTCCTAACCACTGGACTGCCAAGTAATTCCCTTCATTGACATTTAAAGTGATTATTGATAGGTATGTAATTCTTTTGATTTTGTTATTTGTTTTCTGGTTGTTTTGGTAGTTCTTCTCTGTTCTTTACTTATTCTTCAGTCTCTTCTCTTGTGGTTTGAAAATTTTCCTTAGTATTATGCTTTATTTTATTTAGCACTATTTAGTATCATGTTCCTTTCTCTCCTGTTTATTAGTATCTATTGTATATTTATGACTTGTGGTTACCATGCAGTGCAAATATGTTGATATATGACTATATGTATTTGTTTTAAAGTTGTAGTCAGAGGTACAAAATATTAGGTATAAAATAAGCTACAAGGATACATTGTACAACATGGAGAATATAGCAAATATTTTATAATAACCATAAATGGAATATAAGCATTAAAAATTGTGAATCACTATATTGTACACCTGTAATTTATACAACATTATACATCAACTATACTTCAATTAAAAAAATGTTGAAGTCATTTTAGTTCAAACACATTCTAAAAGATCTGTATTTTACTCTCCTCCTCCATGTTTTATGTTTTTGATATCATATTTTATATTTTCATGTCTATCCTTTAACTGTTTATTTTAGTTATAGTTTATTTTACAATTTCTGTCTTTTAATCTTTGTAGTAGCTTATTTAAGTGGTTGATCCACAGTCTTTACTATATATTTGCCTTTACTTGTGGATTTTTCCTTTCCTATAGATACTTACTTCTCAATACAGACTTTTCTTTTCCACTTAGAGAGGACCCTTTAACATTTCTTTTAAGGTAGCTTTAGTATTGATGAACTCTTTTAGTTTTTGCTTGTCTAAGTTTTTTTTTTTATCTCTCCTTTAATTCTAAATGATAATATTGTTGGATACAGTATCCTAGATTGCAGGTTTTCCCCCTTTCAGCAGTTTGAATATATCATGCTACTCTCTTCTGGCTTGCAAAGTGTCTGCAGAAAAATCAGCTGTTAGCCTATGGGGTTCCCTTGTATATGACTCCTTATTTTTCTTTTGCTACCTTTTGAATTCTCTCTTTGTGTTTCACCTTTGCCATTTTAATTATGATAGGACTTGTGGTTGGTCTGTTTAGGTTCATTTTGTTTAGGACCCTCTGTTCTTCCTGTACCTGGGTATCTGTTTCCTTCTTCATGTTTGGGAAGTTTACACCCATAATTTCATTAAATGTATTTTTGACTCCCTAATCTCTCTCTCTTCTCCTTCTGGAACACCTATATGAATGCTGGTACACTTGATGTTGTACCAGTTGTCTTTAAACTGTTCTCATTTTAAAAAAAAATTATTTTTCTTTTTGATGTTCTGATTGGGTAATTTCCATTGTTCTATTGGATTGCTTATGTGTTATTCTGTATCCCTTAGTTTGCTCCTAATTCCTTCTAATGTATTTTTCATTTCAGTTATTGTACCTTCAGCTGACTGGTTCTTTTCATATTTTCTAGTTCCTTGTTAAAATTTTCACTATGTTCATCTATTCTGTTCCCAAGTTCATTAACTTTCTTATTACTATTGCTTTTAACTCTTTATCAGTTAAATTATTTGTTTCATTAGGGTTTCTTTTCATTTCAGGGTTTTTTCTTCTTCTTTCCTTGAAACACATTTCTGTCTTCTCATTTTGTTTAATTTTATCTGTCTTTATGAAATTAGGTGAAACAGTTACATATCCTAATCTTGAAGGATTTTCCATGTGTCGGAGCATCCTTATAAAGTATGCATGTGTTTTGTGACTTTGTTGGGAGAGGTGGATCTAAAGTGAGCATGTGTTTCTTCTTCCCCTGGGCTGTGCTGGCAGCTACCACTTTTGTGGAGGTGGGGCTGGAGATGGAGGGGCTCAAGCCAGAACCAGGTGTGAGTTGAGACTTCTTCTCTATTCAGTGGTCATCAATGCCTTATTGGGAGTGGGGGAGGGGCCCATAGTCCTGGACTAGAAGTCCTGAGGGTCAGGTCCTGGCTCATTCCCTCTAATTTGTGCAGTCTCTATAACAACAGCACCTCTTTGTAGTGGAGAGCAGTGCTGGAGCAAGAAAGGCTGGAGCAGGTGCCCTGTGTGGACTTGGGTGCATCTTGTGTGGTCACAGTAAAACTGGCAGGATCCCCAGACACTTTTCAATCTGGTTCCTCTGTGCTGTTCCCAGGAGTAAGGAAGCATATGTACACACTCTTCATAAGCAGAGTTTCAGTTTCTTACACCCCTCGGTAAGTCCAGCTTGTTTTCAAACTAGCTAAGGGGACTCATCTTCCTGATGCCAGGAATGGGGTGCCCAGTATGTGTGAGGGAGGGAGGATCCCTGAGCCCTTGATATCCTTCCTCTTCTGTGTCCCATGCTAAGGGTGTGTGTTGGACCTGATTGCTTCTCCTCCTTTCTCACTCAACTCCATATGGATCTATACAGTCTTGGTTGTAGAAGAGCCTTTCTGCAAGTTTCCAGGTTGTTTTCAATTAGATTTTTTCCACATGAAGATGTATTTTTGATGTGTTTGTGGAGGGAGGTAAACTCAGTGTCATCATACTCTGCCCTCTTGATCTCCCTCTTTACTTTCCACCATGTCATTAGAAATTCTACATAATTATAATGGTTACACAATTTGCTAATATTCTTGAGATATACTGTCAAATCTATTTTGAGAAAGTTTGCCAATTAGTACTCCCACTAGCATTTTATGGGGGTGCTTAAATATAAGAATTTAAGAGTTTGACCCCCACTGTCTCCTAACCACAACTGAATATTATACTATGCTATAATATTTTCTATTTTTATAGTTGTTAAACAGAATCTCAATGTTACTCTAATTTGTAATCTTATATTTAGTGCTATTTAGTCATTGAAGAATTTCAATTGTGTATGGATTAGTCAGAAGAAATGGCACAAACATATTGCCATAAAGTTCCAGTCTGGAAATAGTTGCAGAATTTATCAGAAAAGGGATGGCTACACAGAGCAGAGGCAGATGTCATGTATATCCATACAATTTTTCTTATTAACCTCATCCCCTGTGGGGCTGATGACTTTTCCAAAGGTGAGAAAGAAGCAGAATTATCACTTCACCAGTTTCTGTTATACTCAGTATTGTATCACCACTGCTAAAGAACAATCCTAACAACTATCCTGTAAGGTTATGTAGACAAATAAGTGATCTCAGTTCCTGTGCTAAACACAGGACCATAACAAGACCATATCCACTTCCAGAAGGAGTAAGTGCTCAGATGATATCCCTGCCACCGGCTAGTTGGTGTTCAAGGAAAGACTGATTGTCAGGTTTTCCAAATTGTCTGTTTATGTCATTTGCCCATATATCTAGTGATGTGCTTGAAGTTTCTTATAATTTTGATATTTTCCTAAAATAGATATTAATCTTAAATGTTCAAAACTTCTTGTAGTTCATTTGTTTGATAATGCTGACTTACAAACATTCCATCTTTTTGGTAAAAAAAAATATTTTCCCTGCTGAGTTCCTACTGTTTTTAGGCATAGAAAGTTCTTCTGTACCCAGAGAAGGGACAATGTTGTTGAAATTTTAAAGTGTTTTTAAAAGTATTAACTCTAAATGTAAATCTTTAATTTACTGTGATAGGTAATGTAAGGACTGGTATTAAATTTTATATATTTTAAGTGCTTAAATAATTGCCCCATATATATTTATTAATTTTGTACCATTTTTATTGATATAAGAAATACTTTTATTAAATATTAAGTTCTTACATATAAGGGGGTCTTTCCAGGGAGATCTAATTTACACCTATAAGTTCATTAAATGTATTTTGACTCTCTAATCTCTCTCTTCTCCTTCTGAAGAAAAGCAATAAAGGAAGGAGAACTTGGCATCACATTACAATAACAATTGAACTAGAGTGTTAAGAAATCAAAGAAAAAAAAAGGAAAAGAAATACCTGCTGCCATTTTTTTTCTTTCTTTTCCTTCTCCTTCCTTTATTGCTTTCCTTCAGAATTCTCTATTATTTTTTTTGTTATTTATTTATTGGTCCAGAGGGAATTAAAAATAAACAAGATTTCCATTAAAACACAAATTTCATTGATATTATCATTGGTTTTCTGCTATTGCAAGGCACTGATCTAAATACTGGATGTTAAATAAAACAGACAAAAAGCCATTCTTCTCAAGATCCATAATTTAGTCAGGAAGACAGGCAGTAAAAATATAAACAAGTATGTAATTTACAAATGAGGAAATACCACAGAACAAGCAATCAAGGTGTTTTGATAAAGAATAATGGATTTAGGGCAAAGGATGGGGCAGACTACCTCAGAATGGTATAAACCCTTAGCTGGTAACTGGTGAACAGGTGCATGCTGGCTTTATGAAGAGATGGAAAGTGAGCGTTCTATACATGGAACTAGCAAAGGCAAAGGCCTGAAGTGTAAAAGATCCCAGTTTGTTGAAGAAACAGAAGAGATAGGAAAGGCCAGGAGGGGTTGGCCCTTTGGAGCTTCATGGGGAATGCCAAGGGCTTTGGGTTCACGTTAATGACTTTGAGATACTATTTAAGCTTTGAAATAAAGGTATAGCAATTTACATTGACATTTTTTTTCTTTCAGTTTTATTGACTGTAGCATACATACAGAAAAGTGCATAAATCAAAACGTATAGTTTAACGAATTGTCACAAGGTGAATAAAGCTGCATAGCTATTATCTAGGTCAGGAAATAAACTATTTCCATTACTTTCAGAAACTCCATTTGTGACCTCTCCCAATCATATGCCTTCCCTCCTCCCAAAGGGACGACTATCCTGACTTCTTACATTGACATTTTTAAAAGGTGACTTTTAGATTGGAGTTATAGGTAGTGTTGAAACAAGGAGATAATTTGGGGGGTGATTTCTGAAATATTAGATAGAATTGAGAAAAGTAAAGGGACCCTGGGTATATTTGGGGGTAGAAGCAGCAAAATGCAGTGGAAGATTGGAGACAGGAGGTGAGAGAGAACAAGGCTAAGATGACTCCAAGGTTTCTGGTTTAGTAATGAATAGATAAAGGTGCCATTTATAGGGCTTCCCTGGTGGCGCAGTGGTTGAGAGTCCTCCTGACGATGCAGGGGACACGGGTTCGTTACCCGGTCCGGGAAGATCCCACATGCCGCGGAGTGGCTGGGGGCCCGTGAGCCATGGCTGCTCAGCCTGCGCTTCCGGAGCCTGTGCTCCGCGACGGGAGAGGCCACAACAGCGAGAGGCCCGCATACAGCAAAAAGTAAAAAACGTGCCATTTATAGAGATGGGTTCTCTAGAAATAGGATCCATTTTAGGTGGAAAATCAAGAGTTAAGTTTGAGATGCTTGTGAAACATTGAAGTGAAACTGTCCGATGAGAAGTTGGCTATAGAAAACGAGAGGTCAGGATGATAAGTATAATTCTGAGACTCATCAGCATATAAAATGGCATGAAAAGCCAAAGGAGTGGACAAGATCTTTGAGGCTTAGGGAAAATTTTATATTGAATTAACGTACGAAGGATTGGTTTATTTATAACTTCAAACCTACCATCTAAGAGCATCTTACATCTATTCATTTAGTCATATATTTTATTCTATGAATAAAATTTTGTGGTGTGTACTATGTAGTTTTGTGCATTTCTTATTGGGTTTATTCCGAAGTATTTTAACTATGTATTATAATGTTATAAAAAGGAATATTATTCATTACATTTTCCACAGTTATTATTTGTATAATACAAAGCTATATGTTTTTACTTTTATTAAATATTAAAAAATTTAACTCATAATTAAGCCTAATAGTATTTCTTCTTATTTTCTTGGCCCTTGACATTGATAATCACATCCTAACCCAATCAAAAAATGTTCTCTTCTTTCTAATTGTTAAACTATAAATTTCTGTTTCTTGCTTTACTGCACTAGCTTCCTCATCTAGAATAAGTTAGAAATATTAATTTAAGTAGAGGGTATTCTTACTTTAATGTAAGTTCAACTGTGACATCTGTTATAGTATGAAGTGTAAAGTTGTTTTAAGATGCATGTAGGTGTGTGCGTGTGTTTTCATGGGTGCACACGCACAAGCATGTACTTGTGTGTGAGAGTGTATGTGAATTTTTGTCAAGAAGTCCTAGTTGGTCATAGGGGATTTTTACATTTTGTTGTATTTTTGCTTGTATTTTTGATTTATTTCAGGTTTTTACTTCTATATTAGTGAGTTATCTATATTTGACTTTTGCGTGTTACCTTTTTGTCATGTTTTTATGTGAGAGTCATAATAGCTTCATAAAATGAATTGGGTGGACTAGGTCTTTTTATGCATCTTGAAATGGATTTAATGGCAAGGAAATGAACTATTCTTTGAATATTTAACAGGTAACATTTATAAAACCTCTGAACTTGAAACTTCTTTGAAGATTTATTTCTTCATTTTTAACTTTTTAGTATTATTTTTCTTATGACTCTTCTAAGCAGTGCTTCACAGATACTACTAACCCAATATTGGTTGTTTTTGCCACTCAATAGGGTGATTAAACTATTTCATTTACTATTTTAAATGGTATATTCTCATTCTATATTTAGGCATTAAAAATAATACTTTGCTTCACACTCAATAGCTTGCCTGCCTGCCTGATGCCTGATTTCCTTTTTTTCCTCATCCCTCCCTCCCTCCCTCTTTCCCTCTCTCCCCTCTTCCTTCCTTCCCTTCCTTCTTTCTTTCCCTCCTTCTTTCTTCTTCTTTCTCTTTTTGGGGTACAGACCATGTCATGCTTGATTTTGTCATCTTTGAGAATTTGTAAGTTATGTACTCTGTTTCTAATTCTGTTAGTGGTTACCTTTATATAAAATATAGACTTGACACACTCAATTTTAAACTTCACCAAGATGAAGGGTTCATCTCTTGTTCACTGATGCATCCTAAGAACCTAGAACAGAGTCTGACACTCTCAATGCTCAATCATTTGTTAAATGAATGAAGCTGCATAAGATGAGGCATTAACATATGTCCTTCTCTTGTCCTCTCCTAATCAACTGTTTTAACTCAATCTGGAATTATAAAAGCAGGCTGTTGTTTAGCAGCAATTATATTTACATATAAATCATGTTTTTAAGAATGTTTTTGTTTGCTATTTTTGCATTCCATTTTATAAATATCATCATAACAATTATGTATATGCAGTTCTCTATGATTTATTGAATTGAGTGATTACCATTAGGTATTTATATGATAAATGTGTCTTGCATTTTTGTCTTTATTTTTTTGAAATCATATGGTATAATGTTTGCCAGTAAATTTTTCAGTCATTTTTTTAGGAATTCAATGTGAATGGTATGTGTTCTGAGTCTATAGATATATGAAATATTTCACTGGTGCCCTAACATATTAAATGCAGGTTTGTAGGTATAGCACTTTGAATATAAAAGTTTTCTTTTCAGAACTTCAGTTTTCCCTATTTTGGAAAGACGGATTGAAAACTTTCTAAGTTTTGTTATTTGCTTATTTTTAGATTTTTCTGTAAGTAATGTTGGATTTTCTTTTAAAATTGATATTCTGATAATATGGTAAGCCTTTTTGAACTTTGTAAATTTTCTTCAATTGTGTCTGATTGTCACAAATTTTTGATTCGTTCTGTTTTCTTCTGAGCAGCCCCTGTAATGCTTATGTTGGATCTTGTTTCTCTGCCCTCTATGTTTAATGTCATCTTTTTTATATGTTCACTTCTTTACTTTTACTCTATATTCCATTGAAGTCTCTTAAATTTGCCCTCCAAAACAATTATTTGGTTTTTTGAAGCAAAAAGTTTGCTTTTGGTTATTTTGTTTTGGGGATTCTTGTTTTATTTTCTTTATTTCATTAAAAAATTACTGTTTTTATATCAGCTCTTTTAAAAATGTCTCTGTGGTCAAATTTTATTATGTTTTCATTATATTATACCTTTCTTTTTAAAACACAGAACAACTATTTAAAAAAATATTCTCCTTTTTTATGAAAAAGATATATATTTTAGAGATCTGATCATTTTCTTAATTTTGGCTGAAATATTCCTTCTTCCTTATAATGCAGTTTGTTTTTGATATATTCCATGTTGATTTCTCCCTTTGCTCATACACTTGTCTATAAACACAGAGAGTTATGTCTCCTATTTGCAGTCAGAAGGGGAGGTGGGATTTCTTGATTGGCTCTCACCACTTGCATGCTGGTTGCTTCCTCATCCAAGGTTCAGGCTTCTATGGAAGTTAATTGCCACAGTTTCTGGTACAATTTGCTTATGCAGAAAGACTTTTTCTAGTTTGGTTGTGCTGGGATTAATGGATGTATTTCTTCTGCTTTAACTGCTTTGTTCTCTGCCAGAACAGAGCATTTGAAAAAGAGTCTGAAGCTCTTTGTTGACAAATATTATTTTTTAAAAATCCCAAAAAACTATCCCCTCCAACACATATTACTTCTAATTAGCTTCTTCTTTTTTTTTTTACATAATTACAAAAATTATTTGGGATATTTTTTCAGCTGTGTTTAGCAGGAAATACAATTTTAAGTTATTTGAAATAAGCAGCATATTTATTAACTCACATAATAAGAAGTCTAGTAGCAGAGTGGCTCCAGAGCTTATTCATTTAGTGGCTTAAAGACACTGTAAGCTTCCAGGTATTTTCCATCTTTTTTCTCTGTCATCTTCAATTTGTTGGCTACTTTCCTCATCATTGGAAGATGGCTGTAGGAATTCCAGCCCTCACATCATCACTTGGGGAATAGCTTTGTTTCCTTCAGTGTCTGTGGGATCAGGGTAAAGAGTTGTGGTGAATCCAAGCTTTGCCCTTTATACTTTGAGGCACCTATGCTTCTCTGTTTCAGCTGGTTGAACAAAGGTAATTTAAAAAAATGCTTCTCAATCTACTTCCATCAGAGCTGTAAGGAACAAGACTTTGCCATACAATGTTCTTTTTGATTTGCAGCATTGTTTTTGAACTTTTCTATTCTACCTTTATTCAGCTATTTTTCAATATTACTCAGTAGACTAGGTACCCTGAACAAAGGGATTGTGTCTGTGTTACATCTGCATGCCCACTGTCAAGTATATATATGGAATAGAGTAAGGCCTCAACACAGATTTGTTGTATAAATGAACAGGCTTCTCTGCTCTGATCAGACCAGTCTAGCTACAGGCCAAACTCACAGAGCTGTTTATCAACCTAAAATGCAGGGATTTCTGGATTCTTTTCTGCTCTGTATTCTATTCCGGACTTAGGAGCCCAAATGATTTTTTTAACCTTTAAGTTGGATCATATAATTCCTGTGCTCAAAACCTTTCTCTGTTTTACCATCTAATGTAGCATAAAACCAATGGACTCAATCACCTCTAAGCTCTGTGATGTGAAATCTTGGCTTTTCTTTGGCCTCATCTACTTTTACTTTTCTTTCCCTCATTTATTCCAATCCAGCTACACTGCACCTACACTGCACCTTTCCTGAACACACCAAGTACATTCCTGCTTCAGGGGATTTACTTCCTGTCCCTCCTGCTCAGGACATTTTTCCCATAAATCACCTCAAGTTTCACACCCTCACCTACTCCACATCTTTGCCCAAATGCCACCTTACCAAGGAGACTTCCTGATCAGCCTATTTAAACACTCCCATAAAACCTCACCAGTTCTTCTTTCCTTCTGGATTTGTTTTCTACTCGATGTTTAGCATCATTATCATCTGAAATACTATACACTTGCTTGTTAATTAGCCTATTGTGTGTCATTCCCCTGAACTGTATAAGCTTTTCAAGGACAGGACTTTCAGTTTTCATTATTTACAGCTGGACTCCTATTGTCAGGAATAGTGCTTAGCATAGATTTGGTACTCAATAAAGAACTGACTGAATAAATGATCTGCCTTCTTTACTTGGAAACTGGAGCTAACTATACCTATCCTGCAGTTTTCCTGTGTGCATTAGTGATAGTGCGTATAAAGATATTAGTACAGTGCTGAGAACATAGTAGCAGATTAACAAATTATACCTTAAAACATTTTTTTAGTTTTAAGGTGAAAACCTGGAGAATACCATGTTTCATTTAATTCCCCAAATATTTATGGAGAAATAACCTGTTATGTACAGGTACCATTTGTACAGGATATAAAGATAGAGACGGCATAGTCCTTATATTACAGATGCAGCACATAAACATGAGGGCTATTTTACATGCTCAGGCACCCCAGTCTTGCATGAACCATATTTAAATTCCTAAAGTGGTTCTATGTATCTCAAGTGCTGATAGAAAGATTTTTCGTTAACAAATAGGAAATGCACTTGTAAATCCCTCCTCTGCAAAAATGGCTTAGAACATTAGAATAAGGCATCTCTTCTAAGTTATATTCTTTTCTAGGAATCTGAACATCTCTAAGAAAGGTAGATTACAAACTTACAGACTTCCGACAGATTCAAAGATCCAAATTTCTACCTCTTTATATGCTATTTATACCACCCACATCTCTGTGTCTTCAATATGCACATCTCTATCTACCTATGCACAAACATTGTGAAAAAAATTACCTACTTTTATCATTCTGAAATATTTTTAGCCTAAAAAACACATAGAGAAGATAAAATAAACACCAGTGTAACCTATACTTAGTTTGATATGTATCTGATTTAAAACATTTGATTCAAATATTTTCCTAAGAACTTAAATATTACAGCTGCTATTGAATACTCTTATTCTATTCTCCCTTCTTTGCTCACCAGAGATACCACTGAATTTGTGGTTTCTTATTACTTTAAGCTTTTCCTTTAAGTTTTACAACTATTAAATCCTGGATATAAATCACAGATATGGTTTCATTCACCTTCATATTCATATTAAAACAAAACAAAATAGGATATCTCATTTAAACTCTGGATGCCTACCTTCTCTTGAAAAATCAGGAAACCTTGCCAATCCAGGTCTGCATTTCTGAATTAGGCAGCCAGCTGTATCTCCTCATCAGCATAGTTGCATTGAATGTTTGCTAACTTACTTCAGGCCCGATTAGTGCATTTATATTTCTTATTCGGCCTCTGCAGGCATTTGCATTTGTAATTCCTGTTCTCTGAACTTTAATCTATTTAAAATAGTTTCTTCTTATTTTGTTTCTTTTGTGTGTGTGTGTATTCCTGCTTTGAAAACTATTCTTTTATTGAAGAAGATGGATGCAAAATTGGTATTTTCTCCTTCCCACTATCACCAGTGCCCAGTTTATCTAACTTCCCAAGCAGTGGGCCTATTGTCCCATATTTTTCTTGAATTGAATGCAGCAACAAATGCTCCTTTTCTTTCCCTTTATGAGACTGATGTTATTGTTAGAAGTATACACTCCCCTTTTCATCTCTTAAAAATCTTCCTTTTCATTTATTAAACTAAACCTTCAGAGATTACAATCCCCAACAATTTATACTTTGTTGATCTGGTGTATATTTTATTCCATCCTTGTCATCAAAAGAAATTCTTAAGCCAGGAATGGGTAATGAATAAAGAGAAAGACCCATGGTTTCATGTTTCAAGGTCTGTGTGGAGAAAATCAGACTCTAATAACAAAGAATTATTTTGGACATCTGAATATTCATTTTATTTTGAGAATAGTTAATGAATACCTGAGAAAGGATAATGCTCTTAATTTATAATAATGCCAGGTTATAAATGCTACACTGTTTATTGACTACTATGAGGACAAATGGCAAGTTTGGAAAAATATCCACATGTGTATTTTCTTAATACACAATACCTGCAACACTTCCTTTTTGGAGCATCAGAATACCCCAGGCATCTATTGGCAGCAAACCAAGAAATCACTCTGTTGATTCTATTCCCTTGTAGAACCGCATACATGTTCTTTGCAGCTTCAGAATTCAATCACAACAGTTACAATTACTCCAATACCCATTATGGCAAAAACCAGTGTACTACATTGTGTTTTTCACATTCCCTTAAAAAGGAAGCACATTCCTGATACAGACCCCTAGGTTCTAGGTTTAATCCCTAGGTTAAAGTCTTTATCAAATTGCTAAAGACTTTAAATAGGAAAATGCAATATATTTCTTTTCTTTAATAACAGAGTTCTAATTCTTTTTTTTTCAGAAATTTTTTGTGATATTCCTTGTTGGATGAAATTGTATAAGATTTCGTTAGCTTATATTTGAAAGTCATAGAGAAAGAAGATAAATCGCCTTAAAGGAATTAAACTAGAAAAATAAGAGAAAACATACAAAGCTGATTTTAGACCCTCAATTTCTTTGAACAAAGGTGGCTTTAAATCTACACAGTGCTCTTGGTGACGCTAAATGTTTTCTCTCTGCTCTTTAATGAAGAGCTGGCAGTCATTTAGTGCAGAGTTTTAGCTGGGCAGAGCTAAAACTATGTTCAGGTAGTTTTGCTTTCTATCCTGAAATATTTTCTTAAAATTCTATATTTGGAGTAAAAAATATGCCTTCTAGAAATATAAACCATAGAGTGCCTTCTTTCATGGACTGAGGGCCATCTGATTTTCAATTACATGACAAATTAATATGTTTCAGAATACAAGTCATTCCATGAAAAGTTAAGGCATAAAGAACATATAATATGCATATTAAAGTTATGCTACTTTCATTATTGCATTGATTTTGTGGCATTACAACTTACTTAAAAATTCAAACCAGGTATTAAAACTAAGTGCACCCCAAAAGAAAGATACACACGAACTTTGTTTTAAAAGAAACAGTATTTATTAAGAAATTATATGCTGAATTCTCCTACAGTCTGTGAAGATGGTTTCTTCCATTTCCACAGCACAAGACAATGGCTAAGGGCATCTGGAAAACACTTGCAATACCAGGGAATGGAGAGTTCCGAGCAATAGGAGATGAACTGAAGTGATGTATGTACTAATTTGAACTTTTGGATCCAAAGACAAGGCAATCATCCCTGCCAATTTAGTTCTTACCAGTATGGGCATTAAAACCTGTCCATGGGATCTCCTACCCAGACTGAAATATTGGGTAGTAATTGGGTCATTTCAGTTCAGTCGAGCAGAGAATGCTCAATTTAATCATAGGGCAAACCAACAGTCCTTTAGCTATTGAATTACATCTGAAATATTTGCATTATTTATTAATAAAAATGGTGCTTATTGAGGGCAGAAATAAAACTTTTCAAGTATTTTATCCTTATGATCTGAAGTACTTTAAACTATAACTTAAAAATAAATTATAAAAACTAGCATAAAATGCATCTTTTCTTACATGACATTGTTGGAAATAAGTTTTAAGTGTATAATTGCAATATCACCTGACTTTTATATATGACCAAAAGTAAAACATGCTAATCATAAAAATAGCTTTTACAAATATACATTTGTATACGGTGTCTCCCTTACCATTCATAAATGTCCTCCACATTTTAAGACTTAAAAAAAAATGTAATTAGCAAAGGGAAAAAACACATTTACAATCTAAACCATAAAAACCTGACAATTATACAGCTTAGAACATAGAAGAAATGGAATTTCTAAAATTGAACAATACTGTCCATTTTATTTGGGTTTTTATAAATTGAACCAAAGATACTATTATGCAGTAAGAAGCCTCCTTTCATATTTCTGGGTGTTGTCACAGTTTCTTTTCTGCTTTTATGACATCATTCATTACTTCAGATCACTTTATCTGTAGAAACTGAGAAAAGAAAAAAAGTATTTTAAAATATAGAGATTTATATTTCATTGCTGATATCATGCATAAATAAATAAGTTGGAATTTAAGACTTAGGAGAAGGATAAAACAAGTCTTAAGTCTTTAGGACAAATACTTTTGAGAAGCTTAAGTTCTCAGATCCTTTGTTGTATACAACACTAAAATTATTTATATTTATAGCATGATATGATTTTTTAAAATCTAGCTAATTTACTGACTGAGATCAACAATTATTTTTCAACCTGAGTTCTTGTCCAGGTCAGAAGAGAACCACTTGAAGTTCTAGGCTAAGGAAAGAGATTTGGGTTGCTCATGAATCTTTGCTGCCCCTAAAGAGTGAACATAGGATATTTTTCCACTGGAAAAGGCTTTGAACAGTGCATTCCTAAGCCTTACGTACCTGGGATAAGAGAAAAAGCCAGTACAGGACTCTGATCTGAGTTATACAACCTTGGTTGCAAAAGAAGAAAGCTAGAGGCAGGAAGGACAGTGGAAGACCCATGGTGCAACCATGAGCCAGAAAACACCATATAAGAGTCAAAATTCAATTGGTTGAAGAATTGAATTGAGAAATTGAATATGAATATGAAGATAAAATAATGCAAGTTTATTTAGATTAGTAGAGAAAGGCATTTATTTATCCTAGAATCCTATTAAGTTCAAGGTCTTTCTATTTAAGTAAAAAATATAATGACACCGATTATCCAACAACTTCAAAGGTTTTTTGCAGTTAGATGGGAAACCTATGTGTATGTCTTATGAACCAAAGACAAGCAAATCAGTTTGGATGGGAGTTGCTGCGAGAAGAACATCGTGCATCAGTTATCAATATTGGGGGAGAAGAATACCTTGCAGTGTTCCTGGTTATCAGTCCCAGGGGAGAAATACAAACATTTTTGTCTTTGTATTTTGGTATCAAAGTTGTCAAGGAAAACCTAACACAGTCAAACGTTGGATGGAACGACACTTTACAGCTCTAATAGTGTGTGCTGGTCCCTATAGATAGCGAGTCTCCCTGGCAGTGGATGGAGGGCAATTGGTCTATGACTATCCCTGTTGCTACTGTAGAAGGACCTGGAACCCACTCTCATGGAGTTTGAAATACTAAAAGATGGAGGTGTCCCTGAGGACCACTGATGTACACATTTAAGCAGGACAAAGGAATACTTATTTAGCTTAAAACAGGGAAAGTATTTCCATACAAGGCTGTAAGGCTGACTGCATGGGCTCTTTATTTCTCAGTAAGAAAGTACTCCAGACTCAAGGCCCATTCTTATGTGGCTGAGTGAGGGCTGACAGATCATATGTACAGGCTACCCTTTCCAATAGTTGCTGATTCCTATGAGTAGCCAGAGAATTAGGTAACTTGACCCTTTATTAAAGTTTTGAGTCCTGTGATATAGAGCTTATGAAAAAGACTGATATGGCAGTTGAGGTGGTGAGAGTTGCTCTGGGTGTCTGCAGCTTCAAGTCACATGACCTACCAAGATCACAGTCGAAAGGAACTCAGTGAACCTGGATGGTATTTTCTCTTCCTTCATGGGTGTGTAACTTTCACACTCAAGAATAGATGTACACCTCAATAATTTTAGTTAACTGGATGTCATCTTCCTTAGTGAGTACATGTCTTTTAATTCTAGGAAGATTTAGAGTTGAACATAAAATGTTTACAAAAACAGAAATCAGAGTACTAATATTTTTGTGTTAAGAAATCTGTGAACATTTGGTACTGTAAACCTGTTATTTCAGATAATTTAGTCTATTAATGTGACAGTCTTATGATTTCAGCTTAGAATATGCAATTAAAAATTGAGACATAAGATTGCAGTTTTGTGATCTGAAATCTTACATCCACATCTTATGTTCATGTGTGATATTAGAAAGTCTAAGAAAACTTTAGGCCATCATATTGATACATGTAACTTACTAGATTTTAAGAATTATCTCATTCTCAGAAAGATTTTATTTGTTAAAACAGACAAATGAAGTACTTAAAAACATGATATATAATATGTAAGAGTTTACAAATGTCATTTACCACATTTAATTAACTAATCAGGGACAATCATTTTTCAAAGGACCCTTAGAAGTACTTTTGTAAAACTTGCTCTACTTATAAATATAATCCTACTAATAAATGCCTAACAATTTTGATTAAAAACTTTCATAAATCAAACAACTAAAAATAACAAAATATGTACCCTTAATAGTCTTCTCTCCAGTCAAAGCATTAAAAAAACTTATATACCCAGGAAAGAAAATTTCATGGGTGAGGCCTAAGTACATTTTGATATTTTGATATTCTTTCTTTCTCTCTCTCTCTCTCTCTCTCACTCACTTTTTGCTTTTCTCCCTCAGTCCCTCTTTCTTTTTCTTCTCCCTCTCTTCTTCCTCATGCAATCTATACTATATCCTTACTGATCCAACATATATGTATTTTTAAAAATGAAAATGTTATTATTTGTGTTCTTTATGTAGTGCCAGGCTGTGTGCATGTATGTGGGAAGAGTAAATTAATCTTTAAAGCACAAAGTCTTGAACTTAATGGTTCAAAGTCAGTGTGCTACTTTTTTGCATGGCGTAAAGGAGACTTTGTACATTTCCTGTATGTGCATACCAAAGATCATCCCTTATCAATGCAAAATGAATACCTTAATAAAGAGAATTAAACTTAGCCTATAGAATGGTACTGACATGCAGACACAAGGCATTGTGGTTTGGGGGTTTTGATGGATAACACCTGTGTGCAGGAAGGAACCGAGGCTCTTTATATGCTTGCATTGCACTCTTTCCTCGAAGGCCTCCATTGATCACATTTTTATTACATATGGAAAATGCTTAAAATGCTGCAGCAGCTGTGTATGTAAAGTTTACTAATCATTGTGTTTCTTCAGGTTAAGTGATGGCAGGTGACATTAATTTAGTATATTCTAACACCATCCTGCTGGTCTCAAAAAAGGTAATGAATGGTTGTTTAGCAATAATCCATTTTGTTAGGAAGAAAAACGCAGCCTGCAGATTTTTTCTGCATATTCCATTACCCCAGTATGATTTCTCCTCAACCCTTCCTTTATTCCTTGATAATAAATGATTACATAAAAATAATTATCCTGGAAAGAAGAAAGGTAGGTTTGGAAATAATTTATTGAAGTCTTACTTCCTTGTCATAAAACTTCAAAGCATTTGCCTATCACTAGTACAAGACAAAAGCTTCATTAACTTTGCACTGTGAAATATGGATACAAGTCATGAATAGAATTCTCCTTATCTAAAAACAACAAAATATATTCACCCTGGGACTTCCCTGGTGGCACAGTGGTTAAGAATCCACCTGCCAATGCAGGGGACACAGGTTCGATCCCTGGTCTGGGAAGAACCCACATGAAGTGGAGCACTAAGCCCATGTGCCACAACTACTGAGTCCACGTGCCACAGCTACTGAAGCCCACGTGCCTAGAGCCCGTGCTCCACAACAAGAGAAGCCACCACAATAAGAAGTCCACGCACCACAACGAAGAGTAGCCCCCACTCGTCACAACTAGAGAAAGCCCACGCACAGAAACGAAGACCCAACGCAGCCAAAAATAAATAAATTTATATAAAAAAAGAAAAAAATATATATATTCACCCTGCTTTCCATAGAACTTGTAGTCTGAGAAAAGACTAGGTGTTTGCTTCTAAAGGCATGGGAGGAAGGAACAACTATGGCTTTCTTGCTGCTTTTTCTCAAAAAAGACAGCCATTTAAGGAGCTGATTGGTTTAGTATAATGTGAAATTAATTGTGCTTTCCTTCTCTTGACTAGTGGGTAATTTATCTTCTGGCTGTATAGGAGCTTGGATGCTTTTAAAATAAATTCTCCTGATGATGAATTCTTTTTCAAGTCTCAATCTCTCCTATTTCTGAAAAACAACAAAAAAAGCCACTCAAATGGGCTTAGTTTGTATTGAACCAAGCAATTTACTTCTATTTTACAAAGATGAAAAAGATAGTATTAATCTACAGGGAAATCACATTTAATTTTAAACCTTATGCATTAATATATTTGAAATAAAATAAGTACAGGAATATATTGAATAAATACACCTTATTTAGAGTTTTACCAAAAAATCCCCATAATACTTTTAAAGAAATATTCTTTCTTTCATGTCAGAAATGCTTCTGGTTATCTTTTTTCTATTTGAGATTTATAACTAATAAATAAATAGATAATCTATATTTCTAAATAGCATCTACAGAGCAAAAAAGGTAAATGAAAATATGTGGGTAATGCAAGCTATATAACATTTTATGGAAAAGCAAGTCTCATGAACAAGAATAATCTATATTTGTTGTCACCATTAATTATGTTTATTGAGTAATTATTCAGCCATTCACTTTTTATAGACAATGTGAATACATTTGGCTTTTACAAATCCCTTATTACAAATGAGATCTAATTCAATTCAATTCAAATTTCTAAATAACATAAACAAATTTCCAGGAGTGACTGTTCATCATAAATTAAAACTTACCTTCTATTAATAAGCTCTTGGGGCCAAAATTGCATAATACTGTAAGGTGAAAGAATCACATAAGAAAATCCATAATGGAATGAAAACCAAGAGGACAGTAACTCACCAGAATGGTACAAATGAAAGCAGCTGCTCTACTATGTGATTCTTGGAGGCTGATAGTCTCCAATCCTGGTGATAGGGGTAGAGTAGGATAACTAAATAGTCAGTTTAGAAATCCCACTGGGGATTCAAGATAGAAAGGGAATTTTAAGGGAGTTTGGGAGACTGTTATAAGCTAATGACCACTCAAGGAAAGAATCCAGTAACCTAGCAACAATCTACACTACCTTGAAGGAAGACCAGGTACATCCAAGCACCAGACACACTCAAGCCACAACCCCTGATAGTTAAAACACAAGACAATAGATATGGCGTCTGAATCTTGTGACATGAAGTCAGACAGTTAATAGTCCTTGAAGAGTAGCACTTCTGCATGTAGTCAAGTCAGAAATATAGGTGGAAGGGGACATTATACCGAAAGCTGAGATGAATTACCATATTTTATTCATAGTATATGTTACCATCCTTTTGCTAATAATATACATGTGATTTAAATAGCACCACGATAGTCCCAGTTAAACCACATAGGGTCAAAGGAGGAACTAATGATGTAAGCATAGACGTCTGCTCAAGAATGTGGAAGAAGGTGATCTTCTCCCCCTCCCCACTTTTGTTTATGAAAATAAAGTCCTCTCAGTCCTTGAGGCA
Organism: Delphinus delphis; assembly: GCF_949987515.2. Classification (NCBI taxonomy): domain Eukaryota; kingdom Metazoa; phylum Chordata; class Mammalia; order Artiodactyla; family Delphinidae; genus Delphinus; species Delphinus delphis. Next base: position 27,857,208 of record NC_082699.1, on the reverse strand, counting down.
GAGCCCCTACCACCTGCCCACTTGTATTTCTCACAAGCATCTATGTTAATAAACTCACTCTTTGCTTGCCACTTTGCTTCTCACTGAATTCTTTCTTCACCGACACAAAATAACCTGAGCTTCAGTAAATCCTGACACCAGATGAGCAGTTTCAATTAAAATACAGGGGGGTTGAGTCCCCTCCTAAGTCAGGGATCATGGGTTCAAGTCCCAGTATGAGTTTTGGCTGGTTCGAGTCCCACCTGAAAAGGAGTGCAGTTTCACTAGGGTGATGACCATTTAGGGAAGGAGGGTGTGGAAAACAGAGGAGAAAACAAGAGTGTAGTAACCAGCCAGAAATTTGGAAATAAGATGATCAAATTGTTTTCTGAGACTACAACTTGATGATCAAAACTGAACTGATCAGGGCAGAAAATATGCAATGTCACTTAAGACAGGCTGAAGATTTTAGGGTCTCTGAGACTTGATTAGAACATAAATGAAGATTATTAAATCAGCCAAAGGAAAAAAAATATGTTGATCTGAGAGAGACTTGTTTGACACTGCAAGCACAGAAAACCAGGAAAGTCTCAGAGGGCACTTTGGTTGTGCCATTCAGGGGCTGTCCACAGGAGAAGGTGACCAGACCCTGGAAGTGTACTTGGCCCATAATGACAGGTATATTCCTATTACAGACATGGACACATCAGGCAGACTAAGGACATTCAATTAACACTCTGTTCTAAATCATACTTTCCAAGTAGATCTTCTGATTACAATTCTGAGCAGCTTGATTTACTGAAGGAGAATGCTCAGGCCAGAGAACATTGGGCTAGCCTCTCTTTCAGTTAGTCTCCCTATAAATGCATAAACAGATCTTCTGGGTTGATTGGCCAGCCTATACCAGATTGGTTAACATTTGTCTGAGGTACTCTTCCTGTCCCAGCCTGCTGACAAAGACGTTCTGGGAACCTGGGAGGCTAGCCCCAGGTTATGGACTGTGGAGGATGGTAATGAGACCTTGTGGATCTGCTTTGCCAGCTGATCTCTCCTGGTTTTACCAATGCTTGCCATGTGCATTTCAAGGTCAGGCAATACTGATAAAGCTACATGACAAGGAATAGAGGATTTCATCAAATATGAGCAATAAGGAATAATTCAAAAAGACACAAGCACCCCAATGTTCATTTCAGTGCTATTTACAATAACCAGGTAATGGAAGCAACCTAAGTGCCCATTGACGGACGAATGGATAAAGAAGATGTGGTACATATATACAGTGGACTGTTAGCCATAAAACGGAAAGGAATTGGGTCATTTGTAGAGATGTGGATGGACCTAGAGACTGTCATACAGAGTGAAGTAAGTCACAAAGAGATAAACAAATGTTGTATATTAACACATATATGTGGAATCTAGAAAAATGGTACAGATGAACCGGTTTACAAGGCAGAAATAGAGACACAGATGTAGAGAACAAACGTATGGACACCAAGGGGGAAAGGGGGGTGGGTGGGATGAATTGGGAGTTTGGGATTGACATATATACACTAATATGTATAAAATAGATAACTAATGAGAGTCTGCTTTATAGCGCAGGGAACTCTGCTGTACAGTAGAAACTAACACCACATTGTAAAACAACTATACCCCAATTAAAAAAAATTATCTCCTCCTTCTATAGGTGAAGATATTAAGGCACAGACAAGCTGAGTGACATGTCCAGGTAGTTGGTCGAAGCCTTGACTACTTCTGGGATCCTGACTGCTATCAAGAATTCTTTTCGTTACACTGTTGGTTCTCAAACTTTAGTGGGTCTCAGAATTACTGAGTGGATTTGTTAAACTGAGATTGCTGAATTTCTGTTTTTCTAGTGTTGTGGGCTGAATTTTGTGTCTTCTCCAAATTTGTATGTTGAAATTCTAATGCCCAATGTGATCATATTAGGCTGTAGGGCTTTGGGGAAGTTATTTGATCGTGAGATAGAATCCTCAAAAATTGGATTAGTGTCCTCAGAAAAGAGGTCTCGCAGAGTTTCATCACCCCTTCTGCAATGTGAGGACACAGTGAAAAGACATCAGTCTATAAACTAAGAAGTGGGCTCTCACCAGACACCAAACCAGTCAATGCTGTGATCTTGGACTTCCCAGCCTCCAGAACTGTGAGAAATAAATGTTTGTTGTTGATAAGCCACCCAGTCTGTGGTCTATTGTTATAGTAGCCTGAATAGTCTACGACAACTAGGTCTGAAATGAGGCCCAAGAAATTGCATTTCTTTTAAGGCTGTGAGTGATGCTAATCTGGGCATCCTGCTCTTTGAGAACCACTTTGTTTCACTGTTGAGAGGCGTTCCTTGTGGGCCACTCACATTCCTACATGTCTTGCTGAGTGTGCTAACATCACAAAACTGACTATTCTTTCTCAAAGCCCACTTCTCAGAATTATTTATTTGGCTGGCAATCCTGAGAACTGAGGACCGTACTCAGGAATGTACCACATAGTTCTGCAATAAATCTAGTTTCCCTCTGGACAAAGAACAGGTTTGCTTACTGCTTGCTAGGAAATTAGATCTCCTAAACTCAAGGTCTCTCTCCTGCGATGCATGCAAACTCTACCTGGCCTTCCATCTCTGACTTGGGTCTTGGGTCAAGGAAACCAGTGCAGCTATCCTGATACTTGTACTCTCTTGTTGTGAGTAGCAGAGTCTTTTGTTTCAGGAGTCTTCTGTCTTTTATCAGCATCCGTGGAACTAGGGATGTTTAATTTACTAGCTTGTATAGTTATTTTGGTGGGAGTTCTCTGGCTTCAGTTGTCCTAAATACCATCAAACTTATTTAAGTTGGGTGCAACTTGTGACCCAGTCTGTAGTGCACATTAACTATAGTGATTCTTGGCAAGTTATGACTCCACTGGTCAACTGTCTTCTGGACGTATTACCTGGTCACTCTTACTGCTTCTTTCCTATCTCCATCCCATTTTCTCTCTCCTTACTTATTTTTCCCTCTGATTCCTAACAGTTCAGTTTTATAATCCACACCCATTATTCTGCCCTTATTCCCATGTCTTTATCTTATTCTCCATCTCTCTCTCATGACCAAGAGACAAAACCCTAGCTATTTATACTATATTGGATCACAAATATCCAAATCATTAGACTTTGTTATTCCATAACCAAATGGAAAGATGTGAAAACTGGGAAAATCAGTCATTTTCTATAGCATCATTGAATATACTACATAAGTAATGTTCAGATGTTTGGTGTCCTTTCATAAAATGAAGGAAAATACAAAACAATATTATAAAACCATCATAAAAGTAAAAGGAAAAAGAAAACAAAACTAATGTTAATTTAACTTTATTTACCAAATTCAAATAAATTGTGTTCTTACAAATATTATAAAGTGATTGCTAAACTTTTGACATTCACATTTTAGTTTATGACATTGATTGTATAGATACAATATAAAGAGTTTTCAATATTGAACTGAAAATAGCGTGCTAATGTAAAATTACAATTAGAAATGTCATATTCTTTATGGATATTTGGTTTGGGACATGGCTTACTATACATGATTAAAAAATATTTTCAGAGTTAATTACATCATTTTTGTATCTAATTGCTACTATCTCTAACAAATACATTAGTGCAGTAATAGTCTTTACATCTAGACACACAGATAATTTGTATTTCTGGAGTACATTTCATTTAACTGAAATAACAAGTAATATTCAAATAAAAGGGGAATAGTATCTTCTCTTTTGGGTTCATTATAGGAACAATTTGTTTAGTGTGGTAAAGTGCAACAATGTCAGAAGGCATACATTGTCCTCTCTATTGTCACTCCAGAAGCATTAGCAAGTCAGAGTAACAGAGGAGTTAAGCAGGTTACCTAGGATTGTAGAATGATCTTGTCTAACCTCCCAACCAAAGCAACAGGGCTTTCCATTGCTGGTGGGAACATAGTTTTGCCTTGACTAGCTTAGAGGGGTACAGAACTCTTTACCTCACAAGGAATCTTGCTCCATTTGTAGATAATAGTGGTTAGAAGAGAATTTGCTTCGTTGACTCTAAATCTGCTAATTGGCTGAACTATATATTGAGACAAACCTAGAGTGTGGTGACAAATCAGACAGACAGAATTTGAGAGGAATAGAAGTACCAGGAGATTCCCGTCTATGGGACATGGATCCAGGTCATTTCTCCAAAGGTAGTAAGGAAGAGGAAGGCAGAGACCAACTCCAGGGGGAGGTGAACGGTATCAGACAGAACATTAGAGCAGGAATCTGAAGAATAAGATTTTCTTGTTTTGATTCATTTATTCACTTATATTTTGGGACCCCATTTGTTCCCAGGAATAAGGAAGGATCCAGTTGTTAGAATAAACCTAGAGAAACTAATAAGTTTACAGTAAGAGAGACCACAAGAATGTCTTACAGTCTGAAGCATCTGAATTACTTAGCTAAGACTCCCTTGATTTGCCCCAGGTAGAGATTGGGTTTGGGCTATTCTTAGAATCTGGGACTGGGTTAACACTGTGGGTATGGACCACAAGCATCATAATAACTTTTATTTGTATAGTGTGTGAAAGTTTATAAAACACTTTATACATATATTCCCATTTGAGTTTTATGAGAAACCATTGAGGTAGGGTGTTGGGAAGAATCATCCTTATATCAGTCACAAATCCTTGAATCAGGCAGTGAGTATCTTGACTAAATCAAACCCAGTCTGCTTTATTTAAGACCAGTGACTTCTCTAATATTCTGTTCTGTCTAGATGTGAGAACAGTAAGCAGGTAGACTGGGCACATCGTTAATTTTAGCACAGGTGATCTCAACTGAGATGTGAAAATACACTGGTGCTCCTATGATGAGTGGGACAAAAGAGATGGAATTACTGGGAAAGTACTAGGATTTGCATATAACCTCCCACCTGCCTTTCTCTGGATTTTTTTTTTTAAAGTCCTGTCTTGAATTAATTCAAAATCATTTAAATTAAAAACTTGCTTTAGGTATCTGTCTAAAGGAGAGCACAAAATCCTAACCACTAGACCACCAGGGAACTTAGGCCTCTGTCTAAAGGAGACTTTTTATGTTGTAAAAATACACTTGATTAAGAAAAAAGAACATTTAACTTCAGAGTAAAATTATCTAATGTGGGTTACAAGTTTTATTATTTAAAAAGTCTGTGTAAAAATTTAATTGTTTACTACTGAAAAATAATTGCTAAATTATATGATTTACCAGAGCTTGAATGTTCTGTTATACAAAGTATTAAAACATTTCTCTTAATTTTTTCCAGACTGTTCCCTGATACTTTCTGAAGATAATTATAATTGTGTTTTGAGTGTTTTGGGCTCACTGACAATCATATTTGAGTAGCTGAATTGATAAATTATAGTAATTTTATTTGGCACATAACTTGTATTTGATCATACATTGATTTCTGATTTCTCATGCTAATTATACAGTGTCTAACAACCATTAGCTACTCCCAGGGCTGGTAAAGATAATGATAATTTTAGGATAATACTCCAAATTGCTTAAGTTAATTCCAGTGTTAGAAGCCAAATGCTGATTAACGCTAAGATTATTATGAACTTTGAAATTTTACACATTTTACTGTTTTCTACAGTTCTTTGGGTAGTTAGTTTTGATACCACAAGAAGAAATATTTTTAAAATTACTTTATAGATAACTGAAAATGTGATTTAGAATTGATTGGTTTAGAGGCTGAATTTTAAAAGCCATTGGAAATTGTATAGTTAATTCATGACTATTCAGAATATCTGGGGGAAGATTTTCATGGTTATTTAACAATTCTCATTTAATTTAATTAAATTTACTGTATACACCTGTCAAAGAATTAGAAAATAAAATAGCTTCAATTTCAAAATTGAGCAAAATTAATCTGAGAGAGCAAGTGAAATGAAAGAAATAATTATGTTATTATTGTAATAATAAAGCCTTGTTTTATCAGTATATTCGAGAAATACAGTTAATTAAAAAAAAAACTTAAGCTTTGGAATATTATCAGAATACTCTTAACACTCAAATTATGTTGGATGTAATAAAATCCTGAATGACTCAGAGAGATTTCAGAGTCATAGTGCCTTGGATTATTATGATTGTAAAAATTTCCCAGAATTGTAACATGTAGAAGGAATTGGATATTGGACTTTGTCATATCCACTGCTAGTTAGTTTTTGAAATAGGCTTGGGATACCAGCTCACTTACCTCTGTTTTCCTTTTTATATTACAAGAGAATGTAGAATTTAGAAATAGTATCAGTTATATGATCATTCTGATGTGGATAAAGATAAATAAGAGCTGGGAGCATTTTAATTCAATAAATTGATGAAATAATTTAACATAAGCTGAGTTCTCTCTTAGAAAATTTCTGTGAGCAAATCTTTCCCCAAATCAGAAAACAAACTTTTATTTGAAAATATTTTTCCTTTATAATTAGATTCCTCTAGGAAGTCATATTTTATAGACCTGAACAGAATGCTGTATCATCACCTGTTTATCAGATTTGACTTTGCAAATCCACAGAAGACTCAAGATCAACCATTAAACTGTGTTGTGTGCTAAAGAGAAAGGGCACTGTGTCTGCCTGTCTTTCTGTTGTTATCACCTACTCCTGGAGTTTTATTGCTGCATAAACGCTGTGTGGTATTACTTGGCCCATAAATATAATATCTCCTACATTTGCAATGTACATCTGAAATGATAAATGAGTTCTGCAGCATTTTACAAACACTCATCTTAATGAAGAAAAGTCTGAGGCACAAGGAAAGAAAGTCACCTGCCCAGGGTCTAATTGGAGGTGGTAAAAAAATCCAGTCCAGAATCACATTAAGTTGCCCTTACTTGAAGGCTAAATTAAAATAAATACTTGATTTGAAATAACCATCACAGAATAGATGCCCATGTCTGAATGTAGGCAATGACATGCTCTCTGCACAAACCTTCCTCTAAAAAATGTGCGTACTTGGTGGGAGGTGCTGGGGAAATAATGGTGTAGGTGAAATTTTAGACAGAATGTCCCCAAGGATTTTGTTGGTTTGTTCGGGTCTCAGGAGCTACATTTTGCCTAATGGAGTTTTGGGAGATGAGTGCTGGGAAGCCGATAGGGAAGGCACTTATGACATGATTTTGCAAATTCTCTATTTTGCTGCTAACAATATAGGTGAGTAAAAGAACACAGGAGACTGGCTTCTGAGTCACAAAGAAGAATTACAAATATTTACTTATCAGCACATAGCCTTACTACACTTTAAATAAATTTTATTTTAGGGGGTGATGGACAACGTTATTTTGTAACTGGACTTCTATCTCATTTTTTTCTTCTTATAGCACTATCAATGCTTACATACCTATAAAGCAATAATAATAGCTAACAGTTATTGAATATTTTAGTGTGATCATCTCATTGGCTGAACCCATTTGAGCTACGAAAAGGAATAAACAATTTTATCAGAAGAAAATATATCATAAGAAAATACCATACCTCACATAGGGAAAAATTCAATTATATGGGTAAATTTTTTCAACCTAATTTATTTCCAGATATAGTTACTCGATTAATGTTTACAGAGATAGTTCAAAGGAAAATGTCTTTTGCTTTTAGCATCAGTATTTATGGATATAAAATGTGGCCCCAAAGATTAGAAAATGAAATGTATCTTAAATTTTAAAACCTTATAAAATTCTAGGTAAAATTTGAGAATAACTGGTTTCACAGTTATTACTTTTCATATACATACTATGATATTTCAAACTCTTTCTATTCATATTAAAGTTTTCTTTGTAGTAAAGGTTAAGACAAAAATTTTTAAGAGATGATATTGAATATTTTTTACAGGAGCAAAAATTGTTTATTCTTAGCACACAGATAAAATCCAGAAGAATAAGGTGCACTCAAGGTATTTAAATGGAGAAGCTATCCACATGATTAAAAAGACATATCAAATTTTATAAAATTTGGCATACTTTTCTAATGTGAACTAACAAGTCAATCTGCATACAAAATTTCTGCCAATTTCAAGTAGAAAACTGCAAGGTAGATGACTGCAGGAGGGTGATGGCCAATCAGAATGTCATTCAGTCATCATCGCATCAAGCGTGAAGTGCAGGGCAGCACGACTGAGCTCCACGTTTGCAGAATGGTAAACAAACTGCTAAAGGTGTCCAAGACGTTGTTAGGTGGGAAGATGCATGAAAAACATTGACTTGCATCGTGAGAAAATTGTCCCTCTCAGTGTTCTTCCAGTTCTGATTGCATTAAAGAGAAAGTTTCTGCTCATGCTTGTTCTGACATTTCTCTATTACAGTCTATGATATTTTTTAATGAGAGAGAGAGAGAGAGAGAGAGAGAGAGAAGCAGGAACACAAGATTTTTCAACATATAAAAAAAAACAAGCTAAATTTAAAAAATGTTTTGTCTTTTCATTACATTTATTTAAAATATATTTCTTACTTATGAAAAAGGATAACATGGTTTTTCATTTACTGGAATGGACTAAAGTTTAGTTTTAAAGATACATTTATTTTAAATTTAAAAAGATAAGACAATTTAATTTAAAAAATTAAAATACTACCAATGGTTTTATGGCAAAAATCATAAGAGTACAGAACAGATTAAAATCAATAAAATCTGTGAACAGTAATCCATGAAAATATCTAAGGTCACTGGAATCTTACAGACCCTGGTGGAATCTTGATTCTGCCTTTATTATCGAGATGACCTTTGGGAAGTTACTTAACATCTCTAAAATCAAATTACTCATAAAATACCTTCTCCCTAAAGTTATTTTAGAAAATAGATGAAATGATGTATATAAAAAACTCATTATTATTCCTGGAAGAAAGTAAAATATATTGTTTCCTTTTCCTCCTTTTATTTTTTGACTTGGAATGAAATAAAAATCTCTGTGTGTGTGTGTGTGTGTGTGTATGTGTGTGTGTATGTGCATGTATATATTATATCACACTTTTTCAGCTTTCTGCCTTTTTAAAGATAAGCTATTTTTCTACATTTTTGAAACAACTAAGCCCCAAAGATTTCACACCTTGTCCAATTCGCACAGCTTTAAATGACAGCTATAGATGTTACTTCCAGTAGACCACAGGCTAGCAAAGTTTGCTTTTAGGAAATGTTACTGAACATTATTAAAATGTATTCCTAAAAATGTGGCAAGATAGAAAATATCAAAAATGCACAAGGTATCCAGAATACTTAGCAGGTTCCAGTTGATTAGAATTCTTATCACACTTCCAAAGCCCTGAACTTTCATTTTATCTCAGGCTACCCTGGAGCTTGTGATTTTTCTATATTCAGAATCATCCTGGAGACAGTGAAGGTTTGTGAGGGAACATTCTGAGGTAGAGTAGGGCTGATAGTGTGGGCTGGTTTGCATCTGTGAGAGTTTTATTCATGGGAAACAGCCAAACATAGCCCCCTACTGCTTTGATGATGAAGACACATAGTGTGGGAGTGGGTGGTGGGGTGGGGGAAGGGGATGGGGGGGTGGGAGGGTGTGAACTGAAGACGCCCCTTTGCATTTGAAATGCTGCCTGGATAAAAATTTCATATCATTGCAGGAAAATAGATTCAGGGGTTAAGTTTCAGAATATGGGGCAAAGATTATAAAAGGTTGGCACTGTTTAGACAATTTCTTTTCCACTGTGATCCTGTCTGTTGAACTATGAATACAATTGAAACAAGCCATATTTTTCCTTTCTTTCAATTTCTGATTTAATGAAAAGCTTTCATAACTTTTCCCATTTCTTCTTCTGTCACAGATTATTAGAGTCAGTGTAGCTTGAACAGGCATAACATTGGTTCCATCAGAAATACTGCTGTAATGACTTTCTTAGCTTGCTCAAGTACAAGTTTTTTGCATTGATATTTATCAAATGATCAGTCATTTAACTACTTTTAAAATATTTATTCTGAAGTTTTTGAAGTTCACCACACTCAATGTTTTAAAAACTAACAGTAAAAAATCAGTAAAGTTCTATGTATATAACACTTAGTAATGGATCAATTATATTTGGAACATTAAAAATTTCAAGGGAGGAGATTCAAGACTGTGGAAGAGTAAGATGTGGAGATCACCTTCCTCCCCACAAATACATCAGAAATACATCTACATGTGGAACAACTCCTACAGAACACCTACTGAACGCTGGCAGAAGACCTCAGACTTCCCAAAAGGCAAGAAACTCCCCCACGTACCTGGGTAGGGCAAAAGAAAAAAGAAGAAAAAACAGAGACAAAAGAATAGGGATGGAACCTGCACCAGTGAGAGGGAGCTGTGAAGGCGTAAATGTTTCCACACACTAGGAAGCCCCTTTACGGGCGGAGAAGGTGGGTGGTGGAGGAGGGGGAGATTCGAAGCCATGGAGGAGAGCACAGCAACAGGAGTGTGGAGGGCAAAGGGGAGAGATTCCCACACAGAGGAATTCACCAGCCCAAGATGCTTGTCTGCTGGGGGCTGGGAGCTGAGGCTCAGGCTTCGGAGGTCAGATCCCAGGGAGAGGATTGGGGTTGGCTGCGTGAACACAGTCTGAAGGGGGATAGTGAGCCACAGCTAGCCGGAGGGAGTCTGAGAAAAGGTGTGAAGCAGCCGAAGAGGCAAGAGACTTTTTCTTGCCTCTTTGCTTCATGGTGCACAAGGAGAGGGGATAAAGAGCGCCACTTAAAGAAGCTCTAGAGACGGGTGCGAGCAGCAGCTATCAGCGAAGACCCCAGAGACGGGCATGAGATGCTAAGGCTGCTGGTGCAGCCACCAAGAAGCCTGTGTGAAAGCATAGGTCACTGTCCACACCTCCCCTCCTGGGAGCCTGTGCAGCCCACCACTGCCAGGGTCCAGTGATACAGGGAAAGCTTCCCTGGGAGAACACATGGCACACCTCAGGCTGGTGTAACGTCACTCTGGCCTCTGCCACCCCGCACTCCATACCCCTCCTTACCCCCGGCCTGAGTGAGCCAGAGCCCCCTAAGCAGCTGCTCCTTTAACCCTGTCCTGTCTGAAGGAAGAACAGATGCCCTCAGGTGACCTACACAGAGAGGCGGGGCCAAATCCAAAGCTGAACCCCAGGAGCTGTGCGAACAAAGAAGAGAAAGGGAAATTTCTCCCAGCAGCCTCAGGAGCAGTGCATTAAATCTCCACAATCAACTCATGTACCCTGCATCTGTGGAATACATGAGTAGACATGGAATCATACCAAATTGAGGAGGTGGACTTGGGGAGCAACGATATATATATTTTTTTCTTTTTCACTTTTTGTGAGTGTATGCTTCTCTGTGTGATTTTGTCTGCATAGTTTTGCTTTTACCATTTGTCCTATGGTTCTGTCTGTCTGTATTTTTTTGGGTTTCTTTGTTTTTAGCATAGTTTTTAGTGCTAGCTATAATTGGTGGATTTGTTTTTTGGTATGGTTGCATTCTTCTTTCTTTTTATTCTATTACTTAAAAAAATTATTTAATAATTATTTTTTACTTAAATAATATTTTATTTTATCTTCTTATTTCCTTCTTTTTTCTTTTCCCTTTTATTCTGAGCCGTGTGGATGACAGGCTCTTGGTGCTCCAGCCAGGCATCAGGGCTGTGCCTCTGAGGTGGGAGAGCCAAGTTCAGGACATTGGTCCACAAGAGACCCCCAGTTCCACATAATATCAAATGGCAAAAATCTCCCAGAGATCTCCATCTCAAATCCAAGACCCAGCCCCGCTCAATGAACAGCAAGTGACAGAGCTGGACACCCTGTGCCAAACAACTAGAAAGACAGGAACACAACCCCACCCATTACCAGAAAGGCAGCATAAAATCATAAGGCCACAGACACCCCAAAACACACCACCAGACGTGGTCCTGCCCAACAGAAAGACAAGATCCAGGCTTATCCACCAGAACACAGCCACTAGTCCCCTACACCAGGAAGCCTACACAACCCACTGAAAAAACCTTAGCCACTGGGGGCAGACAAAAACAACAAGAACTACAAATGTGCAGCCTGCGAAAAGCAGACTCCAAACACAGTAAGTTAAGCAAAATGAGAAGACAGAGAAACACACAGCAGATGAAGGAACAAGGTAAAAACCCACCAGACCTAACAACTGAAGAGGAAATAGGCAGTTGACCTGAAAAAGAACTCAGAATAATGATAGTAAAGATATACAAAATCTTGGAGATAGAATGGAGAAAATACAAGAAACGTTTAACAAGGACCTAGAAGAACTAAAGACAAAACAAATAGTGATGAACAACACAATAAATGAAATTTAAAATTCTCTAGAAGGGATCAATAGCAGAATAACAGAGCCAGAAAACGGATAAGTGACCTGGAAGATAAAAGAGTGGAAATAACTACTGCACAATAAAAATAATAAAGAATGAAAAGAATTGAGGACATTGTCAGAGACCTCTGGGAAAACATTAAACACAGCAGTATTTGCATTATAGGGGTCACAGAAGAAGAAGAGAAAAAGAAAGGGACTGAGAAAATGTTTGAAGTTATTATAGCTGAAAATTACCCTAATATGGGAAAGGAAATAGTTAATCAAGTCCAGGAAGCACAGAGAATCCCATACAGAATAAATCCAAGGAGAAACAGGCTAAGACACATATTAATCAAAATATCAAAAATTAAACACAGAGAAAAAAAATTAAACCAGAAAGGGAAAAACAACAAATAACACATAAGGGAATCCCCATAAGTTTAACAGCTGATCTTTCAGCAGAAATTCTTCAAGCCAGAAGAGAGTGGCAGGGCATATTTAAGTGATGAAGGGAAAAACCTACAACCAAGATTAATCTACCCAGCAAGGATCTCTTCAGATTTGATGGATAAATTAAAACCCTTACAGACAAGCAATAGCTAAGAGAATTCAGCACCACCAAACCAGCTTTACAACAAGTGCTAAAGGAACTTCTCTAGGCAGGAAACACAAGAGAAGGAAAAGACCTACAATAACAAACTGAAAAAAATTAAGAAAATGGTAATAGGAAAAAAACATATCACTAATTACCTTAAATGTAAATGGATTAAATGCTCCAACCAAAAGACGTAGACTGGTTGAATGGACACAAAAACAAGACCTGTATATATGCTGTCTACAAGAGACCCACTTCAGACCTAGGGACACATACAGATTGAAAGTGAGGGGATGGAAAAAGATATTCCATGCAAATGAAAATCAAAAGAAAGCTGGAGTAGCAAGTCTCATGTCAGACAAAATAGACTTAAAAAATAAAGAGTATTACAAGAGACAAAGAAGGACACTACATAATGATCAAGGGATCAATCCAAGAAAAAGATATAAGAATTGAAAATATTTATGTACCCAACATAGGAGCACCTCAATATATAAGGCAAGTACTAAGAGCCATAAGGGGAAATCAACAGAAAAACAATCATACTAGGGGACTTTAACACCCCACTTTCATCAATGGACAGATCACCCAAAATGAAAATAAATAAAGAAACACAAGTTTTAAATGATAAATTAAACAACATGGACTTAATTGATATCTATAGGACATTCCATCCAAAAACAACAGAATAAACTTTCTTCTCAAGTGCTCATGGAACATTCTCCAGGATGGATCATATCTTGACTCACAAATCAACCCTTGGTAAATGTAAGAAAATTTAAATCATATCAGGTATCTTTTCTGACCACAACACTATGAGAGTAGATATCAGTTACAGGAAAAAATCCAGAAAAACTACAAACACATGGAGGCTAAACAATACAATACTAATAACCAAGAGATCACTGGAGAAATCAAACAGGAAATCAAAAATACCTAGAAACAAATAACAATGAAAACACAACGACCCAAAACCTGTGGGATACAGCAAAAGCAGTTCTCTGAGGGAATTTTATAGCAATACAATCCTACCTTAAGAAACAAGAAACATCTCAATTAATAAACCTTACCTTACACCTAAAACAATTAGAGAAAAAGAACAAAAATACCCCAAGTTAGAAGAAGGAAAGAACTCATAAAGATCAGATAAAATATAAATGAAGAAGAAATGAAGGAAAAAATAGCAAAGATCAATAAAACTATAAGATGACTAACTCTTTGAGAAGATAAACAAAACTGATAAACCATTAGCCAGACTCATCAACAAAAACAGGGAGAAGGGCTTCCCTGGTGGTGCAGTGGTTGAGAGTCCGCCTGCCAAGGCAGGGGGACACTGGTTCGTGCCCCGCTCCGGGAGGATCCCATATGTCGCGGAGCGGCTGGGCCCGTGGGCTATGGCTGCTGGGCCTGCGCGTCCGTACGCAGCGGGGGAGGCCACAACAGTGAGAGGCCCGCGTACCGCAAAAAAAAAAAAAAAAAAAAAAAAAAAAAAACCAGGGAGAAGTCTCAAGTCAACAGAATTAGAAATGAAAAATGAGAAGTAACAACTGACACTCCAGAAATACTAAGGATCATGAGAGATTACTACAAGCAACTATACGCCAATAAAATGGACAACCTGGAAGAAATGGACAAATTCATAGAAATGTACAACCTTCCGAGACTGAACCAGGAAGAAATAGCAACTATGAACAGACCAATCGAAACTGTGATTAAAAATCTTCCAACAAAGCCCATGGCCAGATGTCTTCAGAGGTGAATTCTATCAAATATTTAGAGAAGAAATAACACCTATACTTCTCAAGTTCTTCCAAAATAGAGCAGAGGGAGGACCACACCCAAACTCATTCGACAAGGCCGCCATCACACTGACACCAAAACTAGACAAAGATGTCACAAAGAAAGAAAAATACAGGCCAATAACACTGATGAACATGGATGCAAAAATGCTTAACAAAATACTAGCAAAAAGAGTCCAACAGCCCATTAAAAGGATCATTCACCATGATCAAGTGAGGTTTATTCCAGGAATGCAAGGATTCTTCAATATATGCAAATAAATCAATGTGATACACTTTATTAACAAATTGAAGGAGAAAAACCATATGATCATCTCAATAGATGCAGAGAAAGCTTTCAACAATATTCAACACGCATTTATGATAAAAAAAAGCATCCAGAAAATAGGCATAGAGTGAACTTTCCTCAACATAATAAAGGCCATATATGACAAACTCACAGCCAACCTCATCCTGAATGGTGACAAATTGAAACCATTTCCACAAAGATCAGGAACAAGACAAGGTTACCCACTCTCACCATTATTATTCAAGATAGTTTTGGAAGTTTTAGCCACAGCAATCAGAGAAGAAAAAGAAATGAAAGGAATCCAAATTGAAAAAGAAGAAGTAAAGCTGTCACTGTTTGCAGATGACATGATATTGTACACAGAGAATCCTAAAGATGCTACCAGAAAAATACTAGAGCTAATCAATGAATTTGGTAAAGTAGCAGGGTACAAAATTAGTGCACAGAAATCTCTTGCATTCCTATACAGTAATGATGAAAAATCCAAAACTGAAATTAAGGAAACACTTCTATTTACCACTGCAACAAAAATAATAAAATATCTAGGAATACACCTACCTAAGTAGACAAAAGAACTGTATGCAGTAAACTATAAGACACTGATGAAAGAAATTAAAGATGATACAAAGATATGGAGAGATATACCATGTTCTTGGATTGGAAGAGTCAACATTGTGAAAATGACTCTACTACCCAAAACAATCTACAGATTCAATGCAATCCCTATCAAACTACCACTGGCATTTTTCACAGAACTAGAACAAAATATTTCACAATTTGTATGGAAACACAAAAGACCCCAAATAGCCAAAGCAATCTTGAGAAAGAAAAACGGAGCTGGAGGAATCAGGCTCCCTGACCTCAGACTATACTACAAATCTTCAGTAATCAAGACAGTATGGTACTGGCACAAAAACAGAAATATAGATCAATAGAAGAAGATAGAAAGCCCAGAGATAAATCCATGCACTCATGGTAACCTTATCTTTGGTAAAAGAGGCAAGAATATACAGTGGAGAAAAGACAGCCTCCTCAATAAGTGGTGCTGGAGAAACTGGACAGCTACATGTAAGAGAATGAAATTAGAACACTCCCTAACACCATACACAAAAATCAACTTAAAATGGATTAGAGACCTAAATGTAAGACCAGACACTATAAAACTCCTAGAGGAAAATATAGGAAGAATACTCTTTGACATAAATCACAGAAAGATCTTTTTTGATCCACCTGCTAGAGTAATGGAAATGAAAACAAAAATAAACCAATGGGACCTAATTAATGTTAAAAGATTTTGCACACAAAGGAAACTAAAAGCAAGATGAAAAGACAACCCTCAGAATGGGAGAAAATATTAGTAAATGATTCAACGGACAAAGGATTAATCTCCAAAATATATAAACAGCTCATGCAGCTCAATATCAAAAAATCCAACAACCCAATCCAAAAATGGACAGAAGACCTAAATAGACATTTCTCCAAAGAAAATATACAGATGGCCAAGAAGCATAAGAAAAGCTGCTCAACATAACTAATTATTAGAGAAATGCAAATCAAAACTAAAATGAGGTATCACCTGACAGCCGTTAGAATGGGCATCATCAGAATATCTACAAACAACAAATGCTGGGGAGGGTGTGGAGAAAAGGGAACCCTCTTGCACTGTTGTTGGGAATGTAAATTGATACAGCCACTATGGAGAACAGTATGGAGGTTCCTTAAAAAACTGAAAATAGAATTACCATATGACCCAGCAATCCCACCACTGGGCATATACCTAAGGAAAAGCATATTTCAAAAAGACACATGCACCTTAATGTTCATTGCAGCACTATTTACAATAGGCAGCACATGGAAGCAACCTAAATGCCAATCAACAGATGAATGGATAAAGATGTTGTGGTACATATATACAATGGAATATTACTCAGCCATAAAAAGGAATGAAATTGGGTCATTTGTAGAGATGTGGATAGATCTAGAGACTGTCATACAGAGTGAAGTAAGTCAGAAAGAGAAAAGCAAATCTCGTATATTAATGCATATCTGTGGAATGGAGAAAAATGGTACACATGTACCAGGTTTGCAGGGCAGAAAATGAGACACAGATGCAGAGAAGAAATATATGGACACCAAGGGGGGAGAGTGGTGGGGGGCCAGTGGCAGTGTGATGAACTGGGAGATTGGGATTAACATGTATCCACTGATGTGTATAAAATGGGTGACTAACAAAAACCTGCTGTATAAAAAAATAAATAAGATATATTTCAAAAAAGAAAAAAAGAATTAACGCCCTTAAAAAAAAAAGAATGATATGCCATATGCACTTGATTTTCATTTTGCATTATATTGACATTTTTTTAAAGTAATAAAAATCTGATAGTCTAAGAAAAAAAAAAAAGAACTGTGTTCCCCAACCCCTGGGCCATGGACTAATACTGTTCTGTGGTGTGTTAAGAACTGAGCCACACAGCAGGAGGTGAGCGGCGGGTGAGGCAGCAAATCTTCATCTGTATTTACAGCTGCTCCCCATTGCTCACAGTACTGTCTGAGCTCCGCCTCCTGTAAAATCAGTGGTGGCATTAGATTCTCATAGAAATGAGAATCCTACTCTGAACTGTGCATGCAAGGGATCTAGAATGCGCACTCCTTATGAGAATCTAATGCCTGATGATCTGAGGTGGAGCTGAGGCAGTGATGCTAGCACTCAGGAGTGGCTGCAAATACAGATTATCCTTAGCAGTGTGGTTTGACTACACAGAGACCATAATAAATCAATTGTTTGCAGACTCATATCTAACCCCTATCAGTGAGTGGCAGTGAAAACAAGCTCAGGGCTCCCACTGATTCTGCATTATGGTAAGTTGTATAATTAATTCATTATATATTATAATGTAATAATAATAGAAATAAAGTGAACAATAAAAGTAATGCACTTGAATCATCCCTAAACCAACCCTCCCGCCCTGGTCTGTGGAAAAACTGTCTTCCACAAAACCAGTCCTTAGTGCCAGAAAGGTTGGGGACCGCTTTTATAGAATATAGGAAGTATTACTAACATACAGATTTGGAAGAATAAAATGATGATAATTTTAAAAAAATTTTAATATTCATTTAATATTAGTGCCAGAAAATTCAAGGAATATATTAATATTGTGTGAGGGATCCAACAATCATTATTTAATAAGATGAAATGAATTACTTCTATGTTCATTCTTTGTATATAAAGATAGGTAGGTAGGGCTTCCCTGGTGGTGCAGTGGTTGGGAGTCCACCTGCCAATGCAGGGGACACAGGTTCGTGCCCCAGTCCGGGAAGATCCCACATGCCGTGGAGCGGCTGGGCCCATGAGCCATGGCTGCTGAGCCTGCGTGTCCAGAGCCTGTGCTCCACAACGGGAGAGACCACAACAGTGAGAGGCCCACGCACCACCAAAAAAAAAAAAAAAAGGATAGGTAGGTAAAGGTTAAGACACTTATTTTCACCTGGTTGTTAAACAAATGCAGTGAACATGCTCACATGAAATTCAGTGTCTGGAATCTTCACTGGCACACAATTTTCCATTTAAAAACAGTAAACAGTGAAAAAGCACCAGAGAATTTAATGGAATACATGTAGATATGCTGTGGTGCACATAGGCAGTCTTAGAAACCAGGAAGTGAATATAGACAAAGTCTGGTTAAAATGTTATGACTCTAAATTATATATCCATGGTTACAGTGCCATTTAAAAAAAATTCCCTTTACAAAAATGCAATTTATAGTCTTTATGTTTCCCCTAAACTGGAGGTAATTCTAGTTAAAATGATCCTTTAAAAGTCAAATGAAGCAAATCTACACCTACTAGGCAATCAGTGAATTATTTATTTCTCATGAGTGGCTGACAGAAAAATGGAAACATTTTAACAAATATATAATAAATTTTGCTGAGCATATTCATAAACATATGTGTTTACATATTTCAGAATTATTTTCTTATAGAAATGAAATTATTTCTTTTGGGTTCTCTTATGCTTTATGTCATTTCCTCAAATTATTTTTATTTCTTAAATATACTGTGTAATTTTTTTCATCAGTGTCTTATAGTTTTTAGAGTAAAAGTCTTTTGCCTCCTTAGGTAGGTTTAAAATATTGATGAAAGAAATTGAACACAACACAAACAGATGGAAAGATATATAGTGTTCTTGGATTGGAAGAATTAATATTGTTAAAATGACCATACTTCTCAAGGCAATCTACAGATTAAATGCAATTCTTATCAAAATACCAATGGAATTTTTCACAGAACTAGAACAAATAATTTTAAAATTTATATGAAAATACAAAGGACTCCAAATAGCCAAAATAAACTTGAGAAAGAACAGAGCTGAAGGAATCACATTCCTTGATTTCAGACTATACTATAAAGCTACAGTAATCAAAACAGTATGGCACTGGCACAAAAACAGACACCTAGATCAATGGAACAGAATACAGAGCCTGGAAATAAACCCAAGCACTTACAGTCAATTAATCTATGACAAGGGAGGCAAGAATATACAATGGAGAAAAGACAGTCCTTTCAATAAGTGGTGCTGAGAAACTGGACAGTTACATGTAACAGAATGAAATTAGAACATTCTCTGACACCATATACAAAAATAAACTCAAAATGAATTAAAGACCTAAATGTAAGACTGCATACTATAAAACTCCTAGAGGAAAACATAGGCAGAATTCACTTTGACATAAATTGCAGCAATATGTTTTTTGATCTGTCTCCTAAAATAAAGGAAATAAAAGCAAAAGTAAACAAATGGAACCTAATTAAACATAAAATCTTTTGTACAGCAAAGAAAACCATTGACAAAACAAAAAGACAACCTACTGAATGGGAGAAAATATTTGCAAATGATATGACCAATAAGGAATTAATATTCAACATATATAAACAGCTCATACAACTCAACATCAAAAACCAAATAACCCAATTTAAAAATGGTCAGAAGAACTGAACATTTTTCTAAAGAGGAAATGCAGGTGGCCAACAGGCACACAAAAAGATGTTCAACATCACTAATCATCAGGAAAATGCAAATCAAAACCACAATGAGATATCACTTCACACCTGTCAGAATAGCTATCATCAAAAAGAACATAAATAATAAATTTTGGTGAGGATGTGGAGAAAAGAAAACCCTTGTACAGTGTTGGTGGAAATGTAAATTGGTGCAGTCACTATAGAAAACAGTATGGAGGTTTCTCAAAAAACTAAAAATAGAACTACAATATGACCCAGCTATTCCCTCCTGGTTGTATATCTGAAAAAACCAAAAACACTAATTCAAAAAGATACATGCACCCCAATGTTCATAGAAGCATTATTTACAATTGCCATGATATGGAAACAATCAAAGTGCCCATCAACAGATGAATGGATAAAGAAGATGTGGCATATATATATATACACACACACACACACACACACACACACACACACACACACACACACAGGAATACTACTCAGCCATAATAAACAACAAAATTTTGCCATCTGCAGCAACATGGATGGATTTGGATGGTGTCATGCTAAGTGCAATAAGTCAGACAGAGAAAGACAAATACTACATGATATCACTCATATGTGGAATCTAAAAAATACAACAAACTAGTTGTTACCAGTTGGGGGGAGGGCGATATAGGGGTGGGAGAGAGACACAAACTATTGGGTAAAAGATAGTCTCAAGAATGTATTGTACAACATGAGAAATATAGCCAATATTTTATAATAACTGTAAATGGAAAGTAACTTTAAAAAATTATACATAAATTTAAAAAATTTAAATTTTCAAATTTTAGTAGTTTTAAATATCACATATTTTTCAATACTATTTTCCTTATAGGTAGAAATTAGATAGCACTGGTCAATTACTGGTGGTTAACAAAATTCACGTTGTATTTATATTGCTATCCACCCTTAACAGACCCTCTATTTAAAGTATCTATCATATTTATTTTCTTCAGTGAATTCCAAATAGACCTTTTAATTTGAAAGTTCAAATTTAAATAATGATGGAGTGCTTAAAAATGAACAGTCAAGTAACCATGAAATTAATACTCTAGTAATTGTATTGATTTTATGGAATAGATTTAGATTGAAGAATGTTTTAGAGTGTAAGTCTTTAACTAGAATGTAAGCTTCCACTGAAGAATGAAACACCCTCTATCTACCCCACTAAGGAAGCTTTTTCTTTCTTAGTCACTGTCTTTTACCAGTACTTAAAATGGTGCCTGTGCATAATAATAATCTAATAGGTATTTGCTGGCTGCTTGAATTAAAATGGCATGAATGGAAAAACACATATCTAGGCTAAACTTTTTATGTTGCATAAAATTCAGTGTCACTTTGGATCCTCTTTCCAACTGTTTTTGCCCTTTGGGATTTGGGAATAATTTACAGGAAGAGAAAGATTGTTTTTGCCTCTTCCAATCTTAGAAGAATTTATTGACTTAATGTTTGGCTAGACAATGTTTGGCTAGACTTAATGTTTGGCTAGACAATGTGAAAATTATAGTATGGATTTTGTCCCATAAAAATAGGCATTCGGACCAAACCACATGTGTGGGCTATTTTAAGGACCCTATGTCACCAATATGGGTATGTAAAATCGTACTCATTCTTAATGGAATAATAGCTGCCTCCTAGGCAGCCAGGATATGACATGACACTTCTATTCCATATATAGAAATCCTCGTGTGTGTGTGTGTGTGTGTGTGTGTGTGTGTGTGTGTGTGTGTGTGTTTCATCATTTGGATGGGAGTCTCTGCATTCAGATCAATGTGAGGAAACCAAGGTTCCAATGGTGAGGATTAGGTGGTAGGTGGTGGGGATGGAGTCAGATCCAAAGACTAAAACATAAAAATCTAGAATTTGTCAAGTGTGATTATGTATGGCTACATACATGATAGACAAATCCCTCTTCCTAAATAGGATAATTATGTACCTTCTTATTTCTTGACCACTTTTTAGTATCTATCCTGATAGAAATGAAAATAACTTTCTCCAAATTTGAAATCACTGAAACTTTTTTCAGAGATTTCAAGTGGTTCTATGTTAGTTTACAAACCTCTATTCCTCAGTTCAACAGAGATGATCTCAAAAGAATGTCTTGATGTATGACATAAGATTTTAATAAAATATGCTGAAATTTTAAGATAAAGTTACAAGGGAACATGTACAAACACTGTAATCAAATCATTTACATTTTTCAAGTTATTAAAATTTCCTACAACTGGAAATTTTGGTACTTG
Source organism: Delphinus delphis (assembly GCF_949987515.2). Taxonomy (NCBI): domain Eukaryota; kingdom Metazoa; phylum Chordata; class Mammalia; order Artiodactyla; family Delphinidae; genus Delphinus; species Delphinus delphis. Next base: position 27,834,967 of record NC_082699.1, on the reverse strand, counting down.
AGGGGAGAGATTGTTTGCATACATATATACTCATAGCAGGAATTTTTATAAACATGATATTATTTATTCCTCTCAATAACTTGCAAAAACTTTCTTTAAAATATGTGGGAGTGAGGGCTTCCCTAGTGGCGCAGTGGTTGAGAGTCCGCATGCTGATGCAGGGGACGTGGGTTTGTGCCCCGGTCCGGAAGGATCCCACATGCCGCGAAGCAGCTTGGCCCGTGGGCCGTGGCCGCTGAGCCTGCACGTCCGGAGCCTGTGCTCCGCAACGGGAGAGGCCACGGCAGTGAGGGGCCCGCGGACCGCAAAAAAAAAAAAAAAAAAAAAAAAAAATATATATATATATATATATATATATATATATATATATGTGGGAGTGAGCCACAGAGAGTCAATGATTTGCCTAAGGTCCTACAGCTATTAAAAGCTTGTTCATCTAAATCTAAACCCCCAATAATCCTTTTTGAACTGAATTGCTTAACTTATATCTGCACTTTGTCAGGGTAAATGAAAATTCTTTTCTCTATTTAAAAAGGACAAAGAGACCAAATTCCCCTTACCTCTTTTCTTAGAGTGTTTGTTTGGAGGTCTAGTGAATCTGGGTCCTTCTTCTAACTTCTGACATAGAAATAAGTCTCATCAGGGATAATCTCACCCTTTAATGTTTACAGTGTAGAGATATCTCCAAAATCAAGGGCCAAACAACCTCTAGATGCATGATAATGTTGAATTTTACTTGAGCCCTGTGATCCTAAAAAACAGTGAAAGTTAAGACCCCCCTCACCCCCTATTCCACCCTTTGTGTTTTAGGAAAGGCTTACTGCAAAGAAACATCCTTCCACTATGACTCAGATAAGATCACTGATGCCTCCTTGTTTACCTATGACACAGCTAGACACAGACCAGCCAAATTCCTCTTCTTGGACCCATAAATGATTAGCTAAACTGTTTTATCCCTATTGATCAGTGAGAATAAAATTATTGTTAACCAAACTTTGGATAAACTTCTCTCCTTCCAAGACTCTGAACTTTGGCCCACAATCAAACTGGGCCAATATAAAGCCCCTCTAGAAGGATCCCTCCTGGAAAATAGGCTGCCCCCGGGATAAAACATTACCCAGTCTACTATTCACCCCATTTCCCAACATCCAGTTTGTTCTAGTCTTGTTTACTCCTCTCTATAAAAAGAAAAACCCTTTTAGCCTAACTCTTGAGATGCTTGCAGATTTTATGGCCAAGGTTCTCTACTGCAATAGTTCCATCTTCCCTTGCAATAATTCTTTCAAATAAAGCATCTCCTAACCTTAACCCTAACCCTAACTTAGTAGAGTCCATATTTGTTTTTAATTTGATATTTGTAAAGGGGTAGCTCTGCAATTAGCTCTGAGATCTCTTAGATGTACAGGAGACTGTCATGAGGTTCAACTTTTTGTCTCTTGGGGAGATAAGTGTATGAAATGTGTGAGATTTTGTCCTGATGAGCAAGACAGCCTTAAGTTCCCCTCAGTTTGACTAAACTTTAGACAGGTTTCTTCCTGACTACAGGCCCATGACCTCCATTTTCTTAGAACATTTACTTTAGAGAACTTGTATTTGTAAATTCTTTCTCTGCCCCTTTGAGGTGTAAATCTTCTCCTAGCCTCTTTCACAATTTAGGTATTTCTTTCTCAAGGACCTGGAAGCTGTCCCTTTGAAATGTAATCATCAGGGAAGATAAGGGCCCCCTATCTCCCAGTGACAATTAGGAAACACAGATGGCTTAATCACCTTGACTAACCTCCTCTCTAATGTCTTCTAGTACTTTTCCACCAGCTCATCCCAATACTTAGAAACTTTGTTGCCTTTTGTTTCAATAGAGTTGAGTTCAAGCTTTCTCCTCCATTGTAATGGTCTTGACCCCTATTCCCACATCCTTGAAAAAAGTCTTCCTTTACTGTTTAACTCCATGCAGTACAATTTTTCTTTGACATTAACATAGCGGTCACTTTGGTGCTAACTTACATGCATGTAAATGTGTGAATGTTTCCTCAAAAAATTGCACTTTATATTCTATGTTGGTAGCCTAGGGTCTTTTTGTTGGCAGGACTGTTTTGTTTCTCCAACGACTTTCATAACTAGCCTTTTGAAATCTGACAGCATTAATACTTCAGATTGCTCTATTTTCCTAGGACATTATAGCATTACTAGAAAAGCAGTTTTTTCCTCTCTTTTTATATACGCAAGACATTTTTGGACTGCCTCTCATTTCTAAAGGACTTCAGAACCCTTCTCTTCTCTTCCTCTTTTGTTTCTCTCTGTATAGAACTCTGGGATTGTGAAAATATTTTATTTTGTTTGAGTCTATACTCTACATTTATTTTTCTGCCTCTTAACATTAGTAGAGGCAGTTTGAAAATTGCTTGTCCACCACAATACTTCTAACATCTCAAAATCCCTTAGCTCTAAAGCCCATTTTCTAAAGAACATATTGACCTCCTGTTGTAGTTGGAATCATAACATCTAGTGTACTTATTGGGGCATACTTTAGTTTTGAATTCTCTGAGGTTTATTTTCTTATGAACTTGTGATTTTCACCTTTTTTGTACTTTTGAGGCTTAAAAATTGCAGATGAGGAAGCTTATTTTCTGGTTTGTTTTATAGCTCAGTGTTCTAGCTTTGCTAACTAAATTCAGGTTACTTAAAATTTGCATTTTTATCCCTCATGGGAGGTAATAATACAAAATCACTGAAAACCAACACAGCAGAGTCAATACTGCTGTGTTGACTTTGATGTGTAGGTTTTAAGCCTCCGTCTGCTGTTCCTCCTCAGTGCCTTTAAGATGCAGGCTGCTGCCTGAATGACCCAGTGAATAAGTTATAATGAAAACTGTTTGCTCCTCTGCTTTATATGATAATGCTCTAAATCACAGAGGGCATGCATACACAAGTAATATTTAGAACAGAATCTGATTGCAATACACAATAAAGTGTACTTAAAATGATAAAAGTGCTCCTAGTTTGAGGTTATCTGAGGATGTTTTTCTCTTTCTTTAACAAATATGCATTAGCATTAACATGTGCTAAGCCCCACACTAAGGAAAAATACCAAATAAAATGGGCCCTGAGAAAGTCACAAATCAGTGAGCCAGAAAGAAGGGAAATCACTAATTACAGTATAGCAAGTTAAGCATAATGAGACTCGTACAGTGTGGTCTGAGAAAGAAGCAAATCCAATTGTGTCCAGGACAGGTTGGGGGCCTTGTTCAGGGATTATTCATGACATGTGACACTGGTCTTGAAGAAACGGCATGTGATGACCAGTCAGATGAAATAAAGAGTGGGGAAGGATATTCAAAGGAGGAACAGCATGTACACAGAGACATGATATAATGTGTCAAATACTGTCAAGTAATTCAGCATCCCTCTATTCCACCTATCTAACCCATCCCCATATGGCCTACTGGAGGCTGAAGACTGGGCTATGCATGAGGAATCCAAAACCAAAAGAGACCATACAGCCTGCTAGGGGATTTTAGGCTAGTGCAGATAGACCTTTAAAAAAAGTTGTAGCAGCAATGAAGTGAGTGTCCTAATAGAGGTCTGTGTAGGTTATAGAGGACACACTTACCTCTAGAAATATCAGGAATGTTCCTATAGGTTGTGGTATTAGGTAGAGCTGAATATTGAAATAAAAATGGATGCTCACCAGGACAAGGAAGAGAATGACATTCCAGGAAAATCAATCCCTGCCCCTAACTCTGACCCTTCAGGAAACTTGTTTATTTAAATGCAATCACACAATACTGTACTCTTTTGTACAAGGTCTCTTTCATTCAGCAGAATGTTTCTAAAATTTGTCCACATTGTTGCATGTATCAATGGTTTGCTTCCTTGTATTACTGACTAGTATCCATTTTATGAATAGACCCCATTTTATATATCTATTTTCCAGTTGATGGATTGTTTCTAGTTTTGGGATACCAGAAGTAGAACTGCTAAAACTTTCTTATTCAAGTACTTCCTGGACACATATTTTCATTTCTATTGAATGCTTAGGAACTGAATTGCTGATTCTTTATGTCTAGTTTTATAAGAAATTGCCAGACATTCTCAATGGTTGTTGCATTTTATTTGCCTACCAACCATGTTGGAGAGTTTCAGCACTCCACATCTTTGCCAACATTTGATCCTATCAGTCAATTTTGGCTATTCTGGGGGTGGGTGGGGGCAGTGTTCAGTGTTATTTTATTGTTGTTTTAATTTTTGTTTTCCTGAATACTAATGGTTTCAAGTGAGTTTTTATGTGCATATTTCTCCTTTGATGAAGTACCTATTCACCCTTCCTCTTTTACGTACGATGTGCTCTATCTCAAATGTTCTCAAGCCTGGCCACATGCTAAGACATCTTTGGACTTTTGCTTGGGCCCCACCCCCAAGTTTGGTCTGATTTAATTGTTAAAGCTTGAGGCCCATGTCCTTGAGATTTATAAAAGAGCTCCCTTGGTGATTCTATGTGCACCCAGAGTTGAAAACCCTGTTGCTATAGTCCAGTGATTTTCAAACTGTAGGTACCAGAATCACCTGGAGGGTTTGTTAATACACAGATTGCTGAGATTCACTCCCAGAGTTTTTGATTCAGTGAGCCTGAGTTACACCCTAAGAAATTGCTTTTCTGAAAATTTGCCTTTCTAACAAGTTGCCACATCATATAATGCTGCTGGTCCTGGGACCACCCACTGAGAACCACTGCTTTAGCTAAACAAATCAAACAACTTCTCAATAGACATCAATCTTTCAAGCCTTTCCTCTTGGTATTTTCCATTTTCTGTTGGTAATGCAATCTAAGCCTTTGTTTTCCTTACACAGGCTTTTTCATTAAGAATCAAACCCCGATGTCACAACCTTTGTGAAGTCTGTTCATATTCATTTGCTCTGTCATTTCACTTCCCATATGTCATGATGAATGTGATATTTGCACTTATCACACTGTTTTGTTAATATCTGTTTATTTGTTCTGGCTGGAGCACGTCCCTCTCCTACCCAGTGAGAGCTCCAGAGAATCAGAAGCCACTGCCTTGTTCTTTGAATCGTTAGCAACTAAAAATACATGGCACATTACTGAGTTTCCATGATTTTATTAAAAAATTTCTTGGTCCTTTTAATGAATAGCTGGGTGACCATAGAAAATGTGATATATTAAGTCTTGTCACATTCTCAGATTCTTCAAAACCACAATTGACCATCTGTGATTAAACTGGTAGCCAGGAGGGAGAACTTCAAGATGGTGGAGTGAGATGTGGAGATCGCCTTCCTCCCCACAAATACATCAGATATACATCTACATGTGGAACAACTCCTACAGAACACCTACTGAACGCTGGCAGAAGACCTCAGACTTCCCAAAAGGCAAGAAACTCCCCACATACCTGGGTAGGGCAAAGAAAAAAGGAAAAACAGAGACAAAAGAATAGAGGCGGGACCCACCACTGTGAGGGAACTGTGAAGGGGGAAAAGTTTCCGCACAAGAGGAAGCCCCTTCACTGGAGGAGACGGCGGTATGGCGGTGGTGGTGGTGGTGGTGGTGGTGGTGGGGAAGCTTCAGAGACACGGAAGAGAGCACAGCAACAGTGGTGCAGAGGGCAAAGTAGAGAGATTCCTGCACAGAAGATCACTGCTGACCAGCACGCACCAGCCCGAGAGATTTGTCTGCTCACCTGCTGGGGTGGGTGGGGGCTGGGAGCTGACCTCCAGCTTCGGAGGTCAGTGAAGGGAGAAGACTGGAGTTGGTTGCGTGAACACAGCCTGAAGGGGGCTAGTGTGCCACAGCTAGCCGGGAAGGAGTCCGGGAAAAAGTCTGGACCTGCCTAAGAGGCAAGAGACCATTGTTTTGGGGTGTGTGAGGAGAGGGGATTCAGAGCACCACCTAAACGAGCTCCGGAGACAGGTGTGAGCTGTGGCTATCAGCGCGGACACCAGAGACGGGCATGAAACATTAAGGCTGCTGCTGCAGCAACCAAGAAGCCTGTGTGCAAGCCCAGGTAACTATCCACACCTCCCCTCCTGGGAGCCTGTGCAGCCCACCACTGCCAGGGTCCTGTGATCCAGGGACAACTTGCCCAGGAGAGCACACGGTGTTCCACAGGCTGTTGCAACGTCACGCTGGCATCTGCTGCCGCATGCTCACCCTGCATTTCGTACCCCCCCCCAACCGCCTGAGTGAGCCAGAGCCCCCTAATCAGGTGCTACTTTAACCCCGTCCTGCCTGAGGGAAGAACGGATGGCCTCAAGGGACCTACATGCAGAGGCGGGGCCAAATACAAAGCTGAACACCAGGAGCTGTGTGAACAAAGAAAAGAAAGGGAAATTTCTCCCAGCAGCCTCAGGAGCAGTGGATTAAATCTCCACAATTAACTTGATGTATGCTGCATCTGTGGAATACCTGAATAGACAACAAATCATCCCAAAATTGAGGTGGTGGACTTTGGGAGCAATGATATATATATATTTTTTGATTTTTCTCTTTTTGTGAGTGTGTATGTGTATGCTTCTGTGTGTGATTTTGTCGGTATATATTTGCTTTTACCATGTGTTGTAGGATTCTGTCTGTTTGTTTTCTTGTTTTGTGTTTTGTTTTTTTTAAGTATAGTTTTTAGCACTTGTTATCATTGGTGGATTTGTTTTTTGGTTTGGTTTCTCTCTTCTCTCTTTCTTTCTTTTTTTTTTCATAACTTAATTTTTTAATTTTTAATAATTATTTTTTATTTTAATTAATTTCTTTTCTTTCTTCCTTTCTTCCTCTTTCTTTCTTTCTTTTCTTTCCTTCTTTCCTCCTTTCTTTCCTTTCCTCCTTTTCTTTCTTTCTTTCTTTCTTCTTCTTTCTTTCTTTCTTTCTTTCTTTCTTTCTTTCTTTCTTTCTTTATTTCTTTTCTTTCTTTCTTTCTTTCCTCTTTTCTTCTGAGCCATTTGACTGACAGGGTCTTTGTGCTCCAGTTGGCTGTCAGGCCTTTGCCTCTGAGGTGGGAGAGCCAAGTTCAGGACATTGGTCCACCAGAGACCTTCCAGCCCCATGTAACATTGGTCCACCAGAGACCTTCCAGACCCATGTAATATCAAACAGCAAAAGCTCTCTGAGAGATCTCCATCTAAATGCAAAGACCCAGCTCCACTCAACAATGAGCAACCTACAGTGCTGGACACCCTATGCCAAACAACTAGCAAGACAGGAACACCACCGCACCTATTAGCAGAGAGGCTGACTAAAATCATAATAAGGTCACAGACACCCCAAAACACACCACCAGAACTCAATACTGTCCACCAGAAAGATCAGTTCCAGCCTCACCCACCAAAACACAGACACCAGTCCCCACCACAAGGAAGCCTACACAACCAGCTGAACCAACCTTAGCCACTGGGAGAAGACACAAAAAACAACGGGAACTACGATCCTGCAGCCAGTGAAAAGGAAAAACACAGTAGGTTAAGCAAAATGAGAAGACAGAGAAACACACAGCAGAAGAAAGAGCAAGGCAAAAAACCACCAGGCCAAATAAATGAACAGGAAATAGGCAGTCTACCTGAAAAAGAATTCAGAATGATGGTAGTAAAGATGATACAAAATCTTGGAAATAGAATGGAGAAAATACAAGAGATGTTTAAAAGGACCTAGAAGAACTAAAGAGCAAACAAACAATAACGAACAGCACAATAAATGAAATTGCAAAATCTCTAGAAGGAATCAAAAGCAGAATAACTGAGGCAGAAGAACAGATAAGTGACCAGGAAGATAAAATAGTGGATATAACTACTGCAGAGCAGAATAAAGACAAAAGAATGAAAAGAATTGAGGACAGTCTCAGAGACCTCTGGGACAACATTAAATGCACCAATATTCACATTATAGGGGTCCCAGAAAAAGAAGAGAAAAAGAAAGGGACTGAGAAAATATTTGAAGAGATCACAGTTGAAAACTTCCCTAATATGGGAAAGGAAATAGTTAATCAAATCCAGGAAGCACAGAGAGTCCCATACAGGATAAATCCAAGGAGAAACAGGCCATGACACATATTAATTAAACTATCAAAGATTAAATACAAAGAAAAAATATTAAAAGCAGCAAGGGAAAAACAACAAATAACACACAAGGGAACCCCCATAAGGTTAACAGCTGATCTTTCAGCAGAAAGTCTGAAAACCAGAAGGGAGTGGCAGGACATATTAAAAGTGATGAAGGGGAAAAACACAAACCAAGATTACTCTACCTAGCAAGGATCTAATTCAGATTTAATGGAGAAATTAAAACTTTACAGACAAGAAAATGTTAAGAGAATTCAGGAGTACCAAATCAGCTTTACAACAAATGCTAAAGGAAATTTTCTAGACAGGAAACACAAGAGAAGGAAAATACCTATAATAATAAACCCAAACCAATTAAGAAAATGGTAATAGGAACATACATATCTATAATTACCTTAAAGGTAAATAGATTAAATGTTCCAACCAAAAGACATAGACTAGCTGAATGGATACAAAAAGAAGACCTATATATATGTTGTCTACAATAGACCCACTTCAGACCTAGGGACACATACAGACTGAAAGTAGGTGATGGAAAAATATATTCCATGCAAACAGAAATCAAAAGAAAGCTGGAGTAGCAATTCTCATATCAGACAAAATAGGCTTTAAAATAAAGACTATTACAAGAGACAAAGAAGGACACTACATAATGATCAAGGGATCGATCCAAGAAGAAGATATAACAATTGTAAATATTTATGCACCCAACACAGGAGCACCTCAATACATAAGGCAAGTTCTAAAAGCCATAAAAAGGGAAATTGACAGTAACACAATCATAGTAGGGGAATCTAACACCCCACTTTCACCAATGGACAGATCATCCAAAATGAAAATAAATTAGGAAACACAGGCTTTAAATGATGCATTAAACAAGATGGACTTAATTGATATTTATAGGACATTCCACCCAAAAACAACAGAACACACTTTCTTCTCTAGTGCTCATGGAACATTCTCCAGGATAGATCATATCTTGGGTCACAAATCAAGCCTTGGTAAATATAAGAAAACTGAAATCATATGAAGTATCTTTTCCGAACAAAATGCTATGAGACTAGATATCAACTACAGGAAAAAATTTGTAAAAAATACAGATACATGGAGGCTAAACAATACACTGTTAATAACCCAGAGATCACTGAAGAAGTCAAAGCAAAAATCAAAAAAATACCTAGAAACAAATGAAAGCATGATGACTCAAAACCCATGGAGCAGCAAAAGCAGTTCTAGGAGGGATTTTATAGCAATACAGTCCTAACTCAAGAAACAAGAGACATCTTAAATAAAAAACATAACTTTACACCTAAAGCAATTAGAGAAATAAGAACAAAAAAACCCCAAAGTTAGCAGAAGGAAAGAAATCATAAAGATCAGATCAGAAATAAATGAACAAGAAATGAAGGAAACAATAGCAAAGATCAATAAAACTAAAAGCTGTTTCTTTGAGAAGATAAACAAAAATGATAAACCATCAGCCAGACTCATTAAGAAAAAAAGGAGAAGACTCAAATCAATAGAATTAGAAATGAAAAAGGCAAAAAAAACAACTGACACTGCAGAAATACAAAGAATCATGTGAGATTACTACAAGCAACTAGATGCAAATAAAATGGACAGCCTGGATAAATGGACACATTCTTATGAAAGCATAACTTTCCTAGACTGAACTAGGAAGAAATAGAATATATAAAGAGATTAATCACAAGCACTGAAATTGAGACTGTGATTAAAAATTATCCAACAAACAAAAGCCCAGGACAAGATAGCTTCACAGGTGATTTCTATCAAACATTTAGAGAAGAGCTAACACCTATCCTTCTCAAACTCTTCCAAAATATAGCAGAGGGAGGACACTCCCAAACTCATTCTATGAGGCCACCATCACCCTGATACCAAAACCAGACAAAGATGTCACAAAGAAAGAAAACTACAGGCTGATGTAGTAGCACTGATGAACATAGATGCAAAATACCTCAACAAAATAGTAGCAAACAGAATCCAACAGCACAGTAAAAGGATCATACAACAGGATCAAGTGGGGTTTATAACAGGAATGCAAGGATTCTTCAATATACACAAATCAATCAATGTGATACACCATATCAACAAATTGAAGGAGAAAAACCATGTGATCATCTCAATAGATGCAGAAAAAGCTTTTGCAAAATTCAACTCCGAGTTATGATAAAAACCCTCCAGAAAGTAGGCATAGAGGGAACTTACCTTAATATAATAAAGGCCATATATGACAAAACCACAGCCAACATCATTCTCAATGGTGAAAAACTGGAACCATTTCCACTAATATCAAGAAGAAGACAAGGTTGTCCACTCTCACCATTATTATTCAACAGAGTTTTGGAAGTTTTGGCAGAGCAATCAGAGAAGAAAAAGAAATAAAAGGAATACAAATTGGAAAAGAAGAAGTAAAGCTGTCACTGTTTGCAGATGACATGATACTCTACATAGAGAATCCTAAAGATGCTATCAGAAAACTACTACAGCTAATCAATGAATTTGGGAAAGTAGCAGGATACAAAATTAACGCACAGAAATCTCTTGCATTCCTGTACACTAATGATGAAAAATCTGAAAGAGAATTTAAGGAAACACTCCCATTTACCATTGCAACAAAAGGAATAAAATACCTGGGAATAAACATATCTAAGGAGACAAAAGACCTGTATGCAGAAAACTATAAGACACTGACTGATGAAACTAACTAAAAATAACAGAAACAGATGGAGAGATATACCATGTTTTTGGATTGGAATAATCTACATTGTGAAAATGACTCTACTATCCAAAGCAATCTACAGATTCAATGCAATCTCTATGAAACTACCACTGGCATTTTTCACAGAACTAGAGCAAAACATTTCACAATTTGTATGGAAACACAAAAGACCCTGAATAGCCAAAGCAGTCTTGAGAAAGAGGAACAGAGCTGGAGGAACCAGGCTCCCTGACTTCAGACTATACTACAAAGCTACATTAATCAGGCATCTGGTGGTTCAGTGGCTGGGAGTCTGCCTGCCGATGCAGAGGACGCAGGTTCATGCCCCGGTCTGGGAGGATCCCACGTGCTGTGGAGCGGCTGGGCCCGTGAGCCATGGTTTCTGAGCCTGCGTGTCCGGAGCCTGTGCTCCACAATGGGAGAGGCCACAGCAGTGAGAGGCCTGCGCATATGAGAAAAAAAAAATGCTACAGTAATCAAAACAGTATGGTACTGGCGCAAAAAAAGAAATGTTGCTCAGAAATGTAGATCAATGGAACAAGACAGAAAGCCCAGAGATAAACCCATGCACATATGGTCACCTTATTTTTGATAAAGGAGGCAAGAATACACAATGGAGAAAAGACAGCCTCTTCAATAGGTGGTGCTGGGATAACTGGACAGCTACATGTAAAAGAATGAAATTAGAACACTCCCTAACACCATACACAGATATAAACTCAGAATGGATTAAAGACCTAAATGTAAGGCCAGACACCATCAAACTCTTAGAGGAAAACATAGGCAGAACACTCTATGACATAAATCACAGCAAGATCCTTTTTGACCCACCTCCTAGAGAAAAACAAATGGGACCTAATGAAACTTCAAAGCTTTTGCACAGCAAAGGAAACCATAAACAAGATGAAAAGACAACTCTCAGAATGGGAGAAAATATTTGCAAATGAAGCAACTGACAAAGGATTAATCTCCAAAATTTACAAGCAGCTCATGCAGCTCAATATCTAAAAAACAAACAACCCAATCCAAAAATGGGCAGAAGACCTAAATAGACATTTCTCCAAGGAAGATATGCAGATTGCCAACAAACACATGAAAGAATGTTGAACATCACTAATCATTAGAGGAATGCAAATCAAAACTATAATGAGGTATTACCTCACACCAGTCAGAATGGCCATCATCAAAAAATCTACAAAAAATAAATGCTGGAGAGGGTGTGGAGAAAAGGGAACCTTCTTACAGTGTTGGTGGGTATGTATACTGATAGAGCCACTATGAAGAACAGTATGGAGGTTCCCTAAAATACTAAGAATAGAACTACCATACGACCCAGCAATCTCACTTCTGGGCATATACCCTGAGAAAACCATAAATCAAAAAGAGCCATGTACCAAAATGTTCATTGCAGCTCTATTTACAATAGCCAGGAAATGGAAGCAACTTAAGTGTCCATCAACAGTTGAATGGATAAAGAAGATGTGGCACATATTTACAATGGAATATTACTCAGCCATAAAAAGATATGAAATTGAGTTATTTGTAGTGAGTTGGATGGACCTAGTGTCTGTCATACAGAGTGAAGTAAGTCAGAATGAGATAAACAAATACTGTATGCTAACACATACATATGGAATCTAAAGAAAAAAAAAGATTATGAAGAACCTAGGGGCAGGACAGGAATAAAGAAGGAGATGTAGAGATTGGACTTGAGGACATGGGAAGGGGGAAGGGTAAGTTGGGATGAAGTGAGAGAGTGGCAGGGACTAATATATACTACCAAGTGTAAAATAGAAAGCTAGTGGGAAGCAGCCGCACAGCACAGGGAGATCAGCTCGGTGCTTTGTGACCACCTAGAGGGGTGGGTTAGGGAGGGTGGGAGGGAGACGCAAGTGAGAGGAGATATGGGGATATAGGTATATGTATAGCTGATTCAGTTTGTTATAATGCAGAAACTATCACACCATTGTTAAGCAATTATACTCCAATAAAATTGTTGTTAAGAAAAATAAAAACCGGGAGCCAGATCACATGAGCTGCAGAGCAAATCTATAGCAAAAACTAAAATAAAAGCCATATATCACCACAGGCTACTGTTAGCATTATCTTTATTAAAAAATTCATAAAAGCACTTGAAAAGGCATCCTTTTGAATTGAATAAGCCAGCATGTATAAAATCAAAGAAAATTTTAACAAGATGAAAGCAAAGTATGATTCTTCTCAGAATATTATATTTGTTTCCTGAAGGCTTTCTTGTCAAATAAGAAGTGCTTTTAAACCAATCTGACTCTCTAGAGACTTTAAAGACAAAGTTCCATATGAAAGATTATGTTGCTAGAAATTTTGTAATGTTTTATTGAAAGCTTCACTTGCAAAATGAGATGATAATGATAATCTCAATAAGGTTAACAATAGTTGCAATTTGCTTCTTAAGTTGTGTTAGAGACTTTGTTAAGTGCAGTTCATGAATTATCTCATTTAATTCTTACTAGAGCCCTATGAGGGGGCGTTATTATTCCAATATCATGGATAACAATACAGAGGCTGAAAAAAGTTAAATAATGTATTGAAGGCCAGTAGTCAAAACTATTTCTATGGAGTGTTGCCAGGTCAATGACAGGAAGTTCAGCTGAATTTGAATTTCAGATAAATGATAAATAAATAAATAAATAAATAAATATATATATATATTGTTAGAAGTATGTCCCATGGAATATTAGGGAGATGATTATATTAGAAATTAATTCATTTTTTATCTGAAAATCAAATTTAACTGGTGTCTTGTGTTTTTATTTGCCAGATCTGGAAACTCTACTTCTATCTCACTCCAGAAAAATTTGCATAAGACCACTAGGTTACACTGCATCCCAATCCTCTGTTATGTACAGGCAATTCCTGATTTACTTACTTGAAATTTATGGGATAAATTTCAAGCATCTAGCACAGCATCAAGACCCTTTATGATTTGGACTCCACTTTCCTGATCTCCACATTCAGGGCTGCATCAAATGCCAAGGTTCTGAGGCAGGAGCTGAATGGTGTGTGTCTGGAGGCCAGTGTAGCTGTCGTGGGCTGAGTGAGAGAGAACTCAGAGCCACATCAGAGAGCGGACAGGGACCAGATAACACAGGCCTTTGGAGATCACTGTAAGGACACATGTTTCTACTTTGAGTGAGGTGGGCAGCTATTGGTGAATTTAAAATGGAATGACCTGGCTTAAGTTTTAACAGGACAAAATTGGTTGCCTCTTGGAGAGCAATGTGAGAGGGACAAGGGTGGAAGCAGGGAGGGGTTGCAAATATCAGGCAACAGCTAAAGAGGCTGCTTTTCTTGAGCTGTTGGGCTTCAAGGATTTTGTGGGTTCAGGATGCAAGCTCTGGATGACAACTTCTAACTTAGAGCTAGAGAGAGGGGAATCATTCTTCAAGTTTTAGTTTGGAACCTGGTGTGGCTTCACATTGAGAGATGAAAGGAACCTGTTCCAGGTGAACCTTGTGGATATTGCATCTTTAGGTGCAGAAGAGGCAGCCCTACTGGCATAGAGCAATGTTCTGTCACAAAAGGCAGAAGCAAAGGCTGCAGCAAAACTGTACCCTCAAGGGGAGAGCAGGTGGTGGGCAGGCAGCTGGAGCACATAATCAGACATGATCCTGCACACAGCTGAGACACTTCCTGGAACCTCCCAGAAACAACTGGGAGAGACAGGGGGTGGCCAGGTACTGCAACTATGCAAGAGTTCCTATGATGCTGTTAGACTTTAATTTAACTATGACCTAATTTATACCTACATAGGCATGGAAGCATTAGGGTTAGCAAAATTAAACGAGTGAATTTAAAGAACAAACCACAAACACTTAGCAAATTTTAACTGTCTACTTTGTGCTAGGCGTGTGCTTCTTGGATATTACCTCATTTACTTTTCACAACAATCCCAGATCAGGCATATATTATCATCAATCCCTTTTTACTGATGAAAGACATAGATAACTAGCTTGCACAAAGTCATGGAGATTTGAACTGCTTCTGTCAGAAATTCAAATTTAACTGACTGCAGACAGAGTTCATGTTTTTAACAACTAAGCCATTTAGCCTCCTGAGGAAAATAAAGTTCACCCTAATGAGCTAAGCAGAGTTCTTTAGCAAAAATAAAAATGATTGAAATCATGGGAGATGCCAAAAGAAATAGTCTGAAATTCACTCTGACGAACATTTATTATAGAAGGATCAGAGCTCCCAAAGAGGCTGGATTCCAAGGTGGGAAGCCAGGGCAGCTATGTCAGCCAATCACACCCTTTGCCTCAAAGTCTTAGCCATATCCTATTTCTGTTGAGAAGAGCTGGCCACTTAGCTGTCATGGCCTTGGCCATTTTTGCCTCAAAAGCATGTCACCCAGGCCAGGTCACTTGAAGGACACATGCACAATGATTGTTCATTCTATCCCTAACTCCATTTAAATTATGAATGGAGGCTTTCTTTATGTCCTTAGTATCTGTTTTCAGGAGGATAGGGAAGATAGCATATGATGGATTGACAGAGTTCAAGATGAAGGTTTTGAATACAGACCCAAATCAAACAGGTTAAGTAAACACTTTCTTGCTCCCTTGTGATATATACCTCTAACCAATTCAGTTGGCACTACCGTTGGGAATGTGTCTCCCAAGTTCTTTTTTGTCCTCTAGCTAGTTTAGTCCATATGGTGATATTAAAAAGAGATCAAAGCACAGTTGATATGGGGGAGCATCCAGGTGAAGGATTTCATTAGGAAAGAAACAAAAAGCTTCAAAGAGAAGGAAACATTTTCAGTCTAGCTCATGAAGGCCAAGAATATTGATCAGAATGCTTTACATATTCAAGATTTTCAGTGGTGTATCAGAAAGCCTGCTTTGAGTTCTCTTCAACTATAGCATTGGATTTGTGGTTCAGACCTTCCCCAATGTGCATAGCAATTCAAGAGTTTGTTAAGCCCAGGTGACTCACTGCTTAGTTGAATGTTTTGTTAAACGCTGAAAGATATATTACAATGTAGTAATGAGATTTCATGCCCAACTATTACACAATCCAGCTAGGTAATTCCACTGTGGATTCTTACTAGATTTGCCTGATTTGATTGCATGTAGTCAGCAAAAGTAATTACAAGTAGAATTCAAAACAACTCAAATTCTCTAATGCATTTAAATGCTAGGTCTGTCTATAGTTTCCTTTGGGAATTGACGTAGCTCTATAGTTTCAAACCTCAGCCTGGTAAAACTACAAATTCCTGAGCTCTTCCCCAGATAGTCAATATCAGCATTTTTAGCAAGCACCTTAGGGTCTTTGGATGTGAGTGCACCAAAAACTTTGCTTTGGAAAGCACTGACTAGCCTCTCAAAGGCTCCTGAACGTAGCTGACAGCTCATGATATCCTCAGGTGTACAGAGTCACCTTTCTCATTCATCTTTCCCCATACACCTGGGGAGAGTTCATTCACCCTTTTGAATTAGCAGAGCATTAAGCACTCACTTTTCTATAGAATTTCCATTTTTACACAGACTACTTCTTTGTGGATTACGTTATTTTATATAAAAGGAGATTACAATTTTGGTGGATATGGAAAAAGTAAAAGAGCTTGAAAGGTAAATGTCTTGTGAAGTTTTTAGTAGTTTTATCAAAAAATCTATTTATCTATCTGCCTATCTATTGATCCATCGACCCACCCACCCACCACCTACCTAATATGAAATATCTAATGTATTTTGGATATTAAATATACTTTATGTGATTCCCCATTTGTAAATTACATCTTTCATATTGGTCTTATCATAATAGAGGGCTTTGTATGTTTTGTCTGTAGCTTTTATCCTCAGGTAACTGATAGCCTTCTTTTTTTATTTTATTTTATTTTTTTGCAATTATTCCTTTTTATTTACTTTTTTTAAAAAATAAATAATTAATTATTTTATACAGCAGGTTCTTTCTTATTAGTCATCCATTTTATACACATTAGTGTATACATGTCAATCCCAATCTCCCAATTCATCCCACCACCACCAACCCCTGCTGCTTTCCCCCCTTGGTGTCTGTAAGTTTGTTCTCTACATCTGTGTCTCAATTTCTGCCCTGCAAACTGGTTCATCTGTACCATTTTTCTAGGTTCCACATATATGCGTTAATATACAATATTTGTTTTTCTCTTTCGGACTTACTTCACTCTGTATGACAATCTTTAGGTCCATCCACGTCTCTAAAAATGACCCAATTCTGTTCCTTTTTATGGCTGTGTAATATTCCATTGTATATATGTACCACATATTCTTTATCCATTTGTCTGTTGATGGGCATTTAGGTTGCTTCCATGACCTGGTTGTTGTAAATGGTGCTGCAATGAACATTGGGGTCATGTGTCTTTTTGAATTATGGTTTTCTCTGGGTATATGCCCAGTAGTGGGATTGTTGGGTCATATGGTAATTTTATTTTTAGTTCTTTAAGGAACCTCCATACTGTTCTCCATAGTGGCTGTATCAATTTACATTCCCAACAACAGTGCAAGAGGGTTCCCTTTTCTCCACACCCTCTCCAGCATTTGTTGTTTTTAGATATTCTGATGATGCCCATTCTAACTGATGTGAGGTGATACCTCATTGTAATTTTGATTTGCATTTCTCTAATAATTAGTGATGTTGAGCAGCTTTTCATGTGCTTCTTAGCCATGTGTATGGCTTCTTTGGAGAAATGTCTATTTAAGTCTGCTGCCTATTTTTGGATTGGGTTGTTTGTTTTTTTTAATATTGAGCTGCATGTGTTATTTATATATTTTGGAGTTTAATCCTTTGTCTGTTGATTCATTTGCAAATACTTTCTCCCTTTGAGGGTTGTCTCTCATCTTGCTTATAGTTTCCTTTGTTTTGCAAAAGCATTTTAAGTTTCATTAGGTCCCATTTGTTTATTTTTGTTTTTATTTCCATTTTACCCTAGGAGGTAAAAAAATCTCTTGCTGTGATTTATGTCAAAGAGTGTTTGTCCTATGTTTTCCTCTAAGAGTTTTATAGTGTCTGGTCTTATATTTAGGTCTCTAATTCATTTTGCGTTTATTTTTGTGTGAGGTGTTAGGCAGTGTCCTAATTTCATTCTTTTACATGTAGCTGTCCATTTTTCCCAGCACCACTTATTGAAGAGACTGTCTTCTCTCCATTGTATATCCTTGCCTCCGTTGTCAAAGATTAGCTGACCATAGGTGCGTGGGTTTATCTCTGGGCTTTTTGTCTTGTTCCACTGATCTATATTTCTGTTTTTGTGCCAGTACCATATTGTCTTGATTAGTGAAGTCTGTAGTATAGTCTGAAGTCAGGGAGTCTGATTCCTCCAGCTCCACTTTTTTTCCCTCAAGATTGCTTTGTCTATTCAGGGTCTTTTTTGTCTCCATACAAACTTTAAGATTTTTTTTCTAGTTCTGTAAAAAATGCCATTGGTAATTTGAAAGGGATTGCATTGAATCTGTAGATTGCTTTGGGTAGTATAGTCATTTTCACAACATTGATTCTTCCAATCCAAGGACAAGGTATATCTCTCCACCTGTTGGTATTATCTTTAATTTCTTTCATCAGTGCCCTATAGTTTCCTGCATACAGGTGTTTTGTCTCCCTAGGTAGGTTTATTCTGAGGTATTCTATTCTTTTTGTTGCAATGGTAAATGGCAGTGTTTCCTGAATTTCTCTTTCAGATTTTTCATCATTAGTGTATAGGAATGCAAGAGATTTCTGTGCATTAATTTTGTATCCTGCAAATTTACCAAATTCATTGAGTAGCTCTAGTAGTTTTCTGGTGGCATCTTTAGGATTCTCTATGTATAGTATCTTGTCATCTGCAAACAGTGACAGTTTTACTTCTTCTTTTCCAATTTGTATTCTTTTTATTTGTTTTCCTTCTCTGAATGCCGTGGCTAGGACTTCCAAAACTATGTTGAATAATAGTGGTGACAGTGGACATCCTTGTCTTCCTGATCTTAGAGGAAATGTTTTCAGTTTTTCACCATTGAGAATGATGATTGTTGTGGGTTTGTCATATATGGCCTTTATTATGTTGAGTTAGGTTCCCTCTATGCCCACTTTCTGGAGAGTTTTATCATAAATTGGTGTTGAATTTTATCAAAAGATTTTTCTTCATCTATTGAGTTTATCATCCAGTTTTTATTCTTCAATTTTTTAATATGGTGCATCACATTGATTGATTTGTATATATTGAAGAATCCTTGCATCCCTGGGATAAATCCCCCTTGATCATAGTGTATGATCCTTTTAATGTGTTGTTGGTTTCTGATTGCTAGTATTTTGTTGAGGATTTTTGCATCTATATTCATCAGTGATTTTGGTCTGTAATTTTCTTTTTTTTTGTAGTATCTTTGTCTGGTTTTGGTATCAGGGTGATGGTGGCCTCATAGAATGAGTTTGGGAGTGTTCCTTCCTCTGCAATTTTTTGGAAGAGTTTGAGAAGGATGGTGTTAGCTCTTCTCTAAATATTTGATAGAATTCACCTGTGAGGCCATCTGACTCTGGGCTTTTGTTTGTTTGAAGATTTTTAATCATAGTTTCAATTTCATTACTTGTGATTGGTCTGTTCATATTTTCTAATTCTTCCTGGTTCAGTCTTGGATGTTTATACTTTTCTAAGAATTTGTCCATTTCTTCCAAGTTGTCCATTTTATTGGCATAGAGTTGCTTGTAATAGTCTCTTAGGATGCTTTGTATTTCTGTGGTGTCTGTTGTAACTTCTCCTTTTTCATTTCTAATTTTATTGATTTGAGTCCTCTCATTCTTTTTCGTGATGAGTCATGCTAATGGTTTATCAGTTTTGTTTATCTTCTCAAAGAACCAGCTTTTAGTTTTATTGATCTTTGCTCTTGTTTTCTTTGTTTCTATTTCATTTATTTCTGCTCTGATCTTTATGATTTCTTTCCTTCTGCTAACTTTGGGTTTTGTTTGTTCTTCTTTCTCTAGTTCCTTTAGGTGTAAGGTTAGATTGTTTATTTGAGATATTTCTTGTTTCTTGAGGTAGGCTTGTATAGCTATAAACTTCCCTCTTAAAACTGCTTCTGTTGCATCCTATAGGTTTTGATTGTTGTGTTTTTATTGTCATTTGTCTCTAGGTATTTTTTAATTTCCTCTTTGATTTCTTCAGTGATCTCTCGGTTACTTAGTAATGTATTGTTTAGCCTCCATTTTTTTTTTATGATTTGTTCCCTATAATTGATTTCTAATATCATAGCATTGTGGTCAGAAAAGATGCTTGATATGATTTTAATTTTCTTAAATTTACTGAGCCTTGATTTGTGCCCCATGATGTGATCTATCCTGGAGAATGATCCATGCACACTTGAGAAGAAAGTGTAATCTGCTGTTTTTGGATGGAATGTCCTATAAATATCAATTAAATCTATGTGGTCTATTGTGTCATTTAAAGCTTGTGTTTCCTTATTATTTTTCTGTTTGGAGTGTAAGTGAAGTGTTAAATTCCCCCACTATTATTGTGTTACTGTCAATTTCCTCTTTTATAGCTGTTAGCAGTTGCCTTATGTATTGAGGTGCTCCTACGTTGGGTGCATATATATTTATAATTGTTATATCTTCTTCTTGGATTGATCTGTTGATCATTATGTAGTGTCCTTCCTTGTCTCATGTAACATTCTTTATTTTAAAGTCTATTTTATGTGATATGAGTATTACTACTCCAGCTTTCTTTTGATTTCCATTTGCATGGAATATCTTTTTTCATCCCCTCACTTTCAGTCTGTATGTGTCCCTAGGTCTGAAGTGGGTCTATTGCAGAGGGCATATATATGGGTCTTGTTTTTGTATCCATTCATCAAACCTGTGTTTTTTGGTTGGAGCATATAATCCATTCACTTTTAAGGTAATTATCGATATGTATGTTCCTATTACCATTTTCTTAACTGTTATGGGTTTGTTTTTGTAGGTCCTTTTCTCCTCTTGTGTTTCCCACTTAGAGAAGTTCCTTTAGCATTTGTTGTAGAGCTGGTTTGGTGGTGCTGAATTCTCTTAGCTTTTGCTTGTCTGTAAAGCTTTTGATTTCTCCATCGAATCTGAATGAGATCCTTGCCGGGTAGAGTAATCTTGGTTGTAGTTTCCTCCCTTTCATCACTTTAAGTATATCATGCTACTCCCTTCTGCCTTGTAGAGTTTCTGTTGAGGAAACAGCTGTTAATCTTATCGGAGTTCCATTGTATTTTATTTGTCATTTTTCCCTTGCTGGTTTCAATAATTTTTCTTTGCCTTTAATTTTAACCAGTTTAATTAATATGTGTCTCAGTGTGCTTGTCCTTGGCGGTATCCTGTATGGGACTCTGCACTTCCTGGACTTGGTTGGCTATTTCTTTTCCCATGTTAGGGAAATTTTCAATTATAATCTCTTCAAATATTTTCTCTGGTCCTTTCTCTCTCTCTTCTCTTTCTGGGACCCCTATAATGTGAATGTTGTTGTGTTTAATGTTGTCCCAGAGGTCTCTTAGGCTGTCTTCATTTCTTTTCATTCTTTCTTTCTTTATTCTGTTCTGCAGCAGTGAATTCCACCATTTTGTCTTCCAGGTCACTTATCCATTCTTCTGCCTCAGTTATTCTGCTATCAATTCCTTTTAGTGTATTTTTCATTTTGTTATTGTATTGTTCATCTCTGTTTGCTTGTTCTTTAATTCTTCTAGATCTTTGTTAAACATTTCTTTCATCTTCTCGATCTTTTCCTCCATTCTTTTTCCGAGGTCCTGTATCATCTTCACTATCATTATTCTGAATTCTTTTTCTGGAAGGTTGCCTATCTCACTTCATTTGGTTGTTTTTCTGGGGTTTTATCTTGTTCTTTCATCTGATAAATAGCCCTCTGCCTTTTCATCTTGTCTATCTTTCTGTGAATGTGGTTTTTGTTTCACAAGCTGCAGGATTGTAGTTCATCTTGCTTCTGCTGTCTGCTCTCTGGTGGATGAAGCTATCTAAGAGGCTTGTGTAATTTTCCTGATGGGAGGGACTGGTGGTGGGTACAGCTGGCTGTTGTTCTGTTGGTCAAAGCTCAGTAAAACTTTAATCCTTTTGTCTGCTGATTGGTGGGGCTGGGTTTCCTCTCTGTTCGTTGTTTGGCCTGAGACAATCCAACACTGGAGCCTACAGGGGCTAATGGTGGACTCTGGGTGGGCTCACTCCAAGGGCACTTCCCAGTACTTCTGCTGCCAGTGTCGTTGTCCTCATGGTGAGACAAAGCCAGCCCCCACCTCTGCAGGAGACTCACCAACCCTTGCAGGTAGGTCTGCTGCAGTTTCCTATGGGGTCACTGCTCTTTCCCTTGGGTCCCAATCACATACTACTTTGTGTGTGCCCTCCAAGAGTGGAGTCTCTGTTTCCCACATTCCTGTTAAAGTCCTGTAATCAAATCCTGGTAGCCTTCAGAGTCTGATTCTCTAGGAATTCCTCCTCCTGTTGCCAAACCCCCATGTTCCAAAGCCTGACGTGGGGCTCAGAACATTCACTCCAGTTGGTGGACTTCTGTGGTGTAAGTGTTCTCCAGTTTGTGAGTCACCTACCCAGCAGTTATGGGATTTGATTTTATTGTGATTGTGCCCCTCCTACCATCTCATTGTGGCTTGTCCTTTGTCTTTGGATGTGGGATATCATTTTTGGTGAGTTCCAGTGTCTTCCTGTCAATGATTGTTCAGCAGTTAGTTGTGATTTGGGTGTTTTTGCAAGAAGGAGTGAGAGCA
The DNA here is from genome assembly GCF_949987515.2 of Delphinus delphis. Taxonomy (NCBI): domain Eukaryota; kingdom Metazoa; phylum Chordata; class Mammalia; order Artiodactyla; family Delphinidae; genus Delphinus; species Delphinus delphis. The sequence goes on along the minus strand of NC_082699.1, from coordinate 27,812,434 downwards.
CGTCCTTCTACTCTGCCATTTTGAAACAAGTTGAGTTCTTGATAGCCTTTTTGGTGGAAGAAATATGATTTCCTTCTTTATTCCCATAGCAAAAATCTCATTAGTGGTCAATCAATAAATATTTGCTAATAGATTTATTCAGAAATGAGTATGGTAACAGTTTAATAGTGTATGTATAATGCATCAATATAGAGTTCAATTTTAAATATATTCAAGTCTTAATTGATAGGCACTAATGAAATATATAGGCATAGATTATTATAGAATCACAGATTTCTAGCCCTGGTTTGCTTCTTATAAATTATGAAGTCCAAATACATGAGGAAATCAGTCTTCTCTAAGGCACTAAGCTACTTGAGAAAAAGAACCATTTACTTAAACATTTCATTTTACACATAGAGCAATAGTTTTAGTTATCTGTACAATTTTTGTAGCATCTGATTCACACAGTAGGCACCTGAACGTTAGTTGAATGGATTGCTTAATGGAAATCGATTTCACTAACTGGATATTTAGATCTAGGCAATATATGGAGCAGCTTCCCGCATGCTCCACAAGGGGTGCCACCACTTATGGCTGTCCCATTATCACATTTTGCTGGATCTCCTTTGCTTCAGATACAAGTCTTGTTTCCCATTCATTTCAGATTTTCTTTGAGCAGCTGACTGAGCACGTGGATGCCAGTTCTTCCTTTTGGTTGCTACTGTATGTGCTAAAGGCCTAATTATACTGTATCCTTGCCGAATCTGTAATCATACCCACTCTTCAAAAAGAGAAGATTTGTGTTTTTAATTTCCTTTTCAGGAACCAAGGATGATTTTGTTCATGTGGTCTGGAAAAGAGAAAATAGTAGACACCAGAACAGGGAATTTTCTCTTGGCCAATCACTGGGAGGGACTCCCCTGTCTCCATTTAGACTGCAGGGACTGAGTACTACACTCACCCTCACTCATTGTTTTCCAAGTTTTAGAAATGAAATGAGATACTAGAGATAGTATCCTTACCTCCAATTAGCTAAACCCCCAATTATAATGCTGGAGTTGAGGGAGAAAACCTGAGAACATTCAGGCAGAAATAGTTCTGATCAGTTACTTTCTGTGTGTTTAGAACATAAACCAAACACCATGGTTTGGTTTTGTTCCCTTGGCTGCATGCTCAACCCTTGCTCTTTCAGACATGGTGTTCCTGGAACACAGACTCACTCAGAGGAAAGATCAAACAAAATGGATTTTAGAAATTTCTGACCTAACCTTACTATTTTGTAGATAAGAAAGTTGAGACTCAGAGAAGTTATGTTTAAGGTGAATCGATTGGATTGGATAGTGACAGATCTGGGACTAAAATGGGCCTTGCTATCTCTTTCATGCCAGCTGACTTTTCATAGCTGTCTTACCCTTGTACTTCTATCTGATATTTGGAGTGATTTCATGCACATGTAGATGAGCTATCTTACATCTGAGCCTCTCAGTTCCTTGAATTCTTCATATGCAGTGACTTTTCTTATGATCCCACTTCCATCCCCCCCTCCCATGGATTTTCTCATCACCTGTCACTCCTCTGAAATATCTCAGTCTCTGAGTACAACAATTGCTTTTCTCTTATTCATTTCCTTTCCTTTCCTCTGGTCCTTAATGGTATAAGGATTTCTATTCCCTTCGTGCCTCTGTTTTCTCCTTCTCAGCCCCCTTCTATGTTCCCCTCCTTCCCTGATCAACAGTGGTTCTCAAAGAGAACCCCAGCCTGGCTGCATCAGCATGACTTGGGAACCCATTAGAAACGTGAATTCCCAGACACACTCAGCATACTGAATCCGAAACTCTTGGAATGGGACAGCAATATGTGTTTTAACCATCTGGAATGGGAATTAACAAACTCCAGGTTATTCTGATGCACCTTAAAGTTTGCAAACTACTACCCTTTAATTCTTGGTCTCTAGCCTCAGCTGGCTGTGGACACTAACCGTCAATCTTTATGTTTTCCAAATTAGTGATGTTCTATGTTTTCCATACTCGCTTCTTCAAATCTTCACCTTTCTCCTTAAATATGTGACAATGCCAATCTCTCCTCACTCTCCAGAGATTATCACCCTCTGACTTACAGTTCATGCTTGAATTCCCTCAAGCACCTGCCACCAAATCCTCAGGCTTACTACAGTTTGTTGCAATGAAAGAGTGTCCCTCTTCACGTCGAAGGTCAGCCTATACATACAACTGTGTCCTAAATCCCTTTCCCGTCAGCACTGGGGACTTTCTTTCTCCTCAGCAAGTTCTCTCTCTCTCTCTCCTGGCATCTTCCACCCAATTTCAATTTAAATTCATGCACTTAGGGATTTTGATTCTAAGTGTGATAAAAGCACTGTAGGGTTTTAAGCAAGGGAGTAGCATTATCTGGTATACAGTTTAAAAAGATTTTTATCCCTTTATGTGGAGAATGGATTGAATGGGCTGAAGCAAAAAAGTCAGTTTAGCTGTAGTGGAGATGTAACTAGCTTTGGGCTATGATTTGGAGGTAGAATGTATGGGGGAAGGTGGAGCGAATCAAAGGTAATCGTCGTCTTTTTGGTTTTTAACAACTGTGTGGATAATGATGCTGTTTACCAGAAAGAGGAAGGCTGGAAAGTAATAAGATGGCTGGAAATAATCAAGAATGTTTCTGGCATGTTAGGTTTCAATTGTTTATTGAACATTTATGAGGAGAGAGGCATCTACTTGAGATTAGAATTCCAGGAAGAGATGAAAAGTAGAAATATAGATTTAGGAATCTTTGGCCTATAAATAATACTCAAAGCTCTGGTATTTGATGAAGTTACCTTGTGAAAGTGTGTATAAAGAGAAGGTGGCCCATGACAAAGTCCTGGGCTATTCCATTATTTAGTGGGAATATGGAGGGAAAGTTTCTAGCACGGGTGAATGAGAATGAACAACTAGTATTCTGAGAAATTCTCCTAAGCAGTTTTCAGCCAAATTCTGCTGACAGGTTAATTAAAATAAGAACGGAGAGGCAACCATTGGTAATGGCAACATGGAGGCCTCCAGAGATCTCAACAAAAGCAGTCACAATGAGACGGTGACAGCAAAAGTCTGATTGGAATGGCTTGGGGAACTTATGCTGTTGGATTAAAGTCCTGCCTAAGGAGAAGCTGAGAAACTTGTTAGTCTTTCATTCTAGTCCCTGCTCAACAGACTCTAGATCTAAAAATAGGTACTCAAGTCCTTCAAACTGATACAGACTTTTGTAAAAATAAGGGTGGTTGTTAAAGGCTCATATCTGAAAAGTTTAAATAAAGGTACCATGTAATTTAAACAGCTGGAATGTTAAAAATCAATATAGGATTCCATAAATGAAACTAGGGATAGGTTAGTTACCATGCCAAAATAACAACCACGACAAAATCAGTTAAATAACAGTAGGTAATAAAACAAATTGGAATCTGATATTACCTAGGATAAGTCAAGTTTAATGCAATCAGTCCATAGATACTTGAGAGCTGGCAACACACACACACATACACACACATTTGCCTTATTCTTATTAGTCAGTCCCTTTATGATAGTATATTTAATTTCATGGCTGATAAAATATGAGGAGTAGCATTCTCATCAGCATATATTTACCAAGTCCCTGGTGTGTTTATACAGGAAAGAACATCTGGAAATGACCAGTATAATGATTACAACATTGGGGAAAACAAAACATGTAAAGAATCAAGTCTCAGTCAAATCCGCAACTCATAAAAACTGGTTATCAAGCAGCACAGGCACTGAAGATGATAAACTGGCTATACACCGAAGGATCATTGTAGTGAGCAGAGTGTAAAAAGGGCTGTTGGCCTTATAACTAATATAATTATCATCAGTGAGTGACACTACTAAATAAGAGGGGAACCATGTATTGTTCAGTAAATTGTTGTTTTGTTACCAGGATATTATACCCACGTACAGTTCATGTGTAACTGCACAAACACAAGATTCCTTTCATGATGAAGCATTTGAGAAAGAGAATCTTTCATATGAGGCTGTAAATATACCTAATCTCATATATAATATTCCTGTTCATTCATTTATTCCCTCATATTTTAAATTAGCAAAAATATATTGAGCACTTATTATGTGCAAAGCACTGCCTGAGTTTGCCTTAAATATGTGCATGTAAGAAAGAAATAAGCCCCCAATAATTAATCTATATTTTAGAATGAATGAGTCGCTGACATGCTGGTACTATTACCAAAGGGTGTGGACACCAAATGTTTAGTTCCTACCAGCTCATGACCCCCATCTTCATCGAAGTCCTCCTCTATCCCATCAGTCATCTCTTCTCCATCGGCATCTGGCCCTCCTTCAGCAGGCTCCTCTGTAGAGTGATCTGCATTCTCTGACACACATTCATCTTGGATCAGCTCTATACTCTCTTCCAATTTCTTCTTCTGAGCTTCTGGTGGAGGGGGGAAAAAGCAAATGACTACTACTTTGGGTTGCTCATGAGCCATTTGGATAAACCATGAAAAAACAGTCTATGAATGGGTAAACTCTGTACTATTGTGTGAGGAAGATGAAGTAAATTATGTTAAGGTTGAATTTATTCAGTCATGTAACTTATGTTCATATCTCTGTGTATTTACATGTAAGCATATTATTTTTTAACAAAATTAGCAAAAAAATTGGGGAATGCCGATGGTACTTGTATATAAGGAAACAAAGATTTACATAAACAGATTGATCTTTCTGGTTATATATAGTTCTTTCTGATAAGGATGTCCTCTCTAAGGAGAAAATACAGCAAAAAAAAAAAAAAAAAAGAAAATCAGATAAAACGTAGAATGTGTTCACTCAAGGAAGGAGGATGAAGAATGCTCTCACTGACAAGTTCAAACTTAAGTGAAGAAGACAAAAACTCACTGAGGAAAAAAGTACAAAAGCAGATATGTTGGCCGTCAACAACATGTTCATGTGAACAATCCTTTGATATTTTACTCTAAATTCTGTTGGTAGATGTGGTTAACCACAAGGGTTAAGAATAAAATTCTGGTGTAAGAGAGCCCGTGTTCAATGTCGAGCTTCATCATTTACAAACTTTGTGACGCTGAAATGATAAACACTCCTTGTGCCTCAGTTTTCTCATCCACGCAATCAGGATAGAGAGATTTTAACTTTCAGGGCCTGGAGTAGTAAATCAAAGTGTTTAGTTTAGTGATTTGCAAATAGTAAGTGCTCAACAAATGAAGCTACATTCTACATTAATGGAATTCCCTCTAATGCCAGGGTGTGTGCATTTCGTTCACAGAAATGTGCCCAAATGGGAATTATGCTGACAACATAATAATTATTTCCCCTAGTGGTTGGTTTTCTTCTCTTGTGAAAATACCAAGAAGCACTGGGTATTGAATAAATGAGATTATCTTATGTACCTCCTTCTCTTATTGCCATGTGTACATGACTATGTCAAAAGCTATGTGCTTTTCACACTCATTTTGATTATTATTATTTTATCAGATGATTATCCCATTATTCGAGTTTTAAAAGATGTTGCACTTTGAGTTTATTTATTTATATTTTACAGCAATAAGGAAAGTTTACAGAGACAAAATATTTTGGGGTATTCATTCTTGGTAGTTTTTGTAATGTGAGTTAAAAGGAAAATAAGCATTTTTATATACATTTTGACTCAGCATAAATCGTTTCAAACATAACTAATATGTAAATCAATAAATGGATAAACATTATGTGTAAGTAAGAAGATATCCTCTCCTATAAATTGTTTAAAATTGTAGTAATAGTTACTTATATAAATACAGGCATAACTCCAAGGAGATATTGCGGGTTCAGGGTTCAGTTCCAGACCAGTTTTTTTCTGTTCTTTGCTGTACACCTGAAACTAACACAATATTGTAAATCAACTATATTTTAATTAAAAAAAAAAAGCTGTGATGGGCAGACTAGTGAGAGCACTGAAAAGTTTGGAATCCTCTGATATTAATCATGCCTTATGCTCCACCTTGTTGCCTCTGTATCACTGATCCTGGAAGACACATGGATTTGGCTACTGTAGTGTGATCTTCCACTCTTTCTCCTAAAAGAGGTTTTTGTACTTATCACGTGACCCCCTCACTTCTAGCCGCTCTGGGTCACTATGTTGGTGGTTCAAATGCCCTGACTCTCAAGTCCTGGTGTTGGTATTTTAAGAAAGAAAAAGGAATGAAGGTCTGGGATTGGATAATTATTATTCTATAAAACATGTCCCTAATATTACAACTTTTCCTAAAGTCAAACTTTCTCAATTTTAAGTCATTGTGTTTATTCTTTTGTTATAACACACAAATGGGCTTCTGGTTAAAATTCACATTATATTGGAAATTCATTTGGTCTGGCATACCTATTTCTTCTCTAATGACTTCAGAAATATATGTTCTCTAAGAACCGTCACTTTTTGATGTTGAAAGTTATATTGTTTCTTTCTTTCTTTTTTCTCTAGAAAATCTCTGGTCCAAAAGGTGTAATGGATTTTCAGAGAATATATGTAGGACCAGATCTCGGAGTTGTATAGTCCTCATTTGGCTTTGTGTAACAATTTGATTCAGTTATCTTTGGAATCCAAGTTGACTTTCTTGATCTTCTTAGTTGAATACAATCCCTCCTCTTTTCATCAACCAAAATGTGTATCAGATAGTTCTGTTGTTGTCTTCTCCTTTTCTCATTAGTGTTTAAGCTTTCTTGAAACTTGAGCTATTGCCTCAAAAGGTCATTATCACACTCTAAGGGGATAATAAAGATATCAATCTTTTATAAAGTGAAAAGTGCAATACTAGTCAGTTATCAAGAAATATTTTGATGTTCTCTGTACCCTTCATTGAATGCCTTATACAGAGAAGAGATAAGGTATTAGAGAGAATATAAGATTTGAGATCCACACTTTTGCTAATTACTAGTTCTATTAACTGTAATTTTCTTTTCTAAAAGATGAGCATAAAGATGATATCTTTCAGAAGGCTACAGTATGCTCAAATGAGGAAAAAGAGGTGAATGCATTTTTTAAACTATAAAGGGCACAAAAACATGTTCTCTTAAGAGGTTCTAAATAGTTCTTGAGTTGAATCTATATTGATTACTTGATTGCTATAGATAAGTTGTCCATATCAAAATAATTCATCACTACTGATCATTAAGAATCATATATTACAAAGACAATTTTGGCTTTGATGTGGTCCCTTAATTTCTGTTTAGACAGACATAGTGTTTTTTTTTTGTGGTACGCGGGCCCCTCACCGCTCCGGCCTCTCTCGCCGCAGAGCACAGGCTCCAGACGCGCAGGCCCAGCGGCCATGGCTCACGGGCCCAGCCGCCCCGCGGCATGTGGGATCTTCCCGGACCGGGGCACAAACCCGTGTCCCCTGCATCAGCAGGCGGACTCTCAACCACTGCGCCACCAGGGAAGCCCAGACATAGTGTTTTAAGTTACTCTGTTTTGTGTATTAATATACAACATACCTGTAATTCCTCTGATGACCTATTTCAAAGGCAGTTGTGTATTAATATAGTTCATTGCAAAAACATCCTATAACATCCTCATTCATCCATTCATTAATTAGAAAGCTAGCTGCATGGAAGACATTATCTGGGTTGAGAAAAAAAGCTTAATTATAATGGCAATTGATTCAAAGGAGTTTAACAGAAATACACTCAGTCTGTGCTTTAGTAATGTGGCCACCATAGATTTTTGTCATTATCTCAATGGGAAATGTTATAATCACTAAGCAGTGATAGGTTTCATGAAAAAAAAATCACACATGAAAGGATATCTTGTTTATAAAACTGTTGGTTCACAGTTTACCAAGCAGTTTTGATCCAGTTATTATCTTGTTGAAATAGAAAGAAACAAAGCAACTTGTTCTATTTTTATGAATAATTATCTAATTCTACTTCTATTAGAAATGAGTAGTTTATTAGTAGTTGTTAGTTTTTTAGTTTATTCTTAACTTCATAACAGTCTCTTTATCTGCATAATTCTTTTTCTACTTCTCACTTTTACTTTTTATTGTGAGTGCGTGTGTGCATGCACACGCACGCATGCATTTGTGTCTCTACTACTGAAGCTTCTTTGGGGCAGAAAACTTTTTATACGTTTTTGTATCCCTGGTGGCTCAGAGGCTTACATGTAAATTAAATATTTGTTGAATATATTCATGAATTTTTGTGGAACTAAAAAAACAAAAATAAATGTCTGGGTATCAAATTCTTTTCATAGAGTCACAGTGATTTTTGAATTTGGCACCATGGTAGCAAAAATACAAATTCAAAGAAACTAAAAGAAACCTCCTTGAAACATTCTACACAAGAGCCCCACACCACTAAGGCAAAATCAATCGTGAGGTATGAGAATTTCTGAAAGGAAAATTGTTCATGTTTATAACTGACAAGTCTCCAGGAGAAAAATAAACTATGAAGTCTTCAGGTGCTTGCAGGAGGAGGACTGCCTTTGAACAGTGGCATTATTTTGAGTCTTTGTTGACTTTTTAAGTCAGAGTGAGGGGCAACCACAACATTTCTTTTGTGAGAAAAGTGCGTTAATTTTAGATTTTTTTTTTTTGCGGTACGCGGTGTCTCTCACAGTTGTGGCCTCTCTCGCTGCGGAGCACAGGCTAGGGATGTGCAGGCCCAGCGGCCATGGCTCAGGGGTCTAGCCGCTCCGCGGCATGTGAGATCCTCCCAGACCGGGGCACGAACCCATGTCCCCTGCATCGGCAGGCGGACTCTCAACCACTGAGCCTCCAGGGAAGCCCCAGGGGAGTGTTTTGAATCTCTTCAGGAACCAGACAATTTTTTTTGAGGTTTTAATTATTTTAAATTAAAAATTATTTTTACTGAAATATAGTTGGTTTACAATGTTGTGTTAATTACTTCTGTGCAGCAAAATTATTCAATTATATATACATTCTATTTGTAACTATTCTTTTTCGTTATGGTTTATCATAGGATATTGAGCATAGTTCTCTGTGTTATACTGTAGGACCTTGTGTTGTCCATCCTATATATAAAAGCCTACATCTGCTAACTCCAGCCTCCCACTCCATCCCTTCCCCAACCCCCACCCCCTTGGCAACCACCAGTCTGTTCTCTATGTCCATGGTTCTGTTTCCATTTCCTAGATAGGTTCGTTTGTGTCATATTTTAGATTCCATGTATAAGTGATATCATATGGTATTTATCTTTCTCTTTCTGACTTCACTTAGTATGAGAATCTCTAGTTGCATCCATGTTGCTGTAAATGGCATTATTTCATTCTTTTTAAAGGCTGAGTAGTATTCCATTGTATATATGTACCACATCTTCTTTATCCATTCATCTGTTGATTGACATTTATGTTGTTTCCATGTCTTGGCTATTGCGAATAGTGCTGCTATGAACATAGCGGTACATATATCTCTCTGAAATATAGTTTTGTCTGATGTATGCCCAGGAGTGGGATTGCTGGATAATATGGTAATTCTATTTTTAGTTTTCTGAAGAACTTCCATACTGTTTTCCACAGTGGCTGCACCAACTTACATTCCCACCAACGTGTAGGAGGGAAGAACCAGACAATTTTAAATTCAAGAATGAAGAAATTTGCTTAGTTAAAAGCACATGTTCAAACTAAACAATGGCTATCAAAGGAAACGAAGTGCAAGTGACAGGTAAATACTTCTGTTTAAAGGAAAATGCCTCAGCCTTTAAAAAGCCCTAAAAGGAAAGAATTTGATATAAAATTTTAATCCTCATATTCAAATATTTTTTTCTGTACCTCTCATTTCTATTTCATCATGTATATATGATTTAGAAGGCAAGTTAGAATTGTTGGGATTTATGTTCAAAGCGTTTTTATTAAATTCACTTTGCTGTAGAGCTATTATCATTAATATAACTTTGAAAATTGGTTGAGTTGGCAATTAAGTTTTTTGACATACTGGCTTAATTGCTAGCTAATTGCTAGCTGTATTGTACTTAGCAGATGGTTAGAAAGGATGTTGATATAAAAACAGTCACATTATTCATCAGAGCCAGCTAGTAGCCTCAAACTATTGTTTTCATATTGCAGTATAAACTGTATTGTTTTAAAAAATTCTACAATACCTGTGTATAATATGAATTTAACTCAATGATTCCAGTAAATGCCATTTAGAAAGATGCACTTATTATGGCTGGTGTCACTAACAATGACATAAATGAGCATCGGGAAAGGTATGCAGGAAGAATGCCTTTAGATTAACATACCAGTTACATAAGTACACTCCTGGTGAAAAAGTCCTCAAAGTTGTTCACAAGAAGTATCCTCGATAGTTGAGGTGACCATAGATTCAATATAAATCACTTAAAAAATTACTGAGATATTGTGTTTATTTAAATCTCACAATAATTTTAAGGAATAGGCATTATTTTACCCATTTTATAAATTTTATAACGACCTTTCCAAATTTTATGCAGGTAGTAAGTTTTGGGACTAGGTCTCTAGTAGGATGTGAACCTAGTTCTGTTTGATTCCCAAGTCTGGGGCCTCGGATGTTTTAGTAGTGTAAATCTATTTGCCCCAAGGTAGATGAATTAGGGAGGAATTAGAAGTGTAAAGAACAGCTAAAAGTTCTTAAAAAAAATAAGGTGACTGCAATAGAGCAAGTGAGCGGGCTTGAGTATCAGCAGTACCACTGAGAAAATAGAAGGGATGGAGTAAAAAGATGCCAAAAGCCAGATTTTGCAATACTGGCTATAGTAGGAATGGAAGATGATATCAAGGTTGGCAATGTGATTGACAGGATTTATGTAATGGTGATGTGACAGAGGCAGGGTGCAGAGAGAAGAGTATATTTAGAGGAGAAAGAGTTCAATTTTTAAAGACTATGATTGAGTTGTTACTAAGAAAGCCTTAACATTCCCATCAGCTTGACTGCACTTTTGACAGACTCCATTCTGATTATGGGCCCTGACCTCCTTTTTCTTACAGCATTTACTTTAGAAACCTTGTGCCTGTAAATTCTTTCTATGCCCCTTTGAGTTGTATATCTTTTATAACCAGGCATGTCTTTTCAAGACCTGGAGGCTCCCCCTTTGACATGTAATCATCAGAAAAAGACAGGACTCCTGGCTCCCAGTCTCTGTGGGCCAGTAGGAGCCTAACTTCCATAGAGTCAATCAGCAAACATGGATGGCCTCATCATATTGATCAACCTCCCTACTAACATCCTCTAATACTTTTCAGTCAGCTCACTCTTGCATTTAAAAACCCTCCTACCTTTTGTTTTGGTAGAGCTGAGTTCAATTTCCATCCCCTATTACAATAGTTTTGACCTCTATTACAGTAGTCTTGAATGAAGTCTTCCTTGCCATTTTTAACAAGTGTCCAGTGACACTTATCTGAGGGATGGCAACTGGAGCTCTCCAGGAAGCAGTTGGAAAAGTTTTGATCCATTTGCTAGAGACAACTCAATCTCTTTTTTCCCCTGTAAATTGAGCTTCTTTAAAACATTTAATTTTTGTAGTTAAATATTTCTACAAGACTTTTTAATGAAAAACAGTAGTTTTCTCTTCCCATTTGCTTACCATTTCCAGCTCTTTAAGGGCTTTATACTCACTTAGCCGATTCTTTTAGATATGTGCCCTTATATTTCTAAATAGCATGTTTATTGTTTATATTGTTATTTCTTGATTAGTTTTATACACTATCTATTAACATCACCCTTGGGAAGCTGAGGATTCAGCTTACTTCCCATCCCCACTTACTTCCCATCTCCCTCAAGAGTTATATTGTAAATTGTATTAGATCAGTTTTCGGTTTTTACATAAATTTAAAAATGTAAATGCATTGGGCAGCTAACTTGTTAGTATATAATGAATAATTTATTCTTTCCCAAACAATATTTTACTTTCTTTGGAATTAAAAATTGCCTTAGGTTGTTTGTTTGTTTTAAACTTGGTACTTGTACTAAGTACATGTACTCCTTTCTATATGCTTAAACAAACTTACCTGTCCCTCCATCAGATGTGTAACTCTCATCTCAACCAATTCACTTCCCCAACTATTAGCCACTGAATCCATTTC